>NC_082639.1:42075000-43325000 GCF_028023285.1 Balaenoptera ricei | reverse complement strand
GAGCAGGAGATGCCTGTGCAGTTCCAGGTGGTAGAGCTGCCCAGTGGCCACCACCTATGCAAAGTGAGAGCTCTGAACAGGGGTGATGCCAACTCTGAAGTCACTGTATACTACCAGGTCAGTGGCCCCTTTGCACACAGCTGTCCTCATGGCTAAGTATCTTTAGGACACGAAAGCCTGGTGGAAGGTCCAAAGTATCTGGGAGAAGTGAGCCTATGCTCTTCAAGGACCTTTTGCAGTTACTCTGTGGTTATATGCTTGGGGTCATTTGTACTCTTGAAGCAGCTACATTTAAAAATTTTTCCTGTCAGTGAAGTGGATCCTTTTTCAATCACAGTGCTTGTATTAATCACCCAACCACTAGTCCAGAGGGACAGAGACTGAAGTATGGCTGGAAATTCCTACATGTTCCCCTGTCAGAACTCCAAGGAGCAGGAGGACATTTGTTAAAAGGACAGTTTTAAAAATGTGACAAAAATAAACATAGCCAGTCAACCAATATACAGTAAACAGAATGAATACCAGAGTCATAATTAAAGGTTTCAAAGCACCTGAGAGATAGGATTTATCACCTCTGTTTTATGGATGATGGATCTGAGGTCCTTCATTTACCTGAGGTCACACCAGCTGGGGCTCGAATTTATACCTTCTGTCCTCAAATCCTGTGTTTTTTCCACATAATTCTGGAGAGATGGGATGGTGCTTAAAATAAGGAAGAGCTCTGCAACAATCTCAATTGGCTCGTAGACTACTTTAGCCTGTGGTTAGTCATACTCGCTTCTAGGACTATGGGGACCTGTGTCTATCTAGGCTGATCTCAGACTTCCCAAACTCTGGGGCTCCTATAGCTGCTGCTATGGTCCTGGATTTTCTACATGAGGAAGTCACTTCTCCGTCTGGCTTTGTGAAGATTCCTGGCCTGAACTTTGGGCAGGGCTGCATGGCTTCACCGTCACCTTGTTCTTTTCCTGTGTTTCTGGCCCTGGGCCTGAATCTTTCCCTAGAGGCCCAGCTTGTCTGTAGAGCCTGTCTTCCTCTGGCTGTAGCTACCTGGGTTTTTTTTCCCAGGTTCTCAGCTTATTTGAAGCTGCAATGACTACCAGGTCCCAAACTTCGTATATGGTATGACCTGGCCCTGCTTAGCCCTGTCTACATTTCTGGTGCTTAACCCAGAGAGAGTAGTATTTCTCCAGTTTCAGGCAGGATTTTGTATTGCAAGACGGAGTCTGTTGAGGTGCTTTCCATGGATCACCTCTTAGCACTAGCTTCTAATACAAACTGCTTCCCTTGGGGAACCACTTCCCTCCTCACAGAGAGCATTTTGAACAGGAAGTTGATACAAGGTTTTGAATAGTTTTGTTGCAATCCTTTCAGAGGCATACAGGGCATCTTGTTGCTGATAAACAGGGCTTGCAGGGCACAGAGGCTTCAGCTTCCTCAGGTGATGCAGGAAGGAATAGTAATGAGTCTGTATCAGAGGAGCCTGCACGAGTCTGACTGGGATGCCCTGGCAACACTTGCTCGTTGGCCTCCTGCCCTCTTTCATCCTGTTGTTTTGCCAGTCTCCAGGACAGCCAGGATGTGGTCTCCAAGTGTGGTATCTGCCTCTTATGCATTTTTCTTATCAACTGGTTTTGGGTCCGTGTGTGTGGCTGCAGAAGCTCCTATTCATATCCTCTCCATCTGAGGAATAGGTCCAGTTACCCAGACATTTCCTGCCCTCCTCCTTAGGACCTTGAACTGCAAGTACTTGATTTTAGTTTGGGCAGGAGTTCTGGGTTCTTTGGGCAGGAGCTGGCAGGTCAGGGATTATTCGACTCACCTCCATGTCTGCCTGCAGTTCTGTGCTAGGGCTGGGAATACAAATCATCAAGCATGATTCCTGTCCTCACAGATCTCCTGTTTTGTGGGAAGGCAGAAAGTATAGCAAGAGGGTATGATAAACTCTTGGAAGAGAAGAGTGGGATAGTACTCTTCTGAATACCTGAATAAATGGTTGCTGAGAATAGCTGGATTATTAAAAAGCCCTGTAAGCCATTGGATTTTCAGTTGGTCAGATCAGCTTTTTCTTTCAGTCAGGTGCCAGGAGTCTGAAAGAATACACTCTTATGGAGCTGCTTGTGGTAAGTTGTATAAAGGAGAGTCACGATGTTCATGAGCCCCTGACCCACTGTGAGGACTGGCCTTCTGGCCTTTCTACCTGAGGGCTAGGGACTTGGGAGTGGTCAGAGATCTGTGATTGGTAGGTGAGATGGTTATTTAGTATTTCTCACCCAGTATGAGCATGGACAGGGGGCCTGGGCGATTTAGGAAGAAGGCAGTAAGGGAGGCTGGACTCTGGGATCACGTGTAACACTTTTGGGGGAAGAAATGGAAGTTTCTCTGCTGGGAGGAGTTGAGCTGATGGTATGTTGAATTACAGATGCACATGGAAGAGCCTTGTTTTGACTTCCTTCGAACCAAGCAGACCCTTGGGTAAGTCTGCTGGCAAGAAAATTGAGCTCAAATAAGATCTGGGGCTTACTTTGCAGGCTTAAGTTTATCAGATATCCTGACTGAGCAATCTCTCAGAGCTTTTTGGTCCTTTCATGCCTTAGAGTCATACCTACTGGTCAAAACTTCTGGAAATTGCATCTTGGACTATGACCAAGCCCTCAGTTTGGTCAAGCTTCAAGAATAGCAAGAGAAAAAGCTAGCCTGTGGTCCACAGTTCAGGAGAGGGTTGGATACTCTAACCTGAGAGTAAACTACATGTACACATTTATGGATCCTCTTCCAGGACCTTCGGGTCCAGTAAGGATGAGCAGAAACCCTTCCCACTCCTCTCTAGTGCCTCTGAGGACAGGGCCTAGGTGACCACCTGAGCTCATAGGACTTTTCATTCTGGCTGTAGGTACCATGTCTACCCTACCTGTAGGAATACATCTGGGATTCTAGGATTCTCTGTCACCGTGGGGACTCAGGCAACCAAATACAAGTGAGTAAACGAGTGAGTAGATGGGCCCAACTATTATTTTTCTTGGCACAGAGAATAGGGACTGCATCCTTAAACCTCAGGCAGCTCTGACCATTTGCTTCCCATTTAGTCACAGCTGCAGGGGTTGGCTCATAGATGGCCTGATCCCAGACTTACCAATGGTAAGTATGAGGAGTGGGCCCATAGGGCTTGACTCAAGTCTTATGGTGACTGCAGGGCTTGCCACTGCTTCCTCTCTTCAGGCATATCTGAGGACCAGAAAGGCAGAGATGCCCGACCTGGCATTCATGCTACAAGCAAGGTATTGGGTTGGCCAAAAAGTTCCTTCAGTTTTAAAGTAAAAATAAAAGACACATTTTTCATTTTCACCAAGAACTTTATTGAATAACGTATTCACCCTTTTGTTCCACTACCTTCTGCCATTTTTCAGGCAACTTCATAATTCCATCTTCCCAAAACTTTTTATCTTTTTGAGCAAAGAACTGTTCCAGGTGCCTTTTACAGTCCTCCAGGGAATGGAAATTTTGTCCATTAAGAGAATTTTGGAAACACCAAAATAAATGGAAATCCGAAGGTGCAATGTCTGACGAATACAGTGGGTGAATCAGAACTAAACAGCCAAGCGGTAACAGTTTTTGCCTGGTCATCAAAGAAACATGTGGTCTTGCGTTATCCTGATGGAAGATTATGTGTTTTCTGTTGACTAATTCTGGACACTTTTTGTCGAGTGCTGCTTTCAGTTGGTCTAATTGGGAGCAGTACTTGTTGGAATGAATCGTTTGCTTTTCCGGAAGGAGCTCATAAAAGAGGACTCCCTTCCAATCCCACCATATACACGTCACCTTCTTTGGATGAAGACCGGCCTTTGGTGTGGTTGGTGGTAGTTCATTTCGCTTGCCCCACGATCTCTGTACATTATTGTACAGTATCCACTTTTCATTGCCTGTCACTGTTTTAAAAACAGAACGTTTTCATTACGTTTAAGGAGAGAATTGCATGCGGAAATGTGGTCAGGAAGGTTTTTTTCGCTTGACTTATGTGGAACCCAAACATCAACGCGATTAACATAATCAAGCTGGTGCAAATGATTTTCAATGCTAGATTTGGATATTTTGAATATGTCGGCCTTCTCCTTTGTGGTATAACGTTGATCGTTCTCTGTTAATGTCTCGATTTGATCACTCTCAACTTCAACTGGTCTACCCGACCGTGGAGCATTGTCCAGTGAGAATCTCCAGCACAAAACTTTGCAAACCACTTTTGACACATTCGATCAGTCACAGCACCTTCTCCATACACTGCACAGATTTGTTTTTGCGTTTCAGTTAAGTTTTTAATATGCCGAAAATGTTGCTTTTTTTCCTTCCATCTTCAATATTAAAATGGCTACACAAAAATTCACCAACTTTGATATTTTTTTTTAAATGCACACTGATATGACAGCTGTCACAATACAATCTAAAAAAATTGTTTTGAATGAAGTTAAAGACAACTAAGCGCTACTAGACCGATCTTATGGAAAAAAACCGAACCTTTGGGCCAACCCAATACAAGGCCTTGTTGGTTCTCAGCTTTGGAACGGTCAGCATGGCTGTCTACTGCTTCCTGTGAGGATACCAGGAAACTGGGCTAGAGGCGGGGTAGGGGTAGCGTTCGTCACCGTTCCCTTCCCTCCCACAGCTTGGGGGAGGGTATCACTTCAGCCTCTTTCCTGGAAATAGGCCTTAGCCCTGATTCTCTCCTTTGCCTTCTGCTTGAGACCTGGTCACTGATGACTTGTAATTGAAGGTGTTTTGTTTCAGCTCTGAAGTTGTTGATAAGAAGATAGAAGAATTTCTTTCTAGCTTCGAGGAGAAGATTGAGAACCTCACTGAGGATGCATTCAACACCCAGGTGACTTTACTGTGTTGGCCTGGTCTTTTGTTCCTTGGCCCACCCAAGCCCTCATGACAACTAGACACCAGTCTTAACAGTGCTGTATGCTGGCTGGCTCTTGAGCTCTATAGCCCCCCCGCCCCTTAATCTGACCATGTCTCCCCAGCTTCATCCCTCCCCATCATGCTGGCAGGTCCATCACAAAGCAGACTGGACAGGGCCAAGTGTGTTCTGAGGGAACTGGTGTGAGGCCACAGCTGAGGGTGTCTCTTTCTGATGGTAACAGGTCACAGCTCTGATCAAGCTGAAGGAGTGCGAGGACACCCACCTTGGGGAGGAGGTGGACAGGAACTGGAACGAAGTGGTGACCCAGCAGTATCTCTTTGACCGCCTTGCCCATGAGGTAGTAACACCGTTTTCAGAGTAAGACAGCACTGAAAGGGACTCCTGATTTAGCAGGAGACACAATTCTAAGCAAATTGGTATTGCGTGGAAGAGAAACCTGGGGCAAGTTATTTTCTTGCCCATTCCTTGATGTGATTGATCAAATCTTGTTTCCAGACTGGCTTCTCTAGAGCCTTGGGTGGCCAAGTGAGCAGGATGCTTGCTAATCCTTAATTCTGCTCCCCCAATTTCAGTCAGATCCATTTTTTAAAAGTTGAAGTATAGTTGATTTACAATGTGTTAATTTCTGCTGTCCAGCAAAGTAATTCAGTTATGCATATATATACATTTTTTTTCTCACTTTTTTAATTATATACTTAGGTTCCCTGTAAGGTTTGGGAGAAAAACGGCTTCTGCTACTTAAAGAAAATTGAGAACTTCTGGTTCTCAATTTTATGGAGTTCCTTCCCCAGATTTAAGGATTCTGTGTATAGGTCTTTGTGACAAATTCTAGCCCAAAGTAATAAATCCCATGAAAAAGAGCTCTGGGCACTGCAATCCATAGCTCTGATACTATAACCCTATGTGGTGAATTACCAAAGGACATTGAAGCAGAGGGGTTATTTAACAAGAGGCTTCAGTTAGCCCAGCTCTTGAGGTTCTGCGGTTTTCCTATTAGAAGCCAGAGTGTACCATTACCATGTACCTGAGAGGTGACACTAAGGTGTGATGGGTTTGGCTCAGCGTACAGTACTCAGCTGTAATTACACCATCTGCTACCTGCCAGGGTCAGTCATTGCTAAGAAACATGGAGGTGTGTCAGAGGCTCATTTTTATCCTTCTCCAGAAGGTTGGGAGCCAGCTGAAACGTGGAAGAATAAAACGATGTGCAAAAAGCAGGATCAAGGAGGTCTGCCTAGGGTGTTATGTTTAATATCTTTACAGAAAATACATTGTTAGTCTTTTATAGCTTTCTTTCTTTCCTGTCCTCCCTTCCCCCTTTAAGATTGAAGCACTGAAATCATTCTCAAAATCAGACCTAGTCAACTGGTTCAAGGCCCATAGAGGACCAGGAAGTAAAATGCTCAGCGTTCATGTGAGTACGGTTACCTAAGCTGTAGCTCTGTCCTTTCCAGGGTTGTCATTTAGCACATTTACCATTCCCTGAGTTTAGATTGGTATCAGAGAGCCTAACAAACAGGTCTTTGCCCAAATTTGGTCAGCATTCTCTCTCACCTCAAGTCTTTGGCCTCTTTCAGGTTGTTGGATTTGGGAAGTACGAGCCGGAAGAGGATGGTACCCCTTCCGGTGAGGATTCAAACTCTTCTTGTGAAGTGATGCAGCTAACCTACCTGCCAACCTCTCCTCTGCTGACAGATTGTACCATCCCCGTTATTGATATCAGGGCTTTCACATCAAGACTTAACCTTCTCCCCTACCATAAAATAGTCAAATAAACTGCAGTCTCATTGGCCTGAAGCACTGTGTATTTAAAAGTGTTTGTTTGAATTTTATGAAGTTAGTTACACTACTACTGCCTTAGGGCTTCCACTGAATTTTTGCACTGGCATCATAGAATTTGTTCCCGCCCCCCCCCCCCACCCCTCCTTCTGTTGTGACTAACAAACCAAGAGTTACTATAGCAGCTGCAGAGAGAAATTAGCAGGTGGGCCAATGTAACCAAAAAGCTTGCAGGAGCCATCTGAGACACCCTGGCCTGTCCTGGTCCTCTCAGATTGAGAATCCAGTTCTGTATGACAGGCTTCAGAGGCCCTATGTAATTGATGTCTTCTTAGTACCTAAATGCCAGGTGCTAATACTAATACCTGTGTTGTTGTTTTTAATGTATTTAAAAATAAAGGTAATTCTGTATTGCCCTTCAGAATGAGCCATTTGCTGCTGTGGTATTCCTTTTATTATATTTTGTTTCGGTGTGGGGTGGGGATCTAAAAATAAACATTCTTCCCAAATTCTCTAAGGCAATAAAATATTTTTGGATAAAATGTCGGTAGCCCTATGTGTACTACTTGAGAGTTCAACTAAAACTTGCGAATAGCATTGTGGGGGCTAAAGACAGAACACAGAGCCTAAGGAAGGAAAAGGATGGACCCCTTCATTACTTCAAGAGTCCCTGTAAAAAGCTAGCTCCTGTATTCAAGTCTGCCAAATAACTGGGTTCAAGTTTAATCATAAAAATAATAAAAGAAACACACTAAAAAAAAAAAGGTTGGAAAAATTACTTTATGAAGCCTTAAGAAGCACTGAGTATAATTAAACTGTAGTCCAGAGTTGGATACAATTTAATAATAGTTCAATTCCAAAATAAAAGTTATTGTAGGTGAGACCATGAAATTTCCTAACACGTGGTTTTAATACGTTGTGCTAAATTTTCTAAAACAACTCAAGAGGAACCAATATTTACAGTAGATGGCGTATTTATGAAAAATCTGGCATCACCTATATTATATATATGTATATATGTGTGTGTGTGTGTATATATATATATGTATGTATATATATATATATATATATATATATATATATATATATATATATTACCCAAGATTATATGAACTAGGAAACAGATGTTGTATATCTCAACAGCAATACTAGAGTGCAGAGTTTGAGACTGGGATTTATAATGTGGGATTTGGAAAAGGAGCAGACATCTTGTTTTCAAAACCTGAAGTTTTTCTCAAGACCAAAGTCAACATTGTAACTGCCACAGAACAGGAAAAAGGGAAGCTTTTCTCGCTTTAATTGTTCATCTGCATCAGAAAGTCCAGTATCCCTGAGATAGGAACCACTGCAATAAGAAGGGAGTGAATAGGTTCTCCCAAAGGAAGACTGTTACTTCACTGTGCCTCCTGCCCGGGTCACCAGGAGCAAATCTTGCATTTCCCAACCTAATGCTTGGCAGCACCGAGACGTTTCAGTAATGGTTCATCATAAACCCAGCATTCTCCATCTTCATGAAATAACTGTAAGAGAAAAGGGGAGAATTCAGTTACACACTTGCTCTGTACTTCTATAATATCATACCTTTAATTATTTTATGTGCTCCCCCTACCCCCAGCACTGAAATGAGTGTTCATCTCGTTCATCACCATGCTTACTTGGTACTTCAGTATTCACTGAAATGAACAAATGAGTTACAGCTCAGGGAACAGCAGTAGGGAGACTGAGGCAGACTTCCAAAGCAAGCTTACCCTTGTCTCCCACTGAATTTCCTTTTCCTTCCTTTCTCGGGCTTCTGCTCTTTGTCTTTCTTCAAGTCTATGCTTGGCTTCAGTTGCTGCATCAATGTCTCTGATTTTTAAGTTGAAAGTGACATCCTTCCAAAGGCTAAAGAAAAGAAGTGAAGGTGCTAATAAGTACTTGATGGACAGAGGAGTTAGCAGTCTTGAGAATGAAAGGCTAGATCCATCTAGAATATAACATAACTACAGTACAAGTCAAACGGCTTTAAATGCTGTAGTTCACAGACTATAAATCTCCTTCGGCTGACACCAGGGCACTGGAGTAAAGAACAGAGAAGTGGTCTCAGAAGATTCCACTGCTAGTTGTCAAAGGAGGAAATACAGGATGGGCAGAAAGCTGGATATATGGTTAGGACAACAGAGGAGAAAAAACAGCTGAGACTGGGATTCCACTTCTGGCTGTACCTCTAACTAGTGATGCAACCTTGGGGCTGTCAGTTCACCTCTCTAGGGCTTCAGTGTCCCTTAGTATAAACCAAAAGGGGTATATAGTAAGATCAGATCAGAGGAGCTGAGAAGTTCTACTTCATGAAGACTCCCCTGGAATTAATACCGAAATCTGGGAGAAGCAGTTTGAATACAGAGAATAAGGGTCAAGAGATGCACTGCAGAGGCTTAGGGCGGGGTAGAAGATTTGGCTTCCTCTCAAGGCCTGGAAGATGATAACTAGACAAGGCTGGTCCAAACAACACTTTAAAGTGAAGACTCCTAGGAACTAGAAAAGCAGACATCCTAAGATTCCCCTTGTGTGAGTAGCAGAGCATAAATGTCTATAGATTTCCACTTATAACTATGAGCAGGCAGTCCAGGCAAGCAGACTGTTAACAAGTTAAAGACACAGGCAGGGTTATAATTTGTAAGGTCTTCTTCACTTAAGAAATCCCCTAATATGCTAAACAAAGGACTTTAGTGCATGATTCCTCATACCACCAAAAGATCCTGATTTTACTGTACAAATGGAAGGGGGAAAATTATGACATTTGAGACTACTAGAAAATTGAATACCAATTAGATATTTGATGATATTAAGGAATAACTGATTTTTTAAAAAGTACAATGATGATATTGTGGCTGGTGTTTTTTGTGTTTTTTTGAACAAGTCCCTTTACAGATACATACTGAAATACTCAGAAATGGAATTTTTTTTAAAGTTTCTTGCAAACAAAAAAGACCCTAGGGAGTGTGGGACAGAGACGCAAGAGGAAGGGGATATATGTATACGTATAGCTGATTGACTGTTATACAGCAGCAACTAACACAACAATGAAAAGCAATTATATTCCAATAAAGGTGTTTAAAAAAAAATGGTTCTCATGAACCTAGGGGCAGGGCAGGAATAAAGATGCAGATATAGAGAATGGACTTGAGGACACAGGGAGGGGGAAGGGTAAGCTGGGACGAAGTGAGAGAGTGGCATGGGCATATATACGCTACCAAATGTAAAATAGATAGCTAGTGGGAAGCAGCCGCATGGCACAGGGAGATCAGCTCGGTGCTTTGTGACCACCTAGAGGGGTGGGATAGGGAGGGTGGGAGGGAGACACAAAAGGGAGGGGATATGGGGATATATGTGTACGTATAGCTGATTCACTTTGTTATATAGCAGCAACTAACAACAATGTAAAGCAATTATACTCCAATAACGATGTTTAAAAAAAAAAAGAGACCCTAAAGATGTTTTGATATATATATGATCTCAGTTGGGACCTCACTACCATCTCTTACAAGCCATAAAGATGGTGATAAGTCAACATACACTCTATACATATTATATGCCAAGCATCATACATAGGCTCCATGTTTTTCTCATTTAGTTCTTACAACAATGCTGAGGTAGTTGCCATTTCAGGAAAGAAGGCAAAGAGAGGGTAGCTTATAGTCATGGTTACAATGCAAGTGGTGGAGCTCCATATGAACCCAGGCATTCACACTCAGTCTGTGCTCTGTTACACCCTGCTATACAGTCTCTACAACCCAGCCCTGCACCTATGCCTGGCCAATAGCAAGAGCACCGCTGCAATAGCTCTAGTTATGTCATCTCCTTACCAGCGGGATTCGTACTCATTCTGATCTTCCAACTTCCTCACTTTCTTCTTGATTATAGGCAACTTCTTGGTATCTATAAAAACTACATTTTCCTAGAAAACAGAAGAGGTAGATGTTTTATTGTTCACACTGTTCTACAAGGAAAAGTCAACTCTTCCCATCAACAGATTTAATCATGAAATCCCACATGTTAGTGATGTAGACAATGAGTTCCATATGCAATCTTCAGCCTAAATTATAATTGTTTGCTTTAAGTCTTGGTAAAGGCTCAATTCAACAGACAGTTTCAATGTGGCTATGTGCTACATGCTTGGGATATAATCTCTTGGAGAGCTAGACAACTAATCCTAATGTTAAGTACTCTGAAGTGCTTTTTAAATTTCAAATTCTCTGAGTCCAAAATCCAATTCATTGGCTCCTCCTGTTAATGCCATACCACCTCCCTCCTACCTTAATTAGGTAGTTTGCAAGTTTCTTGAGGGCAAGGACTATCTTACTCATTTCTGTATCCTTGATGCCAGGCAGTTAATACATTTCTTAGACAAAATCAAACTGTGTACATACAAACACACATGAGTTAATAGTTTAGCACCTCATTTTATCTATAAACACACATACCATACATTCTAATGATATAGCTAACATTTACTGGGTGCTTACTATGGTGTCAAGCATTTTTTTTTTCATATATTATTCTTGAGTATTTTAAGGGGAGAGAGGAAAGTAAAAATCATTCTACTACCTGTACTGCTAGGTAAGAGGTGGGAGAAGGAAAAGGCTTGCCCTGAAGAGCTGGCATTAGAGCTCATCCTGGTTAAATTTCCAGATGAAGGAAGCCAGAGTTAAGGGATGGGCTACGATTCAATGAAGCCTGAAACAAGTGGCAAAACACAGGTTCTTACCCCTGTTGAGTATTTTGCATACATTACACCATTCCATTCCCCTTCAATTGAGCAGAAAGACTTCTTGTCATTTGGAGAACTAGATTAAAAAACAAAAACAAAAAAACACAAACATTTGTGTTAGTCTCAAATTGAAATTTCTCTACCAAAGAATCTCGTTAGTGTGGCCTACCTACACAGAGCAGAACACAGAAGAGCAACTGTGAAGTCGTTGGTGAAGGCAGCTTAATAAAACTGGATTTCTCAGAGCCAACTATAAGAATGAGGGCCCTAAAGAAGATGCTAATAGACTCAAGATCCCAGAAACTGCGGGTATGAGATGCGCTAGGTGCTGGGACCACGGCAAACTAGGGACAGTCCCTGCCCTCGAGCTGTTCACAGTCTAGTGGGGAGACACTGCTATTGAGATTCTGGGTGGCAAGTGCTGTGGTGAGTTCAGGTGAGCACTGGAGACCAAGGGCAACACTGCTAGGATGAGGGTCAGAGAAGGCTTCACTTAAGGATACAATGCTGGAGACCAGGCTTTCATCTTCAGCCTGAAAGGGACCTCTGGGTCAAACGATTTTACCTCTTTTCCTAAGCAAGGATCCCTTCCTCAAAAGCCCCAACAGGTTTTACTTGGACATGACAGTGATGTGTATGGCAGGTACGGAACTTAGAAGATAAGCATTACAACAAAGGACAGATTAGGAAGGGCAAGGCATGGACATAGGAAGAGGCTAGGAGGTCAGAAAGAGAAAAATACACAGGGTAGATGGATGAAGTTGCTATCAGTAGACTGAAACTTGCTTCCTCTATGACTTGGTGCTTTGTGTGAAGGAGGACAAAGGGAAAGAAAAATGGTAGGATTCCAGGTTTAGAAGGTTATTGTGCAGTGGTTCTCAAAGTATGGTCTGGGGACCCCTGGGGCTTCCCAAGACCCTCTTAAGGTCAAAACTATTTTCATAATATTTAGACATTACCCTAATTTGAAAAGCGCACCAAGCACTCTTTCCGAAGGCAGTCTATTATATGTCGCTGTGACTGGCCAAAAAATCTGCTAGCAGTTCCTGTTGGTGCTGGTTGGTTGCCTCTAAGGAATTCTGAGAAGCAGGCCCACCCAGGTCTTTGTTCTGGACATCCTATTTCCCCCACCTGCCTATTTTAGGGGAGCTGCCACACTATTGTGGTGACTTGTGCTATTCCCTAACCTCTGCCCGTATTTTCTGACTGCAGTAATATTTTGGATTTTACAGTGATCCTTAGTAAACATCTTGTGTTCGTGGTCCCGTCCTGCCCTGCTCAAGATTTTTTTGGAGCTGATTCTGTCATCCAAATTAAATTATCTCCCTAAAAAACTGGTTAACCAATCCGGTGTCTTCCATCTGCAACACTGTTCCCAATAAGGCCTTTGAGGTCAGAGAAAGTCCTACAGATTTTCCTCTTCTAGGCAGCCTCTAAACCACCCAACTGACTGTTTACCCAGACAGCACAGCTGTCTTCATCTGATCCTAGAGTGTCAAACAGAACCAAGCAAAGATGTGATGGTTACTGTTTTTCCCCAGCAAAGGCACAGAAAAAAGGACTATGAGGGCTTTGAGACACTTCGGTGGGAGTCACAGGGTCTACCGTATGGGCTAGCTCATGGTCCAATCCAGCAATAATGAGTCAGGCACCCATCATCTGGGTTAGCTAGGAGATCCAGGAAGACTCAGTTCTCCATTTGCAAGTCAGGTTCCTAGGAAGGAAATCCCACCAATGACCTCAGGTTGTTCTGAACCCAGATTTTAGGTCTCCTTCTGAGATGGGATTTCAGGAAGAGACATGACACACAAGATGTGAAGTAAGTTTACAAAGACAGAATCATTAAAATGGTCAATTCCTGATGGGAGTTACAGTTCAAGACAAAAGGAAAAGTATTTCAGAGAAGCAGAAGTACCGAAGCAGAAAAACAAAATACCTACAAAATCTCAGCAGTAACTCTGTGCTTCTTGCCCCCATAGAAAGGTTTAGTGTGGAAGACGATATTGGCACTATAGCCAGTCTTGGAACAATTAATATTGCATTCTCCGCCTAGTTCCACCCAGGGCACTGTGAGGATAGACCTGCAAAATCAAAAGTTTCAGGTAAGGCTGACAGTTCAGAGGAAAGAAAGGAGGGGCACAGCTTAAGGAACAGCAGGGTCTGCTGCTTGCTAATCAGAGGAATGCACACAGCTCTACTTGCCTTCCATAACCATTGGGGAATGTGAGAATGTAATGTTCATCATGGTCTAGACACGAGACACAGCCTGTGGAGACAAGGGATGGAATTTCAGCTAAGTAGTTGACGGAATCTCCATTCAGTTTAGGGAAAATCAATCTTGCATCCCACCCCTGCTCTCACCGCCAATACACATGCTTCCCTGCAAACAATGACATCCAAACTGGCTTTCTGGGGCCATTTACTCTTACTAGATAGGTGTCCAGCACATATTAGAATGACATAAAATTCTATTAACACTGTAGTCCACCAAAAGCCCACAGACTTACCCTGTCCTATGTTGTGCACCCCAATTGACATCCCAAGGAATTTTGATTTGGTCCAGATATGAGCATTGAATTGTATCTTCTTGTTAAAACACTCAGCATAAAAGGCTGAAACTGAATAGAAATTGTTTTCAATTAGTGCACTACATAGCCATATTCCCCTCTCCAACTCCATTCACCCAGAGAAAAAACTGGCTGCATGGGGAAAATCCTTTACCCCTCAAAGAACAGCCTTGAATGTAGTCAGGAATTACCCACCTGCCTTTTATACCCTGTTTCCCCCAATGCAAGCAACCGTTCAGGACCATGTGGGCAGGAACTTCCCTAAACCATGAGGCTATGATCAATCCCAGAGGCTTAAAAACAAAGGGTCTGTCTGTTCTTCTGGTCAGCAAGCATGTTCCTGCCCCAGCCCCAACCTGGGCCCATCCAGTATTACCAGTCTTAATGCTGCATCCAGCAAATCACACGGGAGGACACACATTCTTTCCACTATGCCAGGAATATACTGTGCAGAAACTACGTCTTTTTTATATAAACTGTCTTCAGAGTTGCTGGGATCACTAGAGCACAGCTCATGCTGTGAAAGATGACTTCAGAAGCACTAAAAGGTGGCTTCTCAAATCCCTTCTTTTTATATATAATTAAGCAGTGAAGCCTAATAGAGTCTTTGGAACTTATACCAGGAACAGATATGAGGAACCAATCCTCACAGGATTGGGAAGATACAGGTGGCCATAAAACTGACCGTACAGTGGCCTCAGTTATGGAGCTCTTTATGACCCTCTTTAGACAGAACAGTTTGAAAGTGGCTACTGCCGAGGAGCTCTGTAACTTACTGGGTGGATGATGGGAAACCTGCTCAGCCACGAATGTTACGCTATTCTTGGAAACCCAGGGAACTGGTCCTTCTGAAACTAGCTCCTGCAAGTAAATATAACATCATTTTCTTTTGATGTGGAAACAAATGACAGTGCAGAGAATCTAATAACTGGAGTCTCTGCCTCCCAAGGTGGTTAACTGTTCCCTCCTCTACACACCCAAAACATCTCATATATACTTTTCTTGAGGCACTTATACTACTGGAATTACTGCTTTGTGTCAGTCTCCCTAAGTCTCTCTGACTAAGACATTATTGAAGGCAAGGACACGTGCCTAACTCAGGGCCAGGCCTGCCACAGAACAGGGACTTATCAATGTCTGCAATATGAACAAGAACAGACACATTGCTTCTGTCTTCAGGAAAGGAATACATGTAATGTGTCATTCGGAAAGGGAAAAATACAGAGTTATTTTTAAGGAGAGATTATTATGTGAAAGCCACTGTGGGCCAGGGGCTTATTTTTTTCACCCCTAGAGGCCTTTTAGCATTTATTTGGGTCTTCCATGTTGGTTGTTTTCCTCAAATCAACCCCCAAATATTGGAGCCCTGTTGCTCAGGTCTCAGTTAACTATTCTTCTCTAGATGTCTTCCTAGATGATTTCATCTAATCCCAGGGATTTAAGTGCCTTCTAAATACGCTAAAATCTCTGAAAGCCCCGTCTCCATCCTAGACCTCTCTCTCCCTTGAACTCCAGACTCTTAAATTCTAACTCCCTACTTGACAGTTCCACTTACATGTCTAACAGACCCCTCATACTTTATATTTCAAATTGGAGTTCTGGATTTTTCCCTCCCCAAATCCAATCTTTTCCTCTTTAGTAAATGGCACCAACCAACTGCTGAAGCCCACAAGCAAGGATTCATCTCTGACTGTCCCCTTTCCCTCACCCTGCCCAATCCATCTAACAGCTCTGCCTCCAAAATATAGCTTGAATCAACCATGTCTCTCCTGGAATAATGCCAAAGCCTCCTCAGTGGTCTCCTTGCTTCTATTTGCCCCTTTCCAATTCATTTTTCACAAAATAATTATAATGACCTTTTCAAAGCAAAAATGAGTTCCTGATAAGCCATAAAATTATCATTATGGTCCAGGAGGACTTTGCATGATCTGATTTCTAAATTTCTATCCTCATCTCACACCACTCTTTCTCCTTGCTCACTGTGTTCAAAATATGCTGATCCAACAACACTGTTCTTCTACGGGTGGTAATCTTTTGATCAGTGCCTTTACCATTATTATCCGCCTCCAAATAAAATGAAATCTTGAATCAGTACACTAAAAGCTAAGTACTAAGTATCTAAATACTAAGGTAATTTAAAATGTCAGTGGAGAACTCACCACATTCTCTTCAGTATCATTCGGTAATGTCCAGTGACACTGAAAGATCTCGCCCAGAATGGGGTTGTATGGCTTTTTGGCAACCGATCCTTTCCTTCCTGCGTGAAAGGCTGAGAGGTACCATTTTACAACCTGAACCATTCGGTCTCTGGCATCCTTCTGGTCACTAATACTGCAAGGGAGAAAGACAAAATTTAACACCCTGTTTTCTGACAGCACCCTCAGCATGGTCCACCCTAAGCCAGGCTAAGAGGGCCCAGTACCAGGAGCTACCTCGGTCTCTTTTTAAAATTGAAATATAATATACATAATTAAACACACCAGTCTTAACTGTTTGGTTTGATGAATTTGAAAAAATGCTTATATCCATTTAATTAATCACCATGCAATCAAGATATAGAACATCTCCATTACCCCCAAGTTTCCCCATCCTCCTTTCCAAGCAATCCCCAACCCTTACCCTGAGGCAAACACTGTTTCTGGTTTCTAAGACCATTAGCTTTGCTTGTTCCAGAACTTCATACTTATAAGTGCATTGTTTAACTGCCAAATAGTTGGAGATTTTCTGGATATATTTCTGTTATTGATTTCTGATTTAATTCTTTCATGCTCAGTGAACATATTCCATATGGTTCCAATTATTTTCAATTTATTAAGTCTTCCTAGTATATGGTCTATCTTGATGAATGTTCCATTTACACTTAAAAAGACTGTTATACACATTGTTTGGTAATGTTTTAGAAAAGTCAATTGGACCTTCTATAGCCTCACTGATTTTCAGAGGGGTGGGGGAAGGTGCGTGCTGCTCAATCAATTCCCGAGGAATTTCCAACCTTGTTTGTGTACTTGTCTATTTCTCCCTTCAGTCAATTTTTGCTGCATATAGTTTGAAGCTGTTTTACATATTTAGGATTATTATTTATTCTTGATAAATTGTCTCATCATATCATATGAAATATCCCTACTTGTCTCTGTTAATATTTCTTGTCTTAAAAAATATCCTTTGATACTAATACAGTGACACCAGCTTTGTTATGCTTAGTGTTTTGCATGGTATATCTCTGTCCATCCTTCTAACTAATCAGTGTCTTCATATTTAAAGTCTCTCTCTTGCAAACAGCGTACAGATGAATCTTGCTTTTTTATCCAGTCTTACAATCACTGTTCTCTTAAATGGAGCGTGTATGCTATTCACATTTAGTGTAATACTGATATAGTTGGGTTTAACTCTATCATCTTGGTATTTTTCTATTTGGCCTCTTTTTTGTTTGTTCCATTATATTTGCTTTCCTCCTTTTTGGGGAGTTAGAATTTTTAGAATTCCATTTAATCTTATCTATTGGCTTTTTAGCTATACTTCTGTGTTTTTTAAGTGATTCCTCCAGGGATCTCATAGCTTAAATTCTCATACATTAAAAATTATCCTTAAACCTCAAATCTATATCTAATGAATAACTGGTACTTTCCATTTATTTATGTTACCAATAAATACTTACATTTTATTTGTTCAATTTTGTACGAATTTAAACAGTGCCATAGCTATTTGAATTTCTGCCCTTTGGGAAATGGTTAAATGGGTCTCTTAAAATCTTCATTAAGAAGGTATGTATCAATGTCATCCAATGTGCCCACCCACTGTGAAACTTCAGTGATTTGTATCTGGCTTCAGTAAACCACAGTCCAAGGCCAAGGAATGCAATCAGAGAAGACGGATTAGAACACCCCATTACAAAGAAAATATTGCTGCTACCACTGAAAAGCAATGTGAACTCACTCACCTCCTCATAAATCAATCCCACCTGTAGATTAGCTCTGGCCTTTATACATGTATCTAATATTGCAAGCTTTGTATTTGAAATTTATGAATCAGGCTATACTCTGGACACTGGACTGTAAACTCCTCAAAGGCAGACACTGTGACTCTTTCCCTTTCCAGCTCATAACAAAGTGCCTGGCAAACAATAGGTGCTTTAGAAAGGTTTGCTAAACTCGGATAACTGAAATTCATTGGATATAGTGTAAATAATTTAACAGTGATTACCAATTCCTGGATCAAATAAGATCCTAGCCTTCGCTCCGTAAATCCTAGCTACCTTAACAGGCACTCAAGATTTTTTGAAGTGTTTAACTTGGTTGCCTAACAATATCACCGCCAAATAATCTAAGCAAACGGGCATCTAATACAAACAAAATATTCAATTCCACTTTTCCCCAGAAATGTCTGAAAGGCAAAGGGATCCATCTATCCTGCCAAGGCAGAAAGCTAATGGGTAAAGTCTTAAAAAAACTGGAAACTACTATATTGAGTCAAATACCTCACAAACAGGTCCGGATGTGCAAAAAAGTCTGCATACATTTCTAAAAGAGATCTTCTTTCAAGAATAAATGTTGGAAGAACTACCTGAAAAACATACATATTTGACCCTTGAGGATCAAATTCCACTACAGATAAACAGATTGCTGAACTGCTTAAAAAAAAAAAAAAAAAAGTAAATGAAACAAAAAACTCATTCCAATCATAGTAACACCCACCAAGTACTGCCCAGGCATGCTTCTGATACCTACTTCTCAAACTGTTCTGATTCAGAATGCCCATTAACCTGCCCAACAGATGAAAAACAGAGATTTTAAATGTTCAAATGTCACTTCCTCTTTGCAACCTCCCTTTAGCTCCCTGAATCAGTGTAACAATAACAACAACTACTCAGTAGCAACCCTTTGATACCTATATGACCTTCTGGAGTATCACATACACATTATCTTATTAAACTGTACAACAATCCCGTTAAGAGGAAATTATCATCCTTATTTTACAGTGGAGAAAAATGAAGCTCAAAAGGTTGAAAAATTTTCTCACCGCTCTGTTATTCAGTGGAATTCAAAATCGGGTTTGTCTGGTTATGGGGGTGGTGCAGGGCCTGCTCACTTTCCCCTCTATCATCGTAGGCGCACTAGGGAACTTATCTGCTTATGGGTCTGTGTCCGCAAATGAACAATGAGCTCCTAGAATGCAAGGGCCATACTTATTTCTACTTGCATCTTCAGTTACTATCCCCAAAGTAAGAAAAATTTAAATAAGTAACTGAATAAACAAAATGAAGAAGAGAATAAAGACGGGATTCAACAAACTCCTTCATCGTGGGGCTGAGCCCATGAAGAAAAATGCTGAGGCGCTGGGAATGTGGCAGAGGAGAAAGTAAAGAAGAAATTGGAAAATGAAGAAAAAGGATAAGATAGATTAGGATTAACAAATTAAAAAAGGAATGAAGGAATAGTTTTTGATACGTGTATCAGATTAGACATTATTCATTATGGAAGTAGCGCATCATAGTAAGTAAAAATTCCTTTAAATGTAGTAATTACTGTATATCTGCTATATTCAAGATCGTGCGGTAAATGCTATGGAGGCAGCAAAGGTTAAGTATGAGAGAATAATACGAGCATTTAAATTTTAGGTAGAATGTGATAAATATCATACAAGAGATGCTCAAGGTACCATGAAAATTCAGGACAGGCAAAGATCATGTTCTGTTTGGGGAACCAGAATGAGGGCAAAGTTTGGAAACAATTTATTGAGGTGGGGTGCTAAAGAAAAGCCTTAGAGAGTAGGCTATAAGAGACAGAGGGAAAAACAGAAGAACAAGACATGGAGATTTGGGGGGGGCGGGGGGGGGCAGAAAATGAGTGTGACAGGGACTGACCAGTGGACCAGTATTGCTGCGTATGTAAAGAGGAATGATAGGACACAGGCTTGAAAAGAAAAACTGTGGTTCCAACATTTAGAATGTTTATTATCAGGCTCCAGAGTTTAAAAGTTCCACAGAACATGTATGTTCATAATATAAATATGCTTAGATTGGCAAATAAGCTTGGTACAATTTCCTACCACTCTTGGAGAACACAGAGATTCTAAATCACTAAGTAAGACTGCTGAAGAACAAGACAGGGCTAAGTATCTTAATGTATAAACAGCTCTTGCAAATCAACAAGAAAGAGATTACTATTGCCAGTAGAATAATGAACAAAAGAACTGAACAGGCAATTTGAAAAAGAAGAAATGGCCAAAAACCATAAATTTGATTTGATGTTTAATCAAAAAAGAATTTTTTTTTCCCTCCCTACTTAAAAGTTTTCTTAAGAACTCTCATTCAACACATCTTCTTCAGTGTTTTTAGCACTATACTGATACATGCCATTATGTCAAGCTGCTGGAACACTGATAAAAGTGAGTTGGGTTAGGTTGTCTTAAACCTGGGTTCAAGTATTTATTTTGTCACTTCTTAGGTGTGAGGAAGCCCTGGAAAATTAATTCAACCTCTGGAAGTTTCTGTAAAAGGAGGATAACTATATGCCTTGCTTAAATCTTAGGATTGTTTTGAAGACCAAATGAGGTAAGTGGGATGTGACTTTATAGTATTTCCAAACACTACAATGTATTTGGAAAATAACTCTTTATAGAAAATATTTGAAGTGAGAAAGTATTTTTATAAATAGGAAAATGAGATACAAGTTTAAGGCATTATGGTAATAATACTTTGGAATGCACAAGGGAATCAAGATTTCAGAATCTGCTGGCAATCATAGCCATTTATGCCAATAAAGATTTCTAAAATAGCTAATTTGGCAAAAATTAAATAATTTTAGTGGCTCCAAACCCAAACCTGGACTACCTGGCAGAGGAAATTATGTGAGGCAAAAATTACACACTTGATTGTGGCACACACTTTTGGTTGCCTATGTACATCTCTACTAACAGAACTTTCATTCAGTTCAGGTTCAGGCTATAGGTTGCCATGAGAGTCACAGGGCCCGCCCAGATCTCAAGGGGTGAATGTGGATTAATCTAAACCAATCATTTAACCTCCTTTACCAGTGACTGGTTTAGGTGTGCACACCTGCCTAGTTCTGGCCAATGAGATTCAATTGGAAGTTTGATGGGCCACTGTTGTTATATGTTCTCCCTATTACAACAAAATTCATGAAAAGAAATTATTTTTCTGCCTCTTGACATATTTGCATAAGGATGTGATGACTGGAAGTGCAGCAGTCATTTTGCAATGATGAGGAGACAGGTCTGAGTGTGAATGTCAGCATGCTAAAGATGGCAGAGCAGAGAGACTGAAGGAACCTAGGTCCTTTCTCACATTGTTGACCCACTACGAATTAGTCAATCCTGGAACTACTCTACTTCTGGACTTCTCATTACAGGAGATAATAAACCTAGCATTGTTCAAGATACTGTTAGGTGGGTCTTCTATTACTGAAGACCAAAACCAACCAAGGTAGAAGATGTAGAAAAGAAATATATTATAAATGTCAACATCTACAATTAAGCTGTATCTTTCAAATGTGAAGTTACAATT
This sequence comes from Balaenoptera ricei, assembly GCF_028023285.1. NCBI lineage: Eukaryota > Metazoa > Chordata > Mammalia > Artiodactyla > Balaenopteridae > Balaenoptera > Balaenoptera ricei. The sequence continues at coordinate 43,303,464 of NC_082639.1, read as the reverse complement.
CTGCTCCAGCAATTATGCAATCAATCTAATGATCACTGAAAAAATTCTGAGGGCAAGCTCCTGCAAATATTCTCTTACCTAGAACTTTCCCAGCAAGTATGTTTGTTGCACAAATTTTCCATTCTCATTTAGATTTGGGGTAAAAATTTTTATTATAGACACTTACTAGAAAGTATTATGGATTAGTTTATAGATTTTGAAATCTACGACCAGATTAGAATCTCAGTTCTGCCACTTAAATAAGACTTAGCCAAGTTACTTAACCTCTATGAGCTTTAGTTTCCTCATCTATAAAATGGTGTTAACAATAACACCTAACTTTGCAGTGCTGTGGTGAGAATTAGGTAAAAGGATGAGGCTTTTAGCACAGTGGCGGGGATATACACAGGCACCTATACACCAGTCTCCTACATCAATCAGGTATTCTGTTTAGAGTGCCAAGTTTAAATTCAAATTCAAATCCAAAACCACAATAATTATATAGCTCAATATGTGTCACACAGTTTTCCACTCACTACCTGTTCCATTCCTTATAACAATCCTGTAAAGTAGGTCACTGTATGTCCATTTTGTATATGAGAAACCCAAAGATCATAGAGAAAGGGACTTGCTCAAGGTCACACAGTTTGGTAACAGCAGAAGTAGGATGTAAGCACAGGTCCTCTAACCCCGAGATCAGAACTCTGCTCATTTTGATTCCATGCACAGTACACTGCTTTAGGTTTTTGTTCAGACTACTAACCAAGCCCAATACTATTCCATGCTTGCCCCCAATAAAATCCAAATCATAGCCTATATAATCCATATGTACTATCTCTATGAAATTATCCTAGCTTTACTTATTTCATCCATTTATAAAAATTTTCAGTTTACTCAGGTACATATATATTAATTCATAACAAGACAAAAGTATAAACAGAAGTTATGTCATTATACTACATTTGCAGACACGCTCACCATACGATCACTGAGAACCTACATATACACATTAAGACTAACAGCAAATACCAAATTGATTCTTACCTTAGTGAGATCCATTCCAAGCCTAACCTGTGACAACAGATGCATGATAACACTCTTGTGCTCTTCCACCGACCCTGCCTCCCCTTCATCATCTCTCTCATCATGTGAATCGAAAAGGTCTAAAATAAAACAGATCTTCTTAGACCGGTGTTAAACTGGGCCAATCTGTGCTGTTACCAAGTATTATACATTTTTTTTCAAACAAATATTTTTAAGAAAAAAAAAGGTAAACTCTCCAAGGCTGCTTACCAGCATCACTTGTTCCATTGGACATGGAAGAATTAAGTGATTCCGTGGTATCTGGGCGCTTTAGACTATTTCCTGAGCTGCTGTGTGTCAAGACTGAGGCAGATCCAGAGGAACTAAAAAAAATTAATCACCTTCTTAAGCTTTGTAAAAAAGCAATTTAAAATCATAGTAAGATACCAATCTATTTAAAACCAATATATGCAGATAGCTGACAGAAACTAACTAGACCCTTAAAGTTAGCTGGTTACATACATACACACATACATGCTTTCCAACTCTCTCCCCATCAGGCTCATGTTTTCTGCATGGTGTATGCTCAACCAAGCCATGTTGAAGGCCATGAAAAATTGGTAAGATATTGCTTCTGCATGTAAGTTTAAAACTAGAGTTCATTTTCCAATTTTGTTACTTTGCATAAATGTAGGTATGTCATAATTCTTGGCAACCATTTCCAGAACCTCAAAACTGGTAAGTCTATTAATTAGACTCAGAAAGATGTCTATATTTTTGAGATCCTTTGATAAAAAGCCCACACTGGTAATAACACCCTTCCCAGTCATTAAAAAATTATATTTGAAATTAAAAAATAAAAAAAGCATATTATTTTTTACAAGTAAATTTATGGTAAGTGGTATTATGAGCTGATTAACAGGGTCTAAAGAAAGAATCCTCTATTTTATTATTACAGCTATGATCATAACTTACCCAGGACTAGTATTTGTACATTAACAAAAGAATGATCAAAGTTTACTTATTAAGGGTAAAAATAGAAACCAAATTTCTCATACTGCAGGTATTATTTATAAAATGGTACACACATAAAAGTCTTTTATTGCAAATTTATAGGTGCAAAACACATTATATATTCTAATTTAAACACAGTTTGCCCTGATTACTTACCTTCTTTTGATTTCTTATTTAATAATAAACTTGATTTTTTTAAGAGTAGTTTTAGGTTCAGAGCAAAACTGAGCAGAAAGTACAGAATTCCCATACGCACAACCTCCCCACTATCAACATCCTGCACGAGAGTAGTACACGTGTAACAGTTGATGAACCTACATGACATGCCATTATCACTCAAAGTCCATAGTTTACAGTAGGGTTCACTCTTGGTCTTGTACATTCTATGGATTTTGACAAATGTAATATAAGTATCCCCCACTGTAGTATTGCAGAGAATAGTTTCATTATCCTAAAAATCCTCTGTGCTCTGCCTATGTTAGAACATTAGAATATTAGAACATATGTATTCTAATTTAAAAATAGTTTGTCCTGGTTACTTGCCTTCTTTTGATCTATTCTTCAAAAATCCTTAGGTAACTAAATATTGTTACTTTGATAATTTAGTAGTGTACCTCACAAGGTACTATAACTAATGTCTACCTCACCAGTTTTGAGCCAATGGAAAATATGAGTAAAAGAACTAGATAAGAGAAATCAAATTATCATTAAATAAAAGAGCTGCATAAAAATTATCTTCAAAAAGTGTTGTGGCTCTTTGATACATCATCAAAATAGAATCAATGTTTTAAATCAATTGATCTAAAAACCTCAGATTCTTTAAAACATGTATCTTATTTTAGATTCCAAACATCAGAGATGAATTTATGCTGTGCTTTTCCTCCTTACTCAGGTTAGAAACCATGTCTGGGCCAAGTGAAATGCTCAATAAAGCTCAAAATGGAAAAAAATGGGATAAATTCTCATTTAGCCATTTCATAATTTACCTCGTTCAGGACAAAGGATTTAAAGACTATAGTTACAAAACAAGAGCAACGCTAACAAAAATGATATGCATACAGGAAAGGTTTATCTGCAATGGGCTAACTTGCACAGAATTAAATCGTAAGATCATAAATAAACTAAACCAAAAAAGGTACAGCTCTGAACTTAATTATAACAACAGAATCCAAAATCTTATTGAGTACCTTGTATGTGTCAAACACTGTATATGTTCATCTCCATAACAGTCTAACCCTAAAAGGGAGATATGATTATTCTCATCATACACAGAGGCTCAGAGGTTCAATGACTGGACAGAGGTCACGCAACTGGTAAGTAGTGGAGCCATTTCAAATATACGTCTGGCTCCAAAGCGCAAGTTCTTTCCCACATGCACTTGCATCTAGTTTATAAATGTGCAAAACCCAATAACATAGTTCACACAGAAGTTATCATTACTACAGGTCTTTAGAAACTGAACGGTGAAAGGACTTTTCAAATTCTCTTCTGTCAGGGAGAGAAACTGTAGATAGAAACTTGACCTGAGAGCTAGAAAACTAGTGGTAGAGCTGATGACCAGCAGGTGGCACACAAGCTCAATGCCTACAGAGGCCAGGCAGAGAGCATAAATATGTGAATAGGGCCAGATTATAAAACAGTAGAGACCTGGCACTAGCATACTCAATTTGAAGGGATTTAAAATTCCATTTAATGGGAAAATGTATATCTGAATCACCTTGCTGTACACCTGAAACTATCACAACATTGTTAATCAACTATACTCCATTAAAATAAAAATTTTAAAACAAAAAATCAACAAACACTGTGCTGGCCAAATAAAATATCTGTAGCCCCTACTAGTTTGGGAATCTAGATTAGGGCATAAAAGGAAAGAATGAAATTGAAGGAGAAAAGGAAGCCTGAGTGGGTGAGCTGGACAAAGAATTTAACTCTGGATCCCTTCAAATAGGAGGTTCATAAACTGTGTATTTGTTATGGGATGGGTACGGGGAGAGCATAGAGAAGGAAGCTTACAAGGAGAGAAAAGAAAAGCCTATGAGCCTGCAGGTAACTTTGTAGATATGCCTATTACAGGTACAACAGGTAAGCATTTAAAATTTATCTATTTCAGAAAAATTTCAGGAGAACCCCTAAAACTGGGGCCAGAGATTGACTATCTGTGATGTAATAAGGAGGCTAACCACATTATTATCAAGCTTTTACTGAATATAGTTATAGGCTTCTAGAGGACAGATGATCCATTTTGATATTCAATTGTACTTTGTTTCGAATAATAGCTAATGATCGAGACTGTCCTTAATTCTGTTTAAAGAAAACAATGATTTAACACTTCAAAAATAAATAATAACCTTTACTTTGGAATTTTCTTCCAAAGGCTTATTTTCTTTTAACCCCACTATCATAAAAAATATTTTAAAAATTAAAGTGAAATTTCTATTGGCAAACTGCTAATAAGGGTCTTGTAATAGTTTACTTCCCTACATACAAACATTAAGAAACCAACATGCTAAACCAAACCCTTTCTGCTAAACTAGCCTTCTTGAATTGTGGGCTCAAATGTCTCTTCCTTAAGTAAAGTCTCATGTCCTAACAGTATGTATTCACCTAATCACATATATTTTACTTTTCCAACATTCAAAATCTGAATTTGATCTACTATGTAACAAAACTTCCTGAATTAATATCATCATTTTCCTTATAAATTTTGAGGTTCTGAATAGTTACAGTGCAATTATATACAATACTGTATTTCTCAGTTCATATGCACACTTAAGAGAACTGGAGTGCTGGGTCATATGGTAGTTCTATTTTTAGTTTTTTAAGGAATCTCCATACTGTTCTCCCAGCAATCTCACTACTGGGCATATACCCTGAGAAAACCATAATTCAAAAAGACACATGCACCCCAATGTCTATTGCAGCACTATTTACAATAGCCAGGACATGGAAGCAACCTAAATGTCCATCGACAGATGAATGGATAAAGAAGATGTGGTACATATATACAATGGAATATTACTCAACCATAAAAAGGAATGAAATTGGGTCATTTGCAGAGACGTGGATGGACCTAGAGTCTGTCATACAGAGAAAAGTAAGTCAGAAATTGAAAAACAAATATCATATTAACGCATATATGTGAAATCTAGAAAAATGGTATAGATGAACCTATTTGCAGGGCAGGAATAGAGATGCAGACATAGAGAATGGACATGTGGACATGTGGGGGAAGGGAGGGTGGGATGAACTGGGAGATTGGGACTGACATATATACACTACCATGTGTAAAACAGATAGTTAGTGGGAACCTGCTGTATAGCGCAGTGAGCTCAGCTCAGTGCTCTGTGGTGACCTAGATGGGTGGGATGGGGGTGGTGGAGGGAGGGAGGTCCAAGAGGGAGGGGATATCTGTATACATGTAGCTGATTCACTCTGTTGTACAGCAGAAACTAACACAGCATTGTAAAGCAAATATACCCCAATTAAAAAAAAAATTGTTATCTCTAAAAAAAAAAAAAGAGAGAGAGCCAGAGAAATGGAGTGCCACAAAATATTTCTTACTAAAAGAAACCAAGGTTCAAGGTGTAAGTTTGGCTGATAGTACTTAGCTTGCAAATTCACATATAATCATTTCCAAATTTGTACTGTATTTCAAAGCAAACCCCAAGCTGTAACACTAGCACCGACTCCTGAGATGGCAGGAGACTTGGAAAAAATACCCAACAAAAAGTAAGCCAACTACATCTACAACAAATATAAGAACATTAAAGCAAATAAATGTTAATTTGCTTTCTGTAACAGCTGTCACTTACTGCGCACTTATTATACATGCCAGACATCATAGTAAGCACTTGACATTATTCTCACTTAAATGTTCACAATGATCCCTGGAAGTTGAAACTATTATTATCTTCATTTTACAGACAAGGAAACTGAGGATGTCACAGGCTAAATAACTTGACCAAGATCACACACCTTAAAAGCAAAACAGATTTAGAACCTATTCTTTTCTAAGATTCCAGAATCCAAAGTCTAACCACAGCAATTGATGTACCAGTAGGGCTAAAAAGTACTTTGCTTATTGGCTATCATGTAAGTGACTTTACAAGTAAAGGCCTTTTCTGTACAATGGAACATACCTAGCTTTGATTTAACACTGTAAAATAGGTCAAATGTTTCCTAATGAGAGAAAACCTATCATCAATATCTGCCAAAATCTGCCTACTTAGTTATCTCTGGAGTCCATGTGCTTCCCTCCATTCCTATGTTATGATCTTAGCTCAGGTTATCAACATTTCTCGTTTCTACCCAGTTTTGCTTGGTCTTCCTACATGTAATGCATCCCCACTGCATTCGATTCTACACAATTCAGGCGTATCTATTCTTCTAAAATGCAGACCTGACCAGCAGCTGCCATCACTTGTGAGAAAATGTTCAAAATTCATAAAAGGCTAAAAGGACTCTTTCACGACCTGGCCCTTGTCAATCTCTTCTGTATCTTCTTAACCACTCCCCACAACTTATGCTACAGCCACACTCAGCCATGCTCAGTAGCTTACAGCTCCTCAAAGAAACCAAGCTCCCGCTGCCTCCAGGCCTTTCTTATTAGGGTTTCATCTCCATGAGAACAACACTTTCCATTTCCCCTTCCTCTTCTCACCGCCATGTCCATTCTCTCCCTACTCATCCACAACTCACCATGGATCACATCCCCTCCCTCCTCTGTGAATCCTTTCTTGACTTCTCAGGACTTCAAAATGCTCCCATTCTTTCTGTGCTTATTCTTACATATCATATTTCCCACTGGATTATGAAAGTTTGTTTTTCCCCCAATAGACTGTAAGTTCCCTGAGGGTAGGGACTGGCTCTTTATTCACCTCTGTGTCATTCCTCCACCTAGTATAGTGCCTGGCTTATAGACACCCAAATATCTCTATACAAGACAAGTAACGGTAACCTACTCTTACGTGAGTAATACTTCCTAGCTTATTCACTTTCATTTGACCCTCTCCTAATGTTGTTTCTATAGAAATAAAGCCCAGAGTTAATGAACAATACTGGCATGTTACCACAACTGATGCAAAATTATACCACTTGAATTAAATCAGGAGTAAAATCACTATTCTCACAGAACTAGCTTTGCTCAGTAAGCCAATTAAAAAATAAGCTGTCTTTTTCACTTTTTCCAAATAATAATTTATAAAGGAGTCTGTCATTAACACCAGTCTCAAAATCAAATTACATTTTTAAAAATCAGGAGTCATTTCAATACATAGTTAGTTCATCTACTTACTCTATTAAGTGCTTTGGGGATGAGCCACTCTGATGGAATTCATCTGCATCATAGAATTCATCTTCACTGCTAGAATAAGAGAACTCTGGGACTGTGTTTGGAGACAAGTTGACATGGCTTGGAGAAGTTAGACTGCTACTAGGTGGTGAGTGCCCACTGCCTAGGAAGTTAAAAAGTTTTCAATTAGGGGACAGTGTTGGTAATAGAAGGGAAGAAATTAGGGAGATGGGGTCAAAGCAGACCTTTCTAAAATCAAAAAAGAGTTAAGTTGGTAGAAGTTCCTAGACTATCTGTAAAGAAATCAACATTTAAACTCGACAAAGGCAAATCACATTACAGAATGGGACATAGCCTTTTAAATAAATGAAAAAATACTATGTCCCCATCTGTAATTAGGAAGGGAGTTCTTTTGATTATAATCACACTGTGTGAGTTAAGATATTAGAAGTCCCATAGTAGATACCAGTACCAACGGGACGCCAGAGCTCTTATTTTATACTATAGATCCAGATACCTTAAAAATGCAGCAGTGAGCCAACAAGAATACAAAGTGGAAAGAATATCAAAAACCACATGAATGTTAAAATTTTGTTCAGGATATCACATTCATATTAGTCAATATGTTTTGGCAATCATGTGCAAACACAAAAGCTGGGAACACTTACCATTCAAACTCCTCACCTCTTTTCTACCTAAGTTTAAGTCAGGTTGCCCAGAGCCCAGGCAACAGAGATAAGTGCGCAGCAGAGAAAAAGAGAGGGCTACTATGGGAAGCACGTGGAAAAGGAAAGAACCAGGAGGAACATCTTTCTATTCCTAAACAGTCTAATTAAGGAAATAGAAACTAATGGAGATGCAGAGAAAGAATCTCTGTGATAATCATCTGGTTCATAGTCCAGTAATAAAAAGTAACCATAAAAGTATCAAACAGAACAGTGAAGTACTGAAAGTAATTTAACAAGTACTTATTGAGCAGATATCTAAGGGCTCTCAGGCAATTTATGCCAAACTGCTACAGATGCCTGGTGGAGATTAAAATTAATTAAGTATCTGCTGTCAATATAAAAGCCAAGGCCTCAGTTCTAGAAGGAAATGAGAATAGCAGCAGTAAAAATGAGTCCAGAGCCACCCAAGGATTTTCAGCCCATTCCAGTGTCTATGGTTTAATAGTTATGAGAGAGCACATCCACCTGCCACATTTAGTTGCCATGTTCACAAAGATATTTTTAAAACATAACACTGAAAGTTTGCTGCCTAAATAGGCAAAGCTTATTGTGGGAATTCTGAAGATAGTTCATCTTAGCAAATAACTTTAAATTCTTACCCCACCGCCGCCCCGCCCCATAGCAGCAATAAGATGGGAAATAAATAAATTTCTCTTATTGAAATAATAGGGAAAAAAACGAGAGAGAAAGAAAGAAAGAAAAAGACCAGGAATTACAAATGATTACGTAACAAGCAAATAGTCCAGGCAACCACACAAAACTGAAAATGTATCCAAGAAGAAAATGAGTTGGAATGGGAGTTGCAAACAAAAGAACTGAGTTTTCCTTACGAGAGAAAACAGTACTATTTCTTTTTTCAGTTGTTCCTTTCTTTCTTTTATGTATTAGTGAGAGAGATAAAGGAAAGAAAGATGAAGAAATTCGGTTGAAAAATCAAACAAGACACAAACCACACACTAATTTTTAAAATTTTTAAAAATCCACCTACTCTAAAATGTTATATTTTTAAAATGCCACTTTCTGAAATAATTTATCCTAAATTATTTATAACTAATTAATGATCCTAAAATTAATGTACATAAAGAATACTGCTAACTTTTTCAAAGTCTGTAACTGACTAGGTTTTGTGTATTTCTGAATGGAAAATTTTGTCTGTTTCAGAATTCTGACTTAATTCCTCCTTATAAAACAACAAAAGAAAACACAGATACTGTTTTTAAAATGACACCATATAATGAAATAAATAAAAAAGGCAGGCAAACATTTCAACAGCATTATTCAAACTGCTTATCAGCATTTTCCCAAGAGCTTCAAATAAGAGAGCTGTTGTTGCTTGCTTTCTTTCAAAATTAAGGAGACATCTGCTCAGGCTGTTAAATCTTAAAAACCAAAGTAATAACATCAGCATCTTTACTAACTCAAATTTCAAACTGAGCTAAAAATCACAGGGTAAATTTTCAGTATTACACAGGAAAAGTCCCACTCAGGAAACAATCTGTAGAGCAACAGCAGGGGCTTATCTCCTGTCCTCAAGAGTGGCTTCGGTTTTGGCATCCAGATATAACAGGGACAAAAGCACCAAGTGCTCCCTTGAATTTGGTGCAACTGATAACTCAACATCAACCTAATTAGTTTTAGAACAAGAAATAAATCTATACTAACATTAATAGCATCCCTGTGAACTGGAGAAAAAATAAAAACCATAAATCTAAACAAATTAAGAAAATGCAGAGCCTCAACCACCAGAGGGCAGAGAGCAGAAGCAAGAAAAAATACAATCCTGCAGCCTGTGGAACAAAAACCACATTCACAGAAACATAGACAAGATGAAAAGGCAGAGGGCTATATACCAGATGAAGGAACAAGATAAAACCCCAGAAAAACAACTAAATGAAGTGGAGATAGGCAACCTTCCAGAAAAAGAATTCAGAATAATGATAGTGAAGATGACCCAGGACCTCGGAATAAGAATGGAGGCAAAGATCTAGAATATGCAAGAAATGTTTAACAAAGACCTAGAAGAATTAAAGAACAAACAAACAGAGATGAACAATACAATAACTGAAATGAAAAACTACACTAGAAGGAATCAATAGCAGAATAACTGGGGCAGAAGAACGGATAAGTGACCTGGAAGACAGAATGGTGGAATTCACTGCTGCGGAACAGAAAAAAGAAAAAAGAATGAAAAGAAAAGAAGACAGCCTAAGAGACCTCTGGGACAACATTAAATGAAACAACATTCGCATTATAGGGGTCCCAGAAGGAGAAGAGAGAGAGAAAGGACCAGAGAAAATATTTGAAGAGATTATAGTCGAAAACTTCCCTAACATGGGAAAGGAAATAGCCACCCAAGTCCAGGAAGCACAGAGAGTCCCATACAGGATAAACACAAGGAGAAACACGCCAAGACACACAGTAATCAAACTGGCAAAAATTAAAGACAAAGAAAAATTCTTGAAAGCAGCAAGGGAAAAATGACAATAACATACAAGGGAACTCCCATAAGGTTAACAGCTGATTTCTCAGCAGAAACTCTACAAGCCAGAAGGGAGTGGCATGATATACTTAAAGTGATGAAAGGGAAGAACCTACAACCAAGATTACTTTACCTGGCAAGGATCTCATTTAGATTTGATGGAGAAATCAAAAGCTTTACAGACAAGCAAAAGCTAAGAGAATTCAGCACCACCAAACCAGCTCTACAACAAATGCTAAAGGAACTTCTCTAAGTGGGAAACACAAGAGAAGAAAGGACCTACAAAAACAAACCCAAAACAATTAAGAAAATGGTCATAGGAACATACATATTGATAATTACCTTAAACGTGAATGGATTAAATGCTCCAACCAAAAGACACAGGCTTGCTGAATGGATACAAAATCAAGCCCCATATATATGCTGTCTACAAGAGACCCACTTCAGACCTAGGGACACATGCAGACTGAAAGTGAGGGGATGGAAAAAGATATTCCATGCAAATGGAAATCAAAAGAAAGCTGGAGTAGCTATACTCGTATCAAATAAAACAGACTTTAAAATAAAGAATGTTACAAGAGACAAGGAAGGACACTACATAATGATCAAGGGATCAATCCAAGAAGAAGATATAACAATTATAAACATATATGCACCGAACGCAGGAGCACCTCAATACATAAGGCAACTGCTAACAGCTATAAAAGAGGAAATCGACAGTAACACAGTAATAGTGGGGGATTTTAACACCTCACTTACACCAATGGACAGATCATCCAAAATGAAAATAAATAAGGAAACAGAAGCTTTAAATGACACAATAGACCAGATAGATTTAATTGATATTTATAGGACATTCCATCCAAAAACAGCAGATTACACGTTCTTCTCAAGTGCGCACGGAACATTCTCCAGGATAGATCACATCTTGGGTCACAAATCAAGCCTCAGGAAATTTAAGAAAACTGAAATCATATCAAGCATCTTTTCTGACCACAACGCTATGAGATTAGAAATGAATTACAGGGAAAAAAACGTGAAAAGCACAAACACATGGAAGCTAAACAATACGTTACTAAATAACCAAGAGATCACTGAAGAAATCAAAGAGGAAATCAAAAAATACCTAGAGACAAATGACAATGAAAACACGACGATCCAAAACCTATGGGATGCAGCAAAAGCAGTTCTAAGAGGGAAGTTTATAACTATACAAGCCTACCTAAAGAAACAAGAAAAATCTCAAGTAAACAATCTAACCTTACACCTAAAGGAGCTAGAGATAGAAGAACAAACAAAACCCAAAGTTAGCAGAAGGAAAGAAATTATAAAGATCAGAGCAGAAATAAATGAAATAGAAACAAAGAAAACAATAGCAAAGATCAATAAAACTAAAAGCTGGTTCTTTGAGAAGATAAACAAAATTGATAAGCCATTAGCCAGACTCATCAAGAAAAAGAGGGAGAGGACTCAAATCAATAAAATTAGAAATGAAACAGGAGAAGTTACAACAGACACTGCAGAAATACAAAGCATCCTAAGAGACTACTACAAGCAACTCTATGCCAATAAAATGGACAACCTGGAAGAAATGGACAAATTCTTCAAAAGGTATAACCTTCCAAGACTGAACCAGGAAGAAACAGAAAATATGAACAGACCAATCACAAGTAATGAAATTGAAACTGTGATTAAAAATCTTCCAACAAACAAAAGTCCAGGACCAGATGGCTGCACAGGTGAATTCTATCAAACATTTAGAGAAGAGCTAACCCCCAGCCTTCTCAAACTCTTCCAAAAAATTGCAGAGGAAGGAACACTCTCAAACTCATTCTATGAGGCCACCATCACCCTGATACCAAAACCAGACAAAGATACTACAAAAAAAGAAAATAACAGACCAATATCACTGATGAATATAGATGCAAAAATCCTCAACAAATACTAGCAAGCAGAATCCAACAACACATTAAAAGGATCATACACCACGATCAAGTGGCATTTATCCCAGGGATGCAAGGATTCTTCAATATATGCAAATCAATCAATGTGATACACCATATTAACCAATTGAAGAATAAAAACCATATGATCATCTCAATAGATGCAGAAAAAGCTTTTGACAAAATTCAGCACCCATTTATGATAAAAACTCTCCAGAAAGTGGGCATAGTGGGAACCTACCTCAACATAATAAAGGCCATACAGGACAAACCCACGGCAAACATCATTCTCAATGGTGAAAAACTGAAAGCATTTCCTCTGAGATCAGGAACGAGACAAGGATGTCCACTCTCACCACTATTATTCAACATAGTTTTGGAAGTCCTAGCCACAGCAATCAGAGAAGTAAAAGAAATAAAAGGAATACAAATTGGAAAAGAAGAAGTAAAACTGTCACTGTTTGCAGATGACATGATACTATACATAGAGAATCCTAAAAATGCCACCAGAAAACTACTAGAGCTAATCAATGAATTTGGTAAAGTTGCAGGATACAGAATTAATGCACAGAAATCTCTTGCGGTCCTATACACTAATGATGAAAAATCTGAAAGAGAAAGTATGGAAACACTCCCATTTACCATTGCAACAAAAAGAATAAAATACCTAGGAATAAACCTACCGAGGGAGACAAAAGACCTGTATGCAGAAAACTATAAGACACTGATGAAAGAAATTAAAGATGACACCAACAGATGAAGAGATATACCATGTTCTTGGATTGGAAGAATCAATATTGTGAAAATGACTCTACTACCCAAAGCAATCTACAGATTCAATGCAATCCCTATCAAATTACCAATGGCATTTTTTACGGAACTAGAACAAATCATCTTAGAATTTGTATGGAGACACAAAAGACCCCGAATAGCCAAAGCAGTCTTCAGGGAAAAAAACGGAGCTGGAGGAATCAGACTCCCTGACTTCAGACTATACTACAAAGCTACAGTCATCAAGGCAATATGGTACTGGCACAAAAACAGAAACATAGATCAATGGAACAAGATAGAAAGCCCAGAGATAAACCCACGCACCTATGGTCAACTAATCTATGACAAAGGAGGCAAAGATATACAATGGAGAAAAGACAGTCTCTTCAATAAGTGGAGCTGGGAAAACTGGACAGTTACATGTAAAAGATTCAAATTAGAACACTCCCTAACACCATACACAAAAATAAACTCAAAATGGATTCGAGACCTAAATGTAAGACCGGACACTATAAAACTCTTAGAGGAAAACATAGGATGAACACTCTTTGATATAAATCACAGCAAGATCTTTTATGATCCACCTCCTAGAGTAATGGAAATAAAAACAAAAATAAACAAATGGGACCTAATGAAACTTCAAAGCTTTTGCACAGCAAAGGAAACCATAAACAAGACGAAAAGACAACCCTCAGAATGGGAGAAAATATTTGCAAACGAATCAATGGACAAAGGATTAATCTCCAAAATATATAAACAGCTCATTCAGCTCAATATTAAAGAAACAAACAACCCAATCCAAAAATGGGCAGAAGACCTAAATAGACATTTCTCCAAAGAAGACATACAGATGACCAAGAAGCACATGAAAAGCTGCTCAACATCTCTAATTATTAGAGAAATGCAAATCAAAACTACAATGAGGTATCACCTCACACCAGTTAGAATGGGCATCATCAGAAAATCTACAAACAACAAATGCTGGAGAGGGTGAGGAGAAAAGGGAACCCTCTTGCACTGTTGGTGGGAATGTAAATTGATACAGCCACTATGGAGAACAACATGGAGGTTCCTTAAAAAACTAAAAATAGAATTACCATATGATCCAGCATTCCCACTACTGGGCATATACCCAGTGAAAACTGTAATTCAGAAAGACACATGCACCCCAATGTTCACTGTAGCACTATTTACAATAACCACGTCATGGAAGCAACCTAAATGCCCATCGACAGACGAATGGATAAAGAAGATGTGGTACATATATACAATGGAATATTACTCAGCCATAAAAAGGAACGAAATTGAGTCATTTGTTGAGATGTGGATGGATCTAGAGACTGTCATACAGAGTGAAGTAAGTCAGAAAGAGAAAAACAAATATCGTATATTAACGCATGTATGTGGAACCTAGAAAAATGGTACAGATGAACCGGTTTGCAGGGCAGAAGTTGAGACACAGATGTAGAGAACAAATGTATGGACACCAAGGGGGGAAAACTGCGGTGGGGTGGGGATGGTGGTGTGCTGAATTGGGCGATTGGGATTGACATGTATACACTGATATGTATAAAACTGATGACTGATTAAAAAAAAAAAGTTGTGTTAAAAAAAAGAAAATGCAAACTAAAATCAAGTATCCTTTTTTTGCTTATAAAATTGGCAAAAATGTGACCAATAAATCTATCCTTAAAAAATTCTTATGTGCCAAAAGGTGCTGTACAAGGATATTCCCTGAAATACTGCTTATAATAGGAAAATTTTGGAATCAACCTAAATAAATGTCCATCAGCAGAAAAACAGGTAATAGCCAGTTGAGCAGCTGTAGAAAGAATGTTGTAGACCTAAGTGTATGAACACAGAAAGCTCTCTAAATGTTCTCAGTAAATGAAAAGGGAAAGTCACAGAACCACATGATCTCATTTAGGTCAGGGAAAAAACAATAAAAATATACAATATAGGTATGTAGGTACATACATGTATAAATGACAAAGAGTAAAGAAGACTTACAACTTTTGTTCTCATACTTCTGTATTATCTGATTCCTTTACAGTAAGAAAGTATATAAATCTAACTCAAGCAAATTTTTTTAAAAAGCCAATACAGAGCTTCAAAATAAGTCTTAAGGTAAACAAATACACAAAACTCTGCAGTATTTTATTTCATTTAAATTATAATTATTACTAAACTTCTGGTTCAATCACAAAGTTAACCACTCCATGTATGGAACTGTAATGATAGAGCTAAGGTATCTCCAATACAAAACACACAACCTTTCTTCAATCTTTTTCCCATCAGTAATCAAATACAAATGTTGAAAGTTAATGGGCAGTTATGGGAAGTAAAGGAATTACACAAATCTGTACCTGTACTATTTGGTGTTGGAGTCTGATGATGTCCCAAGGTAGTAGCTAATACAGGTCCAACTGGTAGAGAAGATGGACGCTGCTCTGACTTACACAACTGAGCAGGTTCTAGGAGATTTGAACACGTGAAATAAATTAGAGAAAAAGCCAAACACAACTCTTCTTTTTTTTTAACACCTTTATTGGAGTATAATTGCTTTACAATGGTGTGTTAGTTTCTGCTTTACAACAAAGTGAATCAGCTATACATATACATATATCCCCATATCTCCTCCCTCTTGCGTCTCCCTCCCACCCTCCCTATCCCACCCCTCTAGGTGGCCACAAAGCACTGAGCTAATCTCCCTGTGCTATGTGGCTGCTTCCCACTCGTTATCTATTTTATGTTTGGTAGCAAACACAACTCTTTAACTGCAATATCCTGAAGATCAGTAATTTTTGAGACAATATTCTATTAAGTCAAGTTCCATTCTACTCCTCCTTTCTGACCCCCAATCCCCTTTAAACTCAATGATGATATGCTACCTAGTACTAAGACACTAGGCAGGATATCAAGAGACTAGTCAAGATAGGCCAATACCTCAGTATAACTGCTCTGTAAAACCAGCAAATGCTTCGGATGATAAACTGTTTCCCCCCGAGGATCAAACCACTTGTAAAATCTAAAATGGGGCACAGTACTTCCTCTTAATCTCGTGAGAGATATTAAGTTCATTCTCCTAAGGAGTAAAAATTCATAAAAAGATCTCACATACTTAATAAGTATTTTTTAAAAGATTTTCTTTTTTCCAGTAAAATTTCTGACTTATGTCATCAGTGAAAACACTGAAATGTTGGATGCAACAAAAAGGTGAAAGGAACCAGTGGGTGTTGGCTTTAAGCCCTCCTCTGCCAGTTAAAAAAAAAAAATTTATTACTCTATCCCTAAAAATACACGTCTATCTAATCAGTAGGCATCACAAATTTCATTCTTCCCTTTTTCATTATCTTTAAGTCCACCATGAAGAAACCATTTGTATTATTCAGAGCTATAAAGAATATGACAAAATAGAACATTCCTGGATTACTTTCAAGTAGATCAAGGTATATTAAGTTTTCCTTGGTAACCATGAATCCTGGGTCATAGGATTCTGTCCCAGCAGCTAATCCAAGTAACCATGTTTGTCTTCCATCTCACTTTGAAAACCAAAAGCCCTTTAACTGTACTCAAAAAGCCCCAATACCAAAATATTATCATCTTTTTCCAGTTCATTTTTGGCTGTATTTTGTGTGTGAGATTCCTTTTACTTATTAAAAAACAAACAAAAAAAACCTTCAAGATTACTACAACTGCCATAAAAAATTAAGTTTTTTGTCATCAATGTACCTGTGAAACATTTTTCCAAATATTATACTATACCTGGAGGTAAGACAGTCTGGGAAGGCATTGTGTTGATCACAGGTTCCAAGGGACTAGGTTGATATATTGCATCTACAGGATTAATAGTACTCTGAGATAAAGAAGCACAGTATAGTTATTTTTAATTAAATACCCTTCCAGCATTGACCCTCCCAAATGTATGAAAAGCCCACATTTCTGACAGCAAAGTCCTGAGGGTAGCTGTATAGACATGTTGGTCAAATTGCAAAGAGGAAATAAAACAACTTTACTATACGGAAGTCTAAGAGTTTCTTATAAGATTATTTAAAGAAGCATAGTAAGGAGGGAAAATGAATGAATCTCTGACATATAGAAAGGTAAAACTAAATGAAAACACTTGGAAAGAGTTGTAGAATGGTTTCAGGAAGCCAAAATAATAACCTCTCAATTCAACTCAGTGCTTCTGAAATTTTAATTCACCACAAATATCAAAGATGGAGAAATGCTCTCTCCTGCTTTGGTATTAATAAGCATTATACCTATGACTAGCTAATGTATTTGTACCACTACAATCTTATTTTTACATCCCATACTACTGCCACCAATGTGTATTGCACCGTATAGGCATCTAGTTTTACAGTCACTAAAGGCAAAGAAATGTATCTTCTAATTGGACGTCTTTTCTTTTTGAGGATTTAGAAGGGGAAAAAATACTCAAACATGTAGTTACAATTTTAGAGAGAAAAAAAAAAAGTCTACGTTCTTCTGACTCCAAGCCAAGACACTATTTTGCCAGCATGATGGCATTTTAAAAACAAGACTCCAAAGCTTACTGATATTTTTTTATTTGGAGGAGGGGGAAATTTTAAACCAAGGCCTTTGCCAAAGTTAAGTTTGAAACCACCACTTAGAAGACTATACTAGATAAAACCCAAGAAATAAAAATTTACGTTTTTTAGCTTTCCTTGATCTGGAAAACTAAACTTCAAACATGTATTAGGTAGAGCTTGTAATAGAAAATACTGAAACAGAATTAGAAAAGATACTTTATTGATGAGCCCCAAAAGCATTTGTAAAAATTTAAAAGCACATAACAATGGAAACTGGTAATAGGAAAGTTTTTATAGCATTCTTATTTAATGCCTAAGTTATTTTTTTCTTATATCCCCTCTCTGCATAAATATCAATATGTAAAAATCACTGAATCAGATCTCTTAAATTGATTTGAACATAAGAATTCTGATTCTTGTCACAACAGTCTACATACCATAAATATTCTAGTCCTAGAAAATAAAGGACACAGAGAAGAAGCTCTGAAAACAATCATTAATAATCAAAAGCCTAGTAAAGTGAAGTGAGGAAGGTTCTGGAGCATTAGGAAAAGCACAGAAACAGAGACTTAGAATTTTAATTCCTAGAATCCTTGCTCTACCAGTGACTTGCCAAGTCTCATCTTCTGTGGGCCTCACTTTCCCAGTGTATAAAATGAAGAAATGTCTGGATGCTACGGTCTCTAAGGGCTTTCTGGTTATTACATTAGGATTCTATTTTCAGATACCAGGCTGGGCCATAATACCTAAACAAGTGTCTCAACAATCCTGGAGCTGTTCTTAAAATAAATTCCTTATTTTTACACAGTGATTTTTCTCTAAAGGGCTCCAAGTGCTTTACAAAGGCAAAATCCCACCTTTAATACTCTGAGCCATAAGAATGAGAATATCCCACCTCCTTATCCCCAACCTATTATATAAGAAAAAATTACTAAAGAGACCAAGAAATACAATAACTTTGGAAAAAGGGACCAGAATTCAATCTTTTGAATGCAATCTTCTGTTTTTCAGAAGCCTAATATTAGGTTTGTCAATCCCACAAAACACTTTTAGACTTTTTCTTTTGTTCCTGTTGTTAATAGAAAATACAACTACTGTCCGTGGTCAACCAACTTCAGGCTAAAAAATGTCAAATAACATTCTACGCCTTGCTTTAAAAAAGAATGTGCAGAGCTTGAGAAGTGCAAACAAATGACAATCCTAAACCCTAATCTGTTGTAAAATTAATAAAATTCATGCAATACAATATAAAATACAATTATATATACTTATATGTATGTATAGCTAACATTTATTGAGTACTATGTGCATACTATCTTACAACAATCCTCTGAGATAGAAGTCACTTTTCTTTATAGATGAGGAAACAAAGACTCAAAGGTTAAGTAACTTGCCTAAGGTCACAGATAGTAAGTGGCAGGGCTAGGTCTTAGCAGTCTGGGTCCAAGGCCTAAACCATGAACAGTGCTTTTTTTTAAAAATAAAAACTCTGAAGGAAAATTGCTATAGTCCCTGATCAAATGATTCAAATATGTTTGTTTTCTACAAGTTCAGGTTTTCTATCAGTATAAACTATCTAGATGTTTTTAACTACAAATGATCAAACATTTTTAGTATGCTTTATAAAACTATTGTTTAACATAATAAAAAGTAACTGATTTGCTTTGAGAGAAAAGAGATAAAAATAACTGCCATCATTAATTTTCCTTAGGGTCTTTGGGAACCATGAAATGCTAGACAACATACACAGTCTTTTTCCATGAGGCTTATAATCTTAATTGATATCTCAGAAGAGATATTATATTATATTGTAATTATATCACATAATTGTATTAAATCACCATGGCTCAAACTATGAACTCACACTGTGAAGAAAAACAAAAATTCCAATGTGTTTAATTCAAATTTTAAAAATGTTTCTCTTACTCTGTTTTCTTAAGAAATATGTAAACATAACTTATTTTTCATTTTAAACCAAATATAAACATAACATGCTCATCCTTTCAAATATAATCATAAGATGGTTTTCAAGATTTACAAAATGAGTTTCCAGATCTCAGATAAGCTGGCATTTGTAAAGCCTCAGACAAAAAAGGTTGCCTCCTTCTTCAGAAATACAGTCTGAACACAAGTCACACATCTACCATAAAACCAGGGTAGCTTAAACTGCAAATCTTCAAATTCTAACTTTTATTTCCAATAAAATTTTCTTTTCTTTTTGGTGGGTAAGTTGAATGTAAGGGAAGAGTAAAACCCAAGGGGAGGAAAGAATAGAAAATGGCTATAAGTGGAAGAATTCATGTTGCAACTTGTTCCTACAAAAAAGCAGTATACACCACAGTAGCAATTACAGTTAACACAATACACAAAATCTAAAAATAAAGATAAGAAATTAATAGAAACCTATAACCATATAGTTAAATTAAGATGTTTCAATACTGTACCCCTCCCCTTCTGCTTTCATTAGAAAAAAAGAAGTTGGACAAGAAATGTAGCATTGTGAGTTATGCCTTATTTAGTCATAAAAGCTGCATTTTTATACCATGATTAACCCTTCAAGTTAACACATGCAAGGTGATTCAATAAGAATCAAGACTCAGCAAAATTTTAATATCGACATTTCCCCTCCAAATGATTGCTGAAAGATGGCCAACTTTAAGAGCTCAAGGAAAATTGCAAGAGTCAACAAACAAAGAGCAGTGAGTAGGTAAAAAGAGGAATTTGTGTTGAAAAATGAGTAGAAATTCAGGCTTCTCCTGACATAACTGGTTATAATGCTCTGCAGAAGTAAAGGGGAACAAAGATTAGATTAAACTTACTATAATTCCATCTGCGTGCTTCTCCGCATTACACTGGTCCTTAAGGAGAAATGTTAAAAATATTAACTTCATTCTTTCATTTAAGTAACACCTTGTGTACTTTCTTCCCTAGTAAGAAAACTTGTTTTACTGGGTAAGCAACAACGTTAGAAAACTACTACTCTGCTTCCACTAAGATAGTAATTTCACTGGTCCATTCCTAGCCAAACATAATTCTAACCAAGAGCATGGCAATTGTTTTTCTATACAGGCATTTAATTAAATTCTTTGTAGAAATATCCTATTGAACTGTGTAGTCACATTGGTATCAATGACTGAAAGCAGATATATTAATTAAGGATTAACGATCCTGAATATTTCTGGGTTTAACTTTACAGTAAATTATGCCAAGTCTCCACAACCCCCAAACTCTTACCGTTCTGCAAAGGTATGACAATCATATACCCTTAAAAACTCAGGATAGACATAATTTCCCATATTCTGGCTGCTGGCCCCAGAAGTATATCAATACTTTTCTAAATAGATGGTCTGATTTTTGTTTCAGTAACCATAATCACCATATCCACAGAATGATGATATAGGGGCTAACGCCTACTACCTGGCAGGTATTTTACGTACAGGCATACCTTGGAGATATAGCGGGCTTGGTCCCAGTCCACCACAATAAAGCAAATATCGCAGTAAAGCAAGTCACGCAAATTTTTTGGTTTCCCAGTGCATATAAAAGTTATATTTACATTATACTGTAGTCTATGAAGTGTGCAGCAGCATTGTCTTAAAAAACAATGTATGTAATTTAAAAATACTTTATTGCTAAAAAATGCTAAACATCATCTGAGCCTTCAGTGAGCTGTAGTAGTAATATCAAAGATCACTGCTCACAGATCGTCATAACAAATACAGTAATAATGAAAAAGTTTGAAATATTGCGAGAATTACCAAAATGTGACAAACCACAAAGTGAGCAAATAATGTTGCAAAAATGGCGCCAACAGACTTGCTTGACACAAGGTTTGCCACAAACTTTCAATTTGTAAAAGATAACATCTGCAAAATGCAATAAAGCAAGGTCTGCCTGTATATTATTAATTCACTTGTTCCACCGACAACTCTATAAAGTAGGTACTATTATTATCCCCATTGGACAGATGAGAAAACTGTGACAGAGAGAGTGTCTAGTCTAGTCTACAGTGTCTAGTCCAATACATATAGTCTAGTTCCAGAATTCAAGGTCTTAACTAATATGCTATTGATATTTTGCCTTGCCTCTCTTCTCCAAGGATGTACTTAAGGAAGAAGGTGGTGAAAAGTTAGCAAACATATTTGTTCCTGTAACTATAATCTACCTATTAGTATTACACAGACAATATATTTAACTTAAAACTGTTTAAAGTTTTAACTCCATACTATCAAGAAGTTTTCAAGTTTTAATAGAAACCAGTATTTGGTCTTGGTTTACAGCCAAGTTATATATCATTTATACATAACTTTTTCTTTCTTTAACTACAGAGTTTACTCAGAAATCTACAGATTGACGGGACAACCAAGAGCAATTTAAAGATTTGGGGATAATTTTTTTTTAAAGAATTAACATAGCAGGCCTGAAATAGCTATCCTCGGAAAAGCCTGCCTACAAAGTTGGCCGTTGGCTTGGTGTCTAGGAACCTGGATTTTAGGAGGGTTCCCACCACCTCACTATCATAAGGGCAGCTCACTGCACCTAATCTGTTTAAGCAAACAAAATGGCTTATGTTGAAGACCAGCTTTCCTTCTGGAAATCTGGACTCTTGCTTGGTAAGTGCTAGGTAAACAGTGCTTACATGACAAAAACCCCAATAAAAAACCTTAGGTGTTGGGCTTCCCTGGTGGCGCAGCAGTTGAGAATCTGCCTGCCAATGCAGGGGACACGGGTTCGAGCCCTGGTCTGGGAAGATCCCACATGCCACGGAGCAACTGGGCCCGTGAGCCACAATTACTGAGCCTGCGTGTCTGGAGCCTGTGCTCCGCAACAAGAGAGGCCGCGATAGTGAGAGGCCCGTGCACCGCGATGAAGAATGGCCCCCGCTTGCCGCAACTGGAGGAAGCCCTCGCACAGAAACGAAGACCCAACACAGCCATAAGTAAATAAAATAAATAAATAAAAATAAAATTAAAAAAAAAAAAAACAAAAAAACACCTTAGGTGTTGAGTCTCTAATGAGCTTCCCTGGGAGACATTTCACAAGTGCTGTCACAATCTGTTGCTGGAGGAATTAAGCACACCCTGTATGATCCCACTGGGAGAAGATTCTTGGAAGCTTGGGCCTTAGTTTCCTCTGGATTTTGCCCCATGTGCCTTTTTCCTTTGCTGGTTTTACTTTGGATCCTTTGCTGTGATAAATCATAGCTGTGAGTACAATTACAAGTTGTGCCTTCCAAGCAAATCACCAAACCTAAGGGTGGTCTTGCAAACTGCCAACACAGTGCATATCCTTTGCATATCTTTGAGAATAAAAGCATTTTGATAAGTCCATAATTCATGTTGGGATTTGCACAACTGAATTAACTATATATTTACAATATCCAAAGTTTCAGTAATTTTTAATAGACACAGTTGAAAATAAAATCTTGAGAACTACACAGAAAGAGAAATTTTAAAGTTTCTTGTTCAGATGATATTTTAATTTACTTTTAGTTTTCCCCATTAATTTCTAAATTTCTAATTTCTAAAATTGACTTTTCCAAAGAATTTCTTAGATAGAGATATATGTAAGTGGCAATAAGTGGAAAGAAATACATGTGGTAGATTAAATTTTCCAAAAATGGTCCCAACAAGAGGTAGAGTTCATGGCCCCTATCCTTGAAACTCTGTGACTGTCCCTAACCAATAAACATAGCAGAAGTGACTATGTGTGACTTCTGGTGTCATGGAAATGCCACAAATTTCTACCTTGTTTTCTTGGAGCCCAACCACCACACTGTGAGAAAGGCCAAGCAGCTGGAAAGAGAACTATATGGAGGAGCACCTAGGCCCCCAGCTCAACTTCCCAGGCATGTGAGTGAGCCACCTTGAAAGTGGATCCTTTGGGTCCCCCATCTCAACACATACACCCCTGCCCCTGCAATCAAGCCACCACAGGTGGCACTGCATGAAACAGAAATAAGTCATGAGGCCTAACCAAACTGCAGATTTGTGAGCAAAATAAATGACTCTGCTATTTTAAGACACTTAGTTTAGGTTGGTTTGTTATATAGCAATATGTTACTGATACAGTACATTATATTATCTAAGAAAACCACCACTTCTACTTCTGGTATAATTTAAAATAAACTTAAATATCCAGTTTTAAGATAAGTAAGTACTAGGGATGTGATGTGCAACATGATACATATAATGAACACTGCTGTGTGTTATATATGAAAGTGGTTAAGGGAGTAAATCCTAAGAGTTCTCATCACAAGGACAAAAATTTTTTTTTCTATTTCTTTGATTTTGTATTTATATGACATAATGGATGTTCACTAAACCTACTGTGATAATCATTTCACGATGCAGTAAGTCAAATCATTATACACTTTAAACTTACACAGTCTACTTACAAAGTCTATTATGTCTCAGTAAAACTGGAAGAAAACATAAACTTAAATATCTGACAATATTCTCAATTAATAATGCATGCTATCTACAGGGTATTTTAAGTCAGGGTTTATTATTTTTGTTACTGCTGTGGTTTAAGGCAGAGTCAAATCTAGACAAACCCACACTATTAAATGCCTTACTACCAATCCATTCCCATCATGAACTTCAGGAATTTTGTTCTCTTATTTTAAAAGGCGTATTACACTCATCCCCCCTCCCCCCATCTTTCTTTTTAAAACTTTTTATTGTTTTTGTTTTGTAAGTAAACCGCAAGTTGCCTTTTATCAGGGTCAGCCAAAGCTAAATCTCAAGTACTACTAAACCAGAGATCCAACTGATTTCAATTTGAATTATGTTAATTAAACAAAGAAAGGGTCTAATGCTACTTCCCACTTAGATTATAACATATGTTTATCTGGTTATAAGTCCCTCATTCCTTAACACAATGGCTATTCTCTCTTCTTTGAACAAACAAGCATGACTGAGATCTGGAAATATGATAGTAACAAAAACATCAGTACAACATAATTTGACAAGACTTTTGACCAGAATTATAGACTTCGGTATTTTAAAACCATGCCTACCAATAAGATACATGAAATATATTCCTATCTTTCTAATAAGGCAATGTAGTCTAATGAAAGCTCTCTTAATTATGGACCTATACATGTACTTATTACATGAAATAAAAAATAAATATGCTATGGTGATGAAAGAAAATTTCTAATTCAAGTTTGACGAGATTCAACAAACGGGACTGGGACAACTGGATAACCACATGCCAAAAAATGAACCTGGATCCATACCTCACACCACAAAGATTAACTCAAAGTGGACCATACATTAAATTAAATGTAAGAGCAAAAACTACAAAACTCTTGAAAGAAAATACAGGAATAAATCTTTGTTGTTTAGGATTAGGCAACGATTTCTCAGAAAAGCCACCAAAGGCAAAAGCAATAGAAGACTGATAAACTGGATTTCATCAAAATTTAAAATATGCATGCTTCTCAGGACACTATCAAGAAAGTAAAAAGACAACCCACAGACTTGAAGAAAAATCTGCAAGTCATATATCTGATATGGCTTGTATCCAGAATATATAAAATCACTCCTACAACTCAATAATAAGATTAAAAACCCCAACTAGAAAAATGGGCATGGCACTTCCCTGGCAGTCCAGTGGCTGGGACTTTGCCTTCCAGTGTGGGGGTGTGGGTGTGATCCCTGGTCGGGGAGTTGAGATCCCACGTGCCCTGAGGCTAGGAGGCCAAGGCATGAAGCAGAGGCAATGTTGTGACAAATTCAATGAAGACTTAAAAATAAATAAATAAATAAAATAAAATAAGGGCAAAGAATGTGAATAGACATTTCTCCAGAAGAAATGTAAATGAAAACCACTAGAATGGCTATAATCAAAAAGACAATCACAAATGCTGGTGAGGATGTGGGGAAACAGAACCCTTACACAAGACATAGAAGGTGGACCTGAGGGCGTGGGCAGGGGGAAGGGGAAGCTGGGACGAAGGGAGAGAGTGGCATGGACCTATATACACTACCAGACGTAAAACAGGTAGCTACTGGGAAGCAGCCACATAGCACAGGGAGATCAGCTCGGTGCTTTGTGACCACCTAGAGGGGTGGGATAGGGAGGGTGGGAGGGAGGGAGACGCAAGAGGGAGGGGATGTGGGGATATATGTATACGTATAGCTGATTCACTTAGTTATACAGCAGAAACTAACACAACACTGTAAAGCAATTATACTCCAATAAAGATGTTTAAAAAAAAAAGAACCCTTACACATTATGAGTGGAAATATTATGTGCAGCTGCTTTGAAAAGTAGTTTAGCAGTTTTTAAAAAAGTTAAACATAGAGTTACCATGTTACCCAGTAACTCCACTCCTAGGTATACACTTAAGAGAAATGAAAACATGCGTCCCCGCACAAAAACATCATATGCAAGTGTTCACAGCAGCATTATTCATAATGGTCAAAAAATGAAAACAACCCAAATGTTCATCAACTGATGAATGGATAAACAAAATGTGGTATATCATTCAAAGGAATATTATTCAGCAATAAAAAAGAATTAAGTCCTGATACATGCTACAACATGGATTAACCTTGAAAACATTATGCTAAGTGAAAGAAGCCAGTCACAAAATACCACATATTGTATGATCCTAAATATATGAAATGTCCAGAATAGGCAAGTCTAGAGACAGAAAATAGATTAGTAGTTGCCAGGGATTGGAGGAAAGGCAGGGGCAAGGGTAAGTGAGGGAAAGAGGTATAGGGAATGACTTCTTCCTATGTATGGTGTTTCTTTTTGGGGTGATAAAAATGTGCTAAAATTATATTATGGTGATGGCTGCACAGCTTTGTAAATATACTAAAAACCACTAAAGTATAAAGTTTAAATGAGTGAACTTCATGGTATGTAAATTATATATCAATAAACCTGGTTTAAAAAAATTCTCATGAGAAATTAATGAATACTGATATAAACAAAAAGTCTATGCAGAAAAACATTCTAGGGAGAGAACCTGGGATCCAAGGATAACTTAAACATACATTCTAGTTTAAAAGTATCTATGGTCAGACAACTCAGTTCTAAACCGATAATCTAGACTTGGGAAGTCCAGTTTAGAAGCCACTAGTCACATGCGGCTATTGAGCACCTGAATGTGGCTAATTCAAAGTGCAAAATACACCCAGGAGAGTGACGACTTAGTGCGGGGGGTGGGGGGGGGGGGTGGAGGGAGAGAGGGAGGGAGGGAGAGAAAATGAAGTATCTCATTAATGAATGAATTTTTATATTGATTACATGTTGAAATGGTATTATTTTGGATACGATGAGTTAAATAAAATACATTATTAAAATTAATTTCCTTTGCTTATGCAAGTTGTGACATCTGGTCATATCACCTAATCTTAATGAAGAAAACTGGTCAAGTCCCCAGCTGCAGGGGTCTCCCAGATTATCTTCACTCTGCTCCCTCCCCTCCTCACTTCCTCTGCAATTCCCCATGAGTGGAACACTGCTGTCTCTATCTATGGTACAAAGGAAGAATGAAGTCATCTGAGCTAACACAGCTTACCTGAAAATCCCAATAACCAAGTGGTGCCCAAACTTTGCTACACATCAGAATCAAGCTGGGAGTTGAAAAACCCCAATGCCCAGGTGACACACCACAGCAACTACAACAAGAATGTCTGGGAATGGGAGCCATGTGTCAGAATTGTTAAAAGATTCCCAGGTGATTCTAATGTGCACCAAACTTTGGGAACCAATGCACTAATCATTTAGGCAGGTGGGAAGCTTTGGGGAATGAGAATTAAAATCAAAGACTCAAAAAACTGGAAGGAGCTTAAAATCCTACCTATAGCATGCTGCCTCTAAGAACCTAAAACTAAATCAACCCAAAACAAGAAAGGTATCAAATTAGCTACATTTTCTTTTTCTTTTTTTTTGGGCCACATCCCTTTGGGGTCTCAGATGACAATACATCTTCTAAAAGTAGCTGATTCCAAAGTCTTATTAACCTGCCAGGGCAGAATAATCTTCCAAAGTAACTAAAACAATTTATATTCCCATCAGTGTTAGATGGAAGTTCTCAAAATTTTACCAACATGCCATTCTGTGGCTTTAAAATTTATGTCCTAATAAAAAGTTTTTTTAAGTTAACAATTATTTAGGACTAATTATATGCTTGGTACTAAGAGCATTACAAACACTAATTCATTTAAGTTTCACACTATCAGCAAGAGTACAGATAATATTATTATTCCTATTATATAGGAGAAAACCAAAGCACAGGGAGGATAAATAAACTTGCTCAAGTGGTGGTACAAGGATTCAAACCCAGGCCATCTGGCTCCAGAGTCCATGCTCTTAAAAATGTAATGCTGCCTCTCACTATTATTTAAAAACTGTATATCTTAATCACAGATTGACTGATTATGCAAAGATTAATTCATAAGGATGATAAATTAAAATATCATACATATAGTGGAAATACTAAATCACACAACTATTAAAAATTATGTGTTAAAAAAATCATTCAAAATTCACAATTATTTATCAGGCCCCTACTTTGTGGCAGGTAACTGTTCTAGGCACTGAGGATACAGTGGTGTTATGGAGTGAATGTTTGTGGGCCCCCCACCCCAATTCAGACAATGAAGCCCTAACCCCAGTGTGACTGTATTTGGAGTAAAGGAAGTAAGTTAAGATTAAATAAGGTCCTAAGGGTGGGGTCCCAATCCAGTAAGTGTCCTTCTAAGAAGAGACACAAGAGAGCTCTCATTCATGCTCAATCTCAGTGTGTACCACCAAGGAAAGGTCCCGTAAGGACATAGTGAGAAGGTGGCTGTCTACAAGCCAGGAAGAAAGTCCTCACCAGAAACCAAATCAACAGGAACCTTGATCTTGGACTTCTAGCCTCCAAAACTGTGAGAAAATAAATTTCTGTTGTTAAAGCCACTCAGTCTGTGGTGTTTTGTTATGGCAGTGCAAGCATTCTAAGACAAAGTCCTCATGGAGATTATAGTCAGGTATAGACAGACAATAAACAGGATACCATGTAAATCTGGCTAATGATGCAAGACCATGAAGAAAAAGAAACTACTGGGAGGGTAGAGATTATTTTAGATAGAGTGGTCAGCAAGGTCTCTCCAAAGAGATTTCACGTGGGCAGAAATTTGAATAAAGTGAGGGTGTGAACCCTGGAAGTCTGGAAGAAATGCCTTCTAGGCAGAGGGGAAAGCAAATGCAAATCCCTGAAGCAGAAAAAACTTGGCCTGAGAAAAAGAAAACAGGCCGATGTTGTTAGAATGGTGTGATCAAGCAAGGTGAGGTGAGGGAGTAGTGACGGCTCAAATGACATGAAGTTATGGTTAAGTTCCATTCCAAGGGAGGTGGGAAACCAATAAGGGGATTTGAGCAGGCAAGTGACATGGTCTAATTTACACTTAAATTGTTTAAAAATACACAAAGAGTTCATACAGGGTACATATATATAATTTGAGGGATGTATCTGTACATAAAAAGCCTTAACGATGAAATTCCTTCTGGAAAAAATTAAAAAGCCAAACTCCATTTACTTGATCCATGTTATCCATTCTGAAGGACCTTGAAATGCAGGTCTATTAAGCTGGGCTAAAACAGACAGGTAGCAGGTACTGACTTAACTGTAGAAATTTCTAGAAAGAAGTTCTAGTAACTTGAATTGTAACTCATTCCAAAGACAGAACATCAAAAATGTTCTTGTTGGGTGGCTAAATGGTGAGCTACTGAAAGAGGCTAGGCTGCCCTGTTTTACAACTATCTAAAGACCTGATTGATTTGTAGAGATGATCCAAATTGGCCTAAACACTATCAGCTCTTCTACTTCCTCAATCTTCTAGAGAAGGCACTGTTGAATCCCTAAAATACCTATCTACTCACACTGGGCTTAATGTAGTTTACTGGTTATCTGTATATAAGCTTCTGGGTAACTGTAGGTGGCCCCAACCCACCCATGTAATTTCACAATAAAGAAAACCTTACCCCTTTTGTGCCTCCAACCCTATACTCCCTTCTTAAGCTTTAGAATGTATTCTGATTCACAAAAATAGATGGAAGAATTTAGACACATACATAGGAAATCAGGCAGAGTGGTCAAAAATACCTAGAAAATGAACACAAGCCCTAAGTTCTGACACTTTAATACTGAATCTGGCCTCAAAAGAAAGTGATACTTCCCTTCACCCCTAAACTTACAAGCTGAATATCCATACTATCTAAGCACAAATGCATTTTTCTATACTATTGTGTCATTAACAATGCTAGGAAAATAGTGTCCATTTATTAGGCAAACAAATATATGCAACTGAATAAGTAAAATAGGCCAAATAATTAAAAACTCAAACATCATTTCCAAAACTGGTTGCTGAATTGGCTGCCCACCTGCTTCTAGCCACTGGCTAGAAATACAGAGGTACAGTCAATGGAAAAAAAATTTTTTTAATACTTATTTTCAAACACTAAATTCTTGTTTCTCAAAATGTCATGCAATCAAGTACATATTTAGGTTGAACACACCAAAATTTTTCAGAAAAGCAGGCAATATCCATGAAATTGTTAACCAACCACAATAATCCAAAATATGTTCTTATTCCATGAATAAGGAACAGTAATTAAAGCAGTGGTTTATTAATGTATTGGGTTGGTCAAAAAGTGCCTTTGGTTTTTAAGTAAATATAAAAGACATTTTTCATTTTCACCAAGAACTTTATTGAACAACATATTCACCGTTTTTTTCCACTACCTTCTGCCATTTTTCAGGCAACTGCGTAATTCCATCTTCCCAAAACTTTTTATCTTTTTGAGCAAAGAACTGTTCCAGGTGCCTTTTACAGTCTTCCAGGGAATTGAAATTTTTTCCATTAAGAGAATTTTGGAAAGACCGAAATAAATGGAAATCCGCAGGTGCAATGTCTGGTGAATATGGCGGATCAATCAGAACTTCCCAGCCAAGCTGTAACAGTTTTTGCCTGGTCATCAAAGAAACAACATGCAGTCTTGCGTTATCCTGATGGAAGATTACGTGTTTTCTGTTGACTAATTCTGGACACTTTTCATCAAGTGCTGCTTTCAGTTGGTCTAATTGGGAGCAGTACTTGTTGGAATGAATCGTTTGGTTTTCCGGAAGGAGTTCATAATAGAGGACTCCCTTCCAATCCCACCATATACACAATATCACCTTCTCTGGATGAAGACTGGCCTTTGGTGTGGTTGGTGGTAGTTCATTTCGCTTGCCCCATGATCTCTGTACATTATTGTACAGTATCCACTTTTCATCGCCGGTCACAATTTGTTTTAAAAACAGAACGTTTTCATTACGTTTAAGTAGAGAATCGCATGCGGAAATATGGTCAAGAAGGTTTTCTTCGCTTAACTTATGTGGAACCCAAATGTCAACGCGATTAACATAACCAAGCTGGTGCAAGTGATTTTCACTGCTTGATTTGGACATTTTGAGTATGTCGGCTTTCTCCCACGTGGTATAACATTGAGTGTTCTCAATTAATGTCTCGATTTGATCGCTATCAACTTCAACTGGTCTACCCGACTGTGGAGCATCATCCAGCAAGAAATCTCTAGCACGAAACTTTGCAAACCACTTTTGACACACACATTTGATCAGTCACAGCACCTTCTCCATACACTGCACAGATCTTTTTTTGCATTTTGGCAGTGTTTTTACCTTTCTTGAAATAATAAAGCACAGTATGGTGAAAATGTTGCTTTTTTTCTTCCATCTTTAATATTAAAATGGCTACACAAAAATGCACCAATTTTGATGAGTCTTTTTTTAAATGCACGCTAATATGACAGCTGTTTCATCAATCTAACAAAATTGTTTTGAATGAAGTTAAAGACAATTAAGTGCTACTAGAGCCATCTTACGGAAAAAAATGAATGAAACTTTTGGCCAACCCAACAGTTCAGTACTAGAAAAAATATGTAAAAAACAATTAAAAAAAAACACATCTCTATTGTACTCTTCATTATGGATGAAAAAAACAACTCTGCTAAAGTTTAAATTCCTTTTTTCCTAAGAAAAACTTTTTTGTGAAAGGTTTTGCAAAATATGTCCCTATTTCAAGCAGTGACAATGGAAAGGGTGAGTCATTCAAATGTGCTCCCCTCCTTCCCAGCCACCATCACAAATGACCTTATCAAAAACAAGCACAGGCTGGCAAGGTAACATCCAAACACAATGGTTTTTCAATAGTACCAGTAACGCCAAACTATAACTTAAATTTACTGTAGAAAGGTAATATATTTCAGAACTGAGTATTTTGGCTATTAGAGAAAAATGCCATATATTAAAATCCCATTAAATGAAAGTAATCAAAAATAAAATTTACTTACTTTAGCGATCTGCAGCAACACAATGCAGTGTTTAATTGATTCTACCATGCTCTATAAAAACAAAACACTGATTTTAGGATCTTCCCCCAAATGGCCATACAATGCTAAAACTTAAAATATAAAAGTCAGTTCAAATATACAGTGTTTAAGTCTATTCTACATAAAAAATACCCTCTCTGGATTTCCAGTGGGTTCTAACATGCTGATAGTGTCAAATGAAATTATCATTAGCAATTCTATGAATTGTTTGGAAATACCAAAAAATTGTTAATTTATACTGAATAACATCTAAAGGGTCTTTCAACAGTTCAAACATAAAGTGATGCGAATTTGATTAACTTCCAAATTCTTAGATCATCAGCAGGCAATCCCAATGTAAATTCCTAAAACGTCTATTCAAGACTTTCATGGAATTATGGAGAGTAAAGGATCCTATCAAAATATTGGTGAACCTGGAATACTACCATGTCTGTTTTTAAAATGCTTTTATCAAAATACAAATCTTATTAGAAACCCATTATATAATGTCAGAAGGCCAGTACATCAGAAAACTCAAATCACTATATATTTAATTATAAAAAAGAGAATATACATTGTGCATGGATGAAACCTTTTATCCAAGGGTCTCAAACAGACAAGACCAGAAACAGATAAAATGGCACACGAAGTCAATTCAATTAAAGGGATTATTCTAGTCACTTAAAGTCCTTTAAGATAGGAGATAATACAATTCTTAAACACTCTTGTAAAAATTCATAAAAATTAAAAACTCAATTGCTCTTATTAATAGTAGCAACTTAAAATAGAAACATTTTAAGGCACTTTCTAATGCAAAGCCAGAGTTTATCAAACATATAACTTACATTTGTTGTCTCTTTGAGAGTTTCAATTTTCTGTGAAAAATAATAAATTTAAACAGAAATTATCAGAAACACAAAGAGGTATCATTGTTTTTTACTGGTTAGTCATTTAAAGAATTTTACCAAAATGTACTCATTACTCTAAATCAGTTCAGGCAGGTTGGGGAGTGCTTTTGGTTAAACTTTTTAATTTAAATCAAACATTTAAATAAAAAATTCAAACATTTTATGGATTATATCCTCAAATAAAATTCATGTGATTCAATTCAAGATTTGTAAGACTAATATAAAACATTCTTATCCCTTACCTGAAAACAATTTTTGTTTTTTCTATAGGATTCACTATGTGATTTTAAAATGCTTATTTTAGAATCACCTTAAATTTTGCAAAGTTGTTTAAAAAATGACATGAGACTGAATTCCAAAACTAAGAAGGTGAGCTAAACATGAGTTACTACTATTACCAAGTGTAAAAGACAAATGCAAGGCTATGGTTAACAGAAATGCAAAAAAATAAATGATGCTGCATCAGGAAATCTAGTCAAGGAGAAGAAAAATGTTAATTGAAGAAAAGAAAACAATATTCAAACTACAAAGTAGTTGTCAGAAACCCAAAGGGAGGAACTATAATTAAAGCAACATTCATTTTGTTCCCTCATGTGTGTCTTCTGGTTTATTTTGAAAATTTTGCTGGTTGCTTTATTAATATCTGAAGTGACCACATGTAAATTTAATAACTTTCAATCTTCAACATATGATACTTGAAGAGAAAGAACTTATTCCTAAAGGTGGTACTTACAAAAAGGGTATCATAATAAAATTTTCTGTGTTACTCTTTTGTTCAATTATGAAACCATACCAGAAATTCACCAGAAAACTCCACTTGAAATCTATATGACATACTATCATAATAGGTCAACAGTACTATTATAGTAGTCAAAACACCGAGGTCCTTCTATTACTTCTCCAAAAGGCTCTTGGTTTCAAAAATTTTAAAGTCAAAATCATGATTATAGAAGTTACCTTTCTCTGTTCATCATCTTTGCAGTTTTGAAGTTTGTCATCAAAAAGCTACAGGATTAAGAAAAAAATGATTATAGCGTCAAGCCTGTACTACATAGTACACATTTACTAAGCAAAGAAAAGCAAACATATTTCTGCCAGGGATGGTTTATACATGCATTAAATGTATAATTAATGTTTACTAAAATACAAGATAACACACATTTCTTCAAGGCATTGTTATCAAGTCAGATTCTATTGAACTATTTTAAACAGTCAAGATCAATTACTCTGGTAGAATTACAAGGAAAAGAAAACATATGACTTTAAGAACTTAAAATATCAGTTCAAACCTAAGTTTTTTCTGCCTTGTCATCCAAGTTTATCAACATTCCTTGTTCTTTCCAGGAGATTTGCTTGTAATTAATTTTAAAGTGGGAGTTGAAGGAGAAAATTTTAATAATGATAAAGGAAGTAGAGAAGTAAACTCTCCCAATCCCGCAACTCCCCCAAAATGAAAAATGGCCTTAGAAATCGAGCCACTTAAAATTTACCAGTTTCACACAACTTTTAAACAAAATATGAATCTAATCTTGTCTTATTTTCTTCTGATTATGTTTAGGTTAGCTTTAAAAACTACTGAAAAACCAGTAAGGGTTGTAAAGTAACATCAAGTAACTATTTTTACTCAAAATCCAGCTCAGTAACATTTACTACTTTATATAAATTCAATATATAATCGAATGCCATACCTTTAACTGTTCTATCAAGATTTGTAGGTAAGCATCAGCCTCTGTAAGTTTCTTATCAAAGTCTTGGACACTAGGAACAAATCCTGAATCCAAACCCTAGAGGGAAAAAAATTGCAATAAATCCCAGCAATGTCTAATAGTACAAAAGATACTTCACCCTTCATACATGACATCTCATTTTTCTAAATTAAAAATAGAACTTTTACATAAATAATAGGTCTATTTAAATTATCTAAATTCTCTAAGAATAGTGG
This sequence comes from Balaenoptera ricei, assembly GCF_028023285.1. Taxonomy (NCBI): domain Eukaryota; kingdom Metazoa; phylum Chordata; class Mammalia; order Artiodactyla; family Balaenopteridae; genus Balaenoptera; species Balaenoptera ricei. The sequence continues at coordinate 43,268,449 of NC_082639.1, read as the reverse complement.
TACATCAATCTCCTTCAAGAACTTCTAGCACTGTTCCCTGTTCATCAATTACATGTGCTGCTGTTCAAATTAGAATTTACCCTGCTTTTTCAGAATCATTTTCTTCTCTCCCAAAAGCCCCATAATGGGCTCCAAAGCAACAGTAATTTAGCTAAAGGAACATATACAAAACAACCTAGATTACCTCCTATTTCCCCCCTACTTTTTGTTCAGTTCAATCCTCCAGTCCCTTAATCTCAAATTCATATTCCCACTATTTAGTTCTCCTGTTCCCTAAACTACCCCATTAGCTCTGATGTTTTCCTCCTCTTCCCTTATTTAAAAAAAAAAAAGAAGAAAACTCAAAATTCTCACCTCATCTAAGAGGGTCCTCCCTAAGTGAAAGTGACAACACTTCTGTCTTAAGTTCCCTACTCATTTTCACCCTTGGCATGAACACTACACTCTGGACACCTCGTAAATGTTTATTTATTTAGAGGGCCCACTTATTTCTCAGTTTAACAGTCCAGCATTTGCATGTCCTACTTTTTGTACGCTAAAAATTTTAAGTTCCAAGAGCACGGGATTCCTATGTTTTAACTTTAGCACGGGATTCCTATGTTTTAACTTTATTCCAAAGAAAGCTTTGAGTTCTTAATCATCTTTATCTGAAAAATATATCAATCTTGAGTATAAAAGACAAAATAGTCTGAGATTGAACAAGGCTACCATCTTGCCATATCTGCATGCCCAGAAGTCATGGAGTTAAACAGGGAAATAAGGGTCGGGAACCACTAATGTCACAATCACAACCCAACCACAAAACTCTGTACTAAATGGGTGAAATATAGTGCTTCAACATACCATACTTGACTTTCAATTGTTTTCTCTCTCCTGCCTTTTGCCAAAACGTGCTGATCATTTCACATTCCCCATTTTAGTCAACTGAGGCCAGAGTTCATTTTATATTAAACCAACACCTCATCTTTGCCTAACACTTTATCATTATTAAAGCACTTTCACAGCCATGATCTCAAACATCAGATTGAGACAGTATAGCATTATGGAAAAAACAATGGGTTGGCCAACCTGGTTTCTAATTGCAGCTCAGCCACTAACAAGATATTGCGTCTGTCTAAACTATTTTCTTACCTGCCAAATACAGGCATCCTCCTCCTACTATTATTAGTGTGGCAGTTACGACCTCTACTAAAGACTATAATTACTAACACTGTCAATTACTACTAATACTATTGCTGTTCTTCCCAAACTAAAATTCAAATTCTTAATCAAAGCATTAAAAACCTAAGTCCACAATTAATCTTGTAATGCATTTTCTTTTTCAAATTCAAAGGCAAAAAACTGCCTTTTTTTTTTTACATACATGTTGAGAAACTGCTTGAAATGAGTATTGAAAATCCCCTTTCCAATGAGAAACGTCATGTAAAAACAAAGTTTAAGAAAGAAAGATCATAATAAGCAATATATGTAAACTCCAGATATATTTATAAAATTGTAGTTAAACATCTTCATTCTTAAAGATAACCCCAAAGACATCCTTTTAGAAACATTTACTATGTAGAGTATGATAATAAAAGACATGGAAAAGAAAGGATAAATCCATCACATTCCAGAGATACCACAGTACTGTACTAAGAAAGTAGGGAGTGATTTCTTTTCAATGTTACTGTACCACAGGAAAATTGGAAGGACTGCTTGGATTTTCGTTTTGTTTTGTTTCACAGGGCAATATAACATAACTATCAATAATTTAACTATAAAACCCAGTTAAAATCAGCTAAGTACATTGTTCTTGCTAAATACTAAAAAGGTCAATGGCATATTCATAAATGAGTATAAAGGTGAAGGATCTAAATGAGAAAAAGTGATCTTCAAGAATTTTCCCTCTTCTGAATCCATTTAGAACTACCACTATAGAAATCTAATTAACATATCCTTCTGAACAAGTCACTATATCTGATTAAAAATCCCCCAATAAATAAATGGAAAAAATTAGATTTATATTACTGAGATCTGCAATTAAGTCTAAATTAAGTCTTAAAGAACAACTCTTTGGTGTTGCTATAATCATGTGAACCTCACCTTGGCTCTTTTGTCAGACCTGCCTCCCCCTAGATATCATCTTCTACAATGGTACTTTACCCTTAAAACACCACACATTGTAACATCCAAGTCAAAGATCTACTACTCAACAATCCATTTTTCTTTATGTAATGTATAATGGGAGGTTTGTAACAACAGTTATTAGCTTAAAGTCCCAGAACTGGCCTAAAACTCCCTTGCACAGTAATCCATAAATCTTTGGTATACTTTAAAATAAAATCTACATATATAGTTTCCCCATCTTAAATCAATAAAATAACATGTACGCATTTATTATTACCGTGGACAAGCAACTGACAGTAATTAAACTGTTTTCTCAAGTCTTATAAGAATAATACACCAGAAGAAAATATAAGTTTTCACTACATATTGTGACTCAGTACACAGAATCAAGGCCACCTAGTCCAGCCTCCCACTCACTCATATAAGTTACTTTCATAATGTCCTTGAAAGTCATCTAGCCTTTGCCTGAGTATCTCAAGAGGAAAGGAACTCAGTACCTCCTAACATAAACTATTTCACAAAATCCCTTTAAAGTCATAGCTATTCCTCTTTCCAGTAAACATTTAAGATATAAGGCACTATACTTATTCATATCCTTTTTAATGGAATTTTGTTTCAAACCAGGTCATAAAAATAGAATATAGTCCTCTACCATGTTGAGTGGTTTGTCTTCCTTTGAAAAGAACTCAGAACAGGCAGACCCTTTAAAACAGTGTGACTTCATACTTCTTAGGGTGACACTTAGCTCTTGAGAATAAGCTGGTTGGGAGTCAAGCAGATGTACATTCTACTACTCTGTACTTGCCTTTTTATCTAACACTTATCACATTTTATCATAATTAAATATTTAATTGATTGACTTCTCTGAAGGATTATAAATTCCACGAGGGCAGGAACTGCCATTCATTCAGCACTATACCCCCGCACCTCGACTCCAGGCTAGCTCACTGTTGAGTGAATGTGTATTGCACTGATTGTAGCTTCTGGCAACTGCTTATGCCATGATACCACTCTTCTCCATGACCACGTCTCCCTATATTTCCCCTGCCTTTCTGTTCTCTTTCTCCTTCTATTTTTCTACTCCCTCACTCCCTTTCTTTCCTTCTCTTTTGTCCTGCAGTAGCAACTGAAGTGGTTATGTTGCATTTTTGGCAATCGGGACCAAAGAGGTTGCCGCTCCCTTGTTTACTATATTGATGATCCGTAGTTCTAACTTGATGATTTCTGTATGAATTCATTTAAAGTTTAAATTAAACATCACTATTATAGAGAAATAGAGACAAAATGGTCTGTGATGTAAAAAAAGTTAAACTAGAAGAAACTCAATAGAAATTAAGCCATAAAATTAGAAATGTAAAGAAAAAAACCCCACTTATGTGGTGAGTATGCTAAAAAACAAAAGTCTCAGTTTGCAAGAGTAATTTGCTAAAGAAAGCTAAAGTATGTATATGAAGTCAAGAGTAACACATAATTCTGTATCAATCAAGACCTATGTATCCAGATTAAATATATATATGTATACGTATATATAGAGACAGACATCTGGCCCAATTTAAGGGGAATTTCAAAAATAATATCTAGAATGATAGAAGAATATTAAACTGCCTCAAAACTGTATGTAAGTACTTCCTACTATCTTTCTAATACTTACGTTGAACAGCATCACTTTTCTCAGAAGGTACTTCAAAGCTAACAGATGTCAGCAAAATTAAATGAATTTCTATCAATACTTTAATCGGGACATTAAACACTATTTATACTTTATACATACACATAACTGAATACTTTACCGCCATTAAAAAGAAGAGTATTAAAAGGGATGTCTTTAATACTTTCTGAAGTACATATGAATTATACTTCATATGTAGCTACTTGGGAGAGACACTCTTAGTAAAACAGTACAAGAGGCAATTTTTGAGGCAAGGAGTAAAAGCTTTTAAAGTAATTCCTGCTGACAGAGGAAGAGTAATGAATAGTGGAGGTAAGGTGGGAAAAGGTGGTTTAAGGTCTTCTTGAGGTCAGAATCAGGAAATAAGAAAGTTATGAGTAATTTAAGGAACTGAGAAGAAAAATACAGAACAGGAAGGGCTATGGCTGAATAACACTGTAAAAAGAAATTCACAAATGAGTAATTATTTTCATATCAAATCTTATTTCACAGCAAAAACTTAAAGGACTAAGTACCCTATACTCAGTGCTTTCTCCTATACAGGACAAAATAGTATATAATAAAAATACATTGTGAAGAGAGAAATACAGAAATTATTCCACATAAGTCTCATAGAAAAGTTCAGAACAAGAAAACAAAATAAGTTATCAGTAGTAGAACTGTAAAAGGGAATAACAGCTTAAAAATTTAACAAAGGAAAAACACCAAAGAAAACAAGACTCCTAATGAAAAATAAATGGCATAAATCCAGACAAAAGTAGATGATTTTTTAAAATTAGCAAAATACACACCCTATAAATAAAATAATAAAAACCCTGCAGAAATGTTGTTTTGATTAAATATAAGAGTATTTGGAAAGTTTATGTTTACAATTAGCAATTTGAGATGACATGCATCACAGATATGCTTTCATCCAATGAAAGAAGTATAGGGCATACTTACAATTGAATCACTTACAATTATTTTTGAAAATTCAAGAACTGGAGAGATACCAGAAGACTGGAAAAAAGCAAGTGTGGTACTGATCTTCCATAAAGGTAAGGAAAAGAGAGAATAGAAAGTTACTATGCTGTGCGTCTGACATCAATAATTAATTAAAGGAATTATAAGAGAAACATCTGTAGCTATACAGAGGAAAAGTAGGTACATGAGCAGCAAGTGGCAAGTTGAAAAATAAACAGATAAATAAACATTATGCCAAACTTAATGGCTTTTCTGTTCCTTAGAAATTTTTTAGCAAATTAAGTTTTTTGAGAAATGACACCATTTTGTCTCCTTACCAAATGACTCAAGTTGCTTTAATGATGAAAAAAGTATATTAAAGAAACCAAAAATATTAGTAAGACCATGATTTTATGTGGGGTATACTAACATGTGATTTCCTTGGATTACTGAAAATTTGGAAACGTTTATAATCTGCTGTCTCCGAGGTTTACTCACTTCAGCTAAAGGAAAACAGAATTTAGAGATATAGAGAAGTTCTGAGAGTAAGAATTTCCCCTATTTTTAACGCTAAAGAACACTCAACTACCAATTCATTTGGAGTAAAGATTATCAATTCAAAAACGTCCATAAAATTGAGGCTATTATTAAACTCTTTACTCCGATGTAACTTCAGGAAGGTATTTTCCATCTAAGTCAATGTCTTGATAATCTAAGGCTCCAAAATAGGGTCTCTATTATCAAAATGGTAGCTATAGTTATCTTATCAACAACTGCTTAGGTACCCCAATAATGCCAAAAAAGGTAAGGCCTTTTTCCACAGTTCTAAATGAACAGTTCTAACACCATGGATTCACCACGGATGCACAGTATAGTAATTTTTTTCCCAGAGTATTAGGTCCTCTGCTAGATACTTTATATTATTTCTTATTTCATTATTATAACATACATAGTAAGTTAGATAGATATTAACCCTATTTCATAAGTGCTTTCCCAAATCATCCAGCTGGGTTTTTTTTAAATTGAGATTTCAACCCAGCCCTTTGATTTCAAATCCATTACACTTCTCTATTAAATCACAATGATATTTGAAAAGAATTCATGGCATAAGAGACTAAAATTTAGTCTAAAAAATGCCTGAAGGAGCCTGGTATACCAAAAATGAACACCAGCTTTAAGGTCAGACTGATCTAAGTTTAAATCCTGAATCTGCAAGTCCCTAACCAATTACCTACATGATCTGGCCAAGTTACTTTCTCTACCTCCTTTTCCTTATCCAGGGATGGACACAATAATAAACCACTCAAAGTTGTTGGATAGATGAAATGAAAGAATATGCATAAAGTAACACAGTAGTGGGTGTTCTATTTCCTCTCCACAATGTGGAATTGAAAATAACCAGGATTCACCACTGTATCCAAGGCCCTAAACTAGTGCCTAACATACAGAAAAGGTCCTCAATGAATATTTGATGGATTAAAAACAAAATGAATTAACAACTAGGTAATACACAAAACATACGCAATTTTAATAGAGAAGTATAATCAAGAAAAGGATACAAGCGTAAGTTAGACTGTATTTAACATTCCTTTAAAAAAGGAATACAAACAGTAAGCTGATGAACTCAAGAAAATAAATAGTAATAAAAAAGGTGTGAGGAACAGACAAACAAGTGATAAAATACAGTCTTGCAAAACAGATCAAAAACAAAATTCCCTATAAGATGTTCAGAAAAGTATCAGGTATTATGCCTGAACCATAAAAGGTAAACTGTACTCAATTATTACCTTGGTACCAAAGAGTCAAACAATATAAAGAAAGCCCCCTTTTTCCATAAAATAAACTGATTTTTTAAAATCCGTTAGTTCTTTGAAAAATAATATTGTTTTTATCTTTAAATTTACAAAGAAAATAGCTTCTCTTAAAAAAAAAAACAACACAAAACAAATCTGAATTGCTCATATACTTGGGACAGAAAACAGCTGCTTTGTCAAACAGGAATCAGGTACAGACACCAGTGCCAAAATTCCTTAGCTTTATTATAACTCTTAGCACAACTGCTTACTCTTCATGATCTCTCTTCATCTAATACTGACAGTGTTAGGTAACCTTTTGACTTACAGAACAAAACACTAATACTGATTCCATAAAGTGATTTGGCTACTCAAATAACTGCACAAGAAAGGTTTGGGATTTGTACCGTTTTCCTCTATTTAAATCACTGACAGCTTGTTTTTCCAAATGACTCTCCCAATTTATTCAGTAAAGTCATATGGAGCTTCCCTGGTGGTGCAGTGGTTAAGAATCCACCTGCCAAGGCAGGGGACAGGGGTTCGAGCCCTGGTCTGGGAGGATACCGCCTGCCGCAGAGCAACTAAGCCCGTGCATCACAACTACTAAGCCGGCGCTCTAGAGCCCGTGAGCCACACTACTGAGCCCACGTGCCACAACTACTGAAGCCAGCGCGCCTAGAGCCCATGCTCCACAACGAGAAGCCACCACAATGAGAAGCCCACGCACTGTAACAAAGTAGCCCCCGCTCACCACAACTAGAGAAAGCCCCATGTGCAGCAACGAAGACCCAACGTGGCCAAAAATAAATACATAATAAATAAATAAATAAAAAGAAAAAAATATTAAAGTCATACGAAAAGTTATTGCCAAAAGTAAATAAAACAAACAAAAACGTGAAGTTTGTAAACCGCGTGACCATTACCCTAGTTTGTCTGGGATATCCCTAGTTATGTCTGTTGTATCAACAAAATTATTAGCAGCCTCCTTCACTCTCAAAGTGCCCCAGTTTGGACAATAAATTATATGTTCTCTCTCTCTATAAAGGTTGTAACTAGCATTTCAGAGATATAAAAGTCTGGAAGGCATACAGGATTGCCTCGAGATTTCAGAATGCAGCAAATTACTCAAAAAAAAATCTAAAATGAAATATGAGTTTACAGCCTCTGAATGTAGAAAGCAAATTACAAAAGTAAAATAAACACCAGAATTCAAGTCAAGTAATACTGGTTGAGTGCTTACCTTATTCTAGATAAATAGAGACATGAACAATAAAGAAGTTACATTTTGAAAAGTTATCTTATTCACACACACACACACACCTGAAATAAAACACATGAAACAAAACACATGAAATGCAGATGTTATTCCTAGGGAGTGCGATTGAGAAAGAGGGGCATTTAAGGCAGGGACTCTTAATTTTTACTTTATACATTCATGATGTCTGATTTTTAAAAGTATCTATTTACTTAAATTCAGAAACTTTATGTAAAAAGTATTCAGAAACTGTGTAGGTTATAAATACGTTTCAAAAATTTTATAACTGTTTTAGCTTGCAAAATCATCAGCATTATTATTTTAAAATTATCTACCAAACCCTCAAATGACTTGAGAGAGTAAATTTGGCAATGCTGAAGCTGCTCAGATACACCTTTCCAAGCAAAATAAAATACAGCATAAAAAACTTGTAACATTACTTACAGATAAAGTACAAACTAGCAAAAACAAAAAACAAAAAGCCCATACACTTAAAAATTAGCAATAACTGCTATACTGGAATAAATGCTGAGAAGAAAAATGGCCAGTAAAACAAAGCAAAATACCTAATTTTCTTCCCACATCCTTCCTGCCAATTCCATGGTCATGAGTCAACATTCAAAAAAGCAAACTCATAAAAAACAAAAACACCTACTACATGACCCCCCCAACAAAGCACTGTTTGACCATGTTGTTTTGGCAATTAGCCAAAGCTTTTCTTTTTCACATACTAGTGGGTCAGGCTACTGACCGTATCTTTTTTAAAATTAAAAGTCTTGGGTTAAGTCATTCCAGGATCTTAAATAAGCTCTGAGCTGCTTACTAGAGGGGATGCAAAAAAATATATTCTTCCCCTTCCCAACCTCAGATTACTGCCTGTCATTCAGCTTTCACAGCATTTTTTAAAAAACATCTTTACTGGAGTATAATTGCTTTACAATGGTGTGTTAGTTTCTGCTGTATAACAAAGTGAATCAGCTATACGTATACATATATCCCCATATCCCCTCCCTCTTGCATCTCCCTCCCACCCTCCCTATCCCACCCCTCTAGGTGGACACAAAGCACCGAACTGATCTCCCTGTGCTATGCAGGTTCTTCCCACTAGCTATCTATTTTACATTAGGTAGTGTATATATGTCAATGCTACTCTCTCACTTTGTCCCAGCTTACCCTTCCCCCTCCCCATGTCCTCAAGTCCATTCTCTATGTCTGCATCTTTATTCCTGCCCTGCCACGAGGTTCACCAGGACTTTTTTTTTTTAAGATTCCATACATATGTGTTAGCATACGGTATATGTTTTTCTCTTTCTGACTTACTTCACTCTGTATGACAGACTCTAGGTCCATCCACCTCACTACAAATAACTCAATTTTGTTTCTTTTTATGGCTGAGTAATATTCCATTGTATACATGTGCCACAACTTCTTTATCCATTCATCTGTTGATGGACACTTAGGTTGCTTCCATGCCCTGGCTATTGCAAATAGTGCTGCAGTGAACATTGTGGTACATGTGTCTTTTTGAATTATGGTTTTCTCAGGGTATATGCCCAGTAGTGGGATTGCTGGGTCATATGGTAGTTCTATTTTTAGTTTTTTAAGGAACCTCCACAATGTTCTCCATAGTGGCTAGATCAATTTACATTCCCACCAACAGTGCAAGAGGGTTCCCTTTTCTCCACATATTCTCCAGCACTTATTGTTTGTAGATTGCTTGATGATGGCCATTCTGACCGGTGTGAGATGAGGTGACACCTCGCTGTGGTTTTGATTTACATTTCTCTAATGATTAGTGATGTTGAGCATCCTTTCATGTGTTTGTTGGCAATCTGTATATCTTCTTTGGAGAAATGTCTATTTAGGTCTTCAGCCCATTTTTGGATTGGGTTGTTTGTTTTTTTGATATTGAGCTGCATGAGCTGCCTGTATATTTTGGAGATTAATCCTCTGTTAGTTGCTTCATTTGCAAATATTTTCTTCCATTCTGAGGGTTGTCTTTTCGTCTTGTTTATGGTTTCCTTTGCTGTGCAAAAGCTTTTAAGTTTCATTAGGTCCCATTTGTTTATATTTCTTTTTATTTCCATTTCTCTAGGAGGTGGGTCAAAGCTTCACAGCATTTTGAAAAGCAAAAACTCTCACTGTTATCAAGGGTCCACCAAAAACGGAAGTTTTAGAAAGTTTTATGCAAATCTGCTCTACATATAATGATGGAAAAAATCACATTAAACACATGAATTCTTAAACTGAATGTTTTAATAGTTCAAGTTTTGAAATAACTGCAGAATTCTCATACTCATTCATAATACTTGTTGAAAATTTGATTACGAAATGTTTTCACAAACGAAACCTAATATATTCCTCTAACAAAACTGGATCTCTCTACATAGGAAAATATAACAAACTGAAAATGAAACACCCAAGGGAAGTTAAATGATAAGCTAGTCAGGCCAACAGACAATCAGTACTAAATGGCTTATTTCTCACACAAAACAGCCAAACAAAATAGAATAAATACAACAACACTGAATTGGAAAGAAGAGATTCTGTAACTGGTTTGGCATTTATCCCTTAAAAATCATATATGCTGAAGCAGTTTTTGTATATCTAATTTTAGCTGCCAGTGAACATCAAACAGAAGGAAACAGGTTGTTTCTGCTAAGGCTGCTAAAAGTGCAGTACAAAATTACCCTGATTTATCCTGATTACCCTAATTGTTGTCAGAAATCTATCAAAATGGTCTAAAATATGATTAGAATATATGCCCGACAGGACAGGACTCTTTTTGTTCTCTACTGTATCCCCCAGGCTAGTGTTTTGTTTGTAGTAAATGCTCAATAAAATTTTTGTAAATGAATGAAGAAATTCTGAAATGTACCTACCTGTTAGGATTTAAACATAAAAAAACAAAGAAGTTCTTGCAGATTATAAACCAGAGTGCTCAGGAAAAAAATCATAAATAACATTTAATTATTCTTAATGATTTATTATATTACAAGTATGGATGCTGAAAATTTTTAAGGCTAATTGAAAGTTTTTAAGAAAAGAGAAATTGAACAGGAGGAAAGACACTGTACCACCCAGGCAGTACAAGAAGCAACACCAGCTGAACAACTGAAACAAACTTCTAGAAACTCATTCTCTCCCGCCAAGTCTCATGAGCACAGTTTTATACATACTACTCTGGACTTAGAATTCAGTGTTACAGTAATGATTTATCCACTGGTGTTTTTTATGACTATGACAACATTGTGCTGGATGCTTTGGACATGCCAAGATGAAGCAGATACAGATCGCACCCTAAGAGTTTCAAACGTGTAGTAGGAGATAAAAATCTGTCTACAAATAACGGTTCAAGCATGGTAGATTAAGTGTTATGAGAAAGATACTAAGAGATTCAAAGAAGAAAGTTAAGGGGATGAAAAAAGCTTCACAGAGGTAGCATTTTAGACTGTAGGATTCTGACAGAGATGGGGAGGGCAAAAATTATTAACAGTAGTAGGCAAGGGCAGGAAACATCATAATCAGATGGGATTTTTGAACTCTAACCAAGTGACTAGAGAAATGAGGGCAGGGTTAAGGAAACTAACAAGGGATGCTGAGGTACCCAAGAATTAGGAACAGCAGGAAGCCTTCACCACTCCCAAGCCTGAAGGAACAAGGAGTGAAACAATGTAAATCCAAGTAGGCTCAAAGGACACTCTAGTTGTAGCCACTGTTACAAATGCATGGAAGCAGAGAAAGAACAAGAGGAATAAATACCCCAAAGGTTCTCTCTTTTCTTCCTTCTATCTTCCATCCTCTCATTGGCTAAACCCTACCAGAAGCCAGAGGATAAAGAACTCCAGATGACACAGGCTGTAAAGGTCAGCCTCCTGAAGCAGGGAGTAGAGAGGGGCAGAGAATGAATCTGCAGGAAAATGGAGAATAACCAGAAAAGCCCATCTTCCCAGACTCAGGAACCAGTATATAAGCACAAAGAGAGACTGGAAAGCACAAGGAATCCAAATAAGGAATGACATTCTCTTGGAGAAGTATGTAAGATGCTATTTTTCAGATCTGGGTACTGAATCTGAAAGGAAACCAAAATTAGTGCCTGAACCGGAAAAATTACTGGGACTTGGAGAGTGAGGTGAGCAGTGAATGAATAGCAGCGTCAGAGTAGCACTCCAGTTCTCTCTAGAGCTAATAAAAGAGGAAGAATCATAGGCTGTAGTCCTAGTTATTCTAATCTCTAACTGTGTGACCTTGGCCAAGTCACTTGGCTTCTCTGAAACTGTTTTCTCCATTATAAAAATAGGTAGAAGCCGAATTAAAACTTTAAGATCCCTTCCAGTTCTAAGATTCTGTGAAGCCAGTATATCCAGGTAAATAACCATATTCACCAGGTGAGTAAATACCTCACCATACTGGAAAAACCTGGGGTCCACTTACTCACTTTCGAAAAAAATTAATTTCATTTAAATAAAGACAATAAGAACTTACAGGTTCTAACTGCAGCCAGGTCCTCCACCGTAGGACAAAAAATGTTAAAACACAAGCAAAAATTTAGTGTAACCTTGAAACTGAATGAGGAAGACTAATGCAACCAGATTTAAAAACATGCTCTGGAATGCAGAGAATGCAAAGAAACAACCAAGTAAGCCGAATAACTTGGTTGAAGTGGCACATTTCAGAAAAAACAAAATTAGCTGCTCAAGTCAATATAGCAAAGAAGCAAAGTTCTTAAAGGTGTTTCCAGAAATAAATGAACTCCAGTGTGGAAAGGGCTACAAGTATCTCCCCCGTCCCACAACACACACAGAGCAACCATTACCTTTCCTTCGTAACACAAATATTCATTGAACATCTGTTATGTGCCAGGTACTATCAATGCCTTCAAAGGACATCTTTAAGAGCAATACAGATAATAGCAATTATAATTAATCATTACCTAATCTTCTGGAATGAGATCAGATTTCACCCCTTCTAAGCAGTCTCCCTGACTTCTCTAGCCAGCAACATGCTTTTTCCTATGATACTAACTACTACAGAACCAATTTGTGCTGGTACTGCTACTAGTATTCTTTCAACTATATCAGAGGTCATGTAGGTTGGGGGAGGAGGAGTTTGCCTGGAAATCTGCTCACCATTTGTAACATTATTTCTAAACATTTTCTCCAGTCCGGTCTCTCAGGTGTGACAGCAACCAGGGAGCTTGGTGACTTAGCAAGCATTTCTAACTCACAGGGATAAACCCAGCTCCAGTACAGTGAGCCAAAGGTTGCACACTTAGGACATGATTAAGCCACATATTCTGATCATTTTAACGAGGATCCACTAAGCACCCACAATGTGCCAAGCACTGGACTAGGGGCAAAGGGCCTAGGAATAAAGGAGGTTAGAGTCTAATCCAAGAATCAGGTCTGTGCACAGAAATTTACAGAAGTATGAACAAAGTGCTGTAGTAGCACATGAAGGGCAACAGTAATTCTAACTTGCTCTGCCTGAAGGAAGGAAGACATCAAAGAAAAAGTAACATGCAAACTGTATGTCAAAGGAAGAAGTGGAGATTTATCACTTGATTGAATTCTAAGCAATTATAATTCTAATCAAGAGAGAAAGGCTGTGACTGGACCAAGAGCTATGAGAGGCTATGCCACGTTCCAAATGGTTAACAGCTCACAATGCTAGAGTAGATGCCTTGGGTAGGCCGCCTGCAGCTGAGTCCACACTCAAGAGCGATAAATTAGGACCAGGTTGTGAAGGGCCTTAAAGAACATTCCCAGCATCTGGGCTTTGGCAAGGGGGAGCCAAAACAGACTTTTAAGCACAGCAGTGACTCAGTGGGATCTGACTATGGATAAAGAGTATGGGAAGAGGGGGTCTAGAGACAGGGAGACTAGTTAGGTTTTGCAAAAGTCTAGGTGAGATGATGAGGGCCTGAATTAAAGCATTATCAGGTGGAAAAAAGAGGCCAAATCCAAGAGACATTACTAAGGCAAATTTAACAGGACCTGGTGACCGGACACGGAAAATAAGGGAGATGGAAAATGGCTTTAAATGACTAATTGCCTGTGTATGGTGGAACTACGATTAATTAAAATACTTCAGGAGAAGTACTTGGCTTAAACACATTTTCAGCCTAAGCACTATTCTTTCAAACATAATATTTGTTTAAGCCTTTACTGGAAAATCTTCCTAAATATAATTTTAGGCCAAGTACATTATAGTACGCATAAAAACTGTCTTTTTCTATAGAATCCCCATAAACATCAGTTCTTACTCAACACTATAAAGTTTAGATACTGATAGAACTCAATATATCCTAGGGAACATCTTAGAATTTCCTTTTTAGAATAAAAGCCTGATATCCTTTTTCTCAAGCAATAGACTGCAAACTATGCAACTGCCTGATTCTCCAATCAGCAGAATATGGTTGTATCACAATGCTCTTTACTGGCTGAACCAAACTTATCAACTGGGGATGGTTCAGTGGTTAGATTATTACTGAATTCAATCTTTCCACACTAAAGGGGGAAAAAAAAAACCAACTAGGACTTTGGAAACATCAAAATGGATGTGACCAGCAGTCACTGCAGCCTAATATTTACTGAAGGGCACTTCAAGTAAAATGTCATCTCTGTCAAAACCAAACTCAGAACACTTTGAAAACAGATCCAGCTTCTCTGTTATCTTTCTAATTTCCCATTTAAGTTCTCCAGACTAAAAGTCTGATTTTTAGTGGTTTTTATCTTCCCTGGGCTAGGAAAGGTAAAAGGTATTTTAATTTAAGTTGCTGGCGTACACAAAAAGTGAAAAAAATTTTTTTAAAATTTTAAGTAAATGAGAGATGTTAACACTATTCATTAAAGAGCTTTATCACAAACTCAGTTCAATAAAGGCAATGTTCTGAGAGATGACTCACAGTGGATGAGAATTTCCAACTTAAAGTTCACTACAAAAACTCTTAAAACTGCAACTACTATTTTAAGATCTCTCCCACCTTCTCCACTCAAAACTAGGAGAAATAATTACTTGATTTGTTTTTGATTTCCTGAACACAGATAAAAGTAAACGGTTTAATCAACAAGCAAAGCCAAATGTTAACTTCAAATTAGCAAAAAGAAGTTTTCTTGATCAATACATCTCTCGCTCTTTCATAACAAAAATACTTGTTAAGTGTAGTAGGAATGCGGCGAAAAATGCATGATTCAAACATACTTCCTGGTCTATTGCTTATATTCAACTTTCCATAACCAAGCTTACTGAGAACCTAAACCTTTCCCTGCAGTTTTTACGAGAACCCCCTACAACTATTCCAAAGTTTTCACTATCTTTGCACAAGCTACCCAAAAGGCATAAAACCACCTCCCTCGCCCCCTCCACACTCACACTCGCAAATAATAGCATCCATAATTATTACACACAAAAATACTGGGCCAGACAAGAACACAGAGCCAAAACTGAAACAACAGAAAATGTTTGGCCCGCAACTGGAAATTCTATTAATGGGCAACTGGTCAAAATTAGGCTTTCACATTAAGAGAAAGTTTAACTCTTGCGTTTAGTATCTTGAGACAGCTTTCGAAAGGAAAACAGAGTTCCACGAAAATGAATCGAAAAAGGGGAAGCGACTCTCTCCAGACTGGTTTGGTGGCTAATGACCGCTCAGTGGTACAGAATTAGGCCCCTAGCCTCTGCCTCCAACCATCCCGGCGGAGGAAGTGAGGAGAGTCCCAGAGAAGAGAGGGCTCGGGCGGCCACGTCGTCCTACTCACCCCAGGGGGCGGCGGGAAGGAGGCAGGGAGAGAACGACATTCGCGCCCACGGCCCGGGCAAGCAGCAGGGTCCCTGGGGACTCAGGGGTGGGAGCCGGCCCCTCTCCCAGACCCTCCGGGTCTACTCACTCCGCAAGCAGCCGTCAAGAAAGCCATTCGCCAAGGCCCCCGCCCTCTGTGCCTCCAGGGGAGGGAGCCGAGGGCTGCTTCCGGGCACCCCCTCTTCTCCTCCCTCCGCCGGATCACCGGGCTGATGCGCAGTCGGTCAGGTCAGCTACAGCCGGTCCCCCGGGACAGCCCCTCGCCCCCCTACTCCTGCTCCTGCCCCGCCCAGGCCTAGGGGCCGCCCCGATTGGCTGGCCCTGCCACCTCCTGGCAAAGAGACCCCTGGCGATTGGCCATGGGTCACCTGCTGAAAAGGAGGTGAGTGGCCGACGATTGGCGGTTAGGCCAATTTTGGGGTGGAGAGGCGGGAGGGACCGGCCGCAGCGGGCGAGCATCCGGAGAGCCCGGCTACCCCGCCGCCTCCTCGCTGAGCCTACGGCTCATCTCGGGGCCTGGGCCTGCTCCCGCGCCCGGACCTGTGCGGGACACGCGGCCGCCCCGGCACGCCAATGCAGCCCGCAGGAAAGGAAGCTCGTGGCTCGAGGGAGCTCAGCTAGGCTTCGAGGCTTCGGGGCTTCGGCCCCGGAGATTCCCATAGGGTGGCGACTGGGGAAGGACCCGGTCACGGACGTAAACGTGCTACACCTACACCCACCCGCTGCTAGCTCGACATCCAATATATTGGCAGCTGTGGAGCCAAGTTTCATCTGGATAACTGCTTTTGCTTACGTCCGAAAAGTTGTGTGTGTCACGAGGCGGGGGAGGGCGTGAGGGGAGGAGGAGATACTATATCAGTAAACAAAAGCAGGGGTGCCTGTTTTATTTTATTAATCCAGGGAAACACTGGGCTTGCTGTTGTGCCACAGCTCCATAAGGAATATAGGTGGCTTGTGAAGATGCTTCAGGAATCCAAATGGCATAACTTCAAATTAGATGGAAAGTTCGGACTTAGAGGACCTCAGCAGAGAACCATCCAAAATGCAGGAAATCACAGACGTAAATAAATGACTGACTTACTGACCTGGAGGACAATTAACTTCTGCTTTTACTATTTTTTCCTTATGGTTATTTATATACCTGTAATTCTACTAAACTAAGCATCTAATTTTTGTAGCTCTACTGGTAGCCCCTACAACTAGCACATTGTACACTGCACAAAAGGCTCAATAGATGCTTGCTGCACTGTGTTAAAGATCCATTAAGTTTGTTTTATGCAATTTTTTTCAAAACGTCCAATGCCAAATGCACTCTCTTTTTCCCGCACCCCCTTCCTCAAAAGCCGGGTCCTCTTCCAGTCCTCCCTGTATCAGTAAATGAAAACCACTACCATCCACTCGATATGCGAGCCATAAACCTGGCAGTCCTTGACACTTTCCTCATTCCACATTCAATCCATCACCACGTTCTGCCATTTTTACCTCCTGAATACAATCTCAGTTCTACCTCTCTCCATCACCACCACTCAATTACAGGTCCCAGCCTCTTGCAACAATCTCCTTAGTAAAGTATTCCTGCTTCTTAAAGCTCCTGCAATTCATCCTCAACACTATGGCCACAGTAGTCAGTTTCCAAAACCTAAATCATTACTCCCATCTCGCCCCGCCCCGCCCCATCCCGCCCCATTAAAGAACTTCAACTGCTTTCCATTGTGCTTAGGATACAACTCAGCATTCAGCAATGGTGGGCAAGGTTTAGCCCTACCTGCCCCTCACCCCATCTTAACACCTTCCACTTCCTCATTTTCTGCACTCCACACAATGGCCTTTTTCATGTTTCTTCAATTTGCCTTGGACCTTCTAACCTCAGGGCCTTGGCACATGGCCCCTGTGGTTACTTTTGTCTATTACACTGTCCCCATGAAGCTAATCCCTCACTTTCTTTTTCTTTTAATATTTATTTATTTGGTTGTGCCGGGTCTTAGTTGCGGCAGGTGGGTTCCTTAGTTGCGGCATGCGAACTCTTCCTTGCGGCATGTGGGATCTAGTTCCCTGAACAGGGATCAAACCCGGGCCCTAGGCATTGGGAGCTCGGAGTCTTAACCACTACACCACCAGGGAAATCCCAATCCCCACCCTTAACTTAATTTACTTCTACTCATCATCATTTCCTCCCTGCCTATGTGAATTCTTCCTATTTTATGCTCTCATAGCCCATGCAACCCTCCTTTATAAAACTTATTACAGCCCCAGTAAGTCCCCTACATATGAACGAGTTCCATTCTGAGAACGTTTGCAAGTCCAATTTGTTCGTAAGTCCAACAAAGTTGGCCTAGGTACCCAAATAACACAATCAGCTATATAGTACTGTACTGTAATAGGTTTATAATATTTTTCACACAAATAATACATAAAAAACAAACATAAAAAATAAAAAAAACATTTTTAATCTTACAGTACAGTAACTTGAAAAGTACAGTAGTACAGTACAACAGCTGGCATACAAGGGCTGGCATTGAGTGAACAGGCAAGAAGAGTTACTGACTGGAGGAGGGAGAGGAGCTGGGAGATGGTAGAGCTGAAGGATCTTCAGCAATAGGAGACAGAGGGTAAACTGCGATTTCACTCACGACTGATGTTGATGGAATACACGTTCGCATCTTTGAAAGTTTGCAACTTGAAGGTTTTCTATCTATCTGCATACTTTAATGTTTTATGTTCACCACTAGACTGTAAGAGGTAAAGAGGCAAGGATCTATCTGATTTTGTTCATCAAAGCCTCAATTTAGCCAAATGCCTGGCACATATTAGGTGCTCAATAATGGATTTCCTATGGTAACAGAGTCTGAAAATAAACATCAATTCTATGATAAGCATCAATTAAACTATAAGCAGTGATGGAGAAAAATACATTAATTTTGCCAGATGGACAAGGTCAATGTCTAAGAACCTCCACTAATACCCTTTACATTTTTCCTTTAATATCTGCTTTTCTAGCGGTTAATTTTGTGCCAGAGCAGCTCAGAGGGCTTAATTCAATATTGGCTGATCAAACAGTTCTCCAGGCCAAGGGGCAAAAAAGTCTATATATTGTACTAATTGACCCTGTAAGAGACATAATACTAATTTATGTAATTCCTGCTTACCAGTTCTTTCATGTGATTTTCATGTGTTCTTTCTCACTCCACAACAAGACAGAAAGACCCATAGGGTAATCAAGGACTTTGTATTTAACAATACACACCGGGACTTCCCTGGTGGCGCAGTGGTTAAGAATCTGCCCGCCAATGCAGGCAACACGGGTTCGATCCCTGGTCCGGGAAGATCCCACATGCTGTGGAGCAACTGAGCCCCCTGCACCACAACTACTGAACCTGCGCTCTACAGCCCACGAGCCACACAATTACTGAGCTCACGTGCCGCAACTACTGCAGCCCGCATGCCTAGAGCCTGTGCTCCGCAGCAAAGTAAAGCCACCGCAATGAGAAGCCCGCACACCGCAACAAAGAGTAGACCCCGCTCGCCGCAGCTAGAGAAAGCCCGCACACAGCAACGAAGACCCAATGCAGCCAAAAAATAAATAAATTTATTTTTAAAAAAACACAGTACATACCAAAGTATCAGATTTTTTTTTAAAGTGTCCTCCACATCTTCCATCATCATCATCATCATCATCATCATCAATCATCACAGGTCAGTAGCTTCAAAATCTAAGGCACTATCATTTTTGACAGTGTAGTGTAAATAGTTAAGTCCTAGTAAAAATTTAGTGGAACCAGTTATAATTAGGGTTTCTTTTGATAGATTTAAGTGTTAAGACTGGTATGGCAATAGAGAATATGACTTATGACAGTCTCCTAATAATATAGCTACAGTCCAGAGTCTACCTTTTCACGGTTTCATATTAGAGATAACTGTGTTACAGACATATAATTCTCATTTTCCTAATCCTAGTGTAAAGTTAGTGTGCACAAAAGATGTAGCATTTAAAATGAAAAGTAATTAAACAATACAAGGCAACATACCCATTTTATCCCAAGAAACTATAGGACTTCTAAGCAAATTTGTGTTGAAAAAAACTCAAATTTATGTTTAAAAACACTCAAGTGTTATTTTTTTTAAAATTTTATTTATTTATTTATTTATGGCTGTGTTGGGTCTTCGTTTCTGTGCGAGGGCTTTCTCTAGTTGCGGCAAGTGGGGGCCACTCTTCATCGCGGTGCGCGGGCCTCTCACTATTGCGGCCTCTCTTGTTGTGGAGCACAGGCTCCAGATGCACAGGCTCAGCAATTGTGGCTCACGGGCCTAGTCGCTCTGCGGCATGTGGGATCTTCCCAGACCAGGGCTCGAACCCGTGTTCCCTGCATTGGCAGGCAGATTCTCAACCACTGCGCCACCAGGGAAGCCCCCACTCAAGTGTTTTTAAAGAAATCTACAAGTTGTTTTAGAAGAAAATTAAGTGACCAATGCCTTAAAGTCATATATGACAACTGATTTCCAACCCATGTATCAAAGTGGTCTTCAATACTTATCTTCAAACTACATAACTAAAGCTACTAAGCGATTAAATTAAATTGATACTTAATTTTTTTTGTTGTTCAAGAGAAGAATGGAATATAGTGATTAAGAAGTATAAAAAACATCATTGGGGACTTCCCTGGTGGCGCAGTGGTTAGGAATCCTCATGCCAATGCAGGGGACACGGGTTCGAGCCCTGGTCCGGGAAGATCCCACATGCTGTGGAGCAACTAAGCCCGTGCTCTACAACTACTGAGCCTGTGCTCTAGAGCCCGCATGCCATAAATACAGAGCCCACATGCCACAACTACTGAAGCCCACATGCCTAGAGCCCGTGCTCTGCAACAAGAGAAGCCACCTCAATGAGAAGCCCGCACACCGCCATGAAGAGTAGTCTCCACTCACCGTGTGCAGCAACGAAGACACAACACAGCCAAAAATAAAATAAAATAAATAAATTTATTTAAAAAAATTATCATGTTGTATACTTTAAACTTATACAGTGATCTATGTCAAATTATCCTCAATAAACCTGGAGGAAAAGATTGAAAAACAAATACAAAACAAGAAAAACTTTAAAAAAAAAACACACACACCTCCAAATTTCCCTCTTGCTGCATCTCACAAAAAAATGTATAAAACACAATCTAAGAAAAATCAAAACACTAAGGTTCAGGGTGAGGGGGGATCTTTAAAAATGACAGGAAATCTATTGACTAAAAAATAGGCCAACTTTACCTATAGCTATTAAGATGAAAAGAACATTTTAACTATACAGAATTTATGTACTACTTTCAAAAATATTATTTCTGCTAGAGAGTCCAGTAATGTTTACCTATAAATCACATTCTACTCTGATGTCATTTTAGAGATAGATGACAAATACTTTTGATTACAATAGAAGAAAAGAAGAAGCAAAAGTAGGGGAAAAAAACTCATAGTTTCCCTAGGAATTTGCCTAGCAACTTAGGCCAAATGATTAGAGCAGACAACATTAAAAGACAACTCTTGGAAGCAGGATATGTAGCTCCACTATTTTGTCTGACCAGTACCCAGAAGTCTCAAAATTAAAGTCAGCCAATAAGTTTTCACATAGAAAATTTAGCCAGATGGAATAAATATACCATTTGGCATACAGTAGAAGCAGTCCCTAACTTGTGATCAGGACCACCATGTTCCAGAAGTTTCTGTATAAATTACTTGCAATTCTCAATGCATTATGAAACAAACAAACAAACAAAATATTTGGTTCAAGGTTAGGAATGAATACCCTCTACGCAACCCCACAATGATTATGATAGTGTACTGCTTATTCATCACTGTATCTTTAGTATCTCCTCACACAGAGACTGGCATGTATTAACTGCCTAATAAATGTCTAATGAATGAATGAAATGCCAGGTACTATGCTACAAAAATAGCAGTATACACAGCTAAAAAGGTTGAAAATGGGGAGTCTAACAAGGAGAACAGAGAAAGCAGAGGGGCAGAAGGCTAATGTTTTTCTGTTATAAGCCTTTTAGTACCATCCAATTTTTAAATTATATGAGAAAGGTGTTACTGCCCTAATTTTTACAGTTAAATTCTGCATTGGTCACTTAACTTTCTTCTGAAACAACTTACAGGTTTCATTAAAACCATGTGAGTTGCCCAAACTGGTTAGAAGTGCAGAGCTCGTTGCCACACGATGGATAAAACGGCTTTGTATTGTGTGATTACTCTTCATTTAAAATGCTCCAGCTTTTAGGCACACTAACTTTACATTAGGATTAGGATGTTAACAAACTGGAACTCTATGTTTTTCCTCTAAAGAAGGGGTGTAGGAAGAACTATTGCTTTTATTTTATATACTTCTACATAGCTAAATTTTTTTTGGAAGCGTGACTTACTTATGACATCCTATAAATGTAGTTTTACTGTAGTTTTTTAAAAATTCAATTCCCATGATTTTTATTTTCTTCTTTATACTAGGCTGAGCTCCATAAAGACAAGGACAATATGTCATTTATTCACAAGTATATTCTCTACAACTAGTATAGTGCATGGAACACATTAAGTGTCTGATAAATATTTACCAAATAAATAAGTTTTCTGTATTCTCTATATGTTCTGAATTGAGCATGCACTATTTTTTTTTAAGTTTTAAACTTTATTTTTATAAAGAGAAGGCAGGAAAATATAAGTTCTAAAAGATTTCCATAAAAACACAGTTAAAATAAATTTTTGGCAGTTAAAGGAATAATCTTTAGCATCTATAAAATTGGATCATTTGTTTTTAGTTGTTTCCCAAGAGTTCAAGATAGACAGGCCACCACTATTACAACAAAATTTATTTAAAAAAGTGAATCCTTGAATTCTAAATTCCAATTTAGGAGCCAGAAATTTGTCTGCCCTCTCAGTAATAGCAACAACATTGGCAACATTCCTTAGGGGAATTTTCCTTTGTTGTAGGAACCCCAAGTAACTGGCTATTTCATACCATTTTACCTGTGGAGGAAGTGACACATCTATATTGCAATCATTTCCTTTGGGAAACAAAGGGCTTCAAGGGAGAAAAACAAAACACATCTATTTTCCTACATGATACAAAAATAAAATCTAATGAGGCTAGGGGAAACAATACGTCTCAAAGTTCTCAATAAAGAGCAATATAAAAGCAATCTATACATCATGTGTTTGTTCATTAATTCCTTCAATTACTTCTTTATTTAACTAACATTTATCGAGCACCATTTAGAATGCCATTGAGAGCACCATTTAGAATGTACAGGGGGTGGGAATGGTAAGAGTAGTAGTTGCATTAGTAATGGCTAAAAATTTGCCAAGTTATTACTATAGCTAGGCATTATTTCAACAAATTTACATTTAACTCATTTAATCATCAAAACAACCCTGTAAATTAGGTACTTTTATTATCTTCATTTTATAGATGAGGACATTGGAACTCAGAGTAATGTCAAGAATAAGTGGTGGCACTGGGATACAAACCAAGACATTCTGGTTCCAGAGTCAAGTCCTTCACCATACTTCACCATCTCTGGGAAGAAAATCTTTACTTTTTCTGCCAATCAAATTAACATTTAATTACATACTTCTAAATGTCCCATCTTCTGCATGTATTAACTTCAGAAAAAAAATATATATATATAAATAACTCTTTTTATTACATGTATTTTAAAATAGCAAAGCTATCAGAGTCTAAGACTTCCCAAAGTTATCTTTTTCTTCTTGTTATTCCCAAAGACATGTAAATTCTCTTCAAAGCAAAAGCTCATATATTCCAAAATTGGATCAAATTAAGTACCTGACCTTAAGGAGTCTGCATCCTAACCGACGAGGTGCGAATTATATATACTTTAAAGGATGATAAGAAGAATATGGTAAGGACTCAGTGAACTGTGCAACGAGTATGACATTCAAAGGAAAGAGATCACTGAGTTTGGGGGGTGGAGGAGGAGGAGTTGGTCAGGGGAAGCTCCACATAAGAGGTCAGTTCTGAACTGGGCTTTGAAGAAAAGAGGCAGAATGCAAAGGCAGAGTGGAGGCAGATGGCATTACAGAGAGACGGAGCATCATGTACAAGAATGTAGAGACCAGAAATGAAAAGATGTGTTCAGAGGAAAGCAAGTAAACGGCAGCACTCTAGTAGGTTTATGTAGGGGTACAGTGGTGGAAATGTCCAGAAAGGCAGTCTGAGAATAGATCACATAGAGACTTGAATATCAGTCTAACCAACTGTGGAGGGAATCTCATCTGCCACATTCAGTCTAATCTGAATCTTAAAATACTTATCTTCTTACTGGATCACAAATTTGCTAAAATGATGCTAGTCATTTATAAAACAGCCTAAATTTAAAAGAAACTTATGAAGAAATTCATTAAAATGAATTCATAGAACTTCTTCATAGAAATTATGAAGTTGCTTTTAAAAAGCATAGCTCACAGAGTAACTTACAGATCTCCTAGTTCAACTCCATATTCATTTCTTACAGTCTCTTAATAACAACTTCCTCATGTAATATTTTTTAAGCCTCTGTTTGAATAACTTTCAAAGTGATGGGGAGTTCACTATAGGACCTGGGATGTCCTATACCAACTTGTCTAATCAAGCCAATTCCTGGACAAGTTAAGTAGAGATAAAGGACTATAAAACATCAGCTTTCTAGGATTCAATCCTGTAAATCAAAATAAAATAAAATCCTCTCTATATGCCACAATATAAGCTCTTTCAGTGGAGAATAAACATAGAAAACTATCTTTAGTATGGTAGAGTAGACATTTGTTGTTTTTGTTACCTAGGATCTTTTTTTCCCTATTCTGACTTTGCTTGGGGGCAAGGGGGTTGGGGGGACCACCTTCTACTCTATAAGCTACATGTTTCTGCTGAAGCAGATAACATCCCATTTCCAGAGGAAGAACATATGGCTATGAAATTGTGATTGGTCAGGACCGGGAAAGTGACTGAAGCTGAGGTATCAGCACTAATCCTCTTAATCCAGAAAGAGCAATAGCCTCCTATAGATTTGCAGTTCCACCAATGGGAGGCTGAAATTGCTGCAACCATCTTACTACCACAAAGGGAGAACCTATCTAAAAATGAAGCCAACCCAGAAGAACTAAGACCTAGAAATAGAGATGAGGGATCTTGGTCCTCATGACATTGTTTAAATGCCTACTTCAAACCACACCCAAGCTAGATGTGCTTTTTTCTTTTAAACCAGTTTGGGATTTTTCTTTCACTTGCATCCCTAAGAGTACTACCCAACACACATGGTAACTGCCAAATCCTGGAACAAGAAAAGTAGGTCAACTTCTCAGCACTTATCTATTATTGTGCATTATTATATAATTTGGCTATACCAATAACCAACTATAGATACTAAATTTTAAAAATGAACTTGGCACATTTTAATTTTAACATAGCATTTCACTTTCAGCATTGCCTTGCACTGTCTTGTTTCTAGACAAAAATCAGTATTTTAAGCAGAAAAAAATGACTATAACTTTACTATATAACACTGTAAAGGCAAAAATAAACAACTCAGAAATTAAAAGTTTCCCTTACATCCTATCAGTTATTTAAAAAAAAAAAAGAAAACAAACAAAAAAAAACCTACTGAACTATCCAGAAGCCATGTAAAGACTCTTACTTGAAGCTGAAGAGTATGTCGAAGAATAGTTTCTTCTAAGGCATGGATCCACTTCTCTCGTTCATCAGCATCACGAGCTGGAATAAAAGTTTATAAAAATTAAAACCTTAATTTCTACAATATATCTCCATATTTGGAAGCAAAAATTTTAAACCATGATGTTAATAGAAAAGGTTTCTGGTTGTGCCATTTCCTTAATAGATTTATCTTTCTATCCTTTCCAAAAATACAGCCATTTATATCAAAGGGAATAAATGTGTTCAATAATAGCAGGCTACCTTCCCACTGAGAATAATCAGAAAAGCTAAAATAATTATTAAAAATAACTGTTTTGAAGGCATCAGAAAACAACAAGGTAGTAAAGAATTAACAGGCCAAAATCTAGGAAAAGACAAACATCTAGAAGATAGGCCTGGTATATAGGGCCACTTTCCTCCTGGAGGCATTGTACATTCCAGGAGAGGAGTTGTAGATTGAGCAATTTCTTAAAAGCCTTGTCAGTATGTGTGGGCAGGGGGCATATGGGAACTCCATGTACCTTCTGCTCAATTCTTCTGTGAACTTAAAACTACTCTAAAAAAATAAACTCTATTAAAAAAAAAAAAGTCTTATCAGGCCAAAAGTTGGAGGCCAGGGCCCACCAAGAGTGGTGGCTCTGGCAAATAGCTCAAGTTTTGATTGGGACCTCAAAGCGCTACACCTTAGAATTAAGAATAAAACAGAATTAAAATAATTGCTCAGTCATGTGGGTGGTCAGAAAAATCTTGATGCCTGAAATGGATTAAAACTACCCCAGGGTTTTAGTGACTCTAAGCACCTAGCTAGCAAAAGCAAATGAAAATCTTTTCTGTAGAAAGATAACATAATCTCAGCTGCCAAATTATTTCTAGAAACAATTTTAAATACAATGTCTAGCACATAAGCAAAGATAACCAAAGATATACAAGGAGACAATCACACATAAATGAGAATCAAATGACAATAGAAACATATGAACAAGAGCTCCAGATATCTGAACAAACAATCCCACACTTTAAAAGTAACTATGCTTAATACATTCAACAAAAGACTGAAAACTTTGACAGAGACTTAGAAACCATTTTATAAATGATATAGGTTTTTAAAATAATTGAATATAAATTGTAAAATTGAAAAACATAATAAGCAAAATTAACTCAGTGGATGAGTCTTACAGCAGATTAAATCAACTAAAGAAACCATGAGAGAACTGGAAGAGAGGTCGGAAGAAACTCTTCAGAACAAAAGACAATGAGTCAAAGAGACAGAAAATATAGAAGAAAGGGAGAGCAACATAGAGAGTAAGAGGGTGTAATGTGCATGGGATTGGAATACCAAAAAGAGACAAAAGAGAGAATGGAATAGAAACACTATTTGGCTAAGAATTTCTCAAAACAGATGAAAGACATTAAGCCACAGATTTCAGAAGTCCTAAGAATTCTAAGCAGAATAAATCAAAAACAAACAAACAAACAAAACCCCACAGCTAGGCACATCCCAGCAAAATTTACTGCAAACCAAAGATAGAGGAAATATCTTAAAAATAGTCATGATGGGGGTGGGGGTCAGGGAACAGAGAGAGAAAGGACAGATTACTTTCAAAAAAGCGACAATTAAATTGTGCTAGGTCTCAAGAGAAACAATGGGGACCAGAAGACAAGACGGTACTATACTTAATGGCTAAAAGAAAATAACTTCCAATCTAGAATTTACTGAAAAATATCTTTCAGGAATTAAGATGAAATAAAGTCATTTTCAGACAAACAAAAATCAGAGAATTTGTCACCAGCATATATTTATTAAAGAAAATTTGTAAAGGTATACTCCATGCATAGAGAATAATGTCTAATGGAAAGTGGTAGAAGCAGGAAAAAATGTAGAGTAACAAAAATGATAAGTACATGGGTAAAACTACGTGAATATTGACTACATAAAATGATAATATCTTGTGAGGTTTTAAACAAATGCATACAAAATTAAAATGCAAAACAACTGCAAATAGACTGGGAAAGGGGAAATGGAGTTAAAGAATTCTAAGGTTCTTACATTGTTTGGAAAGAAGATAAAATTACCAATTAACGTTTGATTTTGACAACTGAGGGATTTTGTCATAATTTTTAGAGTAATCACTGAAAGGGTTTTTTTTTAAGTGTTTAACTTCCAAGATAATAAAATTTTACAATCCAATAATAAAAAATAATCCAAAAATTGACAAAAAGGATAAAAAAGAAACAGAATATGTAAGACAAAAAGGAAAGATGGTAAAATGGTAAATTTTTAAGCCTAAAAACATCAATAATTAAATTAAATGTAAATGAAGTAAATGCTCCAACTAAAAAAGAAAGGTTTTTAAACAAGATTTTATATGATGCTTACAAGAGATACTTATTAAATATAAGGGTACAGAAATATTGAAAATAAGAGTATAGAAAAAGATATACCATAGAAACACTAACTCCCAAAAGGTGATGTTATTTAAATCACATAAAATAGACATTATCACAAAAAGTCTTCAAGAGGCTCACTTTGTAAATACAAGTGTTCAATTAATCAGGAAGATATAAATATAAATTTATATGTAACTAAAATAACATGAAATATATACATACATGTTTTTAACACCTCTCTCATTAACCAATAGATCAAGCAGACAGAAAAATTAGTAAGAACCTAGAAGATCTGAACAATCCCTGATGAATAAACTTAATCCAATGGGCATATACAGAACACTGTGCATACAAAGTGTAAAATAGACCTTCTTTTCTAGCACTCACAAACTATTTCAAAAAATTGACCACATAATGGACCCTAAACAAGTCTTAACAAATTTCAAAGAAGTTAAATCACACACAGTATATTAGCAGTGAAAATGTAAGCTAGAAATCAGCTATAAAAATATAAATTAGAAAATACTCAGGTATTTGGAAAACAGTTTTTAAAAACCACTAAATAATCTATTGGTCAAAGAAAAATATCTCACTAGAAATCAGAAAATATTTGAAACTGCATAAATGAAAACATGACATATTGATAACTGTTGGATGCACTTTAAAGCAGTGCATAAAGGGAAATTTATAGCCTTAAATGCATACATTTAGAAAAGCAAAAAGGTTGAAATAACAGGAAATTAAATTCAAAATAAGTAGAAAGGAAATGATAAGGAACATAAATCAATCAAGTAGAGAGCAAACAATAAGATAGATCAATAAAGCCTAAACTTGGTTACCTGAAATACTAATGAAATTGATGAACTTCTAGCAAGACTGATAGGAGGAGGTGACTCAGGTCATTAACATCATGAATGAGAAAGAGGACATCACAACAGATGCACACCTTCAGAAGTTTATAAGAGAATGTTATGAATAACTCCATGATGATAAAAATGAAAAATTTAATTAAATGGAAAATTTTCTTTACAATACAGCCTACCAAAACTTCCACAAGAAGAAATTTTAAAATTTGGATAGTTCTGTAACTATTAGATGAGACCACAGGAAAGTGCCCTTGGTAGATCAAAAATACTCTATATAGGGCTTCCCTGGTGGTGCAGTGGTTAAGAATCCACCTGCCAATGCAGGGGACATGGGTTCAAGTCCTGGTCTGGGAAGATCCCACATGCCGTGGAGCAACTAAGCCCATGTGCCACAACTACTGAGCCTGCATTCTAGAGCCCGTGAGCCACAACTACTGAAGCCCACGCGCCTAGAACCCATGTCCCGCAAGGATTCTCACCACAATGAGAAGCCCGCACACTGCAACCAAGAGTAGCCCCCGCTAGCCGCAACTAGAGAAAGCCCGTGCACAGCAATGAAGACCCAGTGCAGCCAAAAAAATAAATACATAAAAAAATAAATAAGTTCAAAAAATAAATAAATAAAAATAAATTTTAAAAAATACTCTATATAAAAATAATTGAAAAATCATCCCACTAAGAAAACTCCAGGCCCAGAACGTTTCACCAGAGCACTCTGTCAAACATTTAAGGAAGACATAATGCCAATCTAACACAAAATATTCCAGAGAATAGAAAAAGAAGAACACTCCCCAACTCTCGTAAGGTCAACATAACTTGGATATTAACCTGACAAGACTATTATGAGAGAACAAAATTTAAGGCAATTCTAATGCAATAAAAGACATGCAAAAGTCCTTTATAAAACTGTAATGTCAAGTCGAAGTTGAATGTATTCCAGAAATACAAGGTTGGTTGAGTATGCAAAAAAATCAAGCAACATCCAACAATAATAAAAATACATATGAACAAGGTTATTCACTGTAGCATTGCTTATAATTACAAAATATTGGAAAGAGCCTCAATACTCAGACAGAGGAAGGTGGTTGAATAAACCATGGAGTACAATGCAGGTGTAAAAGAGAACAAGGAAGATCACTTTTAAGTGATTTTTCAGATACACTATTAAATGAAAAAAGAAGAAAGAAGAAAGAAGAGGATATAAGAAAATATACATGCATCTGCTTGTTTGTGCAAAATAAATAGAAGAAGGATGAACTATAAACTAAAGAGACTGGTTACCTACAAAGCACAGTGGGAAAGGATGGAAGTCAGGGAAAACAGGAATGAGTTAGTAGGGATACAGAGGTAGCAACACTTCTCTGAATTTATTATTTTTATATACTCAGACTCTTTAGAACCATAGTAACATTTCACACACTCTCCCCATAAATAAATAATTTTAAATCAACCAGGATGGTGAGGGGGAACCCAGAACAGAATATAAATAGAAACAAATTAACCTAACTGTATTACAAATGAATAAGTCAATCACAAAGAAGGGTATGAGGAAGAAAAAATTAAACCCAACTAACTTTGAAAACAGTATTCGAACTAGATAATGCAAGGCTAAACCAAAACATAACCATACACACTGTACAAAAACTGCACAAATACTGTAAATCTGGTTTTCATAGGAGTATAGTTTAGCAATTCTGTAACTACAAACAAGTGAATATATTGTAGATTATGAGAACCAGGTTTCTCACTGTCCGAGGGAAAAAAATTACAAATAAGGAAAGGGAGAAGGCTAGAATGAGCCATGTGGTGTTGGACTAGAATTGGAGGTATCAATATGAACTCAGGGTTTTAGATAGATAGACAGATACATACATACATACATACATAGGAAGTGCATGAAAAAGAATGGCGGCACGTCAAAAGGAAACAGGAGCCAACCTGAAGGAGTTCCAATAACCAAAGCCTAAAGAATGTGAGCAACAGAATAACTGATAGTACTGAATTATAATTCATAGAATAAAATAAATATCTAAGATTGCAATATTGATCTAAATAAATTACTTGAATAAGTAAAAAAATGGGGAAGAAGGCACAGCGCTTTCTTCAGAAGAGTTACAATTCATAAGTATTGTAGGGATGAAAGAAATTTTTAAATCACCTTTAGACAAACACGACAGCAATAATTACTGCAGGCAAGATCCACCAATGGCATACTGATAGCTAAAAACAGTGGGTAAAAGTTTGAGGAGAAACAGGATATTAGCAGAGTCTCAAAGTTATCTCCCCCAACATATTTATCAACTATAAAGGGAAGAACAGTACTTTTATGATGGAGAAGTCTGGCAGACACCACCTTAATCCAGTGATCAAGGTTAACATCACCAGCAACAAATTTCTTGATGTATACCATCCCCCCCACAATATGACCCACTGAGAAGGAAACAGCATCACTTCTGTAGTATTCTTGCCAAAAAACACATAATCTCAATCTAATCATGAGAAAACATCAGATAAACCCAAACTGAGAGACAATCTACAAAATAACTAATACTCATCACAAATGTCAAAGTCACGAAAGACAAGAAAAGAACAAGGAACTGTCATAACTAAATGCAATATGGGATTTTAGATTGAACTCTGGAACAGAAAGGGGGCATTAGAAGGGAAAAATCAAATGAGCTCTGTGTTTTAGTTAAAAGTATTGCACCAAATGGGTCAACTCAGGACATCAGAGCCTGAGCAACACAAGGAGGGCATACATCAAGCCAAGGGACAACCTGGCACGGGGTATCAAAGCCAGCAGGATGAAGAGGGAAACTACACAGTGGAAAAGTGCAGCATGGAGAGTCAGAGCCCAAGAAAGGTGAGGAAGGAGTCCACATTGTCGGGGGCGGGGTCAGCCTGGCACAAGGTTTACCAGGCTGAGTGTAATGAGGGTGACATGCACACAAGGAAGTGGGTGATGATGGGAAACTAATTACATACAGAAGGATTGATCAAATGAGTAAATATATATAAAGGGTTTCTCACTGTTGGAAAATATTAATAGTTACAAAAGTGGTAAGGGAGAAAACCAGAATGATTTCTGTGATGTTAGATTGGAAATAGAGGTATCAGTATGAACTCATGATTTTCAGTATTTATGTAAATAAATACATATGGAAATATGGACATGAATACACATTTATGTACACACATATATTACATTCATATGTTTCCTAGCTCTGAGAGGGTCTGGGCACCATGACAGCCAACAGCAATAAGTACACCTAGCAGCAGGTATTGATTCTAAATACTATTCTCCATTAAGAGGAACTAAGGCTCCTTGGAAAAATGGTTGATTCCGGGACTAGGACAGGGAAGATAGAAAATTAGTCTGGAACATCTTTTTTGTGCCAGAAAGTAAGGAAGAAAATACTCAGAGAATGATAGGAACATGTCAAGAGAACACAGAAGTCAGCTTAAAGAAAATCCTACTGGCCAAATCAAGGACAATTTGAGCATTAAAATAAATAATGATAGTAAATAATTATAATCCGTTGAGTAAAACAGGAAACCATGAGTTACTACTGATACACATAAATTGAAAGTTTGTTGAGGAATGGGATTCAGCATAGCTTCAAAATACCTCCCCACAAAATATTAAGAAGGGAAAAAGACAAAATTTAACAACAAAAGCCTGGCAGATACCATCTCAATCAGGTTATCACAGTAAATGTCATCAGTTATGGGACAAATTGAAACTCTGTGATAAAAACACAGAATCACTTCTGTGATATTCAGGCCAGATATATAATCTGAATCATGAAGAAACATCAGGAAAAAACAAACTGAGCGACATTCAACAAAATAATTAGCCTATAATATTTAAAAGTATCAAGGACATAAAAGTCAAGGAAAGACTGAGGAACTGTTCCAGACTGAAGAAGACTACATAGACATGACAGCTAAATGCAAAATGTGATTTTGAACCAGATTCTCTTTCTATAAAGGACATTATTGGGACAACTGGCAAAACCTGAATAGAGTCTAAGGATTAGATGGTATTAATGCATCAATGTTAATTTCCTGATTTTAATGGTTGCATAGTGTGTATACAGGAAAACTTCCTTGTTTGCAGGAAATATATAATAATAAAACATTCAGGTGTGATGGGACATCCAGTTAACAACTTACTTTCAAACAGTTCTGGGGGCTTCCCTGGTGGTGCAGTGGTTGAGAGTCTGCCTGCCAGTGCAGGGGACACGGGTTCGAGCCCTGGTCTGGGAAGATCCCACATGCCGCGGAGCAACTAGGCCCGTGAGCCACAGCTACTGAGCCTGCGCGTCTGGAGCCTGTGCTCCGCAACAAGAGAGGCCGCGATAGTGAGAGGCCCGTGCACCGCGATGAAGAGTGGCCCCGCTTGCCTCAACTAGAGAAAGCCCTCGCACAGAAACGAAGACCAAACACAGCCATAAATAAATAAATAATTTTAAAAAAACAAAAAAACAAAAAAACAAAAAAAAAACAGTTCTGGGGCGGGGGGCAAGGTTCTTTGTACTGTATTTGCAACTTTTTTGTGTGAGATTATTTCAAATTTTTAAAAACTGTATTTTAAAGACATTATTATAATAAATCAAAGAAGACATAAATAAACAGAAATACTGTTTCATGGGTTGGAAGATTCAATACTATAACAATATTCGAATTGATCTTTAGATTAAATGCAATGTAAATTAAAAGTCCAAAACGCATTTTGGGGAATTTGACAAGCTGATTCTAAAATACAAATACAGGGAATTCCCTGGTGGTTCAGTGGTTAGGACTCCACACTTCCACTGTCACGGCCATGGGTTCAATCCCTGGTTGGGGAACTAAAGATCCTGCAGGCCGTGCAGCGTGGCCCAAAAAAAAAAACAAAAACAAAAAGCAATACAATGCAATACAAAGACAAAATGGTACAAAAGGTAAAGAATAGCAAAGGCTTTCTTGAAAAGGGAGAAGCATTCTTAGAGGATTTACTCTATCACATATAAAGACATACTATAAAGCTACAACAATTAAGAAAAAGTGGTACTGGAGCTAGGATAAATAGCAAACCAATGAAACAGAACAGAGCCCAGAAACAGACCCACTCGTATATATGGACACTTGGTTTGTGATAAGTGTGGTTCCAAAGAACAATAAGGAACAATCGTTCAATAAATGGTGCTAGGACAATATGGGGGGAAAAAATGAAACTTGACCCTACCTTGTACTATACATAAAAATCAATTCCAGGTGATTCCTTAATTCTTAAATATGAAAGAAAAACAATACATTTTCCAGAAGGTAAAACAGGAGAATATCGTCATAACTTTGGGATAGAAGAAAGCTTCTTAAACAGGGTACAAAACTTAAACAAGATATAAAGACAATGACATAAATTTAACTACATCAAACTTAACAATTTGGGTTCATCAAAAGACACCATTTAGAGAATATCATGGTAAACAACTGTGACATATGAAATTAAAGAATATGGACTCCAGAGCCAGAACGTCCAGGTTCAACTCTGAACTTTGCTGTCTATTAACCATACGACTTTCAACGAGTTACTTAACCTTTTTAAGTCTCAGTGTTCTCATCTGTAAAATGAGGACAGTAATAGAATCTATCCCATAAGGTTATTACAGAGATTAAATGAGTTAGTCCAAATATAACACTTTGACAGGTAAATGGCATAAGGTAAGTGCTCAATAAGCAGTAATTATTATTATCATCACTGTTGAGCATTTATTATAACTTATCCCTGACTCCATGGAGCTCAAAAATCTGGTAAAAAAGACAGATTTGTATTTAGCTGTATAAATACATGGCTTATGTCACCACCAAAGGGTATGAATGAAAAATCAGGGAAGAACTCCTTAAGGAGTTTAGATATTAAAGAATAGTAATTAGTTTGTCAAATAGAGAAAGATAAGGACATCCTGAAAGTGGAAAGACACTAACAAAGGCACTTAAGCATGAAAAGGGTGAAAACTGGGAAACTGGTTTCAATGTGTCTAGAACAGTAGGCTGACAGGGGAAGAGGAAATAGCAAAAGTTGAGGATCCCATCCCAAGGAGTGTGAGTGGACTTTATGACAATGGGGAGCCCCTGAAGAATTTCAAGCATGAGAGTGACATGGTCTAATTTGCATATTAAAATTATCAATCTGGCAGCGCTGTGGACAATGAAAACTGAAGGTGGCAAAAATAGAGGTGGCATTCCAGTTAGGAAGTGGTTGTGAGAGTGAGGCCTGAACTGAGAAATGTCTGGGACGTGACGTGAGGCGTCATTCTCACTGCCATCAGGGCACCAATAGCAATCACCTTTAAATCTGCCACCTCCTCACAAACAATCACCAGATCCTTCCTTGACATAGTCCCTCTCTCTACCCTTTCTTTCCATCCCTACTGACAACATGCTCGTTCAAGCTCTCATACAGTCTCATGCCTGTAAACAAAACATCACCACAAAAGTAGTACATGTGCTTAACTCTGCTAACTCGAACGCAGCCTGCACACCTCACTCAGATTTGAGCTTATATTGCAAGGCTGCTTCCATCAAAAACCTCAACATTCTCCCATACCCTACTGAATGTACCTAACCTCCCTGTCTAACAGTAAAGGTCCTCCACATCTTTTATTTCATGCCTCATTTATACGAACCAAACCATCTTCTCATTGGCCCCTAAACACTCTAAACGAATTGTTTTCCTGTTCATGGCATACTTTCCCCCTCCTCGAATCTTAACACCAACTCTACCCTCCTTCCCATCTTTAAGCCCCACGTGCCTCAGAACAAGTCCTAGTTCTCCTCCTTTTGACATGCCTCCATTCTTTTTCATGCACTTCCTATCTATCTATCTATCTATCTAAAATCATGAGTTCACATTGATACCTCCAATTCTAGTACAACACCACATGGCTTATAGGCTCGCTGGCATAAAGACAGATATATAGACCAATGGAACAGAGGAGAGCCCAGAAATAAACCCTTGTATGTATGGGCAAATGATTTTCGACAAGGGTGCCAAGATTATACAATGGGGAAAAGACAGTCTCTTCAACAAATGGTGCTGGAAAAAGTGGATATCCACATTCAAAAGAATGAAGATGGACCCTTACCATATACAAAAACTGACAGAAATTTTATTTATTTATTTAGTTAGTTAGTTAGTTATTGACACTCTGTCCATCTTGTGGGATCTTAGTTCTCTGACCAGGGACTGAACCCAGGTCCATGGCAGTGAAACCACGGAGTCCTAACCACTGGACCGCCAAGGAATTCCCTGAAAATGTTTTAAAGACTTAAATGTAAGACCTAAAACTATTAAACTCCTAGAAGAAAACATAGGGGGAAATCTTTAGAACATTGGATTTGCAGGGATTTCTTGAATATGATATCAAAAGCACAGGCAATAAAATTTAAAAATAGACAAATAGAACTACAGTAGTCCCCCTTTATCCACAGTTTCACTTTCTGCAGTTTTGGTTACTCCCCCACGCTCCCACCCCCTGGTTAACCAGGTCCTAAAATATTAAATGGAAATAAACAATTCATAAGTTTTAAACTGTGCGTCATTCTGAGTAGCTTGATGAAATCTCACACCGTCCTGTTTGTCCTGTCCAGGATCCCCAACCATCGACATAATGGGCTTCTTGCACCCAACAATCAATTTGTCATGGTTCCATGATCCACCCTAAGCAGGTGATCCTCCTTCCAATGTATCATCAGGTCAATGGTAGCCTAATGTTACTTCATAATGTCTTCATCATTCACCTCACTTCATCTCATCACTAGGCATTTTATCATCTCACATCATCAAAGGAGGAAGGTGAGTACAGTACAGTAATATATTTTGAGAGAGGCCACATTCATATAACTTTTATTACAGTATCATTATAATTGTTCTATGTTATTATTGTTGTTAATCTCTTACTGTGCCTAATGTATAAATTAAACTTTATCATAGGTATGTATGTATAGGAAAAAACACAGTATATATAGAGTTCAGTACAATCTGCGGTTTCAGGAATCCACTGGGTGTCTTGGAATGTATCCCCGTGACACGAGGGGACTACTGTACAACAAACTTAAAAATTTCTGTGCATCAAAGGAAACAATCAACACAGAGAAAAGGCAACCTAAAGAATAGGAGAAGATAACTGCAAATCATATATCTGATAAGGGGTTAATATCCAGAATACATAAGGAACATCTACAAAACAACAACAACTTGATTAAAAAATGGGCAAAGGACAGCAATCAAACAAGAAAAAGAAGTAAAAGGTATCCAAATTGGAAGGGAAGAGGTAAAACTGTCATTATATGAAGATGACATGATACTATATACAGAAAACCCTAAAGACTCCACACAAAAACTATTAGAACTGATAAACGAATTCAGCAAGGTAGCAGGATATCAGATTAACATACAGAAATCTGTTGCATTTCTTTACCCTAACAATGAAGTATTAGAAAGGGAAAGTAAACCAAAAATCCCTTTTAAAATCCCATCAAAAAGATGAAATACTTAGGAATAAACCTGACCAAGGAGGAAAAAGACTTATATGCTGAGAACTATAAAATATTGATAAAGGAAACTGAAGATGATTCAAAGAAATGGAAAGATATCCCTTGCTCTTGGATTGGAAGAATTAATATTGTTAAAATGGTCATACTACCCAAAACAATCTACAGATTTAATGCGATCCCTATCAAATCACCCATGACATTTTTCACAGAACTAGAACAAATAATCCTAAAATTTATATGGAACCATAAAAGACCCCAAATTGCCAAAGCTATCCTGAGGGAAAGGAACAAAGCTGGAGGCATAACCCTCCCAGACATCAGACAATACTACAAAGTTACAGTAATCAAAAGTGTGGTTAGGGCACAAAAACAGACATATGGATCACTGGAACAGAATAGAAAGCCCAGAAGTAAACCCACACACCTATATGGGCAATTAATCTTCGACAAAGGAGGCAAGAACATACAGTGGAGAAAAGACAGTCTCTTCAGCAAGTGGTGTTGGGAAAGCTGGACAACCGCTTGTAAATCAATGAAGTTAAAATACACCCTCACACCATACTCAAAAATAAACTCAAAATGGCTTAAAGACTTAAATATAAGATAAGACACCATAAAACTCCTAGAAAAGAATATAGGCAAAACATCCTCTGACATAAATCATACCAATGTTTTCTTAGCTCAGTCTCCCAAGGCGATAGAAATAAAAGCAAAAATAAATAAATGGGACCTAATCAAACTTACAAGTTTTTGCACAGCAAAGGAAACCATATACAAAATGAAAAGACAACCTACAGAATGGGAGAAAATACTTGCATACGATGCGACCCACAAGGAATTAATTTCCAAAATATACAGACAGCTCATACAGATCAATACCAAAAAAACAAATAACCCAATCAAAAAATGGGCAGAAGACCAAAACAGACATTTCTCCCAAGAAGACATACACATGGCCAACAGGCACATGAAAAGATGCTCAACATGTCTAATTATTAGAGAAATGCAAATCAAAACTACAATGAGGTGCCAGCTCACACCAGTCAGAATGGCCATCATCAAAAAGTCTACAAATAATAAATGCTGGAGATGGTGTGGAGAAAAAGGAACCCTCCTACACTGCTGGTGGGAATGTAAATCAGAGCTATCACTATGGAAAACAGTATGAAAGTTCCTTAAAAAAACTAAAAATAGAGTTACCACATGACCCAGCAATCCTACTCCTGGGTATATACTGGAAGAAAACTCTAATTTGAAAAGATACATGCACCCCAGTGTTCACAGCAGCACTATTTACAACAGCCAAGACATGGAAGCAACCTAAATGTCCATCGACAGAGGAGTGGATAAAGAAGGTGTGGTATATTCACAGTGGAATACTATTCAGCTATTAAGAAAGAATGAAATAATGTCATTTGCAGTAACATGGATGGACCTAAAGATCATCATACTAAGTAAAGTAAATCAGAAAGAGAAAGACAAATACCATGTGATATTGCTTATATGTGGGCTCTAAAATATGACACAAATGAACTTATTTACAAAACAGAAACAGACTCACAAACAGAGAAAATAAACTTGTGGTTACCAAAGGGGAAAAAGGATGGAGGAAGGATAAATAAGAAGTTTGGGATTAGCAGAAACAAACTACTATATGTAAAATAAACAACAAGGTCCTACTGTATAGCACAGGGAACTATATTCAATATCCTGTAATAAACCATAATGGAAAAGAATATGAAAAAGAATATGTATGTATATATGTATAACTGAATCACTTTGCTGTATACCAGAAACCAACACAACATTGTAAATCATCTATACTTCAATTAAAAAAAATTTTTTTAACATCTTTATTGGAGTATAATTGCTTTACAATGGTCTGTTAGTATCTGCTGTATAACAAAGTGAAGCAGCTATACATATACATATATCCTCATATCTCCTCCCTCTTGCGTCTCCCTCCCATGCTCCCTATCCCACCCCTCTAGGTGGACACAAAGCACCGAGCTGATCTCCTTGTGCTATGCAGCTTCTTCCCACTAGCTATCTATTTTACATTTGGTAGTGTATATATGTCCATGCCACTCTCTCACTTCATCCCAGCTTACCCTTCCCCCTTCCCGTGTCCCCAAGTCCATTCTCTATGTCTGCATCTTTATTCCTGTCCTGCCCCTAGGTTCTTCAGAACCAAAACAAATTTTAAGGTAAAAAAAAAAAAGAAAAAAAAGGACAAAGGACTTGAATAGACATTTCTCCAAAGAAGACATACAAGTGGCCAATTAGAACGTAAAAGGATGCTCAATATCACTAATCATTATGGAAATGCAAATCAAAACTACAACGAGAGGGACTTCCCTGGTGGTGCAGTGGATAAGTATCCACCTGCCAACGCAGGGGATATGGGTTCGATCCCTGGTCTGGGAAGATCCCACATGCCATGGAGCAACCAAGCCCACGTGCCACAACTACTGAGGCTGCGTTCTAGAGCCCGCGTGCCACAACTACTGAGGCTGCATGCCACAACTACTGAAGCCCGCACGCCTAGAGCCCGTGCTCCGCAACAAAAGAAGCCACTGTAAGGAGAAGCCCGCGTACCACAACAAAGAGTAGCCCCTGCTCGCCACAACTAGAGAAAGCCCGTGTGCAGCAATGAAGACCCAACGCAGCCAAAAATAAATGAAATTAAATCTTTAAAAAAAAAAAAAAAACTACAACGAGATAATCCCTTCACATCCATCTGGATGGCCACTATCAAAAGAAGAGAAAATAGATGCCTTGGCGAGGATGCAGAGAAGTTGGAGCCCTTGTTGGTGGGAATGTAAAATGGTACAGCCACTACGGAAAACAGTACAGAGGTTCCTCAGAAAATTAAAAATAGAATTACCATATGATCCAGCAATTTAAATTTTGGGTATATACCACAAATACTCAAAGCAGAATCTCAAAGAGATATTTGCACATCTGTGTTCATCACAGCATTATTCACAATAGCCAAGGGCTGGGTGCAACCCAAATGTTCATCAAAAGATGAATGGATAAAGAAAGTGTGAAAGATACACACAATGGAATATTATGCAGCCTTTAAAAAGGAGAAAACCATGTCATATGCTATGACATGGATGAACTTTGAGGACATTATGCTAAGCGAAATAAGCCAGTCACAAAAGGACAAATACTGTATGATTCTACTCATATGAAATATTTAAAGTGGTCAAAATCATAGAAACAGAAAGTAGTAATGTGTTTACCAAGGGTTGGGGGTGGGGAAGAGGGAGAGGGAATTAGTGTTTAGCAGGTATAGAGTTTCAGTGTCACAAGATGGAAAAGTTCTAGAGATCTGCTCCACTACAATGTGAATATGTACTACTGACCTATACACTTAAAAATGATTAAGGGACTTTCCTGGTGGTGTAGTGGTTAAGAATCTGCCTGCCAATGCAGGGGATACGGGTTCGACCCCTGGTCTGGGGGCATTCCACATGCTGTGGAGCAATTAAGCCCGTGCACCACAATTACTGAGCCTGCGCTCTAGAGCCCACAAGGCACAACTACTGAGGCCACGTGCTGCAACTACTGAAGCCCGCGCACTTAGAGCCGGTGCTATGCAACAAGAGAAGCCACCGTGATGAGAAGCCCACGTACTGCAATGAAGAGTAGGCCCCGTTTACTGCAACTAGAGAAAGCCCATGCTCAGCAATGAAGACCCAACGCAGCCAAAAAAAAAAAAAGATCAAGATGATAAATTTAATGTTATGTGTTCTTTACGATAGTTTTTTTTTTTTTTTTTAATGGAGGCTTGGACTAAATTGTCCCTTTCAGCTGAAAATTCAATATTCTATTATTCTGACTAACCTAGCCAACCTCCTCCCATTCTCTCAAGAGGCAGTAAACAAACCTCTACCCTACTGTATCTAATAGGAAAAATATCTTTGTGGATATGAAGCACCAATGAGATATCTGGTTATTATTCAATCATAATAAATTATTTGTTGATTAGAGAAATAAAAATACGGTCATGATATACACAATTCACAAACCACCTGCAGAAACAGCTCTCTAGAAGTAAAATTAAAGCTGTACTAACTCTGAATGAACCCCTGCTAAAAGGGCCCAACTTAATGAATTAGTTAAAACAACTTATAGATAGTACATTATTTTCCCCAAATCTATATAGGTTAACTCTTCCTCCCTCTTTTTATAATGTTATTTATACATTCAGCTTATCTCTAGGATTCCTTCTCTAGCACCTACCTCTCCTCTTCATTACATTTTTCAAGCTCTCTTTCCATTCTCTTAGCCTGTGGGCTCCAAACTTTGTTTGGCTGTGACCCACAATAAGAAATACATTTATAACATGGCCTCAGTTCACAAACACATAAACACATATGTGTGTACATACACGTATACATGTAAAACTGAACATTAGTTTCACAAAACAATCTATGCTCTTACTACATGCCATAAGCACTGGTATTTTATCTGCTGTACTTTATTTTTTAAGAAATGTTTATCTTGGCCCACTAAATAGGTTTCACAATCCTCTAATGGATTGCCATCCATGGTTTGGAAAACACTTCTCTAAGCCCCACAAAGCTATTGCTTTTCATTATCTCTTAAACTGTATAGAGTAAAGGCTAAGAAGGGCTCTGATACCCAGCTTCTCCCTTATTCACCCAGCCCTTGGGCAAGTCACTTAAACTCTCTGAGGTTTACTCTCCTCATCTATAATCTGAGGATGGTAATACTACCTATGGGCATGACAATAATACCTAGACTTCATAAGGTTGCTGTGAGGTTTAAATGAGGTAATTAATCTGTACAATATTTACCACAGTACCTGACATAAACTAAAATATCAGTATGTTAGACTCACAGATATGGAGAACAGATTTGTGGTTGCCGAGGGGGAGGGGGGGAAGGAAGGAGTGGGAATTTGGGTAGCAGATGCAAACTATTATACAGGATGGATAAACAAGATCCTACTGTATAGCACAGAGGACTATACTCAATATCCTGTGATAAACCATAATGAAAAAGAATATGAAAAAGAATATATATATGTATAACTGAATCGCTTTGCTGTATAGCAGAAATTAACACATTGTAAACCAACTATACTTCAATAAAGTTAAAAAATATATGTTATTATTATCACATACAGCCTTAAGAGAAAACAACTTCTACTAATAATCTGATAAATGATTAGTCAGAGAAAATAAGTAGGGAAGAGATTATTGGTAACTCCTAATTCCCAATAATGCCTGGCCTATATAGAAACAATATAAGGCACACAGAAAGAGAAACAACATTCATCCAGTAAGTAAAATACTTACATTTTCAGGATTCTATAATCTTAGCTCTTTTATTACATATCTATTTACATTTCCTACATTATACATATTTAAAGAGATTTTTTTTTTAAACAACAGCTCCTGTTTATTTTTTATTTATTTATTTATTTATTTATTTATGGTTGTGTTGGGTCTTCGTTTCTGTGCGAGGGCTTTCTCTAGCTGTGGCAAGTGGGGGCCACTCTTCATCGCGGTGCGCGGGCCTCTCACTATCGCGGCCTCTCTTGTTGTGGAGCACAGGCTCCAGATGCACAGGCTCAGTAGTTGTGGCTCACGGGCCCAGTTGCTCCGTGGCATGTGGGATCTTCCCAGACCAGGGCTCGAACCCGCGTCCCCTGCATTGGCAGGCAGATTCTCAACCACTGCGCCACCAGGGAAGCCCTAAAGTAGATTTTTAAACAAGTTTCCAAAACTCCTATACCTTACCATTCCTGATCCCACTATTTAGGAATCTGTCCTCCTCGTCATACGTTCTTCTCCTTTAAGACATATGACAAACTATGAATAAACTACTGCTTGTTTGCAAAAGGAAGTGGTTATTTGCCTGTTTTGTAACTGAAGCAAAAAGAAGAATTAGCCTCTATAATCAGGAAGCCCTTCTTTTCTCTGAAAGTTGTTGTGAAATGAAAACATTACGCAAAACCATATTTAAAAGATTAAATACTGAGACACTACTCAAATACCTACTGAGCCCCAATATGCACCAGGTACTATGTTGGAGTTATGAGCAAGGATAAGACAATCTGTGATCTCAAGCAATTTAGCCTCTTGGAAAGTACAATCACTTGGTTGAGTAGCATATTGTTTAGTGAGGTGTTATCTTCACCCCTTCTAAGAGCCTCTAATACCTGCTTATTAGCATCCTATACATTCTTCTGGGCTACACTGAAATGTCACCTTCTCCATACATGTTACTCATGATAAAGGGATCTGCTCTCTCCTTCTTTTAATTTATTCAAATGTTCTCATGCTCAGGTAGTATATAAATATATGCCATATACCAGTCATTGTCTTAGGCATTAGGGGCCCAACTTTGAGTTTACCGCTCTAGTCCAGCAATTTGGCAGATCCAAATCTACCTTTTCTTACTTCCCAATATACTCCTCCACAAACCATTACATTTCAGTTACACTGTACCTACTATTCACATGACTCACAATTCCCAGCTTTTGCTCGAGTTGTTCCTTCCACTGAAACGCCCGAGTCCTGTCTATCTGTGTAAATAATAAAAGCTAACTCTACTGAGCGCTTAATGTGTCAGCACTGACACTTATGTCTAAACATACATGTAGTAACTAATTAAATCCTCACAACAACTACATGAGATAGGTATTATTATTTTCCTTATTTTCCAGAATAGAGAAACAGAAAA
Organism: Balaenoptera ricei; assembly: GCF_028023285.1. Classification (NCBI taxonomy): domain Eukaryota; kingdom Metazoa; phylum Chordata; class Mammalia; order Artiodactyla; family Balaenopteridae; genus Balaenoptera; species Balaenoptera ricei. Next base: position 43,224,677 of record NC_082639.1, on the reverse strand, counting down.
GTTTGGTATTTTGCAATGATGTACCACTGAGAAAGGAGCCAGTAAAAATTGTCTTTAGGCTTCAAGCAACCCTAGCCCTGTTAAATAAGCCTCATCCCATGCCCTTCTTACTAGACAAAGTCCTCAAGAGATAACAGTATAAATTTTCCACTTTGGAGATAGTATATGAAATAGAGAAAAACAAGAGCCCAAAACTCTAATCAGAAAACTTGGATTCAAGTCCCAGTTTCACTACTTTTGTGTGACCTCAGGAGGACAGGACTTAATAACTAGTTATACACACAAATCTAAAAAGGGGTATGGGGCTTCCCTGGTGGCGCAGTGGTTGAGAGTCTGCCTGCCAATGCAGGTGACGCGGGTTCGAGCCCTGGTCCAGGAAGATCCCACATGCCGCGGAGCAACTAAGCGCGTGCGCCACAACTACTGAGCCTGCGCGTCTGGAGCTGTGCTCCGCAACGAGAGGCCGCGACAGTGAGAGGCCCGTGCACCGCGATGAAGAGTGGCCCCCGCTCGCCACAACTGGAGAAAGCCCTCGCGCAGAAACGAAGAACCAACACAGCCAAAAATAAATTAATTAATTAATTAATTAATTTAAAAAAATTAAAAAGGGGTGAACATCACCAACCACCTCAAAGGTCTACTGTGAAAATCGGGTGAAATAACATATATAACAACACTGGGAGTACAAGGAGGTCAAGGGGTCCTTAGGGCAAAACTGTTTTCATGACAATACTAAAACGCTATCTGTGTTTTTCACTATGTTGACATTGGCACCAATGGTGCAAGAGCAATGGTGGTAAAACTGCTGGCACCTCAGCACAAATGGAGGCCATGGCACCAAACTGAACTTGTAGTCATTATATTCTTCACCAACATGTACTAGAAGGAAAAAAAAAAAAATTCCTGTTTCACTCAAGAATGCCCTTGAAGAAACAGCAAATTACTATTACATCTTGACCCTTGAGTATATGCTTTTTAAATAGTCTGTGTGACAAGTGGGAAGTAAACATAAAGCACTGCTGCTGCATATCAAAGTATAGTGATTATTTCAAGGAAAAGCACTTGTACAATTGTCTGAATTGTGAACTAAGCAGCTCTTTTCTCATGGAATATGATATTTACTTGACAGAACAACTGACAAACTCTATTATTCACACTGGGGTATCTGGCAGACATTTCCCTGAAAATAACCTGTCATTTGTTGTCATTTGACAGTATTTGTTGCCAATTACAGAATTCACGCTTCCAAGCAAACATTAGCATTTTAGAAAAGCTGTATTCACCAGCCACTATGACTTTGACAGATTTTCAATACTTAAAGCCTTTTCTGATGAGTTTGGGACAATATCAACAAATATAATTTTTTATGTGATATAATGAAATGTGTCAATACTTGGAAGATTTGTATATGACCAATGCATGATGTTACAGAATCATACATAGGGTGAAAGATCCATTCAAAATGCCAGACAGACCAACGGATTTAAATGTAATAGAGTATTTTCATATATAAATTTCATTGTTATAGTTTCAGATTCCACACTGCAACTAACCTTTAAGAAACTATCACTTGTAGAGTTTTGGTCAAGTATCAAAGAAGAATATTAACATTATCTGAAAAGGCTATTAAAATACTCCTCCTCCCTTTTCTAACTATATATCTGTATGAGGCTATATTTTCTTCATATACTTCAACCAAAACAACATATCACAAAAGACTGAATGTAGAAGCAGATATGAGAATCCAGCCATTTTCTATTAAACCAGACATTTAAAAGATTTACAAAAATGTAAAACAATGTCATTCTTCTCACTAATTTTTTTTTGTTTGGGAAAATGGTTATTTTCCCAATCTGATGCATCTTTTCTTAATTCTCAAAGCCTGACATGTTCTTAGCAACTAACTGATACTCATAATTACCAGACAAATGATAATCGTCATCTTCTCAAATGACACTTTCTCAATGAGGTCTCCTGACCAGCATACACTAAAACCTGGCCCCCCAACCCAGCATTCCCTGTTCCCCATATCCTGCTGTACATTTTCTTTTCTTCACTGTACGTATCCCTTCTTTTATGTTTATTTATATATGTGTAAATGTGTATTTTTTACATACATATGTTTGTATATATTCATATGTGTTTATTATTTACTGTCTGTCTCCTGTCACTGAAATGTAAGCTCCACAAAGGCAGGGATCTTTATTTGTTTCATTTATTTATGTATCCCAAGCCCCTAGAATTATGCCAGGCCATTAAGTGTTCAATAAATATTTGTTAAATGAGGAATAATGATTGCACTGATTTCATTATTCAGTGTATGGTTCCATGTTTTATATTTGGAATCTAAAAATAGGTTGGATTTCCTAACAAATCATTAGTTTTGCTTAGTATCTTTTAAAGCTGCCATAACTGGCTCCCTCAAAGATTTATGAACAGTTTTACCTGAAGTCTCCAAAATGCTGAATAAAATACAAGCAAATATTTACAAAAGGCTTTCCCCGCCACAACTTCTGCTTTGACTATCTGAAGCAATACTGTGCTTCTCCTGGACAGAGTCAGCATTGTACTGGGCAGCTGGATATCTTTGATTCCGTCAAAGCAGACAATGAAAATCCGATGTAGATTAATGGGTTATTTTCAATTCATTCTACAACCACATGCTTCCAAGTCAAGTTATTCCTGGTAACTGAAAATTCTCACCAAATTTGTATGTAACTATATCCTAATAATTTTAGCTCCTGCAGAAGATGTGTCCTATTTTAACTCCAGCTTTTAGTAAAGGGGTCACTATTCCTTAATCTTGAATTTAAGAAAAATTAAGATTTGAGTTTTCAATATTTAAGACTTACAATACTAAGGAGGGGAGAAAAAAATGTTAGGAATAGGTTGGTTTTAGCGAGCTCACCCAGACATCAATAAGGAGGGAGATGTGGCAGAACAAAGACCAGAAAAAAGGAGAGAAGGAAGTTGAAAAGAATGCACACAGAAACTGTGAAAGTAAGAAGTGATAAAGACCTGGACTATGTAAGTGACTGAAGGAATAGAAAAAGGGTAGAATCCAATGGCCATTGTTACTCATGTGATGTAGGGGAAATGTAGGCGATGCAGATGTAGAAAAAGAGAAGCCTTCAAATTTGGCTAACTAGGTAAATGGAAGTGCTATTTCACAACATAGAGAATACAGGAAGAAAAACAGGTTGGGAATGGTTGGTTGCAAAATATTATTTGGGGTTTGAAGAGACCCAGATTCAATGAATTCTGAAATTTGGTAAACCTGACCTCCTGAAAAATCTTATTATCAAAAGTTTTACTGAATTCATTACCTTTTACAGTTAGTATATATATTGCTAGAAAACACTCCCTCTCCAGAAGCCACAAAGTAGAATACATCTTTAATGCATTCTGGGGAAGGGAAGGGAGAGAGGGAGGGAAGGAGGTAATTTTGAGAAGGTGAAGCCAAGTCTTAGTTCAAGAGGAGAAATACAGTTTGACTCTTGAACAACATGGGTTTGAACTGTGTAGGTCTACTTCTACATGGATTTTTTAAAACAGTAAATAACATGAATCACAGTTGTTTGAATCCACAGATTTGGAACAACAGATATGGAGGAACCATGGATACGGAGGGCTGGCTATAAATTATAGGTGGATTTTCAACTGCCCAACGGACCGGGACACCTACGCCATGTTGTTCAAGGGTCAACTGGATAGAACTTCAAAAATACTTTCACTGACTACCAAGGTTAAGGGTTATTCAGAAAAAAAGAATGCTGTTACAGAATCACTCAACTTTTGAGTTAGGCAATAAAAGGAAAAAGACAGGGAAAAATTAATACACGTTAGAAAATTCAGGAAGAAATGAAAGCAGGGCAAATAAAATATATCTATAAGAAAACAGAATTTGCTACTTAATTCTTTTGTCCACTTCCAAGGCAAACAAGGCCAAAATAGATGTGGCCTAGCCAAGTATCAGAATCATATTAATAAGAAACTATAATGATTGACATATGTTACTTTAAATAAATGCTTAGTTTTCTGAAGACAGGTATTATTCCTTATAGACAGAGAATAGGGAGACACTTTAGATTTAAAAAAAAAAAATGTAGGGAATTCCCTGGTGGTCCTGTGGTTAGGACTCTGCGCTTTCACTGCTGAGGGCGCAGGTTCAATCCCTGGTCGGGGAACTAAGATCCCGCAAGGCACGTGGTGTGGCCAAAAAGAAAAGCAAAGAAAAAATGTAATATATATGCAAATATATCTTCAGGATATAAAGTATAGTAGAGGCACTACTGCATTATAATCTTAAGCTATTCCTAGGGAACCTTTCTGAAGGCTTCACTCTGCCTCCAGTAGCTCTCCAAGGAATTCTGCTCAGGGCACAGAGCTAGCAATAAGCTACTTCCTTCCTTCTCTATATGTAGCTGTTAGCTGTTAATATAATATCTTCACCTTTCTTTAGGAAAGTATATATTTCCAGACCAGACTGCAGTATAAACTCAGACATAAACTCAGTGCATTCCACAAGCTTTAACTCTATCCTGTAAAATACAATCTAGATATATAGTAACATGTCATTGATTCAGCCCTCCATACAATTTAGGACTTATGTAATTTATACCAAATCACTATACTTAAACCAATTCACTAAGTACAAAGTGTAAATAACATTAAAAGAAATTCTTAATGATGATAAATCATGCTAAAAAATATATCAGACAACAATGTTAGCTTAATTCTAGTGTCTACATATAAAACTAGGAAAGGGCATTTATTTCCAGATAGCCTATAATTCAGATTTGCTTCTCTCTGTCCACCATGAACTAACCTGTCCATACTACTAAAACTGTACATTGCATTTATGGCATTACCCTGATATATCTCATTAACCTAAAAATGTAGACTCCTGAAAGGAAAGGACTCAGTTTGGTTCACATTCGAAAGTGCTGCAAGATGGCTAGAAACTTCAACACAAAGAACATGGTCAAGAGTCAATTTATATACTTCAGTCATACTCTACTCATAGTCTTCCTATTAAAAAATCAGAGTATATACCCTGTGTAAGTAAAAGTCAGACACTGCTCCCCATGTATGAGTACTTCTTTTCAAGCTTAAGTTGCCGGTCTTGTGACTCTTCTTAATTGAAGACTACTTTCTCAGGGATCTGAAGCCCTGAAGCCTCCTTCAGTGGGATAACACCACATATTTTTCTTAAACAATTGCATTTACCCTGACATATTCCAAAGTTACACTTTCATTCAACAAAATATTTATTGAGGGCATATGTGTCCTTAGCAGGTAGGCATTGGTGACACAGCAATGAAAAAGACACATTCCTTGATACATCTGAAAGAATAGTGCCACCATCCTCCCATTACTCTGTCAGAAAGCCAGAGATAATTCTCAACTTCTTTTCCCCTATCTTCTTACATGCAGTGAGTCACCAAATTCTGTCTGGCATACATATTTTTTTGTTTGTTTATCCTCTCCAGGGCACTCTTATTGCCTTTGTTCAAGACCTCATCACCTCTCACCAGAACCCCCCCAGTAAGCTCCAAACCAGGCTCCCTGCCTCCAATCTCACTTCTCTCCAAAGCATCCCACAAACAGCTCCCAGTGTTCCTTCTAAGCCACAAAGGTGACAATGACATTTCTGTGACTAAAATACCCGATGCTTCTCCCTAATTTACAGAAAAGGCGTTTTAGTTTATCATTCTGGTAATATGAGACCTTTGATGATCTATCTCATTCCAGACTAAACTCAGGCTTCTTCTCCTCACCTCCCGTGTATTCTCAAACATCCTACGCTTCTTACATTTCCTTAATAAATCATCCTTTTTCATACTTCCAAGCTTTTGCACATACTTTCTCTTTACCTGAAATGTTTTCCTCCTTTCTCTGCAGTTTGGTAAATGTTCTTTCCTTTCACCTCTATCCCTGCCTAACTATATCTCTTTTTCATCCTTCAAAACCTGTAGCAAAACCATCTCTTCTGTGAAGTCTTCCTGCCTCCACCAGTTCTCTTGTCTGCATTTCCATACGTCTCTATTGCCTTTACTTTGTACTGTAATTAGCTGTTCCAAAATACGTACCTTGGATAAGTGATTAGCCCTCTATGCCTCAGTTTCCTCAAAACTATTTCTCCAGGTTGTTAAAAGAGTGAAGTGAGAAAATGCATGTAAGCCTTTGGTATGGAACCTGCACAAACTGCTATCCTCATTATTCTCTTTCTAGTAAATATTTCTATCGGCGTTTCTCCTATTAAACTGAGAGCTCCCTGACTAGCAGGGAATCAGCTTTCTATCCCTGGTATCATGCTCTGTGTGTGGCATTTTCAAAAACCTAATTTGGGTTACCTCTAGCCCAAATCATTGGCTAGAAAAAGGAGAAAAGGGAATCCCAGAAACAGCAGCAGCATGATCATCAGCAACTTCATAAAATAAAAAATAATAATAGCAACAGCTACTATTTTTTGAGCCCTGCTATTTACCAGGCATCATGCTGAGTATTTATATGCATTTTCTCTAATAGTATCAATACAACACGTCTGGAGGTCGGTATTGCCATCCTTGTTTTACTGGTGACCCCCTGCTCCACATTTAGGCTTCCTAGGTAGGTAGGGCTTCCTCTGCAAAGGAGGAATAAATATTGGAAGATATGTTGGCCTGTTTTCCTCAACAACTTAAGCATGCTCCCTCAGCTGACATATTAAGAGAGAACCCTGTAGTCAAAAACTCTGGAGTAGAACCACCAGAGGGCAGACAGCAGAAGCAAGAAAAACTACAATCCTGCAGCCTGTGGACCAAAAACCACAGTTACAGAAAGATAGACAAGATGAAAAGGCAGAGGGCTATGTACCAGATGAAGGAACAAGAAAAAACCCCAGAAAAACAACTAAATGAAGTGGAGATAGGCAACCTTCCAGAAAAAGAATTCAGAATAATAATAGTGAAGATGATCCAGGACCTCGGAATAAGAATGGAGGCAAAGATTGAGAAGATGCAAGAAATGATTAACAAAGACCTAGAAGAATTAAAGAACAAACAAACAGAGATGAACAATACAATAACTGAAATGAAAACTACACTAGAAGGAATCAATAGCAGAATAACTGAGGCAAAAGAACGGATAAGTGACCTGGAAGTCAGAATGGTGGAATTCACTGCTGCGGAACAGACTAAAGAAAAAAGAATGAAAAGAAATGAAGACAGCCTAACAGACCTCTGGGACAACATTAAACGCAACAACATTCGCATTATAGGGGTCCCAGAAGGTGAAGAGAAAGAGAAAGGACCAGAGAAAATATTTGAAGAGATTATAGTCGAAAACTTCCCTAACATGGGAAAGGAAATAGCCACCCAAGTCCAGGAAGCGCAGAGAGTCCCATACAGGATAAACCCAAGGAGAAACACACCAAGACACATAGTAATCAAAGTGGCAAAAATTAAAGACATAGAAAAATTATTGAAAGCAGCAAGGGAAAAACGACAAATAACATACAAGGGAACTCCCATAAGGTTAACAGCTGATTTCTCAGCAGAAACTCTGCAAGCCAGAAGGGAGTGGCATGATATACTTAAAGTGATGAAAGGGAAGAACCTACAACCAAGATTACTCTACCCGGCAAGGATCTCATTTAGATTTGATGGAGAAATCAAAAGCTTTACAGACAAGCAAAAGCTAAGAGAATTCAGCACCACCAAACCAGCTCTACAACAAATGCTAAAGGAACTTCTCTAAGTGGGAAACACAAGAGAAGAAAAGGACCTACAAAAACAAAACCAAAACAAATAAGAAAATGGTCATAGGAACATACATATCGATAATTACCTTAAACGTGAATGGATTAAATGCCCCAACCAAAAGACATAGACTGGCTGAATGGATACAAAAACAAGACCCATATATATGCTGTCTACAAGAGACCCACTTCAGACCTAGGGACACATACAGACTGAAAGTGAGGGGATGGAAAAAGATATTCCATGCAAATGGAAATCAAAAGAAAGCTGGAGTAGCTATACTCATATCAGATAAAATAGACTTTAAAATAAAGAATGTTACAAGAGACAAGGAAGGACACTACATAATGATCAAGGGATCAATCCAAGAAGAAGATATAACAATTATAAATATTTTTGCACCCAACATAGGAGCACCTCAATACATAAGGCAACTGCTAACAGCTATAAAAGAGGAAATCGACAGTAACACAATCATAGTGGGGGACTTTAACACCTCACTTACACCAATGGACAGATCATCCAAAATGAAAATAAATAAGGAAACAGAAGCTTTAAATGACACAATAGACCAGATAGATTTAATTGATATACATAGGACATTCCATCCAAAAACAGCAGATTACACGTTCTTCTCAAGTGCGCACGGAACATTCTCCAGGATAGATCACATCTTGGGTCACAAATCAAGCCTCAGTAAATTTAAGAAAATTGAAATCATATCAAGCATCTTTTCTGACCACAACGCTATGAGATTAGAAATGAATTACAGGGAAAAAAACGTAAAAAAGACAAACAAATGGAGGCTAAACAATACGTTACTAAATAACCAAGAGATCACTGAAGAAATCAAAGAGGAAATCAAAAAATACCTAGAGACAAATGACAATGAAAACACGACGACCCAAAACCTATGGGATGCAGCAAAAGCAGTTCTAAGAGGGAAGTTTATAGCTATACAAGCCTACCTAAAGAAACAAGAAAAATCTCAAGTAAACAATCTAACCTTACACCTAAAGAAACTAGAGAAAGAAGAACAAACAAAACCCAAAGTTAGCAGAAGGAAAGAAATCATAAAGATCAGAGCAGAAATAAATGAAATAGAAACAAAGAAAACAAGAGCAAAGATCAATAAAACTAAAAGTTGGTTCTTTGAGAAGATAAACAAAATTGATAAGCCATTAGCCAGACTCATCAAGAAAAAGAGGGAGAGGACTCAAATCAATAAAATCAGAAATGAAAAAGGAGAAGTTACAACAGACACTGCAGAAATACAAAGCATCCTAAGAGACTACTACAAGCAACTCTATGCCAATAAAATGGACAACCTGGAAGAAATGGACAAATTCTTAGAAAGGTATAACCTTCCAAGACTGAACCAGGAAGAAACAGAAAATATGAACAGACCAATCACAAGCACTGAAATTGAAACTGTGATTAAAAATCTTCCAACAAACAAAAGTCCAGGACCAGATGGCTTCACAGGTGAATTCTATCAAACATTTAGAGAAGAGTTAACACCTATCCTTCTCAAACTCTTCCAAAAAATTGCAGAGGAAGGAACACTCCCAAACTCATTCTATGAGGCCACCATCACCCTGACACCAAAACCAGACAAAGACACTACAAAAAAAGAAAATAACAGACCAATATCACTGATGAATATAGAGGCAAAAATCCTCAACAAAATACTAGCAAACAGAATCCAACAACACATTAAAAGGATCATACACCACGATCAAGTGGGATTTATCCCAGGGATGCAAGGATTCTTCAATATACGCAGATCAATCAAAGTGATACACCATATTAACAAATTGAAGAATAAAAACCATATGATCATCTCAATAGATGCAGAAAAAGCTTTTGACAAAATTCAACACCCATTTACAATAAAAGCTCTCCAGAAAGTGGGCATAGAGGGAAGCTACTTCAACATAATAAAGGCCGTATATGACAAACCCACAGCAAACATCATTCTCAATGGTGAAAAACTGAAAGCATTTCCCCTAAGATCAGGAACGAGACAAGGATGTCCACTCTCACCACTATTATTCAACATAGTTCTGGAAATCCTAGCCACGGCAATCAGAGAAGAAAAAGAAATAAAAGGAATACAAATTGGAAAAGAAGAAGTAAAACTGTCACTGTTTGCGGATGACATGATACTATACATAGAGAATCCTAAAACTGCCACCAGAAAACTGCTAGAGCTAATTAATGAATATGGTAAAGTTGCAGGATACAAAATTAATGCACAGAAATCTCTTGCATTCCTATACACTAATGATGAAAAATCTGAAAGAGAAATTATGGAAACACTCCCATTTACCATTGCAACAAAAAGAATTAAATACCTAGGAATAAACCTACCTAGGGAGACAAAAGACCTGTATGCAGAAAACTATAAGACACTGATGAAAGAAATTAAAGATGATACCAACAGATGGAGAGATATACCATGTTCTTGGATTGGAAGAATCAACATTGTGAAAATGAGTATACTACCCAAAGCAATCTACAGATTCAATGCAATCCCTATCAAATTACCAATGGCATTTTTTACGGAGCTAGAACAAATCATCTTAAAATTTGTATGGAGACACAAAAGACCCCGAATAGCCATAGCAGTCTTGAGGCAAAAAAAATGGAGCTGGAGGAATCAGACTCCCTGACTTCAGACTATACTACAAAGCTACAGTAATCAAGACAATATGGTACTGGCACAAAAACAGAAACATAGATCAAAGGAACAAGATAGAAAGCCCAGAGATTAACCCACGCACCTATGGTCAACTAATCTATGACAAAGGAGGCAAAGATATACAATGGAGAAAAGATAGTCTCTTCAATAAGTGGTGCTGGGAAAACTGGACAGCTACATATAAAAGAATGAAATTAGAATACTCCCTAACACCATACACAAAAATAAACTCAAAATGGATTAGAGACCTAAATATAAGACTGGACACTATAAAACTCTTAGAGGAAAACATAGGAAGAACACTCTTTGACATAAATCACAGCAAGATCTTTTTTGATCCACCTCCTAGAGTAATGGAAATAAAAACAAAAATAAACAAATGGGACCTAATGAAACTTCAAAGCTTTTGCACAGCAAAGGACACCATAAACAAGACGAAAAGACAACCCTCAGAATGGGAGAAAATATTTGCAAACGAATCAACGGACAAAGGATTAATCTCCAAAATATATAAACAGCTCATTCAGCTCAATATTAAAGAAACAAACACCCCAATCCAAAAATGGGCAGAAGACCTAAATAGACATTTCTCCAAAGAAGACATACAGACGGCCACGAAGCACATGAAAAGATGCTCAACATCACTAATTATTAGAGAAATGCAAATCAAAACTACAATGAGGTATCACCTCACTCCTGTTAGAATGGGCATCATCAGAAAATCTACAAACAACAAATGCTGGAGAGGGTGTGGAGAAAAGGGAACCCTCTTGCACTGTTGGTGGCAATGTAAATTGATACAGCCACTATGGAGATCAATATGGAGGTTCCTTAAAAAACTAAAAATAGAATTACCATATGACCCAGCAATCCCACTACTGGGCATATACCCAGAGAAAACCGTAATTCAAAAAGACACATGCACCCCAATGTTCATTGCAGCACTATTTACAATAACCAGGTCATGGAAGCAACCTAAATGCCCATCAACAGACGAATGGATAAAGAAGATGTGGTACATATATACAATGGAATATTACTCAGCCATAAAAAGGAACGAAATTGAGTCATTTGTTGAGAAGTGGATGGATCTAGAGACTGTCATACAGAGTGAAGTAAGTCAGAAAGAGAAAAACAAATATCGTATATTAATGCATGTATGTGGAACCTAGAAAAATGGTACAGATGAGCCGGTTTGCAGGGCAGAAGTTGAGACACAGATGTAGAGAATGGACATATGGACACCAAGGGGGGAAAACTGCGGTGGGGTGGGGATGGTGGTGTGCTGAATTGGGCGATTGGGATTGACATGTATACACTGATGTGTATGAAATTGATGCCTAATAAGAACCTGCAGTATAAAAAAACAAACAAACAAAACAACTAATACTAAACTTTCATTGGGTTATTTGTATGGAAATATGTTAATATAAATGTTTCAGACATTACATGAAATTTCTAAAAATCTTATATTTATATTTGTATGGAAATATGTTAATATAAATGTTTCAGACATTATATGAAATTTCTAAAAATCTTATATTTGTATTTGTATGGAAATATGTATGGAAATATGTTAATATAAATGTTTCAGACATTACATGAAATTTCTAAAAATCTTATATGTTCTGGTATAATGTTATAAGTAATAATCCTAGTTATTACTTTAAAATGTATATCTCAGAAATAACTAATTTTCTTGTCAACTGCATTATTATGAACTTTCATCAAATCTTTAACAGTGGTCATTTTTAAGTCTTTTGTCATTTACAGACAGTTCTGGGTGTACTCTGATGCTTTTGCAAATATGTTCCTATAAAAGGCTTTCATCTTCAAGAAATTCATGGAAAAGACTCTGACAAGTACAGGTTTCTGGTAACTGACTGTACTGCTGAACTGAATGAATAAGCATTTTCAGAACTCTAATGAAAAACTGATGAACTCATAAAAGTGCTAACAAAAGATCAAGATAAAAAAAAATTAATTACATGGGACTGAGTGAACTGATGAGGATGAGTATAATTTTTGTGACTTTCTGTCTGAATTAAAAAAAAAAAAATCCCCCCCCAAAAAAAAAAAAAAAAAAGAAACAACTCTGGAGTAAAGTTAAACAGGGTACATGTCAATACCTGTTTGACTCCCTGCCTTTAAATCCATACAGGGGGACTTCCCTGGTGGCACAGTGGTTAAAAATCCGCCTGCCAATGCAGAGGACATGGGTTTGAACCCTGGCCCGGGAGGATCCCACATGCTGCGGAGCAACTGAGCCTGTGGGTCACAACTGCTGAGCCTGCGCTCTAGAGCCCGTGAGCCACAACTACTGAGCCTGCGTGCCACAACTACTGAAGCCTGTGCACGTATAGCCCGTGCTCCGCAACAAGAGAAGCCACTGCAATGAGTAGCCCCTGCTCATCGCAACTAGAGAAAGCCCGCACGCAGTAATGAAGACCCAACGCAGCCAAAAATAAATAAATAAAATAGATAGATTAAAAAAAAAAAATCCATACAGGCAACATTCCTGAGCCTTTCTTCAGCCAGTCTTCCAAGCCTCCCTCACACTTGGTGACAGACTGCTCACCTCACACTTCATGCCATGACTCACACCAGTCTATTCTGACCAATGTCCCGGTTCCCTTGCTTCAGCTGGGCCCCTGCCAGTGACAACTAGCAACTTGGATACACACTGAGCACAGGAGAAACTATGACAACCTGATAGCATGAAAACCCTAACTACTGTCAGAGTAGGAAGCATACTGTACTGTTTAGAAGAAGAGAAAACAGCAGTGAAGCTAGAGCTGCAAAGAGGCTAAGGCATGGTGAAAAGAGAAGTCCGTGTGGCTAAGAGTAAGAAAGGAAGAAAGTCATGGAGAAACAGTGCTGCGTAATGAAGATGGCATGGGCTTGAATTCTGGCTCAGCCACCTCCCATATGTGGTACCTTGGATAAAAACTTCTCCAAGCCTTAGTTTCCTTATCTGTAAAATGGGAATAAAAATACCTATCTTATAAACATGTGTGGGGGGGGGCACACGAGGATTACAGTGCCTAGCATCACATTAACTGCACTCTTAGTGTCTTCTTCCTCTCTACCCCACTCCCTTCTTTTATTCGTCAGAGGCTCACTTCTAGAATATAATCACCTCCAGAAAAGATTTCCAGTCATTCTCTCCAAGATAAAAAAAAAAAAAAATCCCATTGACACCCACCCCCACTTGGCTTAAATCACCCATATACAAGGGCTCAGCTCAAATTTTTTTTTATGTGATCCCCTAATTCCACCCACTAGGCAGTCCCACCCAAAGCAGATATCCTCATTAAAGCCAGCAACCCAGCAAAGATGCAGCTTCTTTACAGTTTATCTGAATTCTAATTCTTTTTTCTGGGGTATTAGTCAAAACTGTCTTAGGGTCCTCCAAATTTAATACTAAGAAAATGCAATGATGAGTGACTTCCCTGTTGGCACAGTGGTTAAGAATCTGCCTGCCAATGCAGGGGACACAGGTTTGATCCCTGGTCCAGGAAGATCCCACATGCTGAGGAGCAACTAAGTCCGTGTACCACATCGACTGAGCCTGTGCTCTAGAGCCCACATGCCACAACTACTGAGCCTGTGCACCTAGAGCCCGTGCTCTGCAACAAGAGAAGCCATGGCAATGAGAAGCACGTGCATCACAATGAAGAGTAGCCACCGCCCGCCACAACTAGAGAAAACCCGCGCGCAGCAACGAAGACCCAACACAGACAAAAATAAATTAATTAAAAAAAAAAAAGAAAATGCAATGATGAAACACAACTTGAATTTATATGCTGAACCAATGTTACATGTGGAGTACATTGATTAAAGCATCATGATCACGAGAATGAATGTTCATAAACTGCAAGTATAGTTAATAAAGGAGGTTGAAAGGCCAAAGATGACCCTGGCAGAAGTGAGTATTTTCTTAGAGAATTCACCAGCTAGTTATCTATCTTAAAGTAAAACCAAGGGTGAATGCAGTCTAGGCCCTACTAAAAGATAGCACTTTAACTCATGGATATTTAACCTGGGGTCAGAGAACTACCTGAAAGTGTGCAACCAGGAAGCTTCCTCTAGAATAATTATTTTCAAAATGTGAGACCCTTAAGGATAGGCACTTACCTTGCTCACTACTTTACACTCAGGAACTAGGCTAGTACCCGGTATACAATAAGCACGCAAATATTTGTTGATAATAAAAATGAATGAATGAATGAATAAAAAGAAAGAATGGATGAAATAAATTGAATACTGGTATTTTCCCAAAGTGCCTAGGGGCTGCCTAGGGCAGGGCTCTAGGCCCTCAACCTTCTGACTTCAAGCAGAGCAACTGTACTTTTTTCTGCCTCACATTTGGGCTTCTAAATAAGGTTGCATATGTAATATGCTTTTATTAAAAGTTTGAAAAACATGGAAAATCTAATTATCATTGTAATTCCCTTCCCTGAACTGCTATTATAAGTGCATATAATTTAATGCTTCAATGTCCCCTAAGTCAGTTTTGAGTCCCCAAGTTTTCCTGAGGTATGAGATGGCATTTTACATAAGCAGTACTTGCCTATTCAACCTTCATATAACCTGTACTTTCTTGTACACTGACTCCTCAGAGAAAAGTTTGAATTTTCTATTATCAATCAACAAGCAGACATTTTGTGCCAACACATCACGCAAAGCCTGCCAGGCAACAATTTAGTTCCTGTAGCATCACCATCTCCACTGGAAGAGCAGTGCTCATGCAACCATTTTAATGTACTTTGCATTCTATTCTACCATTCTTTTAATTAGTAGAAAAACAGAAAAATTAAAGTGCCAATAGGACTGACAATTAACATAAATTTTATAAACATAATAAAACTGAGAAATCATTAGGCATGCTGTAAACAGTAAATCTTTATGATTAATAGGACACTCCTTAGACTTTGGCCCCTAAGACTTTAGTCCATTGCCTATTCATTCATTTTTAAAGGAAAGGTATAAAATGTACAAATATATCTTAAGAATAAATATTATGTCTAAAAGGCAAGGTGTCATTAAGGACTTTGTAGTATGTCATGAGAATACATCCCCCTTATACCCTGCAAGTCTTTGTTCAACTCAGTTTACTTCCATCCATATTTTCATTTACACATTATATACTAAAGTAGGGAAATGCTTTTCTTTATATATCTACACTTACTCTTCACAATAATACCTACCAGCAATGGGTTCCAACTTGGGTAAAAAGATTACTTAACAATATATATCAGCAATTTTAGATAGTATGGTTAATGAATGAGTCTAAGACTATTCCCTATTCCCTTTCAAAAAGAAGGGTATAAGAAAAGCATGAGCACACCAACAACAACAAAAACATGGACAAAAGAATGAGCGAAGCAGGATTACACTTCAAGACGGTGGAGGAGTAAGACATGGAGATCACCTTCCTCCCCACAAATACATCAAAAATACATCTACATGTGGAACAACTCCTACAGAACACCTACTGAACTGTGGCAGAAGACCTCAGACTTCCCAAAAGGCAAGAAACTCCCCACATACCTGGGTAGGGCAAAAGAAAAAAGAAAAAACACAGACAAAAGAATAGGGACAGGACCTGCACCTCTGGGAAGGAGCTGTGAAGGAGGAAAAGTTTCCACACACTAGGAAGTCCCTTCAATGGCAGAGATGGGGGGTGGTCGGCGGTGAAGCTTCGGAGCCACGGAGGAGAGCACAGCAGCAGGGGTGCGGAGGGCAAAGCAGAGAGATTCCCGCACAGAGGATCGCTGCTGAGCAGCACTCACCAGCCCAAGAGGCTTGTGTGCTCACCTGCCGGGGCGGGTGGGGGCTGGGAGCTGAGGCTGGGGCTTCAGAGGTCAGTTCCCAGGGAGAGGACTGGGGTTGGCTGCGTGAACACAGCCTGAAGGGGGCTAGTGCGCCACAGCTAGCTGGGCGGGAGTCCGGGAAAAAGTCTGGAACTGCCTAAGAGGCAAGAGACCATTGTTTCGGGATGTGCGAGGAGAGGGGATTCAGAGCACTGCCTAAACGAGCTCCAGGGATGGGCACGAGCCATGGCTCTCAGCGTGGACACCAGAGACAGGCATGAAATGCTAAGGCTGCTACCGCAGCCACCAAGAAGCCTGTGTGCAAGCCACCAAGAATCACTATCCACACCTTCCCTCCCGGGAGCCTATGCAGCCCACCACTTCCAGGGTCCCGGGATTCAGGGACAACTTCCCCGGGAGAACACATGGCACACCCCAGGCTGCTGCAATGTCACACTGGCCTCTGCTGCTGCAAGCTCGCCCCACATTCCATACCCCTCCCTCCCCCCAGCGTCAGTGAGCCAGAGCCCCCTAATCAGCCACTCCTTTAACCCCCTCCTGTCCAGGGGAAGAACAGACGCCAGAGGGCGAGCTACATGCAGATGCGGGGCCAAATCCAAGGCTGAACCCCAGGAGCTGTGCGAACAAAGAAGAGAAAGGGGAATTTCTCTGTGCAGCCTCAGGAGCAGCAGATTAAATCATCACAGTCAACTTGATGTACCCTGCATCTGTGGAATACCTGAATGACAATTAATCAACCCAAAATTGAGGCAGTGGACTTTGGGAGCAACTGTAGACTTGGGGTTTGCTGTATGCGACTGACTAGTTTCTGCTTTTTCTGTTTATCTTAGTATAGATTTTAGTGCTTCTTATCATTGGTGGATTTGTTTATTGGTTTCGTTGCTCTCTTCTTTTTCTTTTTATTACTTTTTTATTTCTTAATTTTAAAAATACTATTTTTATTTTTTATTTTAATAACTTTATTTTATTTATTTCTTTTTCTTTCTTTCTTTTTTTCTTCTCCCTTTTCTTCTGAGCCATGTGGCTGACAGGGTCTTGGTGCTCCAACGGGGTGTCAGACCTGTGCCTCTGAGGTGGGAGAGCCGAATTCAGGACACTGGTCCAAAAGAAACCTCCTGGCTCCACGTAATATCAAATGGCGAAAGCTCTCCCAGAGATCTCCATCTCAACGCTAAGACCCAGCACCACTCAAAGACCAGAAAGCTCCAGTGCTGGACACCCCATGCCAAACAACTAGCAAGACGGGAACACAACCCCACCCAATAGCAGAGAGGCTGCCTAAAATCATAATAAGTTCACAGATACCCCAAAACACACCACTGGATGCGGTCCTGCCGACCAGAAAGACAAGATCCAGCCTCATCCACCAGAACACAGGCACCAGTCCCCTCCACCAAGAAGCCTACACAACCCACTGAACGAACCTTACCCACTGGGGGCAGACACCAAAAAAAAAAAAAAGGGAACTATGTACCTGCAGCCTGCAAAAACGAGACCCTAAACACAGTAAGTTAAGCAAAATGAGAAGACAGAGAAATATGCAGCAGATGAAGGAGCAAGGTAAAAACCCACCAGACCAAACAAATGGAGAGGAAACAGGCAGTCTACCTGAAAAAGAATTCAGAGTAATGATAGCAAAGATGATCCAAAAATCTTGGAAATAGAATGGAGAAAATACAAGAAACATTTAACAAGGACCTAGAAGAACTAAAGAGCAAACAAACAATGATGAACCACACAATAAATGAAATTTAAAATTCTCTAGAAGGAATCAATAGCAGAATAACTGAGGCAGAAGAACGGATAAGTGACCTGGAAGATAAAATAGTGGAAGTCACTACCACAGAGCAGAATAAAGAAAAAGGAATGAAAAGAATTGAGGACAGTCTCAGAGACCTCTGGGACAAGATTTAATGCACTAACATTCGAATTATAGGGGTCCTAGAAGAAGAAGAGAAAAAGAAAGGGACTGAGGAAATATTTGAAGAGATAATAGGTGAAAATTTCCCTACTATGGGAAAGGAAATAGTCACTCAAGTCCAGGAAGCGCAGAGAGTCCCATACAGGATAAATCCAAGGAGAAACAGGCAAAGACACATATTAATCAAACTATCAAAAATTAAATACAAAGAAAAAATATTGAAAGCAGCAAGGGAAAAACGACAAATAACATACAAGGGAACTCCCATAAGGTTAACAGCTGATTTCTCAGCAGAAACTCTGCAAGCCAGAAGGAAGTGGCATGATATACTTAAAGTGATGAAAGGGAAGAACCTACAACCAAGATTACTCTACCTGGCAAGGATCTCATTTAGATTTGATGGAGAAATCAAAAGCTTTACAGACAAGCAAAAGCTAAGAGAATTCAGCACCACCAAACCAGCTCTACAACAAATGCTAAAGGAACTTCTCTAAGTGGGAAACACAAGAGAAGAAAAGGACCTACAAAAACAAACCCAAAACAATTAAGAAAATGGTCATAGGAACATACATATCGATAATTACCTTAAATGTAAATGGATTAAATTCTCCAACCAAAAGACGTAGACTGGCTGAATGGATACAAAAACAAGACCCATATATATGCTGTCTACAAGAGACCCACTTTAGACCTAGAGACACATACAGACTGAAAGTGAGGGGATGGAAAAAGATATTCCATGCAAATGGAAACCAAAAGAAAGCTGGAGTAGCAATTTTCATATCAGACAAAACAGACTTTAAAATAAAGACTATTACAAGAGACAAAGAAGGACACTACCTAATGATCAAGGGATCAATCCAAGAAGAAGATATAACAATTGTAAATATTTTTGCACCCAACATAGGAGCACCTCAATACATAAGGCAAATGCTAACAGCCATAAAAGGGGAAATCGACAGTAACACAATCATAGTAGGGAACTTTAACACCCCACTTTCATCAATGGACAGATCATCCAAAATGAAAATAAATAAGGAAACATAAGCTTTAAATGATACATTAAACAAGATGGACTTAATATTTATAGGACATTCCATCCAAAAACAACAGAATACACTTTCTTCTCAAGTGCTCAAAGAACATTCTCCAGGCTAGATCATATCTTGGGTAACAAATCAAGCCTTGGTAAATTTAAGAGAACTGAAATAGTATCAAGTACCTTTTGCAACCAGAATGGTATGAGACTAGATATCAATTACAGGAAAGAAACTGTAAAAAATACAAACACATGGAGGCTAAACAATATGCTACTAAATAACCAAGAGATCACTGAAGAAATCAAAGAGGAAATCAAAAAAAACCTACAAACAAATGACAATGAAAACACGACGACCCAAAACCTATGGGATGCAGCAAAAGCAGTTCTAAGAGGGAAGTTTATAGCAATACAATCCTATCTCAAGAAACAAGAAACCTCTCAAATAAACAACCTAACCTTACACCTAAAGCAATTAGAGAAAGAAGAACACAAAAACCCGAAAGTTAGCAGAGGAAAGAAATCATAAAGATCAGATCAGAACTAACTGAAAAAGAAATGAAGGAAACAAAAGCAAAGATCAATAAAACTAAAAGGTGGTTCTTTGAGAAGATAAACAAAATTGATAAACCATTAGCCAGACTCATCAAGAAAAAAATAGAATTAGAAATGAAAAAGGAGAAGTAACAACTGACACTGCAGAAATACAAAGGATCATGAGAGAATACTACAAGCAACTATATGCCAATAAAATGGACAACCTGGAAGAAATGGACAAATTCTTAGAAAAGCACAACCTTCCGAGACTGAACCAGGAAGAAACAGAAAATATAACAGACCAATCACAAGCACTGAAATTGAGACTGTGATTAAAAATCTTCCAACAAACAAAAGCCCAGGACCAGATGGCTTCACAGGTGAATTCTATCAAACATTTAGAGAAGAGCTAACACCTATCCCTCTCAAACTCTTCCAAAATATAGCAGAGGTAGGAATACTCCCGCACTCATTCTACGAGGCCACCATCACCCTGACACCAAAACCAGACCCAGATGTCACAAAGAAAGAAAACTACAGGCCAATATCACTGATGAACATACATGCAAAAATCCTCAACAAACTACTAGCAAACAGAATCCAACAGCACATAAAAAGGATCATACACCATGATCAAGTGGGGTTTGTCCCAGGAATGCAAGGATTCTTCAATATACGCAAATCAATCAATGTGATACAGCATATTAAAAAATTGAAAGTTAAAACCATATGATAATCTCAATAGATGCAGAAAAAGCTTTCAAAAAAATTCAACACCCATTTATGATAGAAACCCTCCAGAAAGTAGGCATAGAGGGAACTTACCTCAACATCATAAAGGCCATACATGACAAACCCACAGCCAACATCGTTCTCAATGGTGAAAAACTGAAACCACTTCCTCTAAGATCAGGATCAAGACAAGGTTGTCCACTCTCACCACTATTATTCAACATAGTTTTGGAAGTTTTAGCCACAGCAATCAGAGAAGAAAAAGAAATAAAAGGAATCCAAACCGGAAAAGAAGAAGTAAAGCTGTCACTGTTTGCAGATGACATGATAGTATACATAAAGAATCCTAAAGATGCTACCAGAAAACTATTAGAGCTAATCAATGAATTTGGTAAAGTAGCAGAATACAAAATTAATGCACAGAAATCTCTTGCATTCCTATATACTAATGATGAAAAATCTGAAAGAGAAATTAAGGAAACACTCCCATTTACCACTGCAACAAAAAGAATAAAATACCTAGGAATAAACCTACCTAAGGAGACAAAAGATCTGTATGCAGAAAACTATAAGACAATGATGAAGGAAATTAAAGATGATACAAACAGATGGACAGATATACCATGTTCTAGGATTGGAAGAATCAACATTGTGAAAATGACTATAGTACCCAAAGCAATCTACAGATTCAATGCAATCCCTACCAAACTACCAATGGCATTTTTCACAGAACTAGAACAAAAAATTTTACAATTTGTATGGAACACAAAAGATCCCGAATAGCCAAAGCAATCTTGAGAAAGAAAAACAGAGCTGGAGGAATCAGGCTCCCAGACTTCAGACTATACTATAAAGCTACCGTAATCAAGACAGTATGGTACTGGCACAAAAACAGAAATATAGATCAATGGAACAGGATAGAAAGCCCAGAGATAAACCCACGCACATATGGTCACCTTATCTTTGATAAAGGAGGCAAGAATATACAGTGGAGAAAAGACAGTCTCTTCAATAAGTGGTGCTGGGGAAACTGGACAGCTACATGTAAAAGAATGACATTAGAACACTCCCTAACACCATACACAAAAATAAACTCAAAATGGATTAAAGACCTAAATGTAAGGCCAGACACTATAAAACTCAGAACACTCTATGACATAAATCACAGCAAGATCCTTTCTGACCCACCTCCTAGAGAAAGGGAAATAAAAACAAAAATAAACAAATGTGACCTAATGAAACTTAAAAGCTTTTGCACAGCAAAGGAAACCATAAACAAGATGAAAAGACAACCCTCAGAATGGGAGAAAATATTTGCAAATGAAGTAACTGACAAAGGATTAATCTCCAAAATTTACAAGTAGCTCATGCAGCTCAATATCAAAAAAAAAAAAACCCAATCCAAAAATGGGCAGAAGACCTAAACAGACATTTTTCCAAAGAAGATATACAGATTGCCAACAAACACATGAAAGGATGCTCAACATCACTAATCACTAGAGAAATGCAAATTAAAACTACAATGAGGTATCACCTCACGCCAGTCAGAATGGCCATCATCAAAAAATCTACAAACAGTAAATGATGGAGAGGGTGTGGAGAAAAGGGAACCCTCTTGCACTGTTGGTGGGAATGTAAACTGATACCACCACTATGGAGAACAGTATG
Organism: Balaenoptera ricei; assembly: GCF_028023285.1. Lineage (NCBI taxonomy): Eukaryota > Metazoa > Chordata > Mammalia > Artiodactyla > Balaenopteridae > Balaenoptera > Balaenoptera ricei. The sequence continues at coordinate 43,202,497 of NC_082639.1, read as the reverse complement.
GAGGTTCCTTAAAAAACTAAAAATAGAACTACCATACGACCCAGAAATCCCACTATTGGGCATATACCCTGAGAAAACCATAATTCAAAAAGAGTCATGTACCACAATGTTCACTGCAGCTCTACTTACAATAGCCAGGAGATCGAAGCAACCTAAGTGTCCATCGACAGATGAATGGATAAAGAAGATGTGGCACATACATACAATGGAATATCACTCAGCCATAAAAAGAAATGAAATTGAGTTATTTGTAGTGAGGTGGATGGACCTAGAGTCTGTCATACAGAGTGAAGTAAGTCAGAAAGAGAGAAACACATACTGTATGCTAACACATATATATGGAACCTTAAAAAAAAAATGGTTCTGAAGAACCTAGGGGCAGGACAGGAATAAAGACGCAGACGTAGAGAATGGACTTGAGGACATGGGGAGGGGGAAGGGTAAGCTGGGACGAAGTGAGAGAGTGGCATGGACATATACACACTACTAAATGTAAAATAGATAGCTAGTGGGAAGCAGCTGCATAGCACAGGGAGCTCAGCTTGGTGCTTTGTGACCACCTAGAGGGGTGGGATAGGGAGGGTGCGAGGGAGATGCAAGAGGGAGGAGACATGGGGATATATGTATATGTATAGCTGATTCACTGTGTTATAAAGCAGAAACTAACACACCATTGTAAAGCAATTACACTCCAATAAAGATGTTGAAAAAATGTAAAATTTTAAAAATTTTTAAAAAAGAAATGAAGGAAACAATAGCAAAGATCAATAAAACTAAAAGCTGGTTCTTTGAGCTGATAAACAAAATTGATAAACCACTAGCCAGACTCATCAAGCAAAAAAGAGAGAAGACTCAAATCAAGAGAATTAGAAATGAAAAAGGAGAAGTAACAACTGGTTCAGTCTCAGGTTGTGCTTTTGTAAGAAGTAACAACCGACACTGAAGAAATACAATGGATTCTTAGAAAAGATTTTCTAAGAATCCTTTCTAAATACAAATGATTCCTGCAAGAGGGAGGGGATACGGGGATATATGTATACGTATAGCTGATTCACTTTGTTATACAGCAGAAACAGATAGACCATTGTAAAGCAATTATACTCCAGTAAAGATGTTTAAAAAAATAATAATAATATAAAGAATAAATGAATGGAAAGCAGAAAAAAAAAACTTAAGTGCAATTAAAATAAGTGAACTGAAAAACAAAACAAAAAAAGAATGAGTGATTCACCAAATAAGAAATAAACACATTAAAAATATTCTTGAGAAGAGGACACTGGGTTGGCATTCTTCTAAAATTATAATGCTAAATGCTGATGAAGGGTTTGATGAAGAAGAGGGGAGTATAAACTGACAATCTCCCTTGAAAGCTACAGGGGAAGGCTGTTTCAGGAATATTAAAAATATTTATGTCTTTTGTTATGACAAATCTTTTATGAATCTATCTGTCCTAAGCTAAACAGAGATTTGGTTGAAGATTTATGTACAAGGATGTTCAACACAGTATTATGTAACATAGAGAAAAACCTGTACAATATAGGTTAATGGTTAAGTATGTCTATTCATAAAATGGTATATTACGTAACTATTAAAAATCATATTTTCTTAGAACATTCAGTGTCATGTGGAAATGTTCATGATATAATATTTAAAATTGAAAGTATGGAAATTTATTTACACGGAATGACTCAATTTTATAAAATTCACACACAAACACACACACAAACAACTGAAATATCAGAAGGAAATCCACAAGCATGTTACTAATAATTATCTTTGGGTTGTAGGATTATGGGTGATTATTAGTATCACCTTTATACTACTCTATATTTTCCCAATTTCTACAGTGAGCAGTTATTAATTTTACTACTTAGAAATTATAAAAAAGGGGACTTCCCTGGTGGCACAGCCGTTAAAAATCCGCCTGCCAATGCAGGGGACACAAGTTCGATCCCTGGTCTGGGAAGATCCCACATGCCGTGGAGCAACTAAGCCCGTGCGCCACAACTACTGAGCCTGTGCTCTAGAGCCTGCAAGCCACAACTACTGAGCCCACACGCCACAACTACTGAAGCCTGCACGCCCTAAAGCCTGTAAGCCACAACTACTGAGCCTGAGCGCCACAACTACTGAAGCCCACGTGCCCAGAGCCCATGCTCTGCAACAAGAGAAGCCACCACAATGAGAAGCCTGCGCACCACAGCGAAGAGTAGCCCCCACTCGCCACAACTAGAGAAAGCCTGCACGCAGCGACGAGGACCCAACGCAGCCAAAAAAATAAATAAATAAATAAAAAGGAAGTTATAAAAAAAGAAATAGTGGGATAAAATGTAAATAACTAACAGAAAATAAAATTATATAGCCACTCTAATCCTGACTACTCAGTAAGCCAAACAGTCCACAATTGGTTAAATTTGGATAAATTATAATTTCAGATATTCAGGGAGGATCCTGAACAGAAAGCAAATTAAGAAGAAGAAAGGTACACCAACTGAGGTCCAATCCTCCTACAATAACACAACAAACTCCCAATAAATGAATTCAGTAGCATTTCTCCACTTAACGCCTACTGAAATTATAACACCTAATTACAGAATTAGTTATAGCTGACTTATTCCCTTACAGAAAGTCTGTAAATGATTATTTTGTTTTGAGGGGTTATCATATAAAAATAAAAAATACAAAACTGCAGATGGAAATTTTTTTTTAAGTCAGTAGTCAACAAAAGATAATGGAATCTGTTTACTTCTGCCTGCAACCACAAGTTAGTCTAATGATGTACTGTCTATTCTTCTAAATGATTAATGCTGAATTAAACACTTTCCTTCACCACTGGGCTGGTTTGTAGTAATTTTGCATTTTAATAAATGAGCGAGCTCTAATGGACTGAGTTGAAAAGGTCAGCTATCAGCCCAACCACAGATGACTTCCGCTAAGACTTACACAGTTTCTAAAGTTTCTTCTAATTTAAACATTTTTTAGTGTCTAAAAATGTTGTATTTTGTCTTATGCAACTTGTATTGCTTTAAAAGTATACCCAAATAGGGCTTCCCTGGTGGCGCAGTGGTTGAGAATCTGCCTGCTAATGCAGGGGACACGGGTTCGAGCCCTGGTCTGGGAGGATTCCACATGCCGCGGAGCAACTAGGCCCGTGAGCCACAACTACTGAGCCTGCGCGTCTGGAGCCTGTGCTCCGCAACAAGAGAGGCCACGATAGTGAGAGGCCCGCGCACTGCGATGAAGAGTGGCCCCCACTTGCCGCAACTAGAGAAAGCCCTCGCACAGAAACGAAGACCCAACATAGCAATCAATCAATCAATCAATCAATCAATAAATCTTAAAAAAAAAAAAAAAGTATACCCAAATAAATTTGCAAACAAATTTCATATTGAAATCATTTTGGAGAACACACTGATTAAAAGATGTCTTCATTAAAGTCCTTTGAAAGTAAAGGATTATTTTATGAAGAACTAATCATACACATATCCCTAATTTTCATCTTTAAAAAATTTAGATTTTTTCACATACCAGGTTTACTTAAGGCAAGACACCCCTTCTGTGTAGGTTAGGACATAGTAAAAGATGACCTAAGATCAAGGCCAGGATCCTTGTCTCTCTGTGTCTCACTTCTCTCATATATAAATTGGGGATACTTCCATCTAATGTATAAGGTTATGAGAGTAGAGTGGAATAACAATGTGATACCACTGGATCCAGATCAATGGTTGTCAAACTTTAGTGTGTGTCAGAATCACTAGAGAGGGCTCATTCCAGAGTTTCTGATTCAGCAAGTCTGGGGCTCAGCCAGAGATTCTGTGTTTCTAACAAGTTCCCAGGTGATGCTGATCTGGCCGGTCTGGGACCACACTTCAAGAACTACTGATCTAGACAGACCTGGGCACAATCTACTAATCCTGGGCACTTAACTTCTCTGAAACAGTTTTTCTGACTCTTAAACTAGAAATATAACTACCTCATTGTGGAGTTTAGGAATTATGGAAGTAATGCACATTGCCTGTTGAACACAGTGCCTAGTTTATAAGAGAGACAGTGGTAATAGTAGTTGTTACCACCACTATTGCTACTATTTCTACTAAGCAATGGAACATGTAGAACATAACATCAGAAAATTTTTTAATTGCATTAAACTGCACTGTAATTTAAAGTTCCTTATATTTTACATTAATTCCTTTTCTGACAAAATTATAAAAGTTAATTATAAACTAGTTGACAAATTTCTATAATACCTTTTTTGTAGCAGTTAAGAGAATGGCTCTAGAGCACAACTGTTTGTGTTCAAATTCAAGTTCTGTAATATACCACGTGTCTGTGGCCCCCAGTTTCCTTATCTATAAAATAAAAACAATAATAGTACCTACTTCATAAGGCTGTGAGAACTGAACGGCTTAACCTACATAAACCTCTGAATAGTGCCTGGCATAAAATAAACATTTGATAAATGTAGCTATCATTATTATTATTATTACTATTATTCCAATACACTATCAGTAACATTATAAATATATATATATTTATATATACATTAAAGCATTAAATAGGTTTAATTTTATTTGAAGGTAAAATTCAAATAACTGGGTATTTTTCTAATTATTAGTATGAACTATAGACTATTTAGTCTTTTATTAGGTTGAGACATATGAACTGCTGATATGTAACTGCTTGTGACTGATAAAAACAGTACGTACTTTCATATGGTTGAAGCTAGTATCTTTCACCCCAACCTCTCTGATCATTCCTTTGAGCCCGTTGATGGTTCTACCCTAGTGCACTCCAAGGTTTGGTTTTCAGCTCTCTTTTCACTCAGATCTCCCAGGAGGTTCATACCCACTACTACTACAGTTTTAACCACAGACTGAAAATCCACAGGTTTTATCTAGCTCATAGATACATTTCGTTGGCCTACATAATTGTTTTTTAAAACCTGAAGATTTAAGACTCACATATTCAAACTCTCACGCACAAAAAAATCTGGATTTCTGGCTTCTCTTGAAAAACTGGATGATCTAGCAACACTGGACAAGCATTACCAAAAGCCTACAACTGTCTGAAATTAAGTAGCAGCTACCACTTCATAGGGAATGAGTTCTCTAAATTGCTAGTCTTCAGTCAGCTTTACTCTTCACTCATTTACTTATCTGCCTAGCCCTGAGGCATTCAATTTTTCAAATTTTAATTCTACCTTCCAGCAATATGTTGATAACCACTAATCTCCATCTCCAGCCCAGACTCAGATCCAATTGGCATCACTGGCAATACCTGTGAGTCTCACAGACACCTCAAATATAAGTCCCTCACCACCTCTGTTTTAGATTCTCTATTTCAGACGTTGACAACATCCAAACAAAACAGTAAGCCAAGCCTTACTAACACGTTTACTACTCTCATTCTCTCACCTCCCATTTCCAAGCAATCAACAGTTCCTAAAGATTTATCAATACCTCCTAAAAATCTCAAGTCTGTTTTCCTCTTCTCCTTCCCGATTACCAATGCTTTAATCCCCTCAGGGCCTTAACAATCAAGGCTATTTATCTAGAGCCCCTGTCTTCCTCAGTCTCCTCTCTGCTTAAAACTCTGCTTCACTGGCTCCTCACAGACACAGGATAAAAATAAAACCTTTTCATATTAGATGTAGGCCTCTGACTATCTTTACAGCTTCATCTCCTGCCCACTGTTCTAAAGGTACCAAACATTACCCGGTAGCATCATATTTCCATACCTTTGTACATGCTACAACAACCCATCTGCCTGGTAAATTTCTGTTCAATCTTCAGAACTCTACCAGGTAGAGGAGGTCAGGAGGGAGAGGTGGGAGACAGAGCCTGGTGACAGGGGACTTTTAATTTGTATATTATATAATTCTGAACAACTCAAAATTTTTAGAACTAGTATAATTTTAAATTTTGATTATTTTAGAAAGAATTACTCGGTAACAAGAAAAACTCTGCTCTTCTGTGCAGCACTGAGTGATTGTCTCTTTTGCCACTCCATTATTTCAGTGTCCTATACATATTTCTACTACTACAGCATATTTCATACTACATTATATACTTCTTTACAAGCTCCTTAACTTCCTGGCTCATGTCTTATTAACCTGTATACCCTCAGTTCTGAGCACAGGAAGTTACACATACTATACATACATTGAATGTTTGAACTCAACAGCCAGTCTAATTAATACCAAAACTGCTTTCCACACAATGTCTAGCCAAGAAGCCAAATGCAAACGACTTTAGCTGACTGATAGGAAAAGCGATCATTTTTTGCTATTGCTCAAAAGAAAAGAGCCGGTTTATAAAGATGAATTGGCAACTATTTTCTTTTTAATCTCTGAAAAATGACAGAATGAAGCTGTAGTTTTCAAACCTTTTTAAAGTTCTAACATGCTAGGATTGTAATTTCAATTATTACCTAAAGGTGAAAAAAAAGAGTATTTCTTTTTCAAAACTAAAGTTAATTTAAATTAACTTTGTTTAAAGAATTTTATGGCATCTCTTTAAAACTGGAGATATTCTGAAATATCAAGTTACCAGAACTGGGAATCATTAGAATGAAAAATTATCTGTTTCAGGAAAGTTTGTTCTCTTCATGGCACCAGTCCTCTCAATTATTAACAAATGATGTTTCAGGATACAGGACATGTAGGTCAGTTAGAGATTCAAACCATAGTGGAAATGAAGGTGGTGGGTAATAGCCTGCCTACATATATTTCCATACATTTGACTTTCTTTCTTGTTACTATGGATGAACTGTCCATGCTCCCAGCCAAAGGCAATGCCCCACCTGTGTATTAGGCCCCATCCTGTCTTGCCTTCTCAAGGACACTGATCCAGTAATTCTCCCCTTTCTCTCTTGCATCATCAATTTTTCCCTCTCTACTGAATCACTACCAACAGCATTAAAACATGCTATTATTGCTCTTATCTTTAAAAAAAGATATCTCAGCTTTATCTCATTTCCCTCCTCCAGCTACTACTGTATTTCTCACCTTCCCTTTACAGCAGAACTTGAAATCACTGTCTATACCCTCATCTCTAAGTTGCTCTTCTCAAGGTTACCAATAGACTCTTAATTGTTAAATTCTGTGATCATTTCTCAGCCCTCAACTTTCTTGATCAGGAGCATTTGACACAGTTGCTGATGCATCTCACCTCCTAGAAACACTTTCTATCTTGGCTTCCCGGGTACCACATTCACCTGGTTTTCCTCCTCCTTTTTGGTTGCTTCTTTTCAATCCCTTTTGCTAGTTCTGCCTCATCTCTGTGTCTTCCAAATAAATGTTGGAGTGCTCCAGAGTTCATTACTTGGACCTCTTCTCTTTTCTCTCTACACTTATTCCCAAATTCTCATAGCTTTAAAAACCATCTATATGCCAGTGATTCCCAAATTTATTTCTTCAGCCTGAACTTTTCTCCTGAATTCCACACTTCAACTGCCTACTTGACATCTCCATTTGGATGTCTGATAGGCAGCTAGAACTTGATTAAAGTATGTCCAAGGCTAAGTTCCTGATGCCCACCTGCCGCTCCCAAACTAGTTCCTCCTGCAATCTTCCCCACCTCAGTTAATGGCAACTCCATTCTTATTGCTCAAGACAAAAATATGGTGTCATCCTATACTACTATCTTCCTCTGACATGCTACAGTTCAACCTTCAAAAAAATATAATATCTAACAACAGACTACTACTTAGCAATATAAAAGGAACTACCAATATATGCAACAAGATGGACGAATATTAAAAACATTATACTGAGCTAAAATAAAGCCAGACAAAAGAGAATACATACTGTATGATTCCATTTATGTGAAACTCTCCAAAAAAAAAAAAAAAATCTAATCTTTAATGATAGATCAGCAGTTGTCTGAAGCCAGAGGCTGGGAGTGGAGACTGACTGAAAGAATAAAAGAATCTTTTGGGTGATAGAAATGTTCTACATCTTGATTATGGTAGCAGTTATGTGAGTAAGTAAATCTGTCAATATTCATTGAACTTTATAGAGTGTACATTTTATTGTATGTTAATTACAGCTCAATAAAGTTGATTACACACACATGCACAATTCGACCACTTCCACTACCTCACTACCCTCACTGCTACCACGTGGGAGCCACCATCATCTCTCTTCTGGATTACTATAGCCTCCTAACTAGTTTCCCTACTTCTGTTCCTGCCTCCTGCATTTTATTCTCCAAACAGTGGTCAGAGTGATACTGTTTAAAAATCACATCATGCCACTCCTCTGTTCAAAACCCTCTAATATGGCTTCTTATCTCAGTAAAATTCAATATCCTTACTGTGCCATATGAGGCCTCCCACGATGTTATCTCTTAGACCTCATCTCCCACTATCCTCCCCCATGGTTATCTGCACTCCAACCAGAACTGCCCTCCTTGCTGTTCTTCAAATACGGCAGGCACACCCTTTTGCACGTACTGTTTCCTTGCCTGGAATGATTTACTCTTCATCATCACCCACAACAAAGCCATATAGCTTGTTCCCTCACTTCTTTCAGGTCTTTCCCTGGCCATCTAAAATTTCAAACCACCCCCCTACAAACACACACACACACACACACACAACCTCACTTCTATTTCATTTCCTCCTTTCCTGCTTTTTTTTTTTTTTTTCTCCCCAAGGCTTAGCACTATTTACTTATATTTTACCAACTTATCTTGTTTATTGGCTTCCTCCTCTACCAGGCTGGATGCCCCAAGAGGGGAATTTTATGTTCACTACTGTAGCCCCAGAACTTAGAATAATGTCTAAAATAGATGTTGAATAAATGATGAATGTATCTGAACAAATTCTAGCTTTCCCTTTAAGAGCTGACAGTAAGCAGAATTTGTTTTATAGATGCATCAGTTGACACTTCACTTGCTTTCAAAAATTCTGCTATATTAAACTTTAAAAAGTCAACACATTTACACACATGCTAATGTGTATCATCTAAACTTGCTTTCACTTCTAATCAAGAGTATAAGATCTATCAGACATTGAAAACTTTTAACAGAGCTTCATCCATTTTCTTATAAGCAAGGACCTATGAATGTGAAATAACTCATTACTGCCAAGAATATAGAGAAAGAATATTATCGAGTTCTTTACAAAAGCCAGATAATCTCATGTTGCCTGAGACTCCCATAACTATTATAGTAGAAAAGTATCCATTTAAAAAATACATATAACACTTCATTTATCCTTGTCATTTAAATGATTCATTAAAGGAATTGCTTGTTTTATAAGCAAGCCACATAAATATGGAAGTGTTAAAGGGGAGGTCAGTTTAACATAAATAATTTAAATCAGAGAAGGTAGAGGTGCCCTTGCTCTAGGGGCCTGGGTCTCCTCTCCTTTAAACAGGCAAACAATACAGTTTCTGGAAGTCCAAAGAAGATGTCTCCTTAGTAACTGCAGAGGAGAGAATTCCATACTGCAGCCTTCACCTGCATCTAGCAGCTATTACTTGAAACACATTAAAGTATTCAACTTCATTCAAGTAAAGAGTTTCAGAGTGTGGGAATTATCTGCTTTCATTTATAAGCAGCATGATATATTTAACCTAAAAATAAAGGCCATGGGCTTTCATAATAAGATTTTAAATGTTTTATGAAATTAAATGTAGTGGAAAATTTCAGGAGGACATCATTAGTTTATAGCAGTCTGAGTAAAGAATATGACCAAACATAATAAATACTTTAAGAATGCTTTTTCCTAAAAGCATTAGAGATATCACGAGTGAGTACACTGGTTTGTCTTTATTATATATAAGCTGGATCTTTCATTTCTATGTGCCAATTTCTTAAACAAGACAATGAAATAAAATAACTTCAATATACTATCCTAGTATAGAAGGACAATAGCTGTCGCAACATCTTGTATAATATATCTGGTCACTGTTAGACTTCATAACCAAAACATTTGTAAGCTATAAATTTACTATTTCTTTATCTTGGTATGCCTAGCATCTATCACAGTGCATTGTCACTTGTAGTTCAAAGAAAGTGCAAATATTCTCAATTTTTAAGTTTCTTGGACTGCTTTAAACATAAAATAGAGGTTACTCCGGAGAGGCAAAATAGCAAAAACATTAGTAACAAAGCTAACAGGCACTCCTAATAGATGAGAGGTACATTAGGACAGGATCATTAAAATTGACTTTTATTTGCTGGTTTAGAGTTTTCAAAGCAAGATGAAATGAGAATGATCATCTAGTACCTTACCCTTTCTACCGGTGAACCATAGCATGCAATGCCGAAACATAGCAGTGGCAGATGGCATTTGGTGTTATGAACTATAAAAAGGATAACGGCAGAGAAATGATGGCTGGCAGACAAGACGCAGAAATGCAGATGAAATGAATGCAAACTTGTAGTTCTTGAAGCAAAGCAAAACCTTTAAGCCAAAGGCTGCTACTAGCTTCAATTTAATTTATATTTTGAGTTTTACACGGACAAACACTGCAGCCTTCACAATCAGTCTTAGGACTTTTCATGCAGAAGCAGAGCCACACTCCTCGATAAAGAAGACCAGCAACCTTCTGCAAACACAAGCCAGCAGCAGCAGCCCATTACTTTCTCCCTTCACTGATTTTCATCGTTTCAATTTTTAATTTTCAATTGCAGCCAGATCCACAGTCGTTTCAAATAGATCTGTATCCACTGCAGATACGATTAAATCCCTGCCTAACCTGCAGTACCACTTCGTCCAGAACGTTCCTGTGCACTCGTTCATGCAGGATCAGTTGCAAAACCATTCAAGTCACCTAGCAAACAACCCAAAAGAGAAGGAAAGAAGCAGCTGGGACTATGAAGAGGAAGAATCTTTTCTTTCAGCTCACCCTGGAAATGGAAGGTTTTCTGATCAACAGTGATTGTGAAGGTGCTGTCGTCCTCATCGTCTATACCAATCACAGCTCCCTGTGAAACAAAGAGCAAAATCCCAATAAGGCAAACAATGACATCAGCAATATTCACTACTGCTACAGCCCTGTAATGCTCAATGCACCGACGACACTGGAAGCAGGCTAGACACAGAAAAGGGGAATCTGAGGCTCTAGCTTTGCTTAAGGAGGAAGAACTAAACGAGCGGATGGCAGGGCACTGTAGTACTCTGCAAGGGTACTTTCTACCCTTGCTTAAGGGGCATGGATATGGTAGAGGGGGAGGGGATAAACATAGAAGCTGAGTCTAGAATGTGTTTAAGAGACAGCCTCTGATCCTTTCGGAGCTTTAGATTGCTCTCTAAAATGGGAGTCACCAGGTTGTTCTGAGGCTCAAAGAACACAAGTGCTCTTCATCAGGCTGCTTCTGTGTTATATTTGTTAGTTCAGAAATGCCAGGCGACACTTGCTTCAAAACACTGTCCCAGTGGCTTCTTCAAGGTATGCTCTCAAAACCACCTGTCCATGGCTCTGCTACTGCGCTTCCACATTATACTGTGATTATCTATGTCTGCCTTCTCCCACTGAACTGCTACAAGATCTTGGAAGTCAAGGACTACTTTACTTATTTTGATACATGGCACTCAAGTACACACTCCGTATATGTTTTCTAAATAAAAGCATGAACAACTCTCCAAAAGAGGGGGGGGGGGGTAAGGTAGGCCTGCATTTATAAGTTGTTTGTTTCAGGAAGGTGGGTAGAGTGGGTTTTAAACTTTTTTGTTTGGTATTCAACTATATGCAGCATATTAAGACAACAGGAATTAGGAAAGCAACATGAAGCTATGCAAAATAGGGAGTCTACTGGTCAGTGTCCTTAGGAAATAAGTGTCTTAAGTATTCCAGAGAGAATAGCTAGAGAACATGGCACAAGTATAATGCTCCAGGTTGGTGACAAAAGAAGCAGCATGCCACAGACAAAACTAGGACCTTGTAAATGGGGATTGAAAGGATTTAAGGGGCCAAGATACCTAAGCCCATGAAAAAAAAGGCTACTCCTATCCCAGGAGGATTAGGTAATAGAGGCAAACATTTACAGGTTACCACCCCCCCCTCCAAAAGTTCGTTTCATGTCACTTTGCTTTTGTGAAAGACCTGCATTAGAATAGACAGTCTCCAACTTACAATGGTTTGACTTATGATTTTTCAACTTTACAATAGTGTGAAAGTGATACACATTCAGCAGAAACCGTACTCTGAATTCTGAATTTTGATCTCTTCCTGGGCTAGCGATACGTGGTGATACTCTCTCATGATGCTGGGCAGCAGCTCCCCGTCAGCCACGTGATCACAAGGCGGGACAACCATTCTGTACCTAATCAACCATTTTGTTTTTCAGTACAGTATTCAATAAATTACACGAGCTACTCAACACTTTATTATAAAACAGGCTTTGAATGAGATGATTTAGCCCAACTGTACGCTCACATAAGTGTTCTGAGCACGTTTAAGATATGTGAGCCTAAGCTATGGTGCTCAGTAGACTAGGTGTATTAAATGCATTTTTGACTTATGATATTTTCAATTTACAATAGGTTTATTGGTATGTAACCCAACTGTAAGTCTGTACCTGTTTTCACTTACCAAAAGAAATCTGGAAATTTTCCAGAAAACAGGCAAAAAGTGAAAATCACATTCAGCATTTGCTTTGCCCTGAGCCATTACAGAGGCAGTGTTCACGCCAAATAGCAAGAGTAGAACCGTCAAGCTCCCTCCCCAGGAACTACACTCAGCATCTCAGCATCAAGCTGCCACAGCTGTGAACTGTGTCTGTGAGCATCTGGGCTTTACCTCTATTTATTTTGCGTATCTGTTAGGAAGCTGCATCCTAAGGTAATTGCTTTTTCACTTTACCCATTTTGCCTTACAAAAGGTTTCATAAGAACACTCTTCTTTCAGATAGGAGGGGAAACGTGTATTTATTTCTTCTCAGAGGCTGTCTGGATGAACCCCAACTCTATCCAAATCCCATCAACTTGAATTACCTTAGTTATTCCTCTGTATCATATTGGGTAGGGATTTTTATCCCCATTTTCACATATGGAAAGTGTATCCAGAGTATAATGACTTACCCAAGGTCATACAGAGTTAATGGCAAAACCAGACCATTGGCATGGTACCTACTTATTCCATGACAGCAAATAAAGACACACCTTAGTGGGTAAGCACGTGTGGGAGCAACTCATTCTGGTTAACTTAATTTCATGGTTAATGGAGCTAACCTTCTAACTTACGATGTATCAATTATTTGTTGAGTCATAACTAAATGCAGCATATGTGCCAGATACAGCCTTGAAATATATAACAATAATGCCTCCAGTAGAGGAGATCAAACATGTAAAGAGGTGAGTATACATAATATAAGGCAAAAAATGATCTCTACATGGATGAACTTTGAAAACATGCTAAATAAAAGAAGCTAGTCAAAAAGGACCACATGCTGTATGATTCCATTTATATGAAATGCCCAAAATAGGCAAATTCATACAGACCAAGAGTAGGTTAGTGGTTGCCTAGGGCTGAGGGGCTGGAGAAGGAGGTGGGGTAGAATGAGGAATGACTGCTAATGGGTATGAGTTTCTTTATAGGGTGATGAAAAAATTCTAAAATCGATTGTAGTGATGGTTGCACAACTCTGTGAATACACTAAAAACACTGAATTGCATACTTTAAATGGGTGAATTGTATGGTATGTGAATTATATCTCAATAAAACTGTTATATAATTCACCACAATTCCAAACTCGGGTTCTTTCTTTTTGGTCCCTTAACATAAATTCACCAGTTTAGACCTAGTCAACTCACAGAGAAACCTCTCAGTTCTAATACTTGTTCTCCTTTATTCCACCACCACAAGTTGTGATCATTCCACTTCTGAACTATAATCTCAAATTCGCCAACTCTTCTCCACCCTATGAATTGCTACTGCCCTATTTCAGGTTTTCATCACTTCTCGCTTGATGAAGCAATCTGTCTCTTTAAGTCTGACTACCTTTAGTCCACAGTCCTTGCTATTGCCAGAGTAATATTTATAGAGCACAGACTCTTACAGGAGGCTCAGATACTTAAAACTTTCCTTGGTTCTCTATGAACTATTAGATAAAGTCAACATTTCTTCATAATGCCATTCAAGATTGTTCAAAATCTGGCCCAACCAACCTTTCCACTGTCATCACCCAGCCACTTCCTCCTCACCCCACAGAGAACCTATATGTACTCAGCCTCAACATTTCTTCCATACGCTGAAAGAAAACACCAAGAAATTTCGCATTTTCATGTCCTTCCTCAAGTTCAATCCCCCACCACTTGTTAAACAAAAGCAAAACCCCACATCTCCCCCTAGCTACCACCTCCTACCTTATTGCTTTCACAGCGGAGCTTACTGAAAATTGCCCACACCACACCTTAACCTTTCATCTACTCCCGGCAATTGCTTCCTTCCCCACCTCTGCACCACTTCACTCTCACAGGTCTTCAATGAGAGCTTCACTCTCATAGGTCTTCAATGACCACTTTACTACTCTAGAGTTTTGTCATAGAGCACCACTCCGAAGCATTGCTGCTGCCCCTGACCACTTCCTTCTTAAAATTCTCTCCTTCAATGGCTCTTTATTACCTAAGCTGTGCTTCAGAAACATTTCTACCTAAGTATCTTTGACAACCTATATGGGAAAAAGCATTCTTTCCTGGTCCATTACACTTTTCCCCTCCTCTATCCAAATGCTTCTTTGAAGACTTTGGAACCTACTTAACAACCTCACACTCCAATCCAGTCTTGCCATTACCCTAAGCATTCTTCAATGTACAGAGACACAATTCATCTGACACTCTGGCTTCTCAGTTTCTTGATTTATTCAACTCAAATAAACTTCACTGCCATTCTCCTTCATTCACTCATTCTCATGGCAATTCCCTAGACCTGGATATCATATCATATCCAATATGACAGCCATTAGTCACATGTGGGTATTTAAATTTTTATTATAATTAAGTAAAATTTTAAGTAAGTGCCTCAGTCATATTTCAAATACTCAATAGTCACATGTGGCTAGAGACTATGGAACTACACAGTGCAGACACAGAACATTTTAATGATTGCAGTAAATTCTACTAGACACCATTGCCCTAGACCTTGTCATCACAGAGAACTAAACCACAGTAAAAAGTTAACACTGCCAGTTATTGAACTGGCAGTAAAGAGCCAGCCACTATGATAAGCATTTTACATACATCATTTGAAAACAACTTTATACTGAAAGGTAACATATACACAAATCATAACTGTACAAGCTCAATGAAGAAACGCTCTCCTTGTACCTTGCCCTAATCATTAGCCTTGTCCTCCATCCCAAAGGTAAACTAGTTCTAACATAAAAATTAGTTTTGTCTGTCTCTGAACTCCATACAAATGGACTCATACAACATATTTTCTTCTGTGTCTGACTTCTTTCACTCAACATAATGTTTCTGAAATTCATCAAATATGTTGCATAGCAATGGTTTGTTCATTTTTATTGCTATATATAGTACTCCTTTGTATGAATATCCACAATTTATCAGTTTCACTGCAGATGGACATTTATGTTGTTTCCAGTTTTAGGTTATTAGAATCATGCTGCTATGACATTCTTATTCACCTTTTGTTATATATATGCTTATATTTCTATTAGACACAGTCTAGGAGTGAATTTGCTAGGTCATATGGTATGCACATGCCAATTTTAATAGACACTGTCAAACAGTTCTCAAAAGTAGTTGTGCCAATTATACTCCAACCAATGGTGTATGAAAGTTTCAACTATTCCACACCTTCACTAACACTTTTTTACTTTAGTTGTTCTGGCAGGTGAGTGCTAGTAACTTATAGTGGTCCCAATTATATTTCCCTGATAACTAATGAAGTTCAGTATCTTTTCATGCTTGCGAACATGTGACTATCCTCTTGTGAAACAGTTCAAGTTTCTTGCCTATTGAATAGACTGGATTATCATTTTCTAATTATCTGTAGGAGTTTTTTTATATATCCTAGACATGAACCCTTCAGGGGTTATGTATTAGGCAAATATCTTCTCCCTCCCTGTTGCCGGCCTTTGTACTCTCATAATGATGTCTGTTCATGAAGAGTTAACTTTAATGTAGTAAAATGTATTGGTTTTACACCTTATGATTGTGCTTTCTGCATCTTCTTTAAGAATTCTTTCCCAATCCCAAGGCCATGAAAATATTCTCCTATGTTACCTTCTAGAAACCTTTACATTTGGGTATCAGGTGGAGTAAGTCCTCCAACATTTTTCTCTTGGCCTTTCTAAATTATAAATCAACATCAACACCATGGTCATAGCTAGTTGTCCCTAGAATGGCAGGTGAGAAAAAGTTGCCATCTCTACGGGGGTCTCTTTGTTGACTGAGAAGACAGGGTCAAAAGTGGGTATTCCTGGAGCAGAAGCAGAAGAACTGCAATCCTGCAGCCTGTGGAACAAAAACCACATTTACAGAAACATAGACAAGATGAAAAGGCAGAGGACTATGTACCAGATGAAGGAAAAAGATAAAACCCCAGTAAAACAACTAAATGAAATGGAGATAGGCAATCTTCCAGAAAAAGAATTGAGAATAATGATAGTGAAGATGATCCAGAACCTCGGAAAAAGCATGGAGGCAAAGATCGAGAAGATGCAAGAAATGTTTAACAAAGATCTAGAAGAATTAAAGAACAAACAAACAAAGATGAACAATACACTAACTGAAATGAAAAATACACTAGAAGGAATCAACAGCAGAATAACTGAGGCAGAAGAATGGAAAGTGACCTGGAACACAGAATGGTGGAATTCACTGCTGCAAAACAGAATAAAGAAAAAAGAATGAAAAGAAATGAAGACAGCCTAAGAGACCTCTGGGACAACATTAAACACAACAACATTCGCATTATAGGGGTCCCAGAAGGAGAAGAGAGAGAGAAAGGACCCGAGAAAATATTTAAAGATATTACAGTCGAAAACTTCCCTAACATGGGTAAGGAGACAGCCACACAACTCCAGGAAGCACAGTGAGTCCCACACAGGATAAACCCAAGGAGAAACACGCTGAGAAACATAGTAATTAAATTGGCAAAAATTAAAGACAAAGAAAAATTATTGAAAGCAGCAAGGGAAAAACGACAAATAACATACAAGGGAACTCCCATAAGGTTAACAGCTGATTTCTCAGCAGAAACTCTACAAGCCAGAAGGGAGTGGCATGATATACTTAAAATGATGAAAGGAAAAAACTTACAACCAAGATTATTCTAACCAGCAAGGATCTCATTCACATTCAATGGAGAAATCAAAAGCTTTACAGACAAGCAAAAGCTAAGAGAATTCAGCACCACCAAACCAGCTCTACAACAAATGCTAAAGGAACTTCTCTAAGTGGGAAACACAAGAGAAGAAAAGGACCTACAAAAACAAACCCAAAACAATTAAGAAAATGGTCATAGGAACATACATATCGATAATTACCTTAAACGTGAATGGATTAAATGCTCCAACCAAAAGACACAGGCTTGCTGAATGGATACAAAAACAAGACCCATATATATGCTGTCTACAAGAGACCCACTTCAGACCTAGGAACACATACAGACTGAAACTGAGGGGATGGAAAAAGATATTCCATGCAAATGGAAATCAAAAGAAAGCTGGAGTGGCAGTACTCATATCAGATAAAATAGACTTTAAAATAAAGAATGTTACAAGAGACAAGGAAGGACACTATGTAATGATAAATGGATCAATCCAAGAAGAAGATATAACAATTATAAATATTTATGCACCCAACATAGGAGCACAATACATAAGGTGACTGCTAACAGCTCTAAAAGAAGAAATTGACAGTAACACAATAATAGCGGGGGATTTTAACACCTCACTTACACCAATGAACAGAGCATCCAAACAGAAAATTAATAAGGAAAACTTTATTAGTAAGCAAGCTTTAAATGACACAATAGACCACATAGATTTAATTGATATTTATAGGACATTCCATCCAAAAACAGCAGATTATACTTTCTTCTCAAGTGCACATGGAACATTCTCCAGGATAGATCACATCGTGGGTCACAAATCAAGCCTCAGTAAATTTAAGAAAAGTGGAATCATATCAAGCATCTTTTCTGACCATGATGCTATGAGATTAGCAATTAACTACAGGGAACAAAACGTAAAAAACACAAACACATGGAGGATAAACAATACGTTACTAAATAACCAGGAGATCACTGAAGAAATCAAAGAGGAAATCAAAAAATACCTACAAACAAATGACAATGGAAACACCACGATCCAAAACCTATGCGATGCAGCAAAAGCAGTTCTAAGAGGGAAGTTTAAAGCTATACAGGCCTACCTCAAGAAACAAGAAAAATCTCAAACAATCTAACCTTACACCTAAAGGAACTAGAGAAAGAAGAACAAACAAAACCCAAAGTTAGCAGAAGGAAAGAAATCATAAAGATAAGAGCAGAAATAAATGAAATAGAAACAAAGAAAACAATAGCAAAGATCAATAAAACTAAAATCTGGTTCCTTGAGAAGATAAACAAAATTGATAAACCATTAGCCAGACTCATCAAGAAAAAGAGGGAGAGGACTCAATAAAATTAGAAATGAAAAAGAAGTTACAACAGATACCACAGAAATACAAAGCATCCTAAGAGACTACTACAAGCAACTTTATGCTGATAAAATGGACAACCTGGAAGAAATGGACAAATTCTTAGAAAGGTATAACCTTCCAAGACTGAACCGGGAAGAAACAGAAAATATGAACAGACCAATTACAAGTAATGAAATTGAAACTGTGATTAAAAATCTTCCAACAAACAAAAGTCCAGGACCAGATGGCTTCACAGGTGACTTCTATCAAACATTTAGAGAAGAGCTAACCCCCATCCTTCTCAAATTCTTCCAAAAAATTGCAGAGGAAGGAACACTCCCAAACTCATTCTATGAGGCCACCATCACCCTGATACCAAAACCAGACAAAGATACTACAAAAAAATAAAATTACAGACCAATATCACTGATGAATATAGAGGCAAAAATCCTCAAAAAAATACTAGCAAACAGAATCCAACAACACATTAAATGGATCATACACCATGATCAAGTGAGATTTATCCCAGGGATGCAAGGATTCTTCAATATATGCAAATCAATCAATGTGATACACCATATTAACAAATTGAAGAATAAAAACCATATGATCATCTCAATAGATGCAGAAAAAGCTTTTGACAAAATTCAACACCCATTTACAATAAAAGCTCTCCAGAAAGTGGGCATAGAGGGAAGCTACTTCAACATAATAAAGGCCGTATATGACAAACCCACAGCAAACATCATTCTCAATGGTGAAAAACTGAAAGCATTTCCCCTAAGATCAGGAACAAGACGAGAATGTCCACTCTCACCACTATTATTCCTCATAGTTTTGGAAGTCCTAGCCACGGCAATCAGAGAAGAAAAAGAAATAAAAGGAATACAAATTGGAAGAGAAGAAGTAAAACTGTCACTGTTTGCAGGTGACGTGATACTATACATAGAGAATCCTAAAAATGCCACCAGAAAACTACTAGAGTTAATCAATGAATTTGGTAAAGTTGCAGGATACAAAATTAATGCACAGAAATCTCTTGCATTCCTATACACCAATGATGAAAAACCTGAAAGAGAAATTATGGAAACACTCCCATTTACCATTGCAACAAAAAGAATAAAATACCTAGGAATAAACCTACCGAGGGAGACAAAAGACCTGTATGCAGAAAACTATAAGACACTGATGAAAGAAATTAAAGATGATACCAACAGATGGAGAGATATACCATGTTCTTGGATTGGAAGAATCAATATTGTGAAAATGACTCTACTACCCAAAGCAATCTACAGATTCAATGCAATCCCTATCAAATCACCAATGGTATTTTTTACAGAACTAGAACAAAAAATCTTAAAATATGTATGGAGACACAAAAGACCCCGACTAGCCAAAGCAGTCCTGAGGGAAAAAAACGGAGCTGGAGGAATCAGACTCCCTGACTTCAGACTATACTACAAAGCTACAGTCATCAAGACAATATGGTACTGGCACAAAAACAGAAATATAGATCAATGGAACAGGATAGAAAGCCCAGAGATAAACCCATGCACCTATGGTCAACTAATCTATGACAAAGGGGGCAAGGATATACAATGAAGAAAAGACAGTCTGTTCAATAAGTGGTGCTGGGAAAACTGGACAGCTACATGTAAAAGAATGAAATTAGAACACTCCCTAACACCATACACAAAAATAAACTCAAAATGGATTTGAGACCTAAATGTAAGACCAGACACTATAAAACTCTTAGAGGAAAACACAGGAAGAACACTCTTTGACATAAATCACAGCAAGATCTTTTTTGATCCACCTCCTAGAGTAATGGAAATAAAAACAAAAATAAACAAATGGGACCTAATGAAACTTAAAAGGTTTTGCACAGCAAAGGAAACCATAAACAAGACGAAAAGACCACCCTCAGAATGGGAGAAAATATTTGCAAATTAATCATCGGACAAATGATTAATCTCCAAAATATATAAATAGCTCATTCAGCTCAATATTAAAGAAACAAACAACCCAATCCAAAAATGGGCAGAAGACCTAAATAGACATTTCTCCAAAGAAGACATACAGATGGCCAAGAAGCACATGAAAAGATGCTCAACATCACTAATTATTAGGGAAATGCAAATCAAAACTACAATGAGGTATCACCTCACACCAGTTAGAATGGGCATCATCAGAAAATCTACAAACAACTAATGCTGGAGAGGGTGTGGAGAAAAGGGAACCCTCTTGCACTGTTGGTGGCAATGTAAATTGATACAGCCACTATGGAGAACAGTATGGAGGTTCCTTAAAAAACTAAAAATAGAATTAACATATGATCCAGCAATCCCACTACTGGGCATATACCCAGAGAAAACCATAATTCAAAAAGTCACATGCACCCCAGTGTTCACTGCAGCACTATTTACAATAGCCACGTTATGGAAGCAACCTAAATGCCCATCGACAGACGAATGGATAAAGAAGATGTGGTACATATATACAATGGAATATTACTCAGCCATAAAAAGGAATGAAATTGGGTCATTTGTAGAGACATGGATGCATCTAGAGACTGTCATACAGAGTAAAGTAAGTCAGAAAGAGAAAAGTAAATATCGTATATTAACGCATATATGTGGAACCTAGAAAATGGTACAGATGAACAGGTTTGCAGAGCAGAAATTGAGACAGAAGTAGATAAAAACGTATGGACACCAAGGGGGGATAGAGACAAGGGATGGGGGTGGGGGTGTGATGAATTGGGAGATTGGGATTGACATGTATACACTGATGTGTATAAAATGGATGACTAATAAGAAAAATAAATAAATTAAAAAAAGCGGGTATTCTTGGCCCTTTGTAAATTTTAGAGTCAGCAGTGGAACAAGTTACACACACACACACACACACACACACACACATACACACACACACACACTTATTAGGTTACTGAGTGGACTGACTGGGAACAAACTGGGATTGCCACTTATTTAAGTCCTTTTTAACTTCAGTGTTCATAGTTTTCTGAGTGAAGGTCTTGTCCCCCCTATTGTTAATATTTATTTCTAAGTAATTAATGTTTGATGCTTTTTAAATGTTCTCTATTTTTTAAAAATCATTTTCTAATTACTAGTTGCTGATATATTGAAATACAATTTATTTTTGTATAGTGACCTTGTATCCAGTACCCTTGCTAAATTCATTTATCAATTCTAATAGTATCTGCTGATTCTTTTGGATTTTCTGTATGCTTAATTAAAGCTGCTATGAATAATAACCGTTTTATTTCTTCTACTCCAATCCTTATACCTTATATTTATTTTTCTTGCTTTATTCATTGGCTAGGACTGCCTGCTTTAAGACTGACCCTAGAGTAGCTGGCAATGTTGAATACAGGGGTAGTAGGGGGCATCCTTGTCTTGCTATTGGTCTCTCTTCCATTGTCCACTGTAGCTATTTAAAATCTTCTCTACCTTCCTTGAACCCTCAACAACATAAGCAGTCATCAGGTAGGAACTCTAAACCTGCTATGCCCTCCCACCTAAAGACTCACCTGCATCTAATACCCACTCTTGCTTCCTTTCCACTTGTCATAATGGAAAAGGTGCCTATAACCTTTCCTCAGATCTCTTACTGTACCAATTTTCAACTCCTCTCCCTCTCTATTGGCTCTTTCCCAACTTCATTTACATATGTCAAGACTTTACACACTCTAACAACAACAAAAACAACACCAACAATCCTTCTCGATTATACAACCTCATCTAGCAAATGGCCCACCTCTCTCAGTCCCTTCCAGTCAAGATTATTATTCAGATTTGTCCAGGTCTCCTGCCTAAAATTTATTTTAACCTCCCACTCCTCATAGGATATGTAATCATATCAGTGGCTCTTCTTTACCTTCAAATAGTGTGACTGTATAACCTGGTTTACCTGCAACAGTTCCAGATTATTCCTGTTATCCTAGCATAATAATGAATAGAACCCCCTTTATTCTCAGGAGTGTCCTGGTTTAGGGGATATGGTCACTCTATCATGGCCTATCCCAAAGGCCCTCAGTGATTTGCTCCACGTCTACCTCTCATCTCTCATGAAATTCTATAGTTGGGCAGCTTGAGGTTTACCAATTGCCCCAAGCTCTCTTCCACCAAACATCCTTCCTCTGCCCTTATCTGGGTTTATACTATTTATCTTTTACATTTGGTAAAGCAAACTCCCTTTGCTAATCCATATATGGAATAATATTCTATCATTAACCAAAGTTCTTTGTTATGCTAACCCATTAATATACCAAAGTTTTTACTTCGTCCCTGCTTTTATGACCCATTGTGCCAACATAATAAACATATATATCATTCAATGACTTTCCATGATTTTTCTTCTGAAGGTTTCAGATGATCAGCCTTTCAGGTTCTGCCAGTACTTGGGCTCACCAAGGTGCCTGCTGCTCCAGGTCACACTATCCAGGTTCCAGAAAGTAACAGAAGATGGAGTCATGAAATCAGTTGAGTTTCCTGACTTTACCTCTTTTCCTTTCTTCTATACACACAAACATAGTTCAGACATGAATCATAGTTCTGGTACCAAAGACAGAAAGATAGTTTTGCTCTCATGCCTTGGGAAAAAACAGAACGCTGGCTATTTTAGGGCCAATCTCCCTTTGTAAGAAGAAAAAAGTAAACTAGTAAACTGGCTCCAAAGATAATAAAAAAGAAATGATGACTCCTCTGGGACACAGATTGCTCACACAGCTCCTAAAAGAAACATTGACAGTGCTAAGAATACACAGCACAGCTACTCCCACTGCAACTCTACAACCACATACTTTCCCTCACTGCTGAAATATTACAAGTCTTACATTCATATAACATTCTTACATTATATGACCTTATGGTATATGATCTTACTTTCATATAACACATTTAGGCAGAACAGGTATTACTTTTCTTTAGAAATTAGAAAACCGAGACTCAGAGAAGTAAAAAAAAAATTGTCCAAGGTCCTACAACTAAAAGACAGGAGAATTCAGGTCTTGCAACTCCTGATCCAAAGACCGTTCTTAACAGGGCATAGGTATAATAAGCAACATTCACTAATTACTTCAACATACTTATTAAATACCTATTCTGGGCCAGGAGCAATAACAGCCAGGGGATATATATATAGGAATAAGATATATCTCTGCCCTGCAAGAGCACATAGTTTAGAGGGGAGAGAGAAGAGTCAACAATATAGAGGGAAGCAGGAAAGCTTAAGGTCCAGCCTACTCACCAAAGACACTGCTGCATGGCCCCACTTCAGCATCATTCATTGTTTCAACAAGTATTTATTGAATTTTCTGGTGACTAATAGAGTGGTGAACAATTTGCTTTCCTTTTTTCACTCAATATTGTTCTGAGGTTTGTTCATGTTGAGTAAATAAATATATATACATATATATGTACTTTTCATGTCAAGAATATATATGTGTGTGTATACATATGTATATGCATACCTATACACACATATACTATCTATGTTGAGAATATGTATGTACATTTTATCTGCTATGTAGTATTTATTATATAAGTATACCACAATGTCTCAATTCCCCTGTGTAGAACATTTAGGTTATTTTTTATTTTTCCTATTCCAATAATGCAGCAATAATCATCACTGTATATGTCTCCTGGCAACACTTCTGCAAGAAAATGTCAAGCAAACCCTCTGAAATGGAAGACAGTTCCATTTTTATGTAGAATCAGGTGTACCTTCAACCTTACTGAAGACTACAAAACTGCTCTCCTAAGCAGTTGTACCAATTAATATTCCCATCAGCACCGTGTGAGAGTTCCTATATCCACAATCACCGGCCAACACTAGATAAAATCAGACTTTAAAAATCCTTAGCAAACTAATGAAAATACTGTCTTACTGAACTTTTAATTTAGAGTCTTTGATAATTACTGAGAATAAGAATCTAGTCATATTTATTGCCATTCTTATTTCCACTTACATGAATTGAGTGTATCCTTTGTACATTTTCTTTTTGGGCATTCTTTTTTCTTTTCTACTGATTTGTATGTGTTCTTTGGATTTTCTTTTTGTCTATTTGATTTGTAGGAATTCTTTATATATTCTGGATATTAATCCTTTGTCAACTATATGCATTGTAAATATTTTCTCTCCTGCCCAATGGTTGTCTTTCTCTTTGATTATGGTGTCTTTTGTTATTGCTGTTGAAAGGTTTTAAAATTTGAATGTTGTCAAATCTGCCAATCTTTCCTATCATAGTTTGTGTTTTAAGACATCCTCCTCTATCCTGATATTATAAAGACATTCTTCTATAAATTCTTGTAAGTATAAATTTTCATTTTATACCTTTAATACCTCTGGGATTTATTTTTATGTATAGTATGAGGTAGGAAATAATTTTATTTTTTTCCATATGGGCAGCCAATCGATCCAGCTTCTTTTACTGAGTGATAGTGTCTGGTTTGTAATGCTGTCATATACTAAATTCTCATAGATGTGTGGTTCTGTTTCTGAGGTTTCTCTTCCATGCCACTGATCTATTTCTTTCCCCTTATACTAATAATACCATACTTATTTTAATTTACAATAGTTTCATTTAAAAAGTCTTAACATATGGAATGGCAAGTCCCCCGACTCCTTATTCTTGAAAATTTTCTTGCCCCTTTACCATTTTAAACGACTTTTAGAATCATCTTGTCAACTTCTTTGTTAAGCCTAACTGAGATTTTTGACTGGGATTACATGTGTTTATAGATTAATTTAGGAGAAATAAACATACACATGATATTGAGTCTCATAAGCAAGAAGATGAGATAGCTTTATCTATTTTCAGATCTTCCTGTAGTCTTTCAATGATGTTTACATTTTTTCTCCATCAAAGGAATGTATTTATCTTATAAAATATATTCCTAGGTGACTTAGAGTTCTTGTTACTATTTAAATAGAATTCTTTTTTTTTTTTTAAATTTTTATTTATTTGGCCGCACCACACAGCTTTGTTGAAGGTGAGACATTTAAATAGTATTTATTTAGATTCTTGTGGATTTTTTTAATGCAGACAATCATGTCATTTGCAAACATCAATAATGTTTATTCTTCACTTCCAATCTTTTTTCTTCAAATTCTTTTGTTTCTTATTCTTGTGTTATATGTTTGCCAGGGCCCCTAGCACAGTTACAGAAACATTTTCTGCAAATACTAATTTTGATTCTTCCTTCCAAACCTTATATCTTTTGTATCTTCTCTTATAGCATTCCCTAGGACCTCCAGAGTATAATATTTAGAGAAGCAGCAATCCCTATCAAAATCCCCATGACATTTTTAATAGAACTAGAACAAATAACCCTAAAATTCACATGAACCACAAAAGAGCCTGAATTGCCAAAGCGATCTTGAGAAAAAAAGAAAAAAGCTGGAGGTATAAACCTTCCACACTTCAGACCATACTATATAGCTACAGTAATCAAAACAGCATGGTACTGGCACAAAAACAGACTCATTGATCAATGGAACAGAATAGAGAGACCAGAAATAAACCCACACACCTATGGTCAATTAATCTATGACAAAGGATGCAAGAATATACAATGGAGAAAAGACAGTATCTTCAATAAGTGGTGCTGGGAAAACTAGACAACCAAGCAGTCACATGTAAAACAATGAGATTATAACATTCCCTCACAGCATATACAAAAATAAACTCAAAATGGTTTAAAGACCTCACTGCAAGATCACAAACCATACAACTCCTAGAAGAGAACATAGGCTGAACATTCTTTGACATAAATCGTAGTAATATTTTCTCAGACCAGTCTCCCAAGGCAAAAATAAATAAATAAAAGCAAAACAAACAAAACAGGGCTTCCCTGGTGGTGCAGTGGTTAACAATCCGCCTGCCAGTGCAGGGGACATGGGTTCGAGCCCTGGTCCCGGAAGATCCCACATGCCGTGGAGCAGCTAAGCCTGTGCGCCACAACTACTGAGCCTGCGCTCTAGAGCCCGTGAGCCACAACTACTGAGCCCATGTGCCACAACTACTGAAGCCCACGTGCCTAGAGCCTGTGCTCCACAACAGGAGAAGCCACCACAATGAGAAGCCCTCACACCGCAACCAAGAGTAGCCCCCGCTTGCCGCAACTAGAGAAAGCCCACGTGCAGCAACGAAGATCCAACACAGCCAAAAATAAATAAATAAATTAACAAAACAAAACAAATGGGACCTAATTAAACTTAAAAGCTTTTGCACAGCAAAGGAAACCACCAACAAAACAAAAAGACAATCTATGGAATACGAGAAAGTATTTGCAAATCATGCGACCAACATGGGTTAATATCCAAAATATACAAACAGCTCATACAACTCAGTAACAAAAAACCAAACAACTCAATCAAAGATGACTTGAACAGACTTTTTTCCAAAGAAGACTACAGATGGCTAACAGGCACATGAAAAGATGCTTAACATTGCTAATTATTAGAGAAATGCAAATCTAAACTACAATGAGATATCACCTCACTCCTCACATCAAAAAAGTCTACAAATAACAAAAGTTGGAGAGGATGTGGAGAAAAAGGAACCACTGTACACTGTTAGTGGGAATGTAAATTGGTGCAGCCACTATGGAAAACAGTATGGAGGTTCCTCAAAAAACTAAAAATAGAACTACCATACAATCCAGCAATTCCACTCCCAGGTATATATCCAGAAAAAAACAAATACTAATTTGAAAAGATACATGCACCCCAATGTCCACAGCAGCACTATCTACAATAGCCAAGACATGGAAGCAACTCAAGTGTCTGTCAACAGACAACAGGATTAAGAAGATGTGGTATATGTTTATATATATACATACATATATATGTATATATACACACACACATACATATGCAATGGAATATTACTCCGTCATAAAAAATAATGAACTACTGCCATCTTCAGCAACGTGGATGGACCCAGAGATTACGCATAGTGAAATAAGGCAGACAGAGAAAGACAAATACTGTATGATATCACTTATATGTACAATCTAAAAAATATTACAAATAAATGTATATGTAAAACAGACAGATATAGAAAACAAACTTGTGGTTATCAAAGGGGAGAAGGGAGGAAGGACAAATTAGGAGTATGAGATTAACAGATACAAAGTACTATGTATAAAATACATAAGCAACAAGGATATAATGTACAGCATAGGGAATTACAGTCATTATCTTGAAATAACCTATAATGGAATATAATCTGCAAAAATACTGAATCACTATGCTGTGTACCTGAAACTAACATAATATTGTGAATCAACTATACTTCAGTTAAAAAAAAAAAAGAAACAGCAAAAGCAGGCACCTCTGTCTTGCTACTGATTCTAAAGAGAATGCTTCTACTATTTCACTATTAAGAACACTGGAGCATTTTAGCAAATACTCCTTATCAGGTTAAGAATGTTCTCTTCTATTCCTAGCTCGTTTGATCTTGAATGCATGTTTCATTTTATTCACTGCTTTTTCTGCATTTATTCAGAAGGTTATGTAATTTTCCTTTTTAGTCTATTACTATGGTAAATTATCTTAATTAATTATAAAATTAGCATCCTAGCATTGCTAGAATAAACTCTATTTGGTCATAATACTTTTTTGCTTACACATTACTGGGTATGGTTTACTGTATTTTGCTCAAGATTTTGACATCTACATTCATAGGGACTCTGGCCTAAAAATTCCCTTTATTTTCTCTTTCTACTTTCTTTATCATTACTTTTTTCTTTTTCTAATTTTTTGAATGTAATGCTTAGCTCTTTAATTTTCAATCTGTTTTATAATATATTCATTTAAGATTATAAATCATAGACTGACTTAGATGCAGTTTTAACATGTGTACCTTCATTATCATTCAGGTTTAAATATTTCATAATTTCCATTATAATTTCTACATTTACCAATGAATTATTTACAAGTATGTGTGTGAGGTGGCATGTGGCTACTGTTTTGTTAAAGGATTTCTAATTTATTCCATTGCTGTCAAAGAATGTTATGTATGTGACACTGGGTTTGGAGCATTCTCTTTTTCCATACAATTGTAATTTTTTTTCTTAAAGTCTATTATTTATTAATTTATTTATTTACGACCAACACTTCATTATTAGATTCCCAGGGATTTTTATTGAGAAGCTGCAGAACTTGCAAGGCTATACAATTCCTGGAATGAAATTTAGGTTTACTTTCTGAAATCAATCCAGGCAAGACTTGAAGTCTATTATTTCTGATATTAATACTATTTCCTAGCTTTCTTCTGGCTAATATTTTCCTGGAATACTTTTTTTCATCACTTAAAAAATTTTTAATTTATAGTCATAAAGTATTATAAACATTCAGAAAATATAGCACTAATGACATCTATGTACCAATCACAGAGATTAAACAGATGTTTACATCTTGCCCCAGAAAGGACATTTTCAGGGTCAAATTCACAGAGAAGAGATGATGCTTCCACAAAGGCTAGTGAATTAACAAAAAAGGCATAAATCAATAAAGTATTTTTTCATAATGAAATGATAAAACAATTGACAAAAGGATGCAGATCTAAGAGGATGAGGGGGAAAGACATTCTTAAGGTTACACATTAACCCAGAAATACCTAATTGTATCCATTCTAAGACATCAATGATTATAAAATGTATCCTAATGCCAGAGATGTTAACATATGAAAAAATAATGCAGAATCATTGAAATAAAGCCCTGGAAGAAGTCAGTGCTGAAACTATTAATAATCTATCATGGTACACTGCTGACCTCTCTTGTGATGGACTAAAAGAAGAGAATACAGATGACATACCCCTCAGGGAATCAGTCAACTCCGATGACCTGCACAATTGATATATGGAGTACTCAGTTTCATGCACTGGATAAAAAAAGAGTTACTTTAAGTCACATATGGATTAATAGTTTTCGAAAACTTGCAATATATTTAGGGATTACTAGGGCAATTCCTAAGACCCTGTAGAATTCTTCAAGATCTGAGATTCATCTTACCAATGGGAATTTTTTTTTAAATTTTTAATTTAATTTTTTTTTTATAGAGTAGGTTCTTATTAGTCATCAATTTTATACACATCAGTGTATACATGTCAATCCCAAGCACCCAATTCATCACACCACCACCACCACCCCCCACAGCTTTCTCCCCCTTGGTGTCCATACGTTTGTTCTCTACATCTGTGTCTCAACTTCTGCCCTGCAAACCAGTTCATCTGTACCATTTTTCTAGGTTCCACAAACATGCGTTAATATACGATAATTGTTTTCCTCCTTCTGACTTACTTCACTCTGTATGACAGTCTCTAGACCCATCCACATCTCCACAAATGACTCAATTTCGTTCCTTTTTATGGCTGAGTAATATTCCATTGTATATATGTACCACATCTTCTTTATCCATTCGTCTGTCGATGGGCATTTAGGTTGCTTCCATGACGTGGCTGTTGTAAATAGTGCTGCAGTGAACAGCGGGGTGCATGTGTCTTTTTGAATTATGGTTTTCTCTGGGTATATGCCTAGTTGTGGGATTGCTGGATCATATGTTAATTCTATTTTTAGTTTTTTAAGGAACCTCCATACTGTTCTCCATAGTGGCCGTATCAATTTACATTGCCACCAACAGTGCAAGAGGGTTCCCTTTTCTCCACACCCTCTCCAGCATTTGTTGTTTGTAGATTTTCTGATGATGCCCATTCTAACTGGTGTGAGGTGACACCTCATTGTAGTTTTGATTTGCATTTCTCTAATAATTAGTGATGTTGAGCAGCTTTTCATGTGCTTCTTGGCCATCTGTATGTCTTCTTTGGAGAAATGTCTATTTAGGTCTTCTGCCCATTTTTGGATTGGATTGTTTGTTTCTTTAATATTGAGGTGCATGAGCTGTTTATATATTTTGGAGATTAATCCTTGATTAATTTGAGTCCTTGAGTCCGTTGATTCATTTGCAAATATTTTCTCTCATTCTGAGGGTTGTCTTTTCATCTTGTTTATGGTTTCCTTTGCTGTGCAAAAGCTTTGAAGTTTCATTAGGTCCCATTTGTTTATTTTTGTTTTTATTTCCATTACTCTAGGAGGTGGATCAAAAAAGATCTTGCTGTGATTTATGTCAAAGAGTGTTCTTCCTATGCTTTCCTCTAAGAGTTTTATAGTGTCTGGTCTTAATTTAGGTCTCAAATCCATTTTGAGTTTATTTTTGTGTATGGTGTTAGGGAGTATTCTAATTTCATTCTTTTACATGTAGCTGTCCAGTTTTCCCAGCACCACTTATTGAAGAGACTGTCTTTTCTCCATTGTATATCTTTGCCTCCTTTGTCATAGATTAGTTGACCATAGGTGCGTGGGTTTATCTCTGGGCTTTCTATCTTGTTCCATTGATCTATGTTTCTGTTTTTGTGCCAGTACCATATTGTCTTGATGACTGTAGCTTTGTAGTATAGTCTGAAGTCAGGGAGTCTGATTCCTCCAGCTCCGTTTTTTTCCCTGAAGACTGCTTTGGCTATTCGGGGTCTTTTGTGTCTCCATACAAATTTTAAGATGATTTGTTCTAGTTCCGAAAAAAATGCCATTGCTAATTTGATAGGGATTGCATTGAATCTGTAGATTGCTTTGGGTAGTAGAGTCATTTTCACAATATTGATTCTTCCAATCGAAGAACATGGTATATCTCTCCATCTGTTGGTATCATCTTTAATTTCTTTCATCAGTGTCTTATAGTTTTCTGCACAGGTCTTTTGTCTCCCTAGGTAGGTTTATTCCTAGGTATTTTATTCTTTTTGTTACAGTGGTAAATGGGAGTGTTTCCTTAATTTCTCTTCCAGATTTTTCATCATTAGTGTATAGGAATGCAAGAGATTTCTGTGCATTAATTTTGTATCCTGCAACTTTACCAAATTCATTGATTAGCTCTGGTAGTCTTCTGGTGGCATTTTTAGGATTCTCTATGTATAGTATCACGTCACCTGCAAACAGTGACAGTTTTACTTCTTCTTTTCCAATTTGGATTCCTTTTATTTCTTTTTCTTCTCTGATTGCCGTGGCTAGGACTTCCAGAACTATGTTGAATAAGAGTGGTGAGAGTGGACATCCTTGTCTTGTTCCTGATCTCAGAGGAAATGCTTTCAGTTTTTTACCACTGAGAATGTTTGCTGTAGGTTTGTCATATATGGCCTTTATTATGTTGAGGTAGGTTCCCTCTATGCCCACTTTCTGGAGAGTTTTTATCATAAATGGGTGCTGAATTTTGTCAAAAGCTTTTTCTGCATCTATTGAGGTGATCATATGGTTTTTATTCTTCAATTTGTTAATATGCTGTATCACATTGATTGATTTGCATATATTGAAGAATCCTTGCATCCCTGGGATAAATCCCACTTGATCATGGTGTATGATCCTTTTAATGTGTTGTTAGATTCTGTTTGCTCGTATTTTTTTGAGGATTTTTGCCTCTATATTCATCAGTGATATTGGTCTGTAATTTTATTTTTTTGTAGTATCTTTGTCTGGTTTTGGTATCAGGGTGATGGTGGCCTCATAGAATGAGTTTGGGAGTATTCCTTCCTCTGCAATTTTTGGGAAGAGTTTGAGAAGGATGGGTGTTATCTCTTCTCTAAATGTTTGATAGAATTCACCTGTGAAGCCATCTGGTCCTGGACTTTGTTGGAAGACTTTTAATCACAGTTTCAATTTCATTACTTGTAATTGGTCTGTTCATACTTTCTATTTCTTCCTGGTTCAGTCTTGGAAGGTTATTATTTCGAAGAATTTGTCCATTTCTTCCAGGTTGTCCATTTTATTGGCATAGAGTTACTTGTAGTAGTCTCTTAGGATGTTGTGTATTTCTACGTTTCTGCGGTGTCTGTTATAACTTCTCCTCTTTCATTTCTAATTTGATTGATTTGAGTCTTCTTCCTCTTTTTCTTGATGAGTCTGGCTAATGGTTTATCAATTTTCTTTACCTTCTCAAAGAACCAGCTTTTAGTTTTATTGATCTTTGCTATTCTTTTCTTTGTTTCTATTTCATTTATTTCTGCTCCAATCTTACGATTTCTTTCCTTCTGCTATCTTTGGGTTTTGTTTGTCCTTCTTTCTCTAGTTCTTTTAGGTGTAAGGTTAGATTGATTATTTGAGATTTTTCTTGTTTCTTGAGGTAGGCTTGTATAGCTATAAACTTCCCTTTTAGAACTGCTTTTGCTGCATCCCATAGGTTTTGGATCATCGTGTTTTCATTGTCATTTGTCTCTAGGTATTTTTTGATTTCCTCTTTGATTTCTTCAGTGATCTCTTGGTTATTTAGTAACGTATTGTTTAGCCTCCAGGTGTTTGTGTTTTTTACGTTTCTTTCCCTGTAATTCATTTCTAATCTCATAGTGTTGTGGTCAGAAAAGATGCTTGATATGATTTCAACTTTCTTAAATTTACTGAGGCTTGATTTGTGACCCAAGATGTGATCTATCCTGGAGAATGTTCCATGCACACTTGAGAAGAAAGTGTAATCTGCTGTTTTTGGATGGATTGTCCTATAAATATCAATTAAATCTATCTGGTCTATTGTGTCATTTAAAGCTTGTGTTTCCTTATTAATTTTCTGTTTGGATGATCTGTCCATTGGTGTAAGTGAGGTGTTAAAGTCCCCCACTATTATTGTGTTACTGTTGATTTCTTCTTTTAGAGCTGTTAGCAGTTGCCTTATGTATTGAGGTGCTCCTACGTTTGGTGCATATATATTTATAATTGTTATATCTTCTTCTTGGATTGATCCATTTATCATTACATAGTGTCCTTCCTTGTCTCTTGCAACATTCTTTATTTTAAAGTCTATTTTATTTGATATGAGTATTGCCACTCCAGCTTTCTTTTGATTTCCATTTGCATGGAATATCTTTTTCCATCCCCTCACTTTCAGTCTGCATGTGTCCCTAGGTCTGAAGTGGGTCTCTTGTAGACAGCATATATA
Source organism: Balaenoptera ricei (assembly GCF_028023285.1). Taxonomy (NCBI): domain Eukaryota; kingdom Metazoa; phylum Chordata; class Mammalia; order Artiodactyla; family Balaenopteridae; genus Balaenoptera; species Balaenoptera ricei. The sequence goes on along the minus strand of NC_082639.1, from coordinate 43,168,893 downwards.
TGGGGCTTGTTTTTGTATCCATTCAGCAAGCCTGTGTCTTTTGGTTGGAGCATTTAATCCATTCACGTTTAAGGTAATTATCAACATGTATGTTCCTATGACCATTTTCTTAATTGTTTTGGGTTTGTTTTTGTAGGTCCTTTTCTTCTCTTGTGTTTCCCACTTAGAGAAGTTCCTTTAGCATTTGTTGTAGAGCTGGTTTGGTGGTGCTGAATTCTCTTAGCTTTTGCTTGTCTGTAAAGCTTTTGATTTCTCCATTGAATGTGAATGAGATCCTTGCTGGGTAGAGTAATCTTGGTTGTAGGTTCTTCCCTTTCATCACTTTAAGTATATCATGCCACTCCCTTCTGGCTTGCAGAGTTTCTGCTGAGAAATCAGCTGTTAACCTTATGGGAGTTCCCTTGTATGTTATTTGTCGTTTTTCCCTTGCTGCTTTCAATAATTTTTCTTTGTCTTTAATTTTTGCCAATTTGATTATTATGTGTCTCGGCGTGTTTCTCCCTGGCTTTATCCTGTATGGGACTCGCTGTGCTTCCTGGACTTTGGTGGCTATTTCCTTTCCCATGTTAGGGAAGTTTTCGACTATAATCTCTTCAAATATTTTCTCTGGTCCTCTCTCTCTCTTCTCCTTCTGGGACCCCTATAATGTGCATGTTGTTGCATTTAATGTTGTCCCGGAGGTCTCTTAGGGTATCTTCATTTCTTTTCATTCTTTTTTCTTTATTCTGTTCCGCAGCAGTGAATTCCACCATTCTGTCTTCCAGGTCACTTATCTGTTCTTCTGCCTCAGATATTCTGCTGTTGATTCCTTCTAGTATATTTTTCATTTCAGTTATTGTATTGTTCATCTCTGTTTGTTTGTTCTTTAATTCTTCTAGGTCTTTGTTAAACATTTCTTGCATCTTCTTGATCTTTCCCTCCATTCTTTTTCTGCAGTCCTGGACCATCTTCACTATCATTATTCTCAATTCTTTTTCTGGAAGGTTGCCTATCTCCACATCATTTAGTTGTTTTTCTGGGGTTTTATCTTGTTCCTTCATCTGGTAAATAGCCCTCTGCCTTTTCATCTTGTCTATGTTTCTGTGAATGTGGTTTTTGTTCTACAGGCTGCAGGATTGTAGTTCTTCTTGCTTCTGCTGTCTGCCCTCTGGTGGATTAGGCTATCTAAGAGGCTTGTGTACGTTTCCTGATGGGAGGGATGGTGGTGGGTAGAGCTGACTGTTACTCTGGTGGGCAGAGCTCAGTAAAAACTTTAATCCTCTTGACTGTTGATGGGTGGGGCTGGGTTCCCTCCCTGTTGGTTGTTTGGCCTGAGGCAACCCAACACTGGAGCCTACCTGGGCTCTTTGGTGGGGCTAATGACAGACTCTGGGAGGGCTCACGCCAAGGAGTACTTCCCAGAACTTCTGCTGCCAGTGTCCTGTCCCCATGGTGAGCCACAGCCACCCCCCGCCTCTGCAGGAGACCCTCCAACACTAGCAGGTAGGTCTGGTTCAGTCTCCTATGGGGTCACTGCTCCTTCCCCTGGGTCCCAATGCACACACTACTTTGTGTGTGCCCTCCAAGAGTGGAGTCTCTGTTTCCCCCAGTCCTGTCGAAGTCCTGCAATCAAATCCCAGTAGGCTTCAAAGGCTGATTCTCTAGGAATTCCTCCTCCCTTTGCCAGACCCCCAGGTTGGGAAGCGTGACGTGGGGCTCAGGACCTTCACTCCAGTGGGTGGACTTCTGTGGTATAAGTGTTCTCCAGTGTGTGAGTCACCCAGCCAGCAGTTATGGAATTTGATTTTACTGTGATTGCCCCCCTCCTAGCGTCTCATTGTGGCTTCTCCTTTGTCTTTAGATGTGGGGTATCTTTTTTGGTGAGTTCCAGCATCTTCCTGTCAATGACTGTCCAGCAGCTAGTTGTGATTCTGGTGTTCTCACAAGAGGGAGTGAGAGCACGTCCTTCTACTCTGCCATCTTGGTTCCTCTCACCGGGAATTATTAATTACAACAGTAACCACCATTCATTAAGAACCTAAGTCCCTTATTATAAATGCAAAAAAGAAAAAATAAAAGAACCTAAGTCCCAAACATTGTGTTTGGATACTTTTTTTTTTTTTTTGGCCATGCCAGGTCAGTTGCTGCATGCGGGATCTTCTAGTTGAGGCATGCGGCTCTTAGTTGCGGCATGCATGTGGGATCTAGTTCCCAAACCAGGGATCAAACCCAGGCCCCCTGCATTGGGAGCATGGAGTCTTACCCACTGGACCACCAGGAAGTCCCATGCTTTTTAATGTATCAGTTAATTTGATATTCATAATTATATGAGTAAATGACATGAGGCCATTCCAGAGCTAAAGGAAATAGGACTCAGAACTGAATAGATGAGTTGCCTGAAGTCACAAAGCTAGTAAGTGGTAGAATCCAGATTTGAATTCCATTTCATTTTTGGTCTGTTCTTGTCTCTACCACACACTGCCTCTTTAATGCTACTACTTCTCCATTTTTCAGATTTTACCTGGAAATGTCGATGTTTTGCTTTTGGTGAGTCTCAGGACAAAAAATCAGACCCCAGGACTCAACCAATATTCTACTTTTCCATCAAGGCAAGGGCACCATCTAGTGGCCACACTTTGCCACCAATACAGTCAAAGAATGTAGAGGGGAAGGAAATGGTTTTCCTCCACTGGTTTTATATGTCCTTGCATCAAGTTGGAGTATCTGCACTGACTCTTCTAGGCAAGAAGAACAGGAGCCCAGGGACTTCCCTGGTGATCCAGTGGTTAAGACTCCGCACTTCCACTGCAGGTGGCACGGGTTTGATCCCTGGTCGGGGAACTAAGATCTCTCATGCCTCATGATACGACCAAAAAAAACAAAAAAAAAAAACAGAAGAAGAGGAGCCTGGTAACATTAAGGACTGTACATGGTTTTGGAATGAGACAGACCCAAGTTCAATCCCAGATTCACCATTTACTAACTGTGTGACTTTGGTAAGTTACTAAATGTAACATGAGTCTCAGTCTCCTCATTCGTCAAATGAAATAACACCGTTAGCCTGAGAGGATTATCATGGAAATGTCAATGAAAATCAGCCAGCACAGTAACTGATCCAAAGAGCTTCCTCGATAACTGCTGGTTCCTCTTCCTAATCTTCTTTCATGTAGCCTAAAACCACATGGGTATTTTGCTTCTTTTTTTTTTTTTTTAAAGAAAACACATCCATACCACTAGCTCATGCTGTGTTTAACATAACTTCCATACTTCTTTTGTATGCAAACTATAGTAGAGGCAAATTTCCCAAAATGTATTCCTTATTTTTATAAACACATGAAATTAACAATAAGCATTTTTTGAGTACCTACTTACAATGTACCAGGCACTTATGACAGTGGATGGGAACTCACTATTGACTGGGGAAAAAAGACTACTTAACATGTAATACCATGTAAAAGTACTGTCATGGATATAACTGACAAATGGAAGAGAACCAAATCTGTTAGAAGGATGTGGATCAGGAACGCTTCATGAAGAAACACCATTTGAAAAGTCTCTTAAAAGATGAGCTCACCAGATAAGGGCACAGAACATTCCTGACATAAGAAAAATATGTCAGAAGCAATGAGGAAACATGAAGAAGTACAGTGTGGTTGGAACATAGGATGGGATGGATGAAGAGGCGGGGAGAGATCTGTGGTACAGGTCAATGACAGCTCGTTGAGCTCATCTGGAATCTAGATGATAGGTGCATTATCTATCACCACCATTGTCATCATCATCATCATCATCCATAGCAGTTATCATATATTGGATATACACTATGTGCCAAACTCTGTACATGCATAATTGCTAAACCTCACAACCCTGCAAGTTATATGTTATTTTCACAGAGGTTAAGAAATTTGCCCAAAGGCACAGAGTCAGTAAGGAGTGTAAGCTGAGTGAGATTCAGCTCCAGGTCTCTCTGATTCTACTACACTAGTGGTCCCAATCTTGGCTGTACAACACAATCACGTGGACAATCTGTTTAAAAATAAAGGTTTCAGACCCAGTTCTAAAACAGTATATCTCTAGAGAGTGGGACTTGAGAACCTATATTGCAAACAGACTCTCCAGATGTTTCCTAAATAGGAAGCCAAATGGCAGTTCTGCTTCTTGAAAATACCACAGAGCCTCTTAAAACACACACACACACACACACACACACACACACACACGAACACTACTAATTTACAGCTTCCATCTATGTGTCAAGTGCCTAATCCTCACAAAATTCTGCAACGGTATTATAATCCCCAATTTAAAGGAGAGAAAAGTCAAGCTCAGGGGGCTTACAGATAGCTTCCCTCTTCCAGTCAACAAAGCAAGGAGCAAAAACAAGATTCAAACACAGGTATGTCTAGTTCTTCTTTGTCATGCTGTGTGGTAGAATTCTAAAATACCCACCCCCCAAATGACCCTTGCCCCTGTATTCTCTCCTCCCCTTTGAGTGTGAGTGGAAACTATGAATATGATGAGATGTTACTGCAGTGATTATGTACAGGATGAGTAATCACTGAAGTGATACATGGCAAAAAGATTATCTGGTGGGTGTAACCTATTCTAATCATGTGAGGTCTTTTAAAAGCACAGTGTTTTCTGCATCTGGTAGCAGAAATGAAAAGTCAGAGAGGTTTAAAGCACTAGAAGGATTCTATGCACCATGCTGACTTGAAGATGGAGGGGCCACATGACAAGGAATACGTGCAGCCTCTAGAAGTTGAGAGCAGATCTCAAGCTGACAGCCAGCAAGAAAATGAGGACCTCAGTCCTGTAACCACAAGGAAGTGAATCCTGCCAACAACCTGAATAAGCCTAGAAGCAGACTCTAGCCTTGGAGTCTTCCTCAGAGCCTCCAGATAAGAGCCCAGCCTGGCCAATATCTTGATTTCAACAAGGAGAGAACCTTTCTGAGATGTCCGATCTACAGAACTGTAGATAATAAGTGGTGGGAGTTTTTTAATTGTGGTAAAGTACACATAACATAAAATTTACCATTTTTAAGTGTTCAGCTTAGTACCATTAAATACATTCACATTGTTGTGCAGCCATCCTAACCATCCATCTCCAGAATTTTTTCATCTTCTCAAACTGAAATTCTGTACCCATTAAACAAGAAATCCCTAATCCTACTTGCCTCAGCCCCTGAAAACCACCATTCTACTTTCTGTTTCCATGAATTTGACAACTCTAGGTACCTCATATATGTAGAATCAAACAATATTTGTCTTTTTGTGACTGGTTTATTTCACACAGCATAACGTCCTTAAAGTTCATCCATGTTGTAGCATGTGTCAGAATTTCCTTCCTCCTTTTTAAGACTAAACAGTATTCCACTGTATGTATATACCACATTTTGTTTATCCATTTATCCATCATATGGACACTGGGCTGCTTCCACCTCTAGGCTATTGTGAGTAACGCTTCTACGAAAAGCACATGTGTATACAAATATCTGTTCAAGGCTGTGCTTTCAATTCTTCAGGAAATATATATATATATATATATATATATATATATATATATATACATATATATAAGTTTTGTTTTAAGTCAATTCATTATCTTGAACACTGAGTAAGTAAAAGGAAATAATCGAGCATTTATTTATCCTGTCTATTTGAACTGTACCACTGGGTAATTAAATAATAGATGAAGAGAAATGTTTCCTTATATAATTATTTCTGATAAAAATTGAAACAAAATGATAAAATATCATAATTTTGCAGGCCCCAAATGGATCTAGCTACTGAGCATCAATAGTTGGTAATATCTGGGAGGTCCCTGGTGGCCTAGCGGTTAGGACTCGGCACTTTCACTGCCATGGCCCAGGTTCAATCCCTGGTTGGGGAACTGAGATCCTGCAAGCTGTGTGACGCAGCCGGAAAAAAAAAAAAAAAAAAAGTTGCTAATATCAATAAAGAGCAAAAACCAGACATCATGTGTCTCCTGATAAAAGAACACAACACTGCCTATAGTCTTGCCAAAGGGATCAAACCTAAGTCTGATCCAGTCTCTGGATCCACCTGCCAATTTGCAAGAAAAGCAGAGACAGAGGAACACGCTGAATTGCACCAGTATGCAATCAATAAAATCTACATAATGGAAAACTCCTACAGGTCAAAGGGTCTGGATTCTTCAATACATAAATTGCAAACAAAAGATATCAAGTTTTTTTAAATGGGCGATATAAAATATAGAATTTAGGAAAGCAAATCCAAGAAGTGATTCCTATAAAAGAACAATGGTTACTTTAAGAGACAGGGAGTTGGCTGTAATTTGAATGGGGCACATAGAGAGACTTCCGAGGTAACTGGCCAAATTCTATTTCTTAACCTAGATGGTAGCCACAAGGGTTAATAATTAATTAAGATATATTTAAAAGAAAAAAATAGCACAGTAAATGTAACAATGAGACAGCAGCCCAAATCCAGATTGAATTCGACTGAAGAGCTGTCTCACTGCAGCTCTGCCAAAGTCTCACCATTGAGTCTATCTCAAGCCAAGAAAGCAGTTCATACCAGACTGAGTGGTGACTGAGGTCAATGGCAAGTGGGTAGAAAAGCAATTAAACCAAGAAGGCAAAAGCAAAACCAAAGGAAAGGAAAAAAAAACCGTAAACAGTATAATAAGCTGAATTTTCAAAAATCTTTATGCTATCACATATACACCATCTGTTCAAAACAAGCCTGTCTCATTTCCATCCTGTAAATTCACCATACTTACTCCTATCTCAGTGCCAAAATTTTTCCATTAGAATTTGGGTTTTTTCTCAGAGTTATTTCCCATTTTTACCAATTAACTACTGCTAATAAAGGCAATCGTATGTTTACCAAATATTTACATTTACATCTTCAAAAGTAAGGGTGCAGAAAAAAGATGGCAGAAAGAAAGCAACAGGAGCCTGAAAGAAGAAAAGGCCACTAGAAGCTGATTTACCAAGTTATGATAGAGGTAGGCCCTTCTTTAGATACAATGGAGTACTAGAAACTATATCCCCAAGGCTGCATTCTTTCTTGTCTTTAGCTATTTGGACAACGGTGGAAACTGAACAAGCAATTGAAAGCAGCTTGAAGCTATAGGCCTGCACTGTCCAATAAGGTAGCCCCTAGCTACATGTGCCTACAGGCCACCTGAAGTACAGCTAATCTGAACAAAGATGTGCCATAAGTGCAAAAGACATAGTGGATTCCAAAGACTTAGTATGAAAAAAAGAATGTAAAATATCTCATTAGTAATTTTTGTATTGATTACCTGTTTAAATAATATTCTGGATATACTGGCATAAACAAAATATATTATTAAAATTAATTTCACCTGCTTTTTACTTTTTAAATGTGATTACTACAAAAATTTTAAATTATGTATATGTGGCTCACATTATATTTCTATTGGACATCACTGCTATAAAAACCATTATTAAATAGTGTTGAACAGGAAGAACTAAGCAGCTGAAAGTGGGGATTTTTCAGAGTTTTTTTCTACTGTTTGCGCTATTGCCAACACTACAACTCATTTAATTTCTAGCCCCTGTCCCTGGATATAAAATAGAGGTTAAAAAAATCAGTAGGTGCATTAAGTCATGGATACAACATTAAATCATGGGCCAAAGGAACTAAGTTCTAGTCCTGGTTCTGGAGTTACCCTGGAGAAGTCTTTTTTTTTCTCTGAGCCTTAGTTGCCTGCCCTAACAATTAGGTAAAGGAGCGAACCTAAATTTAGACTCCCATTAATCTGTCAAAATATTTTTTTTCTTTCTGTCGGAATTGGTTTTCATAAAAATGAATAAATACTCACTCTGAGTCTAACACATCCTCTGCGAGAGCCTCTCATCATTTTGTCCTTGGACTAAAAGAAAAACAAAAACATTCAATGAATAAAAGATAAACAGACTGTTTTTAAAATCATCTAGGGATAAAGAGACAACATTTATAGTAATATTCCTCCCTTCTCCCCATCCCCACCCCACCATCACTTAAAGATAGGAATTAGGAGGTTTAAAATGTTTTGTAGTCTATACAAGTAAAACTAATCCCAGAATTTTATGTGTACCTTAAATGTAGCATATATTACACGATATTTTCATTCCTCCTTCATACCCCTTAACTCTCAACTAAAATATGTTTCTCATATTTTAGTAAGTTTGAGAGTCACCTGGAAGGCGACAAATTACCTGGGGATTTAAGAATCACTCCCAGATGATTCTGACTCAAGCAAACACAAGACCACGTTTTGAGAAACATTGCTTTAACTTTATCTCCTTGCAACTCCCCAAATGGGTCACATTTTTTGCCTCTGAGATTTCTCATCCAATGTTCCTCAGCTTGGAATATCCTTGACCCTGATTTTCTGCCTTGCCAACTGTCATTCATCAAGTGTCCTACCTCCGTCTGATTTGAATTCCCATCCCTGGACTCCCAGAGTCTCCTGTGTGTTCCCTCGTTGTGGCATGCACCATCTTGTGCTATGATGGCTAGTTACTTGTCTGATTCACCCACAGACTGCACATTCCTTAAGGGGTAGAAACTGTATCTGACTTATGTTTCTGAACAGTGTCTGGCATACATTAGGTAATCAAAAAATATTTATTAATAAAATGTTGCTTATCCTTTATGTTTCCCCTACTAGACTGAGCCAAGCAAAGGCTATGTTCTGCATAATAAGCCCCACGTTGACATTCAGTAAATATTTCTAGAATTAACTTAGGCATGTGTAATAAAATAAAGTAAAACCTCAAATAACTAAAGTTTTAAAAATATTTAATACCTCAACAACTGGTATTTTTCTGTACTCCACTATGTGACAAAGTAAAACAAGCCAATATCATGGGGTTATGTTTTCTTGTTTGTTTGCTTGTTTTTAATTTTTTGGCCGTGCCACACAGCATGCAGGATCTCAGTTCCCCGACCAGGGATCGAACCTGGGCCTTCAGTGGTGAGAGCTTGGAGTTCTAACCACTGCACCACCAGGGAATTCCCTGGGGTTATGTTTTAAAGAAAACTGTCCCACTTTAAACCATAGATGTCCTACATCCATTGTACTGAGCCATAGGCAAACTTCCAGCTATAAGATAACTAAGTTCTGGGGATTTAATGTACAGCATGGTGACTATAGTTAACAATACGTATTGTATACTTGAAAGTGGCTGAGTGAGTTCTCACTACAAAAAAAAAAAGGTAACTATGACAGGTGATGATGGATGTGTTAATTAACCTTATTGTGGTAATCATTTCACAATATATATGTATATCAAATCATCACACTGTACTTAAACTTAATGTTATATGTCAATTATACCTCAATAAAGCTGGAAAAAATAAATTCAATCTTTCTTGGAGATATCTGCATGTCTGTACACAAAGATCTGCCTTACCCTTCTCATTGCAGTACATGCTGTTAATATAGCCTATGTCATTGTTTTCACTGATTCTTACCTTATCAATGTAACAATATTACAATGATAAATCAAAGTAAACTCTCTTCAAAAAAGAAAAAAATGAAACAAAAAAGCAAAGTACTGAGCTATAGAAATTCATGTTCAGAAATTATTATTGAAGTACTGAAGAGAGTCTTCTTACTTACAAATATAAAGAGGACTCACATTTTATAAAACATTCTCAACATCAAGCAGGGTTGAAAAGAGTTCTTTACTATCAATATAGTTGATAAAAACACAGTTAACAAAAACATTCCCTAAGCATTTAATAGCCCTTTTACCATACCGTATACTTATCTTCCCTCCAAAAGTGCCAAGGCAATACACAAAAATAATAATTAGGTTTGAAAATACCCAATTAGAGTTAGAATAAAACTCAAACAAGGTAAGAAACATCCTTGACCCTCTTCCATTTTTAAAAATAAGATTACAGTAAATAGAAAAAGAGTAAGACAGGGTTATAAGTTAGAAAACATTGAAAGAGATAAGTGAAAATAATTAAAGCAAGTATAACTAGGAAACAATCAGACAAATCCAGAATGTGGGACATCCTATAAAATAACTGGCCTAGACTATTTTAAAATGTCCAAAAAAAAAAAAAGACTAGCATATAAACGACTGTAATATAGAGCAAAAATAAATTATGTGCATAGAGGCACAAAGTGCTATGAACTACAGAAGGCTCCCTGCCATGGAAAAAGATTGGGAAAGGCAATACTAAAGTGTGACCAGGTCTCAAGGTTCAATCTGGGACTAAATAAAAGGATTCTGATAAGAGAGGGAAGGTAGGAAAAAGAAGGCATTCCAAGCCAAGGGAACAACATCAGCAAAAGCACAGGTATGGAAAACTTTACACATGAGGTCTTCACAGAAGAGTAGACTGATAGCCCAAGCACAGTGTGTGGAGAGGAAGGTGGAGAGAGATGGAGAGATGAGGCTGAAAAGGAGGTATGGGGACCAGGTCCTGGAGGGTCAGAAAAAAACAGTGAGAAGTTAAGGAAATTAAACTTTATTCAATAGTTAATGGAGAGCTACTGAAGGTTTATGAACATTCTCAGTGGTGTGTTATAGAAAAATAACACTGTCAAATATGAGGACTTGGGGAAAAGGGATGATGGTGACATAAATGATACAGCAAAAGCAGCAGCAGCAGCAGCAGCAGATTCTCACTCATTGATACCCTCCATGTCAGTGGTCCGCAACCTTTTTGGCACCAGGCACTGGTTTCATGGAAGACAATTTTTCCATGGATCGGGGGTGGGGGGGGATAGTTTCGGGATGATTCAAGCACATTACATTTATAGTGCACTTTATTTTTAAATAAATATATAAATTTATCTATCTACCTATTTATTTATTTATTTATTTGGCTGCATTGGGTCTTCATTGCTGTGCATGGGCTTCCTCTAGTTGCGGTGAGCGGGGGCTACTCTTCGTTGTGGTACATGGGCTTCTCACTGTGGTGGCTTCTCCTGTTGCGGAGCATGGGTTCTAGGTGCACGGGCTTCAGTAGTTGTGGCTTGCGGGCTCTAGAGCGCAGGCTCAGTAGCTGTGGCTCATGGGCTTAGTTGCTCCACAGCATGTGGGATCTTCCCGGACCAGGGATCGAACCTGTGTCTCCTGCATTGGCAGGTGGATTCTTAACCACTGCACCACCAGGGAAGTCCCTATTTCTATTATTATTACATTGTAATATATGATGAAATAATTATACAACTCACCATAATGCAGAATCAGTGGGAGCTCTGAGCTTGTTTTCACTTGCCACTCACTGATAGGGTTTTCATATGAGTCTGCAAGCAACTAATCTATTATGGTCTCTGTGCAGTCAAACCTCTCTGCTAATGTTACTCTGTATTTGCAGCCGCTCCCCAGTGCTGGCATCACTGCCTCAGCTCCACCTCAGATCATCAGGCATTAGATTCTCATAAGGAGCGCGCAACCTAGATCCCTCGCATGTGAAGTTCAGAGTAGGTTTCGTGCTCCTATGAGAATCTAATGCCACCACTGATCTGACAGGAGGCGGAGGTCAGGTGGAAGGTGAGTGATGGGGAGCAGCTGTAGATACAGATGAAGCTTCACTCACTCACCCGCCGCTCACCTCCTGCTGTGCAGCCTGGTTCCTAACAGGCCACGGTCGGGTACCAGTCCGTGACCTGGGGGTTGGGGACCCCCTGCTCTATGTAATATGCACTTTATACATAGTAAGCCTCACAAGACGTTGCATGGTAAAAGTTATGCACATATTATAAATGAAAGTGACACCAGGGAGATCAAGTAAATTACCCAGTTAAATTACACATGTAAAATGTAGCAGAGTTTGACCCAGCAGGTACAATTTGGAAGGGCTGCCCTGCAAAGCATCCTCCCAGACCACACCTGCACTCTGCCAGCCTCGAATCCTCCTCCTCTTCCACAAGGACACAGAGCCCTCGCCCTCATTTTCTCCCCACTCAGCTCCAACGTGGGGCCACAGGGAAGCTGGTGTGACTAAGTCCCCCAGGCACAGTGAGTGCTGAGGAGTGGTTATCTGACCAAGCCGGTCGATCACAGGACCCACAACCCCAGGGACAAGGAAGGATAGAACCTTTCACAGGGAGTTTTTCTACTGGGGCTGAGCTGATAGGGAAGAGCTCTTTCCTATCTGTTCTTGAAGCTGTGAGGTCCAGTTGCCACAGGTCTTGTGCCCTCTACACGAAGGGTTAAAGCACACACGCTGAGAGGAGGAGAGAGGAGAGGCAGAGTCCTAGCTGCAAGTGGTCTCCAGATACACCTTGATCTGAGGCAAACCGGCCTAAGCCAATGCTATTCACTGAATAGCAGGGGTCTTTGTTTGGGGTTTTTTGTTTTGTTTTTTATTTTCCTGCTGTTCGTTTTTTGATGAATACTGGTACTGATGAGAGAAAGGTAGGGCCAACATAACCCCAACTCCAGCAATCTTCCTACCAGGTGCTGTGCTACCAATGTTCTCAAACTTACTAACAAATGTATTTTTTAGCAACTTGGCACAAACATGTCACCAGCCACAAGGTCCAGCACCTTAAGAAAGGATCACTCACAAAACAGATGCTAAAATCTTTTCAGCTAGATAAGAAAACAGAATCCCCCATGAAGCAGAGAGATAGGGGGTGATATATTCTACTCCTAAGGGGCTCCAGAATTAACAAAGATTGTTGAATTTGGTGGTTGGGTTTGTTGGTTTCTTATATCTTATTAATGCCAAGGGCAGTGGCTTCTGTTACAACGAGACATGCTATCAAAAATTATTTCTAATAATCGTTATGCTAATCCTAATGCTAACCCCAAGGTATTGATGACAGCAATAACACCCATTCCTGTAGTCTCCTTTCTATTTGGGAGAGCACAGACTCCTTAAGCCACCTTGATAGTATTTAATGTACCAGAGAGCCTTCACTAGTTAATGCCTTGTGAGCACTCAATAGCCCAAAATGTCATCATGCTACTGGAAAGCTACACCACCAGAAACACTGAGGATTCACAGACCCACAATAATGGAGGAATTTTCCCTATCATTCATCCCTCAAGTTGCCATAGATAACTTCCTCATCTCCCCCTCCCCATTACAGAGGGCCTCATTTGAGCAGCAGTATACTACAGATAGAGCCTTAGGAAAATATACTGAATCGGTATACAAGGGGACAGTGATATTTGGGGTCTCTCCAAGATCCTGGAAGATGGCTGCCTTCCTTCAAAGAAACCAGACATGTATCAGAACAGAGATATATACAAGATCATCTTTAAGAGCTGGAACAGCCTAGAGGTAATTATACTAATTATGACTAATTATACTAAGTATCAGAAAGTATTAAAAGTAATAGAACTACAGTAGGAAGGCCAGAACCAGAACCAGAAAGCCAGAATAGAAGTGTTGCTGACCAAGAGGTTAGACCTGTTTGGTTCTTGTAATAGGTATGTCTCTAACACAGAGATACTGCATCTTGATATCAATGTCTGATTAAATATCTATAATATAATATATAATTCCCTTTAGTCTGCTTCTGCTTATAAATTTGGCATCCCACATAGCTTGCTTTCAGAGACTATATGTACTAATGAACTAATGAGATAGCCTAAATATGCAGTCTCCTTAACAGTTATGTATCTTGTTATGAATTAACAAATTTGAAAATTAGCTTATGTAATAATTACCACAACATACATTTAGTGAATATTATTATATGTCAAACAGTGTCATAAACTTTAGCTTTTTGTTAATATTTGCTGAGCACTTATATGCCAGATACTGTGCTAGTGCTTTAAATATAATATTAATTAATTCTCACATCAATCTTATGATATAGGTTCTTTTATTATATCCATTTTGTAATTGAGAAAATAAAGGCTCAGAAAGGCTTATGTAACCTGCCCACGGACTCACATATAATAAGTGCGATAGAGAGGATTCCAATCCAGGTCTGACTCTATAAGGCCATGCATTCTACCACAGTTACTATAGATCTGGTTAATTTAAGTTTTCTTTCAAAGTTTTTCTGAGCCACAAAGGCTGAGTGTCAAATCAGTGATCCTTCTGAACTCAACAGTATAACTGCCACCCTACAAAGCCTCGCAGCAGTACTTCAGAGGGTGGTACCCCTGCCTTCTGAACTATTGCTGGCATGTAAACCCTTACGTCATTAGATAACAGATACAGGTCCACATCTCTTATCTGAGACTTTCAGATCAAATGTGTTTTGAAATTCACAATTTTTGAAAAGTAATATACATATAGTACATAAACTGTGTCACACCTGCAGGGGAGTCTGAAGTATTAAGCATTTAATTAATTTCACAATTAAGCATACTACTATTTAGGTAGTACAACATATATTTACACTAAGTATGATAGAGATTATAAATAGCCACACAGTTTAAGACAGGCTTTACTTCCAAATGAGAATATAATAAATTTAGAATAAAAACTTCTGGAATTCAGAGACTGAGGGATTTCAGAATTATGGGTAAAGGACTGTAGACCTGTATTTTGATCTAGTGACATCTTACATTGTAAAGTCCCAGGTCTCTCACTATTTCTTAAAAAGGACAATTTTATCTTCAGGTCAGAATTTCAGGCCAGTAGAAAGAGAACCACTTTCACAGGGTTTAATTAAGCACAGCTATGATGACAGGGATTGCACATCCTTTCTAAGAAAAAGTTAAATATTAAATACTAACTAGTAGCCTAAGTGCTACAAATTACTTAAGGTATGTTAATATATATTGGACCTCAATGTATATTTCCTATGTTTGTTTAGTTTTTCAAATACTGCCCAAAATACTAAATAGTGATTAATGTTATTTCACAAAAAAATGATTGAAAGAAATGATGGGGGTGTGTTAAACTCCAGGTGGTTTATGCTGTATATTAGTACTTCTCCCACCAAACTGTGCAGTGATAATCCATTATTATCATTCAACTTCACTTTTCTATTAAAAATTGCCAAGAATGTTTCTCCTTATTTGGAAAAGACTAAGTCAGGGCCCAAGATAATAAGATAATGAAAAGATGAACAGCAAGAAAAGCACTACGAAGATGGGAAAATTTGTACAATGCAAAAATTTTTTTTAACATCTTTATTGGAGTATAATTGTTTTACATTGTTGTGTTAGTTTCTGCTGTATAACAAAGTGAATCAGCTATACGTATACATATATCCCCATATCCCCTCCCTCTTGCGTCTCCCTCCCATCCTCCCTATCCCACCCCTCTAGGTGGTCACAAAGCACTGAGCTGATCTCCCTGTGCTATGCAGCTGCTTTCCACTAGTTATCTATTTTACATTTGGTAGTGTATATACGTCCATGTCACGCTCTCACTTCCTCCCAGCTTACCCTTCCCCCTCCCCGTGTCCTCAAGTTCATTCTCTACATCTGCGTCTTTATTCCTGTCCTGCCCTTAGGTTCTTCAGAATCTTTTTTTTTTTTAAGATTCCATATATATGTGTTAGCATACGGTATATGTTTTTCTCTTTCTGACTTACTTCACTCTGTATGACAGACTCTAGGTCCATCCACCTCACTACAAATAACTCAATTTCGTTTCTTTTTATGGCTGAGTAATATTCCATTGTATATATGTGCCACATCTTCTTTATCCTTTCATCTGTTAATGGACACTTAGGTTGCTTCCATGTCCTGGCTATTGTAAATAGTACTGCAATGAACATTGCAGTACATGTCTCTTTTTGAATTATGGTTTTCTCAGGGTATATGCCCAGTAATGGGATTGCTGGGTCGTATGGTAGTTCTATTGTTAGTTTTTAAAGGAACTTCCATACTGTTCTCCATAGTGGCTGTATCAATTTACATTCCCACCAACAGTGCAAGAGGGTTCCCTTTTCTCCACACCCTCTCCAGCATTTATTGTTTGTAGATATTTTTGATGAAATGCAAATTTTTCGTGTTGTTCTTGTATTGCAAGAACAATAGCCAGAACCATGGATTTTTGAAGTCTTAGTCCTAATTCTAAAACTCATCCCACAGATCCCAAATTAGAATGAGGCTATGCTCCAAAAGCTCCTTGTTCAAATTTGGAGTTTAGAACCCAGAACAAATTTTTGCAAAGAAACTGTTAAAAATGGTTCCCAGGTTAGCTAGGAAAAGCACTCAAAATACAGCATGTGAATATCAAAAGATATGGGGAAAGTTGTTATAAATTCAAACATTGCCTAAGAAATTATTTTCTTAAAGAATTTCTCTTAGATGTTGGTGCTTAAGGGAAAGCAGGATTATGAGCAAGAATAAGGAAGTAGGTCAAGAATTCAAGAACTATGCCAAAGGGCTTAAGAAACTTTCAAGGACTTGAGAAGTCAATGATCTGCAATAGACATATTTTACTTTTATAATCAAGGGGAAAAAAACCACTTTTTAAAAAGGCAATTTAAAAACACTCATCCTGAACAGACCTGTGGTTGCCAAAGGGGAGAAGGGGTGGGGAAGGGATGGATTAGGAATTTGGGGTTAGCAGCTGCAAACTATTATATATAGAATACATAAACAACAAGGTCCTACTGTATAGCACAGGGAACTATATTCAATATCCTGTGATAAACCATAATGGAAAAGAATGTAAAAAAGAATGTATATATATGTATATCTGAGTCACTTTGCTGTACAGCAGAAATTAACACAATACTGTAAATCAACTATAATTCAATCAAAAAATTAAAATTAAAAAAATTTTAGAAAGAATAAAAACACTCATTCTTTATCAGGTCTAATTTTACTTCAGAATGTATGGGTTTCCAAAAAAAAAAAAAAAAAAAAACGAAGGCAGAAGAGTTAACATGCAAGCACAGAATGGTGGGTTGGTCACAAAGGATATCATCACCTATCTGAAATTTACACTTCATCCTCTTCTGGGTGACTAAAATTTCAAAGTAGAATTATCTTCAAGAATTTGCCACTACCTTTCTGTGCTCACATTTTGTGAATTAAAAAAATCATCACTCAACAAATTCTAAGACTTAGTATCTGCTCCTCCTCCCCTTCTCTAGTAGGCTTTCGGTGAACTGGAATGGAAGAAGAGTCTTTTATTTATCCTTGGCATTTCAAAGGAGATGATTTAAGTCCCTATCTTACAACTTAGATGTAAAAGGATTCAGTACTTTTTAATGATTAATCAATGCAGTTTGCACTTTAGAACAGCCTCCGCAGAAAGTTTATTTCATTGTGATAATGATGTAAATTAGTTATCACCTGTAAGCAGAATAGTGATAACTTGGGTTTATTGTCATTTTAAAATATCAATGCTAGCACAATTCGGTATCCGAAGACAGAAAGAACATTCTATCTGGAGTCAGAAGACTTAATCACGTACAGAGAAACTACTGTGTGATTTCTTACGTCTCAATTTCTTCATGTGTAAAGGAAGTAATAACTATTTCACACTATTGCTCATTCCATAAATATTTACTGAATACTCACTAAGTGCCAGGCACTGCTCTAGATACTAAAAACAAAATGATGAACATAAGTCTCTGCTGTTCTCATGGAACAGAGACTTACATTCCAGAGGGAATGCTTACATTCCAGAGGGAAATAGACATAAACAAACAAACAAAAAAACAAAATAATTTTAGCAGCTAATAAGAAATGCTATGAAAAAATAAAACAAGACCATTGTGCTAGTGACTGACAGTGAGGTCTACTTTATATGGTTGTTAAGCAAAGACTTCTCTGAGCAGTGACGCCTAAATGAAGACCTGTACACCAAGAAGGAATCAGCCATGGTACAGCCGTGGGGTAATATCAGTCCAGGAAGCCAGAAAATATATGCACAGGCCTGAGGCAGGAACAAGTTTGAGGGGTTCTAGGAACACACAAAAAAAGCTATAGTGGATAGAGAGTGGTGAGCAAAAGGTTTACTGTAGAAAGGTAAGTGGAGAAAGATCACAAAGCCATAAGTCATAGTAAAGAGTTTGGATTTTTTTCCTATAGTCTAATATTAGAGAATTTTCAGCAGGGGGAAAAACATGATCTTTTTTTTTTTTTTTCATTTTTTTTAAAGATCACTTGGGCTGTTGATAGAAAATGGATTTTAGAGCACAAAAAGGAAACAAAGAGAACAGTTATGAGGTTTTTGCAATAGACCAAGTGAGACATTATGGTGGTTTATATGCGATAGTGGTAGCAAGAAAAAATGGGAGAAGTTATGAGGCTTAATGAGGCAATGTATTTGACAATATTAGAAAATACCTATGACAATGATTAATATAGTAGAGGCTTGTGACACACTATATTTTCCAAAAATGGCCTATAATAGTATTTCTCATCCCACAAGCTCTTCTAGAACTTTGCCACTCCCTCATTAAGAAGTGGTGTCTTTTGTTTGTGGGTGGGTCTTTGTAACTGCCTTAACCTAGCAGACCGGGTGGGACATAATACAAATTATTGTACATTCTCTTCCCGCATCACAAACAGCATGGGAATCTTAATCTCCCAAAGCCAGATGACTGAGTTCTCATTATGTAAGGATGAAGGAAAAATGATATCCTTTATTCATTTTGCTACTTGAAGAAATGTAATACAAAATGGTACAACAAATTATATAGAAAACTTTTAATAAAATGCCCTTAGGTTGTAGAATATCATGTATAAAATGATTCCATTTGTACAAAATATACATAAATGTGTATATCAGCACAGAGTTGCTAGGAAAGCTATTCTCCAAAACACAGATAGTAGGATTTCTGGTAGAACTTTTCTTCCTTCTACTTAATATAGTTTTCACTATTGTTTCAATTTTTAAAAATTAAGATTATGTTGTCATCTCTTCAAGAACAATAAAACTATTTTTTAAAGCTTTAAAATAAAGAGTAATGTCAAATTCTGCAGAGACAGCACTATTAAAACTAAGGGTAAAAAGCACCCATTGGGTTTAGCAACAAAGCTATCATTGGAGAACTTTGCTAGGATTTTCAGTGAAATCTGGAGGTTAAAAGATTGCTGTAAGGTAAATGCAAGATGGATGAATAAAGACAGACAATGTAGAAGAAGGCTCTTTCAATAGGTTCACCTATCCTGAAGAAGAGAGGTTAAGATGGTATTTCCAGGGAGACACAGAATTAGCAGAGATATTTTTCAACTTGGGAGAGATATAGTCCATGTTAATTTGTTAATGAAAATGTCAGTAGATCCTAAAATTCATATAGAAATTCAAGGAACCCAGAATAGCCAAAACAATCTTGAAAAAGAACAAAGCTAAAGGCCTTACACTTCCCAATTTCAAAACTTACTACAAAGCTACAGTAATTGAAATAGTGTGACACTGGCATAAGAATAGACATAAAGATCAATGGAATAGAACTGAGAGTCCAGAAATAAATCTTCACATGGTTTATGGTTAACTGATTTTCAATAAAAGTGTCAAGACAATGGAGAAAAAATAGTGTTTTCAATATATGGTGCTAGAATAACTGGTTACCCACATGCAAAAGAATAATAAAAATAATAAAGAATATAAAGTTTTTAAAAAATAATGTGACCCTTAGCTCACACCATATACAAAAATTAATTCAAAATGGATCAAAGACCTAAATGTAAGAGCTAAAACTATAAAACTCTTAGAAGAAAACTTGGGAATAAAACTTTGTGACCTTAGATTAAGCAATGGTTTTCCAGATATACCACCAAAAGCACAAGCAAAAAAAGATAAATTAGATATCAAATTAAAAATTTTTGTGTTTCAAAGGACACTATCAAGAAAGTAAAAAGACAACCCACAGAAAGGGAGAAGATATTTGAAAATCATGTATCTCATAAGGGACTTGTATCTAGAATATATAAAAAATTCTTACAACAACAAAGACAACCCAATTTAAAAATGGGTAAAGGACCAAATAGATATTTCTCTTAATAAGATTTACAAACAGCCATTGAGCACACAAAAAGATGCTCAACATCAATAGTCACCAGGGAAACACAAATCAAAATATAGTAAGATACTACTTCACACCCACTAGGATGGCTATAATCAAAATGACAGACAATAACAAATTGTTGGCAAGGATGCAGAGAAACTGGAACCCTTATACCCCTAGTGGGAATTTAAAAAGGTGTAGCTGCTTTGGAAAACAGTCTGGCAGTTCCTCAAAAAGTTAAACAGAGTTACCGTATGACCCAGCAATTCCACTCCTAGATATATATCCAAGAAAAATGAAAACATATGTCCACACCAAAACTTATGCACACAAGCGTTCACAGTACCATTAACCATAATACCCAAAATGTGGAAACAACTGAAATGTTCATCAGCTGATGAATGAATAAATAAAATGTGGAATATACATATAACAGAACATTCAGCAATAAAAAGCACTGATATATGCTACAATATGGCTGGACCTTGAAAACACCATGTTAAATGAAAGAAGCCATATTAGAATTATTTAAAGAATACTTTAATAATATGATTCTATTTATATGAAATGTCCAAAAGAGGCAAATCTACAGAGACTGAAAGTAGATTAGTGGTTGCCTAGGGCTAGGGGTGAAATACTGGAAGTGACTGTTAATAGAAATAGGGTTTCTTTTAGAGGTAATGAAAATTTTCTAAAATTGATTGTGGATATGGTTATACACTTCTGTGAATAAACTAAAAATAAAAAACTCATTGAACTGTATCTTTCAAAGAGATGATATATGTATTAATATCTCAATAAAATTGTTATAAAAAAATGAAAAGCACCAGGCCACCTAAAAATTTACTAAAATTTTCCATATGAAGCTGTTACAACTACAATGTTTAGTTGTCATACTGCAAAATAAATATTCTTAAAATAAACAACTAAAGTCTGTACATAGAAAGGAAGAAGCTGAAGACACACAGGAGAGAGGGAGGAAAGCAGAAAAAGGAGGAAATCTATAGACTGAGATCCTCAAAAAATTTGTGAGTAGATGGAATCCAGAACACCCAAGGATTACCTCTTCCATCATGACAGAGACGGATAGGCGGGAAAGTAAGTATACAAACAGGTGGGAGTACGAGCAGTTGAGAGTGTTTCCACCAAATGGACTCTATTGTCTCTGGGAAGCATGGCATCTTCTACGAGTGATGGAGGAAAAAGGAGGATTGAGAGAGGCTGTAGAGATAGTTGCCAGAGTGACAAACCAAATATTCATCCAATATTTTATTTGCCCATCTGTGCCATAAGAGTAATGCTAAAATAAATTAAATTAAATTAAATAAATGGACAATCTTAGCATGAAGGCTTAATGTGAACAAAACTCTGGGAAACAGAATATCAACTTTCATAATAATCCTTGTCATGTGAATGGGAAAAAATTAATTATGAATACCTCAAAATACCTTCCTTGAATATGATTCCATTTATATGATTCCATGTATCATGTAAACTTAACTTTTGCAAAAGAACTCTCCAGAAAGTGGGCATAGAGGGAATCTACCTCAACATAATAAAGGCCATATACGACAAACCCACAGCAAACATCATCCTCAATGGTGAAAAACTGAAAGCATTTCCTCTAAGATCAGGAATGAGACAAGGATGTCCACTCTCACCACTATTATTCAACATGGTCTTGGAAGTCCTAGCCACGGCAATCAGAGAAGAAAAAGAAATAAAAGGAATACGAATTGGAAAAGAAGAAGTAAAACTGTCACTGTTCGCAGATGACATGATACTATACATAGAGAATACTAAAAATGCCACCAGAAAACTACTAGAGCTAATCAATGACTTTGGTAAAGTTGCAGGATACAAAATTAATACACAGAAATCTCTTGCATTCCTATACACTAATGATGAAAAATCTGAAAGAGAAATTATGGAAACACTCCCATTTACCATTGCAACAAAAAGAATAAAATACCTAGGAATAAACCTACCTAGGGAGACAAAAGACCTGTGCAGAAAACTATAAGACACTGATGAAAGAAATTAAAGATGATACCAACAGATGGAGAGATATACCATGTTCTTGAATTGGAAGAATCAATATTGTGAAAATTACTATACTACCCAAAGCAATCTACAGATTCAATGCAATCCCTACCAAATTACCAATGGCATTTTTTACGGAACTAGAACAAAAAGTCTTAAAATTTGTATGGAGACACAAAAGACCCTGACTAGCCAAAGCAGTCTTCAGGGAAAAAAATGGACCTGGAGGAATCAGACTCCCTAACTTCAGACATTACTACAAAGCTACAGTCATCAAGACAATATGGTACTGGCACAAAAACAGAAATATAGATCAATGGAACACGATAGAAAGCCCAGAGATAAACCCACACACCTATGGTCAACTAATCTATGACAAAGGAGGCAAGGATATACAATGGAGAAAAGACAGTCTCTTCAATAAGTGGTGCTGGGAAAACTGGACAGCTACATGTAAAAGAATGAAATTAGAACATTCCCTAACACCATACACAAAAATAAACTCAAAATGGATTCGAGACCTAAATGTAAGACCGGACACTATAAAACTCTTAGAGGAAAACATAGGAAGAACACTCTTTGACATAAAACACAGTAAGATCTTTTTTGATCCACCTCCTAGGGTAATGGAAATAAAAATAAAAATAAACAAATGGGACCTAATGAAACTTCAAAGCTTTTGCACAGCAAAGGAAACCATAAACAAGACGAAAAGACAACCCTCAGCATGGGAGAAAATATTTGCAAATGAATCAACGGACAAAGGATTAATCTCCAAAATATATAAAGAGCTCATGCAGCTCAATATTAAAGAAACAAACACCCCAATCCAAAAATGGGCAGAAGACCTAAATAGACATTTCTCCAAAGAAGACATACAGATGGCCAAGAAGCACATGAAAAGCTGCTCAACATCACTAATTATTAGAGAAATACAAATCAAAACTACAATGAGGTATCACCTCACACCAGTTAGAATGGGCATCATCAGAAAATCTACAAACAACTAATGCTGGAGAGGGTGTGGAGAAAAGGGAACCCTCTTGCACTGTTGGTGGCAATGTAAATTGATACAGCCACTATGGAGAACAGTATGGAGGTTCCTTAAAAAACTAAAAGTAGAATTACCATATGATCCAGCAATCCCACTACTAGGCATATACCCAGAGAAAACCATAATTCAAAAAGACACATGCACCCCAATGTTCAATGCAGCACTATTTACAATAGCCAGGTCATGGAAGCAACCTAAATGCCCATCGACAGACAAATGGATAAAGAAGTTGTGGTATATATATATACAATGGAATATTACTCAGCCATAAAAAGGAACGAAATTGAGTCATTTGTTGAGACGTGGATTGATCTAGAGACTGTCATACAGAGCGAAGTAAGTCAGAAAGAGAAAAACAAATATCGTATATTAACGCATGTTTGTGGAACCTAGAAAAATGGTACAGATGAACAGGTTTTCAGGGCAGAAGTTGAGACACAGATGTAGAGAACAAATGTATGGACACCAAGGGGGAAAACCGTGGTGGGGTGGGGATGGTGGTGTGCTGAATTGCGTGATTGGGATTGACATGTATACACTGATGTGTATAAAATTGATGACTAATAAGGACCTGCAGTATAAACAAACAAACAAACAAAAAAGTAGATTCTTTTTTTTTTTTTAAGGAAGTCTAAACTAGTCTAAGAAGATTATCCTTTACAATAAAGTAAATGAGAAGAAAAAGACTGGGCTAGCCATTTGTTTTTCTCTATAAGCAGTAAAAGGAAATAAATCCTTAATCTAAATCACTTGAACATTGTTCTAGCTAGCTTTGATTGGAATTATGTAACTAGTTGAAAATCTAATCCTATGACAATTGCCACATATAAGAGTGGCATTTTTTAAGAACAACACTACTTTCCATCCTTCTACAAATTATTACCATCAACAAAACTGCCTGCAACAAAAGCAAGAACTGACTGCTTGTCTGATATAACACACTAAGCAAAAGATCCCACACAGTTCTACAGGCTCTGGATGATTAAACAAAAGTCACTGTTATAAATATAAGCTCAATAAGGTTTTCCATAAGCCACAGAAACATACATATTTGCTATCAGTATATTCTGCACAATTTACAAGGGTATATAAGCAACAACTCCAAAACAACCTTCTATATCTCATCTCTAAGCCTAGTTTGCAGGGCTTTGGACATTCCATTCACTATGAGAATGATGTGCCACATTACAGGGCTTGAAAATTATAATGCTTAGTACTACTATCAAAGAGTTTACAAGTTTACTGTACAAAGAATGTACCAGAGATACAACTAGTTAATTATAACAGATGTAAATGATTCAACACCCAAAAGAATTATATGAGCAAGGCTCAAGAGTATTAGAACAGGGACAAATCAAGGCTGATGAGAGTATTCAAGGAAAGCAAAAGATAAAAAATTTCCATATACTTCTTCCCACTGGTACTACTTACCCTCTTAGGAGGCGTCTTTCTTTTCTTTTCAGGGCATTTAGATTAGATACAATTTTTCTTCTGTTTCTTTTACAATTCTAAAACTACTATATTAAGATTTGGACTATTACTATATACCATGTAAGCTTAATAAAAATCATATTTGATATATTCAAAAACAGTTTATTTAGAAAAGTATAAATTCACTTTTAATTGTTTGATGTGAGTGGTGCTGATATCTTTCTAGGAGAATCTGAGACTCCCTCCTTTACATCTTTGCAAGAGAAACACATATACTTAAGCTCTTCAAAAACCTAAAATCCAAGAATTAGATGACATATTTTTTTTAACCACCTTCCAGATATTGCTAAGGACTGCCAAATAACACTTAAATGTGTTTAGATTACCAATGGTTTTGAAATTCAAAGTCACTATGAGTCTCTTTCAGTCAGCATGTAATAGCAAAGAACATATTATTTCTCTAATGATTCCTTTTACAAAGACTACCTTGAGTGGCCCTGATAACTTACTAACTCACTATTTCTAACATTCTCTCCAAAATGTTATAAAAACAATACAAATCAAGAAAGAGTGTTAAATATTTATGGGTAATGACTAAACAAATCATATTTTATAATCTCAACTAGTTCCTTATACAACCTGATTAATCTTCAACATGTCCCTAGTTATTCCTTTTTCCAGTTCCCATGGCCATTGATCTAAATCTTTACCACATTCCTTAAATCTTGACTCTACTCTCATTTTTAACATGGACTCTGCTTCCCATCCCTACAACATTTAAGCATACTCCTACCTTAGAAACCCCTTCCCCTCAATTCCATATTCTCCTCTGCCTCTTTCACAATGAAACATCTTGAGTAATCTACACTCATTTTCTCCACTTCTTACCTCCTATTTACTCTTCAAACCACTCTAATCTGGCTTCCACACCCACGACTCCATGGAAACTTCTCTCTTTGAGGGCA
This sequence comes from Balaenoptera ricei, assembly GCF_028023285.1. NCBI lineage: Eukaryota > Metazoa > Chordata > Mammalia > Artiodactyla > Balaenopteridae > Balaenoptera > Balaenoptera ricei. The sequence goes on along the minus strand of NC_082639.1, from coordinate 43,143,564 downwards.
TCAGTGATGTTCAAATTGATCAATCCAGTGGATATTTTTAAGATTTCATCTATTCAATTATCTCAATAGTATTCAAGCCAACTCACTATTCCCACCTTGACTGCCACATTCTTCTGGTTTTTCTCTGATATCTCTGGCTGTCCCTTTTCACTCTCCTGTGCAGGCTCTTTTCTCTGCCAATCCCTTAAATATGATTGTGATGGCTTAAAATCCCTCCACAAATTCTTTGACACTCCTTTCAAAAGGTAGAGCCTAATTCTCCTGCCCATGCCTAAAATTCCCATGCCCATGAGCATGAGCTGAACTTAATGATTCGTTTCTAATGAACAGAATAAGTCAGAAGTGATGTCCTCAGACCAGGTCATACTAAGCACTTTGGCTTCCTCCTGGCTCTCACTTGGATTACTCCTTCTGAGTGAAGCCAGATGCTCTATCATGATGACACTCATGTAGCCTAACGGAGAGGTTGGCTGGTGAGGAACTGAGGCCACCTTCCAACAGCCAGCAAGGAACTAAGGCTTTCTGCCAACAGCCGTGATTGTGAGTCATCTTGGAAGCAAATCCTCCAACTCCAGTCAAGCCTTTCAGGTGACTGCAAACCTAGCCAATGTCTTGACTGCAACTTCATGGGAGACTTTGAGGCAGAACCACCTAGCTAAGTCACTCCCAAAGTTCTGAGCCACAGAAACTAGGCAATAATAAATATTTGTTGTTTTAAGTGGCTAAAATTGTGGGTAATTGGTTACAAAGCAATAGATATCTAATCCAATGGTGTTTCTCAGTGTTCTATTCAAAGCTCTCTATTATTCCCACTCACTCTCTCAACTCTCCATTTGTGTAAAGCTAATATTTATCTGTAACCCAGATTTTTTCCTAAGTTCCAGACTACACGATATCTTTACATCAATTTCAACATGCCCCAAAGCAACCACCTTTCTCACCCCAACCTATACTTCTTATCCTTCCTATCATCATTTATCCAAGGAAGTCTAAAAACCTGGATTTCATCAGACTCCTCCTCCCCTTTCACTCACATCCAATCAATCACTGAAATCCTGTCAATATGACTTCATTATTTCTCTGTAACCATAGTATTCTTTAAAGAATACAAATTTTATCTGAACCTATTGATCAATTTTAAAAATCACAGAGAGACAACCAGACATCACGTGCCACTTGATGTACAGGTTTCCCCTGCTACCTGAAAGTAGAGTGTTCCTATGAAACCTTCCTGAAATGGCATAAAGCAAAGATGCAATTACCTTAGGACACATCTTTCTAACAGATGCACAAAATAAATCAAGATAAAGCAAAGATGCTCACAGACACAGTTCAAAGCTGTGGCAGCTTGATGCTGTGTAGTTCCCAGGGAAGGAGTTTATTGGCACCACTCTTGCTGCTTGGGGTGCTCACTGCCTCTATAACAGCTCACTGCAAAAAAAAACTCTGAATGCTATTTTTGCTTTTCACCTATTTTCCATAAAAGCAAAAATCCTCTTCGGATTTCTTCTGGTTAGCAAAAACAGGTACTAATATAGGTCTTTCCTAAAAGTGAAGCGGGGTAAAGCAAATTCTCAAAAAGTGGGAAATACCTGTAATATGTTCCACCTACAAAGTATTCCTGCCCAAAGGAAAAAAAAAAGTTAAGCTTCTAGCTCTAATTATCAGTTTATAGGAAACACGGAGGACAAAGGAACATGTTTAAACATACCACAAGAATATTATCAGCAAAATCCAGAATGTAGAAAATCTACAGAATAATTTGCTGTCTTCAACCAATGAATGGCAGGACTTCCTTGATGGCACAGTGGTTAAGAATCCACCTGCTAATGCAGGGGACACGGGTTCGAGCCCTGGTCTGGGAAGATCCCACATGCCGTGGAGCAACTAAGCCCGTGCGCCACAACTACTGAGCCTGAGCTCTAGAGCCCGCGAGCCACAACTACTGAGCCCACGCGTCACAAGTGCTGAAGCCCACACGCCCTAGAACCCGCGCACCGCAACTACTGGGCCCGAGTGCCACAGCTACTGAGCCTGCGTGTTGCCACTGAAGCCTGAATACCTAGAGCCCGGCTCCGTAACAAGAGAAGCCACCGCAATGAGAAGCCCAAGCACCACACAAAGAGTAGCCTCTGCTTGCCGCAACTAGGGAAAGCCTGTGTGCACCAATTAAGACCCAATGCAGTCCCAAAAAATTTTTTAATTAAAAAAAAAGCAAATGAATGACAAAGAAAAAAAGAGGGAAGGAGGACCTATAGAGTAAAAGATACTCAGTTTTATGTGTGGATCTTATTTGGAATCCTGACTCAAGTAAACCAACTGGTGAGGGAGAGGTGTTTGAGAAAAAAATCAAGGAAATTAAACATTGACTGGATAGTTGAAAATATTAATAAATAATTATTATTATTTAGTTGTAATAATGGTATTGTGATAACATTTTTTTTAATTTATTTATTTATTTATTTATTTTTGACTGTGTTGGGTCTTCGTTTCTGTGCGAGGGCTTTCTCTAGTTGCGGCGAGCGGGGGCCACTCCATCGCGGTGCGCGGGCCTCTCACTGTCGCGGCCTCTCGTTGCGGAGCACAGGCTCCAGACGCGCAGGCTCAGTAGTTGTGGCTCATGGGCCTAGTCGCTCCATGGCATGTGGGATCTTCCCAGACCAGGGCTCGAACCCGTGTGCCCTGCATTGGCAGGCAGATTCTCAACCACTGTGCCACCAGGGAAGCCCCTGTGATAACATTTTTTAAGAGAGAGACCTTAACATTTAGTAATACATACTGGAATATTCACAAATGAAATAATGAGTTCTGGGATCTGCTTTAAAGTAATCCAGTGGTCTAGGAAGGAGCTATTGGGAGTATTAATAAGACAAGGTTGGCCATATGTTGATAATTGTACAAGCTGGATGACAGGAATTCATTATACTATCCTCTTTTCTGTATGTTTGAAAGAAATTTTCTATAATAAAAGTTTTTTTCTGTAACAGAAAGTGCTTACAACACTTAAATGACTTTCCACTGCCCTGGGGGGTAAAGTTCAAATTCCTTAGCATGGTTGATCAAGAAAGTCTTTCATTATCTGGCCCCTGCTTCTCTCTCCAGCTCATCTCACCATTGTCCACCACACAGCCCAAACTCCAGGACTAATAACAAGCTCCTTACTCTTGTCTCCTCGAAAAACATTTATTCCCTCTATCTCAAGCAGTTTTCTCTCTCTGCTCACGTGGCTAATCTCTATTCACCATTCAGGTAACAGCAAACCTACTTCTTCTAGGAAACCTTTTCTGACCCTCCAAGACAGAGTCAAGTTACCCAACTCTGCACCTCCCAAAATCCTATGCTTCCCTTATCACAGCTCTTACCTGATGTACAGGGCAGTAGACTCTAGGTATCATGAGACTATGGACTATATCCATCTTATTTACCATTTTAACCCTTCTTCTTAGCATAGTGCCTGGCACATAGTACATAGTCAAAAAACATTTGACAAATTTACAAAAGGCATGACCTCCACTAACTTTCTAACCTTCCAACTCCTCACATATCTATATCTCCCATAATCTATATCATGTATCTATGTCTCCCTCAATTTTCTTTCCTTTCTTGTCTTCCTTTGTGATCATGATTCACCTAAACGGTTGGCTGTCCACACAGTGTTCCCAAATTTATATCCTTAGCCCTCCCTGGGCCTCTCACCTAATAAAAATTCAACAAATTCTGTGCTATAATCTAACAGATCTTCATCTCCAGGCCTGACCTATGGCTCCAAATACCTTCTGGACTCAATCTCCTGTTATCTCCCTACGCACCTTTATACTAAAGCTGCTCAGAAATTCTCAATATCTTAATGCATTTTATGTTCTCAAGTTTCCCAATTTGTACATATTTCCCACTGCCTGAAATGCCCTTCTTCTCTTCTACCTTTAAGTCTCGGCTCAAATGTCTCTCTAGCCTTTTTTAGGCAATGTGCCCACAGGAGTCTATTCTTACTTCTATTGTAGAATTTACCATACTGTTTTGAAATTATGTTTAGCTGTCTGCTCTGCTAGATTGTGAGTTCCTGGATGGAAGGGACTCTCTCCTTCGTGCTTGTACCTCCAACATATATAGTAAAGTGCCTATTAAAAAGTCCCAGATAAATGCTTGCTGAATGAATAATTGTTTCTAATAATTAAAAGACTGAGCTTGAGCTGAAAAGATTGCCTAATTCTACTTTTCTAAAGAAGGTAATCAGTTTCTCTGTTCCTGTATTGGTCAGAATAATTTACTAAACTCTTTTTCAAAAACCGAAAATTTACGTATTATGAAAATAAAAGAAATGTAAAGTAAAAAGACCATCCATTCCCAGAAGATAGGTTTGGGTCTGGGCCCAGGTCCAGAAGAGAAGATCCAGGCTAAGGTGAGGTTTGCGTGAATCTATTTAGTTCACAGCAATTCCCGTGATCCTTTCCAACCCTGAGATTATCCCAATATCAGTTCTTGGTACAGGCCGACTCTAAAACAAGGTCAATTTAGTTTAGTCCAGGGTTTTCATGGCCACCCTAGAATAGGCCTGCAACCACAGAGCCAGACCAGAGCCCGAGTGATTTTGGAAACAAGGAATAGAGTAACTTGCTATTTACTGCTCTGCTTAAAATGCTGTGCAACTAATTCAGATACTCCTCCTAGAAGATGCAGCTCCAAGTTAACAGCCACATGCAAATCATTAAGATGTACCTTCATCCTTCCAAACCCTAATGTACTGAAACAATGTCGAAGTGTACAGAATTCATTGCCAACATTCAATGTCTCCTACTTTCTCTTTAAGTGAATACCTATCCTTTTCCCATCTTTACTGGACCTCCTCTAATTTGGGATTGAGTATCATTTTATTTTCACAAGATCATTTTATTTTACAATATTTCTCTGTGGTTTCTCTGCAAGCAAATACTTTAACACCAAAGAACAAGAAAAAAAAACTCCTAAATATCCATTAGTGAGAAATATGATACCTCCTTCTGCTGGCAGGGATGATGTTTTTATAGTCTCATCTCAGAAGGGAGGATAAGTAATGGGGGGGAGGGTGGCAAGGAAGAAGTATAATTTAAAAAAACGTATTTAGCCAGTAAGACAAGGAGAGATTTGTCAAGATATTCAGAAACTAAAAGGGCAAGGAGGCAGAAAAAGGATATGACAAAGGAAGAAAAACAGGAAAAAAAGAAGATTCTGTCTGCACTAGGAGTTCCCAAGAACCCCAGCTTGGGGCCTCTCCAGTGTGGCCCTAGATTCAGACCCACACAAAGTTGGGATTTGTAAAGTAACTTCATTCCATAGTGCCACTCACTGAAATTACTCTACCTTGAATAGGCTGGAAAGGTTCAAAAGGATTTTCTGATTATCACTTCTACTGAAACCCAATATTACTCTTCATTTATCTGAACTATGAGATTTCATAATTCCAGAGTTTTCAGGATACAGTGTTCATTTGCCTCTCTTTCATGGCTACCTAAAGATAATCTTGAAAAATGTATTTAAACCTCATTCAGGTTTGGTCTTTTTTTTCCCTTTAAAAATTATGTAAAGAAAGGAAGTTGATGTTGAAAGTTATACTTGTTACTCCTGCAGGCTTGTCTTTAGTAACTCAAAGATTGCCATTTTTCTCCTTCCTGTAGTGAAAGTGAAGTGTAATGGAAAAAGTAAAAAAGCCAGTTATTTAGAACCCTGATAACACTGCTTACTGCTAGCTCTGTGATCTTGAACAAACTGCTTAAAAGCCTGGAGCCTCAGATTCCAAAACTGTAAAATGGGGATAATGAATACCTACCCTGCAGAGTTATCGTGAGTAAAATGAATTAAGGGAACCACTACACTAGAAGGTAAGCTCCAGAGAAAAGGAATGGTGAATATATTGATCTCTGTTGATTCTTGCTCACGTGCACACGCGTGTGCACACACACCCACACACCCCTAGCCTAAAGCAATAATAATTAACCTGTAGTAGGCGCTCAATAAATAGTGTTTAAATTAACGAAAAAATACTAGCGTCCCCATTTCTCTCATTGACATTAACCCTCCTTCCATAATCATAATTCTTTTTCCTTCTGTCTTCTATTATTTTCCAAAGCCTTCAGGACATTCTATTTTGTTCTTTTAAGAGGCTTCTTCCCTCTCATTGGCTATTATTAACTAGACACCATTCAGAGACAGTACTTTTGGAAGTAATTTCTCTAATTCCACCCACTTTCCATTTCTAATGCGTCGGGGGTGGAGGGATAGTCAGAACATAAGATTCATAGCAATTCATGAACCTTCCCACGGCCACTGATTCGTGTTTAACGACACTGAAGCCCTTAACTCAGCCCTTCCCAGAATATAACTTTCAGGAGACATCGCACTATCCAGTCTCTCTTCGCTAACAAGAGACTCCTGTGTAGGAAATCCTCCGCTCTCAAAAGTTAAGGCGTCGGTTACGCTCGCCTCCCGCGGAATGGAGGCGGGAGTTCTGTGAAAAGAGACACTCAACTTGGGCAGACCTGCGAAGGCAAGTCACTTCAGGACCCGGCCAAGCTCGTCAGACCCCTGCTCTAAGAAAGCAGCGCTCCTCAATCCCTGGAGGGAAGGTAAGGGGCGCGGCCGTCTACAGGGCCTGGGGGGACAGTATCAAATCCATGATTAACATGGGGAAACCGCACGGACCGCGCGACCGAACCCCTCAAAGCACGACTACAACCACCCACCCACCTACAACAGCACCCCGCTCCACCCCCCCAACAAACACCCGTCCCTAAGAAACACGGCTCGCCCCCAGCCCATAAATCATACAGCCGGTGCCTGCTTATTGGCTGAGCCAGCATCTCTTTCACCCTCATTGGCTATCAGGGACGTAAAACCCTCCCCCAGGAGGGAGCCCTCCCGTACGGCTGCACCCCCAGCCTAGCAACCTCTTCCCGGCTACCAAAACGCCCGGTCCCCACCTCCACCCAGGGATCGCGACCCCCGAGGCGCTCGGGGCTTTGCCTCCGAGGACTTACTGTGTAATAGGAGAGCAGCCCTGCATTGTAGTCCAGCACGAACCAACGGTACTGCCAGCCCTTCATTACGTTAGTCCATTTACTCAGCGGCCCTTCCATGATGGACGCCATCTTGCGAGCCGCCAATGACAACAAACTGCCTGACGTCAATCGCCTATAAGGCATTCGGCATGCGGTGGGCGTGGCCTCCGCGGGCAGGGGCGTGGCCAGGGCGGGGCCGGCGGCTCCTTGCCCTGGTGGACTCGCTGACCCATGCCCCCAGCTATAAAACTCAAAAAACGATTTTTTTGGGAGCCTGTTGTGTGTAGGACTCCGTACCTGAGATGTGAAGAACTCAAGCATGAATACTGCTGTTAAGATTATTTATTAACATAAATAATTTTACTGCCCATGATGATACCTTACACATCCAAAAGATTTCACATCTGATATTCATTTAAGCAATCATTTCACAAACCCATTCATTTAATAAATACTTTTTGATTTGTGCTAGATACTCTTAGGCTTTGGGGATTCAGCAGAGACTTCATGATGCGAACAGGTAATAAATTATACAATATGTTGCAATTTGGTGATTTGGAGAAAAATTAAGCAAGGAAAGAAGCAGAGAGTAGGGGCTACAATTTTAAGTTCCCAAACAGAGAAGGCCTGAAATGAGAAAGTAACTTTTGAGCAAAGACCTAAAGAAAGGGAAGGCGGGAGGCTGGCAAAGGAGCAGCAGATTGTTCATTGTTAGTGGAGCATCGAGCGAGGAGAAAGTAGTTGGAGATAAGGTCAGAAAGTAAGGGGAAATCACGTAGAGCCTATAAGGACAATGGAAGTATTGTCCTACATATTGAGACAATGTCTGAGGTCCTGGGAATGCAACGCTGAAGGAGACAGAAAGGTTCCTTGCTAAGAGCTTAAATTCTGTGATGTGAAAGCAGACACTAAACAAGTAAACAAGAAAAATATCTAATAGTGATGAATGCCTTGCAGAGAATTTAAGTAAGCTGATGTAATAGGAAGCCAATGGGTAGCTACTTTATATTAGGTGGCTGTGAGTGGTGCCTCAGGAAATGGCATTTAAATTGAGATGTGAAGGGTAAGAAAAAGGGAACTAAGAAGCAGGGCATTAGCTAGAAGTGGCTGTGAGATCAAGGGAGAGGTTTTCTTTGTCTTTAATTTTTAATTTTTAGCACTTAAAAGTATTTTGTATATTCAGGTACTGTGCTGTGAATCCCTCCTCTTTGATGATAACAGAAGCTCTAGGAAAAAGAATATCACTGAGGGAGCTAAACAGAGAACCTACTTGCTAGCTAATCAATTTGGTGAAGATCTAAAGTAAGATCAAATTTATTATGCTTGATCTGCTTGATATCTTTTTTCTCGGTTTTATTGAGATATAATTGACATATAACATTGTGTAAGTTTAAGATGTACATGATTTGATATATGTGTATATTGTGAAATGATTACCATACTACGTTTAGTTAACATCCATCACCTCACCCCATAATCTTTTTTCTTGTGATGAGAACTTTTAAGATCTACTCTCTTAGCAACTCTCAAATATACAATACAGTATAGTTAACTATAGTCACCATGCTTTACACTACATTCCCAGAACTTATATATCTCATAACCAGAAGTTTTAATCTTTTGACCAACTTTTAGTTTGATGTAGTCCCACTTGTTTATTTTTGCTTTTGCTGCTTTGTGCTTTAGGTGTCATATCCAAAGAAATCATTGCCCAGACCTATTTCAAGAAGCTTTCCCCTGTTTTCTTCTAGGAGTTTTATGGTTTCAGGTCTTACAATTAAGTCTTTAATCCATTTTGAGTTAATTGTTGTAAGTAGTTTAAAATAAGGGTCTAGTTTTATTCTTCTTCATATGAATTTTCCCAGCACCATTTATTGCAAAGACTACCTTTCCCCCACTGAGTGAGTATTCTTGGCTCCCATGTCAAATATTAGTTGACCGTATATGCATGGGTTTATTTCTGGGCTCTTGATTCTGTTCCACTGATCTATATATCTGTTTTTATGCCAGTGTCATACTGTTTTGATTACTATATCTTTGTAATATAGTTTGAAATCAGAAAGTGGGATGCCTCCAGCTATGTTATTCTTTCTCAGGATTGCTTTAGCTATTCAGACTCTTTTGTGGTTCCAAATGAATTTCAGGATTCTTTTTTCTATTTCTGTAAAAAATGCCACTGGAATCTTGAGAGAGATTGCATTGAATCTATAAGTGGCTTTGGGTAGTATGAACATTTTAACAATATTAATTCTTCCAGTTCATGAACACGAAATAACTTTCCATTTATCTGTGCCTTCTTCAATTTCTTTCATTAATGTTTTATAGTTTGCAGTGTACTGATCTTTCACCTCCTTGGTTAGATTTATTCCTAAGTGTTTTATTGTTTTTTGTTGCTGTTGAAACTGTGTCCCACAGGGTTAACAGAAGCTGGAGCCTAAACAGAAATCCTTGAGTGTGTCTCACAGAACAGCAGATAAGGAAACAACTTGTTAGTAACCCCTCTCTTTGTAACCTGCCTTTACTGATTAAGTCTGCTTTCAGTTTGTTTGATTTTTTTTTCCTTTCTCTAACTGCATGCCCTCCAAGCTTCACATAGCCTAGGTAATATATCACCGTACTTCTTAACCACCCCTACAGAGAACACTTCTGGCATATGGATCACTATAGTAACAGGAGCTTAAGTTATTTTCCAGAAATTTGGAGTCGGCTCCTGCCCAGTTCAGACTGACTAAGACTAGTGGGGACCACTGACCCTAAAACTGGGCCTGCTCAGAACACTGAATACCTCACCTTTTCCCTACCTCCAATCACATTTCCCCACACTGAAAACCACCCTGCTTCTTTATCCCATAAATATCACAGGCCTGTCGCCCTTGGGGAGACAGATATGAAATTTGTTCTCCTGACTCCTCGCTTGGCTGACTCGTGAATAAACCCTTTCTGTACTGCAAAGCTCCATGTCTCAGTTTGGCCTCCTGCATGTCGGGCAAACAAACTTGGTTTGGTAACGCTATTGTAAATGGGATTGTCATTTTTATGGTTTTTTTTTTCAGATAATTTATTGTTAGTGTATGGCAACACTACTGATTTTTGTATAATGATTGTATCCTGTAACCTTACTGAATTTGGCAATTAGATCTAACTTTTTTTGTGTGGAGTCTTTAGGATTTTCTGTATATAAAATCATGTCATCTGCAAACGGAGAAAATTTTACTTCTTCCTTTCTGATTTGGATGCCTTTTATTTCTTTTTCTTGCCCAATTTCTCTGGCTAGGACTTCCAGTACTATGTTGAATAGGAGTGATGAGAGTGCACACCCTTGTCTTGTTCCTGATCTTTGAGTAAAAGCTTTCAAGCTTTCACCATTTAGTATGATGTTAGCTGTGAGTTTGTCATACATGGCCTTTATGACATTGCAGTATATTCCTTCCATACCGAATTTGTTGAGAGTTTTAATCATGAATGGATGTTGAATTTTGCCAAATGCTTTTTCTAAATTTATTGTGATGATCATATAATTTTTACTTTTCATTCTATTAATGTGATGTGTCATGTTTATTAATTTGCTTGTTGAACCATCCTTGCACCCCAAGAATGAATCTCACTTAATTGCTGTGTATGATTGTTTTGATGTGCGGTTGAATTTGATCTGCTAGTATCTTGTTGAGAATTTTTGCTTCTATATTCAGAGGGATATTGGCCTATTGTTTTTTTGTTTGTTTTTTTGTTTGTTTGTTTTCATGTAGTGTCTTTGTCTGGCTTTGATATCAAGATAGTGCTGGCCTTGTAAAATGAGTCTTGGAGTGTTCCCTTCTGTTCAATTTTTTTGAAGGGTTGAGAAGGATTGGCATTAATTTTTCTTTGAATGTTTGGTGAAATTCACCAGTAAAACCAGGAGCTATACTTCATCCATAGTAACAAGAGGGAGAGCAGTGAGTATGGGTTCAAATGCCATGGATTGGTAGTTTGGTGGTAGAGAAATAAATAAGCTTCTATCTGCTTTTAGTTGAGGAGAGGCTCAAAGCTTAGTGGTAGGAATGTGGACTCTGATGCCACAGTACCTCGGTTTGAATCCTCAGGCCCATTAGTTAGTAGCTATATGGTATTAGGCAAGTTTTCTAACTTCTCTGTGCCTCAGTTTCTCCATCTTTAAAATGTGGATAATAAAAAGTTGTCTTCAGGATTAAATGAGCTCATACATGTAAAAACCTTAGAACAGTACCTGATAGATACTAAACACTCAATATATATTAGTTGTTAGAATTTCCTGAAGAAAATGTGGCATGAAAAAAAGAGGGAAATGTTTGAAAGTGTCATTTCAAAGAGTGAGAAAACAATAGAAGTGGAGTAGGATTGCTGGGCAGTGTTGCATGCCCATTTAAGATTTATGGTCATGGGGACTTCCCTGGTGGTCCAGTGGGTGAGACTCTCTGCTCCCAACGCAGGGAGCCTGAGTTCAATCCCTGCTTGGGGAATTAGGTCCCACATGCATGCTGCAACTGAGTGTCCGATGCCGCAACTAAGGAGTCCTCATGACGCAATGAAGATCCCGTGTGCTGCAACTAAGACCTGGCACAGCCAAAATAAATAAATACATAAATAAATAAATATTTTTTAAAAAGATTTATGATCATGAATTAAAAGTGAGACCAGTCAACAGGGATATCAGCTTTTCTTCAGCAATGTCATGCTGTTCAGGAGTTAGCTCGGAGTGTGTAGAGAGCTGGATTTATCCAAGTGAGCAAAGTGAAGGGAGAGGACAATTAAGTTCATAGTGATATCCAGGGGTGTGATTATGATTATGTACTATGAAACCTAGTTTAGGTAAGGAAGGAAGTAAGAACAGGAGGATGAGTTACCCTGGCTCTGCTATTTTGGCTGTGGGGCCTTAGGTAAGCCTTTGTAGGACTGAAATTCCTCTTCTGTAAGCATGAAGGTAATCATCTCTATCTAATTTAAGTAGTAAATAAGAATATATCTGAAGGGGATAGCAGCCAATAAAAACTACCTTCCAGTTTCCCCCTTCCGTCCTTTTCTTTGGGATAGCCTCTTTCTTAGACTTTACAGTTCAACGGTTTGTTGAAAACAAGGCACATGTTTAGCACCTTCAAGAAAGCTAAAGCTGAAGAGACACAGTTCCTATCTAGTAGCTAACCAAGGGCATGAAACATCCATGCAACCGAGTGTAATACAAAGCTACTCTCTTTTCCTTTTGGATATATATTTTTTTCTCACTAATTCCACCATATATTATCTACCTTGTGTCAGGGACTGTGCCTTGAACTGTGCCAGGAGTGTTATATATCTTATCACATTTAATCATCACAATAACCCTATGAATGTGTTAGTTTCCATATTTTACAATTAAGGAAAATGAGGTTCAAAGAGATTAAGCAACTTGCCCAGGTACCTATTAGTATTAATTGGTGAGTATCTGAGTCCAATGTAAACACATGTCTATCTTTTTGTTATGCTACGTGGCCTCACCAAAAGACACTACACAGTTCTCGTAGAAACTTAGTATTCCAGAAACATTATTCAGCAGAAAACCTCACGTTGCTGATGTCTTTTGGCATAAACAAAGTGTTAGGATCTTGAAATATTATTATTCAGACTGAGTTAAAAGATTTACAAAGTGTCAGTTACTACTCCTCCATTGGCTTCTTGAGAGCAGAAACCAGATCATATTCATCTCTGTGACCCTAGAAACTAGACCAATGCCTGGCACACAGAGGTACTTAAAAATTGTTGTTTGATCTGAATTATGTGTTCTACTAAAACTAACTTACTGGGACTTCCCTGTCGGTCCAGTGGTTAAGACTCTGTGCTTCCAATGCAGGAGATGTGGGTTCGATCCCTGGTCGGGGAACTAAGATCCCACATGCCACGCAGTGCGGCCAAGAAAAACAAAAACAGAACAAAAAAACCCAAAAAACTGACTTACTAAGTTCCAAATTCTGTGCTAAGAACCATCACCTACATTTTCTCCTTTAATTCCCACATCAATCCTTTAAGATTTGTATTATTACACACATTTTACAGATGAGGATGTTGGGACACATACTTATTAAATGGCTTGCCCAAGATCACACAGCTAGTAAACAGTAGAACCAGAATTAGAATTTAGGTTTTTTTTTTTACCCCACATCCATTCAACCCCAGCTGCAAGCTGTATTTGCATTGTCTATGTGTAAATAAAGGTCTTGGACTTGACACAGGCAGCATCATCAACTTCTAAATCAGCTTTAACTTTTATCAGGCTCACAGAGGCATCAGCAGGCTCTACTTAACTTCAAATGTCAAAACATAGGTCATCAGGAAGAGCCAGGAGCAAGGGCAGTTCTTGACTCCTAAGACCATGTCCAATTGCACAGCACTTTTTCTACATTCTACACCAAGTGTCTAACTACATGCTTTAGATCATCAGCTAAAATTAAACATGGTGGAGACACAGCAGCTCTCGTTCCCACATTCCTCAGTGACTGGCCTCTCTTGGAATGAGGTAGCAGCTGAAGCAGAGCCGGAAATGAGGGTCAGACTCAGAATCAGAAGGTAGAGATGATGTTTACCATTAAACATCATACGCTTACCAAGGACAGGTAATTTATCCTGCCACTTAGAATATCAATAAATGTTAAACTAAAGATGTGATTTTTAAAAGATCAGGAACTTCCCTGGCGGTCCAGTGCTTAAGACTCCGCGCTTCCACTGCAGGGTTCGATCCCTGCTCAGGTTACTAAGATCCCGCATGCCACATGGCCAAAAAAAAAAAAAAAAAAGATCATTTTGGCAGCAAAACTGACAACAAATCAGAGATGGGCAAGACTGGAAGCAAGGACACAAACTTTTAAAAAGGTAAGCAAGTAGTAGAAATAGTCTAAACGTGAACAATGAGAACAATGACGGCAGGGATGGAGAATGGGAAAGATACTGTACTGCATATTTACTGAGAAACATTTTGGAAATGAGATTTTAAAACCCACTAAACAATCTAATTAGATGAAGAGGGAATAAAGGGAGGGAGAGACAAGATCAAGTTTTCAAATTTGCACAACTGAATAATTATTTAAGTAATCAAGTTTTTTTTTTAAGGAAGAACAAAAACGGCATTTCTCAATATGAAGTTTCCTTCCTCTACACAGCTGTTTTGAAATGTACTTTTTTTAAAGTTTCTAGCAAAAATGATTTCCAACATTTCCACAGCCAAGATTGGCGGTGCAAATTGTTTCAAAATGCATTCTGTCGTTGCTGGTTTGTTGCCTTCTCTTCCTAAACTTCCCACCAACTGCTTTTTGTTATTGTTGTTGTTGTCATGTTTCTTAATTGGCAGTTGTTGGGCATCAAATAAAACATTTACAAAATGCTGCCTTCTTAAGGGAAAACACAGAAACCTACAAAAACTTGACCATTCTTTGCTGATTGTAGAGGAAACAGAAGATTGATTTTAAATATAGGAAAAGCAAAATAAGACATAGCCTATTTTGCCCACAAACAAATCCCAGTTCTTTCCCACCCTTTCCTCCAGCTAGAAAGCAAGAAAGTGAAATATCATGCTTAGGAAAATACAGCTATGATTTTGAGGCAGAAGCGAGCTGGGGAAGGGAGAGAAAATATTTTAGGACATCTAGACTCTGTAAGTGTTCTAAGGAGAGAAAAGGAGGAATGCATTCATCTTTTGCCCTCCCTTTTTAATGTCCCCTTGGAGACGCACATTACGGCTACCCTGGGCTTTAAACATTTCACAGACATCCTCCCCCCTTCAGATGGAATTGACCCCTCATTCCCTTGTGCCCCACCTATTCTCTGAACAGATTTCTAATGGAGATTCTGGGACACCTTATAGCGTCGATTATTGTGTGGTTCACAGAGACTGAATGCCCCCCAACCCCGCCCTTGATAGTGGATTCTTTGAAGTTTTGGTCATATGTGCATCCTCAACTTAGCTCAGGGCCTGATATGGACGATAATGAAACAGTGGAAGCCACTTAGCAGCACCAGGCAATCTGGATAAAAGGTGAGGGGAGGCAAGGGAAGCTGGTTTGTTGGAAACAGTTTTTACTTATGTTTTGTATTTATTTGAGTTGGTTTAGAGGAGTTAATAGAGATTAAGGGGCTAAATCTCCTGGGCCTCCTTCCTCAATAAATGTTGAGGAAAAAGTAGCTTCTCAAGACTATAATCTCCTTGAGGTCAGTGACTTATTCACCCGTGTATCCCCAATGTGAGAACATTGCCTGGGACACAGCAGCCCACGCTGAATGTTTGTGAAACTGATTTGAACTGAGCTCCTTGCTTTTCTCTTGTTGCTGTTGACCCTTGAACCATGCAGGGTCAGGGGCACCCACCCTAGGCAGAGTGGAAAATCCTTGTGTAACTTTAGAGTTGGCACTCTGTATCCAAGGTTCCCCATCTGCAATTTCAACCAACCACGGTTCAGATAATATTGTAGTAGTCTATTGAAAAAAAATCCAGGTATAAGTGGACCTGCACAGTTCAAACCCTCGCTGTTCAAGGGTCAACTGTCTTCCCCTTTCCTGGAATGACCTTTCCTTTTTTTCTCTGCCTGGGGAAATTTTTACTGATCATGCAAGTCCCAATTCGAATGTCAATTCCTCTTTGAGGGCTTCTTCGGACACCCACCCTATGCCAACAGCCAGACAGAACTAATCTTACCCTTTATTATGTCCCATAGCAGATTACACACTCCTTGAATACAGATAGCAATTATCTCACAATGTCTTTAATGAGTTCATACACAATGTATTGTGATCATGTATGCAACATTGTCAGGGCATGTTTTAGGAGGACAACTCTATCTGCTGGGACCAGGATGGATGCCATGCTGGAGTCAAGAAGCCCACAGTCTGTAAAAGTCTAGAGGAGAGAGGATGAAGACTAGATGAAAGCAGGAACAGAAGAGATGAAAAGGAAGATGATGGAGAGGAGAAATGTTAAGGGATTAGAGAAAGGGAGGAATCAAGGTGGACTCCAGATTTCTAGCTTGGGAACACTGGAAAAGGTGTTGGTTTGGGGGAACACGGATAAATGTAATGTTGGACATGTTGAATTTGATGTATGTGGCACATCGAGGTAGAAATAGGTGTTCAGCAGGCAAGTGGATATTACAACTTTGGAGCTCAAGAAGTAAACCTGAGCTAGAATTATACATTTGAGAGTTTTAATCCAGAGATGGTAGCTAAAGGGAATTCCCTGGTGGCCCAGTGGTTAGGACTCGGCCCTTTCACTGCCGAGGGCCCAGGTTCAGTCCCTGGTCAGGGAACTAAGATCCCACAAACTGCTTGGTGTGGCCAAAAAAATAATAATAATACATAATAATATATTTTTTTAAAAAAAGCAGTGATGGTAGCAGAAGGCATGGGAAGCACTGAAATCACCCAGGGAATGTGTACAGAGGGTATGGTTCAGGAGGGAACCCTGGAGGACAGCAACATTTAAAGAAGGGGAAAAGAAAAAGAGAGAGAGAAGCCAAGAAAAAAGACTGAGAATGAACAATTAGACTAGAGAAAGGATGAGAGGGTTTGGGGAAGGCAAGGCTGAGGAAGACTTTTTCAAGGTCATATGTAAGAAATGAAGAGACCTCCTCACCTGTGGACTCTATTTATAAGGTTATTGGCAGATAGAGGGGGAAATGAGGTGGGGAGACAGGGAGTAGACTAGATAGTGAACTTTGAGAAGATGATGTAGTATGAAAGGCGAGAGGGCAGGGTCCTGTGAAATGAAAAAGAATTTCCAAGTAGCAATGAGAGCCTAGCTGAGTTTAAGGATACAAACTATCAGCAGCACTCCTTTATCTGATTGTGGGACTTTTTTTTCCCCAGCAATTCTTAGTAACTTGACTGTAAGAACAGAGGAGGCACATAATTGGAATTATCCAAGGTTAAGGGGATTTAGAGGGTAGGTATGGCGAAAGGACTGGGAAGAAAGGAGTTGAGAGTACTGGTTGATGTGAGAGGTCATGAGATCTTAGGCTGATTGTGGCAGAAAAGGAGGATAGATTAGGAGAAAGGAGTCTAGAGGATCTCCTCGGAGGTTTGAGAGGTTTAGTGGGATTAAGAGAGTTTAGAGGAAAGAAGGTTATAATCAGAGAGAGGAGTTTCAGGTTTCAGCGGTGGAACTGTTCCAGGTGATAGAAGGGTGAGGATATAGCCACAGGAGTGGAGAGTTGAAGTGTGTGGAGAGGTATAGAAGTCAAGGAATTGTGAGGCCATGATGCTGGAAAGTTCATTTACATGGAAGTTGAAATTACCCATTTGATGGCAGGGGTTGAAGCTGAGAGGAAAGCTGTGGGACAGGGGCCAGGACTTTTTTTTTTTTTGGCTGCATTTGGTCTTCATTGCTGTACGCGGGCTTTCTCTAGTTGCGTCGAGCGAGGGCTACTCTTCATTGTGGTGTGCAGGCTTCTCATTGCGCTGGCTTCTCTTGTCGCGGAGCACGGGTTCTCGGTGTGCGGGCTTCAGTAGTTCTGGCACACGGGTTCAGTAGTTGTGGCTCGTGGGTTCTAGAGCACAGGCTCAGTAGTTGTGGTGCACGGGGTTAGTTGCTCCGCAGCATGTCGGATCTTCCCGGACAAGGGATTGAACCCGTGTCCCCTGCATTGGCAGGCGGATTCTTAACCACTGCGCCACCAGGGAAGTTCAGGGACCAGGACCTTAATGAAGGAACTTGCTCAATGACAACAATGATAAAAGGAGACTCCTTTGTGATTCCCAAACTTTCCCAGGGGCCTAAGCAAAAGACTAAAGAGGCTAGGTTGAGTTTTATAAATTGTTTGTGGATATCGGTTAACTATGATATCCCTTCACATGACCAGCATGGATTTTCTCCAGTTGCTACAGCAATACAATGTCAAGAACTTCTGGGAATTTATTGGTAAGGAAATAATCAGAGATTTATGTGCAAGGATCTTGTTTGTAGTACTGAAACCCTGAAAACAGCCTATATGCCCAACAATATGGAAAAGATTAAATAAGTTATAATAGATCTGTATGATGGGCTGAAGTACAGTCATTAAAAATTGAGATATAATGATAAATGAAAAAAGTATAATACAAAATCATAATATGTATAAAATGGTTAAAAATTATATATGTATGGGTCATACAGTAGTTCTATTTTTAGTTTTTTAAGGAACCTCCATACTGTTCTCCATGCCCTGAGAAAACCATAATTCAAAAACAGACATATACCACAATGTTCATTGCAGCACTATTTACAATACCCAGGACATGGAAGCAATCTAAGTGTCCATTGACAGATGAATGGATAAAGAAGATGTGGCACATATATACAATGGAATATTACTCACCCATAAAAAGAAACGAAATTGAGGGCTTCCCTGGTGGTGTAGTGGTTGAGAATCTGCCTGCCAATGCAGGGGACACGGGTTCGAGCCCTGGTCTGGGAAGATCCCACATGCCGCGAAGCAGCCAAGCCCGTGAGCCACAACTACTGAGCCTGCACGTCTGGAGCCTGTGCTCCGCAACAAGAGAGGCCGCGATAGTGAGAGGCCCGCGCACCGTGATGAAGAGTGGCCCCCACTTGCCGCAACTAGAGAAAGCCCTTGCACAGAAACGAAGACCCAACACAGCCATAAATAAATAAATAAATAAATAAATAAAATTATTAAAAAAAAAAAAGAAACGAAATTGAGTTATTTGTAGTGAGGTGGATGGACCTAGAGTCCATCATACAGAGTGAAGTAAGTCAGAAAGAGAAAAACAAATAACGTATGCTAACACATACATATGGAATCTAAAAAAAAATGGTTCTGATGGACCAAGGGGCAGGACAGGAATAAAGACGTAGATGTAGAGAATGGACTTGAGAACACAGCAGGGGGTGGGGAAGGGTAAGCTGGGACGAAGTGAGAGTAGCATTGACATATATACACTACCAAATGTAAAATAGATAGCTAGTGAGAAGCAGCTGCATAGCACAGGGAGATCAGCTTGGTGCTTTGTGACCACCTAGAGGGGTGGGACAGGGAGGGTGGGAGGGAGACACAAGAGAGAGGGGATATGGGGATATATGTATACATATAGCTGATTCACTTTGTTATACAGCAGAAGCTAACACAACGTTGTAAAGCAATTATACTCCAATAAAGATGTTAAAAAAATTATATATATAGTATGATTCTAATTTTATTAAAAATGTGCACATCCTCCCAGAAGACTATAAGGATATACAGGGACTTCCCTGGTGGCACAGTGGTTAAGAATCTGCCTGCCAATGCAGGGGACACGGGTTTGAGCCATGGTCCGGGAAGATCCCACATGCCTCGGAGCAACTAAGCCCGTGCTCCACAACTACTGAGCCCGTGTGCCACAACTACTGAAGTCCGCACGCCTAGAGCTCGTGCTCCACAACAAGAGAAGCCACCGCAATGAGAAGCCCGTGCACCGCAAGGAAGAGTAGCCCCCGCTCACCGCAACTAGAGAAAGCCCTCACGCAGCAACGAAGACCCAACGCAGCCAAAAATAAATAAATAAATTTATTTATTAAAAAAAAAAAAAGGATATGCGGAAAAACATCTGTAGTCAGTTTGTGGGATTGTGGTTGACTATTTTTTTCTTTATAATTCTTTAGTCTCTTCCAAATTTTCTACAAGTAACATTGTATTTATAATGAGAAAAAAATGCCATTTTGTGAAGGAATAAAAAAAGATTACAATAAAAAATACCAGGTATTTTTTATGCCAGCTCTGAATTTTCCTGGTATTTGTCATCTATAATCATAATATGCCTGCCTTCTTGAGGAGCTGGAATAAACCAGCATCACAGTTCAAGCAGTGATATCCTATCAGGTCCTGCCAGAACAGCCTTCTACCCCAATCAGGAGCCCTGCAGAATTCCTCATTCTCTGTCTAGGTCTCCACATGAGCTGACACGACATGTCAACTGCAAACTTGGAGACAAGTCACCGCAGCCAAAAATTTGCAGTGTATTCATTCACTTTTTTCAGGAAGTAGCCTTTCCTAGCACCAGTTCTCAGTCAAGCCCTGGACCAAGTGCCGAGGACAAAGGTCAGTCATGCATGGTTCCTGTCCTCAAGGAACACAATGTGTTGCTGCACAGGACAACTCATGCTAAACCAGTGGTGAGGAAGGGTGCTATGGGAGCCCAGGGGAGACACCTAAGCCAGTCTATTGACAGGGTAGAGTGTATCAGTCTGCACAGGAAACAGATGGCCTTTCCTTTCCATGTCCACTGCTACCATCTTGGTTCAAGCCTGCACCATTTCATGCTTGGATCGCTATCATAGCTTGGAGTTATCAACTCCACTATTGTTCCCTTCAGCCTGGCCTTCACACTAACTGTGGGAGCCATTCATATTTCTAAAGAAAAGATAAAATTTAATTCCTTACTTCTCAGTCTTACTCTTAGAGTCACTCCTCTCCCCATGTCCAAATATGACACTAGTTTCCTAAATTCATCTCATTGTTGATCTGTGTGACATCTTTGCTATTTCTGCCCCCTCTGTGTTAAATGTCTTTCCTCCTCTGTGTTTGTCTAAAAAATATCCACTCATTTTAGGGTTTTTGCTAAAGTGTCTGTCATGTCTTTAACAAAGATTTTCTTTTTTGTTTTAAGACTACCCCGCCCCCTCCACCTATGAAGATGTTCTTGATTTCTCCCCCAACTAGTTAGATTATCATTCCCTCATTTGAATGGCTACTATAGCACTTGTAACACTTTCTTGCATTTATTGGTTTACGCATCTGCCTTTTTCATTAGATTTTAAACTCTCTAAGGGCAGGAGTTTTTTATTTTATTCATCTCAGTATCCGAAGTACCTAGCCCAGGAGTTGGCAAACACTTTCTGTAAAGTGCCAGATAGTAAATATCTTAGGCTTTGCAGACCAGACATTCTCTATCACAACTACTTAACTCTGCCATTGTAGGGCAAAAGCATAAATGAATGGGCATGGCTGTGTTACAATAATACTTTATTTACAAAAATAAGTAGCAGGACAGATTTGCCTTTGAACCATAGTTTGCTGATCCCTGACCTAGTGTATGATGGACTTATAATAAATACTTAATGAATTTCTTTCGAATGTAGAATGAAGTGGTAGAGGCAGGATTTGTATCCCATTACATTCTGTAGTAGATGCTAATGGTTTCTTGTCCATTTTTTCTTGGCATTCACATCTACACACTGAAAGCCGCTTACAGGGAATATTTACAGCTCTTTGCCTGAAGGTTTTAATTTTTTTTTTTTTCTGTCCAGAGAACATACTTGGCCTATGGACCGAGCAAGCTAGGCGTTTCAGAGATTTAATGTCACAAGAAGCAGTTTTTAACTCAATGATGGATGGCGAGTTGGTGGATAACACCTCAGCTTCCTCAACCCTCCAGTGAGACACCCTGAATGTGTCCTATACTGTCTCCCAGAGTCCCCCAGCATAATTGAGCTCCAGTGGGCTACCATGGTAACTAGCTTGATAATGTATATATTTTTGGTTTCTTCACTCCCCTGTCTCACTACCCTACTCCCACCCAGGTTTCCTGCCATCACATCCTAAATAAGTTACTTGGATTCCAGCCCAAACCAAGAAACGTACTACTGCAACTAAACATTCTACTACACCACAATGTTTAGCCAGAAGACCCCTGCTAAAATGTTTTTGTTACCTGTAAAAGTAACATACAAATTATTAGTACCCCCTAAAATATTGGCACAGGCTAATCCAGCTATCATTAAAATGGAAAAGGAAAGGAAAGGAAAAGAAAGAAAAGAAAAGAAAGGAAAAGAAAAGAAAAAAGAAAAGACAAAGAGAGCTTTTAGAGACTGGAAGATAGCATAGGCTCTGCTATAAACCAGCTGTGTGATCTTGGGCAAAACACTTAACCTCTCAAACAAAGAAACTTTGTTCCCTTTCTGGGAAATAGGGGCAATATCACTTCACTGGGTTTTTGTGAAGATGAAATAAGACAAGGTATTAAAAATGTCTCACCATGTCCCCCAAATGGAGCTCTAAGATGGTTTTCTCTCCAAGCCTAAAATCTTTTTCTTAGTCCTCATTCTCCTTGGCCTCAGTTGACTTATTTTTTGTATAGGTATACAATGTTTTTATTCCTAATACTGTTTGTTCATTATCTTTTACACCTGCATATGGCTTTTCTCATTTATATTGCTAGCTTCCAAAGGCAGAGGCTTTATCTTATGCTTATTTATAATTAAATGAAGTCATATATTTGAAAATGGTTTGCAGACTGCCGAGTGCTTTGTTATTATTCACCTCATTCCATCAACATGTTTTGAGTACCCACTGTATGCCAGTCAATGTGCCACACATTCAGGATACAGAGAGAAGTAAAATTTGGTCTCTCATTCAAGAGTTTAGTGAAGGAGACAGATTATGATGGTATATAAATAAATTATCATACAATGAGACGTGTTAGGGGAGGGGTATGATGGAAGGCTTTGAAAGCTCCAATAATGTAACTATTTGCCTGAGAGAGACAGCGACAGAACTGAATTCCAGTGCAACATCCACCCTTTACTAGCATGGGACTTTGGCCAAGATACTCAACCTTTAGACCTCAGATTCTGAGAACTGAGAATAAGAATACCTCCCACACAGAATTGCCCTGAGGATTAAATAAGATGATAAATGCAAAGAATCCAGCATAGTACTTCTACATAACTGGTGTCCAACACCCAAGTGCATTCCTTTTTTTCCTTTCTTTCTAGGGAAGGTAGGAAAGGCTTCCAAAGGAAATAGCATTTGAGCTGAGCTTATCAACATGAAAACTTTGCTTTCTTACTCAGGGAGGAGAAACTAACACTAGTAGATTAGCTAATAGGAATAGGTACTCTCTCCGGGGTTTCCTAGAATGAAGAGGGGAAGAATATTCCAAGCAAAGAGAACAGTATAGGTAAAGACATAATGTTTTGAGACTATGTATGGTGCATTTGGGGAATGGCATATCCTTCCAGATGGGGTAGGGTGAGGTTAACCAGTGAACCCATGGTGGGAGATGGGGCTAGAGAGGGAGACCTGGGCCAGACTGAATACCGTTTGCAAAGTTCTTTTCCTTCTGATATCTATTGTTTAGAGTTTAAACTTCCAGCTAGCCCTGCAGAACTGCAGACACACTGTCTTTAGACAGAAAAAAGTTCTCACAGGTTCACAGGGTTCCAACCCTTAAGTGGAAGCATATCAATTACAAAGATCTCACCTCCTATCTAATTCCCAAGACTACACAGTGGTTTCCAAAACATGGACCTTGATGCATAATTTATGCATTCACTCTGTAGCTTTGTAATTAAACCTGCAGAGGATTTGGAGATACACAGCAAAACTGGTACAACTCCTTGCATAAACAAGTTTATGGTGCATAAACACACCACACGGGAGTGGAAAATTGATGATTTTCAATACTCCCCTATCTATATAGCTAATGATAGATTGTGTTATGAATGTAATTAAGTGGACCCAGGGCATGTATGTACTGACAAGATTCAAAAGCATGTGAACTGATAGACCCACACAATCCTTCCTGATCCAAATTTCTGTTACAGTCAGAGTCTGTACCATAGATTCCAGCTTTCTGATATTTATTATGTATGCTCTGAACTGTTCTCTAGGACATCTGGTGGAAGAAATCTGATAGTTGTGAAGTGTTCACTGTATTCTGGCACTGTGAGGATAATTTCACATTCATATTACTGAGTGCTTACTCTTTGTCAAGTGCTCTAGGTATACAGTGGAGAACAAATCAGACTTGGTTTCTGCCCTCATGTAGCTTCTAAGTATCTCAAGTAAACCTCATAATGACCCTTCAAAATTAGAATTTTAAAGAGCAGGAAATGAGAACTAGGTGAGGTCAGTAATTGGCCCCAGAGCCAACTTATACTTTAGGCAGAGTAGACATAGTATTCAGGGCCCAAGAAAATGTTTTAACATTAATTTCTTTTTAAATCAGAATTTTAAAATGAATATAATAATAATGAATATATAATAATGAATCCAGCCTGAATTATATTTGTCTTTATGCCATGCAGTGATGCATATATATTTAAATACTTTTTTTTTTTAATGGAGTTGGGGCCCATGAAGGCAAAAGTGCCTAGGGCCTACAAAAGTCATAATATGGCCCTGACTGGCCAAATGTCACACTGCAGGTAACGGACAGAACAAAGTCAGGCAGGCCCTGGTAAGCCTGACATCCCATTTGATTAGATGCATCTAGAGGGTAGAAACTGTGCCTTCATTCCTCTCCTGGTACCTGGTTCCTAGGGGTAGCTCCATAAATGCTGAATTAGGTTGTATTAAGTCACCCTGTATAAATTGCTTTATACAGTGAACAATGAACAGTAAATTCTTACAGATTGAAGAAAACTCTGTGAATGCTGCAAAAATCATGTGGGCCTACCCATCTGGAAAATAAACCTGTAAATGAAGCCTATGCATTTTATCAGTTTGTAGAATCTTGGGGTCAAAAGATTAAAACACACATTTTTCTTTCCTTGCAAACAAAGATGCTTATCTTATACTATATATTGGACCTCTGACAAATCTCTGATGTCAGCATGATGTCCTAAAGATAAATATAATCATGTATATAATAAAAAAATTTAAATTCATCCATTCATTTAACATTCAGTCTGTTAGGAACGGAGAATATAACAACAAAGAAGCTACAGTGCCTCTGAGGAACACATGTTTAACTTAATCTACTTGTTTCACAAAAAATGAACAGAGTCTGTGGGAATATTACCAAAGTAGTACGGGTGATTCCAATTCATCAGAATTGAAACATAATACAATTTCTCACATTTTGAGTATAACAGTGGTAGAGGTTATTAGTGTTAAGGGAGCACTCCTAATGCTTATCATCATCTCACTTTCCTTTCAAAACCCTGAACCCCGCCAGTGCCTAGAGCAGCAGTTCTCAGCTGGAGACCAGTTTTGCACACAACCCCCAGAGGGACGTTTGGCAATGTCTGGAGATATTTTTAATTCCCACATCTGTGGGGGAATGGAGAGTGCTAGCGGTATCTAATGAGTAAAAGCCAGGGATCCTGCTAAATATCCTACGATGCAAAGGAGAGACGTCGCACAGCAAAGAATTATCTGGCCCAAAATGTCACTAGTGTTGAGGTTGGAAAATCCTGGCAGGAAGAACCAAATCCAAACTCCTGCTGGCATTCAAGGCCTGGACCTTGAATTTGGCCCTTCCCACCTTTTCACTTTATCTCCTTGTGTCTTGTTCTCCGGACCCTCCATCTTCCAAGGAACTTTATACTCCAGCACGATCAGACAGTCACAAAATTTTAAAGAGTGATTAAGCATTGGGCTCTAAAGTGAGGCAGACCTGGCTGTGTATCTAGGCTTTACAACCTGTCAACTGTGTATCCTTGGGCAAGTTACCCACCATCTTTAAGACTCAGTTCCTTCTTCTGGCAAGTGGAGATAACAGTAGTTATTGTTTTACAAGGATCGCAGGAGATGATGCAAGTAAAGCCATTGGACGCTGTCTGGCACATCTTTATGACTCTGTGCCCCTGTGCTCCTGCTGTTCTTGTCTTTTGTGTGTGTGTGTGTGTGTGTGTGTGTGTGTGCCCGCATGACTTGTGGGATCTTAATTTCCTGACCAGGTATTGAACCCAGGTCCCTGGCAGTGAGAGCACCAAGTCCTAACCTTTGGACCACCAGGGAATTCCCATTCTCATCTTTTTAAGGGCACCATACTCAGGCTTCCACATTCCTAAGTGAGTTGCCTAACGGTCTATCTCTCCAGGGAGCTCAAGAATTCCTGGAGGCCAAGGACTGGGTCCTCTCTGCCTTTGTCTCCCCTTTGGCACAGCGTCCTGCCCACAGCAGGTGATCAGGAAATATTCATTGAATTGCAATTCTGGCACTCCCTTTAAGAGAAGACTGCCCTGCCAATGGGTAAAAAACCTAGAATTCTGAGGGAAGCTCTTTGAAACCCTTTCTTTAGGAGCCAGTCATGGTTTCCTTTGCTGCCTCCATTTTCTCTGCCCACCTCTCAGGGTTGGGGTTCTCCAGGGCTGGGGTACTTGCATGATTCTTGGCCAATCTCCCCTCCCTCTTCGAAACCATCTCATCTAGCTATGTGGCCTAAAATACCACTTACATGACCCCAAATTTATACTTATAGCCAGGACCTCTTCTGTGAACTCCAGATGTATATATTTTAACTGTGAACTCAATAACCTTAATTGGTTATATATTGACATCCTCTACTTAGCACACAGCAACCAAAGTGATCTTTTTAAAATATAAATCCAACAATGTCACTCCCTTCAAGGGTTTCCCACTGCACCAGTTATAAATTTTTCCCATGGCCTACAGGCCCATTTAAAACTCTTGATTTCTCACCTCTTGACATTGTCCTCCTTGCTCACTCTGCTCAAGCCACATTGGTTGTCTTTCCAATGTTCAAATAAGACAAACTTATTCCCCTTCTCTGAGCCATTGTCCTTGATGTTGCCTCTGCCTGGAACACTTGTCTCCAGATCAATACATGGCTTCTCATTCAGATCTCAACCAGTACCAGTCCTGAAGAGGACTTCCACTCTTCTCCCAGCCTATCAGCCTTCCCCCCATCTCTCTCCAACTCTCTAAGTCATAACCTTGTTTTGATTTTTTGAATGCCTATCATTATCTGATATTTGTTTGCTTCCTTAATGATTTTGTCTCCCCCCACTAGAAAGTGAGCCCCACAAGAGCAGGAGACTTGTCAGCCTTATTCTCCACTGTATATCTTCAGCACCTAGCCCAGTGCCTGGCACATAGTAGGACCTCAATAAATAGATATTGAACAGATAAATAGTTGAATGAAGGTGCAGTGAAGGCACTGGAATGAGAAGGCTTGAGTTCTAGCCCCTGTTCCATCTCTATGTGACCTTGGCAAGTCATTTTGTCTCTCAGAGTCCGTAAAGTAAGTCTCACAAGATAACACTGACCTTATAAGGTTAGTGTGAGGATCAAATGCTATAATGCATGGCAAGTTCTTGGTACAGTGCTTAGCACACAATATGATGATCAACTAATATTGGTGCTTTTTTCCCTCTTTGAGCTTCACTTGCCTCACAATAAGTGAAATGATACCGATTGCATGGTATTGGGTCGTTGTAGAAGTGATATTAAGTTACAAGTCTTTCCCTCCTCTGGGCCTTTGCACATAGTATTCCTTTTGCTCCTCTCTCCCCATTTCTTCCTGCCTGGCTAACCTTTGTTGTCACCCACTTCAGGAAGTCTTCCTTGAGATCTCATGCTGATTTAAGGCCTCTTCTGGGCCCCCTCAGGCCCTGGGTGTTTCTGTTAGACAGACATCACACTGTTATTGTCCTGCATAGGCCCTGTGGGTGGATGGGTAGACGGAAGGAAGGATACAGGGATAAAAGGAAAGAGGGATGGAAGGATGGAGGGACAGAGGGATGATGGAAGGAAGCATGTGAGAGCACTTCGAAACAGGTTGCACCAACAGTGAGCAGGCTGGCGGGACCCCAGAGGCCAGCCTGAGCTGGCCCCGCCCCGCCCCACTCCCTAGGGACCCTGCCCTGTAGCTCCCTCAACACTTGGTCGCCTTCCCCCCACCTCCATCCTCCAGCGCTCTCAGCGCGTGGTCCCCAGTCATTGGCTGCGGTCATTATTACCCGCAAATGAGAGACAGTCAGGTGCGGGGTGCAGGTGATCTCAGCCATCGCCCTGGGGCCCGGGCAGAGGCGGCGGCAGAGCGGAGCACCTGGCTAGGCTAGCGGCTCTCCGAGGCTGGGCGTGGGGACCCCGAGCTCCGCGAGATGAAGGGGCTGGCGCTGCTGCCACTGCTGCTGGCCGCCTGCGTGCTGGGGGCGCGGGCGCAGCGCCGGCTCTACCTGCGCGAGGAGTTCCAAGACGGGGGTGAGAGGCTCGGCGGGGCGGGAGGGGATGGGGGGCGAAGGTAGACCGGACCCTACCTGCTCCTCCTCAGTCACCTGCCCCAGCCGTCTACAGTTCAAATCTCTGCTCCTTCCTTTCTGGCTGTGTGACCCTGGGCTAGTAGTTTACCCTGTCTACATTTTAATTTCCTTGCCTATGAAACGAGGACAGCAAAAGGCATCTTGCAAAAATTGTTATGAGAATCCAATGAGATAAGGTATGTAAAGCATCTCCCCTGGTATATAGTAGGTATGCAATAAATGCTTGTTCCCTTCCCTTCATCCTAAAAACAGAAGTGAACTCTGGAGGGAAAATATGAGCGCTAATTGTGATAGTAAAATTTTGTGTTTCATAAAATATCAGAGCTCAGAGGATCTAGGAGATCTCCTTGCCTAGCCTCCTCCCTGGAATGACTCAGGAATATCAGAGAATTAGGGCTTATTTACCAAAGGACAGATGTTCAATGGTACTGTTTCAGCCCACAAAATACTCTTCGTGTGTGTGTGTGTGTGTGTGTGTAAAATCTGATTAGTTCTTTGAGAGTGCAGTGGATAGGGCACTTGCCTAGGAATCAGGATTGTTTGGATTTGAGTCTATATTCCACCATGAAAGTCTGCATAAGCCCTTTCCGCTTTCTGAGATTCAATTCCCTAATATGCAATACAAGTAACATTGTGTCGAGAACAAGCTGCAGAGATGGTTCCGAGGAAGGAATGAATAAGCCCAGGCAAGGGGACCAGACAGGAAAGGGTCAGGGAGAAGGTGAAACCCAAGCAGGGTTTTGAAGGATGAGTAAGAATTTATCTAAGGGGCAGGGATGGAGAGAAGGGTGTTCCAGGCAAGAAGAACAGCACATACAAAGGTTCCCAGTTATGACACAGTCGGCAGTGGCATCTTCAGGAAACTGGGAATTGTGAAGGGGAGGGTGGTTGAGGGGAGGCTGGAGAACAGGCAGGGGCTGGATCAAGGGGGCTAAGGAGCCTGGCCTTTCGCTGAAAGCAGTGGGAGCTAGTGAAGATGGCAAGCTGGGGAGAAACAAGATCTGGCCTGGGTATTAGAAAGAACATATCAACAAAAATGTGGAGAGTGTACTGTGAAACTGACCAAAGCTGAGACTGGAGACAAAAACACCCCAAAAACAAGCAAATGAAAAAACCATCTGGGAGGCTATGGTAATCTTCTTGGTGAAAAGTGGAGAGGCTTGGGGGAGGGGGTTGGTAGGGGGTATGTGGGGAGATAGGGGAAGGGGCAGACAGGAGAGATGTTTAGGATTTGGCTGAAGGGTGGGTTGCAGGAAGCCCTCAGCTTCACTGACTGGCTGTGGTGGAACCTTTTGACAAGGCACAAGCCTCTTCCAAGTGTAGGTTGCTGGTCCCCCATTTCCTAACTGACCTCAGCTATCCTATGCAGTGAACCCTGTGAGGCTAAGCTTCTGACCATTAGCTCCTGCCCCACCTGCCCACCCCCACCTGCCTGGGGTGGCTTTACCCACAACACAATTCTTCCTGTCAGAAGGCAGAGAACATGCACAGATCTGCAGTCACTTCCCCAAGGACTGAACCCTCCTTGCCCAGTGTGGCAAGATTGAAATTCCCAAGGGTGTTATTGACAAATATTTCTGAAATACTCCTTGGAATCAAGAAAAAGGGGCTCTAAGTCCCAAACCCCAAGACAACTGATCATGACCAAAATCCAGCACCTTATGTGCAGAAAAGGCTGCTCTGCCTGATATCACCTCCTCCAGGAAGCCTTGCCTAGGCCTCCGCTAGGTCCCTCAACTTCTATGCTTTCTTTGCGTCAGCCCTACTCACATTATGGTTGTCATTTACCTGATTCTCCTCTGTTTCCAGTGTCAAAGTCAGTGCCTGGCTTAGACAGGTGCCCAGTAAAGGATTATTGAATGGTTGGGGCTTCCCTGGTGGCACAGTGGTTAAGAATCCACCTGCCAATGCAGGGGACACGGGTTCGATGCCTGGGCCGGGAAGATCCCACATGCCGTGGAGCAACTAAGCCCGTGCGCCACAACTACTGAGCCTGCGCTCTAGAGCCCTTGAGTCACAACTACTGAGCCCACGTTCCACAACTACTGAAGCCCATGCACCTAGAGCCCGTGCTCCACAACAAGAGAAGCCACTGCAATGAGAAGCCCGCGCACCACAACGAAGAGTAGCCCCTGCTCGCCGCAACTAGAGATAGCAACAAAGCAACAAAGACCCAACGCACACAGCAACAAAGACCCAACGCAGCCTAAAATAAATAAATTTATTTTTTAAAAAAGGATTATTGAATGGTTGAACTGAACTTACACACACACACACACACACACGCATCCAAAAATCACATCCTATGAAGAAAAATGATGTTCCAAGCAATCTTCCTACAGTAGGACTTAGAGACGTTAATTTTTGATGTCCAGTGCCTACTTTAAAGGAATCAACCCAAAATGTAATTATTATGCTGAAAGGAGAGAGATCAGAGAGATGTGCTGAGGGGCTGATGACTGCGGAGGGTTGGGTAGTGGGGTCACCAGGGTTCTGAGGCTTATCCTCAGAGTAGAAGACCCAGAAACCAAATAGTGTTAGGGTACTCAGACTTGGGAAGATTTAGACGCTGGCTTGTTCTTCCAAACTCATATGAGGCTGGTATACAAACCAGATGTGCATAAATTCATGAGCATCACAGACTTAACATGTCTAAAGCAAACTCTTGTGTTCTACTCCAGACTTGCTCTTCCCCTGGTTTCCTCCATCTTAGTAAGTGACCCAACCATTCACCTGGTTGTTTAGGTCAAAAGTCTTAAGAGTCATCTTTGATTTCTTTTTTATTTATTTTCCCCTCATCGAATCTAGCAACAAGTCCAATTGACTCTACCCTCAAATTATATTCTGAATATGGTATTTTTTTTTTACCTCTCATATTGCTGCCCATGCTAGTCCAAGCTATTATCACCACTCATCTGGACTGTTGCAGGAATTCGAGTGTCTTCTCTGCTTCTGTTCCTGCTTCTCCATAGTCTCTTCTCATCTAAATTTCAGAATGCTCCTTTTGAAATATAAATCAGATTGTAGCATTCTGGAACTTAAAAACCACCACTGTCTTTCTATTAGATTTAAAATAACATCCAGGCTTCTCACCATGACCTACAAGAACCTCTGTGATCTGATCCCTGCCTGTCTCTCCAATCTTATCTCCTGCTTCTTCATTACATTCTAGCCACACTGGCTTTCTTGCTGTTTCTCAGACACTCCAGGCTCAGTCCCATCCCAAGGCCTTTGCACTTGCTGTGATTTCTGCCTGGAATATTCTCTTAGATCTTTACGTGGTTTACTCCTTCTCATCATTCAGGTTTCTGCTTAAATGTCTCTTTAAATGTCGGAGGGGCTTTTCTTGTTCACTCTATCAGAAAGTATCCCCCCATATACATATCTATCCCTTTGTATGATTTAATTTTTTTAAATCAACCTTTTTGAGATATAATTTATATACATAAAATGCACCCATTTGAAGTGTTTCATTCACTGAATTTTGAAAAATATAAACACCTGTGTGACCACCACCACAAGTAATATATAGAACATTTCCATCACCCCTGAAAGTTCCCTCATGAACATTTGCATGCTTAATTTTTCAGAATACTTTTCACTCTTCGATGCATTTCTTGTTTACATGTTTATTCATTGTCTTTCTTTTTCTCCTTGCCATTAGATTCACCTCCTGAGAACACAGTGCTTCTCTGTTGTGTTCATTGCTGTATCTGTAGCCCGCAGAACAAGTACATAGCAGATGCTCAATTATTTTTGAATGAATGAATGAATTGCACTGGGAAATGACCCTTTCGAGAGATCAGAATGCTCATACTAGCCAAGGCAAACACTTCCTGGTTGTCAAGGACCCAGGAAACCAAATGCAGTGAGTCAGAACTTAATCTTTGTTGAATGCTTATTGTGTACCAGTGGATTCTTTTTCTTTATACCTTATTTTATTGAATCTCTCAACAGTTCTGTCAGAAAGATATCTCTCTTTCACTGATGAGGAAATTGAGGTTCAAAGAGGTTGGGTGACCCTCCCAAGTTTACACAGCTAGTGTCAAAAGTGGTTTGGAGGCCAAATAGGCAAACTGGAAAGCATTCATTGCATTTTGCAGTTAAGAGACCATTTCACGACTCAGAGGAGTGGTGGGGGTGGAAGGCTGCCTACAGTAGGTTGAAGGATGGATGAGGACCTGGGGAATGAACAGGACAGCCGTGGGCTATGTTTTGGAGAATGCCGGCTGAGAGAGGAAGTCATGTAGGGCTCAAGTAGGTAATTTGGAATGCAAAGGGAAAGTGAAGGTGGAAGGTTTGGATGACACAGTGGGGCTTTTGCAGAAAGGCAAATGGGCAGGGGAGGAGTGAGCAGAAAGGCAAATGGTCGAGAGGAGTGAGCAAGGTGATGGATCCACATCTCTATCAACTTTACAACCCCTGCACTTGGTACAGTGCCCAGCTCATAGAAAATGCTCATAAAATTTTGTGGAAAGAAGGATGGAGGGAGGGAGGGAAGAAGGAAGGACTGTGAGAATTAGATAGGAAGGAGACAGTTGACTGGAAAAAAATGGAGGGGATCAAAGAACAGGTGTACTTTGAGTAACAGAGTGTGAGAGTTGGAGGATAGAAAGCCACAATCATGGAGGGGGGAGTTTGGGTTTGAGATTTCAGAGGTGGAGCAGTTTCTGGTCACGATAAGGTCCAAGGTGTGAATGTAGGGGCAGATGGCTAAACTGGAATGGATGGAAGGTCACTGGAGATGGGGTGTGTTATTAATAATTGGAAACATTCAGAGACAAACCTAAATATCCATCAGTAGGGGCCCAATGAAGTGAAGTATGATAGAGCCATATAATGTTTGGAAAGTTCTTAATGTCATGGGGAAGTGTTTATGATCTAAGCTTAGTTGTAAAAGGTACAAAATTACATATAAGGCATGTATTGTCACTATGTAAAATATATTTGTGCATAGAGGAAAGGAATAGATGAAGATATACCAAAATGTAAATGGTAAATAATGGAATTTCAGATGACTTTTTTTTTTTACTTTATTTTCTACAATGAACTTGTGTTACTCTTTTAATTAAAAACTATTAAAAATGAAGAGAACTGTTCTGTCTTTCCATTTCTTTCTGGAACTGAATTTCCTCCTTTCGAACTCTAGTTTTTACAGCTAAACTGTATCTGATGCCTTAGGTAACCTTTATTAAGCATAGTTTTACTCACTAGGCATGATGCTTTACACACTCCAATTCTCACCTCCACTCTGTAAAGTAATTATTTTTCCAGTCTACAGACAGTATGACTGAAGCTCAGAAACACTGCATAATGTGTCTGAGGTCACACAGCTATTAAATGGCAAAGTCAGGATTTGAACCCAGGACTGTGTGATATCAAAACTGATTTTTCTCACATTACTCCTGCTCCCCACCCCATTGCCTCCCATGAATCTGGTACTTGAAGGCCTTCTAGCTCACATTTTAAGTAGTGCCTAGCAACCCCAAGAAAGGTAAAGCTTAGATTCTTTGAATGTCAGAACTGAAAGGGCTCTGAAAGCTCATCTAGCCCCAAATGGCCTCCTTTTCCCCATTTACAGATGGGAAAACTGAGGTCCAGAGAGAGGATATGACATGGCAGGACCATTTACAGGTTTGTGGCAGAGCTTGAGTCAGGCTCCTTTCTTTCTGCTGTTTTCCCAGACTATTCCAGGCCACATTGCAACTTGGCAACTAGAGGGTTTTTAGAATTCAACCCTCTCATTGTACAGATGGGAAAACTGAGACCTAGAGAGGAGAGGTGGTTTCCCCAAAGTCACACAGTGAGTCAGTGGCAGAGATGTTTGTTGAACCCAGGTCTCTTACCTCCATAAAGGATGCACTGGCCACTGATGCAAGCTGCCAAGTGTCAGGTGGCCAGCAGGTAATCATACCAGTGGCCTCAGGGACAACATGAGCTTTTGGAATCTCAGACTTCGCATAAAAAAAGGGCACATTAAAATATGTGGGAATTGTGGTTGATTGAATTGGAGAATCATTGAATTAGTGACATAAACAGGTGTGAGGGGGAGAGCTAATGGTGACGGCAAAGACCATTGTCAAAGTACAAAATCAGACAGAAAGAAACCAGAATTCAGATGAGGGACTGAATGATGCAGAAGTCACAAGGTCTGTGTGTGTGTGTGCACGCGTGTGTGTGAATGTTAATTCTGTCAGTTCTCAGACTTGACCATGAAAACTTGGCTGAAGAGACATTCTGAGACAAAGGGCCTCTGTGCCCAGCTGGCTCAGGCTTGCTGAGGAACAGCCTGCTGCTCAGGCTTATGACTGATAAGCTATTGGGACCATCTGTGGATTGTGGATACTTGGACATGCTGGGCCTGAGGAAGAATCACCCTGGACAGATGCCCAAACCCAAGAGGCCTGATCCAGCTGGCCTTTCCAGGTCTCAAGTACAAACTGATGGCAAGGATCTCTCCAGAGGCTGCAGGGATGTGGAGGTGAGAGCAGGAGCCATTGTTAACATACAGAAAAGGAAAAAAAAGGCTGGAGGGAAATATAGTAAAATGTTGACAATGGTCATCTTGGGAGGTAGATTATGGATATTTTTACTGCATGTTTGCTTCCTCTGGGCTTTCTACATCTTCTACAATAAATTATTTACTTTGAAAATCCAAGAAATATAAAATAAGAAAAGCAGATGATTTATTTGTCTGTCTCTCTGTTTAGACCCTGAGCTCTTTGAGGGATTATGTCTTGTTTGTACCCTGGCGTCTAGCACTCACACTGGCACAGTGTAGGTTCTCTGCAAAAATTTAAGTGAAGGACTTAAATTCTATCATAGTTCAAAAATTTAAGTGAAGGACTTAAATTCTATCATAGTTCAAACATATGGGCTCTTGTTTAATGTTCACTTTCTTAGCAAACTTGGCTATCTGCTTCTTAGGGTATAGTTGATTAGAAATGACAGCTTACAAAATGAACGGAGTACCCACTACAATACCCATTCAATGACAGCAAAAAAAATAATTTTAATAGTTATTATTAATCATCATCCTATTAATTAATAATTATTACTATTATCTTAATTAATTTGGTCCTCATGCCAATCTATCATTCAACGAACTTTTATTGAGTACCTACTACGTGCACAGTCTTCCTTTCCTTAAAGAGTTTAAATATAATCCTTATTTACAGATGAGAACACAGATTCAGAAAAGTGATTGACCCAAGATTCTTATCCAGTGCTATTCACCACCTCATAAGGCTTTTTACTACTTGATAAATATCTGAGTGACTATGGTCTATGTGGCAGACATGCAGTTAGACTGGTAGACAGAAAGAAAGGAAAGGAAGTGAACAGGTAAATTGGCAGGCAGGTAAGAGGGACGTAGGTCCACCGGTTTCACAAGAGCTGGGTAGATTGCTAGAGGCAAACACACTGACCTCAGGGAGAAGTGAGTGCTCACAGCTGAACGGGAACAGCGGAGACAGAAAAATTTCAAAACAAACTCACACTTCTGCTGTACATTACAGCCTAGTACAGAGCTTGAGTCTTCAAGAAACTTAAAATTTTGTTTAGGATTCTCTACATAATGGGTCAGGGTCTTCTATAATGTCTACAAAACTTTTCCATTGAAAACGGTAGACAAAATGTTGGTACCTGAAGAGGTAAGCTTTAGTTTATCTAGCAAATTCTCTTTTGCAAAATATAATCTGATGATGTTGAATAAATGTGACAAATATGTATTTTTATCTAATTATGCAAGCATTTTCTAAAGGACCTATTCGGTTCCAGGCTCAGGACTAGGTGCTGGGGAAGGCACAACTTTTACCTTCAAGACTAGAAATATTTCTCTCTTTACCTTTGATATTATGTATCTTTGTATACATATACACATACACAGATTTGGCTTCAAGTAGTACTTATTGAGCACTTACGATGTGCCTGACACTGTGTTGCATGCTGTTTCATTTAATTCTCCCAGAAACGATGAGGTAGGTAAAACCTTTCTATAAATGAATAAACTGAGTCTCAGAGAGGCTAAAGATCCTGCTGTGGAAGCTAGTGGAAGGCATGAGGCCCTAGCCCAGTCTTCTGATTTGAACTACACCACAAGCCAGGCATCCTGCGAGGTACATTTTGGAAATGAGTTCATTTGACAGAAGAATCATTGTTATTTGGCCTCCTTGGTTCTGCATCTTTACAGACGTGGCTGTGATTATGTGCATTTATCGGCTAGATGTGGGAGCACCCAAACACCTGTTATTTTTTGTTGGCTGGATCTCTGGGGACATACAGATATTTGAACAGTTTGAAGGAAAGATTTAACAAGGAAAAAAAGATGGTAGCATCCAACCTTGGTAAATACACTGCTCTCTTCGTCTCAATTAATAAGAGCTCTCCTTGATCTGGCCCCTCTGCCCTGCAAAACCATACAATACTGCTTGCATTTCCCTTGAAACACCATGCGTTTCATGCCTCAGGGCCTTTCCACATGCAAGACATTCTGTTTGGAACACCCACTCCTACCTTTTCTTCT
Organism: Balaenoptera ricei; assembly: GCF_028023285.1. NCBI lineage: Eukaryota > Metazoa > Chordata > Mammalia > Artiodactyla > Balaenopteridae > Balaenoptera > Balaenoptera ricei. Next base: position 43,107,053 of record NC_082639.1, on the reverse strand, counting down.
TTTTCAGTTCTTCTTCAGGCATGCCCTCTCTGAAATCTACCCTGACTCTGGAGGGCAGTCAGTGCTTTTCTGAATTTCACTGTCCTGTGTGTCCCTCTATCACTCCCCTTACCACACTGTATTGTAATTGTTTACTTGTCTGTCTTTTCAGACTCTGAGCTCCCTGAAGCTTGTAGGCCCCTGGAGGGACCTTGTCAGATTCAAGTCTGTGCCCCTCGTGCCTGGCATAAAATGAAAACTCAAGAAATATTTGTTGAATGAAGGAATAATGAGCCCAGGATCAGAGTACAGTAGAACTGGGCTCTAGTGTCAGCTCTGTAACTGGCAACTGTGTCCATGAGCAAGTCACTTCCTTCTCTTGGCTTCATTTTCTCTATACACAATACAAGGAGGTCAGGTTAATGACCACGAAGGGTCGTTCTGGCTTGAGCCTTTTATGAGTTAAGATGTTATGATGTTAAGAGGAAAGTATAAAACATTAAAATGGAACTTTATTAACCAGGTGACATTATTCTCCTAACAAGAAAGGCTCCTTATTTGAGGACATCTTAAACTGTGGCAAGTTAGATTTGCATCAGTACTGTTCACCCAGAAAAAATGATTAGTGATAAGAAGTTCTGAGTTCTGTTCTAACCTCTCCTATCATAAAGTTCAAGGTCAAAGCTGTAAACTGTTTCAACATGCATGCCAGACTCAATTAACATTTGTTAAGTGGATTAATAAATGAGTCAATCCATTCGTAAGGCTGAGAATCTATGGCATAGGCAAAAGGCATGACCATGCATCCATTCAGTCATTCAGCAAATGTTTTTGGTGATTTACTCTGTGCTAGAAACTGGGACACAAGGTTTAGTAAAATAGTTATGAAACTTCTCAGTCTGGTGGGGAAGACAGACATTACTCAAACTATACACAAATAACTTTATTAATTACAAACTGTAAAGTACTATGGTTGATTCTTACATTTGCTGTACACTCTTTAGGTTATAAAGGACTTTTCACACACATGATTTCATGGGAAGCCGTATAGTATAGGGATCAAGAGCACAGATTTTGATGTTGCAAAGGCCTGGGTCCAAGCCTGCTTACTCATTTAACTTACAAACTTTGTTCTTGGACAAGTTTCAGAGTTCCACTCTCCTCATCTTTTGAATGTGGGAAAAAATAGGACATTTGTCACAGAGCTATTATTGGACTACAATGAGATAATGCATGTAAGGCCCTCTGCACAATGCCTGACATGTAGTTGCTAAGCAGTAGCTATTATTAAAATTACACAAGCTTTTTCTCTTCATAACACTTTTCCCTGCATTCCCCCTCTCCTTCCAGAGAAGAGGTAGTATTTGAAATCAAACAGATTTGGGTTCAAATCTCAGGTGCACCACTTACTAGATGCAAAATGTAACTAATATTATCTATCTTAAAGCATTATCCATGGGAGTAAATGAGGGGAAATTTTCAGGGAGACACACAAGGGTCTAACACATAATAACAAATCTTTTGACTTTGACATAAATTCTTATCCTTCATTGCGTCAACTATGGTCAGGGAAGCAGGATCCATTTCATTCAAGCCACAGCAACCTGAGGCAGGAAGAACCTGCTGGGGTCCTTCCCTCAGGAGTGATGGGTGAGGTGGTCACTGAGACATTCTGGCCTGTGTAACACGAAGATCTTGGAAGTGACAGGGGAAGACAAGAGAAAGCAAGCCCCTGGGCCTCAGGAAGGGAGGTGTTTGTTAGACTTGAGTAATGGGAGTCAACAGAGCCAGCTCAGGGTGGCATTATTAGATGTATGTTGATATGGGGTTTTCATGGGCAGAGCTAAGGCAATAACCCTAGATATTGGGTAGTCGGATTTGAGAAAGAGCAATTCAGCTACAGGGAGGAGATGAAATAAAGGCTACCCTCAAGGCCTCTTCCATCTCAAGCTGCCAAATTGCCCCATGACTCTGGGACTGTGGTGGGTCCAGGAAGTGGGAGTCAGCAACTCTGAGGCATAAAATCAGAAAGGCACTGAATGTTTGGATGGAGTGCCAGGTCCCAAAAAGAATGCCTCTTTGTCTGTATGCCATCTATGCCAAAGCAAAACAAATTTATCACCATCTCCTTGAAACTGCAAAGGAGAGTCTAAAAAGTTTAAGCAATAAAAAAGGGTAAATGGAAATTGATTGTTCAATATCATCATTACTAATTCAAGAAGTATAAAGTGATATTACTAATCTCTTTACTTGGTAAGCTAATTTTATTATTTTATTTTACTAAACATAAATATGTATAAGGGCTCAGTCCCCCAACCATATTTTCCACCAACTTTTATGAGAGTGTCTCATGCCTTTCAAACGAACATTCCTGTAGTGGTTTTCAGGATTTCACTTTCATAGGGGAGGGTGGGTTAGAGTATTAATGGAACACTAACCATATGGTAGTGCATAAATGGTGGGGTTCAGGCATCAGATAGTGAAGGGGATTTCAGGAATACTGGAGTAATCTATTTTATTTTACTTTTTGTTTTATTTTATTGAAGTATAGTTGATTTACGATGTCGTGTTAGTCTCAGGTGTACAGCACAATGATTCAGTTGTACCTACATATATTTTTTTTCAAATTCTTTTCCTTTATAGGTTATTGGAAAATATTGAGTATAGTTCCCTGCGCTGTACAGTAGTTCGGAGTTATCTTTTGATACCCCGTTACTGTTCCCATAACACTTGATCAGCCTTGGCTGTATTTCATTGTCTTTAAAAAAACATAAACCATTTTTATATGTTGCTTTTTTTCTTCTTTAACTCCATAGATGGATGGAAAAAACGATGGGTTGAATCTAAACATAGGCTGGATTATGGTAAATTTCAGCTCACTGCAGGAAAATTTTACAGAGACAAAGAATAGGGTAAAGGTAATTACTACAATTTAGGAACATACTAATTTACTGGGAGAGTTCTGACTTTTATACAACTGTTTTTATTTGTGATTATCAGTTCACATCTCTTTCTTAGAATAAAAAGAAGTAGTGGAATGTGAAGAATGAAGTCTCCACAAAAATAATAATGTATTTGTTGAGTAACAGGTATTTAAAAGTAAGTCCTTAGACATATTATCCCCATTAATCTTCCTAATAACTTCATGAGATGGTTACTATTATGTTCCCAGTTTTTCAGGGGGCGTCAGAGAAGTTGAATAATTTGCCCAAGGCTATATTCACAGCTGGCAAGAGGTGGGGCTGAGACCTGATTCTAGGTCTGACTCCAGGACTGTGTTCATTACCCCGGACTATACTGCTTTCCCCAACCCTAGGATTTTTTAAAATTTAACACTCTGCACTTGAAACAGGGGAAAGCACTATGTAACCCCCAAATACTGCTCTCCCCTGGAGCTGCTTGCTACAATAGAGAACTGAGCAGACAGACCTAGAGCTATGACTTGCTGGCTGCATAATTTAGGCAAGACTTTTCATTTCTCTTAGCCTTGATATTAGATGGAGATAATAGTCATTATTTGCCATGTTCATTAGACAGGGCTGCTGTAAGAGCCAAATAATATTAGGAGGGAAGGAGCAGCTCTAGGCAATGGTTTTTTGTCTGAGAAAGCTTCTGTCCTATAAATAGAATCCATTGATTGTCTTCTGGAGTGATTTCCCATCTTCTTTCTCCTGGTTACTGTTATGAATCTCATTTTCATGTTTAGTAAAGAGGAGAATTACGAATTGGCTTGAACATTTAAAGTCTCATTTAAATCCACTCTGGAAAATTGTTTCCCGAGGAGAAGAAAACTGGAGGCTGTCTGAGTGGCTCTTGTGAGGGCTCAGTCTGCACAGCCGCCCATCTACTCTCAGTTTGTTTGTTTTTTAAATTAATTAATTAGTTAATTTTTGGCTGCATTGGGTCTTCGTTGCTGCTCACGGGCTTTCTCTAGTTGCGGTGAGCGGGGGCTACTCTTCGTTGCAGTGCTCGGGCTTCTCGTTGCGGTGGCTTCTTTTGTTGCCGAGTGCTGGCCCTAGGCGCACGGGCTTCACTAGTTGTGGCACATGGGCTCAGTAGTTGTGGCTCGCAGGCTCTAGAGCACAGGCTCAGTAGTTGTGGCACATGGGCTTAGTTGCTCCGTGGCATGTGGGATCTTCCCAGACCAGGGCTTGAACCCGTGTCCCCTGCATTGGCAGGCGGATTCTTAACCACTGCACCACCAGGGAAGTCCCCTACTCTCAGTTTGATTTCTTGGTTGTTGCTCCCCATACCTCATCCTACACAGGTTCATTAGGTACCTCCTGGTTTTCTAAAAGGTTTCTGGGTACAAATGAGGCTCCAGGGCGTGTGTGGGGGTGGGGGGGAATCACACGGCTACACAGCTAAGTTTGGTAGAGTGGAAATTCAAGACTTGGTTTTCTACCTATGGGTTCAGTGCTCTTTCCTTTGTGCCCACTCCTCCCTCCATGAAGTCTTCTCTGGCTACTCTAGCCTCCCTTGAGGTCTTTGGGGAAATAAGCATACTCTTTAAAATATAGACAGCTCCTAATGCAATATTAGACATGAAAGTGCTTAGAGCACAGAGCCTGGTGTGCAATAAATGCTCAAGAGACATCTGAATCAGGACCTGTGATCCTTCTGAGCAATTTAACACATATTTATTGAGCATTTCCTCTATGCCAGATCTTTTTTTTTTTTTCTTTCGGCCGTGCCACGTGGCTTGTGGGATCTTAGTTCCCTGACCAGGGATCGAACCCAAGCCCTCGGCAGTGAAAGCACAGAGTCCTAACCACTGGACTGCTTAAAAACTATTCAAAGAGACTGAAATAAACTTAATTGCAACATAATGTGACCCAACGAAGTACAAAGAGCTGTGGGATCATGAAGGAAGGACCCTCACCAAGCATGAATAATGATCGTCCCTTGCATTTTATATTGACAGTTTACAAAGTGCTTCTCACATCTCTTACCCATTTAACTTTTTCACGGGAACCCTCTGGGGTATGATTAATTATCCACATTTTGCTGATGAGGAAGCTAAGACTCAGAGAATTAAAGTGACAGAGCCATAACCAGAAAGCTGGGCAGCAGCTTAAAATAATGAAAAGACCACTAACCTGGAAGTCTGGACACTTGGCTTGTGTGTCTGTCACTTGTGACTATATGATCTTAGATAAGTAACTTTCCCTCTCTGGGGCTTGGTTTTGTCATCTATAAAATAATGTAGTTAGACTAGAAAGGCTCTAAGACCCCTTACAGCTCCGATATTCTCTGGAGGAGGAGATAAAGTCTTGGGTTGGGGGCTCTGGAATTAGATAGACTGGTTGTGTGATTCTGGACAAGTGAAATAGCCTCAATGATTTCATGATAAAGTGGAGATATTAGTAGGGCCCACCTCATAGGGTTTTTATGAGGATTAAGAGTAGTAATACACATGAATGAAACATATTGCCTGGTAAAGAGGAAGTGTTCAACAAATGTTAGCAACAATTATTACTTATTCTAAGAGTCTGTGCTGGGCCTCTTCCTACCACAGCAGTTGTGCAAGGCAGAGCCTGATTCTGGCCACCCATGGGGTCTTAATAGAAACAGAGCTTGTTTTGTAAAGCTTCAGAATAGTATTTAAGTATCTCTTGAAAATCAGAGACAGTATGGTATAAGGGAAAGAAAGAATCAGTCAAACATGTCATAAAAATCCCAGTTTAGGGGACTTCCCTGGTGGTCCAGTGGCTAAGATTCCGCGGTCCCAATGCAGGGGCCCTGGTTCGATACTTAGTCAGGGAACTAGATCCCACATGCTGCAACTAAGAGTTCGCCTGCCGCAACTAAAAATCCCACATGCCACAACTAAAGATCCCTTGTGCTGCAGCGAAGATCTCACACGAGGAAATGAAGATCCCCCGTGCCATGACAAAGACCCGGTACAGCCAAATAAATAAATAAATAAATAAATATTAAAAAAAATAATAATAAAGTGGGTGCATTAAAAAAAAAAAAAATCCCAGTTTAGTTCCTTACTAGCCTTGTGGCCCTAGGCAGGTCACTTCACCTCCCTGTGACTCAGACTCCTAATTTGTAAAAGTGAAAATAGTACCAATTTTGCAGGGTTGCTCTGAGGCTTGAATAAGATAATGTGTGTAAAGCATCCAGGACATCACCTGGCATGCAGTAGGTGAGTAAGAAGGTAGCAGAGCTTGGTGAGACCAAGTGCCAGGTTTCTCTGGCTGCTCTTAGGGTATTTAAATCTAAAGATTCTGTGCTCTCTGCTCTCAGGTCTCCAGACCAGTGAAGATGCCAAGTTCTATGCCCTCTCTACCAGGTTCAAGCCGTTCAGCAATGAGAACGAGACCTTGGTGGTTCAGTTTTCAGTAAAACACAAGCAAGGCATCCACTGCGGTGGCGGGTTCGTGAAACTCTTTCCTGACACCCTGAACCAGGAGGATATGCATTCAGAATCCGAGTATTACATCATGTTTGGTAAGCTCTCTGACAGTAGTCGCTGTCAGCCCTGTGAGGTCTTAATGAGAGCCACTGTAGTTGTAGAAAAGGCTCAGATGGAAATTTATATTTTAAAAAATTTATTGTATTGGAGTATAGTTGATTTACCATGTGTTAATTTCTGTTGTACAGCAAAATGATTCAGTTATATATGTACAGTTTTTATATACACACACACATACGAGCATACACATTCTTTTTCATATTCTTTGGAACAGGAAATTTCTAATGTGATAGCTCCACCTCCCTCTGTGGTAAGACTCTTAGAAGACCTGAGAAAAGCAACTCTAAACCTAAATGTTAATATAGAGGTGAAGAGTCACATGGTATTAACAAGGCTACAGTACAGAGAGACACTTTCCATTTCTAAGAAAAAGAGAAAGGGATCAGAAACTGTGTAGATACTCTCAAATGTACCTATTACAATAAGGCTTTGTGCTCTGAAGGAGGTTCCTGCCCTCAGGGAGAGAAAGGCACAGAAGGTTAGGGAAATCACCTTTATCCAACATCTGTAGTGCATCCAGTGTTGCATCTGTAACCTCAGTATACTGGGCCTCCTTGGGGGCAGTCCAGCTCTTACTTAGCTCAGTTTCAATGTGGTTGATATTTAAAAAACCAAGAAACAACAGCAACTAATCCAACTCCCAAATCATTGGTGAAGAATGTGGATTTTACTGAAGGTTTTTGCACAAATTCAGAGGAAAGGGTTAAACTACACATCATAAATCAACATTTCCTTAAAATGCTCTCTAGATGTTTTTTCTTTTCCCAGGGAGCTCCAGATCTCTCTCTTGCCCTCGCCAAAATCCTCCTCTTCAGCTGCTTCGTCCTTTTTCTGTCTGAATCCCTTCTCCCTCAACTCTCTTTCTTATCTTTCAATCTCTTTCTTATTTTTCAATCCCTTTCTTAGGTAGACCAATAAAGCACTATGGGGGTCTAAAACATGTGTCTGCCCATCACTATTTTTTTCAGAATCTACCCTTCTCACAAGGCGCTTATATCTGTAATGTACATGGTGGTTGTAGTAGGGAAATTGGAAATAGGTTTTTTTTAATGTGATTTTTTTTCCTTTTCAAATGAATATTATTTATCTGATGCTCAAAAAACCCAACAAGTTTGGGCTGTTAACATATCCATTTTACAGATGAGAAAACAAAGGCAAGAAATTTGCGCAAGATGAGTAAGTGGGAAGTCAGATTTTGAACCCAGTCTGCCTGGCTGTAAAGCCTGCACTTTTTCTACTTTACCCTTTTGCCTTCTGCTTGGTGTGGACACAGGCACATGCATCATTTTTTAAAAGGCAGAATGAAGACATACTTTTACAAAGGTATTGATGAGGAGTTATGAAATCACAAAAGATGGCATGACTCAGTCCACCTGAGGGCTTTTTGGAAAAGGTATTAATTATTCTTTGAAGAATGAGTTAGATTTTAATAAGCAGAAAAGGAGATAGATGAAATGTAATTTGGGCATAGGAAACTGTGTGTACAAAAGCTCAGAGACATGAAATTCAAATGCAAGTAGAGAAACGATGAGACCAGTGTGGCTAGAGCACACTGAGTGTGTGTGTGTGTGTGTGTGTGTGTGTGTGTTTGTGAGTGTGGTGCACGCAGGCACATGTTTAGGATAGTCAGAGAGCAATAGCATGGGAAATTAGGTAGAAAAACTAGGTTAAAACCTATTCTTGGTGGGACCTCCCTGGTGGCACAGTGGTTAAGAATCCACCTGCCAATGCAGGGGACACAGGTTTGAGCCCCTGTCTGGGAAGATCCCACATTCCTCAGAGCAACTAAGCCCATGCACCACAACTACTGAGCCTGTGCTCTAGAGCCAGCGAGCCACAACTACTGAGCCCATGTGTCACAACTACTGAAGCCCACGAGCCTAGAACCCGCCCTCCACAACAAGAGAAACCACCTCAGTGAGAAGCCTGCGCACCGCCATGGAGAGTAGCCTCCCCTTGCTGCAACTAGAGAAAGCCCGCACGCAACAATGAAGACCCAGCGCAGCCAAAAATAAATAAATAAATAAATTTATATTAAAAAAAACCCCTATTCTTGGGCCTTTGCCAGGTTAAGCTCTCTGGACTCACAAATCAACAGTTTCCTCTAAAGTTTTCACAAAACAGGGAGAGCCCCAGGCTCTGTTTCTAGTTAGACTTGGGTTTAAAGCCCAGCAATGCTACTTATTAGCTGTTTGACCTTGTGCAAGTTGCTTTTCTGGGCCACAATTTTCCCAACTAAAAGTGGAGATAGTAGTACCTCCTTGTGAGAATTAAATGACGTGGTATTAAGTGCCTGGCACAGGAGGGGCTTCCAGTTGGGTTTGGTCAATGGAACCCTGGCAGAAGATCACAGGGAGGGAGGAGAGTTGTGTCCCTTGACTGAAAGTCACAGCTTATCTCCTGGCTGCCCTCTCTACTGAACTCCTTTTTTTTTGGGGCTTTGGTAACTGCCCCTTCTCCTAGCCCCTTCAAGCTTAGGGATGGGAATAGCCTGGAGCATAGCATTATTCCTTATATTTTCTCAATGTCCTGCCCCCACCATTTACAATAGTCCCTTTACGCAGGTTCGATCCCTCATCGGGGAACTAAGATCTCACATGCCGCATGGTGTGGCCAAAAAAAAAAAAAAACAAAGAACAAAAACAGAGAAAACCCGAAACAAAACAAAGAATCAAAATAGTCTCTTTATTAAATTCTCCTCAAATAATCCTAAATTTGTGTGTGCTATCTCTTTCCTGCTATGTCTGTCTTAGCCACAAAACAGGCAAACTGCCTAAAAGTGATGTAAAATCATGTATTGGGATTTAATTTCTAGGCCCTGACATCTGTGGCTTTGGCAACAACAAAGTACAAGTCATCCCTCGTTATCAAGGGAAATACCATGAGAACAACAAGACCATCAAGCGCAGGGTGAGTGTGTGGGCTGGTCTTCAGCCTAGGGGGAAGGATAACCATTTTGCATTTGTTATCTCATTTAATCCTTACAACACCCCTATAAATTAAGTACTATCATCATCTCCATTTTGCAGATTAGAAAATAGACCCAGAGAAGTGCTGTAAATTACAGGATTTCACATAGAAGCAATTGATCTGAAAGCCTAGGAAGTCATGTAAGCTTATCTCTTGGAACAATGCTTGCCATGGCCCACTTCCCCACTGCTAGATATTGGAAGAGATGGGGGAGGTGGGGAGTGCTGGACTTAGAAATGGGTGGTGAGTTTACCTTAGTAACATCAGGGTTAGAGAGATCTAGGTTGGCTGGAGGATAATAGCTGGATTTCATCAGCGAATCAACAGGAAATCACTGAATGCCAACTCTGTGCTGGGCCTTGGGCTGGGGATAGAGTAAGCCAGGCATGGCCTCTAATCTCACAGAACTCAGAGTCCAGTAAAGGTAAGAGTCAAGCAAAGGAGAATGACTACCTAGTCTGATTGGGGTCTGTGAGAGCACAGAGGAAGCCCCCTACCCAACCTGGTACCTTAGGAAATGCTTCAGAGAAGCACAAAGAAGGTTTCTACTGTGCTGAGTTTTGAATGATGAGCATGAATTGGTCTTGTAAAGGAAGGTGACAATTTTAGGGAGGATTGAGCTACTAGAAGAGGTAATCACATGAGAAAAGTCAAGGAGACTTGAGAAAGAGTAGCACTGCAAGAAGTTTGGCACAAGTAGAGCACAGGGGAGAGGCAGAGACTGAGTCTAGAGAAGCCCCTAGGTCCTGGCTCATTGGAGAACTTGTGTTTGGGGCCAAGTCCTTCCCTAGCAGGACTGTGCATACAGGGACTCCCTGGGATCCTGCTCAGGGTAGGCATCGTGCTGGGACCTGCAGATACAACAGATGAGTCAGAAACGATCCCTGCTGTTGAGAAGCTCAGAGTCTAGTGGGACAGACAGAAAAACAGACAAGATCAAAGAATGACCAGAGCTGTGATGAAGGGAAGGATGGGAACTAGGTGAGACCAGAGGAGTGTGTACTCAGGGGAATGAGACCCAAAGTCTCTTTTGGGTTAACCAGAGCAATGGGATGCAGGATGTGGAAAAGCGTGTTTGTGACTATGTGGGAGGTGGCATTCAGGAACTGAGGGTCTGTTTTAGATGGTGCATTTAATGCTTGAGGTCCAACAGGGGACTGAAATATTCCTCGTTCCCTTTCTAGATCAATAAAGACACTCACCTGTACACTCTGATTATTCACCCCAATGCTACTTATGAGGTCAAAATTGACAACCAGCAAGTAGCAGCTGGGGACCTGGAGGACAACTGGGACTTCTTGCCTCCCAGGAAGATAAAAGATCCCTATGCCCGGAAACCAAGGAAATGGGATGAACGCCTACAAATAGAGGATCCTGAAGATAAGAAACCTGAGGTGAGGTGTTGCGCTGGGAAGCAGGAGGGGATCTTAGCTGTGGGGATGGGCAAAGGAAGCTAGGAACAATGGAGCAGAAACGGGGAGCATCTTTCCCTCAAGGAGGTGTCCAGCTAAATATTGGTATCCAGAGAGGCATTGAGGGAAGAGGGAGGCACCTCACGTTTATTGAGGATTTACTGACCCTGCTAGAAGCCTCTATGAGGACAAGGAAAGTGATGCTTAAAAAATGAAGTGACTTGCCCAGGCACACATGCATTAGAACCAACATTTGAACCTGGATCTCTTTGATTCCAAAGTTATTGATATGGGAAATATGTGGAATATACTCACTGATTCATTATCATTCACTGGAAAGCTGTACTGGATACAGCTATGAATAGAACAATCCAGGGACTGAGAATCCTCCTGGGACTCAGAATCTAGTGAGGGATACAGACAAGTACATAGATGCAGGTCACACTGTGTAATTAATGGTGAGAGTCAGGGAAGCCAAATCCTGTGGGAGCCCCAAACAGGCTCCTAACTCAGGCTGAGTTGGGGTGCAGGTGGTGTTCTGGGAAGGAGGAGGCATGCTTCAGTGATTTGGTTAACCTAGGGATTGGAAACATAGACTTTGGGGTCAGACAGATATGGTTTGTATCTGAGCTCCACCATTTACTAACTGCGAAACCCCACCTATAAGCAGTTAGACCTTGGGCAAGGAATATAACTGCTGTGAAATTTCACAAACAGGGATTATTATAATACCTATATGTGAAGGTTGTTGTGACGATTGAATGAGCTAATATACATAATTTAGTGCCTGATACATAATAAGTTCTTAATACATGGCATTTATGTGTTAATCATGTACTGAATTTCAAACAGTAAATTCATTACAGCAAGGGAAATTGAGTTGGAGGAAAAATATTCCAGACCCGGAGAACAGCAGGAGTGAAGGCACATCAGTTAAGTGGAAAGTAACATGGTTATGTAAAGAACTGAAAGCAGCAGTTTAGTATTTTAGGAGCATAAAGTTCAAGGTGGAGAGTGATGGAAGATGAGTTGGAAGGGTCTGTTGGAGCCGGGTCATGGAGGGCCTCACCTGCTGGGCTGCTGCTCCTGAGGTCAGAGCAGGTTCACCCTCATGCAGAGGAGATGCTCAGGGTTCAGCAAGGAGCAGCATGGCACCCAGCAACCGGAATCCATTCCGTAAGGAGAGGCCTGTACAGAGGTGGGCAGTGGCCCAGCCATGTGTAGGGAGATTCAATGGGCTCCAAACCCAGGGGGAGGGAGGTGTCGTCAGGGAATTAAGGCAGATGATCAAGCAGTGTCTGGATCTTCAGCACCCTGGGAGAATTAGGGACTAGTTTACTTCCAGACCCAACAGGCAGGCTCAGGGCAGCAAGACTAACCATAGACTCTCCCTCCTGGTGTGGACCATGCACCTGATGTAGTCAGGGTTGGATCAAGGCCTGGGGGAGAGGGGAGAGGCTGCAGGCCTCTATGCTCCCTGTTGAGTAGACCCGGAGAAGCTGGAGACTACTTAGATAGGCTGGGATCTATCAAGTCTATAGCCCCCAGGAGAGGATGCTGAGTGTTAATGTCTCAGGAACCACAAAACAGCTGAGACATCCCAGGAGCTAGGGAACTTCATGCTGCTGAATGACTGTGAGTCTAGTGGGCTTGGCAGCAAAGCCTTTAGTAAGTCTGGGAAGTGGTCAGCACCAAGGTGAACTGCCAGGTAGATAGAGCAAAACTTTGGAGGCTCCAGAGCAGAAGAAATATGAACGTTAGGACAGGCCATGACTTGGAGCTCTGTCTTAGGAAATAGAAGGGACCTGGGGTACAAAGGAGGACTGATACAGACCTGGGAGCATGCTGGGGTACAAGGCAGGTCACTAATAGAGGCCTTCAGGAAGAGGGACTCAGGCTAGAAGACTTGTTCTGACAATCGGGGCACATAACTGGGGAAGGGAGAGGGCCAGGATAAGGGAAATTCCCATCTTATTTGAGCTTAAAGTAGTCAAGGTCAGAAGGATAGAGAATATGAGGAGGCACTGGAGTTGCTTAAAGGCTTTTTCTCTCCTGTATGTTTTGGATTTGTTTGCAGAGTCCTGAGCTGGGCTTTCACAGGGGTGAGGACAGGAGAGCGGCAGGGGTAGGGCGCCAGGTCCAACCCTACTGTACTCTGTACCCCAGTTTCATTCCGGCCCACCCATCTGCCCTCATGGAGGAACATTTTGTTTTAGGACTTGGAAGACTTTGAATACATCCCAGACCTGGAAGCCAAGAAGCCAGACGACTGGAATGAGGCAATGAATGGGGAGTGGGAAGAGCCCCTGATATCAAACCTGAAGTATAAGGTGAGGGGGTCTCTCCTGCCAATCGGTATGAGAAACTAGAGAGAAGAGATGTAAATTTTAATCTACAGAACAGAAACTCTGAGATCCTGTGGTCATCTTCCTCCTTTCCCCTTCTCCATAAGACTGTAGCCTCATTTGGGCCGTGTTCTCAGGGCTGTGCCTATCTGGGAGAAGGTGGTCTGGTCAAGGTTGATGCTGGGAGGCGGAGGTCCAGGGAGCCCTAGGCAAGGAATTTGTCCGGAATGGTGGAAATCAGTCAAAGGAACATGATCAAAACAGGAAATGGGTCTGGGGTCAGGAACCGGAAGTCTCAGAAGTGGTCCAGAAAGGGAAAGGGCAGGACATGAATGAGCCAAACATGTTGGGGGAGGGTGGGGGAACTTCTTTTTAAGGGCTAAGTCCTGACCTCATGTCAGAAATGAGAGGGAACTAAAGGAATCAACTATCAAATGGTCCAGAGATAATACTGACTGAAACAAACATTGTTTTATTTGGTCACAGTTTCCTACACTACACACCAGGAAGAGAATGGCCCCAAGTCCAGAGTCCTTAGATGGTGGTTCCCTGTGAAGCTACATTTTCTTAACATCATGAACAAACTTATGCAGAGAGCTGGGACCAGGCTCAGAATGGGTCTCTGCTACCTTGTTCTTATCCCTCTGGGTAGAAAGGGGAACCTGGAAGAGTCTTGTGCATTAGCTCGAAGAAAGGGAGAGAAGCTCAAGGAATCCTGCTCTGAATCCTTATGCCTAGTTGATTAATCTTTCTGATTGCATGAGAAGAATGGAAAAATACTAATGCTATATTCACTCTTTGGTGCTTTGATTAGGGACAATGGAAACCTCGGATCATTCACAATCCCAGTTACCAGGGGGAGTGGATTTATCCAGAAATAGACAACCCTGAATATAAGCCCAACCCAACCATTTGTCACTATTATAACATTAGTGTCCTTGGCCTGGACCTTTGGCAGGTAAATCTCTCTGGGCTCAGAGCCAGGGAAGAACAGTCCCTCTAAAGTTTCCACAAAGTAGAAAGAGCTCCAGGCTGGAAATTACAAAACTTGAGTGAGTCTTGACCTTTCTAAACCTCAAACTGTTCCTCTTTAAAATAGGATTAATTATATTCATCCTAATAATTATAATAGCTAAAATTTATTGAGTCTCTACCATGTACCAAGCACTATTTCAGAGACTTTGCAAATGCCATTTAACTCTCACTATGAAATCTCCTACTTCTGAATGTGAAAACTGACGTTCAGCAAAGTTAGCTAACTTGCCTGAAGACACATCTGGTAAGCAGAAAAGCTAGAATTTGAATGCAGGCCTTTCTGAGGCTAGATTCAGTGTTCCAATACTTTATACTGCTAGGCCGGTCCTATGTGAATCTTGGGGTAGTTCTGGAAATAAAAGGGAATCAGAGATGTGGTAAAACTTCGAAATATTAAAATCCCCAGATAGATGTTGGGACTGATTATCCCAGCCATGATGACAAATCCTGGCCTAGCCACCCTCTTCTCTGCCAGTTACCTTTCCTGGCTCTGATTTGAAGGAAAACAGGAGGGCTCAGATATTCAGGCCTTCACAGAGTTGCTTTCTTCCAATGAGACCTGATGTTGAAAATGGGGAGGATTCTTTCCCAACTCAGGAGAAAGAGAGCACCTCAAGTGCCTGCCCCAGAGTGAAAGCTTTAGCCCAGGAGGCCTCTTGGAAACTGCAATCTATCAATGCGTAGTCTTGGAATTCCCTTGGAGAGGAAGGGAAAGTGAGCATTAATATCCCTTATTATTACCCTGTATTATGTTTGAGAGAATTGAGAATCAGAAATGTCACACGATGTGCCCAAGAGCACACAGCTAGTGCATGGGAGAGACAGGATTCAAAGGTCTGTCAGCCTGTAAAGTCCTTGTTTATTGACTACGCCCACTGTACAATAGAGCCTCTAGAAACTGCAGCCACTTGACCTTGGGTGTATCCTGGAATGTTCTACAGCCAGTGAAATCTCTGTCTCTGACCAGTGATTTCTACAGTTCAAGGCTGCTAAAGGTCTCTTGAACAGACATCCCCAATTTGAAGCTTTCTTGGTTTATTTATTTATTTAGACTTTCTTGTTTTCCTGACTCAGTGAGGCCAGCACACAAGTGTAAGGAGATGAAGTATGTAAATTACCATGTGCATAGTAGGGGTTCAGGAGAGAAGGAAGAAGAGAGACATATGTCCTTCTTTTGTTCCCTTTTTATCTGAAGAATGTGGATACAGTTTGTACAAATTCTCATTGTTATCTCTTTTTGTTTTCAGTTGTCCCTTTTTAATAAATAATAGGAACTTTCTACATCTTGAAAAAATATGTGGTCATATTAATATGCCTTATCTGATTGTTCCCTTAAAATGCATTGGGGTTTTTTCTTTTTCCACTGAAAACATTAAGGCACACACTTTAAACAGTTTCTTTGTTCATCTACAAAATTTAAAAATTATTTGACACTAATTGCTCTGAGTTCTATCTTCCTCCTCAAGTAGGCAAACCTTTCTATTTGAGAATTTAAACCATGCTGAAGGAGTGTTTCTCAAACTTTAACATGCGTATGAATCACTCAGATCTTAATAAAATGCAGATTCTGATCCAGCAGGTCTGGGACGAATCCTGAGAGACTACATTTCTGAAACTCCAGCATTATCTCTTTTTTTTTTGGTCTTGTGATACAGTTCTGCACAACGCTGACATCACCCTTGCAGGCATCCTTTCCTTTTAAGTTCTAGTTGGGTCTGGCACTCCCAAGTCCTACTCCACCCTACCCACTCAGCCAAACCAACACATCCAGTTTATCACAGGGTCCCTGCACCTCATTGGAAAAGCCTAGCGACTCTCAGCATAGAGATGGGCCGGAATTCTCTCACCTGCCCTGCCCCAACCCGGGTTTCCAGATGTTCTGTGAGTCCATCGCCCTCTGCATCAGGTCCTAGCCTAGCAAGCTGCTTAATCTTCCTGCTTAGTCCCTGACCCATCCTGTTCTCTGTTCCTACACTCCCATACACAGTCCCTTTTCTTTTCTTTCCTTTTATTTCTCCCTTAGGCAGAAGATACTGCATTCTTTCATCAGGACAGAGGCTAGGAGGAGATGGCAGTGAACAAGAAAATTCTTTCTCTTAGCTTTGGGACTCCTTATGATCTTTGAAGGAGTAGTGACTCCAATGAATATAGCCTAACAGCCATAATGCAAAGCACATTGACATTCCTTAGGTCATATGGTCTGTGTCACAGCCCTGTGGGGCTGGAGGGTAGGGCTTATCATCTCTGTTTTACTGACCAGGAAGTGGAGGGCTTAGGGAGGCGACTTGGCTTGTCAAGATCCCATAGCTAGTAAGTGCCCAAACCTATACTCTTCCCATTTTATGATTCAAGTGGGACATCACAGGAAACCAGGTAACTTCCAGTGAATTAACTTTTTAGGCTTTACAGTCTCACAAAGCTTTCTCACATATTCTTTTCTCCTGAGAACTGTATGAAGAAAGTAGGGAAATTATATTTTCTTCCATTTTCCAGATAAAAACATGGAGGCACAGAAGAGATATGAGTAGACCAAGGTCCCTCCACTAGTGAGTTGTAGGAAGCAGGACTGGCCCTCATGTCCTGATTCTCAGTTGGAGGCAGACCCAGGAGTTTAGTGTAGGGGGGATGGGGGTAAGTGAGCACCAGAGAGAACAGGGGAGATTGGAAACATTTCTCGTGCGAGTAGAAAAAATGGAAGAGCCAAAAAACGAGCAGTTCCCTAACCAAGACTGCTGACAGCTCAAAAGGAAAAAAAACAAAACAAAAAATAAATCCCAACTCACAAAAAGAAAAAAAAACCCAAAGAAAAAAATCGTAAAGTTGCATAAGGAATTATTAAAACCAATTTTTTAAATGGCTCAGAGGAAATTAACGATCTTTATTCAAAGTGGCTATTTTGTCATTTATTTTTCTGCTGAAGGCAGGGTTGGGGGGATGATGTAAGCCAAATAAAAGTCTTTCTTATTTAAAAAAAGCAAAACAAAACAAAACTTTTTTCAAACCCTAGAGGAAGGACACATGATAACTCATGCTGCAAACTTTCTCGTGGTCACACAACGGCTCTCACACAATTAACTTGCTGATTTATTTAACATATAATGCTAAAGCAAAAAAATCTGGAATGACTCTCCTTTTGTTTCTTTTGAAACATATCCAGATACTGAAAAGTTATGATAATAACTATTACCATTTATCGAATGACTGTTATCTGCTAGACACTGTGCTTTACATATATTATTTCTAATGCTTATGACAACACTTCAAGGGAGTTATTTTTAATACTTCACTTATGAGGGAATAGGCTCAGAGGAGTTGAGTAACTTCCCCAAAGTCACACAGCTAGTATGTGGTTGAGCTGGTCTGTCTGACTCCATGACTGCTGCTCTTTCTATTCTGTTCCTTTATCATTAATAAACACTGAAATTATTATATACAATTGACTTGATTCATCTTTTTCTTTAATTGTAAATATTAAATATGTTATTTTAAGAAAATAGAGAATCTAAATTGTGCTTGCACTTCTTGTCAAACCTTTTCTTTTCCCCGTATTCTTTTAGTTTTTCTGATTATATTGAGGAGAGAACCTTAAAAAGGACATCTATAAGTGGCAGCAGAGACCATCAATCTGAGCTGGGGCAAGAGCCACTGGACAGCAATTTGGAGCCTAGCAGAATGAGGAAAATTTCTTCACAACCCTATGAAAGAGTGGTCACAGGCTTGGAGAACACAGAACCTTGGGAAACAGTAAAGTAACTTCTTTCTAGAGCAGATCAGCTAAGGTGGTACAGCATTCTGGACCCTCTGTGCTCTTAATCATCTTTGTATTCCCTCACTCCACCTCAGTTATTGATTAAAATCTCTGGGTCCGTGGCCTGGGAATCTGCATTTAGCAAAGCTTCCAGGTGATTTTTAAAACCTTTTGACCTAGTTCTAATAATCCCATTGTTTTCATTTCAACAGGTGAAATCAGGCTGCATCTTTGACAATTTCCTTCTTACAAATGATGAGGAGTTTGCAGAAGAGGCTGGAAATAAGACCTGGGGAATAAGAAAAGTAAGATTTTTCCCTCACTTGGATTTCCAGGTGTCTGACTCCTCAGTTGTGCACTGTTCTCTGCATTTAAAAAATCAGTCTCACAGTCATTGTCTCATTTGCTGGTTACATGGCCCTGAGAGGCAGGGTAAAGAACTTGTATTCATTGGACGTCTACAACCTTGTACTTGACTCTCTGAACACTTTCCACAAGTCTTCCCACTTAGCTCTCAAAACAACCCAGCAAGACAGGTATTGTTATTCCCATTTTTCAGATGTAGGAATTGAGATTCATAGAGTATATATAAACTGTGCAAGGTCACATGCAGCCTTTAACTTGTTGAGTTAGAATGCACACTCCTTCTGTGTCACACTCCCTGCTCACAGTGGGGTGATCTAGAAGGGAGCCACTGAACCCATTTCTGATGGATGACTTGGAGAAGGAAGCAAGATGTTAGTGCTGTTTACCAGCTTCCCTGCTCTCCTAGAACTATTTTACGGGTGGAGTGCTACTTAGGACAATGGCTTCTTCTTGGTGTCACCCTTCATCCAGACCTCCTGGTTCTGCAGGAAGGGTGATTCAAGCAGGTTTGTGGCCAATGCTTGATTACGCAAAAGGCAGACGAGGCTCCTGGTTAGAGCACCAGCAAAGCACAGGCATTAAAAAGAAATTTTTGAGAGAACTTTGATACTTAGCATTTTCAAAGAAGCATTGACACAGTCATCATGGAAAAAATAAAAATGAGACTTTTTACACTTCTTAGTCTGGTTTTGTTTTGTTTTTACTTTGAGGTTATCATCTAATATTGTTTTCTTAAAATAAATTTATTTATTTTATTTTATTTTATTTTGGCTGCGTTGGTTCTTCATTGATGCGCGCGGGCTTTCTCTAGTTGCGGCGAGCGGGGGCTACTCTCCATTGCGGTGAGCGCGCTTCTCACTGCGGTGGCTTCTCTTGTTGCGGAGCACAGGCTCTAGGCGCGCGGGCTTCAGTAGTTGCGGCACCTGGGCTCAGTAGTTGTGGCTCACGGGCTCTAGAGCGCAGGCTCAGTAGCTGTGGCATGCAGGCTTAGTTGCTCCACGGCATGTGGGATCTTCCCGGACTAGGGCTCGAACCCATGTCCTCTGCATTGGCAGGCGGATTCTTAACCACTGTGCCACCAGGGAAGTCCCAAGGACTGTGTCCTTTCTTTAAGGCCCCTCTGAGTAGTAAAATTTATGAAGACAGCTCTAAAGATCAAATTCTAGCACCTGGATGAACACATTAGAGAACTCAGAAGTCCCATTTCTGACTGCAAATTTGTACTGGCTACAGTTCAAAAGCAAATTCAAAGAGTTCCATAAAGGTTGTTTTACTGTGATATAGCAGAAAGAGGGCCAGACTCAGAACCAGAAAACCTGGTTTCTAATTCTAGTTCTACCACTCACTAACTATATAGCTTGGGGAACTGATTTGATCAGTCTGAATCTCATATTCCTCATCTAGAAGGTGGGAGCAGTAACACTTCACACATTGCTGTAAGGAATAGAAATAATGTGTGTAGACTGTCTCACACCATGCTTAGCAATGCTGTGGGCATTCAGTAGATGTTTGTTTAATCTGAACCCATTTTATTTATGAACAAATTACACCACACACACACACACACACACACACACACACACACACTTCTCTCCACCCAAGACATACTGAAAACTTATAGGTAAATAAACACCATACCAGAAATCTTTAAGAGTGTGGGAAGATGCCAGACATTTCTAAAGTGAGTTAACTCTGTTTATACCATCTGTAAATTATTTTGAAATTCCACACTCTAAATAGGACATAGAGAAGCAATGGAGAGAACTGTACGAAGAAATGGAAAAAAGAAAACAGGAAAAAGAGGTCAAGAAGAAAAAGGTAAAGGAGGAGGAAAGGGAAGATGACATCTGGGGAATTGAAGAAGGGGGAAGTGAAGAGGATTCTGCTGAGGAACCAGGAAATTACAGGCAGCTGAAGGAAGATGATGATGAAAGAGCATTTCTGGGTAAAAATGTAGAAGTCCGTGTTGGTCAGAAGGATGAACTATAACTGGGTAAAAAGTGGTTACTACTCAGAGGCAAATGATGTTGCTTAGAAGGAAGAATGTTCATGGTTTGGCAAAGTCTGGGGAGCAAAATTACTTGCTCTCTCTGAATGAACATTGAATTTGGATTTCTATCCCATCTCCTTTGCTCTGTATGACCTTGGGAAAGTCCCATCACCTCCTGGGGCTTCTCTTTCCTTGTCAATGGAAACGGAGTGATAATTCCTGTTTCATGAGGCTGCTGTAAGGATTAAATTAGCTATGTGTGCAAAGTGCCTGATATAAAAATACAATCAACAAATAGTAGCTATTACTACTTATCATTATCATGGTATTTATAAAATTAATTGACAGTAAAAAAGCCTCTGTATAAACTTGAGCCTCACTTTCAACTTATTCCAGTATATCCAGTGATTTTATTTTGTTTAAGTATCTGTATTATCTAGTATTTACTGAGCAGTTCTGATAGCTGTATTTGTGGGCGATGATGCTTGATGTTTTCTTCTTGCAGGTGTATCAAGCACTTAAAAACAAAATCAGACTTCCTCTTAACACAAACAAAGATACTTTGTGAAACTCCTTTTGCTTCTCTGCTGTTTTGTGCCATAATTTTTAATTAATTATTACTTGTTTGCAGGTTTTACAGTTATCCTTTCTGTACCATCGGCTCACAATATCATTATATGCATTCACATAGCTCTTTACAGATCACAAAGCACTTTCCTATAAATTTGAGCAACTACTGCAATGTGCTCATTTAATCCTCAGAACAGCCACTGTAGAGGATACCATTATTATCTTCCTTTTACAGATGCAGAAACTGCTAAGAGGAGGCAAGTCACTTGCTCAGGGTCAAATTGCCAGTAAGGGGCGGGACCTGTATCTGAATTCAAGTTTGTCTGGTTCCAAAGATTATCCGTCCATTGCATTAGGCTGTTTGTTGAATGAGTGAGTAAATATCTATTACGACTGAGTACAGATAGTAGGCAAGTCTCACATGGAAAAAATACCCTTTTAACAAAAATAATCAGAAAGTAATTTTCCTCTTTTAAAATTTTTCTCAAAAAATAAACATACAGACAAGCAGTTGCATGAAGTGTGACAGCCTTTTCACCAGAAGCTAATGTGGTTGCCAGGTGTTCAAGGCCACCATGGTTGATTCCTGGCCCTACTTACTTATCAGCTGTATTACCTTAGGCAAGTAATCTAACTTGCCTGTGGGAGTTATTTTCTGTGTCTCATTTTTCTGTGTCTCATTTTTCACATTTGCAAACTCAGCTGTGAGGATTAAATGCTGACTCTTCCTTCCTTTATTTTACTAGGACTGCACCAAGGATTAATCCCAGTCTGGCTGGAGAGTCAAGCCCAGACACAATTATCATACGATAGCACAGGGCTACAAATTTAGGTCTGGAACATCGTAGGTGCTCAATAAATATTAGTTAAAAGAATGAACAAAACTCTGACTGGTGCTTTCAGGGAAGAGTTCACGAAGGAAGTAACTTTTGAACCAGCTCTTGAAGAATACATGTGTCTGTCTTTCGGAGGAGGATATGTGTGAACCAAATTTCAGAGTCAAAGAGCAGGGCACCTGTATGACAGGAGTGGGGTGGTGAGGTCAGGGAGAAGCAGCAAGAACTCCTTCTTCCTTCTTTCCCGTAGGTTGGAGTCTGCTGTAGTGTCTGGGCCTTACAATCTTTGGAATGTTCTGGTTTGGAAAACTTGCCTTTGCAGGGAGGCAAAACTTTACTTCTTCCCTCTTAGGGTCTTCAGCTGGGCCTTAGAATTTAGTTAACGTAAGACAGATGAACAGGAGAAAAACATACAAGTTTATTCAATGTAAGTTTTATGTGACACGGGAGCCCTCATAAGGAAATGAAGACCCAAAGAAGTGGCAAAACCTAAATGCTTTAATACTAGGTTAAACAAAGAGAGGCAATTGTGGAAAAGTAACTAAAATGTACAGGGAGGCTAAAGGAAGATAAGAATTATTTTAACAATGTCAGTTTGTGTAGAATTCTCTTGCTCTCAACTTGATGAGTGTTTCTTTTCTCCTGGTACGTGGAGGGCAGCTCCTACATGGGAGCTTTACCTCCCGTATTCAGGAGGAAAGGGGAGATCAAAGTATCCCTTTTGTATCTGCTGTTTTTCAAGTGCCTTTAGCTTAAAATAACCTTTATGCCAAAGTGGCATATTTTGGGGTAACATATCTTGGCACCCTTCACCTTTATACCTGTTTCTATAACATAAGAGTCTTCTCATGGTGAAAAAGAGCAAGGCTTCAGGTACTGAGTCTAAACCCTGTTTTGGGGCTGCAGGGCTGGTGTGTGAGGAATCTATGTTTTAGGGATGCCATTGTTTACTACCAATGTCTGCTCTGATTGGTCAGGCATATGTTCTACCAGTTGTTACATATTTTCAGGTATCACCAGATAAAGATATTGATTTTCATGCAGAATTCTGAGGGAGTAGTAAACAATAAAGATCCATTTGAGGGAATTCCCCGGCAGTCCACTGTTAAGGACTCTGAGCTTTCACTGCTGAGGGCACAGGTTCAATCCCTGGTCAGAGAACTAAGATCCTGCAAGCTGCGCCGGGCAGCCAAAAAAAAAAAAAAAAAAAAAAATCCATTTGAATATATTTTTTAAAGTTGCTGCTTTACCTTTGTTAATTTTTTACCTTTATTTTGATTGATTGTACAAACATTATTTCAGAAATTAATGTAATTTTAACTAGAAAAAATTCATGCATAGTTCCATCCATTCTGCACACATACTGAAATTTTTGTGTTTCCTGCTAGGACTTGTCTTTTGAATACCACCATTCTGCCACTGAACCATACTCCTCTAGATTGAGTTTTTCTTTTGAACTTCTGTTTATATGTTTAATTTTCAAAAGTAACAGATGTTCAATGTAAAAAAATTCATATCTACAAACACATTAAGAAAAAAGTAAAAATTTTTAATTATTCCCAAATCCAGAGACATCTGTGCAATATTTATTGTCTTTTCTTCCAGTTTTGTGTTTATTCATTGGTTGACTGGTTTGACTTTGGGTTGAAGTGGTTTAATCACACTCTTCAGTACATGGCACTTTATCCTCTTTGGTCAGTGATTATCACTTTTAAATTTTATTTGTTACTTTTTTTTTTCTCTTTTACTGCCTTTCCCTTCCCCACACAAGCAACTAAGTTCTATCGGATGTAAAACTTTTTTTTGCATATGTTCTTACAAAATATGAATTTTTGTTTGCCCTGGGTGTATTTTTAATTTATGTAAATGGTATAGTGTTTAAATCTCATTTTGTTTCCTCATATTTTTCACTATGCACTGAGTTTTTTAAATGCATTCATGTTAGAAATAGACAATCTGAAAAGACCAATCACTTGTAGTGAAATTTAATTTGTAATTAAAAAAAAAACCTCCCATCAAACAAAAATCAGAACAGAATGGCTTCACAGGGGAATTCTACCAAACACATAAAGAAGAGCTAATATCTATCCTTCTCAGACTCTTCCAAAAAATTGAAGAGGATGGAACACTCCCAAATTCATTCTACAAGGGCACCATTACCCTGATACCAAAACCAGACAAAGACACTACAAAAAAAGAAAATTACAGGCCAACATCTCTGATGAATATAGATGCAAAAATCCTTAACAAAATATTAGCAATCCGAATTCAGCAATATATAAAAAGGATCATACACCATGATCAAGTGGGATTTATTCCAAGGATGCAAGGATGGTTCAATATCAATCAGTGTGATATACTTCATTAACAAAAGGAAGGATAAAAATCACATGATCATCTCAATAGAAACAGAAAAAGCATTTGACAAAATTCAGCATCCATTCATGATAAAGACTACCATCAGAGTAGGTATAGAGAGAATATATATTAACATAATAAAGGCCATGTATGATAAGCCCACAGCTAACAAATTAATGGTGAAAAGCTGAAAGCATTTCCTCTAAGATCAGGAACAAGACAAGGATGCCTACTCTTGCCACTTCTATTTAACAGAGTATTGGAAGTCCTAGCCATAGCAATCAGAAAAGAAAAATAAATAAAAAGCATTCACATTGGAAGGGAAGAAGAAAAACTTCACAATTTGCAGATGACATGACACTATGTATATAGAAAACCCTAAATCTCCACCAAAAAACTATTAGAACTAATAAATGAATTAAGTAAAGTGGCAGGATACAAGACTAATATACAGAAATCTGTTGCTCTTCTATACACTAATAATGAACTATCAGAAAGAAAGCAAGAAAACAATTCCATTTAAAACAGTATCAAAAAGCATAAAATACCTAGGAATAAACTTAACCAAGGAGAGGAAAGACCTATACTCTGGAACTATAAAATCTTGATGAAGGAAATTGATGATGACACAAAGAAATAGAAAATACTTGTTTTCATGGATTGGAAGAATTAAATATTGATAAAATGTTCATACTGTTCAAAGCAATCTACAGATTTAATGCAATCCCTATCAAAATACCCATGATATTTTTCACAGAACTATAACAATCCTAAAATTTATATGGAACCACAAAAGACCCTGAATAGCCGAAGGAATCTTGAGAAAAAAGAACAAAGCTGGAGGTTTCATGCTCCCTGACTTCAGAATATACTACAAAGCTATAGTAATCAAAACAACATGGTACTGGCAAAAAACAAAACAAACAGACATATAGACCAGTGGAACAGAATAGAGAGCCCAAAAATAAACCCACACATTTATGATCAATGAGTTTACAACAAAGGAGGAAAGAATATATAATGGA
Source organism: Balaenoptera ricei (assembly GCF_028023285.1). Lineage (NCBI taxonomy): Eukaryota > Metazoa > Chordata > Mammalia > Artiodactyla > Balaenopteridae > Balaenoptera > Balaenoptera ricei. Next base: position 43,081,935 of record NC_082639.1, on the reverse strand, counting down.
GAAAAGACAATCTGTTCAATAAGTGGTGCTGGGAAAACTGGACAGCTACATGTAAAAGAACAAATTAGGACATTTTCTCACACCACATACAAAAATAAACTCAAAATGGATTGAAGACTTTAATGTGAGACCAGAAACTGTAAAACTCCTAGAAGAGAACATGAGCAGAACACTCTTTGACATTAATTGTAGCAATATTTTTTGGATCTGTCTCCCAAGGCAAAAGAAACAAAACCAAAAATAAACAAATGGGACCTAATTAAACTTAAAAGCTTTTGCACAGCAAAGGAAACCATTGACAAAATGGAAGGCAACCTACTGAAGGGGAGAAAATATTTGCAAATGATATGACTTATAAGGGGTTAATGTCCACAATGTATAAACAGCTTATACAACTCAATGTCAAAAAAACAATCAATTCGATTAAAAAATGGGCAGAAAAACTGAATAGACATTTTTCCAAAGACATACAGATTCCAACAGGCACACGAAAAGATGCTCAACATTGCTAATTATTAGAGAAATGCACATCAAAACCACAATGTGATATCACCTCACACCTGTCAGAATGACTATAATCAAAAAGAGCACAAATAGCAAATGTTGGCAAGGATGTGGAGAAAAGGGAACCCTAGTATACTGTTAGTGGGAATGTAAATTGGTGTAGCCACTATGGAAAACAGTATGGAGATTCCTCAAAAAACTAAAAGTAGAACTCCATATGACCCATCAATTCCACTCCTGAGTATATATCTGAAGAAAATGAAAACACTAATTCAAAAAGATACATGCACCCCAATGTTCACAGCAGCATTATTTATAATAGCCAAGACATGGAAGGAACCTAAGTGTCCATCAACAAATAAATGGATAAAGAAGATGTGATATAGCCATTATTTTGTAATAAGTTTAAATGGAGTATAATGTATAAAAATATTGAATCACTATGTTGTACACCTGAAACTATTATAATATTGTAAACCAACTATATGTCAATAAAAAATAAAATACATGCTTGTTGCTGTGTGTATATCTAATCCATTTTTGATGATTACTACATAATATTTAATGACAGAACATTTACCACATTTTAGCTGTCTACTCTCCCAGTGATAGACAACCAGGTTGTCTTCAAGTCTTCACCATCATAAATAACACAGCAATGAATATGTTTCTGTGTCTGTATAAGAATTTCTTTGGGATATATCCCAGGAGTGCAACTGTGGGCTCATAGAATATGAGTTCTTGATTTGCATAATTTATGTCAGATTGCTTTCCACAAGGCTACACCAGTCCATACTCCCACCACCACGCATAAGGGTTTCAGCATCCCCACAACCCGACCAGCTGGCATTATCAATATTTTATAGTTTAATAGATGTAAAATGATAGTGCATTGCTGTTTTAATTAACATTTCACTGATATTTTTGAGCATCTCTTCATATGTCTTTTGATTTTTGGATTTCCTCTCTGTTCATGTTTTTTGCGTATTTTCTTTCTAGGGGTTGCTACCCTCTTACTTATTTGCAAGTATTTTGTGTATTAAATATTTCATATACCTTTTCTCATTCTCTCATCTAGTTACTTTGTCTACAGTGTCTTTTGGTGAATAGAAATCTTTATTATTCATCAATATTATTGTCTTATAGTTTGTGCTTTTTATAATAGGTTTTGCTTTTCCATTCCCCTCAGTCACAAACTGTAATAGTCTCCTATGTTTTTCTTTTATAATTTTATTTTTCACATTTATTATATCTTTAATCCTCCTCAAGCCAGTCTTGTATGAGGTATAGAATTGATGAAATATGGTAATTATACTTTAAGCCTTGATATTTCAGTTTCTGAGAGGGAGATATTAAATCTTCTGCTACAATTATGCTTCTATCTATTTCTTCCTGCAGTTCTCTATATTTTAAGACTGTATAATTAGGTGCACCTTTTACCTATTACATTTATGTGTTTGTTTCTTTTATGAATATGTAATGACTTTTTATCACTTCTTATCCTTTGAGACTAAAATTCCTTTTTGACAGATACTATGGTCACAACCCAGTTCATATTTTCCTGGTGTATCTTTTTTCATCTTTTTATTTTTAGTCTTTCCATCTCCTTATGTTTTAAGTGTGTCTTTGATAGCCAATTTACTGTTGGATATATTTTTTAAAAATCCAATTAGTGAGATTAATTTATTTGCATTTAACATAATTGCTATATATTAAGAGTTAATCCTACCATCCACATGCTACACACTTTTTTTTCTTAACCTCCATTTCTACTTTCTTTTTTTTTGAAGTATAGTTAATTTACAATGTTGTATTAGTTTCTGATGTACAGCAAAGTGATTCAGTTATATATATATACATGTATATTCTTTTTCATATTCTTTTCCATTATAATTTATTACAAGATATTGAATATGGTTCCCTGTGCTATACAGTAGGAACTTGTTGTGTATCTATTTTGTATTATAGTAATTTGTATCTGCTAATCCCAAAATCCTAATTTATCCCTCCCCCCTGTTATCCCCTTTAGTAACCACAAATTTGTTTTCTATGTCTGTGAGTCTGTTTCTGTTTTGTAAATAAGTTCCATTTGTATCATATTTTGGATTCCACATATAAATGATATCACATGACATTTGTCTTTGTCTGTCAGACTTACTTCACTTAGTATAGTAATCTCTAAGTCCATCCACGTTGCTGCAGATGGCAGTATTTCATTCTTTTTATGGCTGAGTAGTATTCCACTATATATATACATATATATGTGTATATATATATATATATATATATATATATATATATATATATACATCTTCTTTATTCATCTGTTGATGGACAATTTAGGTTGCTTACATGTCTTGGCTATTGTAATTTGTGCTGCTATGAACACTGGGGTTCATGTATCTTTTTGAATTAGAGTTTTCTATGGATATATGCCCAGAAGTGGGATTGCTGGATCATATGGTAACTCTATTTTTAGTTTTTTAAGGAACCTCCATACTGTTCTCCATAGTGACTGCACCAGTATACATCCCACCAACAGTATACGAGGGTTCCCTTTTCACCACACCTTCTCCAGCATTTACTATTTGTAGACTTCTTGATGATGGTCATTCTGACCAGTGTGAGGTGGTACCTCATTGTAGTTTTAATTTGCATTTCTCTAATAATTAGCAATGTTGAGCACCTTTGCATGTGCTTATTAGCCATCTGTATGTCTTCTTTGCAGAAATGTCTGTTTTGGTCTTCTGCCCATTAAACTTCTGCAGGTCTAAAATTCATACATAATTTTTTTTCTTGTGGTGGTAGCCATTCACTTCAGAATCATACCCATAGATTTAAGAGAGTTCCTCCATCTCAACGGTTTGAACAAAAACCCAAACAAAAGTTCTAAGGGTGATGCTCAAAGATCTGATGCATCATGTGCGCACGTTGATCCAATCACTGTTGCTGAAGTAGAAGGTGTTTGATCTCCAAAGGAAACACAAGGTACTGTTTTCAAAAGAAGGAGGAATGAAGGCCCAGAGACCATAAAACAATATATGTCCACTTCTTCATACTAATTCAACTTTTTAAAACCAGTTTCTTCATCTGTGAAATGGCAATGATAATACCTATCTCAAAGGGGTGATATGAGGAGCAAACTGGGTAATAGATATGAATGTCCTTTGTGAATCATACAGTGCTGTACAAAGATTAGTTATTCTTGCTCTTGCATTCCTCACATGGTATCATTAGTTTAGATATTGGTATTTATCTGTATTGCTACATAGGGAACTACCATCCTAGCCAGCATTCTCCCTAAATTGTGCTGATGTCTGTAGAACTGATTTTCCTTTTCTGAGAATAATGAATGTACAAGATGTCAGGATCAGGTTTGACCTGGGAGTCAGTTTCCACCCAAATGATCTTGAAGTTGCAGGGCAGGGTAACTCGCTAGTAGACATGCCAGACTGCACACAGCTGGAAGCTTGTTGCAATGGTGCCAAACTGGGCTCCAGTTCCCTCTCTACCTCAGATTATATTTGTGACCTTACCCAGGTCACTTTAACTCTCTGAGCCTGAAAAATGGAGGTCATAAGAAGACCCACCACTTAAAGCTGTGGTAGGATTACAGAAGATTATAATGTAAAATGCTCTGGCCTTGGAGAAAGTCTTAGGCTTGTCAGACACAGATTCAAATCTTTATACTGAGCGCTTACCAATTTCCACCCTGCTACATTATGGCTAGGTTGAGTGCAGGTTATTTTTCATCTCTGAAGTACATTGAATTTCTCTGTTTCCTTAGAGAATAACTGTTGTCCCCCTCAAAGCCCTATGTCTTTATAATTTGGACTAGGAATACTTGCCAGCAGGATAAAGTCTCCCAGGAGATCCTGTTCTTTATGGGCAACTGAAGTTGATAATTATGCTTTTCACATGTGAAAATTTAGATTCAGACTAAACTGAAAGATAGTAACGAAGCTGCTATGTTTATTGGAATAGGCTATGATTGCTCATAAACCTATAATAATCCCATGAATTAGGTACTAATATCCTCGTTTTACTGATAAGGAAATAGAAGGTCACATAAATTAGGTAACTTGACCAAGGTGACACAGTTGATAAGGAGAAGGTAAACAGTCTAGTGTAATGTAAGGAGGATGGACTTTGGAGTTAGAAAGATCTAAATTAGGATCCTGGCACCGCTATTTACTAGATCTTGATCTTTGGCCCAGGGACCAAACCCCTTAAATCTCAGTTTCCTCACCTGTAAAGTGGGGATTATGATAATATCGACCTCACCTGAATGTTGTGAGGTTGAACTGAGAGAGTATACGTAATGCAGCGTGCCTGGCACATGGTAAGCGCTCCATAAATCTTTAGGCACTGCTTGATAAGTGTCCTGGGATCCCAGAGCCCATAGAGCTCACCCACAGTGCGGCCTTAGGCGGAACTTGAAGCATCATCAAGCTCCTTTAAAACATTTCACTGGACATTCAAATGGTTGGCCTGACAATCCTTTGGGCTATGATTCAAGATGAAAGTCCCAGAAAGGAAATGAAGCAGCAATGTGCAGACCACCCCCACCCACACCCTGCCCAGCACAGCTGTTTGGACCAGGACTGGGAATCTGCCCCAAAGGCAGGCAAGCAACCAACAGCCTACAAATGTGGACTGGCTTCTAAGAAATGAGTTGGACAAATCAATCTCTCTCTCTCAGGGATCTGACTTAGGAAACATGAAGTGACTGAGGCAATTAACAGCAATAAAAACTATAACTAACTAAACTATGACATTGAGTAAGGATATGTGTGGGAGGAGATAGAGCCTGGGCTGTCTCTATCACAAACCAAAGTGATGAGGAAGCAGAAATTATGAGTAAACAGAAGTTATGAAGTAGAAAAAGATATGTTTATTCAACAAATATTTCTAGAGCCCCTTCTATGAACTAGGCACTGTGCTAGGCTCTGAATATGCAAAAGTGACTAAGACACTGCTTCTGCCTTCACAGCACTTAATTTTAGTAAGGAAGAGAGACAAAACAAGTAAACAAACAAATAAATAATTACAAATTGTTTTAAGGGCTAAAAAAGAAAACAAGTATGGGGCTTAGATAGAACATACCAGGAAAGGAGCTACTTAAGAAATAGCATGGTGAGGGAAATTCTCTCAGAACAGATCATTAAAGTGAGACCTGTAGAATGAGAAGGAGCCAGAGAGAAGAGTATTTGAGGCAGAGGTTGTGCAATGCCTGCCAGTAAGAAAGGGCTTATTATGTACAAGGAAGCTGGGAAACAACAACAAAACAAAACAAGCCAGGTTGCTGGAGGGAAGTGAAGGAAAGGGAAGCAGCCTGAGATGAATTTAGCGGGGTAAGCAGGAAGCATGTCACAGGACCAGCAGGCCTTGGAATGGAGTTGGGTATTTAGTCCCTGTGTAGAGAGAAGCCATGAAAGCATTTGAGGTTGGGTAGTAACGTGATCCAGTATAAAGTGGTAGATAAGTGCAAAGGCTAAAGATTCATTCTGGGTCCAAGCCTAAGTTTTACCATTTACCAGCTGTGTGATCTTGGGCAGTAATTAACCTCTCTGAGCTCCAGTTTCCTTTTCTATAAAATTGAGGTAGATTGGTTTTTACCTCATGGAGTGGTTTTAAAGACTAAATACATATAAAGTGCTTGTAGCAAGTCCTGGCACATAATAAACACCTCATAAATGTAAGCTTGTACTGTTATTTTGTTGTTAAAAAGGTCATGGTAGCTACTAAATGGAGAATGAATGTGTGGGAGACAAAAGAGAGGCCAGTTATGAGGCAGATGAGGAGTCTGGGTGAGAGATGATGAGTGAAGGGGTGGTAGTAGAGACAGAGAAAAATGGACTCATTTGACATATTTTTGGAGGTAAAATTTTCATATATCACAGATAGATTGGACATTGTGGTTGAGGAACATAGAGAAATCAAGAATGACTCCTAGGTTTCTGGCTACAGCAACCTGATAGAACTGATATTTACTGAGAGGGAGGAGCCTGGGGGAAGCAGGTTTGGCTGGGAAATGAGGAGTTCTATTTTAGACCTGTTACACTGTAGATGTCAGTGAGACATCCAAGCAGATGTCAGTTAGGCAGTTCGTTGTAAGTCTGGAAACCAGAAGAAAGGTCTGGGATGAAGATATCAATTTAGATGTCATTAGCATAATCAGCATTTGAAGGTTTAGAAATGGCTGAGGTTGGCTAGGAAGAGAGTACACAGAGGGAAATGAAGGGAGCCAGGAGGCCAGAGGAATAACGCATTTTCGGGTGGTTGAATAGACAAGGAGAATGAGGAGAGGCCTGTGAAGAGAGAGTAAAACCGGAAGACTAGGGGAACAAAAACCAAGAGAGGAGAGCGTTTCAAGACTGTTGGAGAGGTTTGCTTAGAGTGTGGAAAGGTCCAATAAGATAAGGATAGAAAAATATTACTCACTGATGACTTTGACAAGAGCAGTTTCAGTGAAGTGTGTGTGTCGGGCGGTCACACTTCAAACAGCATCCAACAGGTTGACAAATTAACTGGAGGTGTTCTTGCTTTGACAGCACGTATAGTAAAACTGGAACAATACAGAGAAAATTGGCAGGACTCCTACATACAGATGACACACAGATTCGTGAAGTGCTCCATATGTTTTGTGTATGGATCTGACTTTTGGACAATGTTAGCTTTTACATATTCAAAAAAGAAAAGTGAACCAACAAGAATGAAAGGGATCCTGAAACTGAATATAAACAGACAGAAATAAACCTAACTATATTTAAATAAGTAATATAACCATTCTGAAGGAAAATAAAAAACCGATCAGGATAACTTTTGAACACAGTACTTTGACTATATTCCCTTAGTCTAAAAACAAAACAAAAATGCAAACAAATATTGAACATTATTTAATAGATTGTTTTCGGGGACTTCCCTGGTGGCGCAGTGTTTAAGAATCCGCCTGCCAGTGCAGGGGACACAGGTTCGAGCCCTGGTCCGGGAAGATCCCACATGCCGTGGAGCAACTAAGCCCATGCGCCACAACTACTGAGCCTGTGTGCCACAACTACTGAAGCCCATGCGCCTACAGCCCGTGCTCCGCAACAAGAGAAGTCACCCCAGTGAGAAACACGCGCACCGCAACGAAGAGTAGCCCCCGCTTGCCGCAACTAGAGAAAGCCCGTGTGCAGCAACGAAGACCCAACGCAGCCAAAAATAAATAAATAATTAATTAATTTAAAAAAAGATTTTCTTTAGTGGAATGGATATAGCAATTCTGAAACTATTTGGTGTATATCATAACACTGAACAAATGAAAATAAGACGTTGATGCCGTTGAGAGCCAGAGTTCTCACTGTGGGAAAAGGGAGATGCAAATCAGGAATTGGAGAAAGAACCCTGTGGTGTTGAACTGGAATTAGAGGTACCAGTACTGAATTCATGATTAAAAATAGTTGAACTATCTTAAGCTGCCTTTCTTCCTTGGCTCTGTTTACTTAAAGGGCCTAGAAGCAGTTACTCCCCAGTAGCAATGGATATATCTGGTGCCCAGATCTCGGCTTCTAAATAGCATTCCCCACCTAAAGGGGTGCTCTTTTGGAGAGAGGGATGATTTCCAAGGCTAGACAGGGAAAATACTAGATGAACCTGGAACACGGTATTATACCAGAAAGCAAGGAAATGCTAAAAAAAAAATGAGCATGTGTTAAAAGGACACAGAAGCCAGCTTAAAAGGGGTCTCTATGGCCAAATCTAGGACAAGTTGAACAATAAAATGAATAATGACAATGATGGATTATAACCTATTAAATAAAATAAGAATCCATGAGTTTTTTTTTTTTTTACTGGTGATAATAAACAAATATATAGATAAATAAGAGAGAAGGGAAAGATCTTGCTTACAATAGAATGCTAACTAAAAAAATGTAGATGGACTAATGGAGTTATAGAATCACCATCTTTTTTTTTTTTGGCTGCACGGCTTGTGGGACCTTAGTTCTGCGACCAGAGATTGAACCCAGCCCACAGCAGTGAAAGCACAGAGTCCTAACCACCGGGCCACCAGGGAATTCCCTAGCATCACCATTTTGCAACTATCATAGTAATTGATTCAGGCAAGAATTATCGGTGAATGTGGAAACCTTTGGGCAAAAGTTTTGACGAGGAACAGGATATTTACATAGTCTCAGCATACCTCTCCAGAGATTACTCATTATTTACATAGGAAAAAAATACTAACTTCTGTTTTTGGTGCAGTGGTTAAGAATCCGCCTGCCAATGCAGGGGACACGGGTTCGAGCCCTGGTCCAGGAAGATCCCACATGCAGAGGAGCAACTAAGCCTGTGCACCACAACTACTGAGCCTGCGCTCTAGAGCCTGCAAGCCACAACTACTGAGCCCTCATGCCACAACTACTGAAGCCTGCGTGCCTAGAGCCTGTGCTCTGCAACAAGAGAAGCCACCGCAATGAGAAGCCCCCGCTCATAGCAGCTAGAGAAAGCCCGTGGGCAGAAACAAAGACCCAATGCAGCCAAAAATAAATTTTTTAAAAATTTTGTGCCAAAAAAATACTAACTAGTGAAGACCTATCAGATACCACCTTAACCAACTGATCAAAATGAATACGATCAATAATGGGACCAGGTAACTCCGTATTTCTACTCACGTGACACACCATCCCATAGGTGGTATTCCTGCCCACTCCAAAAAAAGAAAAATGTAAATCTCATCATAAGGAAATAGGACACAAACCCAAATAGAGGGAAATTCTATAAAACAGTGGCCTGTACTTAAAAAAAGTCAGTATCATGAATAACAATCTATTTTAGATTAAAAGAAACTAAAGAGTCATGACAGGTAAATGCAATGCATGATTAGGGATCAAGCACTGGATCAGACCTTGTATAGGATGGAAAACTGCTATATAGGATATTATCAGGCCAATAAGTGAACTTTGAATGTGGACTATAAATAAGAACTATATCAGTGATAAAGTTCCTGAATGTAATCTTCATACTGGGGGTGGGGGTGGGGAGAGGGGTGTATAGGTATGTAAGAGAATGTCCTTGTTCTTAGAAAATACACACTGAAGTACTTAGGGTGTTAGGGGTAAAGGCTCCAATTCAAATGGTTCAGAACTCCCTCACCACCACACACACATACATCTATATATTTACGTGTGCATGTATACACATATACACACACACAGATAAAGAGACTGTGGCAAAATACTAACTTTTGGTGCCCCTGGATAAAGAGTATATGGGAATTCTTTGTAATATTTTTACAACTCTTCTGAAAGTTAGGAATTATTTTAGAGTAAAAAGTTTAAAAATAAATTGGAGATGAGTAAGTAGAAACAGTATGTAGATAACCCTTTTGAGAAATTTGGCTGTGAAGGGGAGCAGAGAAGTAGACCCAGAGTCAGAGTTGTAAAATATCTCTTCGAAGATGGGAGAAACTAGAATAGGTTTGCATGGTGATGAGAACAATGATGGGCCTCAGTTCCTCCTTTTTAAGAAGAGAGATTTGATGATATACCCTTTCCTCAGGCCCTCTAAGACTCTCCTACCTTTAGATACTGTGAGCTCCTCTGAAAACACATTTTATTCCTTAAACTTCAACCAGGAAAAGACATTTGGGCTACCACTGGAGGGCAGTACAAAATGATGCTGCATGTCATTCTGATGGTTTTATTGTTTCAGCTGCTGGAACAAAACAAAGCCCTTTACATGATTTTCTCTCAAATGTGTTACAAGAAATAAACCTCCTTCTAACGTACAACTTTTCTTTTTTTAAACATCTTTATTGGAGTATTATTGCTTTACAATGGTGTGTTAGTTTCTGCTGTATAACAAAGTGAATCAGCTGTATGTATACATATATCCCCATATCTCCTACCTCTTGCGTCTCCCTCCCACCCTCCCTATCCCACCCCTCTAGGTGGTCGCAAAGCACCGAGCTGATCTCCCTGTGCTATGCAGCTGCTTCCCACTAGCTATCTCTTTTACATTTTTTAGTGTATATATGTCCATGCCACTCTCTCACTTCGTCCCAGCTTACCCTTCCCCCTCCCCGTGTCAAGTCCATTCTCTACGTCTGTAACGCACAACTTTTCGCAAATGTTTTACAGAAGAAAAGCCCAGCATAATTCATAACAGGAGTTTGGCAGGCGGAGTGAAGTGGTGAGAGGGTCTCATGCTTGGAAAAACGCCTGTCACACAAGTTTAATAAAGAATAAATGATAACGGAAAATTTAGAGCATGTCAGAGTTGGAAGGGACCCTAGAGAAGGATGACTGCAGCCCCCTTTTTAAAGATAGCACCTTGGGTCCAGAGGAGGGGAAGGACTTGGCCAAAGCTACGATGACAGAGAAGGTAATGGTTTCAACATTTATCTGGTTAGTCTGTGAAGAAAGATGTTGTGATATCTTCAAATGACATCATAAATATAGCTTGCAAAGAGACTGACCCCATCATTGATATTGATACTGAGTTCCTGAAAAAATTGTGACACCTCAGTTGCGAGACTGTGTCCCTTCCGTCTTCCTCAACCTTGGGAGAATATGACAATTTGCCTTCCACTCTTATCTGCTGCAACCGGTCCTAATGCTCTGGACAGCATAATTCTGATCATATCCAGCCTATTTCCCACACCTTTCTCACAGGAGCTTCAGACCCATAAGGGATCACTGTCAGGCTTTCCTACCAACATTGGGGGGGTGGAGTTGAAGGCTATTGGAAAGAAAGTGAATGGGCATGCGGCAGTCCATTGTTCGGAAAGAAACAGCCGTATCAGTGCATTTGCGGGGAAGTGATCTTAAAAGGACAATCAGAAAATCCTAGTGAAATGTAAAAACTCTAAATATGACCTAAGTACATAAAGGAAAAGAAAGACTTTAGACTGATCAAAATACAGAAAGCAATATGACTTCATATCACGCTAATAAGTAGACTCAATTACATAGAAGGCCCTTAATGTCACTATTACCTACATAAAATGTTCAGGCATTAGCCTGGCATTTTAGCTCCCACCCCATGCTCCAGCCATAGTTTCCTGAACACTCGCTGCCACGGTACAACTGCTATGATATATCAGGCTATGCTCTATACTTGCTCCATTTTGAGGCTCATCTCAAATGCCACCTTCTTTGCCTGCATTCCTTTATCTGACCCTCACACTTACTTGAAGATTCTTTTCGGCTACAGCCATTGCATGTGCCTGTCTTTAGCATTCATTTCATTCTGCCTTGTCTTCCCCACTACATAGTGAGCACTTTGAGGTCTTACTACTACTATTTTTTTTAAATTTATTTATTTTATTTATTTACTTTTGGCTGCTTTGGCTCTTTGTTGCTGTGTGAGGCTTTCTCTAGTTGCGGCGAGCGGGGGCTACTCTTCGTTGCGGTGCACGGGCTTCTTATTGCGGTGGCTTCTCTTGTTGCAGAGCATGGGCTCTAGGCATGTGGGCTTCAGTAGCTGTGGCACGCGGGCTCAGTAGTTGTGGCTCACAGGATCTAGAGCACAGGCTCAGTAGTTGTGGTGCACAGGCTTAGTTGCTCCGTGGCATGTGGGATCTTCTCGGACCAGGGCTCGAACCCGTGTCCCCTGCATTGGCAGGCGGATTCTTAACCACTGTGCCACCAGGGAAGCCCTACTACTATTATTTTAGGGATTGTTTCCATTCATTAATAATCTACCAATAATCTTTCTTATCTTTCTATACCTCTCCTGTCTTTCCAGCTCACTCACTCCAACAGTTCTTTGGTTCCCCCCTTGGCCCTACAATCTAGTGATCCTAACACCTGTTCACCATTCCTTACCCATTTCATGTCCTCTCACTTCTCTTTTTATCCACTTCACTTCCAAGGTCAAATGTTATCATCATTCCCTTGATATGTCCTCTCCTCTCCTGCCCCGTCTTGCTTTGTTATTTTGCTTCACAAAATCCCTACGCTGGACAATCTAACTCTTCACTTACTCTCCACCTTTGGGAAAGTGGATGAAGGAAAACCCACAACTATATCAACTGGACTCTTAAAATTCATCACCACTAACCTTATGTGGGCTGTTAGTGCTACCTGGGAATCATTTTATTTTAAAAGTCCATCCACTTTCCCTAAATGATTATTTCATACCTTTTCTTTCCTCAAACTTCTGACACCTTCCGCTTTCTTTTCCCTCTCAGCAGATAGCTCACCCACCTGCATCCATGCGTGCATACCCAGTCCTCTCTTCGGTACTCTAAAAATCAATCCTTTCCTCTCTGCTCCAGCAATCCTCTCTCTTACCTACATAATTAATACTTCACTTTCCAAAGGATCATCCCATCAGCTTAAAAAAGTGCTATGTTATTTCTTACCTTAAAAAACAAAATCTCTCCTGACTCCATATCCCCTTCTAGCTACCACACTTGCATCTGCTGTTCTTTTTACCTTGATTGCCACCCATCCTAGATATACTCTTGGTCAGTCTCTTACTTTAAGTCTTTTCTCAAATGTTTCCTTATCCATGAGGACTTTTCTGACCACCCTTAGACTCTCAGCCTCTCCCATATAAGCTCATATAAGCTCCCATCTATCTTTCTTCCTTCCCTAATATATTTTTCTCCTATCAACTTATGATTATATATATACATATTCATCTGTATGTGTATATATGTATACAATCATAAGTAAATAAGGAGAAAATATATGATTTATAAATTATATTTATAATTTATAAATATATATTATTTATTTATTTATAATTTTTTTTAAAGCCTTTATTCTCACTAACATGATTTTTTTTTAATTTATTTATTTATTTTATTTATGGCTGTGTTGGGTCTTCGTTTCTCTGCGAGGGCTTTCTCTAGTTGTGGCAAGCGGGGACCACTCTTCATCGCAGTGCGCGGGCCTCTCACTATCGCGGCCTCTCCTGCCACGGAGCACAAGCTCCAGACGCGCAGGCTCAGCAATTGTAGCTCACGGGCCCAGTTGCTCTGAGGCATGTGGGATCTTCCCAGACCAGGGCTCGAACCCGTGTCCCCTGCATTGGCAGGCAGATTCTCAACCACTGCGCCACCAGGGAAGCCTTTTATTTATAATTTTATATATAGTTTATATAATTGTCACTCTTCCCCCATTGAAATATAAGCTGCATGAAGGCAGAGTTTTGTTTGTTTTGTTTACCGTTGTATCCTCAGTACCTAGAACAGTGCCTAGCACATAGTAGACTCAACAACTATTTTTAAAATAAATGAACAAATCCTCATGATAACCCTACAAGGTAGATCTACTTTTATCTCCTCCATTTTATAAATGAGGGAACTGAGGTTCAGATAGGTTAAGGAACTAACCTTAAATCACACAACTCATAAGTGGCAGAGCTGAGGTTGGAATTAAGGTGTGTCTTCCTTTAAAGCCCACAACTTTAACCACTGTGGTATACTGCCTTCTCTATAACCCTGCAATCAATCTTCTTCCTCTCTCCAATAACTCTTTTTTTTTTTTTAATTTATTTATTTATTTTTGGCTGTGTTGGGTCTTCGTTTCTGTGCGAGGGCTTTCTCTAGTTGCGGCAAGCGGGGGCCACTCTTCATCGCGGTGCGCGGGCCTCTCGTTGCGGAGCACAGGCTCCAGACGCGCAGGCTCAGTAGTTGTGGCTCACGGGCCTAGTTGCTCCGCGGCATGTGGGATCTTCCCAGACCAGGCTCGAACCCGTGTCCCCTGTATTGACAGGCAGATTCTCAACCACTGCACCACCAGGGAAGCCCTCTCCAATAACTCTTACCAGGATCTCTAAAGCCTCCATCCTTGACCCCACTGCTCCATCCATTTTTTGGTTTAATTAATTAATTTATTTTTGGCTTCATCGGGTCTTAGTTGCAGCACGCAGGATATCTTCGTTGAGGCATGTGGGATCTTTCGTTGAGGCACGCGGGCTCTTTGTTGTGGTGCCCGGGCTTCTCTCTAGCTGCGGCGCGCAGGCTCCAGGTCGCGTGGGCTCTGTAGTTTGCAGCACGTGGGCTCTAATTGAGGAGCACGAGCTCAGTAATTGTGGCGCGGGCTTAGTTGCCCCAATGCATGTGGGATCTTAGTTCCCTGACAGGGATCGAACCAGCGTCCCCTGCACTGTAAGGCGGATTCTTTACCACTGGACCACCAGGGAAGCCCCTCACTGTTCCATCCTTTACACAGAGCCAGAGTGACGTGTGTGTGTGTGTGTGTGTGTGTGTGTACAGTTAAGTGGTTTTTACTGTACTCACAGAGTTGCACAACCATCACCATTATCTAATTACAGGACATTTTCATCACTCCAAAAAGAAACCCTGTACCCACTAGCAGTCACTCTTCTTTTCCCCTTCTCCCAGCTCCTGGCAACTGCTAATCTACTTTCTGTCTCCATGGATTTGCCTTTTTTGGACATTTCATAGAAATGGATTCATACAATATGTGGTTTTTTGTGTCTGGCTTCTTTCCCTTCCTTCAGTGTTCATCCATGTTGCAGCATGTATCAGTAGTTCATTCTTTTTTATTGCCGAATAATAATACTCCATTGTATGGCTATACCACATGTATTTATCTATTCATCAGTGATGAACATTTGGGTTGTTTCCATCTTTGGCTATTATGAATAATGCCACTAGGAGCATTCATTTTTATGTGACTACGTTTTTAATTATGTTAGCTATATACCTAGGAATAGAATTGTTGGTGCCTATGGTAACTCTATGTTTTACTGTTTGAGGAACTGCCAAATTGTTTTCCAAAGTGACTGTACCATTTTACACATCCACCAGCAATGTATGAGGGATCCAATTTCTCCACATCCTTACCAACACTGAATATTGCAACAATCTCAACGACATCACTATTTTGCATGTGGATATACAGTTGTTACTGTCCATTTTTAAAATTATAGCCATTTTAGTGGGTGTGAAGCAGTATTTCATTGTGGTTTTGATTTGTATTTCCCAAATGAGTAATGATGTTGAGCATCTTTTTGTGCACTTTTCGGCCATTTGTATATATTCTTTGGAGAAGTATTGACTCAAATCTTTTACACATTTTCAATTGGTTGAGTTGTAAGAGTTCTTCATATATTCTGGATAGTCCACTTACCAGATATATGATTTGCAAATATTTTCTCCCATTCCTTGGATTGTCTTTTCACTTTCTTGATGGTGTCCTTTGAAACACAAAAGTTTTAAATTTTGATGAAATTCAATTTACCTATTTTCCTTTTGCTGCTTATGCTTTTGGTGTTACATCTAAGAAATCATTGCCTAATTCAAAGTCATGAAGATTTACATCTATGTTTTTCTTCTTAGAGTTTTATAGTCTTACATTTGCATCAATTATCTATTTTGAGTTGGTTTTTGTATATGGTATGAGGAGGAAGCCTAACTTCATTCTTTTTGTTTGTTTGTTTGTGGTTTTATTTATTTATTTGTTTATTTATTTTTGGTTGTGCTGCGTAGCATAAGGGATCTTAGTTCCAGGGATCAAACTCCTTCCCCCTGCAGTGGAAGCACGGAGTCCTAACCACTGGACCGCCAGGGAATTCCTTCTTCATTCTTCAAAAGAACTTCATTCTTTTGCGTGTGAACATCCAGTTGTCCCAGTACCATTTGTTGAAAAGACTATTCTTGCCCCAACTTGAATTGTCTTGGTAATCCTGTGGAAAATCAATGGACCATAAATGTACAGGCTTGTTTTTGGAGTCTCAATTCTATTCCATTGATTTATATGTCTCCCCTTATGCCAGTACCACACTAACTTGATTACTGTACTTTTATGGTAAGTTTGAAATCAGGAATTATGAGTCTTCCAACTCTGTTCTTCATTTTCAAGATTGAGTCCCTTGCAATTCCATAGAAATTTTAGAATTGTTAGTTTCTGCAAAGAAGTTAGGTGGGATTCTGATAGGACTTGCCTTGAATCTGTAGATCAGTTTAGGGAGTATTAAGTTTTCTAATCCATGAACCTGAGAAGTGTTTCCATTTATTTAGGTCTTCTTTAATTTCTTTCAATGATGTTTTTGTAGTTTTCAGTTACAAGTCTTATACTTCTTCTTTGGTTGAACATCAGCTGAAATCTTTGACTTGCATATAGAGGCAATATTGAAAATAACAACAAAAAACCCTCTCGAACACTGAGCACCGAGGGTGTATAATTACATTTATATACAGTTAAATGCAAATATGATGTTACCATTCTATTTACATATTTTGATTTTCTGGACTGGGGGACAGAGTGGATAGTGTCTCCAGTGCAAGTATGAGCCCTTTTTTGTCTTGTAGTACCAAATGTTGCTGTGAATTGGGACAGTCTCCTCAGATTTTTAAAATTTGACAGACTTACTTCAGATCCCTGTTAGGGGTGAGACAGTGTTTATCAGTAAAACTAATGAACACGGGACTGTTATAAAGATAACCAAATCCTTAATCATCATTGTCATAACCATAATGTGATAGTCCCCATTTGTAGGGCACTTATTCCCATTCCCATGTGCCAGACACTGTGCAAAGTGCTTTATAAGCATCAACTATTTAATTTTCTTAATCACTCTGATACAGTTTGCATAAAACTGAGGCTCGATGACTTTACATAACTTGTCCATGGTATTATAGCTTAAGTGGAGACCTTGATTCAATCTCAAATTTGTCTGATTACAAAGCTCATCCTCTTAACCACTGTCCTGATGTTAGGGTTCCTGGCCTATAAACTTAACTTCCTTTTGGAAGGATAAAATAGGTTCCTGACTGTGCTTTTAAAAAATCAAGGCCACTAGATTTGAAAATACTATCAACACAAAACAATAATTGTCCCATTTGCTTCCAGTGGTGATTTTGCATCTCTGAGAATCTCCAGACAGACGCATTTCTCTAAGCCTCTTCTGGCCCAGCCATGATTCCCTCTGGGTATTTCCTAAAATTCCCTCCTGCATCTTCCTCTGCTAGCTCCTCCCTCTCCCATCTCCACCATGCTCCATCCCACCAAACATCTCAACATGCCCAGAACATACTTGTTCTTCTGTGCTTTGTTGACACATACTTCACCTGGAAAGACCTGGCTCTGTTGTAGGTCAATGGTCAGGGGTTTGATGAGAAGTCCCTGGAGGGTTTTAAACAGGGAAATGATAAGATCTAATGAACATTTTAAAAAGATCACTCTGTCTATTATAAGGATAACAGAGTAGGTGCAAACATGAAATTGGGGAGATTAGTTAAGGAGCTTTAGCAGTGGTCTAGGAAAAACGTGATGGTGGCAGTGAAGATACTGAGAAATGGTCAGATCTGGAATATATTTTGAAAATAGAATTGGAATTTCAGATATATACTGGAGGTTGAGCTAGCAAAACTTGCTGATAGTTTGGATGTGGGCTGTGAAAGAAAGCACAGAATCAAAGAAGAAGAGCAATGAAGGCCTGAACAAGGCATCCTCTATTTGTGTTATGAGATGTTCAATACACAGTCATCGTTTTACACTGAGACACAACTGTGATTGTGGCTTAGAAAATCTTTGACTGAAACAGTTGTCTATTTGTCATTATGTGTGCATGTGGGGTATCTTAGCTTTCTCCATGTACATGAACCTTCTAAGAGCAGGACACTGTGCTAGGTCTTTCACAAAAGTTGCATCATTTGACTTACCCCAAACCCCTAGAAGTAGGAGTTAATATCCCCATTTTACAGAGAAGGAAACTAAGACTTAATTTATGATTTCACTGAGGTTACATATTTAGTAATGGGCTGAGCTGAGACTTGAAGTCAAATTTTACTCTAAAGTCCATGCTCTTGTCACTGCAATAATTCAAAGGTACAGAATCAGAATTCCCCAAACTTTTCTCCTCATTAATTGAAGCCTCTGTTGACCTTCATGTGCCCTACTTTAGAGCCCAAGGCTGGCAAACAGGACAGCTTTGTTCTGTCTGTAGCCCATCTGCAGACTTGCCTTGCGATTTAGGGCAAGCTTCTTAATTTGATGGTGTCTCAGCATTCCCCCATGTTAAAGCAGGACTTGTAATTAGTGATGGAGACAATTCTTTGAAATCTGCAGATGAAAGGACCTGCAGCCTTGAGTGTACATATTTTCTTTCCCATGGTGTTCTTTTTGTTTCATATAGCTTCGGGGACCCTTCATAAGGAAAGGACAAAAAAAAAAAAAAAAAGAAAAGAAGAAAGAAAAAGGAAGGAAATAGGACAAGTGTAAAACTGTATTTGCTTGCTTGTTACAAGCCAGTGGAACTTTAGGACAAGTGTAAAACTGTATTTGCTTGCTTGTTACAAGCCAGTGGAACTTTGGGGACGTAAATGTAATAATCTCCCTTACTCTACAGAACTCAATAAACATTACTAATAAATGAATAAATTTTATTCAAAAAAACTTTAAGGTAGGCCTTTTTTTTTTTTTCAACATTCAGGTTCCTTTATTGGTCTCACTGAAGATCTTTAAAAATGATTTCTATTTTGTTTCTGGCTTCTTAAATCCTAAATATTCTCCAGTAGGAAGCAAAAGGAGCTAACGCTTATGTAGTGTCTGCTGTGTGCCAGGTATCAGGCTAACTGCTTTCACATGAAACCTCGTTTAATCATCATAATAGCACTATCGGGTAGGTGTTATTATTACCTTCAATTTAAAGGAGAGGAAACCATGGCTTGGCATAGTTCTTTGACTTGTCCAAGGCCACAAAATTAGGAAGTCGGACTAAGCTGGGTCTTCCCAGTTCTAAATTCAGGCTCTTCCCAGGACACCCCCTTGCCCTGAAAAATTAGCAATGACGACAATTTTGAACTGTGCTATCACACCCTGGGTGTGTGTGGCATTTAAAAATCTCTTACTGCTTGTTCTTTCCAGTCCCTGGCACAGGGACAGTTATTTGTGTAGCACAATTGTTGTTATTGTGCAGCCTCACATATTTTTTCTGCCCTGGGCAAACATGAACAATAATGGGCTATATTTATGAAACCAGCAGCTTGGAAGCATGAGCTCCAGATTACCATGACAATTGTAGTATAATTTTTTTTCTTTTTTTGTAGCTTAGCACTATTTATATAGAAGGGCTTTCTCAAAGTCTCATGCCAATAAACTGGTTCTTTGTATACGCAGAGGGCTCCTCACAGGTTTCTTTTCCCCCATAGTTTCGATCAATCAGCCTGCATTTCTAAAAGCTGACATCACAGATATGCAGTGTTCATGAAGAGCTGATATGACAGTCACCTCCCAAAGTTGGAAAATAAAGAAATAAAAGTAGCTGTGGTTTCTCTTAAGGATGGACTGGGGAGGGGGTGTGGAGTTAGAGTAGGATAGAAAGATGGAAAGACAGGCTGATGACAAAGCTGTTCATGATCTAAGTTCTCTTCTTCAAGATCATCTTGGGTTTAGGGTTACTATAAACCCATAGCCTCATCTTCAGCTTTCCATGGTCAAAATCTCCATATTATAAAGTCTTCTTGGGAGTGATCAATGTCTGCAGGACACCAGCAACATGCCCTAGTAAAAAGCACATTTGAGTCAGAACACCTATGTATAATTCCTAGCCTTGTCACTATGAATTTGGACAAATTCCTCTTCTGTAAAATAAAATTAAATAACCCCTACAGTGAGGATTAAATGAAATAATGTACGTTAAGGCAGCAATTGTTGGCTATCAGTATCCAGAAGTAAGTCATCGCACACAACTTTACCTAGAGAAACAATGACAGGGATATATGTGTCAGCTGTTCAAAGCATTCCTTTCTAATAGTTAATGTATCTGCAAAACTGACTTAGTAATTGGAGGGTTGTTTGACAGGTAGAGAGTTAAATGGTGATGTTGAAGAATGGTATCCTTATAGGGACTTCCCTGGTGGTCCAGTGGTTAAGACTTCACCACAGAGGGTGCGGGTTCAATCCCTGGTGGAGGAGCTAAGATTCCACATGCCTCATGGCCAAAAAACCAAACCATAAAAAAAAACAGAAGCAATACTGTAACAAATTCAATAAAGACTTTAAAAATAGTCCACATCAAGAAAAAAAAAAAAAAAGAATGGTATCCTTATATTAATAGCTGCCACTTACTGAACACCCATTTCAGGCCAGGCTCTTTGATAAGACATTTATGCATGATTTCTAGTCCTTACGCCATCCCTACAAGGTAGGTATTACTATCTCCAATGTACACATGAAGAATATGAAGCTTACAGACCCAGAGACATTAAGTTGCCCCACAAAAAACAGATAAGTCCTTTTTGTCTGCTCCATGAAGCTCATTCGTTTTACAATGAATTAGATCATAACATATCTTCCATTAGCTACATTTTACCCTCCTAAAATACATCTGGGATATGACCCAGTGCTTTGATGAGATCTGGGACATGAATTTGCAAACTCTCATTGGTGTGCCATCTAAAAAAAAATCCAGTCCCGGAAGTTCTAGGCCTTTTCCGGAGTTTGGACCATCACTCCCATCCCCCCACTATGTCAAGTTTTTAATTTAAACCAGAACCAATGAGCAAAGAAGGAAGCCAATACAAATTATTGGTGGTCTGGAAGGGAGCCTGGGGCAATTCCCATACAAGTAGTCTTCCCTTGCTTAGGGGTCTGATTATCATTATTATTATTTTAACCAAGGCCCAAACCTGCTCTAATATGGTTTGGAGGAGTCTCCTTGAATAGCAAGCGAATTTGTACTCCCAGCAGCAATTTATTCCATGACTTTAAGATTTCTTAACTAAATCCATGTAGCTACATCTTTAGGTATTTCCATATATGTTATCTCATTCATCCTCACAATAACCCTAAGGTTGTACAAGTAGTAAATAGTAGAGACAGGATTGGAACCTAGATGTTTCTGATGTCCAAGCCCTGTTTATTCCACTATGGTATACTGCTTTGGTTATTGGCTGTATAACCTTGGGAAAATCACTTCTTGTCTATGACCTTCAGTTACCTCATCAGTAAAGTGGGTATGATGATTACTACCTTTCATAGTTGTTAAGTTCAAAAGTGATAATATAAATTAGAAAATTAAAGTAGAAACATCAGTGGTGGTTATAGCTGATAAATGTACCAGGTGGAAAAGGAGTAATTTAAAACATTATTTCCCCTTCTCCCTTAAGTTAAAAAGAATAACAGCAAAAAGAGGCCAAAGGAGACTCTCTTGAGTAAGTTGCTGCTCACCAGACCTGCATGGCTGGCTCTTCGTTGGCTGGACCTTGTAAAAATGGGGTCTGAGTACAGTCAGGAATTTCTGAGGGCATTTCTGGGATGGTTTGCCTGTGGTGGTAAAGGTCTAAAACCTTACATGGGGCTAACTCCATCCTTGGCCTTGTTCAGTTGGCCCTCCTTGTGTGTCAAATGGGGACTACTACAAGAATGCTAACAGGGGTGTGGGCCTGATAGAGTTATGGTTTGTTGTTGTGGGAAGCCAACATGACTGAGAAAGGAAGACCCATTCCGGACAAAGACGTTTATTGAGGCCTACTCTGTGCTAGGCCAGATTGTGAGAGGGATGTAGTTGTGAGTCAGCCCTCTAGTCTCATGGATTTTACAATCTAGTGGGGGTATAGAAAAGCCCTCAACTAACTCTTAAAAACAAGGCAGAGTGTAAGGATCATATCAGAGCAACTAAGAGGTGGGGTGGAATTTCCTAGAAGGTTTCTTGAAGTAGGTGGCATATAAGCCAAGCCTTTAAGGATGAGGATTTCAAGTAACTGATTGGTTATTTCAACTGAAGAAGGCAGCATGAGAAAGTGTAGGCTGTGTTATGTTTAACTTGGCAGGAACTAAGGCCTTGTACTGAGTACATAACACATTCTAGTGTCTGAGGATATAGAAATATATCAGAAACAGTCCTTGCCATTGAGGAGCTCTCAGTCTAGTGGGTAGACAGATGTAAAGTCATTAGAGTGATGATGACTTCATAAGGTAGAGAAGAAATGTTAAAAAGAAGAGTGTGTAACTCCGACTTGGGAGGTCAGGAGATGTTTTGCAAAGGAGGTGATACTTGAGTTGTGTCTTGAGAAAGTAGGAGGGGTTTGCCAGGTGGACTAAGGGAGGAGTCGGAGTGCTGAGCTTTTTTATTGAACAGTCTGAGTATGGTAGGCAGCAAGTGGGCTAGGAGAGTATTCTTTCCCCTTCCCACCTAGATTTTCATTTAAGAGTCTTCTCTTTCGATATCACCCCCTAATAGCCGATGGTTAAAATGAAAAGTATTGGAGTCTGACCTGGATTCTAATCCACCAGCTATCTAATCAGCTTTATGACCTTACGTATGACACATATTTGTGTTTCAGTTTCCTAATTTGAACAACTTATTTATGTCTCAGTTCCTTCACTTATACAATTTAAAAATAAAGCGTCCAGCACAGATTCTGGCATATGTAAAGTACCTCTATTATTTCCGGTCATTATCTCATTTAGTTCTCACAAACAACGTGGACTTTGGGTATAATTTCCCCCATTCTTCCGAAGCAGAAGCTTAGAGTGGGTAGGTGACTTGCTTAAAGTTCTCAGGACAATCTGGAGTTGTCTCTGTCTCCACAGCTCGTGCGACTTAATTTCATCTCCGCTCCGGGTTTTCTCAGGCGGCCCCAGCGGCAGGCTCCAGTCCGGCGGCAAAACCTCCGGCGCCAGGATTTGGGGGCCGCCGCGGCCTGCGCCCAGGGGGCGGGGCCAGGCGGGGCCGGGCGGGGCGGGGATGGGCGGGGCCAGGCGGGGCGGGGCGGGAGAGAGGAGGGAAGTTGTCGAAGTTAGGGGAGACGCCCGCCTGCCCGCCCGGGCCTCGCCTCCGGCTGCTCCCTCCGCCTCTTCCCCGCCCCGAGCCCCCGTCAGCCCGTCCTTCCTTCCCCTCCCGTGCATGATGGAAACACCATGGCTGCGGCGGCCCAGCTCTCTCTGACACAGGTAACGCCACCCGCCAGTCCGCCTGGCTCGGACGGCCGGTGTCCCCGGCCCCCTCCCCCACCGTCCTATGGTTCACCGACCTGGGCAGTTTCTCTCCGCCCCTGGCGGGGCGGCCGATACTGAGAGCGAGCGCGCGCGCGTGTGAGTGTGTGTGAGAGTGTGAGTGTAACTGGGTGAGGACGCCATCCCGAGACGGCAGCTCAACCGCGGCAGCCGCGACCCCGCCCCGGCCGGTCGGCGCCGCAGCCCCGCCCCACGCGGCGCCCCCTCCTCCCGACCCCGCCGTGCCCCTCGCCCTGCTTGGTGTGTGCCCGCTCCTCTCACTCTAGTTCGCCTTCACCCACCCAGGAAGTTTCCTCCTTCCAGGCCAGAAGCACCCCAGGTGAGCTCCTGTTGAGCTCTCGCGGATCAGCCTCATCCTCGGGTCAGCCCTTGCCCCACACGAGGCTCGCCCTCGGGACAGGCAGAGTCACCTTCCTGAGCCAGGCGCTCAGGGTCGCCTCCAGCCAAGCCAGTCTTTCCTCTCTAAACCGGCCTTTTCCCAGCGGAGTCCGACGAAAACCCTTCTCCAGCAGTTTTCTCCAGTCAGTCTCTCTTCCACATAAGTCTCATTCTACCAGAGCGCGTACTTACCTTGCTAGCCCTTCCTGGATTCAGCCTCTTCCCCTCCTGATCAGGTTTCCTGCTGGGTCAGATCCCCCGATTCAGTCTTTTCCTCCTCAGTTCTGCTACCACTCCTACCCGGTGGGCTCTATCGCTGTCCAAGCGGAAAACAGGGAAACATCCTTGAACAGGTGTGATGGTCCCACCAGTCTTGGTGCTGGGAAGGACGTAAGAGGTCACGTGTACTGGGGGAATCTTCACCAAAACCTGTTCTCAGGGTCTTTTCTCTTGCCATTCTGCTTCCTTCAGAGTCAGTCCTCGTGCTTCCCAGAAGACCGCTCAGCATCACTCTGGGAGCCTTGTTCCTCCCTCTCTGTAAAGAAAGCCAATTGTAATCTTCCCGTGATGTCCTGAATGGTGAGGGGGATGTGCACCTGTCAGTCCCTTCCCGCTTTTGACCACCACCCCAGCCTCACCTTCTCAGCCTGTTCTCTGCAGAGCTGGTGGCCATGGACTTCTCCGTTGGGGCCCACCCCAGCCTTCCTGCCTGCCCTGTAGTATCTCCCCGCCACCTTGTAGTCTCCTTGGCCTGGATTCGTCAGGGCATCTAAGGCAGAACACTGGGATAGGTTATACATTGGGGCGGGAGAGTTTCCTGTGTTGGGATCAAGAGACTTTGGGGGTCTTTTGCCTAGCATTCAAGGATAGAGATACTGAGTGAAAAATGTTCTCCCCAGGAACCAGGAATCACGTTAATAACTTGTGCCTCAGTTAGCATAACTAACTTCGGCTTGCAGGAATTTTCAGCTTCATAAGTGAAGTCTGTTTCTTTCCCAGTTTATTTGGTGTTGCTTATCCTATTTTGACAAGCAGATATTGGGGAAGAATACTTGGAAAATGGTGATTTAATCTTGGTAGCGAATCTCTTTGGAAGGGTCCTCCTGAAAACTCAGATTCGGGGAATGACAATATTGACTTTTGGGTGTTCACTTTTTAAGTCTAGTTAGTGATATGCATTAAGCAAGATCCTGTTGGCAGGCTGTTGCTTTCTGGCTCTTTTGGCCAATTCCAGCGGGAATTCTCCCCTCTTGAAGATTTTGTTCTCCTGAGGACTTCTGTAGATTTGCTTCTTAATTGTGTGCATACTTTATTCTCTCCTTGGGTAAGACCATGTTTTCAGTTTCTATTTACTATCATCTCTGGATATTCTCTTCAGGCTCTGTCAATTTTATAGACAGTTAAGTAATTTAAATATGTTCTTGTGGTTATATATTTAAATATTAACATCTACACAAAGTTAATACTGAATCAGGAGTATTATCCTTCATTATTTCACATATAAGAGAACAAACACTGATGGTTCATTTATATTGAATAGCTAAATAAGTCAGTTTAGAATATTTTGATTTTAAGACATTAAGAGGCAATAAGGTATATTGTAAAGGCACAGGAAAAAGAAACTTCCCAAGTGTTAGTATATGCCTAATGTGCCTCCTTGTTATTTAAAAACTTCGCTGATTTGTGTTTTTTAATTTAATTTTTTAACTGCTTGAGGCAAATAAACTGAGAT
Source organism: Balaenoptera ricei (assembly GCF_028023285.1). Lineage (NCBI taxonomy): Eukaryota > Metazoa > Chordata > Mammalia > Artiodactyla > Balaenopteridae > Balaenoptera > Balaenoptera ricei. The sequence goes on along the minus strand of NC_082639.1, from coordinate 43,056,396 downwards.
AACAGTGCACCCTGGTTTCACATTCATTATTGATTTGTTTATGTCACCATCTCCCGCCTGCCCCAGCACACATTTAGACATAGCTATACTCAAGTGAGATCCTCCAGGGCAGGGACATCTTTCAATTCATCTGTTTCCCTCAGTGCCCATCTGGAAGAAAGTGATTAATAACTGTTTGTCTTATGAATGGCTGAAAGTTCTAAAGGGCTGTATGACAGTTACAAAGATTAAACTGATGCTGAAGTTAGTTTCTGCCTCTGATGATGAGATGATAATAGTTTTGGAGTAGGTTCATTCATTCAACCAATATTTGTTAAGTACCTTTTATGTGCTATGCACTGTACTGGGATTGTCTTGTGTATAATTTTTTGCCTTTATCAACTAAGCAAAACTAACAGTTGGGGGAAAAACACCTGAAAAATATTTTAATTTACTCTTTCCTTCCTCTTTCTCCTGCCTGCCAACCAACCCTCCAACTCCCCAACCACCAAAATAAATTATGTAAATTATCATGGTCTAGCTTCTAGACAGGATAGACTATTAGAATAATGAAATGTTAGTTTCATTCCTAGCTCTGCCAGGAGCTAACTGTATGGCATTAAGTCTCCAGGCCTCAGTTTTCTTAGCTTTAATATTCATTCAACAAATATGTACTGACCATTTATTATGTACTAGGAATTCTAGGTACTGAGGATATACTAATGAACAAAATAGATGGTAATTCTTGGAGCTTGGAGACAAAAAACACATGGAGCTTACATTCTAGTTGGAGAGTTTGAATTAGCTGATCTAAGGACCTTTCCAAAGAACATTCTTTTTTATAGATCATATTCTATGATTTGGAGATCTAGTGGTGACTTTCCTACGGTACTTTAGTGCTATATAGTCTTAGTGGTTTTTTTTAAATAAATTTATTTACTTATTTATTTATGGCTGCATTGGGTCTTGGCTGCTGCATGCAGGCTTCCTCTAGTTGCAGCGAGCGGGGGCTACTCTTAGTTTCAGTGCACGGGCTTCTCATTGTGGTGGCTTCTCTTGTTGCGGAGTATGGGCTCTAGGTGCGTGGGCTTCAGTAGTTGTGGCTCGTGGGCTCTAGAGCGCAGGCTCAGTAGTTGTGGCGCACGGGCTTAGTTGCTTTGCAGCATGTGGGATCTTCCCGGCCCAGGGGTCGAACCTGTGTCCCCTGCATTGGCAGGTGGATTCTTAACCACTGCGCCACCAGGGAAGTCCAGCCTTAGTGTTTTTTAATTTTAATTTTCTTCGCTAGGTATTCTATTCTTGTCAATAAGAAGTAAAACTTGAGTGAGAAAGATCTTGTGATTTTTGCTTATGGTGGTAGATTACAAAAAAATATTAATGCTTCCTCTTTTTAAACTTTGCTGATTGGCCATTTCTTCCTTAAGGCTGTATCTCTAATAATAATGATAATAATACTATTAGCTTCCCTTTGGGTGTTACTGTATGCCAAGAATTTTACTTCACTTAACCTAACACTCCATTTTACAAATGAGGGAAATAATTTACGTAAATTAGTAAGTGATAGATCTAAGATTTGAACCAAAGTCTGTAGGACTTCAAAATCTGTCCACTGTACTTCTCTGTGTACTACATGCTCGGCATATCCATTGCTCCCTTGTATTTTTTATTCTTTTTTTCAGTATATGCCTTGTTTTCCTAATTAGGTACTAAACTTCTTGAGTATGGAAGCATTATCTTTTGCCTCTGAATCTCCAGTACCTTTCATGGTTTCTTGACAGTACAATTGTGGGTGCGCAAGTACTGCTCTTGGTGATGAGGAAGGTTTTGATTTATTGAAAGATGGCATAATATGAGTATTTTAAATAATCATCCATCAGTTCAGCTTTATGCTGAAGTTTTCTTGTTTTAATTTAGCAAGGATTCTTTTTTTTAATAATAAAAAAGCCTTTAGAATGGGACTTAATTAAAACAATCTTAATATTTGATCAAAAACAATACATGCTATAAGGATACTTTTTTTTAATGCTGTTTTTAAATTGCAAGAGTGATAAAACTGCATTACAGAAAATTTGGAAATTGGAGGGAAAAAAATCTCCCATAATTTCAGTTTTTGGTGTTTATTTTCAATTAAAGTAGACAGTATGTATTACTATGGGTATCACCTTTGGGGTCTGGTTTAACAGTTATGATGGTAAATACAGGGCAGAGTGTGAAAATTGCAACATGTTCTCAGAAGCAGAAAAGGAGTATTTATTCAACATGACAAACCATTTGAGTTCCTACTATGGGAAAGGCACGATAATGATATTTTTTTTTTTTGCCTGCAATTACAGTCCAGTATATTCAGGAAATCTTTGTTTCCTTGAGCAGTATTTAACAGTTTTCAAAAATGGCTTGGAATGTTCAGCATTTGGGAGGAGCTGTCACAGTTAAAATTAATTAGGAACAGTTGGTTTGTCCAATAGAGTGTATTCTTTTGTTTTCACTCTATTTGCAGACAGAACAATGATAACAGACTAACATGTAGTAGAAAAAGATTGAGCATCTTTATTTAGTAACGAATCATAGTTCTAATCTCCTCTCTCACTAATAGTCTAATTTAAGGTCTCAATCTAAGGTGTTTTACTTGCTCTTCAAGGAATTTTAAACACAGTTATATGCTTCTTTGTTTTGTGAATTTTGGACTTAATAAAATTGGAACTCTGGAAACCAAAATCAGGAAAATGGCTTAAGCGAGAGAAGGGGTGGGGGGGAAGATCCATTGATAGAGGTCTGGGTAATTTGGAGAATTGGTAGAAATAAATGAAAAATTAATCTAGGCAGAGTTCGTTAGGCAAACCCATATACTAAAAGTTCATTTTAAAGTAGTGGAAGTCTCATCAACAAGAGAAAATATTATATCTTCATTAAAAATTATGTTTATTAGGAGCTTTTGTTAATCTGAGGGATGTTGTAATTTGAATGCTGTATTACAGTACAGTGGAAACATTTTATTTAGACAAATAATCTAATCCACTTAAGCATCATAGAAAAAAGACTGGAAGAAAAAACACCAAGATTTTATGATAGCATGGTTATAATTTTTACTTACCTTCTTTTCAACAGTGAGCATGTATTTCTTCTGTAATCAGCCAACTTAGCATTTCTATTTGACAACTTTTTTGAAAATTCACCCTTTTAAATTGAAATCAATAACTATATGTAATATTGATATCAACTATACTTCAATTAAAAAAATAAATAGCTATATGTTAAGTAAAAATTTGTGTTCTAAGATGGCATCTATCTTCACATTTCATCTTAAACATTCCCGTGTTTGGGTTTAGAGAAATTGGCCAGAAGAATGATAAAAATTATTATCACAATTGGTTTGGAGAATTCAGTCAGAGGACTAATTTATAATTTTGTGTGCTGCTTTATAATTTACGAAGCATTTTATGCTCTCTCATTTGATCTTCACAATAATCAGTAAGCTAGACTATTATTATCATTATTTCAAATTAGAGAATACTGAGGCTCAGAATTTTGACTTAGGTTTATGCTGGCTCTTTTCCTTACTGACTGTAAAACTTCTGTTAAAAAAAAATATGCACACACCAGTGAAAGTCTCCATCCTGCTCTTGGCCTTCAATCCCATTCCAAGAGGCAGTCATTCTTGATGTTTCTTGTGTGTATTTCCAGCAATAGTCTGTGATGTAGTTGCAAAAAAAAAAAATATATATATATACACACACACACATATATGCACACACACACATATATATAAGATATGCTATATATATAGTGTGAGTGTAAGTATATTTCTTTTGAATAAGCTGCATATTTTGTGGCTTATTATTATTTAGTGTAATTGATCTAGGAGATTGTCCTGTACAAGCACATGCAGATTTCCCTCATTATTTCCAACACTTGAGAATATTCCTTTATATGAATATACTGTAATTTATTTAACTAGCCACCTAATGATGGACTTTTATATTGTTTCTGATCTTTTGTTGTTACCAACAGTGCTGCAGTGAATATTCTTTTATACATCTTTGTGCACATGTGTATGTGCATTAATTTTTAGTAGGTATAATTTGGGGCCAAAGGATATTTTTAATTTGGATAGATACTGCCAGTTTACATTCAGAAAGGTTATACCATCAACAGTGTTTGTACCTTTTCCCCATCAACGTGGTATATTATCAAGTTTTGGTCATTGTTAACCTGGTATATAATAATGATGTTTGTTGAAAGTTGGCCTCATGCACTGTGCTTCCCTATCACATAAGTGTGAGCTTTTTAATGTTTTGTACAAAAGTAAGATAGAAGTGAGGTATAAGAAACTTTGTGATATAAATAATGCTTTAATGAATTGCAAGTGCAATTAAAAAGTAATGGTTGGTACTACAAAGCTACAGTAATCAAAGCAGTATGGTACTGGCACAAAAACAGACACATAGATCAATGGAACAGAATAGAGAGCCCAGAAATAAACCCATGCACTTATGGTCAGTTAACCTATGACAAAGGAGGCAAGAATATACAATGGAGAAAAGACAGTCTCTTCAGTAAGTGGTGCTGGGAAAACTGGACATCTACATGTAAAAGAATGAAATTAGAACATTCTCTAATACCGTATACAAAAATAAACTCAAATGGATTAAAGACCTAAATGTAAGACGTAAAACCATAAAACTCCTAGAAGAAAACATAGGCAGGACACTCTTTGACATAAATTGTAGCAACATTTTTTTGGATCTGTTTCCTAAAGCAAAGGAAATAAAAGCAAAAATAAACAAATGGACCTAATTAAATGTAAAGCTTTTGCACAGCAAAGGAAACCATCAACAAAACAAAAAGACAGCCTACTGAATGGGAGAAAATATTTGCAAATGATATGACTGATAAGGGGTTTATATCCAACATATATAGATAGCTCATAACTCAACATCAAAAAAAACCCAACCTGAGTAAACAATGGACAGAAGAACTGAATAGGCATTTTTGCAAAGAGGACATGCAGATGGCCAACAGGCACATGAAAAGATGCTCAACATTGCTAATCATAAGGGACAATGCAAATCAAAACCATAATGAGATATCACACACCTGTCAGAATGACTATCATCAAAAAGAACACAAATAACAAATGTTGGTGAGGATGTGGAGAAAAGGGAACCTCCATACACTGTTGGATGTAAATTGATGTAGCCACTGTGAAAAACAGTATGGAGGATTCTCAAAAAATTAAAAATAGAACTACCATGTAACCCAGCAATTCCATTCCTGGGTAAATATCCAAAAAAACACAAAAACACTAATTTGAAAAGATACATGCACCCCAATGTTCATAGCAACATTATTTACAATTCTCAAGACATGGAAGCAACCTGTGTCCATCAACAGGTGACTGGATAAAGAAGATGTGGTATGTATATATATGCAATGGAAATATTACTCAGCCATAAAAAAGAATGAAATTTTGCCATTTGTAGCAACGTGGATGGACTTGGAGGGCATTACGCTAAGTGAAATAAATCAGACAGAGAAAGACAAATACTGTATGATAGCACTTATACGTGGCATCTAAAAACTACAACAAGCTAGTGAATATAACAAAAAGAAGCAGAGTCACAGATACAAAGAAGAAACTAGTGGTTCAGTGAGGAGAGGGAAGGGGGAGGGGCAATATAGTGGTAGGGGATTAAGAGGTACAAAATATTATGTATAAAATAAGCTACGAGGATATATTGTACAACATGGGGAATATAGCCAGTATTTCATAATAACTATAAATGGAGTGTAACCTTTAAAAATTGTGAATCACTATATTGTACAATTGTAACTGATATTGTACATCAAGAACACTTCAATTTAAAAAAAAGAAAAAATAATAAAGGTTGGAGGTCTTTTAAAAACTTGTTTTTACGCAGTACAACTATGCAAAGAAAAGTAAGCCTCACTTCCTCTTTAGATTGGGAATTTTGTAATGGGGATTTAACAGTACCAGGAGTTTCCCATCTGAAATAATCAAGCTGCTTATTTCTTGTTATGTCTTCAGTAAAAATTTGGCCAAGAACATACTTTTGGGGGGAAAACTTCTATATTACAATACTTTTTTTTTTTAAGATCATGGCTTCTCAACCTTGGCACTGTTGACATTTTGGGCCAGATAATTCTTTCGTGTGGGGGGCTGTCCTGTGCATTGTGGGATGTTTTGCAGCGTCCTTATCCACAAGATGCTAGTAGCACTCTTCCCAGCTGGGGCCATCAAAATATTTCCATACATTGCCAAAAATTTCCTGGGGCACAAAATTGCCCCAAGTTGAGAATCACTGATTTAAATATACTTTTTAAAGTTAGTGATCCACTAAGGCATTTGGGAATTACAGAAATATGTGCTTTCTTGGGATAGGGACAGAGGGAATAGTTTATCTTCATATTTTAATTTCTAAACCTGCCATGAGCCATGAATGACTAATTGTGCATGGATATTGAGCTTAAAAAAATGATAAGACAACTGAAAATTGTGAACTTAATTTTATGTGTGATTTCTCTGCCTTTCTTAGTGTGGTCTTACTTTAGTTGTGGAACAATTCTATCTAGTGGGCTAAATATTAATGCAAAGATCCTGGAAGGAAAACATTCTTATGCCACTATTGAGAAGGAAGAGGACTGATGTTATGTAAACTAATAAGCAGTAGGTACTTTTAGGTGATTTACATATATTATTTCACTTAATATTCACAGCCTTTCTATGAGTAGGGATTAATCTTCTGCATTGCTTACTCAGGGTTGTGTTGTAAGTGGTAGATTTGAGATTTGAACCTGGGCACATCTGTTCTAAAGCACATTTGCTATGCTGCTTCCTGTAAACAGCCATTGACAATATTTCAGACAAATTTAGGGATAAAAATGAACATTCACATGATATTACATTCCTCTATTGTTATGTAAAAGGAGCAAATTACTCAGTGGGATCTGTGTGTGAGTGTGTGTGTGTGTGTGTGTGAGAGAGAGAGAGAGAGAGAGACAGAGAAGAGGTCAGTTTGAGGATAATAATAATTAATGCATATTGAGAACTTACGATTTGTCAGGCACTGTTTTCAATAATCCTTACAACCTGTTAACCAGATCATCCTTATTATTCTTGTTTTATAAAAAGAGAAAACTTAGGCACACAGGTGAAGTAACTTGTTCAAGGTCAAGCTACTGTTAAGTGGTAGAGCCAGGGTTATAACCTAGGTAGTGTAAACAGCTTATATAAATTGAACGAGTCTGTATTTCTGAGGGCAAAATAGCTCTGACAGAACTAATTAACGGTGCCATTCCTTGGTTATAACTGAATATATGTTCTAGGCTGCAACATCTTACGTGAAAATCAACTTTTCATTGCATAGACCACATCTCTAGAAAGTGATTGTTGTACCAAGTTATAGTGGAGGGTTTTTGTAGACATGATAGAAGGTAGTTTTACATTTTGCTACCTCTAGGAATTTATTGCTTATGAAAACCTAAGCTTATTTAGGTTAGTGTACGTCACGCCAGTATTTACGTTTAAGCTAATAGTCTCTTGGACATGGAAGTTTGGACTTGGAGTTCCTTCAGTATCGTATTACTAAAGATCATACCGTGTATCAGAGAAAATTTTCCCTAAAAAACAAACTATTTTACTAAGTAAAATAGAACTGCTAGGTCTGGGGATTTCTGGTGCTCCAGATATGAAAAATTGTTGAGAGCTAGGGTGAAAAAATGGGAGTCTCGGGCTTTGCAGTCAGAATGTCTTGAGGTAAACAAGACTTATTTTCCTTTAACCTAACTAAAAAATTAATTATCTTTTGAACTATATCTGCATTTAGAAATATGAGCCATATCAAGTACTTTTATTTTATTTATTTTTTTAATACTTTAAAAATATATTTTAATTTATTTTTGGTTGCGTTGGGTCTTCGTTGCTGCGCGTGGGCTTTCTCTAGTTGTGGTGAGCGGGGGCTACTCTTTGTTGTGATGCACAGGCTTCTCATTGTGGTGGCTTTTCTTGTTGCGGAGCACGGGCTCTGGGCATGCGGGCCTCAGTAGTTGCAGCATGCGGGCTCAGTAATTTTGGCTCGCAGGCTCTAGAGCGCAGGCCCAGTAGTTGTGGTGCACAGGCTTAGTTGCTCTGTGGCATGTGGGATCTTACTGGACCAAGGCTCGAACCCGTGTCCCCTGCATTGGCAGGCGGATTCTTAACCACTGTGCCACCAGGGAAGCCCCAGTCCTCAAGTACTTTTAATAAAAGTGCTAGAGGTACTGAATTTATAAAATGTTTAAAAATTGTTTATTTGTAAAGAGATGTTCTTTGAGCTTCCTGCCCTATTATTTCATTCTTTTTATTTCTTCTTTGGCTGTGTTGGGTCTTCGTTGCTGAGCGTGGGCTTTCTCTAGTTGCGGCGAGTGGGAGCTTCTCTTTGTTGCGGTGTGCCAGCTTCTCATTGCGGTGGCTTCTCTTGTGGCGGAGCATGGGCTCTAGGTGCGCAGGCTTAAGTAGTTGCAGCACACGGGCTCAGTCATTGAGTCATGGGGGCCCTGGAGTGCGTGGGCTTCAGTAGTGGTGCGTGGGCTCAGTAGTTGTGGCGTGTGAGCTTTAGGGCGCTCAGGCTTCAGTAGTTGTGGTGCGCGGGCTCAGTAGTTGTAGCTCATGGGCTTTAGAGCACAGGCTTAGTGTTGTGGCTCATGGGCTTAGTTGCTCTGTGGCATGTGGGATCTTCCCGGACCAGGGATTGAGCCCCTGTCCCCTGCATTGGCAGGCAGATTCTTAACCACTGCGCTACCAGGGAAGTCCTATTTCTTTAAAATTAAAAAAAAATTACTTTTTAAACAGCCATATTGATGTATGATTCACATATTATACAATTTATCCATTTAAAATGTACAATTCAGTGGTTTTTAGTCTGTTTATAGTCATGTGCAACCATCACCACGGTCAATTTTAGAGCATTTGTATCACGTGAAAAAGCAATCTCTTACCCTTTAGGTATCATCCCTTCTCCTCCATGCTTCCCCCAGCCCTAAGCAACCACTAATCTACTTTCTGTCTCAATAGATTTTCCTATTCTGGACTTTGTATGAATGTAATCATATAATACGTGGACTCTTGTTGCTGGATTCTTTCATTTAACATAATGTTTTTGAAGTTTATCCAAGTGTAATAAGTATCAGTACTTCATTACTTTTTATGGCCGAATAATACTCAGTTTTATTGTTAAACCACATTTTGTTTATCTGTTGATGGACATTTAGGTTGTTTCCACCTTTTGACTATTATAAATAATCCTGCTATAAACATTCATGTGTAAGTTTTTGTGTGGATACGTGTTTTCATTTCTGCTGGATATATCAGGTCATATAGTAACTCTATGTTTAATTGCTTGAGGAACTGCCAGACTATTTCCAAAGCAGCTGTACCATTTTATATTCCCACCAGCAGTGTGTGAGGATGTGGATTTCTCCACATCCTCTCAAATAATTGTTACTATCTGATTTTTCAATTCTAGCCATCCTAGTGGGTGTGAAATAGTATCTCATTGTGGTTTTGATTTGCATTTCCCTGATGACGAATGATGTCCAGCACCTTTTCATATGTTTGTCAGCCATTTGTGTATCTCCTCTGGAAAAATGTCCATTCTCATCCTTTGCCCATTGTTTGTCTTTTTATTATTGAGTTGTGAGAGTTCTTTATATATTCTAGATAAAAGTTCCTAATGAGATAGGTGACATGCAAATATTTTCTCCCATTCTGTGGATTGTTTTTTTACTCTCTTGATAATGTCCTTTGATGTACAAAACTTCAAAATTTTATGAGCCCAAGTTATTTTTTTTCTTTTGTTACTTGTGCTTTTTGTGTGATATTTAAGAATCCCTTGGCAAATCTCAAGTCGTGAAGATTTATCCCTGTGTTTTCTTCTAAGAGTTTATAATTTTAGCTTTTACACTTAGGTCTTTGATCTGTTTTAACTTAATTTTTATATATGATGTAAGGTAATGCATTCTTTTGCATGGATATACGATTGTCACAGCACCATTTGTTGAAAAGATTATTCTTTCCACATTGAATGATCTTGTAAAAATCATTTGACCATAGATGCATGAGTTTATTTCTGGACTCTTAATTCTATTCTGTTGATCTGTATGTCTCTCCATGTGTAGTATAGCACTGTCTTGATTACAGTTGCTTTATAGTAAGTTTTGAAATTGGAAAGTGCTAGTCCTTTAACTTTGTTTTTCTTTTTCATGATTGTTTGGCTATTCCATGTTTCTTGCAATTCCTTATGAATTTTAGAATCAGCTTGCCAGTTTCTACAAAGAAGTCATTTGGAATTCTCATAGAGATTGCACTGACTTTGTGATTAGTGGGAGTAATGCTGTCTTAACAATGTTAAGTCTTCTGATCCATGAACATGGGATTTTTTTCCATTTATGTATATAATTTTGTTCAACAATGTCTCGTAGTTTTTAGAGTATGAGTTTTGTACTTCTTTGTTAAATTTATTCTTAAATATTTTGTTCTTTTTGACTTATTTGAATGGAATTGATTTCTTAATTGCATTTTTACATTGTATATTGCAAGTATATAAAAATACAAATAATTTTTGTATATTGTCTTTGTATTTTGCAACTTTCCTGAACTCATTTGTTAGTTCTAATAGTTTTTTAGTAGATTCCTTGGGAATTTTTATATATTAGAGCATGCATGTCATCTGTGAATAGAGATAGTTTTACCTCCTCTTTTCCAATCTGGGTGCCTTTTATTTCTTGTTCTTGTCTAATTTCCCTGGCTAGAACCTCCAGTACAGTGTTGCATAGAAGTGTTGAGAGTGAACATTCTTGTCTTGTTCCTGACCTTTGGGAGAAAGCATGCATATGTGTGTGTGTATGTGTGTGTATATATATATATATGTTCAGTATATATATATATATATATATATATATATATATATTCAGTGTGTATATATATATATATATATTCAGTACTTTGAAGGTGCCTAGTTCAGCCATTGATTGTTTAGGAAATCTAGTATTATTTGAAAGGGGTTTAATTCACATTTTGGTTATGTAGCTCAGGGTTTCTTGAGAGTGGTCCTGTACTATCAGTGTCACCTGAGAACTTCTTAGAAATGTAAATTCTTAGACCTCAGCCCAGTCCTATTCTGAATCAGAATCAGAAGTGCAAGGGATGGGGAATTACTTAGCTTTTTGCATGGTAAATGTAGTTCATATTTTAAAAAACTAATAATGCTACTAATGAGTAATACATATAGGGTTTTAAATATATGAAGCATGTAATATTCACAAAGACTGCTTATAGTAGGTATTCCCTCCCTTCTTCCCTTCCTTCCATGGAAACAACCCAGAGAGGTTGTCAGTTTCCTATGTTTTGGGGCAGTGGTTAAAAGAGTGAGCTCTGGCATTGTTCTGCATGGCTTGGAATTCTGGTTCTACCGTTTGCTAGCTGTGTGAATTTGGGCAAGTCATTTAATCTCTTTGTGTTTAAGATTCTTCATATGTAAGGTGTAAGAGTGTCCATAGAATTGTGAAAGTTAGATGAGATAATACAAGTAAAGTGCTGAGAATAGTGCCTGGTCCATAGTAAGTCCTTAATAAATATAAATATTTGCAGTTACAGTTATTATTGGTTAAGAGCACCCAGCCATGGTCCATTTCTCATAACTTTCTGCTATATGTTTCTTGCTGTACCTGAAATTCATTCCTTTCCTTTGCTTCATTCATTTGACAAATACTCAGTACCTACTATCTGCAAAGCACTGGTGTCCGTATTATGACATTACTTGGTGAGCAAGACAAGTCACTGGCCCCATGGGTTAATGTTTCTAGTCAGGGGTCTCCCAACAGAAACAAATAGATAATAAATATGTCAGATAGTGATAAGAGCTAGGAAGAACAATAGAACAGGATTAGGGAAGAGAGTGCCATAAGGTGGCACTTTAGATAGGGTGGTCAGAAAGGCCTCTCTGAGGACGTTATATTTGATCAGAGATCTGAATGAAATAAGAAGTGAGACATATGAATGAATATCTGTGGGGATGTTCCAGGTAGAGGGAACAGCAAGTACAAGAGTCTTGAGATAGGAGTGCTCTTTGCAGCTGCTTGACTGGTTCCTTTATGATTTAGTTTAGGTGTCACTTGTAAGTGACTTCCTCAGCTTTTTCTTAGTTTGTTATGAAATAATTCAGACATGACTTTTCTTTGTATGTCTCCCTTAGGTGTCACTGATGCCATAGCAACTGTGTTTGCTCCCTCTTGATGTACTTATTACAATGAATTGTTACTGTCTTTTTTTCCCACTGGACTGAGTTCTCAATGTCAGGGATGATAGTTTCTTATTGATACTTATTTTATTATTCCCAGTATTTAGGCATATAGATGTACAATAGATGTCTGAATGAATGAGTAATGAATGAACAGCCAAGTTTCTTACCTTCTTATTTCCTCAGTATATTTCTCTCTGTGCTTGTTTCTGCTTGGTAATAATGATAGTAAGTACAATTTATTTGAATACTTTTTTGTTTGTCTAGAAGTCAGCTTTTAGTGCATCAAATACATTTTTGTATTTAGCCATTGTGTTATAATTTCTCTTTTTTTTTTCTCTATCTTAAGACTAAGGTCTGGGAGGGCAAAGAAGTTGTTCTGTTTGTTCATCTCTGTATCAGAAGCGCCTAGTGTAGTAACATATCAGCAATTGTTTGAATGCGGGATATGTTAGTACATTGAGTCTTCTACTGAATCCCATAGACTATATAGCATAAACCATATTTGTATAATATTCCAATAGACCCTGAACTAGGAGCTTTAAGCAAAATAAATCATATTAGATATTCTTAACCCTCCTAACTGCTTTCCCTCAGCAACACCAATGTTCATATAAGTGCTCCAACTAGAGTTACATTTTCTCAACTAGAAATTGAGATATATGGTCCAATAATTATACAGAATACTTGAAATTCAGACTGGATGAGTATTTTTTTTAATACGTCTTTATTGGAGTATAATTGCTTTACAATGTTGTGTTACTTTCTGCTGTACAACAAAGTGAATCAGCTGTATGCATACATATATCCCCATATTCCCTCACTCTTGAGCCTCCCTCTCACCCCTCTAGGAGGTCACAAAGCACCGAGCTGATCTCCCTGTGCTGTGCAGCAGCTTCCCACTAGCCATCTGTTTTACGTTTGGTAGTGTATATAGGTCAGTGCTCCTCTCTCACTACGTCCCAGCCTCCCCTTCCCCTGCTGTGTCCTCAAGTCCGTTCTCAACGTCTGCATCTTTATTCCTGCCCTACCACTAGGTTCATCAGTACCATTTTTCTAGATTCCATATATATGTGTTAGCATACGGTATTTGTTTTTCTCTTTCTGACTTCCTTCACTCTGTATGACAGGCTCTAGGTCCATCCACCTCACTACAAATAACTCAATTTCGTTCCTTTTTATGGCTGAGTAATATTCCATTGTATATATGTGCCACATCTTCTTTATCCATTCATCTGTCGATGGACATTTAGGTTGTTGCTATGTCCTGGCTATTGTAAATTGTGCTGCAGTGAACATTGTGGTACATGTCTCTTTTTAAATTATGGTTTTCTCAGGGTACATGCCCAGTAGTGGGATTGCTGGGTCATATGGTAGTTCTATTTTTAGTTTTTTTAAAGAATCTCCATACTGTTCACCATAGTGGCTGTATCAATTTACATTCCCACCAACAGTGCAAGACGATGTCCTTTTCTCCACACCCTCTCCAGCATTTATTGTTTGTAGATTTTTTGATGATGGCCATTCTGACCATGTATGATACCTCAGTGTGGTTTTGATTTGCATTTCTCTAATGATTAGTGATGTTGAGCATCTTTTCACGTGTTGGTTGGCCATATGTATGTCTTCTTTGGAGAAATGTCTATTTAGGTCTTCTGCCCATTTTTGGATTGGGTTGTTTGTTTTTTTGATGTTGAGCTGCATGAGCTGCTTGTATATTTTGGAGATTAATCCTTTGTCAGTTGCTTTGTTTGCAAATATTTTCTCCCATTCTGAGGGTTGTCTTTTTGTCTTGTTTATGGTTTCCTTTGCTGTGCAAAAGCTTTTACGTTTCATTAGGTCCCATTTGTTTATTTTTGTTTTTATTTCCATTTCTCTAGGAGGTGGGTCAAAAAGGATCTTGCTGTGATTTATGTCATAGAGTGTTCTGCCTGTTTTCCTCTAAGAGTTTTATAGTGTCTGGCCTTACATTTAGCTCTTTAACAGACTGGACGAGTATTATCTCCATACGCATGTGCCAAAATTATCCCTTCTTCCAATTCCACTGTAGAAATTCTTGTTCCTACTATCTTTCAGATAGACGTTAAGCAATTGCAGATTCTGGTCGAAGTAATTCTCTACAGAGACTGCATGAATGATTAGTAGACAACCTCCAGAGCAATATTTAAAAGAGGAGTTTGCTAAGTAAGCCAAATAACAGATTGGTGGAATGTGTATAGTTGAAGGTAACACACTGCTAGTATTTTACTAAACTATGGATTGAAATGCTACAGATCTTTCCACATTATGTTATAGGTAAGCTGACAGTACTTTTCAGTCAAAGGTTCAATTTAGCTGAAAAAAAATGCTTTGTGTTTCCTGGCTTTTCAGTTTATTTCCAGGAAAAGACAATGAAACGTTTGCAAAGATGGTTCATCATATGAAAGTTGGTCAATACACCACTTTAATAGAATGAAGGAAAAAAATCGTGATTATCTCGATGCAGAAAATGCATTGACAAAATTCAGCACCCTTTCATGATTAAAGTATTCAATAAACTAGAAATAGAAGGGAACTTCCTCAACATGATAAAGTTCATGTATGAAAAACCCACAGCTAGCGTCATACTGAACGGTGAAAGATTAAAAGCTTTTCCCCTATGATCAGGAGCAAGATGAGGAGGCCTGCTTTTTCCACTTCTTTTCAACATAGTAGTGGAAGTTCTAGCCAGAGCAGTTAGGCAAGAAAAATAAACAAAAGGCATTCAAATTAGAAAGGGAGAAGTAAAATTATTTGTTTGTCAATAACATGATTTAAAAAAAAATTATTGTGGTAAATAACATGAGATCTACCCCCTTAACAAAATTTTAAGTGTATAGTACAGTGTTGTTAACTATAACCACAGTGTTGTATAGCAGATCTCTGGAACATGGGTTCTTTGATAACCCAATATCAGTTCTTTTGGATAAACACCAAGAAGTGGGATTGATGGATCATATGGCAGTTCTATTTTTAATTTTTTGAGGAGCCTCCATACTGTTATGTTTTTTTATATGTAGAAAATCCTAAAGATTCCACAAACACACTTTTAGATCTGACAAACAAATTTAGCAAAGTTGCAGAATACAAAATCAACACACAGCCATATTTTTATACACTAGAAGTAAACAATTCAGAAAGGAAATTAAGAAAACAATTCTATTTATAGTACCATCAAAAAGAACAAAATACTTAAGAATAAATTTAACAAAGGAGGGAGAAAGGCTTGTACAATGAAAACTGCAAAACATTGCTTTGACTTAATGTTTAATTAAGAGGGAAAATGGTGGGTAAATGTGTGCAATTGTGATACTATAGGGAAAATGGTGGATAAATGTATGCATTTGTGGGTTAATAATAAAAAATTATTCTTTTAAATTATCTTTATTTTGATATTAAGTTGTGTTAAATAGAAGGTGGCCCTTACAACTGACGGTGTTTTAGAATTGGAAAATATGGTAATACCTGTTATGGAGGTTCAGATGATACAATGCATATGAAGGATGCTAGTAAGATGATGGTAAAGGTAATAACATTGATAATAAAGGCAACAAACCTAAGAATTAAGAGCAAAAGTCCTGCAATCAGACTTCTTGGATTTGAATGCTGGTGCCAACTCTTAAATAGGTATGGGAATTTGAGTCAGCTACTCAACTTATTGATGTCTCATTTTCCTCATCTGTAAAATGGATATAATAGTATGTGCCTTGTCAGGATAAATGGACTCAGTGGGTAAAGTGGTTAAGACTAGTACCTGGTGTATAGGAAATGCTCAAAAAGGATTCAATATATGTTATTTACTATGAAGCTGTAAAATGACGACGTTTGTGTATATATGATTTAAAAATGTAGTGTATTTAAGTTCATACTTTATAATTTAACTTGCCTTTTTTATTTTATTTATTTATTTATTTTTTTTAAAGGATATTTATTTTACTTTTTTTTTTTAAAGGAATTCCTTTATTTTTATTATTTATTTATTTATTTATTTATTTTTGGCTGTGTTGGGTCTTCGTTTCTGTGCTAGGGCCTTCTCCAGTTGTGGCAAGCGGGGGTCACTCTTCATCGCGGTGCGCGGGCCTCTCATTATCGCGGCCTCTCTTGTTGCGGAGCACAGGCTCAGTAGTTGTGGCTCACGGGCCTAGTTGCTCCGCGGCATGTGGGATCTTCTCAGACCAGGGCTCGAACCCATGTCCCCTGCATTGGCAGGCAGATTCTCAACCACTGCGCCACCAGGGAAGCCCATAACTTGCCTTTTTTAAAAGCAACATTTCATTACTGATTCTTTTGGGTCTCTTGGAACTCCATTAACTGAAAATTTTCTTGTCTCATTTGTGCAAAGCTTATATTTTTTTCCCTATCTAATCTACTCTTCATTTGTCTGTATTAAATTTCAGCATGCTTGTTTACCTTCAACTAGCACAAGTCAACTTAACTAATCAAATCTATTAGTTCTGGCCTATTAATCATCCTGCTCAATTGGGTGTCAACAGTAATCTCTGAGGGTTTGCCCTCTCGTATTTTGTAAGTTACTACATTGATGAAAATTCTTTTTACCAAATTCTTTTCTGTTTTGAAAAGGAGTAATGGAACAACTAATAAACATGGGAAAAAAATGTTTTCTCAATTCATTTTAAGAAATTAATTTATTTAGGAAATGGTATTTACTTCAAATTATACTTGAGATAAAAAAGGTTGTGTGGATATATTTTTGAAAATGTTAGGTCTATAACATGAAAAGAATTGAAATAGCAAACATTACTGTTGGTTTATATTCTTTGGTTGGGTCTATATGGCTCCAAGTACCAGTCAAGAAGTATAAAACTCACTTTATCAGCCAGTTTTATTCATTCTTACGTCAGAACTTTTTCGTGCAAGTAATAGGAAATGGCAGTTCTAACTGTCTTAAGTGGAAATGAAGTATGTTAGTTTATGGAATCGATAGGTCCAAGAGTAGAGCTGGCTTCAGATGTGTTAGCATCACAGTGACACCACTACTCAATTTTTCCTTCATATCTTGTCTCCAGTCTCAGGTAGGCTTTCCCATTATAGCAGTAAACTGAGCACTAAAACTTCAGGTTTGTATACTTTATAACTCCAAATCTGTTGGAAAAGAGAGCCTCTTTTCTGGTAGCTCCCACAAAAGAACTGTGGTTTTCTCTGATTGGACTAAAGTCACATTTCTACTTGGGATAGTTGTTATGGAAAGTGGGTTGAAGAGAAGGTTTGGCAGAAAAATTTGAGGTTACGCGTTGTTATGGGTTGAATTTTGTCCCCCCTCCCCCAATTTATATGTTGAAGTCCTAACCTCCCAGTACCTCAGAATGTGGCTTTATTTGGAAATAGAGTTGTTATAGATGTAATTAGTTAAGATGAGGTCATACAGGAGCAGGGTGGGCTGCTAATCCAAAATCACTGGTGTCCACATCAAAAGGAGAAATTTGGGCACAGACACACACACAGGGAGAATGTCATGTGGAGATTGGAGTTAAGCTGTCACATGCCAAGGAACTACCAGAAATAGGAGAGAAGACTGGAGCAGATCCTTCCCTAGTACCTTCAGAGGGAGCTTGGCCCTGCTAGCATCTTGTTTTTGGACTTCTGGCCTCCAGACTGTGAGACAATAAATTTCTCTTCTCCAAAGCCACTCAGTTTGTGGTACCTTTTTATGGTAGCCCTAGCAAACTAATACAGTGATCACGAATTTATAGTTAAACCAGTGTGTCCTGTTGAGTGACTTTTTTAGTGGCAGCCTTAAAGAAGGAGGATAGTTGGGTTCATCCAGGTTTGGAGTTTTGCTATCCTGGTGTGTTCTAAAAGAGGAACAAGGGAATTTAGGTTAATGACAAGAGGGTTATTGATGTGATACACCGTAAAATATAAACTGAATGATGAGGAAAGTAAAGCCAAAGAGACGGTCTGCTCTGATGGATCACAGTCGAAGTAAAAGGGTTCATGGATAAGAGGCCTTGTAAAGGTCAAAGGATGATAACTTGAAAGAGAAGGTTATGGTTGGAGAACAAGATGCTTGAAATAGTGGTTTGGGATATAGAGCAGTTTTGGATAACGGTAAAAGGGCCAGAAGTGATGTTACTATGAGAGTAACAGGATGACTGGGCCATAATATATCCATGTTGGTGGTACATTGTATAACTGTTTTGGAGCGACCACTGGTGTTAAGGACGTCAAGGAAGTAAGTAGCCAGGTTGTTGGATGGGTTGTCCAAGTCCATGGTGAAGTCATCCAGTTTGATGGAGGTTTAGGGTGCAGAGGAAGACAATGAGCCATGTGCCAAAGCCTTAGATGAGTGAAGTAGAGAGACCAGGAGGTTAAAATATAACAGTGATAAGGAAAGGGAGACAGTAATTTTGCTGAAAAGAGAAGAGCCTCAAAAGAGTAGAGCTTTATTTTTTCTTTGTTTTTAAAACAAAGATAATGTGGACAAGCTGCACAGGTGAGCAAAGAGGGTTTTAATCCCATTTCTAGAACCTGATATAGGCAGGAGGTTAAAACTGGACAGCAGCCATTTGAGAGGGCTTCAAGGGAGGTGAGAGATTGTTTCATTTAGAGCAGGGGGTTGGAGGTAACATTCTGAGGAAAGACTGTCAGGCTTTCTCTTCAGGAGAGGACCAGCTGTTATTTCACGTAGGGAGGTGGAGGGAACATTCTCAGAAGAGGTTGAGGAAAAAGGGACTTGCTTACTTCCTTCTGTGCTAGACTGGTAAAGCCCTTGAGAGCAAGGAATGTATAATTCATCACTGTGCCTGTCTCAATCTTTGGCAAGTAATAGGTTGTCAATAAATGTTGAATCAATTAATTTATATTCCCAGCAATATTTGAGAATTTACTGTAAGAAGGAATTTCACTAATGATCATTTATTCAACTCATATTTTTTGAGGGCTGTAGGTATTGCAGATTTGATGGTGAGGAAGATAGATGTGATTTTCTGCTCTCATGGAACAAATATTATAGTGAGGGCAACAACAACAAGAAAGCAAACAGACAAAATGAAAACAAGTTGTAACAGGTCTCTGAAAGAAACAAGCAAGGCTGAAGTAGAAAATTTAAAAAACAGCCTACTTTATGATGATCCAAAAAAGTCTCTGAGTGGGTAACATTTAAGCTGAGTCCTAAAGAAAATGAAGACACCACCTGTGCTTTTCAGGAACAGAGAATGACATGTGAAAAGACTGAATTGGGACAGAGCTCTTTTAGAAGAACTGAAATATCAGAGTGAAGTTAGTGGCCTTAAGTGAGTCTGGAGAGGCGAGCAGAGGCTGGATCGTGCAGGGACTCAAAGCCACATCAAGGAGTTTGGATTTAATTTTTTGTCAAATGAGAAGCCATTGAGGGGTTTAAACAGAAGAATGTTATATTCTTATTTATATTTACATATACTCTGCAATCTGTGTGGAGAGAATAGAGAGAAAAGAATAAAAGCAGAGAGGATGGATTAAAGGTTCTAATAGTCAAGATGAGATATGAACTATGATACGGAGAGAGGTGGATGAGTTCAACATATGTTTTGGAATTAGAGTTGATAGCATTTGCATATGATAGATTGAAAATTGAGAATGAGGGATATGCTGACTCTTAGGTATTTGGCTTGTGCACCTACCTAGTTGGTGGTGGGAGAGGAATAGATTTTTGGAGGAAAAAAAAATACAGGTTCTGTTAGATGTTTGGGAGACATCCAAGTGGAGATGTAAAGTAGATGGTATGTAAGTTGAGAGTTCAGAGAAGAGGTCAGAACTAAAGGTATCAATTGATATTCATCAACATAAGTGTAGTATTTGAACCATGGGAATTGATGTGATCATCTGGTTGTCCAGATGTGTAGAAAAAGGACATGAGAGATGAAGTTGTGAATGTCCTTTGTAAAAAGTAGGGACTTCCCCAGTGGTCCAGGGGGTAAGACTCCAAGCTCCCAATGCAGGGGGCCTGGGTTCGATCCCTGGTTGGGGAACCAGATCCGTATGCATGCTGCAACTAAGAGTTCGCATGCCGCAACTAGGATCCCACCTGCTGCAACTAAGACCCAGCGCAGCCAAAAATAAATAAATTAAAAATAAATGTTAAAAAATGGTAAAGTGCTGTAAAATGCAGGAAGTGGTTATTTTGTTTCACTTGTTCCTTATTTGAATTTTTATAAATCCACATATTAGTTATTCATGCTTAAAAATAATGCTTCTCCCAGTGATTTCTGTTTATTTTGGGCTGGCTAGAATGACTTATGTAGGACTCACTGTCTTCTGATGAGAGACCAAAACTAGTCTTTGTATTCATTCTTTGACACTTTGCCACCCAGATTTTTGGTCAGGTTGAATTGGATTTAACAAAAGCTAGTCCATTGTTGCTTTGAGTTGCTGGTATGGTCTCTTTACACCCATTGTTTTTCAGTAGTATACAGATGTACTGTCTTTTGAAATTCTTCTGTCTACTTAAAGTCCCTTTAATCTTTCAATTCTGATAATCTCCAAAGCAAATGTATTCTTGTATTCAGAGTTTGAAAGCTTTCTTTAGAATACTGTTCTTAGAGTGTTCCTAGGTCTTTGCCTGCTAACTATGTTATCAATTTATAAGGGTTTGTTATGGAACAAGCATGAGGTGTTAGCATGTTTGCAGAATGGAGCATTGCAACTTTTACTAGAATATAAGCTGTTTAGAGGGCAGGAGCCCTGTGTGATTTTTGTAACCCCAGATATCTGAGCCTATTGTTCTATACTTAGAAGGCATCCAGTACATGTTTATTAAATTATTAAATGAGTTATGAATAACAGAGCTTAGGGTTTATACTGTTCATTCTTTAAGGGAACTGCTCAGATGGCTGCTTGTGTTTTGTTGGGCTCCTCCCCACCGGCTCTCACAGTGAGGACTGCTCAGATGACTTGCTTTTCTCTACCCTCTATACCCAGCTCCTTTTTAAAGTTTCTTTATTAGTGACTTGCTCTTGACTCTCCAGACAGCTTCTGATTGCTATTTCCTTTGTCAGTTTGGATTGCTGTCGATCACTGTTGCTCCTCTTTATTTTTTCATTCTTGTCTTCTTCCGTTTACTGTTTGTTGTATTGTGAAATACACAAGTCTTTTTTAGACATCACAGTCCTGTCGGAAGGTTTTAGTCTCCTTCCCTGCAAGCTGGTCACATGATGTGTGTAAAAGCACAGGCTCGTCTGGTTGTATTCAGTTGGTACTTTGGTGGTAGGAGTTGCTGTTCCATTATTGGCAGGGTGGTTGGGGTGGTTGTGGAGGAACTGAAAGGATGTAGGGGCTAGTTCCCCTTCCGGTTCCTCAGATCTCTTGAAAATGGAGTATTAGAAGGCTGAGTTCTAAATAGCTGAAGTTTTGTGTGTTAATATGTCAAATACACTTGCATGGCAAATTACCCAGAAAATCGTGTGCTTTATAACGCTTATTTGTTTTTTATGTTCACTAGTACTGAGTTGTTAATCATTTCTTAAATTTTTAGAGAGAATAAAACTAAAAAGATTTTGAGTGGTTTATTTGAAAGAATAAAATCTATTCCTTTGTCTCCTTTTCACTACCTGGACTTCTGTATCTCTTTGCCTTTATACACAGTATTCTTTTTGTCTGGATTACCACCTTCTCGCTACTTCATCATGGTCTTTGACACCGCCTTTTCGTGGGAAGTTGCAAAAAGTAGTACAGAGAGGTCCCATATACCCTTCATCCAGTTGTCCCTAATCGTTGTAACACCTAGTATTCTTATAGTACAAGAGCAAAATCAGGAAATTGACATTGGCACAATTCACACACTTTATTCAAATGTCAACAAATTTATAGATACTTATTTGTGTGTATATGTGTTGTTCTGTGCATATGCAGTGTTTTCATGTGTGGATTCATGTAGCTATAACCATAATTAAGATAAAGAACTGTTCCATCCCAAAGATCCTTCATGCTACTCCTTTATATTCATACTCACTCCCCTCTTTATTTATTTATTCTTTGGTTATTCTCTGTATCACAGGACCTTGTGATTAACTGAGAAAAAGATTGGCATTTTGTTTTAGAGAATGTCTGTCTATTTTTACCTTTTCCACATTGTACTATAACCATTTACAATAAGCCTGATACTATGTAAAGTTTCAGTTCATTTTGTGCACTATAGAGTCATAGACTCTCAAAGTCATATAATCCAGCACCTCCTCCCACCACATAACCCCTGCTAACATGAAACTAAAAGTTTCATGTGAAGCAACTCTTGATACTTGTTTATTAACTTGTGAATTTCCCTAATAACCAGGACCTCTTCTTTCCCCCCCCCACCACTACCTGGTATACTTTGGTGTTAGATTACCTATGTGTTAACTTTTGCTAGATTATGCTGCACTAAGAAACAACCCAAAATATGAGTAGCTTATAATAACAAAGGTTTGTTTATTGCTCACATTATAGGTTCCCTAGTAATCAGCTATGGTTCTACTCCACGATTCTTTTTCATTTCAGGATCCAGGCCGAAGGAGCACCCCCTATTTGTGACTTACTGTTCTCTTGGCAGAGAGAAAAGAGCAAGAGCTGGTGGAAACACACAATAGCTCTTAAAGCTTCTACTTGGAACTGGAACGTTCTCATATTTCATTGGCCAAAGTAAGTCACATGGCCAAGCCAACAGTAGGGTATCCACAGAGAGGCACTACAAGTCACATGGCAACAGGCAGGACTGTTAATACTCTTGTAAGAGGAGAATAAATGATTGAGGATTATAATACAACCTACCAGACCTTAGGATGGTATAACTTTTTTTCTTAGTAAAAAAAATTTTTTTCTGCCCTGCGGCAGGCATGTAGGATCTTAGTTCCCCAACCAGGGATTGAACCCTCACCTTGCATTGGAAGCACAAGGGTCTTAACTACTGGACCGCCAGGGAAGTCTCCTTAGTAGAATTTGTTATACTTGATTTTTTCTTAATAAAAATAGCAGCCCCACCCTTTTCTTTTCTTTTTTGTTTTTTTTTTTTTTTTTTTTGGTTTTCACTGCATTGGTTAGGATCACAGTGGCTTAAACAAGAGAGAATTTCTCTCTCTCAAGTAACTGTCCAAGTAAGATAAGTGGTATAGGGCTGATATGGCAGCTTCATGATAGTGTCAGAGACCTAAGCCCTTTTCTCTATTGTTCTTTTATTCTCAACCATGTTTGCCATCTCTCAGTCTGGATAGCTGCTCCATGTTTCACCACCAAATCTGCCTTCTGGACAGCTGGAAGAAGGACCATGAGGTAGAACGCATTCTCCTTCCCTGTAGGTGCACAACCTGGGAGTTGGGCACATTATTTCCTTTCACATTTCATTGAGGGGAACTGGGATTGCAAGAGAGGATGAGAAATATAGCTTTAGGTAGATGTCCACATGTTCAAGTAAGATTTAGGGGTATTATTACTAAAGAAAGAAGAGAGTAAAGGATATTAGGGAACAATTAGCCATCTCTGTTTTTTTTTTTTTTTTTTTAGTGTTCCATAAGCCGAATATATAATAGACACGACCTACTCCTTAGCCATCTCTTTTTAATTCAATTAATTTAACTCCTACGAAACCTATGAAGAATAGGTGTCATTAGCACTTTACAGATAAGGATGCAGGCTTTGCAAAGAGGTGAAATAAGTTGTTCAAGATCATACACCTAAGAAGTAGTGGAATGGGCTTTGAATTTAGGCCTGATACCAAAATGTGAGTGTTTTTTTTTACAAAACTATATTGGCATTCCAACATCTCTTATTTTCAAGCACTTAACATTTTTTTCAGAGTAGTAATAAATAGCTGTTGACTCTTTAGAAGGAATTCTTCTTACATTTATGAATATTTTACTTTATGACAACTGATAGGTGTTTATGATCTAGCCAATGAATAAATAATTGCTTTAAATTATAATAGTGTTAGAATTTTTAAAAGTCAGATTTTGATTTTGATAACTTTAGTTTAAAAGTTTTCCTTTAGAAATTAGTTACTAAAAATTTATATGTAACTTTGCATACTGATGTCAGATTTTCGGATTTTTACATTTTTCTCCAAACTGAAAATAGCTTTATTGTTTTATTCTAATTATAAAAGTAGGAAGTGCTTATTATAAAAAACGTTTTCAGAGAACACAGAGTAGTATAAAGAAGAATGTAAAAATCATTTATAATTCCATTATACAGAGATAATTACTGTCACCATTTTAGCTATGCCTCTCAAAATTTTTTCTCCGTGCATTCACTGTGTTGTGTACGTGTGATGTTTTTTAAATCTAATATGATCATATTTCAGTTAAAAAAAAAAGCCAATTTTACCAAGATACACCAAACACTCTTTGATCATCTTACTTTGAAGAGTAAATTGGCAATTTGGATGGCTTTTTCCATTCTCACTTAGCTGTATCGTATTAGTATAGTTAATTAGCACAGGCTGTACTTAACTTAGTCACTTAGTGAGCTAATGCTTTCTCAAATGTATTTATGTAGTAACCAGTGAGTCTATAATGTGATGATTAATAAGGTACAGTTTGGAGTTCAGAATTTCTTACTATTTATCAATTTTTTTCTGGGTACTAAAAATTCAACTGAATTGTCTTTAAATAACTCTTTGTTATTGATGGAATGTATTTCATTTGCTTTCTCTAACAAAGTATTTATACCCTTCTCTGGGTGTAGGGTGAATATGTAATTTTTTATTCAAACTGGGACATATTTGAGAATGAAAGGGACATTACAAATATTTAAAGTTTTATATGTTTTTTGACTTTTTTTTTTTTGGCCATCAAAATGGTTTTATTACATCAGTAAAATAGTTTTGTTTTCAGAAATAAAATTTTATAAAATATTTGTTCTATAGTACAACAAAATAAAGGCTTTACATTGATTATGAGAATATTTAAAAACAAAAGCAGAATAGTTATTCTGGGTAATAGTCATATTTTTTGTCAGCTTCTTAGACATATCTGTCTCTAATGTTGTGTCACTAATACTTTTCTGAACAATGTCATTATTTTCCAATGTAGTTTATCTAGTTTTAATTTTTTTCATAAAGTTATCTGCAGCATTTTTCAAAGTTACATTTTATGGTGTGTAGTTGTTAACCCTTACAGTTGACAGTTGACTCTTCTCTGTAACCAGTGCTATATATATATATTTTTTGGCCATGCTGCTTAGCTTGTGGGATCTTAGCTCCCCGACCAGGGACTGAACCCGGGCCTACGGCAGTGAAAGCACCAAATCCTAACCACTGGACCACCAGGAAATTCCCAGCAGTGCTATTTTTAATTGCTAACATACTCTCTCTACATGTTGTGAACTACCTGGCTACCTCAGAAACAATTTTGCTAAATGGAGAATATTGTTAATTCTAATTTTTTTCTTATTGAAAACTGTAAATTTATCAGCCCCAGTATTTTCACAGGCATTGTCTTTTTGCCTCTATTAAAGGTACTCTTTGACAAATTTTTAATAAGACAAATCTTGTCATATAATTTGTCCCTATTTATGATTATTTTACATGTTCCACTAAATTTAGATGCTGTGAAATCATAGGCTCTCTGTAATTTCATGTCATTCCAGTATAGAATATACATTTATCCAGTTAAAAATAGGAAGACTTTTGATGGAACTTCTAGAATTCATTACAAAGTGTAATGATAGAATTTCAAAATTAAATCTTGTATTCTGTTTGAACTCTCATCATTTAATTTGTTTAGTACTTCCCTTGCTTTTGAGGGATATGTTTCATGTCTTGGCAAACTTTCTAATAATTGATATTTGCTAAAAGCTTCAATAGCTGAAGTTTTTTGTTTTTTTTTGGATTTTTATTCATTGAACTTTAATCTTTGATTAAAAATTTCCCACTGATTTTGAACAATATACAACCAGTCATTAGAGGACTTGTTTTCAAAAAGATTCAATACTGAGACACTTAGGTTGGATGTATAAAGTCAGTCTTTCAAAGATTCCAGCCTTTAAAATCTGATGACAGGTTGCAAGTAGGGAACACATATTGCCATGTTTAAGTATTTTTTTGTTTTCAATACCATTTTTATACTTAAAATTTAAACCAGGGATATGTGAAAACATTTGTAAATTTTAGCATTTGCAGCTAACTCATTAACAGTGATGCCACTATAGCTCTATGATAAATAGAAGTAGCCTTAAAATTTTTATGCAAATTATCTATCCATTTTCTAGAGAAATGAAAATTTAGTACTTAATTTTGTATTAAACATATAATTTCTTCTCTTTAGCTCATTGTTCCTGAAAGGGTTTACTGGATAAAAAAAAGAAAAAAAGATTGTCAAACAACAAAATAAATAAACAGTTGTAGAATTATACCATACAATAAATGACAAAACCACCTCGAGTTTTTAGACTGTTGACTCCTCACACATACTTCATTTGCGCCTAACCTGTAATTTCTCACTTACTTGGCTGGCTAGTGGCCTGATGGATCTTGCAGGTCATTGCACATGTCACTGTACTGACTGGCACATCAGTCAGTAGCACCAGGAGCCAGCAGAAGCACCAGTGTAAAATATTTCTTCCACAATCTCGAATGGATATAAGGAGTTACCTGTCCATGGTTGCTTGTGTCTGAGGATACTTTTCACTGAGTCTTTTGCATGGTGTCCTTGAAAAGGTGTTAGTTATGTTTTATCTGTAAAGAGTCAGGAAAAAAGTGGAATTATCGTTAGTCCTCTTTACAATTTCATCACTTGTTCAGTGGTTAGAGCACTTAGACACTACTAGCTTGGCCAGAAGTTAGATGTATACAGTAGAGGTGTACTAAATTCATCCTGGTTTATTTTAGTGTAGTGGTTAATAAAAAATAGTTCATTTAAGAAAGTGAGAAATCTGAGACAAGTGGTAAACTGGATGGGATGCTGAGACAACAGATTGTATTGTCCTGAGCAAACCAGGGCATATGGGAAACAGCATGGTAATGTGAAAGAAGATGGAGCTTAGAGTGAGACAGTCCTGCATTTAAGTCCAGTCTCCGCCATTTAAAAGCTTGGACAAGTAACCTCTCTAAGACTAGGTATATTAGGGTTCTCCAGAAAAACAGAACCAGCAGGACAGACACACACACACACACTGATTGATTAATTTTAAGGAATTGGCTCATGTGATTGTGGAGGCTGGCAAGTACTAAATCCGCAGGGCAGGCTGGAGACCTAGGGAAGAGTTGATGTTGCAGCTGAGTCTGCAGGCGTTCTGGAGGCAGAATTCCTTCTTCCTTGGGGGGGGCCTCAGTCATTTCTCTCTTAGGGCTTTCAACTGGCTGGATGAGGCCTACCCACATTATAGAGGATAATCTGCTTTACTCAAAGTTTATGGCTTTAAATGTTAATCACATCTTAAAAAAATACCTTTATAGTAACCTGTAGACTGGTGTTTGACCAAACAACTGGGTAGTTAATGGCTCTTGAATCTGTCCCCTTTTCCATCCTTGTTTTCTTTACTTTTAGCATGGCAGTTGAACAAGTGGTCTTCTATAACACTTTATAATCTTATCTGTAATCCTTATCACCATTCAGAACTCCTTACTATTCTCTTCAAACATAACTGAGATGTCCATTGATTGCATGCATTTTGGCATGCTGTTACCTTTGTATAGAATCACCCTCTCCTCTTCTCCCTTACACCTCAAATTTCTGTACTGATGTCAACCCTATGAAGCCTTCCTGGACTTCCTTCCTGGTTCCAGAACACTCTTCACATTCATGTACAGGCGAACCTGAGCCTTTAAACATCGATACTCCTAAGCTGCCTTTCAGATGTTCATCAGCTGACCAAGGAGCCCTTTGAACTGTGGTATGAATTGAATAGCACTCCCTTCCTGCAAGCATTTCAGATCTGATATCAGGATCGTCTTTTTGTTCATTAGTTTGTGTATTCATTTGATTATTTTACTGAAGTGGTTTTTGAATCGTATTCATAGGTACCTTGGGCACTTCGGTAGAGGATGAATGCTTAAGGCTTTGGGCTTTTCAATTCGTCTTTAACCAAATCATTTCACCCCTAATTTGTTATATGTTGGGTTTCTGAGTAAAATTTTACATGAGGAAAAGAGTTCTGATGTCAAAAATAATTTTAAAATTCTTGTTTTATTTCTTGTCTACCTGATTCTTGGTAATCCATGTGGCTGCCTTTATTCAATTTCCCTTCCTGCCCCCAGAAAGAAACAATACCAAACTTTTTGAAATCAAGGATATTTTAATCGTATTTATCTTTATTTCATATATCTGTTGGATGAATGCAAATACATTAATAGAAGTCATTGAATAGCATTTAATTTCTAATTATTTATTTATTTTAGTTATCAAGTGGGAATCCTCTATATGAAAAATACTATAGACAGGTAAGATGTTTGTTTCTTTGTCTTCTTAGATTGAACATAGAATATACTTTCAACTCCTGATTGTATATATGCAGATTACCATCCAGATGAATAAATTTGACATTTTTTGTTTTCATTTTCTTGTGCTTTAATCTCCTGCTTTGATTAATGCTTTTAACAAGCTCCCAGAAAAATGAAGGAAAGATAATTAAGCCCAAACACTTAATTGTCTTAAATATCTATCTTAAAAATCCATGTAGCATTAGATATATTCATCCAGATATAAACATCCAAATTAATTTATAAGCTAAATAGAAATGACTTTTATGTTGTTTTTAAGACTTATTAAAGTTTAATTTTCATGAAGTTAAAACCGTGACTCATACAAATATAAAATGAACGTGTGTCAAGGATTTTTTTCAACTCATTAATTATTGGGAGAACCAGTGAGGTGTAAAAATGGGAATATGAGTTACAGAGATTTATATTCTCTATCAGAGAAAATTAATTTCATTGGTATGGATAGGAATCATTTGCATTGCTATCAGTTTTATATAATTTAACCTCTACCCCTACAGAGTGTAAAGTAGCCGAGTTGATAGAAAGTCAAAGGTACAAACCATAGATGAGATTATCTAATCTCCTGAAAGTGTAGACAGTCTTATTTGCCCATTTCCCAAAATCAGATCATTTTTCTTGATAATCTCTTCACCTTGTGATCATAATTATAGAAAAGGCTGGTCTCCTTATACAAAGAAACTGGATAATCTACGTATTGCAGCAAGTATTAATGAATCACTATAGGTCTCCTTGTGTGACTTGCAAATCTAAAGCCATACACTTACTATTTAACAACTTCTAAGGCCAGCTGATTAATTTCTGCTTGAAATTTCTAAAGAATCTCAGATTGTACTTTTTAAAGCCTCTTCTGTTTTAAGGCTAGGATCCAAACTTTAGAAATTCTCTTCTTCGTATTTCACATGCAGTATAAATTTGAGTGCATTTACCTCATCTTGAGGTTTCCCATGTCTGCTAAGTTTTCTAGCCTGTTACGTGACCTTGCTTTACTGCTTGAGTGACTGGGATCTTACAAACATGTTGCAGGCCAGTCTTCTTGTGGGGCCTTTGTAGACATTGGTTGTACATAAAGTCAATCCCTGATCCTTAATAGCGGCTTGTTCTATCTGAATAAAAGAGAATCATTCTCAAATATGGCCTTGTTTTTGTACAATTGGTTTACTCAACTATAACCTGATAAAAAGGAGAATAAATTGTTATTTAACTTATTTGATAACTATATGGCCATAGAAAGTAAGGACATTCAGTTAAAGGATTTGGTTTTGATTTCTGAAGCGTCATTGAGAATCAAATACCATTGAAAACTATTTCATTCAGTTTACAGAAGCAGAGCCTACTAAATTGAGGGATGGATATAGAGTAAGAAAGGGCTTTTCCACATATCCATTAGAAAATAGAATAGTAAAAATAATACCAACAATATTCCACGTAAATAATCATAATTGAATTTTCCTTAACACTTCATTCAGCCCTGTGTACTTAATTCTTGTTCCCCTGCCTCTTGGGTCAGGAGTCTGCTTTCAAGAGATATATCTACTTCCAGAATGCAGAGTCCTGGAATTTTGACTTGGTCTAACAGTACAGTCTGAAAGTTGTCTAAGTGATGTCAGCCCAGAAGTCTTTACCCACAAGTCTATCTTTTGAAGTGTTAATAGTTCAGAGTATGTGGTATCATACTTTCCATGAGGCTCTGAGACTTTCTTTGTTAACAACACAGATTGTGGCCTTTAGCTTATGGCAGAGCCTTTAGGCAGGCATCAGAGTACAACAGAAACTGCCTGTAGATGACAAAGGCTAAATGGCTGTGTTTAATTATTATAATAACCAAAAGAATGGAAGATAGTAAAATTATTTATTGGAATATACTACATAAATATGTCATAAGAGCTTGATCTGGCTTTCCCTTTCCCCTCAGTGCCTCTGTTTCTAGGCTATGGGGGGGCAGTTGTTCCTTTTTTATCCCACCCTGGTCAAGGGGTAGGCAAAGAAAAGGAGTTGTGGAGAATTCTAGAGGCAGAGTTCCCAAGGCATCAGGGAAAGAACGGAAGACCATATTCTTTCTGTACCTCCTTGTTACCCCAAATTTGGATTGGGCAATTCTTTCCTTTTTGCTGAGTGCCCGATTTATCCCATGTTCTAGCACTTGAAAGAAAGGATTTCTCTTTTGCTTCTTTGCTGGGATTGGTCTGTCTGGAATGCTTTGTATATATTTTAGCAAGCAATTTTTTAACTAAAGTGGAAAAACAGCTCACAAATATCCTCGTATCATGTTACTACTATTCCCATGACTTTTAAAAATTTACTTTTCATTTTTACAAATAGAACTTTACTTTAGGAAATCTCTACGGAAGTGAGAGTCGTTATTTTTTTTGAACTGTTTTTTTGTTCTTGGTGACCTCGTTCTGTCTTAAAGGAAAGTCCGCATCAGTTAAAATGATGTGTTTCCCTTAATGTGCTTTAGGAACTTAGCAGTTTTAAAAATTTCTTTTAGGTTTATACTGCAGTCACTGCTGGTTTTAGAACTGATATTGCTTTGATTTTTTAAAAAAGTGTTGCAGTTTCTTAAGAGTATGTATAAAAGCAGAAGTTAATTATTTAAAGATATTTGAAAAAAAACAGATAACTGTGCAGCTATTCCCATTTATCAGAAGACCTCTCCAGGAACTATTGCCCTTTTCCTCTATTGCCATTTAAGTTTATTGGAATTTAAATGGCAGCTGTAGAAGACTTGGAATCAGAAGACATGTATTAATGTTATGACTCCACTAATCTGTTCTACTTCCTCTGAGCTTCAGGGGGTTTTTTTTTGTTTTTTTGTTTTCTTGTTTGTTTTTGTTTTTGTTTTTTAATTTGGCCGCGCTCTGTGGCTTGTGGGATCTATGTTCCCTGACCAGGGATTGAACCCGGGCCCCGGCAGTGAAAGCACTGAGTCCTAGCCACTGGACTGCCAGGGAATTCCCTGAGCTTCAGTTTTATCATGTGTGTAATGGGCATGATAAAAAAACACTTTGTAGATTGACAGTGCTGTCTAGATGGTACTTTTCTCATATGGGTCTCCAATATTCCATGGCCTTCGTTAGTCAAAGGATTCCTGTTCCCTTTTTGAAAAAGTCAGTTCCCAAATTACAGGGAGAAAGGCAGGTAAATAATCATAATTTTGTCTTCATGTTTGTTGTCAGCTTATGGTTTGTATCTTTTCAGGTTGATACGGGCAATACTGGAAGGGTATTGGCTTCTGATGCTGCTGTATTCCTGAAAAAATCAGGACTTCCAGACCTGATACTTGGAAAGGTAGTATTTGTTCATTGTAACTAGATATAATGAATATTTATTAGTGTAGATAAATTGGGAGCAAATTCAGACAGATAACCATTAAGAAACTTAGAAGTTAGAACTGTCATGGAAGCAGTTACAGTAATGCAGTGGAGGGAATTTCTGGTGTAGTGATTTACCCTCTTGAAAAATAAGGTGTTTTTCAGATTTTTAGAAAACAAATTACTTTTTAGTAGGATGAAATGAGGAAGTAATAGTACATTTGAGTGATGTGGGGAGAAACAGTGCAGGCTGGGAACCTTGCCACCCACTCAGAATTGGCTCTTTCCCTACTTCCTCTATTAGAACTGTCTCTGTGTTTAATATGTGGTAAATAGAGTAGGGGATGAGAGGCTTAGGAAGGAGCACAAAGAGGTGGAAAAGTCCCTCTCTTGGCTTGATCTCCTTACAAATCCTTATGTATGATATTGATATGTATTCAAACCCTGAAAAATAATCATTATTAATAATTTACTCACAAATAAACATTAACTAAGAATATCATCTTAATAAGGATCTAGAATCAAAGTAGCATGTTCTAGTAGAAAGAGTATTGGACTTGGAGTTAGAACCTGGGTTAATAAAAAAGTCATTGGACTGGAAGTTAGAATATGGTGTTCAGTTCTTTCCCTGATGCCTTGGGTATTCTTGAGTAAGTCACTTAACCTCACTGGACCTTAGTATCTTTGTGTAGGGTTGCACTAAGTGATCTTTAAGGTTTCTTTCCACTTTTAATTCTATGATTCTTAAATCTGACTACCAAAGAGCATGAGGTTGTAAATTGCAGGGATTTAATTTATCTTTAAGGTGATTTTTGTTAAAATTTTTTTTTCTAAATTTCAGATCTGGGATTTAGCTGACACAGATGGCAAAGGTATCCTGAACAAACAAGTAAGATTCAGAGATTGACATGAAAAATTTTTGAGTGATTCAGAATAAAAAATAGTCAGCAATTTTTTGTATTTTTAAACTAAAAATTGGTTTTTTCCCAAAATTAGGGTTTTGCAAGGGCAAGTGTTATAACAGTGAAAATATTTCCAATCAGTAGGGATTAAAATACCTAATTCCCAAAGGTTAGTGTTAGTTTGGTGACATTTAGTTCTCCTGGAGCGTTGTAGTCTGTTTGGGCTGCTGTAACGAAATATCACAAAGTGGTTGGCTTGTAAACAGCATAAATTTATTGCTCACAGTTCTGGAGGCTGGAAGTCTGAGATAGGGTGCCAGCATGGTTCTAGTGAGAGCTTTCTTCTAGGTTGCAGACTTCTTCTTTATTCTTACATGGCAGAATGTGCTAGCAATTTCTCTGAATGCTTTTTTGTAAGGCACTTATCCCATTCATGAGGGCTCCATCCTGATGGTTAATGCACTTTCCAGAGGCTCTACCTCCTAATGGCTCTACCATTATTTTTGGGATTTTGAATTTCAATATATGAATTTGGGGGGACACATTCAGACAATAACATGGGATTTATTTTTCTTAGTTATTCAGGGAGACTTTGCTCTTTGTATCTTATTAATTAAGTTTCTTATGTGTACAGGGTTATAAATAAAAGTGGATTTTATTTTATTTTATTATTTTTCTTTAAATTTATTTATTTATTTATTTACTTTTGGCTGTGTTGGGTCTTCATTGCTGTGCGCGGGCTTTCTCTAGTTGGGGCGAGCGGGGGCTACTCTTCATTGCGGTGCGCAGGCGTCTCATTGAAGTGGCTTCTCTTGTTGTGGAGCACGCGCTCTAGGCACGCGAGCTTCAGTAGTTGTGGCATGTGGGCTCAGTAGTTGTGGTTCACGGGCTCTAGAGTACTGGCTCAGTAGTTGTGGCGCACGGACTCAGTTGCTCCGTGGCATGTGGGATCTTCCTGGACCAGGGCTCGAACCTGTGTCCCTTGCATTGCATTGGCAGGCAGATTCTTAACCACTGCGCCACCAGGGAAGTCCAAAAGTGGATTTTATTATTCATATGTTAAGATGGTATTGTGCATTTGAAGGGAAGCTCTTGGCTAATCAAACCTGAGTACAGTGTAATCTGGTCTAGGTCTTATCTCTGACATATAAACCAAAAAATGGTTTACAAGCCAGAAGTAAACCTTAGACCAGAAATATGTGAAAGTGGTTGTGGGCATTGGACACCATCAGAGAACTTTAAAGTTGTGCTTGTTGGGGATGGATTTCAGAGTTCTACAGGATTAAATTCAAAGCTTGCTACGTGCTAATACATTGGCTGAGTACTACTACTCAAAGCTAATTTTCCCTATGGGGATAGCTGAAGCTAACTCAGAAAAGGGATGGAAAAAATTAGATGAGGGGGTCAGAATACCCAGTCTCTTATCTAAGACTCCAAGGTTAGATTGTGGTCCCCATTGGACCCCTGGGCAGAAGGGCCAGTGTGGTACATTGGAGACATAGGAAAACTAAATTCGCATGGGCATCCAGGGTGCTCTGTACTCAGTCAGCAAATATTTGTTGAGTACCTGTTTTGAGCCAGGTTTTGGCAATGCAGAGGTGAACGTGACAGGACGTGGTCCCTATCTTCATGAACTTACAGTAAAATAAATTCTTCACTGCTGTTCCTAGACTTTGGATGTTTAGTTTGAGTTGTCTTTGTTATATCCAGGTGGCTGGATTTATGGATCTGCAGTTATAAACTTTGATGTTTGCATTGGAGGAATAGATTTTTGAATTAACATATGAAATTAAGAAAATAAAGCAATACTTACTGAGTTTCTATGTGCCAAAAATGATAGTGTTTTCTTCCTATAGTGTGGTTTTAATTTTGTTCCTTAAAATACATTGCAAGGTAGATATTAGCCCCCCTTTTAAAGAGTTTTTTTAAACTTGCCCAAGGCCTCACAACCGGTAGCAGAACTAGAATTCAGTGCAATACTATTTCACTTCAGAGCCCATCCATACTATGGGAGTGGACCTGATTACCTAAGAGTAATTGAATTTCATTAGAATGAGAAGAGAAAAAGGATTATTTAGAGTTCAGCATTTAAAGGATGGGAGGAGACATTGATTTCAACAAAAGGTACTTGAAAGGTCAGAGGAGAACTAGGAGAGCTTTATGAAACTATGCCAGTAGAGGAGAGCTTCAGGGAGGATCATACTGCCCAGGCTGCCAAAAGAACAAGTAGGGGGTGTTTCCCTGGTGGCGCAGTGGTTAAGAATCTGCCTGCCAATGCAGGGGACATGGGTTCGAGCCTACTGTTCCGGGAAGAGCCCACATGCTGTGGAGCAGCTAAGCCCGTGTGGCACAACTACTGGGCCTGCACTCTAGAGCCTGGGAGCCAAAACTACTGAGCCCATGTGACACAGCTACTGAGCCCACGCGCCACAACTACTGAAGCCTGTGCGCCTATAGCCCGTGCTCTGCAGCAAGAGAAGACACTGCAATGAGAAGCCCGCGCACTGCAATGAAGAGTAGCCCCTGCTCGCCACAACTAGAGAAAGCCTGCACACAACAATGAAGACCCAATGCAGCCAAAAATAAATAAATTAAAAAAATAAATTAAAAAAAAAAAAAAGAACAAGTAGGATGAAGCTTTTTTTTAAAAAATTTATTTTAGAGTCTATTGTATTTGGCAGCTAGGAGTTTATTTGTAACACAGGCAGTTGTTTCTCTAGCTAATGGTAGGAGTTGAAATCAGATTGCATAGAAGCTTGTGTGGTGAATGAAAAGAGAAGAGGTGATCTTGAAATAGCATTTTTTCAAGAAATTTATTAGTGAAGGCAAAGTATTGTATAAACAGACAACGTGCAAGTTTCTAGGAACAGGTTAAGTATTGAGTAAGAAGGTTGTAGGTGAGAACAGATGTGAGAAAAGCAGTAAAGGGTTGATTGCATCAGCAACTGTACTGGAGTATTGACAAGTTGCAAGTAATCATAACTGGAGTAAAGGGTTTTGTTATGCTTATTCTCAGACCTGATTTTAACTCAGAACAGCTGAAAACAAGTTGCTTCAGTGTCATTCCACTAATTAAATTTTGGACCGAGGCTTCAAATGCCAAAAACCCAAGGACCTTTGGGAGAGATTTACAAATATTTTGAAATCAAGCAGTTATATAATTGTTTTAGATGTTGCATAGTTTTTCTTTGTAGCTTTTCTGGAATAACAGTGACTGAGTCACTTGAATGATTGGTCTAGTGTTAAAATTTATAATCTTAAATCCAGAGGCGACTTTTGATAACCTTTTATTTATTTTCTTCTAGGTGCTGTTTTATTCTTGACTTTTTTTCAAGATTCTTTTTCTCACTTAAATTATAAAAATCATTTAACATCTTTAAATATTCTTTGAAACATGATTATTAATTTTGGTATATTTCCAAATATATATATTTATCAGTATATCAGTTTATTTAATTATTTTCCCATTTATATTAATATTTTTTGCTGTTTATAATATTAGGAATATCTTTGTACATAGATCTCTTCTTGATTTTAGAGCAAGTGTTTTTCAAGCAAATGTGCTGTTATATTCACTGCAACATAAAAATCTTGGAGTAGTTGTGAATTGTTTTATATTTTCAGATTAAAGGTATGTGTGTAGATAGATGGTTAGATGGATGAATAGATAGATAGATAATGCTTTTAACATTCATACTTTTCTTTCTCAGGAATTCTTTGTTGCTTTGCGTCTTGTGGCATGTGCCCAGAATGGATTGGAGGTTTCACTGAGTAGTTTGAACCTGGCTGTTCCTCCACCAAGATTTGTAAGAAATGCTTTTAAATTTAAATTGTATTTTAAAAAATGATACCACATGATTTGAAAATTAAAATTTACTATATTAAAAAATTTTTCCCTCAACCCCTATCACTCAGCTACCCGATTTTCTTTCTTATGGCTGCTGCTGTTATTAGTTTCTTGTGTATCTTCCAGTTATTATATGTGTATATAAAGACATATAAATACCTATATCCTCAGTTTACATGAATTGTAGCATACTATACACATGATTCTATGCCTTTTTAAATAACTTGATATGTTTTGGAGATCTTTACATAAAAGCTTCCTCATTCTTTTTTACAGCTGGATAGTATTTCCGTGCTTCTGTTTACCTTAATTTATTTAACTTCCTATTGGTAGGCTTTTAGCTTGCTTCCAGTCTTTTATTTAAAACATGCTGCAATGAATAATAACCTTGAATCTGTGTCAGTTTGCATGTGCAGAAATATATGTGTAACCTCTCAGAAGTGGAATTGCTGTTTCAAAAGTTTGTGCATTGTAATTTTCACATATAATATCTACTTGTCTTCCATAGTGGTTGTATTAGTTCACAGTCCCACCAGCAATTGGTTGAGTGTACTTCTGCTAACATACTGTTGTCAAACTTTTGGTCCTTGTCAATATGATAGGTGACAAATGGAATGTAAGTGTAGTTTTAATTTGTCCTTTTGGTTTTATGGAGTGAAGTTGAGTAGTTTTTCTCATGCTTATGAGCCATTTACATTGCCTTTATGTGAAATATCTGTTTGTAACCTTTGTCCATTTTTCTTTGGTTGTTTGTCTTTTCTTATTGAATTCTAGAGGCTTTTTATATATTAGGGAAGCAGTCCTTTGTCTGTATGAGTTGCAAATATTTTTTCCCAGTTTGCCATTTGTCTTTTGACTTTGTGGTGATTTTTTTTTTCCATAAAGAAGTCATTGTTTTTAATGTAAATTAATTATTAGGATTTAAGTTTTTTAATGGTTTCTTTGTTCACATTTACATTAGTCCTGATGTAAGGTATGTGTATGGATTCAAATTTATGTTTCTTCAAGATGGCTACCTTTTAGACTTAATACAGTTTATTGAATAATCAATCTTTTCCATACCGATTAGAAATGCCGCCTCAATCATGTGCTGAATTCTCATATGTATTTTGGTTTTTTTCTGGATTTTTTCTGTTCATACCCATTGATCTGTTTATCCATATGCTCATCTCACATTGTTTCAATCATCATATTTGGTAATTTATATCTGATAGGGCTAGTCCTCCCCACCCTACTCCTTTTCTTCAGAAGTTTCATGGCTCTTCTTGCTTGGTTTTTTTTTTTTTTAATTAATTATTTATTTATTTATTTTTGGCTGTGTTGGGTCTTCGTTTCTGTGCGAGGGCTTTCTCTAATTGAGGTGAGCGGGGGCCATTCTTCATCGCGGCGCGTGGGCCTCTCACTATCGCGGCCTCTCTTGTTGCGGAGCACAGGCTCCAGACGTGCAGGCTCAGTAGTTGTGGCTCACGGGCCTAGCTGCTTCGCAGCATGTGGGATCTTCCCAGACCAGGGCTCGAACCCGTGTCCCCTGCATTGGCAGGCAGATTCTCAACCACTGCGCCACCAGGGAAGCCCCCCTTCTTGCTTGTTTTTAAATTCAGTATTTTAGTATTTGGTCTGAGTATTATGAATTTAACTTCAGTTTTGAGAATTTCTGTACTTTGAAGTTTAGTTGTGGAGTCAGAGGGTGAATTTAGGGATTTGTTGCCTAACTATATACTATTATAAAAAATTTTCAAACATACTCATCTGTCTCTACAAGCAAATAAAAATAATAACTCGGACATGGTGTTGATAGATTCATGTACTTGTAACTTAGAAATCTTAAGTTGAGTTCTTGTTCCAGTCAGCTTTCCTTAAATAGTGTAGGGAAAAAGTGATCAGTTAACAGGGCCATAAATATTTTTGTTACATTCAGATATCTTTATCTTGATTTCAGTTGTAATAGGATTTCTTCTATAAGACTTAACATGTTTTAGTTAGTGCTCCACAGTCATTTAGTTAGCTCCACTAACTCAGCTTACTCAGTTTTTGTTTCATTTGTACTCAGATGAAGGTCTAATAGAGTTAATGTATAATAGTGTCCTTTGTGCATTGAGATCCAACATTTTGTCTGAGTATTTTTAAATCCAGAGATTATTTTCTCTTCATTGTTTATTGATGTGAGGATTTCAGCCCTTCATGTGCTATATTTTCCTTTTTAGCATGATACCAGTAGTCCTTTGCTAATCAGCAGAACTTCTGCAGCTGAGCTCCCATGGGCTGTAAAAGTAAGTAAACTTTGTAACTGTTCTCTCTTTTACTTCACTTTACTTCCTACCTACATAATCCTTTCCCCCTACTTCCAAAATATATTGCAGTCGGCATTAGACTTTCATTTTTTACTGTGGAGGAAATACTGGTACTAGAAATTGCTT
Organism: Balaenoptera ricei; assembly: GCF_028023285.1. Lineage (NCBI taxonomy): Eukaryota > Metazoa > Chordata > Mammalia > Artiodactyla > Balaenopteridae > Balaenoptera > Balaenoptera ricei. Next base: position 43,017,227 of record NC_082639.1, on the reverse strand, counting down.
GAGGGATGTTACAGCTCTGTCAGTCATTTTACGACAGTTAGTATTGGCTTAATCTCGTTTCTGTTATAGTGTAAACTAAAAATGGTGATCTCATAATCTTGTATTAACTAAAATATTTGATGAATAGGTAGTTTACCCCACTGGTACTATTTCTTGTTCGAAAAGTTCTACTTAACTAGATATTCTCTTTATGGCTCTAAAACACTTCTTTATGAAATCTTTTTCTAAAATGGGTATTTTGCATTACAGTTATTTGGAGGCACCAAAATGGTTATAGCTATCTTATCAAATTTTAAAAATCATAATTTTAAAATAGAATATAACAGATCAAATAACCTGTAATAGATGTGTACAGTTTTATCAGAAAACCATTTTCGTTTGTATGCCTGTGTATGCTTGTATGCTATTAACTTTAAAAAGTGTAAGGATCTGGCCTTGACTTGGAAAATCATGAACAATAGCTTTTTATGTTATACAAATAACTTTCTGGGATTTTAGAAAATACCTTGTTATTGATAAAAAGAAATCTTGCTTTGGGAAAAATGGGGGAAACTTGATGTCTATTTCTGTGGCAATGATTTCCTTTTTTTTTTTTTTTTTAATTTGTTTGAGTTTGAAATGTAACTAAATACCATGTTTAGAAAGTCATAGAATGTCACTAACTAGCTGTGTGTTCTTACAAAAGTTACTGTTTTGCTTTGGATCTGTTTGAGTGAGGGGGTTGGACTAGATGCTCTTCTCAAAGCCCTTTGATCACTAAAATCTTTTGATTTTAACCTAACAGTAGAAAGGCAAAGATAGTATTCCAGCTACAAAAGGGATGGAGGGGATTCTAGACTTTTGAGTGGAGTAACTTTTAAATGATTATTTACTGTAATATATTTTGATGAAAGTGAAAAATGTTTTTTAAATGATAGTTTTAAAAATGTTGTCTATTCTTTGAGGACTCGATTTTTAAAACTGCAATTAAATTCCTTTCACCATTATTTGACTTGGATCTTTTTTGTATTATAGTCTGAAGATAAGGCCAAATATGATGCAATTTTTGATAGTTTAAGCCCAGTGAATGGATTTCTGTCTGGTGACAAAGTGAAACCAGTGTTGCTCAACTCTAAGTTACCTGTGGATATTCTTGGAAGAGTAAGATATTAAATTCTAAATGTAACTTTTATGTGTTTTAATTTTTTATCTACCAGGAACACTTAAAACTACATAGATCTTATTTTGAAGTTGTATTATAGAATTTTTTGTGTTTTGACTTAATATATAAAATTACTGCCAATTTCTTTCTTTCTTTGGTTATTCCCTCTAACATATGAGTGTTTGAAATTAGCTATATATAATCCTTTTAGGTAGGTCCTTTTTTCTTTGAGCTGTATGCTCTGACCTCCGAATTCCTTGATTTAATTTCCAGAGACCATCACTGCATCTACCATTTACTCTGTGGCTGTATCATACAGCCTGGTTAAAGCAATAGTTTCATCTCTGAAATCATAAATTCTACTCTCTGAAGAGAACTTCTTGTCTTTCTAGATTTCTTTGCTAGATACTTGCAAGACTAATTCTTTGACCTCATCAAGACCTTTATTTATTTATTTTTATTAATTTAAAAAATTATTTATTTATTTATTTTTGGGTGCGTTGGGTCTTCGCTGCTGCTTGCGAGCTTTCTCTAGTTGTGGTGAGCGGGGTCTACTCTTCGTTGCAGTGCACGGGCTTCTCATTGCGGTGGCTTTTCTTGTTGTGGAGCATGGGCTCTAGGCACGCGGGCTTCAGTAGTTGCAGCACACGAGCTCAGTAGTTGTGGCTCAAGGGCTCTAGAGCGCAGGCTCTGTAGTTGTGGCGCACAGGCTTAGTTGCTCTGTGGCATGTGGGATCTTCCAGGACCAGGGCTCGAACCTGTGTCCCCTGCATTGGCAGGTGGATTCTTAACCACTGCGCCACCAGGAAGCCCGACCTCATCAAGACCTTTAAATCAGACTCTTTTATTTTCCCCATCTTTTGAATTTACTGTTTTCGTCATCTGTCTTGGATTTTTTTGGTCCACTGTTTAATGTCAGTATCCTTAGCTTCCTTTGCCATGTTTTCTAACTTTTCTCCTGCCTGGTGAAAATCCAACCTTGCATGAAGCTAATTATCTGCCTTCTCTCTGGTTGCATTCAGACTACTGAGAAAGTCTAGTAAGATTGGTATCATCATAATTTCATGATCTTCAGCTGGGTTTTCCATACTGCAGCCACTCTTGTGCTGTTTCCATCGTGATTTCTCAATACCCCTCTTTATATTTCAAACCTTATCTACTCTCATTAAACCTCTAGTCCTTTCTTTAATTCCTTGCTTAGTCAGACTACATGGGGTCAAATCCTGGTTACACCATTTCTTAACTGTATGACCTTGGGCAAATCATTAGAAAACCATGTCTCAGTTTTCTAATCTTTAAAATTAGCATGGCTCCCAGTTTGTAGGGTTATACAAATTAAATGTGATAATGTATATATAAAGTACCTAGCACAGTGCTTGGTACATACTCTTTGAACGCTAGCTGCCATGATCATGATGATAATGACTCGCCACCACAACACCAGTACTACTGGATCAGTGTTGTATAGTTTAGGTGCTCAATAAATATAATAAATATTAATTTAAAAGCTATTTTCTAATATTGTTTTTCATTAATTATTTTTCTATTGTGTGATCTGTGTGAGATTTCTAAACTATAAATATAATCTTGTTATTTTTTACTTAAAAGTTACCCTCTTAGGTGGCTTCCCATTGCATTTAGGAAAAAGTCTAAACTCCAAGGCATTCAGTGACCAGGCACTGGCTTGTTTTCACTCCTGTCTCTTACCAGTATACCTTCTCTTACTGTCCCAAGTAAAATTTTGTTGAATATCTTAAATACCTTCATTTCAAGGATTTAACATAGTTTATAGCTGGTCTAAAGCTATGGATTCTACTCTAGAGTTAGACCAAATATACCAGGGCCTTTTAGATTTTATATTTATTTTGTATGCCCTGGACATTAGTTGGCTAATGATTAATAATACAGTGTTCATTGGACACTTATTTCAGATGATTAGAGATTCTGTATTATAGGGAAAACAATAATGGACTTGGTTGGAAGTCTTCACATTGAAAACTGATTCTGTTACGTAATAATAGTTGCATGATCCTAGATAAGTCATGTAGTCTCAGGTCTAAAACAGGTTTTATAGTACCACATGGAGTTGTTGCATGAATTAACTGAGATGTTGTTTTTGAAAAAGCATTATAGTTGTTTAAAGTACTGTGTTACATAATTGTTTTCTTACTTGAGAGGAACAAAATATTTTCTTTAAAAATTTGCAAAGGAATTTCTGTTTAAAAATACTTGGTATTAAGAATTATTATTTCTTTTTACAATAATGTTAATATAGCATATAATAGTGATTTAATAAAATGGTCAGCATAATTGAAATTTCTCAGAGAAATAGATGTTATAATGTTTAGGCAAAACTTTTTCCTCCATTTAGGTATTGGATGTATACAGTTAGCACGTGAAATGACAGAATGTTAATCTTTCCTAATTCTTTTCTTTTTAAGGTTTGGGAGTTGAGTGATATTGACCATGATGGAATGCTTGACAGAGATGAGTTTGCGGTTGTAAGTAACATAATGCTTTTGAAATCTTAAACATCTTAATGGTTTTCTCAAGTGAAAATTTCCCCTTTTTGTTTATGTTTAGAGGTAAACTACATTTCTCTTAAAATTGATTGTATGACTGTATTTACCTAGAATTTATAGGTAGTCAATAGATATTATTAAACAAATGGATAATGAATGTTTTTGCCATCTTCATTTTATTTGACTTTAAGGTACATAAGAATACATGCTTTGGATAATGTACTCTAAAGATGCTGAGTATAATCTTTTGAATCCCAACGTGACCAGGCATCTCAGTACCTACTTCTGCTGTGGAATGACTTTACTTTAAATATATCCCTGAATTTTCACATTTATTTGATTAAAGGAAAAGATGAATAACATAATAGTTTCACGTCATTTATGAAGGCAGAGAAAGTTTTGACATCTTATCTGAAGACATGTTATCCTTAGTAACTGGTTAGTTAATTCCGCATAGAGTTGTTTTCATGGCTTCCTTAAAGGTTAGATAAAACTCTGCTGTGAACTCATGAATGGTAAATCTCTCATCCCCCCCTTGAATCTCTTATTTGGAAATTAATATTTTCAAATTTTCTCTATTTTGCTAAGAAATTGTCCATTTCTTTGACTTTCAGATTTGCCACAGATTTGCACTATTCTTTAATCTCTTCTGGGTTTATGGTTGGGTTCCTTTCTGTTTCCAAATCTTATGTATTTTTGCTTCTTCTCATTCTTTGTTTAATTGGATTTTTTCTGGCCTATTTATCTTTTAAAAGAGCCATCTTTTGGATTTATTTATCTTTTCTATTATGTTTTGACTTTCTATTTCATTCTTTTCCACTTTTATTTCAATTCCTTCTTTCCAGTTTGTTTTGATTTACTTTTTAATACATTTCTGAAGATAAGTACTAAGTCCCTTTGTTTTTTATCATCTTTAATATTGAAAACATTTAAAGGACGTATTTTCCTCTAAATACAGATTTAGCTGGATTCCATAGATATTGGTACAAAGTGTTCTTTTCACTCCTTTTTAGATAATTTTTAAATTTTCCTTGGTCATCTACTTAGGAATATGCTTTTTAATTTCAAAGTAGTTAAGTTTGTTTGATTTTTGTTACCTTTGTATATACTTTCAGCTTGATTAGATTTTGGCTGGTGAATGTGGTCTTTAAAATTTTGTTAAGGTTTTCTTTTTTGCCAAGGTTGCAACCTGTTTTTACATGTGTTTCCTGGATATGTCAACATTTCTGTTCAGAAGATATTAGACTTCTGTAAATCCATTTTACTGATTTTATTGACTACACTTCAGTTTCTCTTTGTCCTTACTTTTCTTTTTTTGGCCCTTTCATAAATTTTATTCTGTTTATATCCTAGGAGCGAAACAAAATAGGCAGAGCACATTTTATCACATTTGAAAAAATATATACAGAAATAGAAATTTTTTTCCTTATAAAGACAAAAATTAAAAATTTCAAAGGAGCATTTGTATAAGCATAGTTAAGCTAGGTAGCCAATAGCATTATCTTCATTTGATAAAACAGTAGTATTTCCTAAGGTAAGTGAGTAAACACAGTTTATCTTATGCCCTGAAGCCTTCTCCTAGGCAACTTTTTTTTTTGTAATGAAAGTAAATTTTCATTAAAAGAATAATTTAAGAATAAACACACATTTGTAGGAAATTACTACTTTAAAAATTAATGAACATCCATATACCTTCTCCTAGATTTACTAATTTTAACCATTTTGCCACGTTTGATTTCCTTCTATGTGCGTTCCTCAGAAATTTTTTCCAACTTTATCCTGCTTAGTGCCTTTAATTTTGAATTCCAGCTTGTGTGATATTAATACTGCTTCTGCTCTCTTTTTATTTGGATTACTTGATATTTCTTATGCTTAAAATGTATCTCTTAAAAATGTCACTGCTGATTTTAATTTTTTACCTAATTTGACAGTTTTTGTCTTTTAAGATAATGAGCTGTGTATTGATTTTATTCCCCCTACCAGATCCTATTTATTTTACATTATTATTTTCTCTTTTTTCCTCTTCCTTATTGTTGCTAGTTATCAAGTTGTGATTCATTCATTTCCCCCCTCTAATTAATTTGGAAATTCTGTTATAATGTCTATTCCATTAATGGTTAATACACCCTTCCTTGTACTTACCATACTTACTGCTCCAGTATTTGAAAAAAAAATTGTTAGCCCTCATTCAAGTAAAATAAGACATTTAGATTATTTTCACTTCTTTCTCCTTTGCCTCCCAACCCCAGAAGATTTTAGAACATTTTTTGTAACTAAAATTCTAGATTTTACTCAGTTAATTTAATTCTTTTGGTTCTAGGATTTCCTTTGTCAATTTTAATTTAATTTCCTTTTGTCAGTATTAATAGTCTCACTAGCATTCTTCTGGTAGAATTTGCCTGATAAATCTTTTTCCATCTTTTTACTTTCGTGGCTGAGGCAATATAGTCCACGCTATTTTAAAAAGTTATAATTACTACAACATAGCCAATGTAACTGAGCCTGCAAGTCATTGATCTTTATTTATAAGCATCAGTATTTTTAAAAACTGAATTTTAAGGGTTTCTTTGAAAATTGAAGTAATTTTTAAATGCTTTTGCAACAGTAGAATAACTAAACTCTATAAACATTTTAAATTATGTTCCTAAATAAGTAAAGATAATGTACTTATTCATATGATCAGTTCTTTTGGATTATGACAATTTATACTTTGTCAATTTTTGGTTTGTTGAAGTATAACAGTATTTTTTCCTTTCTTGTTATGTATTATTTTACTAATTAATCAAAACTATTGAACATGAGAGTATTTATGCTTAAGATTTAACTCTAAAATTCTTACCCATTTAAAAAAAAATTTATTTATTTATTTGGCTTGTGGGGTCTTAGTTTCAGCGTGCGGGATCTTCATTGTGGCATGCGGAGTCTTTCGTTGTGGCATACGGAGTCCTTCATTGTGGCGCGCGGGCTCTTTGTTCCAGTACATGGACTTCTCTCTAATTGTGGCACGTGGGCTCAGCAGTTGCACTCATGGGCTCTCTAGTTGTGACGCACGGGCTCTCTAGTTGCGGCACGCAGGCGCCAGAGCGCGCAGGCTCAGTAGTTGTGGCATGTGGGCTCTCTAGTTGTGGCACATGAGCTCTAGAGCTCATGGGATTAGTTGTCGTGGCATGTGAGCTTAGTTGTCCCACGGCATGTGGGATCTTAGTGGGATTGAACCTGCGTCCCCTGCGTTGGCAGGTGGATTCTTAACTACTGGACCACCAGGGAAGTCCTCTTACCCATTTTCTTTTAATATTTATTTATTTATTTGGCTGTGCTGGGTCTTAGTTGTGGCACACGGGATCTTCATTGCTGCATGTGTGGTCTTTGTTGCGGCACGTGGGATCTTTAGTTGTGGCACATGGGCTCTTAGTTGCGGCATGCGGGATCTTTTTAGTTGTGACATGTGGGATCTTTAGTTGCGGCATGCGAACTTCGTTGCGGCATGTGACCAGGAATTGAGCCCCCTGCATTGTGAGCATGGAGTCTTAAGCACTGGACCACCAGGGAAGTCCCCCCATTTTCCTTTAGATAAAATGGTGCTTTATGTTTGTTTTAAAGATCCAGTATCTGCTCTGTGTTTATTATATTTTTAAAAAAATTTTTATTGAGGGATTTCCCTGGTGGTCCAGTGGCTAAGATTCCATGCTCCCAATGCAGGGGGCCTGAGTTCGATCCCTGGTCAGGGAACTAGATCCCACATGCCACAAGTAAGAGTTCGCATGCCTCAACTAAGAGTTTGCATGCCGCAACTAAAGATCCCACATGCCACAACTAAAGATCCCGCATGCCGCAACGGAGGTCCCACACTGGCAACGAAGATCCCACGGGCTGCAACTAAGACTTGGCGCAGCCAAATAAATAAATAAATATTAAAAAAGAATTTTTTATTGAAATCTAGTTGATTTACAATGTTGTGTTAGTTTCAGGTGTACAGCAATGTGATTCAGTTATACATATATATATATAAATATATATATTCTTTTTCAACATTCTCTTCCATTATAGGTTATTACAAGATATTGAATATAGTTCCCTATGCTATACAGTAGGTCCTTGTTGGTTATCTATTTTATATATAGTAATACATATATTTTAATCCCAAACTCCTAATTTATACCTCCACCTTTGGTAACCATAAGTTTGTTTTCTATGTCTGTGAGTCTGTTTCTGTTTTGTAAATAAGTTCATTTGTATCATTTGTTTAGATTCCAGATATAAGTGATATCGTATGATATTTGTCTAACTTACTTCACTTAGTATGATAATCTCTAGGTCCATCTGTGTCACTGCAAATGGTATTATTTCATTCTTTTTTATGGCTGAATAATATTCCACTGTACACCACATCTTCCTTATCCATTCATGTCAATAGACACTTAGGTTGCTTCCATGTCTTGGCTATTTTAAATAGTGCTGCAGTGAACATTGGGGTGCACTCATCTTTTCAAATTATGTTTTTCTCCAGATATGTGCCCAGTAGTGGGATTGTAAGATCATATGGTAGCTTTATTTTTAGTTTTTAAGGAACCTCCATACTGTTCTCTGTAATGGCTGTACCAGTTTACATTTCCACAAACAGTGAAGGAGGGTTCTTTTTTCTCCACATCCTCTCCAGCATTTTTTATTTGTAGACTTTTTGTTGTTGACCATTACGCCCAGTGTGAGGTGATACCTCATTGTAGTTTTCATTTGCATTTCTCTAATAATTAGTGATGTTGAGCATCTTTAAATGTGCCTTTTGGCCATTTGTATGTCTTCTTTGGAGAAATGTCTATTTATGTCTTCTACTCATTTTCTGATTGGGTTGTTTTTTTTTTGATATTGAGCTATATGAACTGTTTGTATATTTTAGAGATTAATCCCTTGTTGGTCACATTGTTTGCAAATATTTTCTCTTATTCCATAGGTTGTCTTTTTGTTTCTGGTTTCCTTTGCTGTGCAAAAGCTTTTAAGTTTCATTAGGTCCCATTTGTTTATTTCTGTTTTTATTTCCATTACTCCAGAAGACGGATCCAACAAGATACTGCTGCGATTTGTGTCAGAGTGTTCTGCCTGTGTTTTCCCCTAGGAGTTTTATGGTTTCAGGTCTTACATTTAGTTCTTTAATCCATTTTGAGTTTATTTTTGTGTATGGTATGGTGTTAGAGAATGTTCTGATTTTAAAAAAATTTATTTAATTAATTTATTTATGTCTGTGTCGGGTCTTCATTGCAGCACATGGGCTTCTCTCTAGTTGTGGTGTGTGGGCTTCTCTCTAGTTGCAGCATGTGGGGTTTTTTCTAGTTGTGGTGTGTGGGTTTTCTCTCTCTAGTGGCGTGCGGGCTCCAGAGTCCGTGGGCTCTGTAGTTTGCAGCATGCAGACTCTCTTGTTGAGGCACATGAGCTCAGTAGTTGTGGTGTGTGGGCTTAGTTGCCCTGCGGCATGTGGGATCTTAGTCCCCGACCAAGAATCGAACCTGTGTCCCCTGCCTTGGAAGGTGGATTCTTTACCACTGGACCACCAGGGAAGTCCTGAGAATGTTTTAATTTCATTCTTTTATTTGTAGGTGTCCAGTTTCCCAGCACCACTTATTGAAGAGCCTGTTTTTTCTCCATGGCATATTCTTGCCTCCTTTGTTGTAGATTAGCTGACCTTATGTGTATGGGTTTATTTCTGGGCTTTCTACCCTGTTCCATTGATCTATATTTCTGTTTTTGTGCCAGTACCATACCGTTTTGATTGCTGTAGCTTTGTTGTGTAGTCTAAACTCAGGGAGCCTGGTTCCTCCAGCTTCGTTTTTCTTTCTCAAGATTGCTTTGGCTATTTGGGGTCTTTTGTATTTCCATATAAATTTAAAAAATTTTTTTGTTCTAGTTCTGTAAAAAATGCCTTTGGTGATTTGGTAGGGATTGCATTGAATCCGTAGATTGCCTTGGGTAGTACAGTCATTTTAACAATATTGATTCTTCCAATCCAAGAACATGGTATATCTTTCCATTTATTTGTGTCATCTTTGATTTCTTTCATCAGATACTTACAGTTTTTGGATTACAGGTTTTTTGCCTCCTTAAGTAGGTTTATTCCTAGTATTTTATTCTTTTTGATGCAATAGTAAATGGAATTGTTTCCTTAATTTCTCTTTCTGACCTCTCTTTGTTAGTGTACAGAAATGCAATTGATTCCTGTGTATTCATTTTGTATCCTGCACCTTTACTGAATTCACTGATGAGCGGTAGTAGTTTTCTGGTAGTGTCTTTAGGATTTTTCTATGATAAATGTATGATATGTATGATATGTCATCTGCAAACAGTGACAGTTTTACTGCTTCTTTTCTGATTTGGATTCCTTTTATTTCTTTTTCTTTTCTGATTGCTGTGGCTAGGACTTCCAAAACTGTGTTGAATAACAGTGGTGAGATTGGACATCCTTGTCTTTTTCCTGATTTTAGAGGAAATGCTTTCAGCTTTTCACCATTGAGTGTGATGTTGCCTGTGAATTTGTCATATATGGCCTTTATTATGTTGAGGTAGGTCCCTGCTATGCCCACTTTCTGGAGAGTTTTTATCATAAATGGATGTTGAATTTTGTCAAAAGCTATTTTGGCATCTATTAAGCTGCTCATATGGTTTTTAGTCTTCATTTGTTAATGTGGTGTATCACACCGATTGATTTGTGTATATTGAAAAATCCTTGCATCCCTGGGATAAATCCCACTTCATCATGGTATATGATCCTTTTAATGTATTGTTGGATTTGGTTTAATAGTATTTTGTTGAGGATTTTTGTGTTCATCAGTGATATTGGCCTGTAATTTTCTTTCTTTCTTTCTTTCTTTCTTTCATTCTTTCTTTCTTTCTTTCTTTCTTTCTTTCTTTCTTTCTTTCTTTCTTTCTTTCTTTCTTTCTTTCTTTCTTTCTTTCTTTCTTTCTTATTTTGGCTGCTCCAGGTCTTAGTTGCAGCATGTGGGATTTTCATTGCAGCATGCAGGCTTCTTAGTTGTGGCATGCGGACTCTTAGTTGCAGCATGCAGACTTCTTAGTTGGCGGCATGCGAACTCTTAGTTGTAGCATGCATGCGGGATCTAGTTCCCTGACCAGGGATCGAACCTGGGCCCCCTGCATTGGGAGCATGGAGTCTTACCCACTGGACCACAAGGCAAGTCCTGTAATTTTCTTTCTTTGTGGTATCTTTGTTTGGTTTAGGTATCAGGGTGATGGTGGTCTCATAGAATGAGTTTGGAAGTGTTCCTTCCTCTGCAATTTTTTCGAATAGTTTCAGAAGGATAGGTGTTAACTCTTCTTTGAATTTTTGGTAGAATTCACCTATGAAGCTATCTGGTCTTGGACTTTAGTTTGTTGGGAGTTTTTCAATCACAGATTCAGTTTCAGTATTTGTATTTGGTCTGTTCATATTTTCTGTTTCTTCCTGGTTCAGTCTTCGGAGATTGTACCTTTCTAAGAATTTGTCCATTTCTTCTAGGTTGTCCATTTTATTGGCATAGAGTTGCTTGTAATAGTCTTTTATGGTCCTCTGTATTTCTGTGTTGCCTGTTGTAATTTGTCTTGTTTCATTTCTAATTTTATTTATTTGTGCCCTGTTCCTTTTTTTCTTGATGAGTCTGGCTAAAGTTTTATCAATTTTGTTTATGTTTTCAAAGAACTAGGTTTTAGTTCTGTTGATCTTTTTTTTTTTCTCCTTTTGGTCTCTATTTCATTTATTTCTTCTCTGATCTTTAAGATTTCTTTCCTTCTACTAACTTTGGGTTTTGTTTGTTCTGATTTCTCTAGTTGCTTTAGGTGTAAGGTTAGGTTGTTTATTTGAGATTTTTCTTGTTTCCTGAGGTAAGCTTGTATTGCTGTAGACTTATCTCATAGAACTGCCTTTGCTGCATCTGATAGGTTTTATTTATTTATTTATTTATTTATTTATTTATTTTTTAAACATCTTTATTGAAGTATAATTGCTTCACAATGGTATGTTAGTTTCTGCTCTATAACAAAGTGAATCAGCTACGCACATACACACGTTCCCATATCTCCTCCCTCCCGCATCTCCCTCCCTCCCACCCTCCCCATCCCACCCCCCCCAGGCGGTCACAAAGCACCGAGCTGATCTCCCTGTGCTATGTGGCTGCTTCCCACTAGCTATCTATTTTACATTTGGTAGTGTATATATGTCCACGACTCTCTCTCACCCTATCACATCTTACCCCTCCCCCTCCCCATATCCTCAAGTCCATTCTTTAGTAGGTCTGTGTCTTTATTCCCATCTTGCCACTAGGTTCTTCATGACCTTTTTTTTTTTTTTTCTTAGATTCCATATATATGTGTTAGCATACTGTATTTGTTTTTCTCTTTCTGACTTACTTCACTCTGTATGACAGACTCTAACTTCATCCACCTCATTACAAATAACTCAATTTCATTTCTTTTTATGGTTGAGTAATATTCCATTATATATATGTGCCACATCTTCTTTATCCATTCATCCGATGATGGACACTTAGGTTGCTTCCATGTCCTGGCTATTGTAAATAGAGCTGCAATGAACATTTTGGTACATGACTCTTTTTGAATGATGGTTTTCTCAGGGTATATGCCCAGTAGTGGGATTGCTGGGTCATATGGTAGTTCTATTTTTAGTTTTTAAAGGAACCTCCATACTGTTCTCCATAGTTGCTGTATCAATTTACATTCCCACCAACAGTGCAAGAGTGTTCCCTTTTCTCCACACCCTCTCCAGCATTTATTGTTTGTAGAATTTTTGATGATGGCCATTCTGACTGGTGTGAGATGATACCTCATTGTAGTTTTGATTTGCATTTCTCTAATGATTAATGATGTTGAGCATTCTTTCCTGTGTCTGTTGGCCATCTGTATATCTTCTTTGGAGAAATGTCTATTTAGGTCTTCTGCCCATTTTTGGATTGGGTTGTTCGTTTTTTTGTTATTGAGCTGCATGAGCTGCTTGTAAATCTTGGAGATTAATCCTTTGTCAGTTGCTTCATTTGCAAAGATTTTCTCCCCTTCTGAGGGTTGTCTTTTGGTCTTGTTTATGGTTTCCTTTGCTGTACAAAAGCTTTTAAGTTTCATTAGGTCCCATTTGTTTATTTGTGTTTTTATTTCCATTTCTCTAGGAGCTGGGTCAAAAAGGATCTTGCTGTGATTTATGTCATAGAGTGTTCTGCCTATGTTTTCCTCTAAGAGTTTGATAGTGTCTGGCTTTACACTTAGGTCTTTAATCCATTTTGAGTTTATTTTTGTGTATGGTGTCAGGGAGTGTTCTAATTTCATACTTTTACATGTACCTGTCCAATTTTCCCAGCACCACTTATTGAAGAGGCTGTCTTTTCTCCACTGTATATGCTTGCCTCCTTTATCAAAAATAAGGTGACCATATGTGCGTGGGTTTATCTCTGGGCTTTCTATCCTGTTCCATTGATCTATATTTCTGTTTTTGTGCCAGTACCAAACTGTCTTGATTACTGTAGCTTTGTAATATAGTCTGAAGTCAGGGAGCCTGATTCCTCCAGCTCCATTTTTCGTTCTCAAGATTGCTTTGGCTATTCGGGGTCTTTTGTGTCTCCATACAAATTGTGAAATTTTTTGTTCTAGTTCTGTGAAAAATGCCAGTGGTAGTTTGATAGGGATTGCATTGAATCTGTAGATTGCTTTGGGTAGTAGAGTCATTTTCACAATGTTGATTCTTCCAATCCAAGAACATGGTATATCTCTCCATCTATTTGTATCCTCTTTAATTTCTTTCATCAGTGTCTTATAATTTTCTGCATACAGGTCTTTTGTCTCCTTAGGTAGGTTTATTCCTAGATATTTTATTCTTTTTGTTGCAATGGTAAACGGGAGTGTTTTCTTAATTTCACTTTCAGATTTTTCATCATTAGTACATAGGAATGCAAGAGATTTCTGTGCATTAATTTTGTATCCTGCTATTTTACCAAATTCATTGATTAGCTCTAGTAGTTTTCTGGTGGCAGTTTTAGGATTCTCTATGTATAGTATCATGTCATCTGCAAACAGTGACAGCTTTACTTCTTCTTTTCCGATTTGGATTCCTTTTATTTCTTTGTATTCTCTGATTGCTGTGGCTAACACTTCCAAAACTATGTTGAATAATAGTGGTGAGAGTGGGCAACCTTGTCTTGTTCCTGATGTTAGTGAAAATGGTTTCAGTTTTTCACCATTGAGGACAATGTTGGCTGTGGGTTTGTCATATATGGCCTTTATTATGTTGAAGAAAGTTCCCTCTATGCCTACTTTCTGCAGGGCTTTTATCATAAATGGGTGTTGAATTTTGTCGAAAGCTTTCTCTGCATCTATTGAGATGATCATATGGTTTTTCTCCTTCAATTTGTTAATATGATGTATCACGTTGATTGATTTGCGTATATTGAAGAATCCTTGCATTCCTGGGATAAACCCCACTTGATCATGGTGTATGATCCTTTTAATGTGCTGTTGGATTCTGTTTGCTAGTATTTTGTTGAGGATTTTTGCATCTATGTTCATCAGTGATATTGGCCTGTAGTTTTCTTTCTTTGTGACATCTTTGTCTGGTTTTGGTATCAGGGTGATGGTGGCCTCGTAGAATGAGTTGGGGAGTGTTTCTCCCTCTGCAATATTTTGGAAGAGTTTGAGAAGGATAGGTGTTAGCTCTTCTCTAAATGTTTGATAGAATTCGCCTGTGAAGCCATGTGGTCCTGGGCTTTTGTTTGTTGGAAGGTTTTTAATCACAGTTTCAATTTCAGTGCTTGTGATTGGTCTGTTCATATTTTCTGTTTCTTCCTGGTTCAGTCTCGGTAGGTTGTGCATTTCTAAGAATCTGTCCATTTCTTCCAGGTTGTCCATTTTATTGGCATAGAGTTGCTTGTAGTAATCTCTCATGATCGTTTGTATTTCTGCAGTGTCAGTGGTTACTTCTCCTTTTTCATTTCTAATTCTATTGATTTGAGTCTTCTCCCTTTTTCTCTTGATGAGTCTGGCTAATGGTTTATCAATTTTGTTTATCTTCTCGAAGAACCAGCTTTTAGTTTCATTGATTTTCGCTATTGTTTCCTTCATTTCTTTTTCATTTATTTCTGATCTCATCTTTATGATTTCTTTCCTTCTGCTAGCTTTTGGGTTTTTTTGCTCTTCTTTCTCTAATTGCTTGAGGTGCAAGGTTAGGTTGTTTATTCGAGATGTTTCCTGTTTCTTGATGTAGGCTTGTATTGCTATAAACTTCCCTCTTAGCACTGCTTTTGCTGCATCCCATAGGTTTTGGGTCGTTGTGTCTCCATTGTCATTTGTTTCTAGGTATTTTTTGATTTCCCCTTTGATTTCTTCAGTGATCCCTTCGTTATTAAGTAGTGTATTGTGTAGCCTCCATGTGTTTGTATTTTTTACAGATCTTTTCCTGTAATTGATATGTAGTCTCATAGCGTTGTGGCCAGAAAAGATACTTGATACGATTTCAATTTTCTTAAATTTACCAAGGCTTGATTTGTGACCCAAGATATGATCTATCCTGGAGAATGTTCCATGAGCACTTGAGAAAAATGTGTATTCTGTTGTTTTTGGGTGGAATGTCCTATAAATATCAATTAAGTCCATCTTGTTTAATGTATCATTTAAAGCTTGTGTTTCCTTATTTATTTTCATTTTGGATGATCTGTCCATTGGTGAAAGTGGGGTGTTAAAGTCCCCTACTGTGACTGTGTTACTGTCGATTTCAGCTTTTATGGCTGTTAGCATTTGCCTTATGTATTGAGGTGCTCCAATGTTGGGTGCATAAATATTTACAATTGTTATACCTTCCTCTTGGATCGATCCCTTGATCATTATATAGTGTCCTTCTTTGTCTCTTGTAATAGTCTTTATTTTAAAGTCTATTTTGTCTGATATGAGAATTGCTACTCCAGCTTTCTTTTGATTTCCATTTACATGGAATATCTTTTTCCATCCCCTCACTTTCAGTCTGTATGTGTCTCTAGGTCTGAAGTGGGTCTCTTGTAGACAGCATATATATGGGTCTTGCTTTTGTATCCATTCAGCCAGTCTGTGTCTTTTGGTGGGAGCATTTAATCCATTTACATTTAAGGTAGTTATCGATATGTATGTTCCTATTCCCATTTTCTTAAATATTTTGTGTTTGTTATTGTAGGTGTTTTCCTTCTCTTGTGTTTCTTGCCTAGAGAAGTTCCTTTAGGATTTGTTGTAAAGCTGGTTTGGTGGTGCTGAACTCTCTCTGCCTTTGCTTGTCTGTAAAGATTTTAATTTCTCCATCAAATCTGAATGAGATCCTTGCTGGGTAGAGTAACCTTGGTTGTAGGTTTTTCTCCTTCATGACTTTAAGTATATCCTGCCACTCGCTTCTGGCTTGCAGAGTTTCTGCTGAAAGATCAGATGTTAACCTTATGGGGATTCCCTTGTGTGTTATTTGTTGTTTTTCCCTTGCTGCTTTTAATATGTTTTCTTTATATTTAATTTATGATAGTTTGATTAATATGTGTCTTGGCGTGTTTCCCCTTGGATTTATCCTGTATGGGACTCTCTGTGCTTCCAGGACTTGATTAACTATTTCCTTTCCCATGTTAGGGAAGTTTTCAACTATAATCTCTTCAAATATTTTCTCAGTCCCTTTCTTTTTCTCTTCTTCTTCTGGGACCCCTATAATTCGAATATTGGTGCGTTTAATGTTGTCCCAGAGGTCTCTGAGACTGTCCTCAGTTCTTTTCATTCTTTTTTCTTTATTCTGTTCCGCAGCAGTGAATTCCACCATTCTGTCTTCCAGGTCACTTATCCGTTCTTCTGCCTCAGTTATTCTGCTACTGATCCCGTCTAGAGTATTTTTAATTTCATTTATTGTGTTTTTCATCATTGCTTGGTTCCTCTTTAGTTCTTCTACATCCTTGTTCAATGTTTCTTGCATTTTGTCTATTCTATTTCCAAGATTTTGGATCATCTTTACTATCATTATTCTGAATTCTTTTTCAGGTAGACTGCCTATTTCCTCTTCATTTGTTAGGTCTGGTGTGTTTTGACCCTGCTCCTTCACCTGTTGTGTGGTTTTTTGTCTTCTCATTTTGCTTATCTTACTGTGTTTGGGGTCTCCTTTTCACAGGCTGCAGGTTCATAGTTCCCGTTGTTTTTGGTATCTGTCCCCAGTGGCTAAGGTTGGTTCAGTGGGTTGTGTAGGCTTCCTGGTGGAGGGGACTAGTGCCTGAGTTCTGGTGGATGAGGTTGGATCTTGTCTTTCTGGTGGGCACGTCCACGTCTGGTGGTGTGTTTTGGGGTGTCTGTGGCCTTATTATGATTTTAGGCAGCCTCTCAGCTAATGGATGGGGCTGTGTTCCTGTCTTGCTAGTTGTTTGGCATAGGGTGTCCAGCACTGTAGCTTGCTGGTCGTTGAGTGAAGCTGCGTCTTGATGTTGAGATGGAGATCTCTGAGAGATTTTTGCCGTTTGATATTACGTGGAGCTGGGAAGTCTCTTGTGGACCAGTGTGCTGAAGTTGGCTCTCCCACCTCAGAGGCACAACCCTGTTGCCTGGCTGGAGCACCAAGAGCCTTTCATCCACACGGCTCAGAATAAAAGGGAGAAAAAAATATAAAGAAAGAAAGAAAGAGGATAAAATAAAATAAAATAAAGGTATTATAATAAAAAATAAGAAAAAAATTATTAAGAATAAATGTATTCAGAAAAAAATTTTTTTTTAATTTTTAAAAATAGATTTATTAATTTTTTGTAGTAAAAAATAAGAAAAAAATATTAAGAAAAAAATTTATTAAGAAAAAAAATTTTTCATTTTTTAAAATAAAAAATATGAAAAAACTTACTAAAATTTTTTTTTAATTTCTAAAAATAGAAAATAAGGAAAAAATTATTAAGAAAACATGTATTAGGAAAAAAAAATTTTTTAAGTAAAAAAAAAAAAAAAAACACGGACGGACCTAACCCTGGGACTAATGGTGAAAGCAAAGCTATACAGACAAAATCTCACCCAGAAGCATACACATATACACTCACAAAAAAAGGAAAAGGGGAAAAATTAATATATCCTGCTCCCAAAGTCCACCTCTTGAATTTGGGATGATTCGTTGTCTATTCTGGTATTCAACAGATGCAGGCACATCAAGTTGTTTGTGGAGCTTTAATCCGCTGCTTCTGAGGCTGCTGGGAGAGATTTCCCTTTCTCTTCTTTGTTCGTACAGCTCCCGGGGTTCAGCTTTGGATTTGGACCCGCCTCTGTGTGTAGGTCGCCTGAGGGCGTCTGTTCCCCGCCCAGACAGAACTGGGTTAAAGGAGCAGCTGCTTCGGGGGCTCTGGCTCACTCAGGCCGGGGGGAAGGATGGGTACGGCGGAGGCAGGGCGAGCCTGCGGCGGCAGAGGCCTGCGTGACGTTGCAGCAGCCTGAGGCGCGCCGTGCGTTCTCCCGGGGAAGTTGTCCCTGGATCACGGGACCCTGGCCGTGGCGAGCTGCACAGGCTCCCGGGAGGGACGGTGTGGAGAGTGACCTGTGCTCGCACACAGGCTTCTTGGTGGCGGCAGCAGCAGCCTTAGCGTCTCCTGCCCGTCTCTGGGGTCCGTGCTGATAACCATGGCTCGCGCCCGTCTCTGGAGTTCGTTTAGGCGGCGCTCTGAATTCCCTCTCCTTGCGCGCCGCGAAACAAAGAGGCAAGAAAAAGTCTCTTGCCTCTTCGGCAGCTGCAGACTTTTTCCCGGACTCCCTCCTGGCTAGCACCGAAGCCCGAGCCTCAGCTCCCAGCCCCCGCCCGCCCCGGCGGCTGAGCAGACAAGCCTCTCCGGCTGGTGAGCGCTGCTCGGCGCCGAGCCTCCGTGCGGGAATCTCTCCGTTTTTCCCTCTGCGCCCCTGTTGTTGTGGGATCCGTGCTGATAGCCGTGGCTCACGCCCGCCTCTGGGGTCCGCGCTGATAGCC
Source organism: Balaenoptera ricei (assembly GCF_028023285.1). Lineage (NCBI taxonomy): Eukaryota > Metazoa > Chordata > Mammalia > Artiodactyla > Balaenopteridae > Balaenoptera > Balaenoptera ricei. Next base: position 42,998,608 of record NC_082639.1, on the reverse strand, counting down.
GCGGCTCACGCCCGTCTCTGGAGCTCGTTTAGGCGGCGCTCTGAATCCCCTCTCCTTGCGCGCCGCGAAACAAAGAGGGAAGAAAAAGTCTCTTGCCTCTTCAGCAGCTGCAGACTTTTTCCTGGACTCCCTCCCGGCTAGCACCGAAGCCCGAGCCTCAGCTCCCAGCCCCCGCCCGCCCCGGCGGCTGAGCAGACAAGCCTCTCAGGCTGGTGAGCGCAGCTCGGCGCCGAGCCTCCGTGCGGGAATCTCTCCGCTTTGCCCTCTGCACCCCTGTGGCTGCGCTCTCCTCCGTGGCTCCGCAGCTTCCCCCCTCTGCCACCCGCAGTCTCTGCCCACGAAGGGGCTTCCTAGTGTGTGGAAACCTTTCCTCCTTCACGGCTCCCTCTCACTGGTGCAGGTCCCATCCCTATTCTTTTGTCTCTGTTACTTTTTTTTTCTTTTGCCCTACCCAAGTACGTGGGGAGTTTCTTGCCTTTTGGGAGGTCTGACGTCTTCTGCCAGTGTTCAGTGGGTGTTCTGTAGGAGCAGTTCCACGTGTAGATGTATTTCTACTGTATCTGTGGGAAGGAAGGTGATCTCCGCGTCTTACTCTTCCGCCATCTTGTCCCCTTCCCCCCCGATAGGTTTTAGATCGCCATGTTTTCATTTTCATTTGTCTCTAGATATTTTTTTATTTCCTCTTTGTCTTCTTCAGTGATCCGTTGGTTGTTTAGTAGCATACTGTTTAGCCTCCACGTGTTTGTGTTTTTTGCAGTTTTTTTCTTGTAGTTGATTTCTAATCTCATGGGGTTGTGATTGGAAAGATGCTTGATACAATTTCAGTTTTCTTAAATTTACTGAGGCTTGCTTTGTAGCCCAGCATGCGATCTATCCTGGAGAATGTTCCATGCCTACTTGAGAAGAAATTGTAATCTGCTGTTTTTGGATGGAATGTCCTATAAATATCAATTAAATCTATCTGGTCTGTTGTGTCATTTAAAGCTTCTGTTTCCTTATTTATTTTCATTTTGGATGATACGTCCATTGGTGTAAGTGAGGTGTTAAAGTCCCCCACTATTATTGTGTTACTGTCAATTTCCTCTTTTATAGCTGTTAGCAGTTGCCTTATGTATTGAGGTGCTCCTATGTTGGGTGCATATATTTTTATAATTGTTATGTCTTCTTCTTGGATTGATCCCTTGATCATTATGTAGTGTCCTTCCTTGTCTCTTGTAACATTCTTTATTTTAAAGTCTATTTTGTCTGATTTGAGTATTGCTACTCCAGCTTTCCTCTGATTCCCATTTACAGGGAATACCTTTTTTTATCCTCTCACTTTCAGTTTGTATGTGTCTGTAGATCTGAAGTGGGTCTCTTATAGATAGCATATATTTGGGTCTTGTTTTTGTATCCATTCAGCCAGTCTTTGTCTTTTGGTTGGAGCTTTTAATCCATTTTCATTTAAGGTAATTATTGATATGTATTTTCTTACTGCCATTTTGTTAATTGTTTTGGGTTTGTCTTTGTAGGTCTTTTTTCTGCCTTTCCTTTTTTGTTCTCATCTCTCTTGTGATTTGATGACTTTCCTTAGCGTTGTGCTTGGATTCCTTTTTTCTTACATGTGTGTATATTTATTATAGATTTTTGGTTTGTGGTTACCATGAGGATTCGGTATAGCAGTCTATATATATTTCCATGATTGTTTTAAGTTGCTGATCTTTTTATTTCAAGTGCATTTCAGATATCCTGCTTTTGTATTCTCCTCTTCTCATGATTTTTGTTTTAGATATCATATTTGTGTGTGGATGATTTCCTACCTTTACTGTAGGTTTGCTTTAACCAGTGAGCTTTCCCATTCCGTAATTTTCTTGTTTCTCATTTTGGCCTTTTCTTTTCCACCTAGAGAAGTTCCTTTAGCATTTTTCATAAAGCTGGTTTGGTGGTGCTGAATTCTTTTAGCTTTTGCTTGTCTGTAAAGCTTTTGATTTCTCCATCAAATCTGAAAAAGAGCCTTGCTGGGTAGAGTATTCTCAGTTGTAGGTTTTTGTTTTTCATCACTTTAAGGGTATCATGCCACTCCCTTCTGGGCTGCAGAATTTCTGCTGAAAAGTCAGCTGATAACCTTATGGGGATTCCCTTGTATGTTATTTGTTGCTTTTCACTTGTTGCTTTTAATATTTTTTCTTTCTCTTTAATTTTTGTCAATTTGATTACTGTGTGTTTTGGCATGTTCCTCCTTGGGTTGATGCTGTATGGTACTCTCTGCGCTTCCTGGACTTGGGTGACTGCTTCCTTTCCCATGTTAGGAAAGTTTTCAGCTATTATCTCTTCAGGTATCTTCTCAGGCCCTTTCTCTCTCTTCTCCTTCTGGGACTCCTATAATGTTAATGTTGGTGCATTTGATGTTGTCTCAGAGGTCTCTTAAACTGTTCTCGTTTCTTTTCAGACTTTTTTCTTTATTCTGTTCTGTGGCAGTGATTTCCAGCACCCTGTCTTCCAGCTCCCTTATCCGTTCTTTTGCCTCATTTATTCTTCTGTTGATTCCTTCTAGTTTATTTTTTATTTCAATTATTGTATTCTTCAACTGTGGTTGTTCTTTATTTTTTCTAATTCTTTGTTAAAAACTTTTTTTAACTTCTCACTTTGTGCATGCATTCTTTTCCTGAGTTCTTGGATCATCTTTACGATCATTGCTCTGAACTCTTTCTTGGGTAGATTGCCTATCTCCATGTCACTTAGTTGTTTTTCTGAGGTTTTATCTTGTTCCTTTGTCTGGAACATATTCCTCTGCCATCTCATTTTGTCTAAGGTTCTATTTGTATTTTTATGTATGTGGAAGGTTAGTTATGTTTCTTGACCTTGGAGAAGTGGCCCTCTGCAGGGGAGGTCCTATGTGTCCCAGCAGTACACCCCCCTCTCATCACCCAATGACCAGGGACCAGTTGGTCCCAGGGTAGGTTCTGACCTTTGTTTGCAGGCTGAGTTCCACAGGCACTGGGACTGTATATTTCTTGCTTCTGGTGTCTGCCCGCTGGTGGGTGAGGCTGGTCTAGCTTCCTTGTGGGAGGGGCAGATCCCTGCCCTCTCCACTCCGGTGGAGTTGGATCTTGGTCCTCTGGTGGGCAGGGCCATGTCAAGGGGCGTGTCTGGAGGTGGCTGTGGTCTCAGGAAGTGTTTAGGCAGCCTCTCTGTTGATGGGTGGGACTGTGTTCCTGCCCTGTTGGTTGTTTGGCCTGAGGCATCCCAGCACAGGAACCTATAGGCTGTTGGGTGGGGCCAGGTCTTGGTGTTAATGTCCCAAGTAAGATGTCAGCCTTCACTCCTGGGTATGTTTGCCACCAGCTTTGATGTCCCAAGAGAGGGTCATAGCCACCACCCACCTCTGCAGGAGACCATCCAAGACCAACAGGTAGGTCTGGCCTAGGCTCCTGTGAATTCACTGCATTTGCCTTGGTTCCTGGTAATAAGACCTTGTGTGCATCCTTCAAGAGTGAAGTTTCTGTTTCCCCCAGTCCTATGGAGTTCCTGCGATCAAGACTCGCTGACCTTCAAAGCCAAGTGCTCTGGGGGCTCCTCCTCCTGATGCCAGACCCCCAGGCTGGGGAGCCTCTTGTGGGGCTCAGAACTCTCACTCCTGTGGGAGAACTTCTGTGATATAATTATCTCCAGTTTGTGGGTCACCCACCTAGGGGGTATGGGATTTGATTATATCGCAAGTGTGCCCCTCCTACCATCTTGTTGTGATTTCCTCTTTGTCTTTGGATGTAGCATATCTTTTTTTGGTAGGTTCCAGTCTTTTTTATTGATGATTGTTCAGCAGTTAGTTGTGATTTTGGTGTTCTTGTGGGAGGAGTGAGCTCAAGGTCTTCTACTCCACCATCTTGTCTTGTTTTCCTCACTGGGCGCCCCAGCAGGAACAGAGCAGAGAGGTCCCAAGAGCCCTGTTACCAGGTCTTGTTAATGCAGCTTGTATACAGTCATCTTTGGTAAACCCTGAGAAAGTAGAGAGTAAATGATGTGGGAGCATTCAGAAAAAGGAAGGCTCTGTGCTGCTATTTAAGAAAAAAACATCCTGGATAAAAGTCAGCATGGCCCTCCTCAGATGTTGGGACGCATACAGGAGCTCTTTTCTCCTGCACATGTGGCCACGTGCAGGCATTTGTCCCAAAGCCAAAGTGTATGTTTATTTTTTGAATGGGAATAAATAAAAATGAAGTTAATGAGAAATTCTAATTTGGTTTCTTGAATTACAATATGGATTTTTAAAAAGAATAACTTCTTATTTCACTAATGAACCAAAACTTGGTTGAACCTGAGTCTTTATGTTGAAGACTTATCTTTAAAAATTCTTAACCAAACCAAATTCTTTCTTTCCTTTTATAGCGTAGATGGGATTTTTGGTCGGTTTACTTTTTTAATTGGAATAAATAAAGTTGAAGTTAGTGAGATATTCTAACTTGTATAACTCCTCTTGCTTTGTGAACCTTTAATGAACGGTCCTTATTTCTTTTCAAATGTAAATGCTTTTTTTATATTCTCTGAAACCTAGTGGTTTAATTAAAAATCCAGAATCTAGAATATCTTGGAGGTTTTTTGGGGTTTTTTTAACTGAATTTGTAAAAGTCAAGCCTTAGCATGCCTTGGGTGTTCTGGCCACAACTAAAATGACTTTTGAAGACTTACTTTCAGGAATCACTTCTGTAGTTCATAAAATGACTTTTGAGAGGGGCATGTGTGTATGTGTACACACAAAAATAAAGTGGATTTAAAAAATAATTTCTATATCTTTGAATGTTGATTTTTTTAAATGTCTGTGACTATTATTGGTATTCTATTTGCTCATTGATGAATTCTATGATTAGAGAATAAGGATATTAGAAATACATCTCCCTGAGTTTTACTTCTGACTTAGCTTAGGAGAGAGTCTCTGACAGGGCATTAAGGGGACATTTTGCAAATGGGCCAAATTTTCCTCTCTGGTATTTGTTTGAAAACTCAAAATGTATATAAAATTATGGTATTGGTATTGAACTAAGGGAAGTGACTAATAATCATGTTAAAGTTTATTGTTCCCTTTGTTGGGATGAGTTCCACCAGTATGCAGTCCTATTCTATGAAATAGTTCTTTGTTTTATTGAGCCTGAAACCATGGCTTTCAAACTTACTGGGAAGCCCCCTAAATCTAGTAATTTACTATTTGGTAAATGAGCTTATGCTTATGCTTTTTCATAGATTTTTAGAGTTGGACAAGATTCTGTAAATTAGCTCCTCTAAGCAGATCAGTTAGTGGCAGAGCCAGGGCTGAGCCTGGGCCTTCTAGATAATGCTGGGGGTTTTTTGGTTTGTTTTTTTTTTTTTTGCTGCCTTGGGTCTTTGTTGCTGCATGTGGGCTTTTCTCTAGTTGCGGCGAGCGGGGGCTACTCTTTGTTGTGGTGCACAGGCTTCTCATCGCAGTGGATTCTCTTGTTACGGAGCACGGGCTCTAGGTGTGCAGGCTTCAGTGGTTGCAGCACGCGAGCCCTAGAGGTGCGTGGGCTTCAGTAGTTGCAGTGCGTGGGCTTTGTAGTTGTGGCTAGCAGGTTCTAGAGCACAGCCTCAGTAGTTGTGGCGCACAGGCTTAGTTGCTCCACGGCATGTGGGATCTTTCCGGACCAGGGATCGAACCCATATCCCCTGCATTGGCAGGTGGATTCTTAACCACTGCGCCACCAGGGAAGTTCCAATCATGATGTTTTTGTTTTTGTTTTTTTGTTTATTAAAAAATAAACTTTAAATTTTGGAATGGTTTTAAATTTACAGAAAAGTTGCAGATAGAGTACAGAGATTTCCTCAGTACCCCTCATCCCACTTCCCCTACTATTAACATATTACATTGCCATGGTACATATGTCAAAACTAAAACCAACATTGGTACATTACTGTTAATTGAACTCTAGGCTTTATATGCATTTCACCAGTGTTTCCTTTATGTCCCAGGATCCCTTCTAGGCTACCACACTACATTTAATTGCTATGTCTACTTAGTCTCTCTAGTCTATGATAGTTTCTCAGTGTTGCTTTTTTTTTTTTTTTAATAACTTTGACATTGTCTAGGAGTACTAGCTGGGTATGTATGATGTTTTTCTCGTGATTAGACTGGGGGTATGGGTTTTTGGAAAGAGTACCACAGATGTAGAATATCTTTCTCGTCGCATTTATCAGGGGTGGGGGGGGGTACATGATGTCCACATGCCTTCACTGGTGATGTTAACCTTCATCACTTGGTTAAGGTGGTGTTCGCCAGGTTTCTTCACTATAATTTCCCTCTTATCCTTCTCTACTCTTTGGAGAGGTAGACTCATGCTCCTTTTACCTTGTATTCTGTCTTCCTGTCTATCTATTGGTTTTTACATTCTTACTAAGTCTTAAATTTTTCTGTCAGGTAAGTTCTTAGACTGAAGGTGGTCTAAATTTTTGTCAGTAGCATTTGTTGGATCCTCATTATGTGAAGAGTTTTTGGCACTTGGAGATTTATTACACATCTCTCTTTCTCTTAACATGTTCACATTGCACTGAAATTAACTTTTTACATGTTTGCTGCTTCTTCTGTTGGGTTGTAAAAATGAGAGATCTCTTCACTTCTGTATTTGTAATGCCTAGCACAGTGTCTGCTGGCTAGAAATTTTTCAGTAAATGTTTTGTTGAACTAAATTGATGAAGGAAACCTGTATTACTTGGAAAACACAACAAACATCTGATACTTTCATCCTAGTTTGCTATTATTAGAAATTAAAACTGGGAGTTCAACTGATTGAATAGACCAACGAGCAAACAAAACTCCTTAGGAAACTCCTAAAATACTGGTTCTCAAAGTATGGTCTCCCATAAACAATGTCAACATCACCAGTTAACTTATTAGAAATGCAAATTCTCAGGCTGTACCTCAAACCAACTGAATAAGAATCTCTGGGGTTGTGTCAAAAAACCTGTGTTTTAACAAGCCCTCCAGGTGATTCTAATGGCCAGAAATTTTAGAAATTCTCCCTAAAAGCATAGAGGATGAAAAAAATCAAAGAAAGAGAACAGCTAGTGGTAATTGACTGCAACAGTCTAACTAGTCCCCTCTTTCCCTGCTGTCTCTATCCATGAGTAAGCTTAGGTTTATTTTTGATGCATTTACCTTGAAATCATCAAAAAGATATATGAAATGCTTCTTAGTTAAGTGTCTATCTCTAGCTGTGCAAATGCATTTGCTAGTACATAGTACATATCAGTTTAAAAACTAGTTGCTGGCCAGGGTTTTTTTTTTTTTTTTTTTTTGGCAAGCGTTGTACATCATTTGATTTAGTTGCTGTATTTGTTTCAATGACATGCTTTGATTAGGATAAAGTACAATATAATAAGAAAACAAAATCATAATTCAACCGTATACTGTTCACTTTTTCTATTTTATTTGGTGGAAAAATTTTTGACTTCAGTTTTGTCAGGAAAATTATTTTCAAGGCAACATGAACTTAGTAATATATTTTTTTAACTTTCAAAAACTGTGTTGTCTGTTGGCAGCAGATGGCTGACATAGCTTTTTTGCTTCAAGTGTCCACTTTTCCAGGAAATGATTCCCATCTGTAGCAAGAGGAATGCTGACCTTTAGTGTGCATGTTAGTCACTTCTTTTAGCTCAGTGCCAAGCTAATAATATTACATATATTGTGAATTTGGTTGAAAGTATGTGCTAGCCAGATTGTTTTCTTTCTGGAGTTTCAAGCTTTTGGAAATAGTAAGTTTGTGGGGTTTTTTGTATTTAATAATTAAAAATAATTTTAATAGGTAATACATTCTCATGGTTCAGAAATCAGTACAATATAAGAAGATATTCAGAGGAAAAAAACGTCAGTCCCATCCTTGCCATCAACTGCTCCATTTACACCTACTCTATATATTCTTATTTATCCTGCCTTTCTTGTTTATCCTCCTAGAATTTCTTAACGGAAACAGAAACAGATATGAATAATTATTATCCCCTTACCATAAAAGTTACACATTATTATTATACATACACACTGTTCACCGCTATACTTTTTTCATGTTAACATAGTATCTTGGATATCTCTTCACACAGAGGGCTCCATGATTCTTTTTCTGGTCAGCTTTATTAAGGACGACTTTACATACAATGCACTGCATTCAAGTATATAATTTGATGAGTTTTGACAATTGTATGTATCTGTGAAGGTACCGCCGCAGTTAAGATACAGAATATTTCCCATGGATTTGCTTCTTTTTGGGCGGGTGGGGGGTTTGTTTGTTTGATAGTATTTCATCGTATGGGTATACCATAGTTTTTTAAACCAGTCTTTGCTGATGAGCACTTGGGTGCTGATACAAACAATTCTATAATTAAAAACCTATTTCATACAGCATTTCCTATGCAGGCAGGTAGAGGATATCTGAGGATAGACTCCCAGATGTCAAGTTGCTGAGCCAAAAGGGAAATAAATAATTTGGTAGATGTTGCCAAAATACGCTTCAGTAGTCTTGGTACCAGTTTGAGCTCTCACTAGCAATGTACGAGAGTGCCTGTTTGCCTAGTCTAGCTAACAAATTGTGTTATGAAACTTTGGACTTTTGCAATTAGAAGGAAAATGGTATTTTCATATAGTTTTAACTTGCCGTTTTCTTGGGAGTGGAAGTGAGCATATTTTTATAAGTTAAAGGATGGGCCATTTGTGATATATACTTTTCTGTAAAGTATCTGTTAATACTCTTAGCCCATTTTCTTACTGGATTTTGTGGGTTTTTTTCTGTTAATATCTAAGTATTCTTTATATATTAGGGAAGTTAATTCTTTCTTTGTAAATATTTTTTTTCCCAGGTTGTTTTCTTTTGACATTACAAGACCTTTACTTGAAGGGTGTGTGTCTAAGTTTTCACTGCTTAGGATATCTTCCTAAAAGTTGCTTAGTTTTGATGTATTTCCTTTTCTCCGTCCTTCCTTTCATCTCTCCCTCTTTTCCTCTTTCTTTCCTTCCCAGCCTTATTTCTTAATAAAAGGATTTGAGGCAGCTTGAGGATGCTTTTTTGTTGAACAATAATCAGTTCATGGGTGGATGTTGTTAAATGATTTTAATATATATGACCGTGGTTCATCTGTTTTGAAGGCCATGTTTTTGGTATACTGCGCATTGGAGAAAGAACCTGTGCCAGTGTCCTTGCCTCCAGCCTTGGTGCCACCTTCTAAGAGGAAAACGGTCAGTATATCAGGCTCTGTGCGGTTGATCCCCTCTTCAACATCAGCCAAGGAACCTTACCACTCCTTACCACCTGTAGGCATTTTACCTACCAAAGCACCATTAAGACAGGTATAGATTTATCAGTGTTAAAAGACTTTTTTTAAAAAACAAAATGCATGGCATTTAACAGTTGATTGCTTGATGAAGATGGAAGGAGCAATCAAAGGGATCAAAAATTCAGAGCTCCCTCTGGTTGAACCTATATAATGTGATGTCCTAGAGAAGACAGATAATCCTCTCCTGCATTTGGCCTTACTTAGGTCATATGGATGTTTCATTGGCTTTGCCTTGATCTACCTGGAATTAAAGTTGGAGAAAGAAGATACTCCATGTTAATCTGGCATGCTTGCCCTGGCAAAGTTAATAGATGTTTTGTTTGTTTAATCTCTAGTTAACTCTTGATTCTTTGGGATCAAATTTTCCAATTTGGGGTTGTTCAAGGCCTTTTTTTTCCTACAACCTGCTTCTTGTTAGGTTGAGTAAAGGAAAATAAGGACAGAATATGCAAATCAGCCAGTTTGGCTACAGTTAAGAACGGGGAATGAAACTATAAAAAAAAATGGAGATTTAGACTTATCTGAATCTTTTGTTTATGTAGACTCTCCTAGTTACGCATCTTAATGTGGTCATTCATAAGTCAAGAGTTAACTGTGCTTGAATTTACTCATTACTTAAAAAAAAGTAAAATGGGCATCTTTAAGTATAGTCCCTATAGCTAACCTATATTTTTATTCTGTAATTTTCTCTTCATCACAGCATTTCAATTGGGGTGTGATGGAAGTGACACACTGTTGCTATAGTTAGTGGGGTAGAATTGCAGAGAATTTGTGAAAATTACTGTCATGGGCTGAAAGAGGGACACTTCAAAGTTTGTTTCATTTTGGTGAAAATACTATATATATATTTTTCCTGTAGTGGGTTGTATCCCCTGCAGAAAAAGCTAAATATGATGAAATCTTCTCGAAAACTGATAAAGATATGGATGGATTTGTGTCTGGATTGGAAGTCCGTGAAATCTTCCTGAAGACAGGTTTACCTTCTGCCTTACTAGCCCATATTTGGTAAGACTTTATTTAAGTTGATTTAAAAAACAAATATGGTTTTGTATCAACTCTAGTTTTGTAGATTCTTATTTTTAGGCATTTGTAAGTAGGACAGTTTTTGTTTAGAATCCTTTGTAGAGAAACATTTAAGTCTGATGATTTCTTCTGGACAAAAGCTTGAGAATGGGTTACCTATAGTTTTATTAGATTGATGGTGTCAGTTAATGGTTATTAGAATGTTAAAATCCAGCATTGGTTTATATCAACTAATTAAACTTCAGTTTTTAAGGGAGAATCCAAAATTCTGAAATTTAAACAATATAAAACAAACCCAGAATCTTCAAGGTATACTTGTATAATTCTTTCTATAGAGTATATGTATACTTTTATACCTTTACGTGGGAACTATACACTTGGTCCTTAAAAAATGACAAGCTTTAGTGTCTCTAGTGAATTTCACATTAAATGAGATAATATAATGAAAATGCTTTTTATAATGTGCCTGCTGCCAATCCACCTGACTATACCGAGGTTAGTTATCATGAGGTTTTCAAGGGGCAGCAAACATCAGAAGTGGAACCATATAGTTGCAAAGAGGAACTTAGAAAAGAACAAAGGACAGCAGATATGCCTTAAAAGGAACAAGAACCCAAGACTGGGAAAGATTAAATATATGTAACTAGTGATAGCTGCCACTTTCAAGTGCCTAGGCTAGGCACTATGCTGAATAAATGGCAGCTGTCATGGGTTTGCTATTATGCCCAGACTTTTTATGTACTTTGTCTTTAATTCTCACAGTAACCTTGCAAGATAGGTGTAATCTCTACTTTATAGATGAAGAAACTAAGGCTTGGAGAGGTTAAAAAATATGGCCAATGTCACAAGAAGAAATAAGTAGAAAAGCTGGAATTAAAGGTTTCTTTGACACCGTAGCCCATAGTCTTTTCGTCAGGCCACATTGGTTTTCAATGAATCAAACAGATCAGGACTTTAGAAAGCTGACCTTAAAAAAAAGGGGCGGGGGGGAGCAAATAGAATAAAACATTTGCTGTTTCTCTTCAAGTGATTTTTGTAAAGGTTTCCAGACTGCTGCCTTCTCTCCACACGTGATCTCCACTTGCAGCTGTTATTTTTCTTTGACGGTGATCCTGACATCCTCCTACTTCAAAAGTTGTAGGAAACAAGCCGACATGGAGTATTTTGCTTGTTTTAGAATCATTCTAATGCCACTAATGAACCAAATTTGTTGAAACTTAGGTTTCATTTTTAACATCTTTTAATGTTGAAAATGTTGGGAGTAGAGAATGTTGGAATTCTTTGGCCCACCACAGCTTTTACTCTGTAGCGGTTCTCGAAATCGGTAAGAAAGCACAGAGCAAACCCAAATTAGAGGGCCCTGCTCAGCACCAAGGTGAACAGTCTCTTTTTCTTACCATTTTATCTGATATCTCTCTTCCAACATTTCAGTGAGTTTTTGGCTAGCCATAAGTTGGTATGACTTTATTTTTCAATTCAACTGGTGATTATTTCAAAGCTACATAGCCATATTAATTTTCCCCTGGATTTTTAGAATGGTAATTGTGACATTTACATACTGTTCATTTTGTTTATTTGTACAGGGCATTATGTGACACAAAGGACTGTGGGAAGCTTTCAAAAGATCAGTTTGCCTTGGCTTTTCACTTAATCAATCAAAAGTTAATAAAGGGCATCGATCCTCCTCACATTCTTACTCCTGAGATGATTCCACCATCAGATAGGGCCACTTTACAAAAGGTAAGACAACTTAAAAGAAAACCTTAATGCATTAATAGAAAAGAACAAATGCTATGTCAGGTGACAGAATCGATTTGTATGGAATAGTGGAGAAAATGTATCTGGCTAGAAATAGAGCAGTATACTGTTTGCGGTTTAATTTGTGCCTATAAATATGTTGGAATACCTTGTATGATATCCTTGGGCTACAGCTCATTTATCCCACCATTCATTACACATACGACAACCATACTTTCCGGTCTTAAAACTGGAAAATGTGGTCTTGTTTTTCCCCCGTGGATTTGTGAATTAATTTTTATGAATAGAGTGTAAATTTTAAATGAAACCTATAAGAATTAAATTATTGCATTTCATTTGATAATTCACTCTTGGAGAAAACAATACAGATTTGAAAACAAAATCTAGGAGATTGTGATTGCTTGTTGTCAATTTTACATAAAAAAAAAAAAAGAAAAGAAAAACTTGTTCAGGAAAAGTCTGTGTGGTTTTTGCCATATAGATGACCCTCTATTCCTGAGCATACAACCGAATTTCATATCTGAACAGCTAGAAACAGGTTTTAGCTACTTTTGGTTCTGGCCAGCAGTGGGAATTTTCAAAACTACATGTTTCAGTAATGCTGTACTTTGATTTTTCTCTTCTCATCTAGAAACCCTTCCTAATATTGTGGTTTATAATATCTTGGCCTTATATTGGAGCTTTAAAAGGACTTGCATGCTCTAGTGGCTGTTTGCCCTCCATACTTTGTGTCTTTAAGTATCTTGTGACCTACAAAGTAACCATGGATGTGGTGATTCTTCAGAGTTACATATATAGGAGTTGTCATGTATTTGGTATCAGGAGAATTCTTTTTAAAATGTCAGTAGAATGTCTTGCATTAATTTTGTCACATAGGTTAAAAAATCCCATTTTAACAAATCTAGTAACAGTCAAAATTGGATTTTTTTCCTAAGTCAACTAAATGGAAATTTATAGCCACTAAGTATAGAAGTTACGTATAAGAGTTTTTATTCTTATTTTCACGTTAAGTAACTACTTGATTTTATCTACTTTGTAAGTGTTTTGGGGGGAGCATTTTGTGAATTCCTGAAATTTCTTTTGATGTAGGACATGGGTTCCCTAAGTTGTAGAGAAGGCTAAAAGTGATGCCACCCAGAAAGATAAAGGTTACAAATTTGTATTTATGCCCCCTGCTCTAACTGTATCTCAGTTATGGAACGCTGTGTTGTTTCATCTTCTTTCACCTATGTAGACTGCTTTTTTTCCTCGCTGCCTTCATTTTATACCCACTGAGTCTCCCACCAACACAAAATACACATACAGCAGAACTTTCTGAAGCAAATTGTTTGTTCATTGAAGTCTCTGTAACATTAGTAGACACTTCGAGTTGCATCTGCTCTACAGAATTTTCAATTAAGTAGATTTACTGAAGTCCATTCACTAGAGCATAGATACTTTCGTCCATGTCAGATATCAGTATTATTCATTAAAATGGGATTTTATCACTGTTGTCTTATCTATAACCAAAAATTTTAACCTTAAAAATTAAAATTTGCATTTGTTTTGTCTTTCAAATAATCTCTTTTCTCTTTATAATCTAATTTTTTTAGAACTGCATTTTTTTGCAGCTTTGACTAATCCTTTTTTGAATGTTGCTTTCCTTTCTGTGTTTTTTCTAGTTTGGACTATTTTTTCCATTCTGCAGCACTCTGCTTTTCGCCTTTCTTGTACTGTCAGTTTCTTAACTCTACTCTCTCAAGGTTAGAGCTTTACTTTATGCCTTTTTTAGCATTATGGTTTTTGGTTTACAAGATACATTTTGAAATTAGAGGTTGTTTATGCCTCAAAGTTAATGCAGAGAAAATACCTAAACAGCATGCTTTTGTCACATGTCTGTCACTTGGTCCTTGTGTGCATTTTAACTTGCCTTCCCTAAGCTCTCTGATCCACTTAAAATCACCAAAGTGGAATTTTTGTGTAATACACAAAACAAGGTGAGAGAAAATATTTTGCAAGAAGGGGACATGGTACATTTTTCTTCATATGCCCTTCTTATACTTTATATACTGTTAGCCGAACTTTTTCTGTGCTTCCTGATTGCATGTTATTTTATTGCTCTAGAACAGGAGTTTAATTTTTGTGTCAGCAATTGAGAGTGACACAAGTACACTTTTCAGTACCAACTAAGTACACTAATCTTCATTCTGGAGTCATCTATGGTATTACCTTATAACTTGTTTGAAGTTAAACTTATTTGTCTCACTCTTCTTATTTGATGATATTTTTAATAGTGAAAGACTGTCAATGTGAGTCACTTTTTTTGAGTTAGAGTGACAGAACAGGTATGGGAGTCCTGAGTTTCTTGGTTTGCTTGCACCTCTGATAGCAAATTTCTCAGTAGCACTTACGTGATGTAAGTTACTCTTGGTGATAAAAGTGAGACTAAGTGCTAATTTTTCATTTTGTTCGCCTTTCAAATTGTCTGGCCAGGCTTAATTAGCTCATAAGTCAAGTTTGGGCAGAGTTAAAATCCTAGTAAATACTTGTCACATTCAGAAACCCACTTTAAAATTTCTGACTCTTTAGAATGATAAGGGTCTATGTGTCAGTGAAACACATAATAGTAAAACATAGTAAGAGGTATATTTGGTACAAATCTGTAATTAATATAAAATTGAGAATAGAGTTAATTGAATCCTAACGGATGAGTTTTGGTATTGATAGTCAAAACAAAACAAAACATATGAGAATGGTTATGCAGTATAGCATAAAGAAATACAGAAGGAATTATTTACCACATTTTATTGATGTACCTGTTTATCAAGTTGGCTTTTAGGGTAATGGTTTCATTTACCTAAATGATCTTAATATGCAGGTGCCAAGGGGCATGATGTGAAATAGCACTTGAATTTGATTAGAAGTCTCCTGATCAATATCACCTATTAGCTAGCTGGGTTCAACTTTAAGCAAGTCATTTAATATGTTTCCTTAGCTCTAAAATGGGGTTAATAATAATATCTGCCCTACCTACAGACCAGTTTTCAGATTAGTACTTAGTAAATTTGTAAACCATTATATAAATGTGAGCAGATAGGATACTGTGAACTTTTAGGTTTCTTCTTCTGTTGTGCAAGTTGGTGACATACCTTAAGTTCACAGCAACATTAAGTATAATACTAAGTTTTATGTTCTCCTAATAAGGTCCTCAACATATTTTAGTTTTACATGTTTAGGCCTCAGTTTTAACATTTCCTAATGATGATCATCCTGTTATTTGTCAGTTTGGTTGTAGCATTGGGTGTAGGTCAGGTGTTTGAAGGAGCAGTTATCTTTTTGTCTTGACTTCAGCCAGCTATATAAGGCATCAAAAATGGTTCACAAAGGGGACTGAGCCAGGGTGGAAGCAAGTCATTGGGAGCCTTTCCAACTTTCAAGAGCATATTCTGTTGAGGAAGTTAAGTATAATAATAGCTTACATTTATAAAATATCATAAAGTTTGTAGGGGGACTTCATATGCAGTATTTATTTAATTTTTAAAGTGGGCAGGGCAGAGATTATTTCCCTGTTCTGCAGTGAAGATCATGCAGCTAGTAAAAGAGCAGAGCCCAGAATAAACCCAGCTAGGTTTTCTAAATACAGATACCATTCAGAGACTAATTTTGACACCTCCATTATTGAAAGAAAACCATATGTAAAGGATGTCATATAAGACAGTTTCATGTATGGTGATATTAATATTTACTATGGAACATGCTGAGCGGTTGGTTTTACTTTAAATAGACACTGAAAGTATTTAATAAAAGTAAATACTTGTTGAATTAAATAAGATCAACCACCATTTAATACAAATACAAATAAATCACAATTCACCTCCCCAAGAAATTTATGCTTCAGTGGAGGAATTAGTTTATAAATCTGGTATCTGCTTTACTGCAACATTCTAGACAGGCTAAGATCACGTGATGAAGACATTGGGATCTCAAGTGGTGGTATATATTATAGAACAACAGCTTTTAGAGAGTTTAAGGGAAAATGTCTTAGTATATAACTGCCTGTGTGTGTGTGTGTGTAAAATTGCACTAGATAGGGTTTTCTTAAGTGAATTAAAAGTGTTAGTAATACCATAAAATATGTATCCATATAGTGCTTTTAAACATTTTTAATGCTTTGCCACATGCAATTTTATAGTAATAATGTTATAATTGTGAACTCTTTGTTTTTAGAACATCACAGGATCAAGTCCTGTCGCAGATTTCTCTGCTATTAAGGAGCTAGATACCCTTAACAATGAAATAGTTGACCTACAGAGGTATGTAAAGTAAAATTATACCTGATTATATAAATACATGCACACACTCTTTTCTGTTTCTAATGTATATCTTGGGTAAGTACTACTTTATTTGGTTAAGTACTATGGTTCTTAATATGGTAATCAGTGTACCTTATTAAATCTAAGGCAAATAGAAAGCCCAGAGATAAACCCATGCATATATGGTCACCTAATTTACGACACAGGAAGCAAGAACATACGATGGAGAAAAGACAGCCTCTTCAGTAAATGGTGCTGGGAAAACTGGACAGCTACATGTAAAAGAATGAAATTAGAACACTCCCTAACACCATACACAAAAATAAACTCCAAATGGATTAAAGACCTAAATGTAAGATCAGGCACTATAAAACTCATAGAGGAAAACATAGGAAAAACTCTCTGACATAAACCACAGCAAGATCTTTTTTGACCCACCTCTTAGAGTAATGAAAGTAAAAATGAAAATAAACAAATGGGACCTAATGAAACTTAAAAGCTTTTGCACAGCAAAGGAAACCATAAACAAGAAGAAAAGACAACCCTCAGAATGGGAGAAAATATTTGCAAACGAAGCAACAGACAAGGATTAATTTCTGATATATACAAACAGCTCATGGAGCTCAATATTAAAGAAACAAACAATACAATTAAAAAATGGGCAGAAGACCTAAATAGGCATTTCACCAAAGAAGACATACAGATGGCCAAGAGGCACATGAAAAGATGCTTAACATCACTAATTATTAGAGAAATGCAAATAAAAACTACAATGAGGTATCACCTCACACTAGTCAGAATGGCCATTATCAAAAAATCTAGAAACAATAAATGCTGGAAAGGGTGTAGAGAAAAGGGAACCCTCCTGCATTGTTGGTAGGAATGTAAATTGATACAATCACTATGGAGAACAGTACGGAGGTTCCTTAAAAAACTAAACATAGAACTACCTACCATATGACCCAGCAATCCCACTACTGGGCATATACCCTGAGAAAACCATAATTCAAAAAGAGTCATGTACCAAAATGTTCATTGCAGCACAGTTTACAATAGCCAGGACATGGAAACAACCTAAATGTCCATTGGCAGATGAATGGATAAAGAAGATGTGGCACATGTATACAATGGAATATTACTCAGCCATAAAAAGGAACAAAATTGAGTTATTTGTAATGAGGTGGATGGACCTAGAGTCTGTCATACAGAGTGAAGTAAGTCAGAAAGAGAAAAACAAATACTGTATGCTAACACACATATATGGAATCTAAAAAAAAAAAAAAGGGTTCTGAAGAACTTACCGGCAGTACAGGAATAAAGATGCAGACATAGAGAATGTACTTGAGGACACGGGGAGGGGGAAGGGTAAGCTGGGACGAAGTGAGAGAGTGGCATGGACATGGACATATATACACTACTAAATGTAAAATAGATAGCTAGTGGGAGGCAGCCACATAGCACAGGGAGATAGCTCGGTTCATTGTGACCACCTAGAGGTGTGGGATAGGGAGGGTAGCAGGGAGACACAAGAGGGAGGAGATATGGGAATATATGTATATGTATAGCTGATTCACTTTGTTATAAAGCACAAACTAACACACCATTGTAAAGCAATTATACTCCAATAATGTGTTTAAAAAAAAAAAATAAATCTAAGGCAACCTTTAACTGCAGGATGTACTATTATGTAGCACTGAAAAAAGAAGAAAACACTGCCAAATAAACAATGGCATTCCAACAACTATAAGGTGCCATTTGATTTTGGACAGTGAAATAGGTATCAATATATCTTGGAATGAATGAAGTACAGTTTTCTTTTTTTTTTGGAAGTTTTTTTAAAATTTATTTTTGTTGAAGTATAGTTGATTTACAATGTTGCGTTAGTTTCAGGTGTACAGCAAAGTGGGTCAGGTATACATATATATACCTATTCTTTTTCAGATTCTTTTCGCTTATAGGTTATTACAAAATATTGAGTGTAGTTCCCTGTGCTATATAGTAGGTGCTTGTTGGTTATCTATTTTATATAGAGTAGTGTGTATATGTTAGTCCCAAACTCCTAATTTGCCCCTCCCTTTCCCCTGAAATACAGTTTTCCTCCAACTTCAGACATTTGAATAACAATAGGAAAAAATTATTATTTAATACATTGTATGGAAGGAATGTTAAATGCAGACACCATGCCAAGAGCTTTCATAACTTGTTATCTCATTTGATCCTCACGAAAACCTTGTAACTTGAGATAGATATTACTGTTCTGTTTTATAGGTACGGAGTTAAGATGCTTAGAGAGGTTATTTTACCCAAAGTCGTACAAACCTGTAAGCAATAGAACTAATACCTGATCTCAGGACTGCTTGATTTGGAGTTGGATTTTCTTTCTTATACTCACGTACTGTGTAGAAACAGACTTGAATACAATTAGATTTGAATCTAAATACAGCAGGTCCTGTTGGTATTTCCTAATTCCCTTGTTCCCTAGAAACTTTTTATAGTAATACTCATTGTAAAAATGACCTCCTAAAATTACTTTTTAAACAGTGAGACCATTTTTCCATCTACAGGGCATTGGATTTAAATATCATTTTACTTACACAAACATTTTTTTTTAACCTTCACAATACTTTAAAGCAGATAATGGCTGATACTTTATTTTTTGATGATATTGAGACATAAGGGGATTAAATGATTTAGCTGGGTTATATGACAAGAACTTGGGAAAGATCTTTCCTCATCCATGAGACTACATTGAGATTATTGTAGAGAAACTTAATTATGATTTTTTGCAGTTGCAAGAAAGAACTCAACCCAGACTAAGAGTGAATTTATTTACTTGTGAAACTAAGACCTCCTAGAGGTAGGGATGGCTTAAAGCATAGCTTCGTACTGGGGCTCAAATGATATAATCAGTTCTCTTGCTCTCTCCATTTCTTGTTTCCACTTCCACTGCATGGTTCCATTCTCAGATAGGCTTTCCTGTTATGTTGTCAAGGGGGTTATTGCACGTCTGAGTCTCATGTACCTATTATTTCAGATTTAGTGGAGTTACTCTCTTGTGGCGGTTCCTGAACAAATCCTAAGATTCAATCTGATTGGACTGGTTTAGGGTCCTACCTACTGAAACAGTCAGTGGCCAAGGCTGTATTGTTTGCTGACTTGTCATGAGCTCTGTCCTGAGCTGCGGGGTCGGGGTGGGGGCAGCTAGTTTGCCACCGAGACCACATGGAGGAGGGGGTATCCCCACATGAAAATTCTGCCAGAAGGAGGAATGAATTCTGAGAGTAAATGTCTATAGAAAGCAGTATAGCTTCAAATCCACAGTAATTTCAGTGATCGCCCTTAGTATCATCTGCCAATTTGAACAGTATGTCTTGACATTCTATAACCTTAGTCTGGGCAGCTTTTTAAACGGGATTGTTCAGTTTTTACTTATCTGCCTTCTACTGAATTCTACCAAATTCTATTTTCAGCTCAAAAATTGGCCTTTGCCTATTACATAAAGCTTTTAGTATTGAAATCAAAAAACAAACGAATGAAAACAAACCCTTGGAGATTACATAATCCAATTTCTTTTTTACTCATGGGGGAAAAAAATCAAAGTCATACTCAGGTCAGCAAAAGTGCTGGCTGGCACCCAAACCTGGTTGTATAGTTCTAGTTCTACATTTTTTTCTATTATATAAGACAGCTTTTCATTAAGATTTAGAACATTTTTACTTTGGTTTGAAAAAAATGTAAACATTTGATTACTCAGTCTATAATGGTGTATAGACTTCATTTCATATGGTCTATAAACGGCCCATTAGCATTTTTGCTTGACTTATGAGAAATGTGCATTTAATAATAGCTAGATTTGGGTCTTCCCTGGTGGCGCAGTGGTTGAGAATCTGCCTGCCATTGCAGGGGACATGGGTTCGAGCCCTGGTCTGGGAAGATCCCACATGCCGTGGAGCAACTAGGCCCGTGAGCCACACCTACTGAGCCTGCGCGTCTGGAGCCTGTGCTCCACAACAAGAGAGACCTCGATAGTGAGAGGCCTGCGCACCGCGATGAAGAGTGGCCCCCGCTTGCCGCAACTAGAGAAAGCCCTCACGCAGAAACAAAGACCCAACACAGCCAAAAATAAATAAATTAATTAATTAATTAAAAAAAAATAGTAGCTAGATTTGAAAATACTTGTCATCTGTGCCTCTCAAGCCTATGAAAATAGACACATACCCCAGTATTCTAGGGCTTGCTTGATTTCAACAGTAGTTATTTTACTTATGAAATGTTTTTGTAATGAGTTTTAATAGGAAGTAGAGCATCGTACATAAAATGTTCTTGCCGATACAAACATTTGTAATACAGTAAGTCCCCTACATACGAACCTTCAAGTTGCGAACTTTCAAAGATGTGAACATGTGTTCACATGTCCAGTCACATAAGTTAGTTCACGTGTCTGGCGTACATTGACACGTGTGTGCATCCTCTACAAGTGGTTGTGCTTCTGTGTACTTTACAGTACTTACAGAGTACAGTAGTACAGTATCTTTATTTCAAGCCCAGGATGTCTGGAAGCAAGTGTAAAAAGCAGCAGTGATGTAGCTGGTACTGCCAACAGCCCCTGTATGCCAGCTGTTGTACTGTACTACTGTACTTTTCAAGGTACTGTACTGTAGGATTAAAAATGTTTTCTTTATTTTTCGTGGTTTTTTTTGTTTTTTATGTATTATTTGTGTGAAAAGTATTATAAACTTGTTACAGTACAGTACTATATAGCCGATTGTGTTAGTTGGGTACCTAGGCTAACTTTGTTGGTCTTACGAATAAATTGGACTTACGAATGTGCTCTCGGATTGGAACTTGTTCGTATGTAAGGGACTTACTGTATTAGTTACGTTTTGATAAACTGAGCTTTCAGTAACTTCTAGTTACCATAATGTTAAGTTGTACTAGTGGCAGTCTTATATAGTGAATTACAGCTAAACACATAAAAAAAAATCTAACATTTTGTGACTGTCTTATTAAGAAAATCATAGTGCTTCAAAACCTTATTAAGTTTTAAATTGTAGTCACATTTTATAAATGTGTAATACGTTTATACTTGACACTTGTGAAAATATTTTCCCTAGGCTTTTATTTTAGGTGAGATCTACAGTGTAGGCAAACTTCCATCATCTGTCAACTTCAATAATGTCATAATAAGGCTCATCTACCCATGCTAAAATTATGGTTGTTAAAATTCAGTTTTGTAAATGGTTGTATTAAGTCACTACCACCAAGTCTTTAACACATTACATTATAAACCTTGACTTTTGTTACTGTGAATGACTGTTTTTCTGTGCAATGGTATTACTCTTTAGCCTTTAAATCTTTTATTAATATATCAGACGGTGACGTGTATAACTACAAAATAGGAAAAAAGAATTTAAACAGATTTTGTTTGTGGCTTTTACTAAATTGTCATCTGGCAGAAGATTAGCTCCTTCTTATTTGTTTGGTTTTCAGATGAAGATATTTAATTTTAGTCCAGGGATCAAACCTGCAAATAAACGACGTACATAATATGGTACTGTAATGAGAATGTAATGAATATGGTGCTTTACAAGATTTGCTTTTTCCCCCTCAGTGATGGTTATAATACATACTCATAAAAATTTGGAAAACACGGAAAAGCATAATGAAAAAAGGAATGTTTATTTTGTTTTATTTATTTATTTACTTTTGGCTGCGTTGGGTCTTCGTTACTGCACGCGGGCTTTCTCTAGCTGCGGCAAGTAGGGGCTACTCTTCGTTGTGGTGTGTGGGCTCTAAGCTCACAGGCTTCAGTAGTTGTGACATGTGGGTTTAGTAGTTGTGGCTCACGGGCTCTAGAGCACAGGCTCAATAGTTGTGGTGCACGGGCTTAGTTGCTCCGTGGCATGTGGGCTCTTCCCGGACCAGGGCTGGAACCCATGTCCCCCGCATTGGCAGGCGGATTCTTAACCACTGTGCCACCAGGGAAGCCCCAAGAATGTTTCTTAGAATAATAATTTGTTCTGAGCGTTGAAAATCAATGGAGATATAAAAAACTATATATAATCTCAAGAGTTGGTTGGGTAAAGAATGTTCTTTGTTATCAGTCAGAAAATGAGATGTTGTTTTCTTCCCTAGTTCACCAAATTGTTTCTAGTTGAAAATATAGGACATTGGGAGCTTGAGGCAGGATGACTTTCTGTCATTTGTTTCTTTAAGTTTTTTATATGATTCCTTCAACATTTGCTATATAGGGATTTAATTATGTAAATCAGATTAAATTAGTATATTTTTAACTTAAGGGAAAACAATGGTTATAAAATAATCTTATCAAATACCTGGATCTCTCACCTGAGCTGAACACCTATATTTTTCATTGCCCAACTAGTGTTTTCATCTGAATGTTCAGTAGGACCTGACTTCCTAATTTTCCCCTGACCACTATCCTTGTCTCTTTTATTTCCCTTTCTCAGTGACATCACCATTTATTGTCACTCAAGCTAGAAACCTGATATTTTTCTTCTCATTTTTATTCTTCTATTTTTGAGATGTTTCTTGAAATCATTCCTACGTCCTCACCTCCTTTGCCTGATCAACTCCTCCTCATCCTTCAGATCTCACCTTAGATGTTATTTCCTCTGGAAACCTTCCCCTTCCCAACCCCCATACCTATCAAATCTTATTTAAGAGCCTATCTTACATAGTTTTAAAATTTACACTTGTCATAGCATAATTGTCTGTTTTATTTGGATATCTCACTAGACTATGTACTTCTTAATCATAGGGACTGTTTGCTTGCTCACTGTTAATCCCTACTGCTTAGCTTATGTAATAGATACAATATATATAGCTTATATAATAGATATATAGAGAAAATAATTTGTTCAGTATTGTTGAAATCTGTCCTGTCCTTTCTGCTTTTTCTGTCTAGTTTTAGCCCTTACCTCAGTTCACTTTTCTGAGTATGGCGTAAAATCTCTTCCTTCGTGGTGCTCTCTTGGCATCCTGACCATTCTTCTGTCTTAGCTACTTCCCACAATAAAGTAGGATCATCTCCCACTATGATACTGTAAAGCAGCAGTCCCCAGCCTTTTTGGCACCAGGGACCGGTTTTGTGGAAGACAGTTTTTCCACGGACCCAGGGTTGGGCGTTAGGGGGGATGGTTTCGGAATGATTCAAGTGCATTACATTTATTGTGTACTTTATTTCTATTATTATTACATTGCAATATATAAGGAAATAATTATACAACTCAGCATAATGCAGAATCAGTGGGATCCCTGAGCTTGTTTTCCTGCAACTAGATGGCCCCATCTGGGGGTGACGGGAGACAGTGACACCCGAAGTGTGTTGCTTATGTCCAGTCTACTCCGTAATCTCGTTTTGGTTGCTGTCACTGCAGAAAACCCTGCTTCACAAAGATAGGGTGTTGGAAATGGAAGCAGCCTTTTCAGTGCTTTTTGTGGCAATCTCAGGATATTCCGCCTTAGCTTTCATCCAGAACATATGGAGATTTGAGGTTGTCTCAAACATACTTTTAAGGCCAATGTCATTTGCGATCTCAGCCAGTTGATCCTCTTTTAGCACGGACAAATTCGATTCACCTGGCTTATTCACAAATGGGTCGCAGATCCATTCCTTCCCAGTTTGGGGGTCTTTTGTGGTTGGGAAGTAATGCTCAAAGTCTTGAAAGCTGAGATAGGTGATCATGCATCAGCTGGGAGAAAGAAGGCCCTGGCTCAGTCTCTTTCAAAATCTCTGCCAATGTTTGAAACATGTCAAAAATCCCAGTGTTCACTCGTCGCCCCCATAATTCCAGTTTGGCTTTGAATGCAGCCACTTTATCTGCGACTTGAACACAGTTGTTGTTCTCCCCTGAAGTGACAGATTGAGTTCATTGAGCAGGTTGAATATGTCACACAAGTAAGCAAGTTTTGCGACCCATTCTGTGCCACTGAAATGTGCTTCCAGTGGTGACCGTTTTTCTAAAAGAAATCTCTGGAGCAGCTCTCTTAACTCAAAAGCTCTGGCCAGTGATCTACCTTTAGAAAGCCATCTCACTTCTGTGTATAAGAGAAGACGTGTGTGCTCTGCGTCCATCTCCTTGCAGAGCTGTGCGAACAAACGTGAGTTAAGGGCGTGTACCTTACTTTGGTTGATAATTTTAATGATATCCTGCAAAACATTGTTAAACTCAGGTGACATTTTTCCACTACCCAGCGTTTCTCTATGGATGACAGAGTGCGTAGACTCACATTCAGAAACGACCTCTTTGACCCGAGTAGTGAAACCAGAAGGCCGTCCAGTCATGGCAGCTGCTCCGCCCATGCATATACTGACACAAAATGACCCATTCAGTTTTCCTGATATGTAATCATTCAAAGACTTGAATAGTTCTGCCGCTGTGGTGTTGGTTGGCAACAAAAGTGCACATACCATATCCTCATGCACATCCTCCTGAAAAATATATTGCACAAAAACAAGCATTGTTGCCTTGTTGTCAACATTGGGAGACTTGTCAATCTGGATTGTGTACCACGGTGACTCATTAATCCTCTCTAACAATTGTGCCTTAATATCCTCTGCTGTTTCATCAATTTGTCTAGTTAGGGTGCTAGCCGAAAGAGGAACATGTGCCACCTTTTGAACTGCAGCCTCTCCTAAAAGTTCATGAAAAATGTTCCTAGCAGCAGGCAGAATCAACTCTTCACCAATAGTAAAGGGCTTCTTAGCTTTAGCCATGCGGCTAGACACTAAGAACGATGCTGTCAGTGCAGACACATTTGATGAAGTGGTGGCCTTCAATAATTGCTTCTGTTTTTCATGTTCACATTTTTTCCTTTTGAAAAACTCCAAAGGCTTGTTTTTTAATGCAGGGTGCTTGGTCTCCATGTGGCAAAGCAGTTTTGAAGGTTTCATGGCTGCGTTGGGTAACCGGTCTCCACATATTATACAAAGCGGGCTTGGAGAATGTCAATCACCTGTTGCAATGAACCCGTAATTTAAGTAGGATTCTTGGCGTTTTCTTTTAAATACAGTTTTCTTTTTGTTGGTAGTCTTAGAGTTTTCTGCTGTTTCATCATTGGGTCTGTCCCCCTTTTCAAAGAAGCTCTCTAGTGACATTTGTTTTTTACTCATTTTGGCTAGGGTTAGCTTGTGGGCTTACCACAACTGTGACCGAGACAAGTGTGCAGTGCGGGGAAAGAGGTGCAGATGGAAGTGGTAAATAAAATAATGGGCGGGCCACGCGCAGACTAAAACAAGTGTCGGATTTTGACTTAAAGCCTGCTACCACATGCAGCTGTACAATTGAAGTACATCAACTCACTTGCCACTATAAAACCTGCCACCACGTGCAGCTTAATTGTCACTTGCCACTCACTAATAGGGTTTTGATATGTCTGCAAGCAGTTGATTTATTATGGTCTCTGTGCAGTCAAACCTCTCTGCTAATGTTAATCTGTATTTGCAGCCGCTCCCCAGTGCTAGTAGCATCACCGCCTCAGCTCCACCTCAGATCATCAGGCATTAGATTCTCCTAAGGAGCGCGCAACCTAGATCCTTCACATGCGCAGTTCACAGTAGGGTTCGCGCTCCTATGAGAACCTAATACAGCCGCTGATCTGACAGGAGGCGGAGCTCAGGTGGTAATGCAAGCGATGGGGAGCAGCTGGAAATACAGATGAAGCTTCGCTGGCTTGCCCGCTGCTCACCTCCTGTTGTGCGGCCCGTTTCCTAACAGGCTACAGACCGGTACCAGTCCGTGGCCTGGGGGTTGGGGACCCTTGCTGCGAAGCTCCTAGAACAGATACCATGTGTTTGCTCTTGTACTCTCTCTCAGTGTTCCACATAGTGCTCTAATCGACCATTTCAGTTTCATTCCTCTTCTCTAGCCATATGGTGGGTGGGCTTATTACCTCTCAGCTCAATGTGCCACCAGTTTTTATTCTTCTGTGCCTCTGATCCTACTCTTCCCCTTTGCCTGAGCACACCTTTTACCTTGTAAAGTTTTATTCCTGCTTTAAGGCCCAGCTTAAATATCATCTCCTTTGTCAAACCTTCCCTGAAACCTTGATTGCTAGTTCCTCTTTCCTTTCTACTTACCGAGTCTTTATTCCTTTATAATAGTACTCACCACATTTTAGTGTGGTCTTTTTTTTTTCTTTTTTAGTCTTTTGGCTGCATTAGGTCTTTGTTACTGCCCATGGGCTTTCTCTAGTTGTGGCGAGCAGGGGCTACTCTTCGTTGCAGGGTGGGGGCTCCTCATTGCAGTGGCTTCTCTTGCTGCGGAGCATGGGCTGTCAGCACGAGGGCTTCAGTAGTTGCAGCACACAGGCTTAGTAGTTGCGGGAAGCGGGCCCTAGACCACAGAGTCAGTAGATGTGGTGCACGGGCTTAGTTGCTCCACAGCATGTGGGATCTTCCCAGACCAGGGATCGAACTGTGTCCCCTGCATTGACAGGTGGATTCTTAACCACTGTGCCACCAGGGAAGTCCTGATCTTTTTTTTTAATGTGTCTTTTTTTTGTTTTAATTTGAACTCCTTCAGGACAGGGTCTCTGTCTTATTCATTTGGATATGTCTAGAAATTAATGCACACAGTGCCTGACACCACAGAATTTTAGTACAGGTTAGTTGGTTGAATGAATAAATCAAAGTTTGTTATAAATATTAGAATATTTCCCAGACTTAATTCCTGCAAAGTTTATGGCAGACTAGAAACCATCACTAAATGTTGAAATAAAGCAAATGATCTTCTGAATAATAGCTTATTTTGGAGACTATAGAAGAAGATTTTGTAGGCAAGAGGATTTTTAATCCTTATAGGGACCTGAAGGTTAATGGACTGATTTTTCGTATTTTGCCAACCTGTTCTTGTGTCAGGGATTTCCTTTGAGAATCTGATAAAGGCTATTAGACTCTGCCTCCAGAAAAAAAGAACATGTTTATCCATGTACACCATTTTGCATTTATTTCAGGAGTTCCTAGACCCTTAAAAACTATCCATGGACCAATTTTTAAGAACCCTTGTTCTGAAAGTAAAGTGGCTCAAATAGAGAAGTTCGCGGCAGTGAAAAGGCAAAACATACCAAGAAATTGCTTTAGTCTCTTAGATAGTGTGGTGGTGGTGGATTATGCTGAGGCAGGAGTTAATGTTTATTTGTCTTCTACCAGCTTCTACTTCCTTCCTGTCTTCTGTCCTGTTAGCAAGAACATCAGGAAGTAAAAGCTACATCCTGTCAGGCCAGTTTGTTATCCTGGTCTTGGGCCAGTAAACAGGATAGATGATTACAATAATAGTTATTTGGCATTGTGCTATTCCTGCTTTATATAAATTCTCTTATTCAATTCTTGCAACACGGCTGAAGGGTAAGCAGTTTTATTCTGATTTTTCAGATGAGGAATGGACAAGTTTTCTAAGAAGTTTTCCTTGATAGCCACTTCAGCTCAGAGAACACTCAATATCCTTCTCTCCAAACAATTACAATACTGAATTGTATTTCTTTCCCCAGTAGTCTCTGAGCTCTGTGTGATAGTACCAACTGTCTCTTAAAATTTCTGATTAGGCAGTATAGTGTAGTAGTATTTCAGAGCATGGGCGTTGTAACCAGATTGCCTGGTTTGATTCCTGACGTGACTTAGACAAGTTACTTAACTGTCTGTGCCTCAGTTTCTTCATCTGTAAAATAGAAATATGAATAATCCCATGTAAAATGCCTAGTACAGTTCCTGGAACATGGTAAATTCTCAATGCATGTTAGTAATCATCATCATCATCCCCAACACCTAGCTCAGCACTTAGAGCACAGCATTCACTGAAAGGTGCTCAGCAGACATTGGTTGGAATAGCTGAATGAGCACTCTCTTCCCTAGTTGGAGACTGGAACTGTGTAGCTGGGCAGCCAGAATCTGGGTTCCTAAATATATAGATCTCTACCTCAATCGTATATAAGAACTGATTTTTTAAAAACTATTTCAGGCAATGTTAGCATATGGTTTGAATTTTTTTTTAATTATGTTTTTGGTTTAGTTTAGTTCAAATACTGTGAGAAAACATTAGCTCTGGAGAGAGCATTGCTTATACTGTCGAATCTGAAATTCTTTTGCTTATAAAATCCAACATGATCTGTTTCTGGCCCTGTGGTACTGATACTAGAAGGTCTCAATTGTGACTGCCTCAGCAATGGCGTTACTGATTGAGTAATCGAAGCTCTACATTGTAGTATGCATTTGTTTTTGGTAGTGAGGAGGCACCTTAATTCGTTTTCACATAAAGTACATGGCTCATCATTTAAAACCTCTGCTTAGGGAGACTTCCCTTATTTGAAACCCTCCTTGCTCAAGTCTGAGTCTGTGCTAATACAGCAGCCACTAGCCACATGTGGCTATTGAGCACTTGAAATATGGCTAATCCAAATTAAGATGTGCTACTAGTATAAAATATACTGGATTTCAAAAGAAGAATGTAAATATTTTGGATATCTTGGATTAAATAAAACATATTAAAATAAATTTCACTTGTTTCTTTTTAATATATAGCTATTTGATCATTTAAGATTACATGTCTGTCATATTTCTCTTGGACCGCTTTGGTCTGAATCAGTTGTTTTCTATAAAAATTACGTTTTATTTGCTTCTATTATTTTGTGGCACTGGTAGCTTATTAAGGGACACTTACCTCTTTTAAGAGAGCAATACTTTTTAGAATGTGTTTCAGTTTGTCTTTGGGAAACAAAAATATCTACCCAGAAATTTCAGCTCCTGAAGGATTTAGGAGTCAGTCTCTACCAACATACTTAAGTCCTAACTGCCATCACTCTGGATGCTTGATTACAACTTTCCAAAAAGCCAGTATATGTTCTACTTTAATACTAGTAAATTGTGTGATGATGATGATGATGATGATCGCTGACATTTACTAAGCACTTATTGTGTGGTAGGAATTGTGCTGAAGTATTTCTAGATATAATATAAATTAGTCATCCCTATCAACTTTATTATCCCTTTTATTTAAATTACAAAAACCAAGTTCTAGTCTTACATTTCTTTTCTTAGAGTTTTTTCATCTCATTTTGTCCACTAGATAAGTAGAATAAATTAATTATTTAGGGTTTGCAAAATAAACTTTCATTTCTCCTTTTAAAAAGTGAAATATCTAATTTTGGATTCTGCCACTGACATGGCAGTGGTCATGTGAGCCACACCCCAAAGTTTGTGTTTTCTCCTGATTCCAGTTAGGCTTTCAACAGTTTATGCCCATGAATATATTCGGACTTTTTTTTTCGAAACTAAAGCTCATTTAAAAAGCCAGCCTCTTAGAACTAGGAAGTTTAGAATGCACTTAAACTTTTATAGCAATTATCTTTTTTTTCTTTAAAGTCTTTATTGAATTTGTTACAATATTTTTTAAAATTAATTAATTTATTTTTGGCTGCGTTGAGTCTTCATTGCTGCGCACAGGCTTTCTCTAGTTGTGGCAAGCGGGGGCTGCTCTTTGTTGTGGTGCTCAGGCTCTAGGCGCACGGGCTTCAGTAGTTGTGGCACACAGGCTTAGTTGCTCTGCGGCATGTGGGATCTTCCCGGACCAGGGATCGAACCCGTGTCCCCTGCATTGGCAGGCGGATTCTTAACCACTGCGCCACCAGGGAAGTCCCTATAGCAGTTATCTTAACAGTTTTATAATTAATGGCTATGTTTGTTTTCCCAGCAAGCTGTAAGTAGGGGCCCTGGTTTAATCTTTTTTGGCATGTAGTAGATACTCAATAGCTGTTTGTTGAAAGAATGAAATAATATATAGTTATATAATGATTATATATTTAAGGCAAAGAGAAATTAAAAACTTAAGGTACAAATCAATGTCTTTACTCTCAAACTTTAACTTAAGTTTTTATCAACTAAATATGAATTCTTAGAGTGAAAGACCATCTAACTTTCAGACTGGTTTGAATTACATGCCAGAATTTTCTTATCAACTGTCTGTAGTTGTTACTCTAATCTAGCTCAAGACTTCTGACAGTTCCCAAGATAAGCAGAGTCAGAGTGTTCTATTGCCTTTCTAGCAATTGTCATCAGCTTTCTCAGTAATAAGAGCCTCTGCTTCCTCTCTTCCCCCACAGAGCAGAAGCCAGCAGAGAAAGAAGAGCTATGTTGTTAAATAATGCCATTCAGAGTTCAAAAAAGCACAGCTCAGAAACCTTTAGGGACTCCCATTGCCAGTGAATTAAAAGTCTGTGTGTCTTTACCCAGTACTGAAGTTCTTTTATAATCTTACCCTGATCTACCATTCCAGCTTTATTTACCACACATAAACCCTCCATCTTAGATAAATTAGTCTGCTGTCTAGAATTTTCTCACCTCTGTGCTTTCTTTTTCATTAATTTTTTCACTGTGGTAAAATATACGTAGCATAAAGTTGACCATTTTAGCCATTTTTAAGCATACAGATCAGTGGCGTAGGTGTATTTACGTTGTTACACAGCTGTCACCACTGTTCATCTCCAGAATTTTATCATCCCAAACTGAATGATTTAATTGGACTTGATATCAACTTAACTTCGATGGTATACAAAATCCTACTTCTGTAAATTCTGTCCCTTCCACTTTATGTTGTTGATGTCATAAATTACATCTTTATACATCATATATCCACTAACATAGCTTTATAATTATTTTTTATGCATTTGTCTTTTAAATCTTACAGAAAATATAAAGGGGAGTTGTAAAGCAAAATTACAATAGTACTAGTTTTTGGTTTTGTCCATGTATCTACCTTTACTGGAGATCTTTATACCTTCGTATGGCTTCAAGTTACTGTCTAGTAGCCTCCTTTCATTTCAATCTGAAGGACTCCCTTTAGCATCTCTTATAGCACAAGTCTAATGGTAATGAAATCCTCAGCTTTTGTTTATCTGGGAATATCTTAATTTCTCCCTCATTTTTGAAGGGCAGTTTTTCCAGATAGAGTATTTTCAGTTGACAGTTTCTTTTTTATTTCAGCATTTTAAATATGTCATCCCACTGCCTTCCAGCCTTCAAGGTTTCTGCTGAGAAATCCAATGATAACCTTATTTTTGATCCCATGTACATGAAAAGTCTTTCCTTTCTTATTGCTTTCAAAATTCTGTCTTTGTCTTTCAACAATTTGATTATAATTGTCTCAGTGTGAGTTTCTTTGGGTTTTCCTGCTTGGCGTTCGTTGAGCTTCTTGGGTTATAGACGTGTGTATTTCATCAAATTTGGGAAGTTTTCTTCTTGGTTTACCTCTTAGTCTGCCATTGTGCTGACATCCTTTTTGCTTTCTTGCATAAGCTCTCCCTTGCATTTGAAATGCCATTTTTCTACCCAACATTGATTCTTTCCTTCAAGGCTTAACTGAAGTCTCACCTTAACTGAGTCTTCAAGGTTCTCTGTCACAAAGCATTCCCAGGCTGGAATAATTTCTTTTGAAATACCATATGATAGATATACCACTTACTGTCTGCACAGCTTATTTTTGCAATTCCATAATCCTGCCTTCACTGACACCAAGGAAGCCTTTTTAGACCCTCTCCAGAGTCAGGTATCCATCTTCTGTGTTCCCACAGCACCTTGTACTTACCTGTTGTAGCACCCAGTACCCTTCATTGCAGTTATCTTTTTATGTTCTCCTGCCCAACCCCTCACATACACTTAATGGAAAGTGTCTGTCTCATTGTTTTTTTGTATCACTAAAGTACAGCACAGTGACAGGTATGTAGTAGAATTCAGTATTTGTTTGTTAAATCAATACTTAGGTTTTAAAGTTGCATAGGGATATATTGGGTACCGTTGTGTATTCTCATTTTTACTCCTCACAACAATCTTTGTGTATGATATGTAAAGTAGATATTACCTTCAATTTACTTTAAGGAATTAGCTCACACAGTTGTGGAGCTGGCAAGTCTAAAATCTCTAGAACAGGATGATAAGCTGGAGACTCAGGTAAAAGTTCATGTTGCAGCTCAAGTCTGAAGACAGTTTGGAAATAGAATTGCCTCTTCCTTGGGGAAGTCTCAGTTTTTTTTCTCTTAAGGCCTTAAACTATTGGGTAAGACCCGCCACACTATGGAGGGTATCTACTTTACTCAAAGTCTGCTGATTTAAATGTTAATTTTATCTTTAAAAATACCTCTATAGCAACATCCAGACTGGTGTTTGACCAAATATTTGGGTACCATGGCCTAGCCAAGTTAGTACATAAAATTAACTATCACAGAGGGTGATAGCCAGGGCTTAAGCCCTTCCAAATTCTCTGTCTCCTGCCTTTCACCTCTGCTTCTCTGTATGAAAATTTTATTGTTCTTTAGACAGAGACAGCAAATGCCAACAACATCTAGACCTACATTTGCCCATCTTCATCATTTCACAGGAATGATTTTTCTTAAGAATGAATGAAATAATCCATGTAAAGTTCTTATCACATAACACCTATCATGTAGTAAATACTTAATAAGTTCTAGTTTCAATAATTGTTATTGTTAGTAGTAGTAGTAGTAGATATGGTAGTGGTAATAGTGGTTTTCCATTAATTCCAAATAAAGGCATCCTTGATAAAGATTTTAACCACCTTGGCTTTGATCTTGGGCCCAATATTGAGGTAATTCCTGTTATTATGAGGTGGGAAGCTGTGACTGGTTAAGCTTTGGTCAGGAGCTAATCCCTGGCCAGTTATTACTCAGAGAGTCTGAGTCTGTAAAAAGATGGCATTTTCTACTTGAACTATATGGGTAGAAAGATAATAGGGAGAGAGGAGCAGTCTCCTAAAAGAAAGATTGCTGAGTACTAGGAGAAGGGAGGCTCAACCAGAACAAATAGCTGTTGCTACAGTGATTTAACAAAGATGACCTGTGATGAAACCAGTATTTGAATTCTGGACTATATTTTACTCCAAGTCTTATGCTTTGAAAGTCATAAAATAAGTTTCTAAAAGTAGACAGCAATTATTTTGATTATTAAGACAAGATCAATGTTTTATAAACTGTCTTGTACCCCATAATTCCTTTTAACAAATTTAAAAATTACTCCATCAATATTATTTAAAATTCTAAGTAGTATTAATATTATGAGTAAAACAAAACCATAGCATAGGCTCAAAGCCTGCTTTTTTCTTAATTACTTGATATCTTGTACATTTCACCTTACAAATCTTAAGATGGTAGAGATATCAGCATCTGCAGAGTGAAAAATAATAATCAGAGTCAGAAAAACCGTTTCATGGTAGAGCCAGATTAGAATCCTGGTCTCCAGTCTTGTGAGTGGCTTTTGCCTACTTCATAGTAGGTTTATGCAGTTATCAACTTTAGGCTTCTGAAAGCTTAGCTTGGGCTTTGCATTTCTTCCTGGTTCAGATACTAGGTTCCGTGGATTCAGAGCAGTCAACTTTTGGAACACCAGGGAGCTCTTTCTGTGGCCTTTCTTTATAGCTTTGGTATTTGTGGATTCCTCAGGATGTGCTATCATCTTGGGAGTGAATAGGGCCAGAGAGATAGTCTAAAATGGAGGGTGTATAGGATCATTTCCCTTTTTTAGAAGTTACTAAGGTGAAGGGAATAGCTTTTCCTGATGTCCAAGATAAGTGGCAAAATGCTCACACACCTGACGTATATGAAGTAAATGCTCACACACTTGAAGTAAATGCTCACACACTTGGAGTATGTGTCTGTCTTATCCACATATATTGGTGGGCTCCTTAGGAAACTGCATCTAAATGTCTTTTTATTGTGGCACAGAATCTTGAAAAGAATTACAATTTTAAATTACTAATGTTAAACAGAATGCTTGGATATTCTTGTATTGACTATGTATCCATCACCTTTAGAAAAATATACTTGTTTGAAAGAGAGGAGAATGTAAAGAACATGGTCAACCATCGTTAGTGTACCTGAATGTGTGTTTAGATATTTTTACTTGCCTGAAATGAGAAGGATAGCTATAGAGGTTAAGTGTCTATGGAATACCACAGTATAATAATTTGGTATCTCTGAAATTATAATCTAAATTAATGAGAAAATTATTTGATTTTCAGTCTGGTTTATAGGACAGATTTTCATTAATAATGTTTTGTATAGAAAGTAATATAACTGATCATTTTATTATTTTTAAAGTTTTCTGTTTAGTACTTATGTTATACTACTTGGTTTTGGTAATAAAAGGACTTATTAGACCAGAATTTTACTAGATAAAAGTGGATTGAAAGTTAAATTTAATTGATCTCAGACTAAGAGAAATTAATCCCTAATGATTCACATATTTTATTTAGTTGAGAATGGTCTTCAGGATGTTTGACATCACTGCTTCTCCGCACCCTGCCACACCCAAAATTATGAAGAGAAGTTTGTACTTTCTAAGCTTCCTCCATTTTAGCCAAACATAGACTGTTTGCAGGTTAGAGCTGAGTGTCCTTTGTAATCTGTTTTCTTTTTTCACTAAGTGAGCTTCCTTCTTTTGCTCTCCCATTCTTGTGTCTTGGCTGTGTTAAGTCAGCTCGCGGCCTTCTTGCAGCCCTGTTTTCCTGCATGCGCACTTTATCTTCTGAGCAGACACAGTGACAGCAGTTAACAGGGGAGCAAGAAAGGACTGAATACAAACATGCACATTAGTGTGTGCAGTTTTGGTCTATGATACCATGTTGCGTCTTCTGTTTTTGTCATTATCTACTGTCAGAAAGTAGGAGCTGAGCTGATATTGACCTAGTGTGGAATGCCTGAGGATTTGGGATGAAGGGAGGAGGCTGGTGTTTCATGTGACTCATCCTTGACCTGCTGCGGCAGGACTGAAAGCACTCTCCTGCTCCCATAAGGAGGAAGGAAAAGATTTCCAAGATTGCACTTGCAGAATCTGTGGAGCATATTTAGATGTTTCTTCCTGTGCTTTTCTAGTGTTCAATTTTATCTAATTTTATAAGGATTGGAAGTGGGGAATGAGCTTTGCTTAATAAGTAGATTGAGGTATGGGAGTAACGGGCTGCAACAATGACTCACATGGTAAGAGAATGTTTAAAATCTCCACTGACATCTTGACCCACATTTTGCCCCATCTGACAAACGGTTAGTGAGCTCCTTGGCCATCTCAAGTATTTAAAAGTAACAGTATACAAATAGCTTTATTATTGTGCTTTTTTTCCTCCCATATAAATCTTAAGTGCATTGCACCTGCATATCCGAAACAGTTGATTTTTGTCTACATTTAAAATCTCACCTCAAAAAAGGTGAGAAATATAAATGTAGCATGTACTTGTCCCTTAAGTATCTCCTATGGTGTAATTTTCTCACTTTACTTTATGCCTCAGCTTAATGGAGGCTGAGCCTCTGTTTGGGTTATGTCTGGGATGAAACTGAAATATAGTCATGAAGCTCTAAGAAGAAACTCTGCAGTACTAATCTGGAGGACTTATTGAATGGCATCCTCCCTTCTTATTGCCGCCTTTTACCTTTCCCCCACCCCAAAAATGTATTGCTGCAGAAATCTATGGCTTTTTCCTCTCATTTTGTGGAAAAAGAAAGTGAAAGGAGTCGGGGTGGGGTGGGTAGATTTCAGTACAGACGGGCATTTAAATTTATTATGTCAAAAAAAAATAACTCTGTTTTGTAATTCTGAATCTAAGGTTGCTTAAGATTCACTCATTAGGAATCCAGCTCTGATGGAAGCATATAAGACTTTAGATAATGATGTTTCAAACTAAAAGTGGATCCTAACATGTTTGACCTGAAGAGTAAAAGAGATAAATGCTAATGTGATTCGTTTTTTACTTAGTGTACATTGTCTTATATATTTGATCAATTGGTATTTATGGGTGGTCCTAAAATAGCTTTTGAGCAGATGTGGTATTTAATAGAGCAAATGGCCTGTGTATTGACAGTCTTTTTCTATTTTCTCTGTTGTTTCATTCTAAAATTGGTGCACACAAGTGAGATTTAAGAGGAAATTAACACTTCAGTAAATGTCCTTTTCCCTAATATTGTTGACTGTTTCTATTAGCCATTTTCATTTTATTTGACAGTGATACTTAAGGGTTAAGCTTCAGAGCTGATGCAACTCCTCCTTTTTTTCACCAGCAATTTTCATTGGGCAGCATTTCCATAGCAACAGTGAGATCAGTGAAACCTGAGTGTTTCATTGATTATTTTTCTCCTCTTCCTTTTTTAATCTATTCTCTCTTCACCACATTTTAGTGAGAAAGCGATTTTTTTTTTTTTACAAACAGAGCTTATATTGATTTCTGTTGCATAAATAATTAAAAGAGGGTAGAAAAATCTGCCCTTCATTTAAAAATTGAATGTTTCACTATGTATTTAAAAAACGATTCAGGATTAGGAGGATGGATAACCATACCGGCTGTAGCTGATGTTCTCAAATATTCTTGCATTGTTTGCTGGTCTTCTAGGGAAAAGAATAATGTGGAACAGGACCTTAAGGAGAAAGAAGATACTATTAAACAGAGAAAAAGCGAGGTTCAGGTATGTGAACTGTAAAATTCAGTATTCCATATCTGATTTAGGAGGATTCATTTTAAATGTATGGGGTCGTTTACTATGTGATGGTTGTGGTGTTGATGAGTAGGTCAAGGGAATGCCTATTATTTATGTGATATAAATCTTTATCTTTTGCAAAATGATTATTTTTCTCCTAATTCTGGCCTGCAAAGATTACACTACAATGATCAAGCAGTATTTTTCAGTGTAAATTTCTAGCTTTAAAGGTATTTTAAGATGATATTTATCTGCATATTATATCCTTAAAGGTAAGTTTGAATGACTTATGATATAAATATTATTACGCTAATAAAACTGAATATGTGAGATCATCATCATCACCATGAAAACGCAGATTGCTTTTTCATGGGTGTGAGATTTTGTTAGCTAGGAGACCTAGTATTTTAAAGGACTGTCTCTCATAATGATAGGGTGGGAAATGATATGGAACAATTTACAATAGTATTTTATAAGTTGCTTAGTAGCCAGGATATCTTAAACTTTGGCATAAAGAGATTTAATTCATTTTCACTAAGTGCTAAGTAGCTTCATTTTACAAATAGAAAAGACAATAAAACTTCAGTTTCTGATTGGGAAATGACGCAAAAGAGGTATTTCAAACATTAAAAATACAGAAAATTGGGCAGTGTTTCATTTAGAGCAGTAAGCAATGCATGTGATCATGTTATTGGAGCACCGTTTCTTAAATGCCAGACCAGCACATACAGGAGGTTGGATGTCGAAGCACTGGTAGCAGTTGCCAGTAAGAGCTCATGGATGGGCATTTCTTAACATGTTACTTGTATGTTGGATTTCCTTGTCCTGATAGTTTGAAATGGGCAAAAGCTCTAAAATCGTTAGATCCATTATTTTGTTTTAATGTAGCACATTCACCAGAGATTGTCTGACAGGTGGACCATGCTAGGGTGGGGAGAATGATTTACTGAGGGTCTGAGGAAGAAGCCAGAGAGAGAGACTTCTTATTAGAAGTTGATTCTATTATTGTACTTATTATACTGGAATTTTCTTAAAGGTGATACAAAGTTAAGACGTCATCACTAATATATTTCTCTTTGTGGTAGTGAGATATGGAATGGTTACCTCAATTACATTATTTTTGTGCAATTTTTGAGCTTCTTAAATGCAAAAGAGTCATAGACTTTAAGCAGTTATTGCTGAAAATAGCTTAAGAATGGAAGATAAAATAATCTCAAAAGTTTTCTCAATTTGAAGCTATAGATATAGTTACTGATATAATATTGGACAGCTTCTAAATTTAGCTAGATAACGTTTCAAAGTACAAAGGTTTTTGCAGTAGACAATTTTTTTTATTTGTGTACATCTATCTATGGTTTTTCACTATTGCATCTTTAAAGGATGTGAATTTTAAATAGCCGCTTTGGGAGAACACTAAAATTTATATTGTTCTTTTCAGGCTAAATCGGCTCCCCTCGAATATTTGATTTCTTATATTTATAGAAGTTTTATTATCAGTCAAAATTGCTTTGTTATATGCTTGTCCTTCTTTTACTTAGTGGTGATGGTAAGGTATATGTTAATTCTTAAGCTTTGCTGAATCCAAAATGTGTGCTTGGCAGAGGAAGTCTAAATTGTTGAATTTTTTTGCATAAGGTGCTGTAAATAAAAGATATCTTGGAGCGTGGTTAGTATAGGCCAAGTTCTAATGGTTGAGCATGCAAGTTCATTGAAAAAAAAAAAAACATAGGATTAAAGGTTTGCATTAGTAGATTCATTACTCATTCCACCCCAATACAGGTGTTGTATTGTCCATGGTAATGGGATACTAGATTAAGAATAACATGGATAATTGACATCTACAAGTAATTAAAACTTTTCATTTTAGTGATTATTTTCAATTTTCTGGAGCAAGACAACTTACCTGAAAATGGTAACAAGTATATTGTATTACCTATTGAGTTAACTCTGATTTAGCCATTGGTAATGAGGCACAGACTAGGAATAACATGAATAATTCAGATCTGTAACTAACTTGAACTCCTAATGCTTATTTTCTAATTTCTCTGGCAAAAGGAAGTTTACTAGAGCTTATTAATAACTATCAGAATCAAAGAACTTCACTGCTTCTTTCTGACCCCGCTTTCTAATGTAGGTGCTAATGAATAATGCCAAAATGAAGACATGAAGGGAATATTGACCATCAATAAATGTCTTTCTGCCTAATCCAAACTTGGCTTTTCTGAGTATTCTTGCTTTTCTCCATATGTATAAAGTCACAGATAGTGATTATATGAGCTCATATCTCAAGCACAGAAACCAAACTTTCAAAGCCTCTTTAGATGTGACCAAAGTGCCAAAAGATTAGGGTTTTTTTTAGCATTTATATAGTCTTCCTAATTCAGTTAAATTAGAAAATCTGCTACATAATTAATTTCTACATGTTTGTTTCCTGTGTGTATTCCCATGAATTACCATCTTGAAAACTTACAGTTCAAGACTTTTTTCTTAAAGAGCAAACCAGCGATTAACTTCCTATTTTATGTCATGAGATGATCACTTAACTCATATTATATACACTGCTAGTTTGTCAAGTTCCATGGAGAAATTAGGCCCAAAATGATCCAAGGAGGGGAAACTGTAAAAGGATGTTCTATCTCAAATGTTTATGGTTTGAGCTTTTTGTTGTTGTTACAGGGAGAAGGTAGACCCACATTCTTTCCTACCTTAAACTGCATATGTACAGTTTTATTAAAAATTTTCTTCAGGGTAGTCAACAGATATTTAGGAATTCACCCTCTCATATGTATGCTTTTCAGTTTTGCATAGAAGTTTATAGGAAATGACTTGGTATCAGACAAACTTATTTCAGTTCCTGGTTCTGGCTCTTCCAAGGTTTGAGATCCTAAGGAAGAAATTCAACCACTCTACACATTAGTTTTCTCTTCTGTAACATGAGATAATAAAAATACCAAACAGAGTTTGCTGTTAGAATAAAATGATATAATGCAGGTAAAGTGCCTCAGAGTGATTGGCATAAGATAAGCGTTCAGTATATGTTCTAATTAGTAGTAGTATTCTATACCTTACTGTCATCTCTTTGTTACTCTCCCTTCATCATCATGCTCTTTCTTCTCTGACTTCTATCTTCACATGGCTATCTGCATATAGGACTAACCAATTTGAAAATACCTTTTTTGTTGTTGTTGTTGTTGTTGCTGTCACTTTAGCTGCCAGCCTGTTTTTCTCTATTGTTGTTTCTTTGTGTGGCCCTTTTCCCCCTTCCTAGCTTTTCAGTAACCCTACTTAGTTTCCTGTTCACCCATACCATTGTGCTTAATTTATCTCCCCCGGACCAAGAATAATCTTAAGGCCAAATCCATTGGTCCTTCCTACATTGGTTACTGATTTCTTGGGTTGCATTCTCCTAGATATTCATAGCCCTACCTCTTTGACCTTTTGCTTCTGTTGCCTTTGCCAGGGACTGACGGACACACTCCGACCCCCTCTTTCCTCCCTTTTCCATACCCCCTGTCATCCATGTGCTGATAACTCACAAATATTTGTCAAGCCCTCAGTTCTCTTGAGTGCCAGTCTGACATCTCCAGTTAGGCATTTTGAGGTTTATCATTTCAAAGCCAGTATATCTAAAATGAGTCTCATGTTGTTGAAAAAAATTGGCTTCAAGTTTTGAACTTTCCTGTTTCTGTCAGTGTTTTTCTTTCTCACTACTGCCGCCCCTATCACCTAACATCTGAAATTTTGACGTCAGATGTAAGTGCTTACTCCATCCTCCTCCTGCCTTTCTTCCTCGACCAATTTTAGTTATGACTCTCAGATGTGAAAATCTTCACTGCTGCCCACTGCTACTGTTAATAATGGGAGGATGTCATCCTCATGGATATATTGGAATTGGAAAAAAAATTATAGGCCATCCTCTTGTATTACTTATTTTTTGATTGCCTGCTTCGGAACTGTGCGCCATACACATGCTCTTTTTTATTCCCACCCTTATACCTTTTGTTGTTGCAATCTAGAGTGTTCCTTACCCCCCCTGCTTATGTGAATTCTACCCATGCCTTAAAGTCCAGCTCAAACTCACCACTTTTCTAAACTTTCTCTTCTCTGTCCCTTCAGTCTATACCTGTCTTTCCTGTGTTGGAACTCCCAGAGGAGTGTGTATACACTTATATGGCACGCTCAGTACGTTACCTTATCATACTATTTTAATGTGTATGTATATAGATTGCAATATCTTATAGCTTATATTGTGAGCTCCTTAAGCTTAGAAATTGTACCTTGGATCTTATCTTTCACCATGTATGGTAATATATTCTTAGATGGAGGTAAATTTAAGGAAGATATTGACAGTAGAAATGAATGAACTTCCATTTTGTGCATGAAATTAAAAATAGGGCAACACACACCCAGAAACCACAGGCAGAATGGATTGGGAGCACAGTTGGTATCATGAAGAGTCAGACATTTCCATATTGTTCATACTACCTTCATGAGAGAGAAGCTCCCAATTATTTAAACTTTATCAGTAAAGATTTAGTAGTTCATAGTAATTGCCCATATTTTTTTCCCCTAGATGAAGAAGGATGACTTATTTTGGGTAGAAATAAAATTAGATACATGAGCTCAACATTCTTTTCCTGGTGATAATGTTCTTAGAACATGCTGAGAAGCATATGATTGA
Source organism: Balaenoptera ricei (assembly GCF_028023285.1). NCBI lineage: Eukaryota > Metazoa > Chordata > Mammalia > Artiodactyla > Balaenopteridae > Balaenoptera > Balaenoptera ricei. The sequence continues at coordinate 42,957,064 of NC_082639.1, read as the reverse complement.
GAAATAAAGGCAGGCTGTTAGTAGGGTTTTCTAACATCTACCCTAGTTTAATAGACTTCCTTTCTGGTCTTTGACTTAAACATCTTGCTCTATAGTTGATACTTTTTTATATGAAGAATATTCCTAGGGGCTTCCCTGGTGGTGCAGTGGTTAAGAATCCTCCTGCCAATGCAGGGGACACGGGTACGAGCCCTGGTCCGGGAAGATCCCACATGCCGCGGAGCAACTAAGCCCATGCGCCACAACTACTGAGCCTGCACTCTAGAGCCCGTGAGCCACAACTACTGAGCCCATGTGCCACAACTGCTGAAGCCCACGTGCCTAGAGCCCATGCTCCGCAACAAGAGAAGCCACCCCAATGAGAACACACCGCAACGAAGAGTAGCCCCTGCTCGCCCCAACTAGAGAAAGCCTATGCGCAGCAACAAAGACCCAACACAGCCAAAAATAAATAAATTTTTTAAAAAAGAGAGAATATTCCTATAACTTCCATTTTGAGAATTAGGCCAACCTAATGAATGTACCTGATTATTTCTAGTTTTGGATTAGTCTGTAGAATTTTTTTTTAATCAATTAAATAGCATTTTCTGTAAGATTACCAAAATACTTCAAATTACCTTTGTTCTTTTTAATAATTCTTCAAGTATGGATATACTAGTGTACAAGTATAGATATACTGTATATATGGTTTGGGATTTTTTTTAAGTTTTATTCATAAATTAGTGTCCTGTTGTTTATTTTTTACTCTGTATTTATATGAAACAGATACAAATGTATTCATGTTTCATAGATTTACCTCTTTAGTTGTACAACTGACTTGGGTTGCTAAAATGAATTATTTTATTCTTAAATATAGCTGAGAATTTTTACGTATTTGTTTAAATTTTATTTCCACTACCCCCCGTAGCACTTGAGGGGATATGGGGGAATGGGGACAAATTTATCATTTTCTTTAACTTATGTGATTTCTAGAAAATAGGACACTTTCCTTGAAATTTATTTTTATTTTTATTATTTTTTTGTAATTTATTTTAAAATAAAGCCAAGATCCCAGTTCAAGGATCCCTTCATTCCTGGATGAGGAACCTTGGATGTGGCTTGCTTTGGTATTTTTCTAAAACAGACCTTGGCAACGCATTACAGTAGTCTTGTTCACTTTATCCTTGCCATTTTCTAGTTGCTGCTATCCTCTTTTCTTTTGTTGTTGATGACACAAGTGAGCAAGTAGAGCGTGATCATGGAAAATAGAGCGTAACTAGGAAGGCATCTGCAAATGTCTTTAGTCACTCACTTGATGAGATGGCATTTGATAGTAACTGAGGTTGTGCACTAATTCAGGAGAGGATTTTCCCAAAGGGCTACCTTAAGATTAAAAGAAAGTTATCCTAGTTTAGTGGAAGACACTGTTTGCTAAGAGAACCTGCTGCTGCCCTAGTCAAGGGTGGGCAGGAGGTGGGGGCAGGGAGGGACATGTACATCTGTTGCCTTTACTTAGTCTCAGGATAAGCAAATCTGTACCAAAATAAAATAGCCAAGTATATTTGGATATTGAAATTGTTGTGAAAATGCATTACAATGGTGGTAGTCTTAACCAAGTAATTTTACAGTGAAGTTTGATTCTTATTCTTGTTCACGTGTATATTTGCATCTGTTCATTTTGATTTTGTGCAGTTTACTAAGTTTGCTTACTGAAAAAGAAGACCTTTGTGTGTGTGGATTAATGTTGGAATTTTTTTTAGAGATCTTTTTCATATTTAGATGAGACATGGAGAAACATTAATTATAATTAATTTTAATATGGACATCTATCCAGCTTAAAATATGTCACTAATGTGAGGTAGTTTCTCAGTAACCTTTCGCTTAAGGCCTGTATTTTTGTGTTACTATGTGGATTTTTACTATAGCTAAGAAGTGAGGTTGGGAAATTTGAGTGAATGTGTTTGCTCTTTGGAAGAGAAAGGGCAAGAATGAGTAAATATTATACTGGCTTGTTTATTCCCTTTCCTCTTGCATAAACTTTTCTTCTAGGGGTGCGTTTAAAGTGACTCTCTAAAAATGCAAGTTTTGAAGTCTGGTTCATTTTATTAAAGGAAACCAGCATCAATCCCACTATTGGTAGTTCGTATATAAAAATTCAATTACATCAGAATATTTTTATATTGGTATGAAACCATGAGAGGTATGTGATACTTAAAAAACTGCAAACTTGACATTTTATGATTATAAAAGTAATATGGGTCCCTAGTAATCATGTAAAATAGAGAAAAATATAAAAAGAAAGAAACCCTACAATTTCACATTCCAGGGAGAGCCATTGTTAACCATTTGCTATATTTTCTATGAATGTATATAAATGGCTTTATATTTATTTGCCATTATACTGTATATGCCTTTGTATTCAACTTTTAATTTTTATTATTTTTTATTTTTTGGCTGCGTTGGGTCTTCGTTGCTGTGCACGGGCTTTCTCTAGTTACGGCGAGCGGGAGCAACTCTTCGTTGCGGTGCACGGGCTTCTCCTGCAGTGGCTTCTCTTGTTGCGGAGCACGGGCTCTAGGTGCACGGGATTCAGTAGTTGCCACGGGCCCTAGAGTGTGCGAGCTTCAGTAGTTGTGGCTCGCGGGCTCTAGAGCGCAGGCTCAGTAGTTGTGGCGCATGGGCTTAGTTGTTCCACGGCATGTGGGATCTTCCAGGACCAGGGATGGAACCCATGTCCCCTGCCTTGGCAGACGGATTCTTAACCACTGCGCCACCAGGGAAGTCCCTGTATTCAACTTTTAAAAATTAGCATTATGTCCTAGACATTTTCTTACATTACGTGACCCTTTTAAGGCAAATTTTATTTTTCTTAATTGTACTTACAATGTAAGTAGAGACATCATAATTACACCTATTTATAAAGACTAGGTATTATTAGTGATGTGAAGTCCAAGATTTTTCTTCAGGGTTTGGGAGAGGGTAGGAAAGTAGACTAGGATATTTGAAGATGGGAATAAGTAACATATTTTTCCTATTCCTATTAAGCATTTCTTAAAAAATGCTTTTTGGATCAGCATGTCATTATATATAAACCATATAATAATTTTATGAACAGAGTATTGACAGTGGATTGTTTTCCCAAATATAAAATTACTTTAGATCTGCAGGTGGCATGCTTTCAAAATATTTTATAATTGAATTATGAGAATTTTTCAAACCACTGTAGTTTTTCAAGCTACTGCATTAAAGTGAAGCTGTTACTATACCTTCCTGAAGAGTAAGAATAGAATATAATATAAATGTAAAAAAAAAAATTCATAAGTTTAAAAGCATGAGAAAGATATATGCCACAGTGACATGCTAAATCAATAAAGATTATTTCCATATAATGGAAATTTTATTATTAAAAAAATTTTTTTAAACCTTTTGGCTGCGCCACGTGGGATGTGGGATCTTAATTCCCCGACTAGGAATTGAACCCGGGTCCCCTGCATTGGAAGTATGGAGTCTTAACCACTGGACCACCAGGGAAGTCCCTGGAAATTTTAAATGTCAAATCAGTCTTGGTCTATAGAGTGTACAAATATTGAATCAGTATAGAAATTTAGATATTATTTTAATTTAACAAAATGCATTTATTATAGGTCAGAGGCTGGTTTTAATATTTTGCTATAGTTTAAATACAGAGTGAAGCTTTCCCATAGTATGTTGAAAGAACATAAAGCCCTTTCTGTCAGCCTCAGGCACGTTTCCCACTGGTTTCTCCCAGATACTAGAATCCTTGTGATAGTTAACGAATCATTGCCTAATTAATCGCCTGGAATGTGCAAGGCATTGTACTAGATTGTGGAACCTCTAAGAAAGATGAGGCATTGGCTCTGTCCTTCAGCAGGTTATTATTTAGAGGTAAGTATAATACAGTGTAGTAAGTGTCATAATAGAGGTTAGGTACAAACTGCTGTAAGAGCACAGGTAAAGGAACTTCAAGGTGGGTCAGAGGATATTAAATTTGGCTGGGCCTTGAAGAATGAAAAGTGAGCTTCCAGATAGCAATGGTGTGGAAGGGCATTCAAGGCAGAGCAGATGGTATAGGAAAGGCACACGGACATTGAAGTATATTGTCTATTGGAGAAAGAAGAGGGTCTATTGAGGATGGGGCACAGGTGACCATTGAAGAAAAGAGGGTAGTAAAAGAGGAAAGATAATGTGGGGCCCAGAATTGAAGGTTCTAAGGTATCTTGTAGCCTGTTTTACTTTATCCTATAGATAAGGGGGAACCATCGTATATTTTTGAAATAGCAGAGTGATTAAAGAAATCTCCTTTGCAATGAGTTATTTTTTTAAGAAAGTTAGACATTTGGAATAGGAAGAAACAAAGGCAAAAAAAAAATATGAATCAGGAGAGGGACAATGAAAACTAGCATGTGTTTATTGAGAGCCAATGTGAGGTGCATATCTAATATCTCCATTTTGAGTATGGATCAGTTAACAGTGTAGGCAAGGTTAAAAATTTAGGCATAAAAAAAAATTTAGGCATACTGCTAAATTAATAATAAAGTACTAGCAGAGCTCACCATTATGAATCTGTAATCACCTAGACTCATGGAATGTTAGCCCAAGAAGAGTCTTTCATTGATCATCCATTGTGTTGGCTCTTTTAAGGGAATTTTTTAAGGAAAGCAGCATGGTAGTAGTTGTACTTTTAAATTAATCAGTTGGTTGAGAAAATATAAGTTAAAAAGCAATTATTAAAAACATTGTTCAGTGTCTTATTTAATCACAGAAGCATCTGCATATATTTGAAAAATAGTGGCACACGTGTGAAACATTTAGTCTACAGACAGTGTGTAACATAGCATATAGCAGAGCTCAGACTCTGGAATGAGAAATGAGAACCTACTGTATTGCACAGGGAACTCTACTCAATGCTCTTGTGGTGACCTAAATGAGAAGGAAATCCAAAAAAAGAGGGGATATGTGTATATGTATAGCTGATTTACTTTGCTGTACAGTATAAACTAACACAATATTGTAAAGCAACTATACTCCAATAAAAATTAAAAAAAAAACAAACCTAGTTTGAATTTATCACTTGCTTAATTGTATCTTTGAACAAGTTACTTGCTCATCTGTGCCTCAGTTTTCTCATGTGTAAAATGTGAATAATAGTATCTACCTCATAGATTTGTCATAGGGGGTGTAAATGAGTTAATATATATAAAGAGACTGTAACAGTACCTAGCACAATGTAAGGGCCATTGAAAATGTTTGCTATCATTATGATGATGCTATCTTGTATAAGTCATGCAGTCATTCAGAGACCTTCTTCTGATAAGTTTTTCTTCTATTTTCTTAGATTCTTATTCTGATGAATGATCATTGGGGTCTTTGAATAGTATGTTATTTAAAAGATATTGTTACTTTTAGAAATTTGTGTTCACAATTTTACTTCACTCTCTTCGAGATCTCTGCCCACCTCATGAAGACACATGCCTTAGGAGTTATCAATCCATTCTTCTTTCTCACCCGTGATTCCTGGAGACAATCAAGTCCTAATTCCCTATGGAATCCTTTGTATATAATGAATTAACCTCTCTCCTGTGCATCTGCAGTGGTACTAGTAATTTACCATTCTTCAGAGAATTGGGAAAATAGTCATTCAAATGATCTTCTCTGGTTCAAATGAGGAACCCCAATTGTCAGAGGATATGTAAATTTGGCCATCTTGGCTGCTGTGTTTCATGGTGGTAATGATAATGGCAAGGTTGCATTCATCTGTCTCTCAACTCTCCCTTGTACAGAGATTTCCCATTGTATTTTTTTTAAATCTCTGTATCCTTTTTTTTTTTTTAATAAACTTATTTATTTATTTATTATTTTTGGCTGTGTTAGGTCTTTGTTGCTGCACGCGGGCTTTCTCTTAATTGTGGCGAGCGGGGGCTACTCTTTGTTGCAGTGCGCGGGCTTCTCATTGCAGTGGCTTCTCTTGTTGTGGAGCACGGGCTCTAGGCTCATGGGCTTCAGTAGTTATGGCGCGTGGGCTCTAGAGTGCAGGCTCGGTAGTTGTGGCGCACGGGCTTAGTTGCTCCGTGGCATGTGGGATCTTCCTGGACCAGGGCTCGAACCCGTGTCCCCTGCATTGGCAGGCGGATTCTTAACCACCGCGCCACTAGGGAAGCCCCTAATCTCTGTATCCTTTATCATTAAGCATAAGGTCTAGCACATAGATGAATAAATAAACATGTCATTTTCAAAATGGTTTATCTTTTTTTGTTTTAAGAAATTCTTTCTTACACTGAGATCTGTATTTTCTTCTGCACATTTTAAAGTTTTGTCTTTCACATTAGGTCTGTAATATATCTGGAATTAATTTTTCTGTTTGGTATGATTTAGAGACTTATAATTTTTCCTTCTTGCCATACGGGTATGCCCAGCATCATTTAACGAATAGTTAGTTCTCTTTTCCTCCAGTCAGTTTTAATGTCATGCCTTCTCATCATTTTTTCTGTATATCTAGATCTGTGTCTAAGTTCTGTTTTCTCTTCCTTTGATCTATTTGTCTATCCTTGCATCAAACCAAACTGTCTTAGTTATTTTAGCTTTCCAGTAATTCACAATATCTTATAGGGTAAGTCCTTTTTACATTTTATAATGCTGTTTTTGGTTTTTTTCTTTGTTCTTCCAAATATGTTTTAGAATATGTTCTTCCAAAGCTTTTCAAGTTCCTTGGAAAGTCTTGTTAGGATTTTCATTGGAGTGTATAGATTAATTAGGAGAGAATTAACATCTTTATTATGTTACTCATCATGCACTAAATAGTAATGGAGTACCTCTTGTATACTGGGAACTGGGAATATAGCAGTGAACAAAATTCGCAAATATCCCTGGACTCATGGAGCTTACATTCTAGTAGAAGGAAATATGTTCTATTACTCGTAGTAGCCAAAACTAGGATCAGTCTAAATGTCCATCAAATGTATATCCATACAATGGAATACGACTCAGCAATAAAAAGGAACAAACTATGTATACATGCAGTAACATGGATGAATCTCAAAATATACTGGGTATAAGAATACAGTAGACTACAAAACAAAAAAAAAGAATACAGTAGACTACACATTACCATAGACTACATATTATATGATTCTATTTATGTGAAATGTCTATAAAAGGTAAAATTATAGCAACAGAAAGCAGGTCACTGGTTGCCTGGGGCTTGAAATGGGAATGAGAATTGACTCCTAAATGGTATGAAGGAACTTTTTAGGTTGTGGAAGTGTTATAAAACCGAATTGTGGTGATCATTGCACAACTGTATATATTTACTAAAACTCACTGAATTGTATACTTACAATGGGCAACTTTTATGGTTGTATAAATTATATCTCATAAAGCTATTTAATTATTTTATACCAACTCAGATGTAACTTGAAAACATGCTAAGTCGCAAAGAAGCCAGTCACAAAAAAACACGTTGTGTGAGTCCATTCATATAAAATATCTAGAATAGACAAAGCTATAGAGATAAAAAGTAGATCGGTGGTTGCCTAGGGCTGGGGTGATTGGGAGGGAAATAGGGAGTGACTTGCTAATGGGTATGGGGTTTCTTTTTGCAGTGACAAAAATGTTCTAAAATTGTTGTGGTCATGGTTCCACAACTCTGTAAATATACTAAAAGCCATTGACTTGTACACTTTAAATGGGTGAATTGTATGGTATGTGAATTATCTCAATAAAGCTCTTCTAGAAAATAAATAAAATTATATGCTGTATATGAAGGAGAATCAGTGGAGGGAGATGGTGGTGGGTGGTGGTGAGGAAGGCCTCACTGAGAAGTTACCAGTTGAGCAAAGACTTCAAAGAGATGGGGGATTGAGGCATGTGGATACTTGGGGGAAGAACTTTCTAGGAAGAGGGGATAATCAGTGAAAGATCCTGAGAAGGGAGCATATCTGACATGTTTGAGAAGCAGCAGTAAGGCCAGTGTGGCTGAAATAGAGTGGGCAAGGGAGAGAGCAGTAGGAAGTGAAGCTGGGAGATGGGATCACGTGGGGCCATTGTAAAGACTTGGGTTTTTACAGTAAGGGAGATGGGGAGTCAGTGCAGAGTTTTGCGTAGAGGAGTGACATCATCTGACGTAGGTTTTTAACAGTGGCTGCTGTGCTGAAAATAAACTGAAAGGTAGCATGCGTGGAAGAAGGGAAACCAATTAGAAGGCAGCAGTCTAGGAGAGAGAGAAAAGTGACTGGGACCAAGGTTGAAGAAAAACGTGGCCAGTTTTTTAAATATATTTTGAAGGAAGGAGCAAAAAATTTGCTGACAGATTGGAGATGAGATGTGAGAGAAAGAGAAGAGTCAAAGAAGATGCTATATTGTTTGGCCAGAGAAACTGAGAGGGGGGAAGATGGAGGATAAAGCAGATGGTGGTGGTGGGGGAAATGCCAGGAGTTCTGTTTCTGATATGTTAGAGAAGCCCATCAGACATCCAAGGATGGATTTGAGTAAGCAAATTGAGTTTCTAAATCTGGAATCTAGGAAAGAAGTCCTCAAGTAAAGATTGTATTTAAAGCTATGAACCCTCCAATCCATCAACACAATATACTTAATGCGACTTTACTTTCCCTTAAGACAGGCTTTTATAAATTGTTAACCTTCCCCTGCCTCCAAAGACAATAAATACGTTAATTTTCCTGTATTTCAGGATCTTCAAGATGAAGTTCAAAGGGAGAATACTAACCTGCAAAAACTGCAGGCCCAGAAACAGCACGTCCAGGAACTGCTTGAAGGGCTGGATGAGCAGAAAGCTCAGCTGGAGGAGCAACTGCAGGAAGTCAGAAAGAAGTGTGCCGAGGAGGCCCAGCTGGTAGCGTCTGGCGGTTTACTGCTGCCTGCGTCTGTGCCTTAGTTGCTTTTGCTGGCTTAAGATGGAAACATTCTCTGCTTCTTGTTGCTTTTACTGTTAGGTGGCAGTCTAGTCAACATGAAGTTCAGGGAATTGAAGGAGATGGGGCATGTTTCATCCAGAAATTACAGGGGAAATAGGACACTTCATATATTTTGTTTTCCAAATTTTAGTTGGAGGTATGGTACCTATGCTTTTCCACTCTCCTCTATCAGTCCCCTGATGGCCCTTTTCTACAAAAAAAATACATCAAAAAAACCACCAAAATAGTACACTAAACAAATAAGCATAATGCATTATGGAATGTTTTAATGACATTTCTTTTTTTAATCCCCCTTTCTTCTCATTCACCTCCATGTTATAGATCTCATCCCTGAAAGCTGAATTAACTAGTCAAGAATCACAGATCTCCACTTATGAAGAAGAGCTGGCCAAAGCTAGGGAAGAGCTGAGTCGCCTACAGCAAGAAACAGCAGAGTTGGAGGAGAGTGTGGAGTCAGGGAAGGCGCAGCTGGGACCTCTTCAGCAGCACCTGCAAGATTCACAGCAGGAAATAAGTTCAGTAAGTCTTTGTGGCAGTGAAAAATACACTCAAATGGGCCCTCACATATCCTTTTAGTAAATAATGTTTTCTCGATCTGCTTCTTCTCCCTCTGCCTAGTTTATTTTTCATTTTCAGTCATTTTATATGAATAGGCTTCTTGTCACCTGTCATAAGTTAAAACTGTCATGTATCTTGTACATCTTATGGTTATCACTGGAGTCTGGTTGAGTGTGCAGGATTTGTAGTTAGATGGTTTAGGTTTAAATGCCGGCTCTGCTTCTTACTGCCTCAGTCTTCTCAGTATCAGATTCCTCATCTTTAAAATTGGAGGACTTGGGGGACTTGCCTGGTGGCGCAGTGGTTAAGAATCCACCTGCCAATGCAGGGGACATGGGTTAGAGCCCTGGTCCGGGAAGATCCACATGCCCCGGAGCAACTAAGCCCGTGCGCCACAACTACTGAGCCTGCACTCTAGAGCCCGCGAGCCACAACTACTGAGCCCACGTGCCACAACTACTGAAGCCCATGTGCCTAGAGCCCCTGCTCCACAGCAAAAGAAGCCACTGCAATGAGAAGCCTGCACACCACAACAAAGAGTAACCCCCACTCGCTGCAACTAGAGAAAGCCCACGCGCAGCAATGAAGACCCAACGCAGCCAAAAATAAATTTATTTTTAAAAAAATGGAGAATTGGGAATTCCCTGGTGATCGAGTGGTTAGGACTCTGCCCTTCCACTGCCGAGGGCCCAGGTTTAACCCCTGGTCGGGGAACTAAGATATCCCATAAGCTGCGTGGCGTGGCCAAATTTTAAAAAATAAATAAAATTGGAGAATTAACAGTACTCCTCTACCTCCTAGAGCTGCTTGTAAAGTTTAAATGAGGCAAAACCAGTGAGACATTAGAGCACAGTGTTTGGTAAATAATTGCTCACTATGTGTTGCTTATAATAACCCAGTGTCTTCCCTTTTGGGATTCTTAAAATCAGTTTTGCTCATTTAGAGACCTGTATTTTTTGTAATTAGGAAATTGTTCTTTATATAGATAAATATGCAGTGTTACGGTAGGTCCAGAATATAGATCCTTCGCTATGCTATTTCTTGACGTCCCTAAATGGAGAATAATATTTTATAGAATGATGGTAAGATGGTTAGATGTGCATAGAGTTAATGTAGCCCATTCCTTTCATTTTGAATTTGAACAAACTGAAGCCAAGGAAGGTTAAGTAACTTGCCTATGGTTACATAGCCTTCAAAAGAGCCACAGCCTAAAATTCAGATCTTCTAAAACCTGGTCAGTTAATTATTATACATAATGAAGTCCTTCCCCTTGATATGCTTCCCTCCCTCCTCTTGTCTGGCAGGTGAATACCTGCTCACTCATCTTGCAAGACATAGCTTAACCTCTTATTTCTTTGTGGCATTTTCTGAACCCTGCCTTTATTGGACATTGTACTTCTGTTATAGCAATCATAACATTTCCCCCTGCACATTTGTTTATGTGTCTATCTCCCTCAGTAGATGGAGCTTTTTGGTCTAGAAACATACATTTTTATCCTAACATTTAGCACAGTTCTTGTCCCAGTGTAGGTACTCAATAAACAGGTAGGAAACCCAAAAGAAAGTCATCCTAGTGGGAATGGTACCAGATAAATGGACAGTCTTTAAAATAGTTTTCTTTGAGTTTTTAAAAAAACTGTTGTTTAAAGTATAATTTATAGACCATAAAATTAACCAGTTTTTTCAGTGCTCTTTCTACTCTGCCACCAAACACCATGACAGTCTCTGTCATTGGAAATCGAAATGAACACGGTGCACTGGGCGGTGTTTCCTTTTCTTTTTTCCTTCAGTAATAACAAACACGATTGCACAGTCACTCATAAAATGTTCGTTACTCTCCCCACCCAACAACATCCTGATGTTTAGTTTAAACTGTTAGCTTGAAGCATTAGGCATTTCAACAATAAAAAAACCATTCTCTTTTCAGTATACCTTCAATTTTTTATTTCTTATAAATATTCAATTGAATATTTCCATTTGTGGTGGAAGTTTGCTGATTTACTGGAAGTTCATTCTGTTCCCCAGAAATGTCACTTGGGTGGCCCTGCTGGGCTAAAATGCAAAGTCCAAGTACTGATTTTTGAACCCAGAGTTCTGTGTAAGATCCAAAAAAAAAAAATTAACCAGTTTTAAGGATCCAATTCAATGATTTTCAGTAAATTTTAGAGTTGCTCAAACATCCCAATCCAGTTTTAGAACATTTCCATCACTCCCAAAAGATCCTTGTGCCCATTTATAGTCAGTCCCCACTCTTACCCCTAGGTAACTACTAATCTATGTTTTGCTTCTATAAATCTGCCTTTTCTGAACATTTCATATAGAGAAAATCAAGCACTGTGTGGTCTTTCTCATGTGGTTTCTTTCACTTAGCATAATGTTTTTGAGGCTCATCCATGTTGTAGCATGTAACAACATTATAGTCCATTGTATAAGGTATTTTGTTTATCCATTCATCAATTAATGGGCATTTGGATCCTTTCCACTTGTTGACTATTACAAATAATGCTGCTTTGAATTTTGTATTTGCATACAATTCTTTGTGTGGACATATGTCTTCATTCCTCTTGGATATGAAAGTTGTTTCTATTGTAAAGTTATGTTAAACTTTTTTTTTTTTAACTTTAAATTGCCAAACTTTTCCAAAGTGGCTGTACCATTTTATGCTCCCCCTAGCAGTGTATGAGGGTTCCAGTTTCTCCACATTCTTACCAACACTTAATTGTCTTTTTGATTATAGTCATTCCTGTAGATGTAAAGTGGTACTTCATAGTTTTTAATTTGTAGTTCTCTTATGACTAGAGATGTTGATCATCTTTTCATGTGCTTATTAGCCATTTGTATATCCTTTTGGATGAAACATCTGTTTAAGTCTCTTGCCCATTTTTAAAAAATGGGTTCTTCTTCTTCTTATTATTATTATAAGAGTTTTAAAAAATATATGTGTATTCTGGAGATAAGTCCTTTATCAGATAGTTAGTTGATTTGCAAATAGTTTCTCCCAGTCTCTGGCTTGTCTTTTCATTTTCTTTTCTTTGACTTTTTTGAAAGAGGATTTCTTTCAAAGGAAGGAGCATAAATGAGAAAAATAGAAAGGACTCCGGATATTATAAATTATCAGAGAGAAAATAAAACAGTGTTTTTGAGCATGGAAAATAGTTTCAGCAGGCTGTACTACCAAGTGTGCCAGAATATATTTGGTATCTGTGAAAGGAATTAGATCCTTGTGTCTGATCTCCAAACCTTAAGAATAAACATACCAAACTGTTACACTTGACTCAGTGACTATATGTCTTTCCACAGAGGGCCTATAAAAAAGAAGTTGCTCTCGAAAGCTTAACTATAGCTTTTCTGGGAAAAGAAATAACTAAAGAAAAATGTTCTGACTTGCTGAATTTTTATTTTTACTTCTTACCTTGTATTTGCAAGAAAACAAAGAACCGTTGACCTTAACTCTATGTAACTTACTTATACAATATATACTATTTATCCAAGTATTTCTGGCACTCTAAATGTTTATTGTACTTTTCTTGCACAATTTGCAAAGAGCTTGTGTTAGTTGTGTGATTTTTTTTTTTTTTTCCCCGTATCCTCTAAGTTTACGTAGAGAGTAAGGCTTAGTGACAGGTGCATGGGAGAACCAGACACAGGAAAGCCTAGTTGTGTTCATGATTCTGTTGATTGTCTCAGAAATAACTATAAGGAACAAACTGTCCTAAATAGAACTTTCTGATAGGCAAGTATTTAATCCTACTGTTTCATCTGTATGATGGGTATTATTTAGTATTAATGTTTTAAATTTTAAACTGCAAGGTAGTAGTGGGCATTAAAATTGATTTAATGGTCATGATAAATTTTTTAAATGAAATAAGGGAGACCAGGGAATATCAGCATGCATTACACGCAGTAAGGGTAAGTATTACTTCGTGGAACTTGTTTTACCACTGTATGTGCGTGTGTGTGTGTATAATTATATATATGATGTATGCATCTATATATGTGTGTTTATGTATATAAATACACACAGAGAGACATGTTCAAACGTATATATTTACTGGGTCAAGGAATCTATTTCTTTCTATGGATTAAAGTAAAAGTAAGTTTATAAGCCACTGCTCTGTAACACTAGGAATATACAAGGCCTATGCTGTGTATTAATAAATGTGTAGTATTTTTGGATTGTTAGTTTAAATCCTAAATACAATGCAGTTTGGTAGATATGTACATATATGCTTACTGATGCCCACTGTTTAAATTTATAAGCATAACAGTTGTGTTTTTCAGTGAATGTATATTAAGCACTTACAGTATGCATCATTGTGCTAGATGTTGGAGATACAAAGTTGATAACAAAAATTGTGGTCTCTACCCTCAGGCTCAAGTCTTTAACTTTTTAAAAATAGAGTGAATTAGTGGAAAAGGAACAGGAAAATTTAATTGCTATAATAGTGACAAATGCAGTGTGCCAGGCACTTTTACACACATTGTCCATCTTTTACATAGGCCTTTACATTTTACAGAGTTCTTTCAAATCTATCTTTTGCTACACTTAACAGTCATCTATGGAGATAGTTCTTACTACCTTTATGGATTAAGAAATGGAGGCTTGGAGAGGTTACTTTGACTAAGATCACCTAACTAGAAGGTGATAGAGCTAGATTTACATCTGTCTCCCAGTCCAGATGTTCTTTTCCCAGGTTATGACCCTGAAAAGACCTTTGGTAAATTACAGATTCCAAATTGAGCAACTTAAAAACCTTATGGGGAATGTTAGGGGAATAAGATTAGTTAACAGAGCCTTGATTTACAAAATGTCAATAGGTAATTTTTATATTTGCTAAAAACAAAAAATACAACATGCTAATAAAGAGGACTCCAATATAATTAAAATATATATTTTTTTGTGAAAATGGGTGCTATTCAGTAAAATTCCATTTATTATTCCTTTTCACTAGAAACATTTTTCGATTCTGCTATCTCAGTTTCTTTGAGGTATATGTAAATTTGCTTTTATTGTAGATGTTGGTATAAATAAGCATTTTTTCCTTCCTCTGGTGCCCCACATTTTTCTTTTTATATATATTACAATTTATTGCATACCACTTTTTGTCCCACTGTTGTCCCAGGTGTATAAAGTCACTTGGGTACTGAGGTAAAAAAAACATCCTTTATTTAACCTGTTTGGCATACCTTAGATTTAGAGACTACTTCCTAGGGCTCTAGCCCATTAATAAGTAATGCCAGAGGATAGGACACTAGCTTATTTCACCTTTGTCTTCACTTCTCTTCTTCCCAATAGGAGTATGGATGGCTCCAAAGTCTTGTGTACTCTCCCTCAACTTCCTTTATCTCTCCTAAAGCTTCATCACAAAATCTTCTCTTGCTCTGCCACTGTGCTATCTTTTTCCTAGTACCCTGACCTTTTTTCTAATTATATTCTAAAAGACTGCCAATTTGCAGATATTTGAATTAAAATTCTTAGAGCGTCAGAAGATGTACAAAAAGCAAATCCATATATATTGGAATTTCAAGAGGAGAACTTGCTGGGATGGATTACTAAGTCATGCTGCATTCCTTAATGGAAGCAAATTTATCCTTGACCAAGTCTAAGCATATAATTATTTTTACATTACATGTCTTTCTATTAATAAATTCTATTTTGTATTTCTGCGTTGTGTTGACAGATGCAAATGAAACTGATGGAAATGAAAGAGCTGGAAAACCATAATAATCAATTAAGTTGTTGCAGTAGTCCACACAGCATTCTTGTGAATGGCGCTACAGATTATTGCAGTCTCAGCACCAGCAGCAGTGAAACAGCCAATCTTAATGAGCACACTGAAGGCCAGAGCAACCTAGAGTCTGAGTCCATACACCAGGAGTCTCCAGTGAGTCTAATAGTTCCTTAAATTTCATAATCAACTTCAGAAAAAAAAATTGATTCAGATCGAAGTTTTGTTGACATCATACCTAATGTAAATATGTGGCCTTGCCTTATCTGAGACAGTTGAGAGGCGGAGAATGGGTTGTAACAGTTTTAACTAGTGTAAAAATATAATTTTAACTGATCTATTGTTATAGAGCATGTTTTCAGAATAGTAGTTCTGTAGATAGTAACTTTTAAAAATAGTTTTTAAGTACTCTTGCCCAAAGCTGAAAGTAATTCTTTATTTCATAACATTGAGGACATTTATTTACTGGTTTTTTTGGAGAACACCAACTAATGCAAGAGTGCTGCTGTTATGTATGAGAGCTACAGAGACAAAAGACCTTTAACCCTGTCTTCAAGCTGCACACAGTCTAGTCATGTAACACTGTGTTAAAAGGCTGTGATAAAGTAAGCATAGGATATTCAGGTAGGACAGCTTGGAGGAGGCTCAGAGAAGATGTCATAGGGAAGCTTTACAAGTGGCCATTGAAGTGAGAAAAGGGGTTAAGCAACAGAGAAGGTGGTACATTCCTGGCAGAGGAAACAGCATTAGCATAGGTATGAAATGGGAGAAAACATGCTGCACAGGATCATGAGAAGTTTTTGGAGGATATTTTGTGATGGTGGGGAATGTATTGGTAGGAGATGAGGCTCTCTCCTAGGGGGTTACCTGCATTACCTCTGGTACTTTTTATCAAGATAGAGATGTCTGTGCCCCACTTCAGACTTGTTGAACTAGAGTTTCTGGGTTGGAGCCAGGTACATATATTTTAAAAACAAATTCCATGGGTGATTATGATGTGTACCTAGATAAAAATGACCACTTTTAGGTCAGAAAGGACCAGAGAGTAAGAAATTTGGATTCATCTTGAAGCATTGGGGAATTCATCTTACTACAGTGAGTAGCTATTGAAGAATTTTTAAGCAAGAAGTGACAGGATTGAGTTTACCTTTTAAAAAATGTGGATAGGGAATTCCCTGTTGGTCCAGTGGTTAGGACTCGGCGCTTTCACTGCCGTGGCCCAGGTTCAAGTCCAGGTCAGGGAACTAAGATCCTGTAAGCCGTGTGTTGCAGCCAAAAAAAAAAAAAAAAAAGTGTATAATAGATTGAAGAGTAGGACTGGACACATAGCCATATGGTAGGAGACTGTTGGAATGGTCTGTGTGAGAATTGTTTTAACCTAGACTTAACCAGTAACAGGAGGGATGATGATGAGAAGAATACAAATTTGAGAGATATTAAGGATGTAAAATTAACAGACTTAATATTATTTAGACAGTGCAGTCTTGGATATATTATACAATATTTTTTTAAGCACAAAATGCAGATTACTAGGTTATCCTTCAAAGACATAGGGTGGTATGAAATGGAGATTGCCCTTTGCACTTCTTAGATCAGAAATTTAGATCCAGAAAACAATAGGAAGCCATTGAAGGACTTTTAACCAGAGAGTCATGATCAGATTCACATTTTATATCTATTGCTTTGGCTACCATAAGAAGGCAGATGGGAAGGACACATATTGGAGGCAGAAGGCAGTTGGAAGGTTATTACCACAGTAACACAGACCAGAAATGATGATACTGTAAATGAATGATAGTGACAGTGAAGATGGAGAAGAAAGGAAGGATTTAAGAAAGAGATAGGAGGTAGACTCAGCAAGACTTGGAATATAGCTGGGGGATGACCAA
The DNA here is from genome assembly GCF_028023285.1 of Balaenoptera ricei. Classification (NCBI taxonomy): domain Eukaryota; kingdom Metazoa; phylum Chordata; class Mammalia; order Artiodactyla; family Balaenopteridae; genus Balaenoptera; species Balaenoptera ricei. The sequence goes on along the minus strand of NC_082639.1, from coordinate 42,939,961 downwards.
AGGGAAGTAGTTAAGAAAGACCTGAAGTTTTCTGGCCTTGAGTGGCTTTGATGCTTGGTAATACCATTTTCTTAAGAAAGATTATGGGAGAAGTCATTCACTGAATATGTTCTGCTTGTCTTTTAAAATTTTTTAGTAATATTTGACTATTCTTTGTCCATTTCGCCTGCCAAGTAGAAAATACATTGTAAGTCTATGAAGAATTAATATTTTGTAGGCAAGAAGTAGTCCTGAAATACCGCCTTCTGGTGTGACTGATGAAAACGAAGTGGTGACTACAGCTGTTAAGGAGAAAGTTTGTCCTGAATTTAATAGTGACAGACGTTCAAAAGAGGTAAAAATAATTTTATAAGTAAATGTTTTTATCACTGTCTTCTCAAGATGGGCTGTACACTATTTTAGGCTAAGGAAAGAGAAAAATGTGTTAAGTGGACTTTATGACCACAAAAATATTTGTTATGTTACCATCAGTTGATTTTTCAAACATGTTATTTTATTTTTAAATGTTACCTTTTAAAACTTTGGTTTCTAAAACTTTTTTTTTAATTTAAAATTATTTTTAGGAAGATCCATTTAATGTAGAATCAAGTTCACTGACAAATCCAGTTGCAGATTCAAACTTGGATTTTTTCCAGACTGATCCTTTTGTTGGCAGTAAGTACTCTTATATTTATATTATAGATTTACCAAAAAGGGTTTTAATACATAAGCTGTATAGGAATTTGGGCTTTAGTTTTGAGAGCCTACTCGTTATAACAAAAGTAGAAGGGAGAGTGAGGTTTTATATAGTCAGATTTTAGTATTTGTCCCCTTCAGGCAACTAAGTCCTGGAACTAAGCCTTTGCTTATGTCTCAGGGACCCCTAATTAAGAGTATGTTTCTTCTTCAGAATAGGAGCCCAAAGAAAGAAAGGAGATTGGGCACTCTTAAGTCAACCGGCAATTATTTACCAAAAGTGCCAACACCATGCTTTTAAAAGAGTGGAAATTGTAGTAGTTAGTAGCCTGATCACTGCCCTTAAGGTGCCTACAGTCTTATTGAAGAAATATGAGTTTAATAAATTAAAATGTCTGATGTCATTGTAAACTACGTTAAATACCATTTGTGTCAAAGTTCTTCTTGCTTTTTACTTATTTCCAGACTCACCTTGCGAAACTGATAGGTCAGTTTTTATCAGTTTTAAAGATGGGAAACTGAGGTACATAAATGGAATAATTTGTTTAGAGTCATGACAGAAATGAGCCTGGAAATTAGAACTCTTTTTAAAAAAACTTCTTTATTGATAAAGTGTTAAAAGATATATAAATTGAACATTTAAAGTATACAATTAAATTGTTTGAGTACATTCACAGAGTTGTATAATCCTCACTAAAATCTAATTTTGGAACATTTTTTATCACCCCATAGAGCAACTCCATACCCATTATAAGTCACTTCCCATTCCCCTATCCCCCAGCTCTAGGCAACCACTAATCTACTTTCTGTCTCTGTAGATGTGCATACTTATGGAACTACATTAATACATGTTTATGTCTGGCTTCTTTCATTTAGCCTACAACTCATGTTGTAGTGTGTTTCAATATTTCATTTCTTTTTATCGATGAATATTATTACATTGGATGGATATACCACGTTTTACTTATTCATTGGTTGATGGACATTTGGGTTGTTTCCACTATTTTGGCTCTTTTGAATAATGCTATTTTGAACATTTATATACAAGTTTTTATGTGGATATATGTTTACATTTCTCCGGGGTATATATCAGATCATAGTACTCTATTTAATCATTTGAGGAACTGCCAAACTGATTTCCAAAGTGTCTGTACCATTATGCATTCCCACCAGTATTGTATGTGGGTTGCAGTTTCTCCATGTCTTTGCCAACACTTGTCACTGTCTATCCTTTTGATTATAGCCATCGTAGTGAGTGTGAAATGGTATCTTATTTGGGTTTGATTTGTATTTCCTTAATGACTAACATTGTTGAACATCTTTCTGTGTGGTTATTGGCCATCCATAGATCTTCTTTGGAGAAACATTTATTCAGATCATTTGCCCTTTTTTAAATTGGGTTGTTTGTCTTTTTATTGTTGATTTGTAAGAGTTCTTTACATATTCTGAATATAAATCCCTTATCAAGCATATGCTTTGCAACTATTTTCTTGTGTTCAGTGTTGTCTTAATTTTGATGAAATCTAACTTACCTATTTAAAAATTTTTTTTCACTCGTGCTTTTGATTTCATATCTAAGGTCCAAAGTCATGAAGGTTTACTTTTTCTGCTAAGAGCTTTATAGTTTTAGCTTATTTGATCCATTTTGAGTTAATTTTGTATATGGTGTGAGATAGGGGTCCAACTTTATTCTTTTGCATGTGGATATTCAGTGTCCCAGCACCATTTGTTGAAAAGACAATTCTCTAACCCAGTTGAGTTGTCTTGGAACTCTTGTCAAAAATCAAATGACAATAAATGTATAAGGATTTATTTCTAGACTCTTCAATTCTATAAGCACTTTTTTTTTTTTTTTTTTACCTCAGTGAAACTTAGTGTCTTTGTTTCTAAAGTGTTGATGGTAATACCTATCTAGTAATCCATTGAAAAGTAGAGATTTTATTAGTAAAATTCTTGCTGTCATGCCTGTCTTTTCCCCTCCATCTGTAATCTGACCTTGTGGTCAAGAGGTAAGTATAGTTGGCTCTGATTCAGATTTGCCTCTTTTATGAGGTGTACTGATGTTCTGCCCTTACTTATTACTTTTTAAAAATATTTCCTAAAGGTGGATGGCATTCATTGTTTTATCTACTTTGAGGTAGAGTTAATGAAACAGACTTTGCTTTAAGAAACTTTGCTTTTGTTTTAAAGTTACCCTTTAAGTAATGGTGCCACAACAGTGAATATTGTGATTTTGATTTCTGCTTATTTATTTTATCACAGATGATCCTTTCAAGGATGATCCTTTTGGGAAAATTGGTTAGTATATTATTGAGGTCCTTCTTAGCTTTAATTTGATTCTACTTAATTATAATCTTATGTTATATTTAGGAATGAGATCTCACAGTTGGGTAGTTATAGGAAATGGACTTCCTTTTTATTCAGTTTTAAAATTGACCCAAGCCCTCACTAAGATGTTGTATGTGCCTGGCATTTTCAGAGAAAAAGTGGTAGATACTTGTGAATTTGCTTAATAAACTGTTAGCTGTACTTTATAAAAAAAGATATTAGTGCTTGTACTTTGATGCTTTTAATAGTATTTACACTGATTTCTCCTTATTAGCCAAGGATTAGATAAACAAAATGATCTACATTACTACAGGGTTTAGAACTTTTGTTTTCCTAAGATTAAAGCCTATTTGAATGAATGGGGGAAGAGTAAAGATCTTAAAGAATTACTAAGTGTTAAGCTTTTTAAGATATTCTTTCTCTGGGATTTTTGCATTAGAATAAAGCAAATCTTGTGTACCATTTAGTTATGCTTCCCAAACCTGTTCCAAACTATTGGCTGTTACCCTTGAGCTCAGAGGGAGAAATACATTTAGAAGTTTTTGTTGTTTCTTTAGTTATGATAGCATAGAATAAGGGTCTCAAAATGGGATCACTTGATATTATATGCTAATTAAAAAATAAGTTTATTAGGTGAAAGACTCTGTCTTTTATCAAAGCCACAAAGGAAACTGTGATTCTGTCCCCACCCCCAAAATTAAAATCGCCCGTTTAGAGGAATTATTTAATCCTAGCATGTAGGCAACATTTGTGTAGTAAGTGTTGGAATTACTGATTTGCTTTGAATGAATGATGAACAAGTAGGAAAGAATGTTAATTAAAGCTATTTAACTAGATGCAACTGCCTATACTTTTTTCTGACCAAATAAGTAGTCAAAATATAAAGTACCTAACTTAGATTCTACAGGAGTTCAAAATGCCTTTTAATTAAGTCAGTTGTCCTGCCTTTGGTGACAGGAAATTTAGAGTAATAATTTTGTAATCTCTCATATTTGTGTTGTATTTTCTTAGATCCATTTGGAGGTGATCCTTTCAAAGGTTCAGATCCATTTGCATCTGACTGTTTCTTCAAGCAATCTTCTACTGATCCTTTTGCCACTTCAAGTACTGACCCTTTCAGTGCAGCCAGCAATAGCAGTAATACGTCGGTAAGTAGGAGGGTTAAAAAATGTTAAATGGATAACAGATGTTCTGAAAGAGTTTCTTTTTTTCTTTTTTAAGAGCAGACAGTTTATTGAGCAGAAAACTAGTGAAATAACACACCATTAATCATTGCTAGATAGTAAATCCTTGAGGGTAGGAACTATATCTTATAAAACATTTAGCACACATGCCCTGCCTGTACTGTGGTTAAGTGGTCAATAAATATATGTTAACTTCGGTTTAATGGTCAGAGAAGAAGTAGGGAAAGAGACAAATGTAGAAAAAAAATGATAAAAACAATTTACCTATAAAGTCATACACTATTTGAGTCATCTTTCAAATCCGAAGGATATAAATAATTCAGTACTCTAGACAAGAAAATTACTTGCCAAACTGCCACTAACTCCTGGGAATGAGAATCAGACACCTTCCTGGTAAATCCTATTCCTTCCACATGGCAATATCAGGCATATACGTTACAAGTGAAGAACTAATTGGCCAAGTATATTTTATCTTTAAGAGAATGGGTATACAGTGGATCTTTTGGATTCTGTCTGCAAATGAGTTTCTTGAAATACACAGTGATGAAAGAATCCTCTTGTAGATTACTTCTGATGGACCATATAAAAATTTCAGTCTCATTGAACCCATCTCATTTTTGGTTCAGACTGGTACTTCACACCTTGATCACCCATTGGAATTGACTAGAATAACTCATGTCATCCAAATATCAAGTCCACCCTTCAAAGGATCAAATTTTATCCCATTGGAGATATTAAAAATAAATGATTAAAAATCCATAAGCCAGTGTTCAGTAAAGCTTTTTAAAAATGTTTGGTATGCATTATTGAAATAATGAAATCAATTTAAAAGGAACAGCATTGATTTTTAAAAAAAAAAATCATTTCTGTTATTTTATAGACATATCTGGAGTGTTATTCTTGTAAAGAAGTATAAATTCCCACTAAATGTCAGACTCTCTTGATAACATATACATAGAACAACGATTACTATTTAATAACCATGAACTATGATCCCGGTACTTCTGTGTGCTTCACAGTCATAATTTCTAATCTTCACATCAATCTTGCAAAGTAGGTGTTGGTGTCCCTATTTTAATAATAAGGACACCGGGACTCAGAAAAATTAACTAAGTTCAGACAACTAAGTGCTTTATCATCTGGAGGCTTTGAAAACAAAATCTTTATGTTATGGATATTTAAACACATGCAAAATAGAGTAACATAATGAAATATTTTAACTTCCATGTATCTATCACCCAATTTCAATAATTATGAATGGTTTTGGAGGGCTTTTTAATTGCTTTTTTTCGTGTTTGTTTGGTTTGTTTTAAAGTTTTTATTTGAAGACTTATTTTTTGAGGCAGGATATTTCACATCTGTAAGTAAACCAGACCTAGAAAGGAACAGTTGATTGACAGGCATGTGAAGCAAAAATGTTGTCTTTTAATACTCTTAGATTAAGAAAACTTCCTTAAAAGAGTAATTGATTCTTTTAAAGATAATAGACTTTGGTGTTCTTGAATTACTTCCTTATTGTATTCTAATACAGTATTCAGTACTGTATTCAGCTACTTGGCCAGCAACTGGTTTTTTCCACTGATGTAAAACTAAGCAAATGCCTCTGTAACTAAATATTTGTGGTTTCCACAGGCTACTGGATACTCTGTTTTCCTACAACACTTAGTTTGCAGTGTGGGCCCATTTGCCAAATTTTTTTCAAATTGGCTGCAACCTGAATTCTTTTCCTCTCACCTTATTTTAGCCTCTCATTATCCACTCTTATCGTTTAAAGAGCAAGAAAGCCAAAGCAGCTCTTCCTCATTTAAAAATAAACAAGTTTCTTTTGTTCCTCTTCCCTGGTGAAACTTTTCTACCATTCATTCTACTTCCTTTTTCCCTTTTCTCCCCAGATTTTGAAAGCAAAAATGCCCTTGCTGACAGCTCTTAATTTCTCCATTCAAAACTAAACTAAACACCAAATTTAGTGTTTGGTGGCAATATAACAATAGTTACTTTTATCTAATCTCTTCTATGCTCCAGGCATGGTGCTAAATTCTTTTCATGTGTTACCTCATTCAAGCATCACAGTAATCCTATGAGGCTCATGTTTCGTCCTCATTTTAAAGATAAAGATCAATAAATGAGAGGTTAAGTGTAAGTTAGTAAGTGATACAACTAAATTCAGACCGTGGTCTACCTGACCAAAATCTAAGGTCTTCACCACTATAGTCTAAAATTTAAACTCATTTCTTCGTAGCTACAAACCCCTGTTTTTTGTCATCTTCCTTCTTTTCAAACGGGCCTCTGTTAATGCCTCCAGACATGAATCTCTCCCCACAAATCTTTCCTATTCCTTCAAGGATGGTCTCTGTTCTCAGAGGGACATAATTTTAAAAACCAAACCAAAGAAACAAGTGCCATTTCCTACTATTCTAGCTAGTGTATGGTAGCTACTGTGTACGTGCTAAGTCATACTGTGAAATGAGAGAGTGGATGGCTGATGCAGAAGAGAGAATTTCAGTGATAAATTAGGTGACTTTGTAGGAGGATTTTGGAACATTAATTCTATAAAATTATACCATCTGTATTTTAGTCATGAAAATTACTTTTGTGTACTAAATTGCCTAATTATCAAACTGAACATAACATAAAGAGTTTTGTGGCCACTTATTCCCTCATGGGCTGCACAGTCCATCCTGTTCCCCTTGCTGTCCCAGTGGCCTTTTAGGTTGGTTGCACAGTGTATGATAAAGGAATAGAAATAAAACCTGACGCACAGGTAAGCATACTTTTTCTATTTCTCTCTGTGATGGTACACAAAATCTGCAAGCTATTGTTAAAAATCAGGGCTGTTAGTTTTTCCTTCTCTCAAAGTTTAGAGAAGAAGCAGTAATAGTTGGTGACTTTAGTTATCGTGTCTGTGACTGTCTCTCACACTGGCATTTTAACTGTTAGGAACCATGGAGAGTTACTTTGCTATACAGACCAACTTGATATTTTTCCCCCTTGATTGCTATTTATTCATTCAGCAGATAGAGTATAAGGTAGTGTGTTCATTTTATAAAAATGTAAGTTAAGGTAAGCATCAGTTAAAATAAGTACTATCATTTTCAGTTCTGAAAACATCACTAGCATTTACTTCTTTCTGCTAGTAGTTTTGTTTTAATGGGTCCTCTTTTATAAAAAGAGAATATACTCTAAGTCCCAGTTAGCATTGCTTCTCTCTTTTCAAATACATGTTTTACTAGAGCTCTCCAATATCCTTTGACATTTAATTGTTAATGCCCAATTTCTTGATAATTAGAAATGGATCCTGTAATACAGATGACATTGCTAGTCATGAGTCAGAGTAGGAGATAAATATTCCAAAACTCTTTTCATGCCCCTTTTATCTAACTGTATGCCAAGGCTTTTGGCTGGCCTCTTAAAAAGAGCCTGATGCCAGAAAGTTAGTTCGGTTATCTTCTTAAATATACATTTTGTTTGACTATGATTTAAAAACAAAGTAAAGTAGGAAGACAGTTCAGTAGTTAGAATCTCTGGCTTCTGGTGAAGTCCTCACTCTTTGTAGCCTCTCACCCTTGCCATTTGATCCAGATTTTTACATGGCTTATTATTGAAAGCAGCTGAATTTTTTTAGCAGAAAGCACTCTCCCTCGCTCAAATTCTCTTTCTCTGCCTCCCCTTCTCTTTCTCTCTCACACATTAACATTAGAGGAAGCTGAGTAAAGGGCATATGAGAAGTCTCTGTATTATTAGGGATGGGATTGTGATTGGAGCGGGGCACATGAAGACTTTTGAGATGTTAGCAGTTTCCTGGGAGGTGATTGCATAGGTGTTCACTTGATACTTATTTATTAAACTGTACATAATGTTCCATACGTTTTTCTGAATGTATGTTATGTTTCACAGTAAAAGATTAGAAAATGATATGTATCATTTCAGTTTAATAAGTTTACAAATCAGTAGGGGTAAGCATTTGCTCCTAATTGATTTAGAGTTTGTAAAGAATATTTTCTTTGGTGTGGCAGTGAGGTCTCAGCTCTGAAATGTCACCTCTCTGAGTCATGACTTGTGTAATTTGTTTAGGTGGAAACATTAGAGCACAATGATCCTTTTGCTCCTGGTGGGACGGCTGTGGTTGCAGCCAGCGATTTGGGTAAGGAGATAATTTATCAGTCTCTTTCAACAGTAACCACCACCCTCTCTTTAAGCATCTTTCTTTTCGTGTCCAAATATATTCATCCTGTTTACTTATTTATGGCATTAAAATGATCGCATAGCTATATCCTGTTGCATTCTACCAATAATAAGAATGGTGTTTTTGTATCACTTTCTACTTATCATTCATTATCTTTTATTGTTCTTATTAAACAGCTTAATATGTACTCTAGCCAGTGTCAGTAAAACCAATAAAAACCCTTTTTGCTTTATAAAAGGCAGCGTTGCTTGGCAGTTTCAAACTCAGCATTAATTCTTATGGATCTTGACCTATATTTAAAAATTAGTGGCTTCCCATAGGTACTGATATTAGCTTTACAAATAGTACATAGGTCCTGTTAATAAGACAGAGAAGAACTAAATGTTATTCTGGTACCCAGTTTTCATGCTTTATTTATGGAATCTAATTTTCCATTTATCCTTTTTTTTCATTTTTTTTTAAGCTTGTATATTTATTTATTTATTTATTAACATCTTTATTGGACTATAATTGCTTTACAATAGTGTGTTAGTTTCTGCTGTATTACAAAGTGAAGCAGCTATACATATACATATATCCCCATAACTCCTCCCTCTTGTGTCTCCCTCCCATCCTCCCTATCCCACCCCTCTAGGTGGCCGCAAAGCACTGAGCTGATCTCCCTGTGCTATGTGGCTGCTTCCCACTAGCTAGCTATTTTACATTTGGTAGTGTATATATGTCAGTTCTACTTCTCTCACTTTGTCCCAACTTACCCTTCCCCCTCCCCGTGTCCTCAAGTCCATTCTCTACATCTGTATCTTTATTCCTGTCCTCCCCCTATGTTTTTCAGGACCTTTTTTTTTTTCTAGATTCCATATATATGTGTTAGCATATGGTATTTGTCTTTCTCTTTCTGACTTACTTTACTCTGTATGACAGACTCTAGGTCCATCCACCTCACTACAAATAACTCAATTTCATATCTTTTCATGGCTGCGTAATATTCCATTGTATATATGTGCCACACCTTCTTTATCCATTCATCTGTCAATGGACACTTAGGTTGCTTCCATGTCCTGGCTATTGTAAACAGGGCTGCAATGAATATTGTGGTACATGACTGTTTTTGAATTATGGTTTTCTCAGGGTATATGCCCAGTAGTGGGATTGCTGGGTTGTATGGTAGTTCTATTTTTAGTTTTTTAAGGAACCTCCATACTGTTCTCCATAGTGGCTGTATCAATTTACATTCCCACCAACAGTGCAAGACAGTGCCCTTTTCTCCACACCCTCTCCAGCATTTATTGTTTGTAGATTTTTTGATGATGGCCATTCTGACTGGTGTGAGGTGATACCTCATTGCAATTTTGATTTGCATTTCTCTAATGATTACTGATGTTGAGCATCCTTTCATGTGTTTGCTGGCGATCTGTATATCTTCTTTGGAGAAATGTCTATTTAGGTCTTCTGCCCATTTTTGGATTGGGTTGTTTGTTCTTTTGATATTGAGCTGCATGAGCTGCTTGTATATTTTGAAGATTAATCCTTGTCCGTTGATTTGTTTGCAAACATTTTCTCCCATTCTGAGGGTTGTTTTTTCATCTTGTTTATGGTTTCCTTTGCTGTACAAAAGCTTTTAAGTTTCATTAGGTCCCATTTGTTTATATTTCTTTTTATTTCCATTTCTCTAGGAGGTGGGTCAAAAAAGATCTTGCTGTGATTTATGTCAAAGAGTATTCTTCCTATGTTTTCCTTTAAGAGTTTTATAGTGTCTGGCCTTACATTTAGGTCTTCAATCCATTTTGAGTTTATTTTTGTGTATGGTGTTAGGGAGTGTTCTAATTTCATTCTTTTACATGTAGCTGTCCAGTTTTCCCAGCACCACTTACCAAAGAGGCTGTCTTTTCTCCATTGTATATTCTTGCCTCCTTTATCAAAAATAAGGTGACCATATGTGCATGGGTTTATCTCTGGGCTTTCTATCCTGTTCCATTGATCTATATTTCTGTTTTTGTGCCAGTACCATACTGTCTTGATTACTGTAGCTTTATAGTATAGTCTGAAGTCTGGGAGCCTGATTCCTCCAGCTCTGTTTTTCTTTCTCAAGATTGCTTTGGTTATTCGGGGTCTTTTGTTTTTCCATACAAATTGTGAACTTTTTTGTTCTAGTTCTGTGAAAAATGCCATTGGTAGTTTGATAGGGATTGCACTGAATCTCTAGATTGCTTTGGGTAATATAGTTATTTTCACAATGTTGATTCTTCCAATCCAAGAACATGGTATTCTCTCTCCATCTGTTTGTATCATCTTTAATTTCTTTCATCAGTGTCTTATAGTTTTCTGCATACAGGTCTTTTGTCTCCTTAGGTAGGTTTATTCCTAGGTATTTTATTCTTTTGTTGCAGTGGTAAATGGGAGTGTTTCCTTAGTTTCTCTTTCAGATTTTTCATCATTAGTGTACAGGAATGCAAGAGATTTCTGTGCGTTAATTTTGTATCCTGTTACTTTACCGCATTCAGTGATTAGCTCTAGTAGTTTTCTGGTAGCATATTTAGGATTCTCTATGTATAGTATCATGTCATCTGCAAACACTGACAGCTTTACTTCTTCTTTTCTGATTTGGAATCCTTTTATTTCTTTTTCTTCTCTGATTGCCGTGGCTAAAACTCCCAAAACTATGTTGAATAATAGTGGTGAGAGTGGACAACCTTGTCTTGTTCCTGATCTTAGAGGAAATGGTTTCAGTTTTTCACCATTGAGAATGATGTTGTCTGTGGGTTTCTCATATATGGCCTTTACTATGTTGAGGTAAGTTCCCTCTATGCCTACTTTCTGGAGGGTTTTTATCATAAATGGGTGTTGAATTTTGTCAAAAGCTTTTTCTGCATGTATTGAGATGATCATATGGTATTTCTCCTTCAGTTTGTTAATATGGTTTATCACATTGATTGATTTGCATATACTGAACAATCCTTGCATTCCTGTGATAAACCCCACTTGATCATGTTGTATGATCTTTTTAATGTGTTGCTGGATTCTGTTTGCTAGTATTTTGTTGAGGATTTTTGCATCTGTGGTCATCAGTGATGTTTCTTTCTTTGTGACATCTTTGTCTGGTTTTGGTATCACGGTGATGGTGGCCTCATAGAATGAGTTTGGGAGTGTTCCTCCCTCTTCTATATTTTGGAAGAGTTTGAGAAGGATAGGTGTTACCTCTTCTCTAAATGTTTGATAGAATTCGCCTGTGAAGCCATCTGGTACTGGGCTTTTGTTTGTTGGAAGATTTTTAATCACAGTCTCAATTTCAGTGCTTGTGATTGGTCTGTTTATATTTTCTGTTTCTTCCTGGTTCAGTCTCGGAAGGTTGTGCATTTCTAAGAATTTGTCCATTTCTTCCAGGTTGTCCATTTTATTGGCATAGAGTTGCTTGTAGTGATCTCTCATGATCCTTTGTATTTCTGCAGTGTCAGTTGTTATTCCTCCTTTTTCATTTCTAATTCTATTGATTTGAGTCTTCTCCCTTTTATTCTTGATGAGTCTGGCTAATGGTTTATCAATTTCGTTTATCTTCTCAAAGAACCCGCTTTTAGTTTTATTGATCTTTGCTATTGTTTCCTTCATTTCTTTTTCATTTCTTTCTTTTTTTTTTTTTTATAAAGTCTCTTTATTCTTTTTTTTAAAAATTAATTAATTAATTAATTTATGGTTGTGTTGGGTCTTCGTTTCTGTGCGAGGGCTTCCTCTAGTTGCGGCAAGTGGGGTCCACTCTTCATCGCGGTGCGCGGGCCTCTCACTATCACGGCCTCTCTTGTTGGGGAGCACAGGCTCCAGACGCGCAGGCTCAGCAATTGTGGCTCATGGGCCTAGTCGCTCCACGGCATGTGGGATCTTCCCAGACCAGGGCTCGAACCCGTGTCCCCTGCATTGGCAGGCAGATTCTCAACCACTGCACCACCAGGGAAGCCCTTCATTTATTTCTGATCTGATCTTTATGATTTCTTTCCTTCTGATAACTTAGGGGTTTTTGTGTTCTTCTTTCTCTAATTGCTTTAGGTGTAAGGTTAGGTTGTTTATTTGAGATGTTTCTTGTTTCCTGAGGTAGGATTGTACTGCTATAAACCTCCCTCTTAGAAATGCTTTTGCTTCATCCGTAGGTTTTGGGTCGTCGTGTTTTCATTGTCATTTGTTTGGCGGTACTTTTTGTTTTCCTCTTTGATTTCTTCAGTGATCTCTTGGTTATGTAGTAATGTATTGTTTAGCCTCCATGTGTTTGTATTTTTTACAGATTTTTTTCCTGTAATTGATATCTACTCTCATAGCGTTGTGGTCAGAAAAGATACTTGATACGATTTCAATTTTCTTAAATTTACCAAGGCTTGATTTGTGACCCAAGATATGATCTATCCTGGAGTATGTTCCATCAGCACTTGAGAAGAAAGTGTATTCTGTTGTTTTTGGATGGAATGTCCTATAAATATCAATTAAGTCCATCTTGTTTAATGTATCATTTAAAGCTTGTGTTTCCTTATTTATTTTCATATTGGATGATCTGTCCATTGGTGAAAGTGGAGTGTTAAAAGTCCCCTACTATGATTGTGTTACTGTCGATTTCCCCTTTTATGGCTGTTAGTATTTGCCTTATGTATTGTGGTGCTCCTATGTTGGGTGCATAGATATTTACAATTGTTATATCTTCTTCTTGGATTGATCCCTTGGTCATTATGTAGTGTCCTTCTTTGTCTCTTTTAGTAGTCTTTATTTGAAGTCTTATTTTGTCTGATATGAGAATTGCTACTCCAGCTTTCTTGTGATTTCCATTTGCATGAGATGTCTTTTTCCATCCCCTCACTTTCAGTCTGTATGTGTCCCTAGGTCTGAAGTGGGTCTCTTGTAGACAGCATATATACGGGTCTTGTTTTTGTATCCATTCAGCCAGTCTGTGTCCCTTTGTTGGACCATTTAATCCATTTACATTTAAGGTAATGATCGATATGTATGTTCCTATTACCATTTTCTTAATTGGTTTGGGTTTGTTATTGTAGGTCTTTTCCTTCTCTTGTGTTTCCTGCCTAGAGAAGTTCCTTTAGCATTTGTTGTAAAGCTGGTTTGGTGGTTCTGAATTCTCTTAGCTTTTGCTTGTCTGTAAAGGTTTTAATTTCTCTGTCGAATCTGAATGAGATCCTTGCTGGGTAGAGTAATCTTGGTGGTAGCTTTTTCCCTTTCATCACTTTAAATATGTCCAGCCACTCCCTTCTGGCTTGCAGAGTTTCTGCTGAAAGATCAGCTGTTAACCTTATGGGGATTCCCTTGTATATTATTTGTTGTTTTTCCCTTGCTGCTTTTAATATTTTTTCTTTGTATTTAATTTTTGATAGTTTGATTAATATGTGTCTTGGCATATTTCTCCTGGATTTATACTGTGTGGGACTCTCTGCACTTCCTGAACTCGATTGACTATTGCCTTTCCCATATTAGGGAAGTTTTCAACTATAATGTCTTCCAATATTTTCTCAGTCCCTTTCTTTTTCTCTTCTTCTTCTGGGACCCCTATAATTCGAATGTTGGTGCATTTAATGTTGTCCCAGAAGTCTCTGAGACTGTCCTCAATTCTTTTCATTCTTTTTTCTTTATTCGGCTCTACGGTAGTTACTTCCACTATTTTATCTTACAGGTCACTTCTCCGTTCTTCTGCCTCAGTTATTCTGCTATTGATTCCTTCTAGAGAATTTTTAATTTCTTTTATTTTGTGGTTCATCATTGTTTGTTTGCTGTTTAGTTCTTCTAGGTCCTTATTAAACGTTTCTTGTATTTTCTCCATTCTGTGTCCAACATTTTGGATTCTCTTTACTATCATTACTCTGAATTCTTTTTCAGGTAGACTGCCTATTTGCTCTTCATTTGTTTGGTCTGGTGGGTTTTTACCTTGCTCCTTCATCTGCTGTGTGTTTCTCTGTCTTCTCATTTTGCTTAACTTACTGTGTTTGGGGTCTCCTTTTCATAGGCTACAGGTTCGTAGTTCCCATTGTTTTCGGTGTCTGCTTCAGTGGCTAAGGTTGTTTCAGTGGGTTGTGTTGGCTTCCTGGTGGGGGCGACTGGTGCCTGTATTCTGGTGGATGAGGCTGGATCTTGTCTTTTTGGTGGGCAGAACTGCATCCAGTGATGTGTTTTGGGGTGTCTGTGAACTTATTAGGCAGCCTCTCTGTTAGTGGGTGGGGTTGCGTTCCTGTCTTGCTAGTTGTCTGGCATGTGGTGTCCAGCACTGTAGCTTGCTGGTTGTTGAGTGGAGTTGGGTCTTAGCGTTGAGATGTAGATTTCTGGGAGAGCTTTTGCCATTTGATATTACGTGGAGCCAGGAGGTCTCTGGTGGACCAGTGTCTTGAACTCGGCTCTCCCACCTCAGAGGTACAGGTCTGACACCCAGCTGGAGCACCAAGATCCTGTCAGCTACATGGCTCAGAAGAAAATGGAGGAAAAAAAGAACAAAAAAAAGAAAAATAAAGTTATTAAAGTTAAAAAATTATTAATAATAAAAAAATTAAAAAGTAATTTAAAAAAAGAAGGAAGAGAGCAACCAAACCAGAAAACAAATCCACCAATGATAACCAGCGCTAAAAACTATACTAAAAAAACAAACAGAAATCAGACAGAACCCTAGGACAAATCGTAAAAGCAAATCTATACAAACAAAATCACACAAAGAAGCATACACATACACACAAAAAGAGAAAAAGGAAAAATATATATATATCTATATAGATAAAAAAAATAAAGGAAGAGAGCAACCAAATCAATAAACAAATCTACCAATGATAATAAACTCTAAATACTAAACTAAGATAAATATAAAACCAAAAACACATTAGATGCAGAAAGCAAACCCCAAGTCTACAGTTGCTCCCAAAGTCCACTGCCTCAATTTTGGGATGATTCGTTGTCTATTCAGGTATTCCAGAGATGCAGGGTACATCAAGTTGACTGTGGAGATTTAATCTGCTGCTCCTGAGGCTGCTGGGAGAAATTTCCCTTTCTCTCTTTGTTCACACAGCTCCTGGGGTTCAGCTTTGGATTTAGCCCTGCCTCTGCGTGTAGGTCACCTGAGGGCGTCTGTTCTTTGCTCAAACAGGACAGGGTTAAAGTAGCAGCTGATTAGGGGGCTCTGGCTCACTCAGACCGGGGGGAGGGAGGGGTACGGAATGCAGGGCGAGCCTGCGGAGGCAGAGGCTGGAGTGACATTGCAACAGCCTGAGGCACGCTGTGCGTTCTCCCGGGGAAGTTGTCCCTGGATCATGGGACCCTGGCAGTGGCGGGCTGCACAGGCTCCCGGGAGGGGAGGTGTGGATAGTGACCTGGGCTTGCACACAGGCTTCTTGGTGGCTACAGCAGCAGCCTTAGCATCTCATGTCCGTCTCTGGGGTCCGTGCTGATAGCCGCAGCTCGCGCCCATCTCTGGAGTTCGTTTAGGTGGTGCTCTGAATCCCCTCTCCTCGCGCACCCCACAACAATGGTCTCTTGCCTCTTAGGCAGGTCCAGACTTTTTCTTGGACTCCCTCCCGACTAGCTGTTGCCCACTAGCCCACTTCAGGCGTGTTCACGCAGCCAACCCCAGTCCTCTCCCTGGGATCTGACCCCCAAAGTCCGAGCCTCAGCTCCCAGCCCCCACCCACCCCGGCGGGTGAGCAGACAAGCCTCTCAGGCTGGTGAATGCTGGTCGGCACTGATCCTCTGTGTGGGAATCTCTCCACTTTGCCCTCCGCACCCCTGTTGCTGCGCTCTCCTCTGTGGCTCCGAAGCTTCCCCCTCCGCCACCCGCAGTCTCTGCCCACGAAGGGGCTTCCTAGTGTGTGGAAACTTTTCCTCCTTCACAGCTCCTTCCCAGAGGTGCAGGTCCTGTCCCTATTCTTTTGTCTGTGTTTTTTCTTCTTTCTTTTGCCCTACCCAGGTATGTGGGGAGTTTCTTGCCTTTTGGGAAGTCTGAAGTCTTCTGCCAGCGTTCAGTAGGTGCTCTGTAGGAGTTGTTCCACATGTAGATGTATTTCTGATGTATTCGTGGGGAGGAAGGTGATGTCTACGCCATCTTGAAGGTCTCCTATCCATTTATCCTTTTAATAACCTTTTAAATAATATTCCCACTTTAAAAATCAGGAAACTGAAGACCAGAACATTAAGTAACTTGATCAAGATTTACAGTTTACTAGATTTGAACCAGTTAAAGCCAAGATTCAAACCTAAATCTGAAAGAGTCTAAAAGCTTTTTCAACTAAGTAACTGTTTATTTCTCACTATTCATTTGGAAATAAAACAGACCAGCTGTTGGGTAGGAGAGCAGGGAATTAGGGGGAAATAGACTCAAACATGTAAATACTTCAAAAATAATGACTTATTTTTCCAGATGAAAATAGAGTGAGTTATTCAGTACAGAAATTTGCTGATTGTGACAAATTGAGGATTATGAGTGTAAAGAAAGATAAGTAGAAATTCCTTCACAATTTGGATTTCTTGTGCAAATTGTAACAAGATGAGATTTAACAGTATGAATTATTTGTTTTCAGCTTGAAAATTAACCTCCAACAGGAGCAGCTAGAAGAAGGAATGTAAAAAAGCAGATATGTAGAAAATAAGATTTAATGTAATGCTGGGTTTTGATTTAAACCAAAATTTAGAATGACAGCAAATAAGATTTCTAAAAGGCTTATTGTAATAAAAGTAGTTAAATTATATCTTTTTAAAATACGTGTGCTCTTTTAGATTCTCATTATTGAAATGATGAATTAATATATTGCTAGGGATGTTATATGATTAGAAAGGGTAAGCTAAGAGAATAAAATGAGAGGTTAATACATTTTAATTAACTCTTGATTGCCCACAGGAAGGAATGGTAAGTGCCATGAGAATTCATTAAAGCTGCAAAAATTTAAAGGAAAGGGAGATTGCCTCCATTTAGGGCAAATCATGAATGTTTTCAGAGCAGAAGGTGGCCTTTGTGGTTTGCCGTGAAAGAATGGGCTACATAAATAGATATGGAGAACAGTAAAGAAAACAAAGAGAGTAACATGAGCAAGGAATGGAGGTGGGACATATAGGGAATGTTCAAAGAAAAACAGACATTATGATAAAGCTTATTTATAGAGAGAGGAATAGGTTAAGGCTGAAATGGTAGATTGCCATCTCACTGTAGGTTTCTATTGCCTTTGTTGGTCTCATCTTTCAGTTCCAGTTCCTAGCTCGTTTCCTGTAAAATGGTAGAGGAAAGGACTATAATAGCCTGGAAGGGGGCTAAGGTTTGTTGTTTATCATCATAGTAATAGATACCATTTATTGAGCACTTACTTAGTTCCGGCACTCCATGTGCTAACCATTTTCCTGTATGTGGTCTCGTTTAATTCTCACAGCAACTACCTGAGAAAACTGGTATTATGTTTATTGTACAGACAAGGAAAATCAAGAAATGGAGAGATGAAGCCAGTTCACAAGGTTAAAGAAGTAGTAACAGATTGACTCACATTCAGATGTTGTCTCTGGTTTTCCACCAGCCTCTTTGGTCATTCCTTCTGTCTCCTTTGCTGATTCTTCCTCTTTTCCCCAACTTCTTTATGTTGTGTTGCTCCAGGTGTCAGGCTGTGGACTTCTTTTCTTCTCTGTCTCTACTCCTTGGGGATCTCATCTGGTTTCATGGTTTTACATACTCTCTATATGCTGATTTTTAACTCTAGCCACATTTTCCCCCTGAACTCTAGACTCATATATCCAACTACCTATCCATATCTCCACTCAAATAGCTCATAGATATATCTAACACAACATGTCTAACACCAGACACCTAATCTTCCTCCCCAAACCTGCTTCTCTTGAACCTTTCCCCATCTTAATTAATGGTAATTTCATCTTTAACACTGCTAAGACCTAAAAACTTAGAATCATCCTTGGTTCTTTTTTTCCTCTTACTCTGTCTCTAATGTATCAGGAAGTCTTCTTGACTTCCTATCAGGTTCTACCTTCAAATTATGTACAGTAAAAACCTTACAATGGCCTAAACCTTTCTAATAATATCTCATCGTTATTCCCTTTACTCGCTCTGCTCCAGCCACACTGACCTTCTTACCATTGCTCAAAAAACAGGCTCGTGAACCTTAGGCCCTTTGCTCTTAGCTGTTCCCCATTCCTAGGATGATTTTTCTTCATATAACCACATGATGATCTCCATAACCTCTAACGAATCTTTGCCAAAATGT
Source organism: Balaenoptera ricei (assembly GCF_028023285.1). NCBI lineage: Eukaryota > Metazoa > Chordata > Mammalia > Artiodactyla > Balaenopteridae > Balaenoptera > Balaenoptera ricei. The sequence goes on along the minus strand of NC_082639.1, from coordinate 42,921,380 downwards.
CACCTTCTCATCTAGCCCAGCACTCCCACCGTATTGTTCCCTACTCTTTCTTATTTTATTTTGGCTTATTACTTTCCAGCATACTATATAAATTACTTTGTTTTTCTCTTATCTGTCTCCTCCTCCTCCTCCCACTAGATTTTTTTTTTAATTGTATTTATTTATTTTTATATTTATGGCTGTGTTGGGTCTTCGCGTCTGTGCGAGGGCTTTCTCCAGTTGCGGCAAGTGGGGGCCACTCTTCATCGTGGTGCGTGGGCCTCTCACTATCGCGGCCTCTCTTGTTGCGGAGCACAAGCTCCAGACGTGCAGGCTCAGTAGCTGTGGCTCACGGGCCTAGTTGCTCCGCGGCATGTGGGATCTTCCCAGACCGGGGCTCGAACCCGTGTCCCCTGCATTGGCAGGCAGATTCTCAACCACTGCGCCACCAGGGAAGCCCCATCCCACTAGATTTTGAGGTCCACAGGACCTTAACTTTTTCTTCACTGATGTATCCCAAGAACTTTAAACCATACCTGGGTACATAGTATTACTTAATGAATGGGTGAATCAATTACCGTCCTCACAGAGCGTGTGAAAGGAGCTCAGTGGATGAGAATCTTTGTAGGGGGAGGGACACATTGTTTATTTTTTCTGATAAGTGGGTTTTTTAACATTGTGGTAAAATATACATGACATAAAATTTACCATTTTAACCATTTTTAAGTATACAATTAGTGGTATTAAGTACCTTCACATTGTTGTGCAACCATTACATTCATCTATCTCCAGAACTTTTTTCATCTTCTAAAACTGAAACTCTGTACCAGTTAAACAAGAACTCCCCATTTCCCCTTCCCACCAGGCCCTGGCAACCACCATTTACTTACTGTGTTTATGAATTTGACTACTCTAGGTACCTCACATAAGTGGAATCATATAGTATTTGTCTTTTTGTGTATTGGGCTTATTTCAGTTGGCATAATTTCCTCAAGTTTCATCCATGTTGTAGCATGTACCAGAATTTCCTTCATTTTTAAGACTGAATAATATTCTATTGTATGAATATACCACGTTTTGTTTGTCTATTCATCCATCAATAGACACTTGGGTTGCTTCCACATTTTGACTATTGTGAATAATGCTCCCATTCATGAGTGTACAAATACCTATTCAAGTCCCTGGTTTTAGTTCTTTTGGGTATATACCAAGAATTGCTAGATCATATGGTAATTCTATTTTTAATTTTTTGAGAAGCCACTGTACTGTTTTCCATGCCTTACTATTTTACATTCCCATCAATAGTGCACAAGGGTTCCAAGTTCTTTACATCCTTGCCAACACTAACTACTTTCTGGTTTTTTGATAATAGCTGTTTTAATGGGTGTGAAGTGGCAGCTCATTAATTTGATTTGCATTTCCCTAATGATTAGTGATTTTGATCTTTTTGTGTGCATATTGGCCATTTGTATATCTTTGAAGAAATGTCTGTTCAGGTACTTGGCACATTTTTAAAAATCAGTTGTTTGCTTTTTTGTTGTTGCATTGTAGGAGTTCTTTATATACTCTGGGTATTAACCCCTTAGGAGACATATGATTTGCAAATGTTTTCTCCCATATCGTAGGTTGCCTTTTCATTCTGTTGATACTGTCTGTTGGTGCACAAAACTTTTTAATTTTGATGTAGTCCAGTTTATCTACTTTTTCTTTTGTTGCCTGTGCTTTTAATGTCCTATCCAAGAAAAGTATTGCTAAATCCAATGTTGTGAAGCTTTCACTTAAGTTTTCTTCTAAGAGTTTTTAGTTTTAGATCTTACATTTAGGTCTTTGATCCATTTTGAGTTAGTTTTACTTCATTCTTTTTCATGTGGATATCCAGTGTTCCCAACACCACTTGTCCTTTCCTCACTGAGTGGTCTTGACATATTTGTAGAAAATCATTTGACTATACATACATGGGTTTATTTCTGGGCTCTCTGTTCTGTTCCATTGACCTAAATGTCTTAAGGCTAGTACTGTTTTGATTATGATAGCTTTGTAATAAGTTTTGAAATCAGAAAGTTTGAGACCTGTAACTTTGTTATTCTTCTTCAAGAATGTGTTTGCTATTCAGGGTCCCGTGAGATTCCATATGAATTTGAGGATGAATTTTCTATTTCTGCAAACAAATGTCATAGGAATTTTCACAGTGATTACATTGAATCTATGGATTGCTTTGGATGGTATTAATGTCTTAACAATACGAAGTCTTCCAATCCATGAATGTGGGCCATTTTTCCATTTATCTGTATCTACATTCTTTCAGAATGTTTTATAGTTGTCAGTATACAAGTCCTCCTTGGCTAATTCCTAAGTATTTTATTCTTTTTGATGCTATTGTAAATGACATTGTTTTCTTAATTTCCTTTACAGATTGTTCAGATTATCAGTATATGGAAATGCTACTGATTTTTTGTGCATTGATTTTGTATCCTGCTACCTTGCTCAAGTTATTTATTCTAAACAGGTTTTTTGTTTGTTTGTAGAATCTTTAGGGTTTTCTGTATGTAAGAGCATGTCTTCTGCAAACAGAGATAATTTTACTTCTTCCTTTCCAGTTTGGATGCCTTTTTTTTCCCCCTTGCCTAATTGCTCTGGCTAGGATTTCTATGTTGAATAGAAGTGGTGAAGGTGAGCATCCTTGTCTTGTTAAAAATTTTAGAGAAAAAGCTTTCAATCTCTCACCATTGGTATGATGTTCAGTGTTGGCTTTTCATATATGGTCTTTATTATGTTGAAGTAGTTTTCTTCTTTTCCTAGTTTGCTCAGTGTTTTATCATGAAAGGATTTTGAATTTTGTCAAATGCTTTTTCTGCATCAATTGAGATGATCACGTGGGGTTTCTTTTCCTTCATTCTGTTAATGTGGTGTATTACATTAGTTGATTTTCCTATGTTGAACCATCTTTACATACAAAATGAGAGCCTGTATCTTCCTCACCGATGATCTGGCTGACATCGTGATTTGAATGAGGATCTTAGAACTAAAACTGTTTAGAATTGAATGGGCTTCGTGTTAGTGGCGTCTCGGGCTGAGTTATACAGACTTTCCACAGACTCAGAAATATCAGAGGTCTGAACGTTCTTTCCCTTTCTGTTTTTTTTTCAAAGCTATATACAAGGTCATCCAAACTTTGTTTTTGCATTTTTCTCATTTAATCTTTAAAATGGTTATATGAGACAGGTGCTATTCTTTCTCACTTTAATAATGAGGAAAATGAGACTCTGACCAAGCAGTTTGCCCAAGATCACAATAACTGTAGCAATGCTCAGTTTCTAATCCATGTCTTATTTCAGAGCTCATGCTGTTAATCACTTTGTTACCATGCCTCTGCCTTATATCTTCTCATCCAGTTCTGACAATATGAAAATTGGCGTAGGGTGATGCCACAGATTTTTTTCTCTCTCAAACTTACATTACTGCCTTTGTTAGAGCAGAAGGAACCTTAGACATGCTATGGACCAGAGTTTTCACATTATTTTCCACGAAACCAGCTTCCAGAGAGGTCTTCAGGGAATTGGCAGGATCTAGTTTCATTATTTTTTAAGTGTCTTTGAATTTTTAAAAACTGCAAGTTAATTAGGTATATGCATTCATATCTGTTACAAACCAGATTTTAACATATTGGAATGTACTGGTGCTTTAAAGAACTATCAAGTTAAGTGGTTTTTGTGCAAACCTCTGAATAAACATTTATTTAAACCACCCTGAGATTACAAGACTGTTGTTCAAAACTGTATGTTATAGCTACTTTCTTGGATGAATTATGTTTTTCAAATAGAGCAACCAAAACCAAGTACAGAAATAAGTTTGATCCCTGACTTTAAACATTTGTGTTAATCAAAATTGCTTCATTGTCGCTGTGATAAATAAATGTTATGAATTTGAACTTAAAAATGAATTAAGAGGGCTCCCCTGGTGGCACAGTTGTTACGAATCCACCTGCCAATGCAGGGGACACGGGTTCGAGCCCTGGTCCGGGAAGATCCCACATGCCGTTGAGCATCTAAGCCCGTGCGCCACAACTACTGAGCCTGCGCTCTAGAGCCCACGAGCCACAACTACTGAAGCCCAAGTGCTTAGAGCCCGTGCTCTGCAACAAGGGAAGACACCGCAATGAGAAGCCCGCGCACCGCAAGGAAGAACAGCCCCCGCTTGCTGGAACTAGACAAAGCCCGCATGCAGCAATGAAGACCCAACGCAGCCAAAAATAAGTAAATAAAATAAATAAATTTAAAAAAAATGAATTTAGAGTTAACTCTTAAAATCCATCTTACTTGTCTTATATGTTGGAATTCCATTTAAGGTTTGAGAACTATTATCTAGTCTGATTTCTTGATATACGGAAGGGAAGCTGAGCCCCAGGACCACATACCAATTTACTTCTGAATCCGTGTTGATTGATTTTTCCACTATATTATCCTGTCTCTTTACTTATTTACTATGTAAATGAGAAAATTAAGGTATCTTTGGAACCCAGAATTTGATGAAGGATACTGAGAGCATGGGGGAAACAAATGAAAAATGTTAGGTAAATAGATGAAAGAATTTTAGTAAGAAACTTATAAAATGTCTATAAAAGGACTCTTTGGGGTTGAGGGAGAAAAATTCAGACTTCAACCTTATTGGGCTCTTATTCCAACAACAACAAAAAATAATTAGGAAAAAAGTCGGTTTTTTGAAGCAAACACAGGCAGTGACTTTGGAGATTATCAAGCTTTTTGGTCTCAGGACCCCTTTTAAAATAAATGAAGACCCTCAAAGAGCTTTTGCTTATATGGGTCTTATTGATCAGTCTTTACTATATTAGAAGTTAAAACTGAGAAATTAAAATTTTTTAATTCATTAAAAAACAAAAACAATAAGCCCATTACATTATATTTTTCAAGAAAAATAACTCCAAACCAAAAAAAACTGTGAGAAGAATAGCATTGTTTATACATTTTGGCAAAGCTCTTTGAATGCCTGGCTTAACGGAAGACAGCTGAATCCTTATATCTACTTCTGCATTCAGTGTGCTGCACTATGTGTTTTGCTTGAAGCATGTGAAATGAAGAAGATCTACCTCACACAGATACGTAGCTGGAAAAGAGACGAGTATTTTAATAACCTTTTCAGATAATTGTGGATATTCTTCTTTGATACTGTACCAAAATTCAACAAATTTTAAGTTCAAAGTTAGTTACAATATGGAATATGAAACTGTTATCAATGAACTTTTCATACTCTGTTATGTTAAACTCCATTAGTCTTTCTTCCACATTGAATGAACTTTTTATCCATATATGATTTTGTAACATGCATTGGTCATTTGGAATTGGTTCACTGAGTTATGCATGTCTTCCAAATGTTGACACATTTCATTGTAAATAGTTTTTTAAGTCATCTTTATTGATATCACCATCCATCTCATGAGCGTCTTTTAAGTATTGGTATAATGTTAAGCTTACGAGGCAGATAAAACTTTCCAAGATTCCGGTTTTTACTTGAAAGCTTGAATTTTCATCATCTGCAACAAATACAGTTGTTTTCCTTAAAGTGACAGATTCACTTTATTTAGGAAGAAGTGTTGCCCAATACCTAAATCTGAATAGCCATTGTTATCTGTCACTTCTTGCAAGTAAAAATGGTGTTCCATGAAAAAAGCAGCTGGTTCACCTTGTTTCTCAGACCATCATGTAAGTGCTTTTCCTCCAGATAACTGCTTATACTTTGGTACTCAGCAGAAGTGCCTTGTGTGTATTTCTCCTTTTGTCTTCCATAGTTTTTAAAAGAACCTAAGGGTCACAATTTATTTTAAATTAATAGTTTTTATTGATTCATCAAGGACAGACGTTCATAAGTGCAACTGGCCTTTTTTTCCCCTTGTGAGTTTGTGATAGTGAACAGTACAGTTGCTACCAACCAGTACAGTTTGGTGCTACTGCCTTGATTCCCGCTAAAGCGCCCACCACTTTTTTTTTTAACCCACCACTGGTTTTGCAACATTGTTGCAGATAATACAGTGAGAAAGATAAATAACATCTTCATATTCTGAAAATAGTTTTGACCTTACAGACCTCCCTTAAGGGGTCTTGGGGGACTTTTGGAGCACGTGGACCACACTTTGAGAACTGCTGATCTAGCATGTTCTAAAACATTTTCCTGTTGCCCTATATTGCACTGGTCTCTGTTCCCTCAGGCCAGTTTGCTCCCAGGAGGTATCTGGGACAGATGTCTCCTTTTATTCAGAACAAGAGCAAGAGAATAATCTCAATGTTCTGGAGAAAAAACTGAAGAGCGAGGCTATCTTTTTAGTCCCGTATTTAGGCTGGTCCTTCTGCTCCTCTCTAAATACACACTTCCTGTGGTGGTGGTGTCCGGTTCTGTGCCTTCAACTACAGCCTGTTTCCTGATGACTCCTAGATTTTGTCCTCTATGCCTGAACTCTCTCCTGAACTTCCAGTAGTTTCAAGTTGCCTGCTGGATATTTCTCCTTAGGTGTCAAGCTCAACAATGCTTAAAGTTAATAGTCATCTTTTCCAATTAGTCTCTCCTTCAAAGTATAGTATAAACAATAACAAAGTTTTCCAATTAGTCTCTCCTTCAAAGTATAGTATAAACAATAACAAAGAGCCAAGCTTTACCTCCTTCTACATTGTACTTTATGTACTAATGACACTATTATTGGCCCTCAGCCAATCGTCCTAGACTTTTTCTCTATTGTTCCTCATCTCCAATAAATTGCCAAGTCTTGTTCTTTTACCCGCAATTGGACCCTGATTGTCTGTTCCTCATTATACTCAGCTTTGTTTGGGTCCTCATCATGTTTTACCTGGACTATGATATCAAGTCGCCTCCAGTCTCTTTACCTGCTGATCTTGCATGACTGCCAGAATTGTCTTTGTTAACATTTGATCATATTACTAACCACAAATCTAAGTCACTAGCCCTGTGCTCCAAATATATGTGTGTGGGTATGTATATAATTTTTTATTATTTATATTTATATATTATATGCTATTTATATTGTAAACATTTATATATCATATATTATTTATATTTTTAAATATATTGTCTGTTATATTTGTATTATTTATATTATATGTGTGTATATATATATATTTGATGGTCTTTTACTTAATGTGTCAGAGATATATGTCTGAAAGTAAAGTTGTCCACCTTATGAAATGTAAAACAATACTAAACATCTGGATATCCCATCTCTGCTAATAGTGCTACCGTCTACTCAGTTGCCCAGGCAGAGACCTGCGAGTCATCCCAGAACTTTTGAGACGTAGCAAAGGCTTAGAGATTGACTGCTGAAAAAATGAATAAATGATGTGTCTCAAATCTGCTACATTGTCATAAGATTTTGAATTCAATGGAAACATAAACAGTCGTGAGAGGAGTTGTCATCAATAGGACATGGATGCTTGAGTCCAGCTGCCTGAACTTACTCAGATAACATTGCTAGTTCCTTAGGTTTTCTAAGTCTCAGTTTCCTAAACTATAAAGTGAGGTTAATAATTACACCTCAGGCTTTGTTGGGTAGAGTAAATGAGATAATGTATGTTAAAGTATTTATTGTGGTTCCTGTCTTAGTAAATGGTAGTTGTTGTTATTGCTGCTACTGCTTTTTAGTTTAATGGTTTCCAAATGCAGACTAGTTACTTGTAATATACTCTTCATTAGTTCCAAATGACATAGAGACAAGGGAGAGGGAGAGAGTGAGTGTGTGTGTGTGTGTGTGTGTGTTTGTGTTGCCAGCTCTTTTCCTGGAAAGGATTCTTTTAGTCTACAATTGTTTTCTCTTCTCTTTAGTTTTTTAAAGTTCTTTTTGTTTGACAAATGAAAGCTGGACTTTTTTTTTTTTTTTTTAGTTTTCATGGTTAAGTTGGTAAATATGTGTTCTCCGCCAACTTATATATAGGCTCTTAACATATTTATTTAGTTTACTTGTTCATAAACTCTCAACATCTGAAAACCACGGAGACTCAGAGAGGTGGCATGACATACCCAAGGCCACAAACACAGGACATTTACCTTCCTTACTCACACCTCTATACCCCTGTCCTTTTTCACTGGGAAATTTAGTCAGCAAAAAGATTAATCCCACAGAATAGGAAAATTGTAAGCTTTCAAAATAAATTAAAAACATAAGGGTAAATTTTTGTTATTAAAAATCAATCACTCTACACCTATCTCTAAAATATTGTAGTTATGATAGTAATAGGAGGATGTTAAATATTTTTAATATTTTGTCTCAATTATTTTAGCATTTCCTCCTGGTGATAGACACATTGCAAGACTAATAAAGAAAACTAAAGAAAGCAAATTCAGGTCACTCAGTTTCTACATATATTTTATTTTGACTTGTAAATGTTCTTTTTACGCTTCATTATAAATGAGATTAGTTCTGGTGCCAGAAAATTTTTTGCATGGAATATTTTACTAACTCCTAACTGAGAAAATGCAGAATCTTTCCAATTCTTGTTTTTTTTTTTTTTTTTTGATAATCTTCTGTTACTTGCTACCAGCTACCTGTACAAATGAAAATTGCATTGATGGTGACTATCAAGAATGTGAAGAATTCTTTTTTTTTATTTTAAAAATTTTTTGGCTGCACTGTGTGGCATGCAGGATCTTAGTTCCCTGACCAGGGATCGAACCCACACCCCCTGCAGTGGAAGCGAGGAGTCTTATTAACCTCTGGACCGCCAGGGAAGTCCCTCCAATTCTTAATTAAAGCTTTATAACATTCTGAGGATATAGAAGGGAACTCATGGTGTCCCCAGAGCATCTTTGACACCAGCATTAGTAAAATGCCAAGTAGGTCTTCGTTTTTACAGGCAGTGACTCAGGCTAAGCATGCAGATGTTCATATATTTTACAGTTCTTAGCCTCTGCTTTCTTTCATGTTTCTTCTTTAATTTTCTCCATTTCCACAAACCACAGGTCATGAATGTTTCTTCAAGGCCACTTAATTTTTGAATGGAAAAATGTGTGTGCATGAGCAGGTGTATATTTGGGTATAGTGAGTGTATATCTCTGTCTCCTCCCACCTCCTTTCTGTCCACAAGTAAAAGTGTGAAAGCTTTTTTGTAAAGTCTTTTTTGCCCCTTCCATATAAATCTAGGTGTTATTTCTCCTTTACTCTCTTTGAACTTTAACACTTACTGTGTAGCAGTTGTGTACATGTATATCACTCAGTTAAATCATGAGTTCCTTGAAGGTAGATGTTGTGTCTTATTTCCCCCTAAATCCCTAGTACCTAGGCTTGAACATAAAAGATGCTTACTAAATGTGAATAGATTAGTGGGTCAGTGAGTGAGTGAACTAATTGAAGACCAGCTTGAGAAAGTAGATCCTTTACTAATGACTGTGATTCACGTGTATCTCTTGAAGGTTTTCTGTGAGCTTGAGCTTAATTATTTTATGGATTGTGAATGGGTCATGGAGGAAAAAAAGCTTTCTTCTTCCTCCCAGGATTCTCTGGTAGACAGCTGTTCTTTGGGATTATTTGTGAGCCTTAAGGTTCCCGTTATTCCTTGTTGGTCAGCTGGTGGTACTAAGAAATGTTATGGTATCTGTTTGGAATATCCTTAGTAACTAGATGGTTTCTGTCCTTTTTATCCTTTAATATTTTCAACAAATATGAGTGTTCTTGACCTTGAGGATACAGTAGTGAAGAAAGTTCCTGTCTTTTTTAGAGCTTATGTAAACAAATATATAACATGTCAGGGATGATGATTGCTATGAATTAAATGAGGGTAAAGGGGTAAAAAGTGATATGCCTAAAATGTAGCTTTATCATTCACACCTCACAAAAAAGCATGTCAGCATAGTATGATCTCAAATATATAAGGAAAAAAATACCAGGGAAAAAAGCTGGAAAATAAGTATGCTAAGATATTGGTATGGGTTCTTTCTTTCCTTCTCTCTCTTTCTTTCTTTCCTTTCTTTTAAATTGAAGTGTAATTGACAAGCATTATGTTAATTTCAGGTGTACAACATAATGATTCAACATTTGTGTGCATTGCAAAATGATCACCTCAATAAGTCTATTTACCATCTATCACCATACAAAGTTACAAATTTTTTTCCTTGTGATGAGAACTTTTAAGATTTACTTTCTTAGCAACTTTCAAGTTTGCAATACAATATTACTAACTTTAGTCCCCATGCTGTACATTACATACCCATGACTTATTTATTTTATGACTGGCAGTTTGTGCCTCTTGACCCCTTCATCCACGTTGCCCATTCCTCAAACCCCTCTCCTCAGGATTATTTCTGCTAATCAGATTATAGATGATATTTTAAAATTATGCTTTTATGTATATCTCCAAAAAGATCATTACCTTTATTCTTGGGGAGAAGAGGGTGCTAATCAGATTACCTTTGCATTCAAAGTCTGATTCTGCTGACCCATGGCTCCTGTGTGCCTCAAGAAAAAGAAAGCCACCTACTGAGTTCCTCTCCCGGTATTTCTGGGACTCCTCAGCAGGTGTCTCAGACATAATGTGAACAAGTTCATGATCAGTGAGTCCTTCCAGTTTCTGGACAAGTCTCTGCTTCATATCAACCGTGATCAATATTTGAGAAAGTTCTTTCCAAAGTCTTATTTTCCCAATTTAGGCAAAAGTGCTTTGTCATTCATCTAGGATACGTTCCCCAGTGTTTGGACCAATGCTGAATAGATCATTTCTTATGATGAAGGACGTATAGAAAAACTCTAAGGAGACCTTCAAGATGGCGGAGGAGTAAGACATGGAGATCACCTTGCTCCCCACAAATACACCAGAAATACATCTACATGTGGAACAACTCCTACAGAACACCTACTGAACGCTGGCAGAAGACTGCAGACTTCCCAAAAGCTGTGTGGCTGACAGGGTCTTCGTGCTCCGGCCGGGTGTCAGACCTGTGCCTCTAGGTGGGAGAGCCAAGTTCAGGACATTGGTCCACCAGAGACCTCCCGGCTCCACGTAATATCAAACGGTGAAAGCTCTCCCAGAGATCTACATCTCAACACTAACACCCAGCTCCACTCAACGATCAGCAAGCTACAGTGCTGGACACCCTATGCCAAACAACTAGCAAGACAGGAACGCAACCCCACCCATTAGCCTAAAATCACAGTAAGGTCACAGACACCCAAAAACACACACTGGACATGGTCCTGCCCACCAGAAAGACAAGATCCAGCCTCATCCACCAGAACACAGGCACCAGTCCCCTCCACCAGGAAGCCTACACAACCCACTGAACCAACCTTAGCCACTGAGGGCAGACACCAAAAACAAATAGGAACTACAAACCTGCAGCCTGTGAAAAGGAGACCCCAAACACAGTAAGTTAAGCAAAATGAGAAGACAGAGAAACACACACCAGATGAAGGAGCAAGGTAAAAACCCACCAGACCAAACAAATGAAGAGCAAATAGGCAGTCTACCTGAAAAAGAATTCAGAGTAATGATAGTAAAGAGGATCCAAAATGTTGGACACAGAATGGAGAAAATAAATACAAGAAATGTTTAACAAGGACCTAGGAGAACTACAGAGCAAACAAACAATGATGAACCACAAAATAAATGAAATTAAAAATTCTCTAGAAGGAATCAATAGCAGAATAACTGAGGCAGAAGAACGGAGAAGTGACCTGGAAGATAAAATAGTGGAAGTAACTACCGTAGAGCCGAATAAAGAAAAAAGAATGAAAAGAATTGAGGACAGACTCAGAGACCTCTGGGACAACACTAAACGCACCAACGTTTGAATTATAGGGGTCCCAGAAGAAGAAGAGAAAAAGAAAGGGACTGAGAAAATATTGGACGACATTATAGTTGAAAACTTCCCTAATATGGGAAAGGCAATAGTCAGTCAAGTCCAGGAAGTGCAGAGAGTCCCACACAGGATAAATCCAAGGAGAAACATGCCAAGACACATATTAATCAAACTATCAAAAATTAAATACAAAGAAAAAATATTAAAAGCAGCAAGGGAAAAGCAACAAATAACATACAAGGGAATCCCCATAAGGTTAACAGCTGATCTTTCAGCAGAAACTCTGCAAGCCAGAAGGGAGTGGCTGGACATATTTAAAGTGATGAAAGGGAAAAAGCTACCACCAAGATTACTCTACCCAGCAAGGATCTCATTCAGATTCGACAGAGAAATTAAAACCTTTACAGACAAGCAAAAGCTAAGAGAATTCAGAACCACCAAACCAGCTTTACAACAAATGCTAAAGGAACTTCTCTAGGCAGGAAACACAAGAGAAGGAAAAGACCTACAATAACAAACCCAAACCAATTAAGAAAATGGGAATAGGAACATACATATCGATAACTACCTTAAATGTAAATGGATTAAATGGTCCAACCAAAACACATAGACTGGCTGAATGGATACAAAAACAAGACCCGTATATATGCTGTCTACAAGAGACCCACTTCAGACCTAGGGACACATACAGACTGAAAGTGAGGGGATGGGAAAAGATATTCCATGCAAATGGAAATCAGAAGAAAGCTGGAGTAGCAATTCTCATATCAGACAAAATAGACTTTAAAAGAAAGACTAGTACAAGAGACAAAGAAGGACACTACCTAATGATCAAGGGATCAATCCAAGAAGAAGATATAACAATTGTAAATATTTATGCACCCAACGTAGGAGCACCACAATACATAAGGCAAATGCTAACAGCCATAAAAGGGGAAATCGACAGTAACACAATCATAGTAGGGGACTTTAACACCCCACTTTCACCAATGGACAGATCATCCAATATGAAATTAAATAAGGAAACACAAGCTTTAAATGACACATTAGACAAGATGGACTTAACTGATATTTATAGGACATTCCATCCAAAAACAACAGAATACACTTTCTTCTCAAGTGATCATGGAACATTCTCCAGGATAGATCATATCATAGGTCACAAATCAAACCTGGTAAATTTAAGAAAATTGAAATTGTATCAAGTATCTTTTCTGACCACAACGCTGTGAGACTAGTTATCAATTACAGGAAAAAGTCTGTAAAAAATACAAGCACATGGAGGCTAAACAATACGCTACTAAATAACCAAGAGTTCACTGAAGAAATCAAAGAGGAAATCAAAAAATACCTACAAACGAATGACAATGAAAACACGACGACCCAAAACCTATGGAATGCAGCAAAAGCAGTTCTAAGAGGAAAGTTTATAGCAGTACAATCCTACCTCAAGAAAAAAGAAGCATCTCAATTAAACAACCTAACCTTACACCTAAAGCAATTAGAGAAAGAAGAACACAAAAACCCCTAAGTTATCAGAAGGAAAGAAATCATAAAGATCAGATCAGAAATAAATGAAAAAGAAATGAAGGAAACAATAGCAAAGATCAATAAAACTAAAAGTTGGTTCTTTGAGAAGATAAACAAAATTGATAAACCATTAGCCAGACTCGTCAAGAAAAAAAGGGAGAAGACTCAAATCAATAGAATTACAAACAAAAAGGAGAAGTAACAACTGACACTGCAGAAGAAATACAAAGGATCATGAGAGATTACTACAAGCAACTCTATGCCAATAAAATGGACAACCTGGAAGAAATGGACAAATTCTTAGAAAAGCACAACCTTCCGAGACTGAACCAGGAAGAAATAGAAAATATAAACAGACTAATCACAAGCACTGAAATTGAGACTGTGATTAAAACTCTTCCAAGAAACAAAAGCCCAGTACCAGATGGCTCCACAGGCGAATTCTATCAAACATTTAGAGAAGAGGTAACACCTATCCTTCTCAAACTCTTCCAAAATATTGCAGAGGTAAGAACACTCCCAAACTCATTCTATGGGGCCACCATCACCATGATATCAAAACCAGACAAAGATGTCTCAAAGAAAGAAAGCTACAGGCCAATATCACTGATGAACATAGATGCAAAACTCCTCAACAAAATACTAGCAAACAGAATCCAACAACACGTTAAAAGGATCATACACCATGATCAAGTGGGGTTTATCACAGGAATGCAAGGATTCTTCAATATACGCAAATCAATCAGTGTGATAAACCATATTAACAAATTGAAGGAGAAATACCATATGATCATCTCAATACATGCAGAAAAAGCTTTTGACAAAATTCAACACCCATTTATGATAAAAACCCTCCAGAAAGTAGGCATAGAGGGAACTTAGCTCAACATCATAAAGGCCATATATGACAAACCCACAGACAACATCGTTCTCAATGGTGAAAAACTGAAACCATTTCCTCTAAGTACAGGAACAAGACAAAGTTGTCCACTCTCACCACTATTATTCAACGTAGTTTTGGGAGTTTTAGCCACGGCAATCAGAGAAGAAAAAGAAATAAAAGGAATCCAAATCAGAAAAGAAGAAGTAAAGCTGTCACTGTTTGCAGATGACATGATACTATACATAGAGAATCCTAAAGACGCTACCAGAAAACTACTAGAGCTAATCACTGAATGTGGTAAAGTAGCAGGATACAAAATTAACACACAGAAATCTCTTGCATTCCTATACACTAATGATGAAAAATCTGAAAGCGAAATTGAGGAAACACTCCCATTTACCATTGCAACAAAAAGAATAAAATACCTAGGAATAAACCTACCTTAGGAGTCAAAAGACCTGTATGCAGAAAACTATAAGACACTAATGAAAGAAATTAAAGATGATACAAACAGATGGAGAGAGAATACCATGTTCTTGGATTGGAAGAATCAACATTGTGAAAATAACTGTACTGTCCAAAGCAATCTAGAGATTCAGTGCAATCCCTATGAAACTACCAATGGCATTTTTCACAGAACTAGAACAAAAAATTTCACAATTTGTATGGAAACACAAAAGACTCCGAATAACCAAAGCAATCTTGAGAAAGAAAAACGGAGCTGGAGGAATCAGGCTCCCAGACTTCAGACTATACTATAAAGCTACAGTAATCAAGACAGTATGGTACTGGCACAAAAACAGAAATATAGATCAATGGAACAGGATAGAAAGCCCAGAGATAAACCCACGCACATATGGTCACCTTATTTTTGATAAAGGAGGCAAGAATATACAATGGAGAAAAGACAGCCTCTTTGATAAGTGGTGCTGGGAAAACTGGACAGCTACATGTAAAAGTATGAAATTAGAACACTCCCTAACACCATACACAAAAATAAACTCAAAATGGATTGAAGACCTAAATGTAAGGCCAGACACTATAAAACTTTTAGAGGAAAACATAGGCAGAACACTCTATGACATAAATCACAGCAAGATCCTTTTTGACCCACCTCCTAGAGAAATGGAAATAAAAAGAAATATAAACAAATGGGACCTAATGAAACTTAAAAGCTTTTGCACAGCAAAGGAAATCATAAACAAGATGAAAAAACAACCCTCAGAATGGGAGAAAATGTTTGCAAACGAATCAACGGACAAAGGATTAATCTTCAAAATATACAAGCAGCTCATGCAGCTCAATATCAAAAAAACAAACAACCCAATCCAAAAATGGGCAGAAGACCTAAATAGACATTTCTCCAAAGAAGATATACAGGTTGCCAGCAAACACATGAAAGGATGTTCAACATCAGTAATCATTAGAGAAATGCAAATCAAAATTGCAATGAGGTATCACCTCACACCAGTCAGAATGGCCATCATCAAAAAATCTACAAACAATAAATGCTGGAGAGGGTGTGGAGAAAAGGGCACTGTCTTGCACTGTTGGTGGGAATGTAAATTGATACAGCCACTATGGAGAACAGTATGGAGGTTCCTTAAAAAACTAAAAATAGAACTACCATACGACCCAGCAGTCCCACTACTGGGCATATACCCTGAGAAAACCATAATTCAAAAAGAGTCAGGTACCACAATGTTCTTTGCAGCTCTATGTACAGTAACCAGGACATGGAAGCAACCTAAGTGTCCA
Organism: Balaenoptera ricei; assembly: GCF_028023285.1. Taxonomy (NCBI): domain Eukaryota; kingdom Metazoa; phylum Chordata; class Mammalia; order Artiodactyla; family Balaenopteridae; genus Balaenoptera; species Balaenoptera ricei. The sequence continues at coordinate 42,905,422 of NC_082639.1, read as the reverse complement.
TTGACAGATGAATGGATAAAGAAGGTGTGGCACATATATACAATGGAATATTACTCAGCTATAAAAAGAAATGAAATTGAGTTATTTGTAGTGAGGTGGATGGACCTAGAGTCTGTCATACAGAGTGAAGTAAGTCAAAAAGAGAAAAACAAATACTGTATGCTAACACATTTATGTGGAATCTAAAAAAAAAAAAAAGGTTCTGAAGAACCTAAGGGCAGGACAGGAATAAAGATGCAGACATAGAGAATGGACTTGAGGACACGGGGAGGGGGAAGGGTAAGCTGGGACAAAGTGAGAGTGGCATGGACATACATATACTACCAAATGTAAAATAGATAGCTAGTGGGAAGCAGCCACATAGCACAGGGAGATGAGCTTTGTGACCACCTAGAGGGGTGGGATAGGGAGGGTGGGAGGGAGACGCACGAGCGAGGAGATACGGGGATATATGTATATGTATAGCTGATTCACTTTGTCATAAAGCAGAAACTAACACACCATCGTAAAGCAATTATACTCCAATAAAGATGTTTAAAAAAAAACTCCAGGGCTTCCCTGGTGGCGCAGTGGTTGAGAATCTGCCTGCCAATGCAGGGGACACGGGTTCGAGCCCTGGTCTGGGAAGATGCCACATGCCACGGAGCAACTGGGCCCGTGAGCCACAATTACTGAGCCTGCGCAGCTGGAGCCTGTGCTCCGCAACAAGAGAGGCCGCGATGGTGAGAGGCCCGTGCACCGCGATGAAGAGTGGTCCCCACTTGCTGCAACTAGAGAAAGCCCTCGCACAGAAACAAAGACTCAACACAGTCATAAATAAATAAATAAATAAATAAATAAATAATTTAAAAAAAGAAAAAAAAAAAAAAACAAAACTCCAGTAACCTACATATAGCATATTCTTCATATACAAGTGTCATGTTTTTTATTAATGTCTTTCACAATGTACACTTCATAGTATTTCAGTCAAACCTGACCTAACTCAGCAGTGTTGTCACATGTATTATGACTGCTTGTAAAAGCTGTGGTACCATGGCAGAGCAAAAGCATGAAGCAGATTTTTCAGTCCGTCAAGTGAAATGAGCCCAACTCCTTTTCCATCGTTACCCTTATACCAATCAGGAGAGCGTCTGCATCCTGCTCAGGCTGTACCTCAGCTGCCACTGCATCAGGAATTACAGGAAGAGGAGGAGAAAGAAGGGAAAGCCTGAAACAGCACCCGTGACTAGGCCGGGCCTGAGGCTGTGGGACGCAGCAGATATGTAGTAATACAAAACCATCTTTTATGGCTAAAGCTGTAGGATTTCCTGTAACTCTGGACTCTCAACATCCTCTTCAGGTTCAGAGTTATTGGTGTGTCCCTAAAGGACTGATTTTCTCTGTGCTTCTACCCACCTCATGACTGGCTTGGTGACAAGACAAAGATAATGTATATCTTCCTTGCCCCTCTTCTGTTTATGTCGATCGTGTACTCACTGTTAGAGGTAAGGGCACACTTTACACATTTAAATGAGTGGGTGAGCACACTTTGTCCTAAAACTGATTTGATGTAAAGATGAGTTAAGGAAGAACAAGGAGCATTTTTCTGTGCCTCTTTCCTCTGTCTTACCCTCACTTTTGAGATTCACTTTCTTCTTCCTTTGTTTCTTTCTGCTTTCTTATATCAAGCAGCAATTCCTATAAATATTCTTTGACCTTATTGGTAGCCTTTATGCCTGAACAGACAAAGCCTATCTCAAAGTCAGTCAGTTTGTTCCAGCTGAAAATGTTAATCTGTTTGTTAAGTGCACTGTGATGGAACAGATAACTTCTCATGCCTGTGGAGCAGGGATTAAATACTGCTTTTGCAATTACTGTTCCTCTGCCTGGAATAGATTTCTTTCCCCCACCTCCATCTATTCAGCAGACTCCATCCCTTATTTAAAAGACCTAGGTCAAATGTAATGGCCTATTTGATGCTTTTCCCGATTCTCCCAGTTAATGGCTTCTATGACAGGTTTTTTATACCTCTCTAATAGCTCATTTAAGATTATTTTATTATTGTTTGTGTATATGTCTGTCACTATACTATGAGCTTTTCAGACGTAGGAACTCTATCTTCTTATTTTCTTCAATTTTATATATGGCCAATGAATCTTTTTTGACCATTCGTTCTTTATTGGATAAGTGTTATTCCTTGTTTTTAAGGACCTTACAATCTAGTAGGGGTGATGTATCAATCACAGATAACCATAATACAAACTAGAATGCTGTCAGTGCCACAAAGAAGGAAGAAATCACTTCTTGCTGTGTGAATTAGAGACACCTAGGTTATTCTAGGCTTTGTGGATATGGTAGTATTTGAAATGGACCTTGAAGGGTGTGTGTGAAATGTGGAATTAATGGTGTGTAGTTTTTTTTACTTCATGATGTCTTTATTAGAAATAGTTTAAGCACATGGGAGCTATATTATTTGACGTGTATTCCAAAGCCTTAAACACTTTACCTAGAGTTAGTTCACCTGTTTTTGATTCTTAAGTCATTCATCAGTGTGCTAAACTGTCTTTGTGGACTTAAATTCAGGGACTAATATTTGGGATTAGATATTTTTCATTTGTGAATGTTGCTAACCAAAAGAGGACATGAAATTTGATGTCTTTCTGTCCTATTGCATTGATTTTCTTTATTCATTTTAGCCACAGACCCCTTTGCTTCTGTTTTTGGAAATGAATCATTTGAAGATGGATTTGCTGACTTCAGCACATTGTCAAAGGTAATCTGCAGTAATTAGTAGGAAAGTAAAATATACTGTGTTTCCACCAAAGGAGTGATCCTTCCTTTCGATTTTATAACCTGACCCTCACAGAGATTGCAACTTGATTTCAGTAAGGCACAGCAAACATTGATTTCAGACAGAAATGAAATATAAGATGTAATCAAAGTAGACATTTCTGTGCACAGAGACAATGGTGATGGTACAGATAATTATAATTTTCTACTGGCACGTTTGCTCAACAACTTTAAGAGTCTTCTGTCTCTTTAAACATGTTTCTTCCAATTGAACTACATTTTTCCCCTGTTGACTGTCTGGGTCAATAGCTGTAAAATCTGGGCATTCATTCCATCCTCTCTGTACTGGTTGCTTGATTTTATGTTCTGAGACTGTTAAGGTTAGTATTAAGATAATTAATAGCCCAGCACTATATGTCCATTACCTATTTTCCAATGTAGCCCTAGGATTGATTCAGGCCAAAGGAGTAAAATTAGAGTATATGTCACATTGTCTCTATCATTGGTTCTCAACTGGGTGTTATTCCCCCCACCCCCACCCCTCAGGAAACATTTGGCAATGTCTAGAGACATTTTCGGTTGTCACAGCTGAGGAGGAGGGCTGTTCATATCTAGTGGATAGAGACCAGGGATGTTGTGCAACACCCTGCAACACCCTGTCCAGCGCCACAACACAGAGCTATATCCAGCCCAAAGTGTCAGCGTGCTTCTTTAGAGAAACACTGGCCTAAAGTGTAATATCCGATTCATTACAGAAAAGTGAATCTTTCATTACTCCATGTATTAGAGAGGCCAGGTCTTCAGACCCACAATAAGACTTATGCCATGGGATCAGTTTGCTTTAAAAAAAAATTGACTTTCAGGTTGTCTTTAATGTTTTTTAAGATGCCATTTTCTTTGACTTTAGTATTAAATCTTTCCTATATTTAAGTGCATTGGCAAGTGTGGAATAGGTATTTTTTCCTTTATCATTTGGATCAGATATTCACTTGAGGAAAAATATATTAGTCCCTTTATAAAGGGCCTCAGTGGTTTTGTATCACCTGAATCTTGATAAACCTTTAATCCAGAGTTGGCTTGTTTTGGCATGATCTGTTGCTCTTAATAAGTAGTGATGTTATTATCACTACTCATATAGAACAGTTAAAAAACTTTTTCCATTTTGGTTCTGAATGCAAAGGTTAAAATGTTAGTGCTCTCAGAATTGAAATCAATAAAGCTGCGTAATACTGAAGATCACTCTTCCAAATCCTCCATTACCACGTACAGTTTGGTTGGCATAGTATATATAATCATGAGTAATTTCTTTTCAAACAAAGGTCAACAATGAAGATCCTTTTAGTTCAGCTACATCAAGCTCCATCAGCAATACGGTCATTACAAAAAATATGCTTGAGGAAACATCCATCAAAAATGAAGGTGTACCCCCAGCACTGCCACCAAAGATTGGAACTCCAACAAGACCCTGCCCACCACCACCTGGTATGAGAGTTGATACCTTTCCTAAATCAACTACTTCCTTTTTCTTTCTGAAAAGTATTGTGTGGGCCTTATTTGTAGACTTTATATAAAGGGCCTTAAACAAAACAAGTCTGAAAACACAGCAGAAGCCTGCTGCTATCATCTGTTCTGACCTTAATGCAGAATTACAGATATGTGCCTAAGAAGCCAGCCTGTGTAACTGTCATGAACTATTTTTCTAGCAAGAGCTAATTTCTCTTTAAATCATTTTAGAGAGGCAGTAAATGAAAAAAGGAGAGTACCAACGAAATCTCTTACTTTTTGGAAGCTCATTGATTACCATTTGAACAACAGTTTCCTGCGCTTTGGTATTTTAATAAATTTCTATAAGCGAAGATTAATTCTAAGTCCCTTTCTTTTTCCTGCTAAATGTGAAGTCTTCCTTAAGTCCTTTAATGTGAGAATATATGGCCTTTTTGGTATCCGGAATTCAGCTTTTTGGTATCAGAATTTTAAAAGAAAGTATTGTTTTTCTTGGAGGAAAATATTATTTTACTTGACTTAATAAGAGACTCCTTTATTTTATAAAAGTGATGTTTTTGGTCTAGAAACAAATTCTTACTATTCTTATTTTTTTTGTTTTGTTTAGCACTATAGAAAAGAAAGGGGTTTTGTTTGTTTGTTTTTGATGAAGATAATAAAGTTCATGAGAAGTGGTAAAAAGGCAATCCCCTGAATAGTTGTAGTGCTACTTGTGAGAAGACGCATCTGGTACATTATTGTTTTAATCATATATCATTCCGTGTTAAATTTTCAGCCTCAGTAGTTCTAGAATATTATTCTTGCCTTTTCATAACAGCCTCCCTATGGTATTTCTTGGGCAGATTTTTTTTTTTTCTTCTTTGATTTAAAGAATTGCAAATAAAATTGTTAATACCCAACTACCTGTTGAAAAATCAGGTGATCAAGTTATTTTTATCTTTTAAGGAAAAGTAGCCTGTATCATATATCACTAGAGAGTAAGGTTGTCAGAATATATTTTAAAAAAATGATAGTTAATTTGCTCATTTAAGTTTTATACCGGTAAGGTGCCAATAGTGAGGTTATTTTTAAAATCCTAAGTAAACTAATATACTAGTGCTGTAACTAAATCTAAGACTTCAGCAAAGTGAGTATATATCACTGTAGAAAAATCAAGGAAAGAAGGATGGTTTGTTGAACTGCAGCTTAAAGATCTGGGTTCTAATTCTGGATATTCTCTGATTAGCTCTGTGATCTTGAGTGTGTAACTTCATATGTCTGAACCTCAGCTATCTGAGCTATTAGATGGTGGCATTAATTCTAATGTTGCCTACCTTCACAGGATTGTGGAAGGATCCTTTGAGATATGAGATGTGAACACCTTTTGTAAGCTGCTACAGTGCCAGAAAGAATCTGTTGTTATGATTGCTTTTACCAGCTTAACACATCTTTAGGAAAATCTATACACTTGAGGATATTTTAACACCTGTTCTTATTATCCTTTCTTCAGGAAGTACTGAGTTTAAGTCTTTAAAATTAGAAAACTTGTTTGAAAATGGTGCTGAATTAATGAGCAACAGTATGCTGTTTGGTAAAAGATTTAGTTGATCAGCAGCCACAAAGATTTAGGGCCTGGGCTTCAAAGCATTCTCTTTATTCTTCAGTTTGAAATATTGTAATAGCAAGAAAAAGGTGGGCTTTACCAAGGTAGTTTTTAATTTCATGCTCCCAGGTGTTACATATAGATCCAGAGAAAAATCAGAAGAATATTAACATTTTTCAAAGCTCATTTGCCCTTCCTGCCACTAGTGGATAACTGTATCAGGCAGAGGTTATCACAGCAGAGGCCATTTTTGTCATTATTCTTTGTCATTCTCCTGCTGTTTTGTCCATTCCTCTCTCTTTTCTTGGGGACATGCTGCTTTGGAGAAGAGAAGGTCAACTCTCTGGGCAGATAAGATTCCCGGCCCATTTCCCCCCTTCTTTGCTATTTTTCCATTTAGCTACATAGAGCTAGAATGTATTTGAGAGGTTGTGTGTGAAGATTTGAGGACAGAGTGTTGGTTGTGATAGTTTAAGACCATATTAAGAATGTGTTTGAGGTACTGACCCCCATTCCCCACCCCCAGCTCTTTAATGCTCCCTGTGTTCATGTTCTTGTGTGTTTGTGTTTGCCATATTTGCTGGTTGAGTTAATTGTAATGATTTTGATCCAGGGAAAAGACCCATCAACAAATTGGATTCTTCTGATCCCTTTAAACTGAATGATCCATTTCAGCCTTTCCCAGGCAATGATAGCCCCAAAGAAAAAGATCCTGATATGTTTTGTGATCCATTCACTTCTTCTTCTTCTTCTACTACTACTACCACTACCAATAAAGAGGCTGACCCCAGCAATTTTGCTAACTTCAGTGCTGTAAGTACTGTGAATGGGCTGTTTGGGGGAAAATCTTTCCATTTACAGTTTAAAGAGTTTTCAAAGATTATTTTGGAGTCTGCCAAATTTGCATTATTTCAACTAAATTTACCAACATGTTAAAAATGACCTTTATTCTTCCCCCAACCAAAAAAATCTCTGTTTGATTCTGTTTGCTGGTTCTAAAAGTACTTCATTGCTCAGATGATTTTTGTAGTCTTAATTCTTGGGATATATACCAGTTGTTTTGCAAAACCCTTCTCTTGATCTTGGTAAACAATATAAATAAAATTCTGACAGGTATTATTTTGCAAATTGTTATGGATGATGGGCCATTAGAGAGTCATTTGCTGTCTGCCCTCTGGATGAATAATGCCAATAATGAGTTTGTGTATTTGTAACTGTGTTTGTGTGTTTGCGTATAAAGCCTTGATGATTTCTGGAGACCAGTCAACAACTATGAGAGGATAGGGCCAGGAATTCTTTGAATTGAAAATAAAACTCTGGTTTCATATAATAGTGTTCCTAACAAGTAAATGTTGGTTTTATTAAATAAATATGATTGTTAAGAGCTAAACAGTCTTTAATTATTTGGGGGGCTCTAATTCACTAGCATTCCATATTTACTCTGCATCCTCCCAGAGCTGACTAACATAGGCTGGCCAGTAAAGACAATCGAAGAATGCTGTGACAAGACCATAGGCAGGGTCTATAAGATCACAGAAATGGGACAACCAACTTGAAGTGTCACTCTGGAGGGACATTAAGCAATGACATGTATTCCATCATTATTTAGATAAAAACAAGGCTTTTTTTAAAATTCTTAGAATAACTAACAGTGTTTCATTTTCCCAGATGTTTTTTCAGGTAAAATGACCTTCCTTATCGCTGTCTATTTTATAACAGAGTAATTTTCCTCTACTTAATACCTTAAGCACTTGAGATGATTTAGAAATAAGAGATCTAGTGGCCAGGTGACTCTGACCACAATCTGCCTAATGTCTCCCTCAGTGTAGCATTGGGTCCCTCAACCCGTCACTTTATCCCTGCAGCCATTTCTAGTTAGAAAGGAGGTAGGCAGGAATCTGTATGCAACTAAGGCAGACAGAATTAGTCTCAGCTACCCAGCTTTTGAATCTGTACTCTTAAGTTTCAGTGGCTTCCTCTGAATGTAAAGGAGCAGAATAGGAATCAGTATTTTGAATACTGGAAAACGGAGAGTGTCAGAATTATACTGCCTTTTATTAGACGGAATTTGAGTTGTTTCAAGCAGAGAATCCAGAATTGCTCTTCTTAGTATAATCCTCTTAATATAAAATAACCTTCTGGCAGTTTGTGGCATTTAATATCTTAAATATGATTTCAGCAAGTCAAAACCTGGTTGGAATGAGTCTTGAACAATAGCTAAGGCATTTTGCTTATTTCATATTCCAGAATCTCAGTATAGTATAATATTAAACAGCTCATAATAAAGATGTCTTCTTTTTTTAATTATGAAAGATTTGTTAAGTGTCATAAGTTTCAAAGTCCCTCTAATTCCCTAGGGAAAAGGCTACCATTTTCAAAAAGCCTGACAGTTTCTTTCACTTCATCCTATTATGGTATTCATCCTATTATGGTATTCCTCTATATGACAGGACTTGAAACCAGGTAGAATTTTTTTATTTAGTATCTGCCACGGTTGCTCTTTTGGGTAGATAAGTGTATTTCCTTGACTTAATAATTACCAGCATTAAGGTTTTATTTAGACTAGGTCAAAAAGTTCTCAATGTCTACTGAATTCTTTATAATGCATTAAAAAAATCGATTAGGTTCACATCTTATTTAGTATATCCAGTACTCTTATTTTATGTATGACAAAATTTATGTATGTATAGATATTCTTCTTCATAATTTTTCTGTACCTGAAGGGCTAGGATAAGGTAGGAAATCACCAGTGGGATTAAGTTGAAAATGATTTATCATGTGAGGATGCTTACTGAAGTTGAAGTAGTAAATGTTTCACATTAGATAAAAATGCTAGCCCTCTCCTGTTTTTAAATCTCCTGATTCACCTTAAGAACTTCCACTTTTTAAAAAAATGATGTTTTAATGTTCAGTTTTATAGACTATCTGTAGACTGCATTAATTTTTAAGATTAAATCATATTTTAATAACTGATTAAATGTGTTTTCAGAAAAAAAAATTAACAAGTAACAGGGCTATTTACAGAGTCCTTCAGAAGGTGAAACAAATAGTTAAATATCATTTCGTAAAAGTTCTTTTTCCTTCTTGTGTTTGTTCTGCTCATGAATTTATTCGTTTGTTCATTTGTCTTTTAAATGGCAGTATCCCTCTGAAGAAGATATGATTGAGTGGGCCAAGAGGGAAAGTGAGAGAGAGGAAGAGCAGAGGCTCGCCCGACTGAATCAGCAAGAGCAAGAAGACTTAGAACTGGCTATTGCACTCAGCAAATCTGAAATATCAGAAGCATGAAGAATTTTCCTGTTCTTTGTCAATCACACAATACTCTTCTTCCTGAATACTGAAGCTATTTACAGTGTGTATCAAAACTAGCTATGAGCATGGGAATACAAAAGGTTTGAGATTCCTGTAAATGTGACAAAAGTTTTTGTTTTTTTTAAACTCCATTTCAGATTTGTCCTTTTTTTCCCCCTGTAAAAGCGGTAACCCAGATAACTTCACCTAGGCCCCCGTTCTGGTGTGCATTTAGTGTGAGCTTTTGCCTGCTTGTGCTACTTTTACTTGGAAAGCTAGAGCACCCAAGCTTCTGCCTTCTGGAATATAGAGAAGTAGTTCCATCCCTTTGCTACCCTTGTTCTGTAGTTACTCTGATGATAGCCAGTGGGGTTCTTAAAGTTGGCAGTATTCTCCCCTAATTTAAATGGTTGAAAGAGGGGAAGGGAAAGAACATCCTATTTCTTTTATGATAGAGCAAATTGGCTAGTTTAAAGTACGTGTTTGTATTTCCTTATAATCAAAATACTGTTCAGTTTGTTTTTTATAGACAAGAAAAAATATTTTGCATAAATTGACTCCACTATCGAAAAAGGGATGCTTTAGATTGAACCATTATAGCTTCAGACTCAATCTTTTCCTAAATAAAAACTTTAAAGCCTCATGTGTGAAATATATTTAAAATTTTCTTCTCTGGATTTAGGGAATTTTAGATAAACACATACCTGTCCATAATTTTAAGCACTGGAGAGTGGAGAAAAATTACCACTTAAAATATACCCATCAATATAAGGTAAGCAAAAATCTTAACCTGGCAGCCATTTTGCCACTGCCATGGCACTGTTGTCCTCTTTAGTTCATGGTAGGTTTATTTTTCTACTTTTGCAGAAGAAACTTTAGCAAGCTAGAACTGGAAGGTACTTTAACTTTTTGTATACATATATATATTTTTTTTCTTTAATGAAGGTTCAGTTACTTGAAATGTAAAAACATTCACTGAATACAACTGAAAAAAGTGACATGTATTAAATCATATTATTGCTTTTTGTCCATTTTTGTGGATTAAAATAGTTTATTCTCTTTGCGTTTTTCACCTACAAAACTGGCAGGCTAGCAAAAAAATTTTTTGTTTTTTTTAATTGGGAGAGAAGAGACCTGCCAAATTATCGAAGCTCTTTATGTGTTAAAAGCCTATCTCCTGTAAAATTGACCTAGCAGACAAGCTGAATTTAAAATGGACTGTGAAGTAGGCTGTAAATTGTAATCTTAATTTTTTTTAACATGAGTCAGTGATTTAGATAATGTATTGAAAACCAAGATAAAGGAAAATGCACCTAAAAACTAATTAAATATCTCTATGGTTACCAAGTCAAGGTGGTATTGATCTGTGTTAATCAGAGTAACTTGCTGCCTAACCTATGAATAAATTCCAAAATGTCCAGTTCATTTCATCTTGAAATGGTGCTTTTTTTCTCTCCACACACAATTGGATTGCTGCAGTTTAAAACAAATTTGAACCACTTTCTTGCACTGCTAGCTTTTTTCTACTTTTATAGATTAAAACATTTCAGCATAAAAGTCATACATATGAAGCAAGGGCTGAATCATAATCACAAGGGTTTAATTTTGATAAACTAATCCAGTTATAAGGATATACTGCAAAAGTTGATTGAGAAGGTAGTATTGGGAGTTGCGAATGGTAGTGAGTTTTGGGTTTTTTTCTTCCCCTTACACTTTAGGAAAAAGGTAAGTTGACTTGAACAACCTTCTTTTGCACTGGGAAAATGAACAGATGTTTGAAATGGTTTTAAAATATTTTTTTTAATTAAAAGAACATTCTGGAAAGTACCAAATATCTGTAACTTATAAACACCAACTTTCGATGTAATAAGTGTACCTTAATCTTACGTGTGTTTAACTGGATTACATAGATTCTTATCTTTTATTAAAATATGTATACTCAGTGGACCAATATAATATTAAAGTATGTATATATTATATAAATATATATATATATATATCTAAATCTCCATGCTCAATTGTGTAGGATGAATGTCTTAGAGTCATTTATGATTATATTTTATGTTGTTGACTCTGGCTCCAGAGCCTGTGCTTGAAAAGGACAGATAAGTATTCCTGAGAGCTAAGTGGCACTACTTACGAAGCTTTAACCATCGTCTACCTACTTGTTCAGGTTTATTTGAGTTCTCTTTAGAGAATTTTCTCTTATGTTTCAAACTTCTAAACTGTAGCCTGTAATTATGAGAACAATAAACTTTAAGTTATAATAAACCATACTATCCATACATCCTATCTGAAATGGAGTTTTGCACGGTTCTCTGTTATGTCCATGCTGTGTCCAAGGAGGGGTAGGCATACAGTCAGCACAGATTAATATGTGTAAAGTGCTTGAGACAGTACCTGGTATAGAATAAAATACTCAATAAATGTTAACTATTTTTTAGTTGACATGTCCTGTTTTTTTGAAAGAAAGATAGGAAACGGGTATGCATAGAGACAGTGCCTGAAACGTGGGTGGTGTGTATATATTCGTTGAACGAGGATTTGTGACATGGACCCTAGGAGGGCACTGTGATGTGAAAAATTCAGACAACCCTGGTCTGTCATTTTTAGGAAAGATGACTTTGACAAAGTTACTTAGCCTCCCTGAGCCTCATTGTCCTCTTCTAATGAACATCATAATACCCAACTCACAGGATTGTTCTGAATGATTTGAGTTTGACAGCTTTTTAATATTATTTATTTTAATCAAACAAATGTAGCCATGTTATTATTAATAGTGAAAATAGCTATTGGTTATTGAATGCACTATACTAAGCACTTTATGTGTGTCTTCTTGTTTAATCTTCACAGAAGCCCTAAGTGGTACTATTATTATCACCTGTTTTAGAAATAGGAAAAATGAGGCTCAAAAAAGTTAAAATAATATGCTTCAGATAATACTGCTAATAAGTAGATGAGCCAGGAATTGAACTCTGGTCTCTCTGATTCTAAAACATGATACTCTTTCCAGTTTACCGTGCTTTGTCTCCTTTTGTGTGAAAAAAATATTGCCTATAGGAAATGCTAGGAACAGGGCATGATAAATAACAACAGATAACATATATTGAGCTTCAGGCAGAATCCTTAGTGCTTTACGTATATTATTTCATTTAATCCTTAGAAAAGTAACCCTGCAATGTATAGGTACTATTTTTGTCTCCATTTTACAGAGGAGGTGCCCTAATTAGGCCACAGTTATGTAGCTAGTAAGTGACAGAGCTGGAATTTGAACCCAGGAGACTGGCTCTACTGTTTTGACCACTGCTCTCTATTCCTGTTAAAGGTGAGAAGCCAGAGGAGAACTGTCATAAATAGAATAATCCATGTAATCTCTGCTCTTGAGGATTAATGAAATAAACCTACTACATAGCACATGGCATCTTATAAAACATTTCCTAATTCATTTTCATATTTAATCTTTCCCAGGATTTAGAACAGTTTTGTTTGTTTTTTTTTCTTAAATTAATGCTTTTATTTATTTATTTATTTATGTATGTATGTATTTTTGGCTGTGTTGGGTCTTCGTTTCTGTGCGAGGGCTTTCTCTAGTTGCGGCGAGCGGGGGCCACTCTTCGTCGCGGTGCGCGGGCCTCTCACTATCGCGGCCTCTCTTGTTGCGGAGCACAGGCTCCAGACGCGCAGGCTCAGTAGTTGTGGCTCACGGGCCTAGTTGCTCCGCGGCATGTGGGATCTTCCCAGAGCAGGGCTCGAACCCGTGTCCCCTGCATTGGCAGGCAGATCTCAACCACTGCGCCACCAGGGAAGCCCTAGAACAGTTTTTGACACATGAAAGCACTTAACCATTGTAAGTTATCAATATTATGATAAATGATAAATTGGAACTTAGGGGAGATAGCCAACCTTTCTTTTATTAAAGAAATACAAATTGTAAAACCACAAAAGCTGGCAAAAACAAAAAATAATTTATTAGTGCTGGCAAAGCTCTGGAAAGAATACATGAAAAGGCAGGCAAAGAGGAGATTTTGGAGAGTTTGCCACACAGACGGAGGGACAGGGCGTTCTAGGCAGAGGCCATGGTTCTATAAAGAAAAAGTGGTAGGACACGACATACGTGTGCTAGCACAAGACATAGCGTGCTAGCACACAGCAAGTATTGAAGTAGTTCAGTGTAACTAGAGTAGGTTTGTGGGCAAAAGAGTGAAGTATTTGTGTTTGTGTGTAAGAAAGGTCTCACTGGTAGTGATTTGGAGGATTGCTTTAGAAGGAAACCAGGTAAGGCAGGGAGAGCAGGTGAAGGCTGATGGAGTCATTCAGGTGAGATGATAGGTACCTAAAACATGGCTGTGGCTGAGGCCCGAGAAAAGGGGATTGATTGAAGAGAATCATCAGGCCTTAGAGTCTGATTAGATATGGGTGGTGAGGGGAAGGGAGTGGTTGCAAACTTCAGCAAGCATCAGGATCACCTGGAGGGCTTGTTAAAGTACAGATTGTGGACCCCATCCCCAAAGTTTGTGATTTCAGTAGGTCTAGAGTGGGACCTAAGAATCTGAATTTCTGACAAGTTCCCAGATGATGCTGAAGTTGCTGGCCCAGGGACCTCGCTTTGAGAACCACTAGAACAGAGACTGGCTTCCAGGTCTCTCTGTTCTCCTGCACGTCTTATTAGATGTACTCATTTAGTTTGCAGTGCTGTTGCACCTTGTCATTCTGTACTTGACCTGTCGCTTCTGCTTCAGAGTGTAAAACACCTCTAATCTTTCTTGTGGATAAAGAGAGTTTTTAAAAATAATAATTGCAGGCTAACAGCACTTACTGTGTGCCAGTACTATTTGAAACACTTTAATATACAGTCCCCAACTTAATGATGGTTCGACTTAGGATTTTTTTACTTTATGATGGTGCAAAAGTAATGCATATTCAGTAGGAAACATACCTTGACTTTTGAACGTTGCTCTTTTCCCAGGCCAGCAATGCGCGGTACAATCCTCTCTCATGATGCTGGGCAGCGGCCTCAGCTCCCAGTCAGCCGCACGATCACAAGGGTGAACATCCAGTACACTTACAGCCACCCAGTACCCAGACAACTGTTCTGTTTTTTACTTTTACTAAAATATTCAGTAAGTTACATGAGATAGTCAACACGTTATTATAAAATAGGCTTTGCGTTAGATGATTTTACCCACCTGTAGGTTAATGTAAGCGTTCTGAGTATGTTTAAGGTAGACTAGGCTAAGCTCCGATGTGGTAGCTTAGCTGTATTAAATGCATTTCTGACTTATGATATTTTCAATTTATGATGGGTTTATGGGGATATAACCCCATCGTAAGTCAAGGAAGATCTATATGCTGATTCATTTTAATGTCCATACAATCCTTTAAGTTAGGTACTGTTATTTGCAGTTTACAGACGAGAAAGCTGAGGTACAAAAAGGTTAAACAACTTGCCCAAATCACAGAGCTAAAAAGTGTCAGAGCTAGGATTCAAACCCAGGCAGTCTAGATCCAGAACCCATGCTCAATCACTCTGCTCTACTGAAGAAAACTTATATTAAAATACTTTTGATGTATGGCTCAATATTGTACCTCTTGCTGCCAGAAAGCCCTTTATTATCTGAGTTTTGGGAATGCACAGAGAAGATCATTATCATTCCGTTCACCTTTGCTAAGGTGTATTGTGTTCTGGGTACTGTGCTGGGTCAGAGACAGAGAAAACTCATATGAGGCCATCAGTGGTATAGTGGGGGAGATAGACATTACTTACAGTTAATTTCACAACACTGCACATTGAAGATTATGATAGGAGTGCTGGGACACCCAGAGGAAGGAGAGAATAGTTCTGGCTGAGAGGACTGGGGAAGGCTTCCCAGACGAGGTGTCCCTAGGACACAGTATTCTGCTCCTAGCATTAGTAAAAGTGTAGATGGCAACTGTCAAAACAACAACCAAAAAAACACAGCTTTCACAAGGCCACATTATTTGATGTCAGAGCTCTGTTGACTGAAAAAGGCTGCCAGACAGTCTCCCAGGAAGCCTCATTTAAGTGACATTCATTACTTAGTGAATTCAACCTTATCCAAGGTCTGACCTTAAAGTTTAGAAACCTAATTTTCATCAGTAGAAGAGACAAAGCTCCCATTAAGCAAGTTCACAGGGACTGATGTAAAGACCAAAATGTCAGTTTCCAGTAAAAGTTGCCGTAGGGCTTGAAGTGCTCACAATTGGTTGAACAAGACTCCTTCTCCCTGCCGGTGCTTGGATGCCTCCTACCTGTGAGGTTCCTCCCTCTCTGCAGCCAGGGCTGCCTGGCCCCTCTGATGAACACGTTTTTTAGACTAATATGTTTGATCAGGTAACAGTCTCGTCTGGCTGGTTGGGTAGCTATAAAGTCTCTTAGGGGTGACTTTGCATATCTTTGCTTTCATCACGTATGTAGACTCTATATTTAACTCCTTCTAAGGCAGACTTTCCCCAGTTTATGAGTTCTTAGTGAAACATCTCACTCCCTGGGCTCTGATTTCACCCTTTCATTGATCATGTCATTTATTGAGTGTATATGTGCCAGGCCTTCTCCCTGACTCATCCTCCTCCAAACCATCAACGTGACCTAACAATTCTGCCTTTCAAGTATCTCTCAAATCTGTCCTCTCCTGCCACTCCCCCAATTCAGGTCATCATCATCTCTCTTCAGGCTTTTGCCAAAGCTTCCTAATCTCCTTGCTGCCAATCTCTTGTTTTTCTCTCTGCTTCCAGACCATCCTCCATGTTGCAGACAGATTCTTCTAGAATCGAAATCTGCCCTATCACTCCTGTAATAAAACATGCCACTGATTTCCATCACATTCAGGTTAAAATCCTAACCCCTTAGAAAGCTTTTCCTCCATAACCTTAATTTCTGATTGATATTCAATCAGTAATGGCTTGAACATGTAAGCTGGGGTTTTTTTTCCTCTTTAAACAAATCTTGAGAAAATGCTACCTTAAGGAAATAAAGGCACTCTAATATGATTGTAGCATATGGAATTCTTTGGGGATGTGCATAATTTTACTCTCTAACTTGATGTTTTTCAATAGGCAGGTTGTAATTCCTTAGTTGGGTTGTGAAATCAGTTTAGTAAATCGAGCAACATGGAAAAAATGTAACCAGAGTAGTACAGGCGTACCTTGGAGATAGTGTGTGTTCAGTTCCAGACCATCGCAGTAAAGTGAATATCACAATAAAGTGAGTCGCACGTTTCCCAGTGCATATAAAAGTTGTGTTTACACTACATTGTAGTCTATTAAGTGTGCAGTAGCATTATGTCTAAGAAAACAATGTACCTACTTTAATTTAAAAATACTTTATTGCTTAAAAAATGCCAAAATAATTACAGTAGTTACATCGAAGATCCCTGATCACAGATCACCATAACAAGTGTAATAATAATAATGAAAAGTTTGATATTCCAAGAATTACCATATACACTAATATGTCTAAAATGGATAGCTAATAAGAACCTGCTGTATAAAAAAATAAATAAAATTCAAAAATTAAAAAAAAAGAAAAGAATTACCAAACTGTGACACAGAGACATAAAGTGAGCAAATGCTGTAGAAAAATTGTGCCGATAGACTTGCTCAATGCAGGGTTGCCACAAACCTTTAATTTGTAAAAAAATGCAATATCTGCAAAGCGCAGTAAAGCGAAGCACAATAAAATGAGGTATGCCTGTGAAGCAGAATGAACACTCATGTACCAATAATCAGCTTCAATAAATACCAGTTCACATCCAATCTTATTTTATCTATATTCCTACACACTTCCCTTTCATGTCATGTTGAAGCAAACCTTATATTTCATTTGTAGATTTTTCAGTATGTTACTGATCATTTTAAAAATTATGAAATAGAATTTGTTATAGAATACATACTGGGTCACAAGATAAAATGAAAGCCACTGATTTTTTAAATTATCTCTTTTCAAGTAAGAAATGTGGGTCCTACTGTTGTGTATACGGGTTACTAGTGTAAAGGATTATCTCGTGGAGGGAAGGTGTGTCTTTGCTGGAAGACCCCACCTATTTTTCTTCCCCACTGCAATAAGTGTATAGAATGTGTTCAGTTGCCCAAGACCTAAGGGCTTAGTTTCAGCCTCTCCTTTCTGTTTCCTCTGGAGTCAAAACTTGAGAGGACTGAGTTATTTTGTAAAAAGGAAAAGAGACAAGGAAAAGTAGCTGACACTTACTGAGGACCTTCTCTGAGCCTGGCACTAAGGCGCTTAGTATACATTACCCTACTTAATGCTCACAACACTATAACAGATAGAAAACATGAGGTATAGAGAGATGGAAGTGACTTGGCCAAGACCCCAGCCCAGGTGCCTTGGCTCTGAGACCTACTCTTCCAGCACACCAGGCTGCCTTTTGCAACCCTGGCCTTAAAAGCAACCCTTTGAGCCTAAGCATCAACAGAGATCAAACAGAGCAGCCCTGGGCCCTAAGCAAGAACTAATGTTCTCAAAGAAAACCCTGATGCATCGCAGCTTCCTGAGAAGGTTCCTGGCCTTACTGTTTGCTAGCTGTGTGACTCTGGGTAAATCTCTTAACCTCTCTGATCCTCAGTGGACCAGCGTTGGGGAGCATCAGGTGCGTGAACAGCGCTACTGAGGGGAGACGTAGCTGCCCAAACCTGACTCCCAGCCCACCTGAGTTCCAGCTCACCTGAGTTGCCCTCCCAGGTGGCTCACAGGTTGCGGTCCTGGTGCTGCCACTGGCCCTCTGTGTCACCTTGCACAAATCCCTGGCCGTCCTGGGTGGACCTCAGTTTCTCCTTGTGAATACTGATGAGTCTCGCCGGCTCTGGACGGTAGTGGTCTTGCCCTGATTCCTCAGGTCTGCTTGTGGGACACCGACATCCTTGCCAGTCAGGGTTGTTGTGAGGATTAAAGATGATGGATATAAAGTCTTCATTCCTGTTACACGGCAGATACTCACCAAGTAAGAGCTGTCATGTCTGTGTTTAAGAAGACAGAAAAGGAAAATATTTTAGGAAAATGTCTATGTAAGATTAAGGGAATAAACTTCAGTTATCTTGAAAGTTTATTGATACTAAATGTTCCCACTGATTCTGGATAAAACTATCACACACACTGTGTGTCCAACACTATTCTCTTTTGTTTGCATTAACTCATTTAGTCCTCACACCAACCCTTGTGATAGGTGTTATTATTATCCTCATTTTACAGATGAGAAAGCTGAAGCACAGAGAGGTTAAGTAACTTGCCTGAAGTCACAGGCAGCTATCAAGTGGTGAGGCCAAGATTCTAACCCAGGCAGTCTGGCTCCAGAGCAAGGGAAACAATAAAACCTGCTGTACCTTGGGAGTGTTGTGAGATTCAAAATAAGCTAAGCTTTGGGAAAGTCGTTCATAAATGCTGTGTGCATTCTAAGAGCTTGTGTAGCAGGCAGACTGGGGCTGGGGTTAAGATACAGACTCTAGTCTGGCTGCTTGGGTTGAGTTCTAGCTCCTGCCACTTAACTATCCTTTGTTATCTTGAGCAGATTGCTTAATCCTCTGCTTCACTTTCTCAACTATAAAAATTGGGGTTGTAAAAGGACATACCTAATAGGATTATTTTGAGGATGAAATGCGTTGGTACATGTGAAGGATTTAGAATAATGCCTAACAAAGTTCTAAGCAAATGATGGTGATGAAGATAAAGAAAAACATGATGATGAAGATGTCCAGATGTCAAAGAAAAAGAACAGGAAAGAAGCCTTGAAGTTTGAGAACCCTTGGATCGAATCCCAGTCCCTAATTTTTTTTCTTTTTTTTTTTTTGCCGTGCTGCTTAGCTTGCGGGAATCTTAGTTCCCTGACCAGGGACTGAACCTGAACCCCCCAGCAGTGAAAGCACCAAGTCCTGACCACTGAACCGCCAGAGAATTGCCCCCAGTTCCTAATTCGATCTCAGGAACATTTCTAAACTTCTGACTCAAATATTCTCAAAACAAGAGTTTCCCAGATTAGAGGTAGTGTATGTAAAAGCCCTCAGCATAGTGCCTGCCACTGAGTAGAAACTTGATTGATAAATATTAGGTCCTTCTCCATTCTCTCAACACTAAACATCTACTATGTGTAACAGTGGTGCTAGGCTCCGTGGAAGACACAAATGTGAGACATTCTCTGTACCTTCAGATAGAAATCTGAAGAGTGAGACTAATATGGTCGTTGATAACCAATATAAGGATTAAAAAATATATAGTGCTAAATGCTCTGAGAGAAAACTGTAATCTCTGAAGAAGGAGGTAGTCCTCCACTGGGGAGATACAGGAGGGCCTTATGTAGGAAGTGGTGTTGGCTGTGGGCTTGGAGGCTGGGTGGGACTTTAATTCCACCCAGGATTAGACTGGGCTCGGGGGGCCTATAGGAGATCAGGCTTCTGAGGCCCTGTGGTATTCATGCCTGTGAGCCTAGGAGGAAGTTGGCTATCTGCAGTGCCCAAAGCTGACAAACTGGGCAAAGCTCTGTGGGCTGAGGAGTTTGGGCCCGTGGGAGCACTGTAACTGGAATTTCCAAATCTGGAAGCTCCAGCTTTGTGGTCAAATAGGCAGCATTCGCGGGCCCTTGTTGATCTGCCTAGACCACGACATGAGTGCTCAGAGAGAGGGGGAAAGGTTGTATTTTCTCTGCTGCTTACCAAGGAAAAGTGAGAGAAACTGCCCAGATGAT
This sequence comes from Balaenoptera ricei, assembly GCF_028023285.1. Taxonomy (NCBI): domain Eukaryota; kingdom Metazoa; phylum Chordata; class Mammalia; order Artiodactyla; family Balaenopteridae; genus Balaenoptera; species Balaenoptera ricei. The sequence goes on along the minus strand of NC_082639.1, from coordinate 42,885,568 downwards.
CCCTGAGGCTTCTGCCCTCTGCTTTGCCCAGGCCTCCCACTCCATGCCCCGCCCACCTGCAAACCACAGGCAGGGTTGGGAGGGAGCAGCAGATGGGGCAGACAGATCTGGGTGTGAGGCTTGATCTCAGGGAAGTCAGCTAACCCCTCTGAACCTCAGTTTCATCAACTGTGCAATGGGGGTGAGTATTTAATAAGGTGAAATTAAATGAGAATTTGTGTGAAACACCTGGCTTAGGGCTTGGCACATTACAATTAGTCACCATTTATTGACACGTGATTTGTGTTGCACAAGACCTAGGATACAGACCCAGCCCAAAAGGAGACAGCAGTGGTCCCATTGCCACCCTGTCCCTGATCAGTGTTCAACCCCCATACTCCCTCACAGAGAGAAGTCTCCAGGGACCCCTGAATCCATCCTGCACACTGGACCTCGGCGTGATCCTTCTCAGATACCTCCTCAAGGTGCTCCCTCGCTCTCTGCCTTTAGTTGTGCCTCCCACGGAAGCCTGCTAGACTGCACTGCCAGGGGCTAACCTTGCTCCAGAGATGATTCTTCCACTTGTTAGTTGTTTAAAATAAAAAGTAAAAATGTACATGACCTAAGGCAAAATATGGGGTTTCCAATAAAGTGTGAACTGGAGACAGGCTCATCCTCCTCTGCCCCCCCTCTCCGCTGGGAATCAGAGGTCTGTGGACAGGGCCACGTCCCAGTGCCTCGCTTGGTCCGCAGCCTCCACCGCCAGGCCCACGCAGCTCCTTCCTGTCTGTCCGCCCCCGTGCCTGCCCCTCCTGCTCTGGGCCCTGCACTTGGGGGCAGTCCCAAGCCCCTGAGCCCATCCAGGTACAGCCCTGGCAAGGCAGGTTCTGCACTTAGGCAGGTGGGAAAGGCATTGGTGACACCATCACCCATCGATACGGAGGACGGGCTCTATACTGGAAGTGGAGGGGCCTGGGGTCGGTCCTGGTGCTGCCACTGGCCCTCTGTGTGACCTTGGACAAGTCTCTGGCCTTCCTGGGTGGGCCTCAGTTTCTCCTTGTGAATACTAATGAGTCTCGACGGCTCTGGACGCTAGTGGTCTTGCTCTGGTTCCCCAGGTCCGCTCCCGGGACACCGACGTCCTTGCCAGGCAGGGAGGCGGCGCCCGGCCGCGGCGGGGAGGAGCCACGGGCCCCGCCCCGCCCAACCCGTCCAGGTGCTGCCGCCGGAGCCGCAGCTACCGCTACCGCTGCCACGAGGGGCCGCCCGCGCCTCCATCCAAGTCCGGCCTGCGTCCATGGCCTTTGTGACCGCCTGGAAGGGGGCGGCCTCCGGGGAAAGCGACCGCAGGTACCAGGCGGGGGCGGGGGGACTCGGCGGGAGGCACTGATGGGACTGAGGGGCGTCTGGAGAAGAGCCGACGGGAGGGGCAGCTGACGGGACAGAGCTGGAGACAGCAGTGTGCGGGCTGCTGGCCGCGGGGTAACGGCCGCAGGGCCCGGGGAGGGGCAGCCCAGCCCCTCTCACCCCAGCCCCCCTCACCCCACGTATCCCTTGCTCTCGTGTTATGGCCCCCAGCAGGGCTGGGCCTGGGGGTGCAGAGATACACCCCCAACACCCCGGTCCCACCCGAGCCGCGCTTCCGGTGCCGCAACCTGTGAGGGCAACTCAGGTGAGCTGGACCTCGGGCGGGCTGGGAGTCAGGTTTGGGCAGCTACGTCTCCGTCTCGCCTTAGCAGTGTTGCTCACGCACCTGATCCTCCCCAGCGTTGCATGAGCAGAGATAGGGGCACGTGTGCCCGGACAGGTGAGAGCAGATACACTATCCCCCGCCAGGGGATGTTCACATCTGGGGGCAGCAGTGTGGAGGGAAATCCTGCGTCCCAGTGCCTGCCCATGGTGGAACTGTGTGCACCACAGCTCCTCCAAGGTCAGCCCTTCAGGGATGTGTCATTGCCTCCTGTGTGTCACCTCCAACTCCCAGCTGTCCCCACCTCCTGGGTGAGTTGGTGTCTCCAGATGTGTTCTCATGAGAAAGGGGAGAGGGGACAGCCCTGACCTCTCTTCTGAGATGTGACCCCCAATTTCTTTCCTTTATATATTTAAAGTTCACTCTGCCACTCCCTGGAGAAGGGCAATCTAACTGCCTTCCCAACACCTCCATCTGACTGTCACATGGGCACATCAAACTCGGCAAGCCCCAAATCAAACGTCACATCTTCACCCCCAAACCTGTTCCTCCTCCTGTGTCCCCATGGCGTAGTCATCCACCCAGTTGCCCAAGCCTGCAACCTGGGAGTCATCCCTCTCACCTCCCTCCCTCTCCTCCACCCTGGTCTCCAAGTTCTGCTGATTTTATCTTTTTGATGTCTCCCAAAGCTGTTCATTCCTCCCGGACTATTGCAATAGCCCCTAACTTTTCCATTTCCTTCAGTCTCCCCCTGTCCATGCATCCTTCAGACTTGTCTTTTCTAAAGCACAAAGCAGACCATGTCATTTTTCTGCTTTAAAATTCTTCTATGGCTCTCTATCACAGAGGTGAAAGGTCAAGGCTCTCCAGGGGAGAAGCTGTGACCTGCCCACGCCCGCTCCCATCACTCTCTGACCCTCACTCTGGTCCGGCAAGAACGACTGGCTTTGTAGGGCTCTCACAACTGTGCTGGGCTGCTCAGGGCTACCTCTGCCTGGAATGCCATCCTCTACTCCTGACATTCACCCTATAAGATTCAACTTTAGGTGACCTCTTTTTTTATTAAAAAAATTTTTTTTGACTTTTAAAATAAACTTTTAATTCAAGGGTAGCACATATACAGAAAAGTGCACACATTTTAAGTGTACAGCTCAATGACTCTTCACAAAGTAACCAGCACCCATGTAACCAGCACCCAGATTAAGACACAGACTATTACCAGCCCCCTGAGTCTCCCTTGTGCCCCTCCCAGCCGCAAGCCCCCAAAGGTAACTATTGATACTATCCTGACTTCTAATACCATAGGTTTGATTTGTCTGGGGTGTTTTGTTTTTGTGGTTTTTTTGTTTGTGTGTTTGTTTTAATTGAAGTATAGTTGATTTACAATGTTGTATTAATCAGCAAAGTGATTCAGTTATCCATATATATATAGAGAGAGAGAGATATATATATGGATATATATATAAGAATATATATATATTCTTTTTCAGATTCTTTTCCGTTATAGGTTATTATAAGATATTGAATATAGTTTCCTATGCTATACAATAGGACCTTGTTGTTTTTTTTATATATAGTAGTTTGTATCTGCTAATCCCAAACTCTGAATTTATCCTTCCCCCACCCCCTTTCCCCTTTGGTAACCATAAGTTTGTTTTCTATGTCTGTGAATCTATTTCTGTTTTGTAAATAAGTTCATTTGTATCATATTTTAGATTCCACATATAAGTGATATTATATGGTATTTGTCTTTCTCTGTCTTACTTTAGGTGACCTCTTTTAGAGAACCTTTCTGACCCCACCCTGAGTCAGGCTCAGAGGCTTTCTGGGCTCCAGCATCTTTGCTTCCCTCTCATGGCTCTCATTCAGTTTTTCAGCAAACATTGTTGGGCACATACCACGTTCCAGGCATTGTACTAGGTGCTGCGGATATGGTGTTACTTAAGACATACAAGCCCCTGCTCTCAGGAGACCACATTCTAGTGGGAAAGATGGATTAAACAACTAGGCAAATAAACAAGTCAACACCAGAAACAGATGCTGTGTAAGGCTTAAAATAGAGCGACGTGATGGACAGTAAAATCCGTCTTGCCCAGAGCATTCCCTGCAGTGAGGATAGCTCCTGTCAAAGCCTGAGATGTGTCTGAGGAACAGAAAGGTGTGTGTGTTGTTGAGGAGATCCCTGCCTGCTGGGATCCAGGAGGCAGGCTGCCCAGAAGAGGGCCGAGTTTGGATTTCATTGTGTGTTGGGAGCCACTAGAGGGCGTTAAAGAGGGGACTCACGTATTTAAAGATGATCCAGCTACCCCATGGAGAAAGGATTTTAACGCTGGGGCATGGTCACCCCTTTCTGTCTCCCCACTACATGTGGAGAGGGGACGGGGTTCATCTGCCCCCATGTCCCCGAAGCCCAGCACAGAATGCTTCGGTTTTGATGAGAACCTGGGGGAATGATTTCTGAGGAGGGTGAGATCACAGTTGGGGTGCTGAGGAGTGGCTGGGTTTGCATGGATTTCTTGCCTGCCTGCCCTCCTGTAAGAACCCAGCTGTGCTCTGTCCTGCAGGCACCCTGCGTGCTGGAGTGTAGGTGAGGGCCTCAACATATGTACCTTTCTACTTCAGCTGGAACTTGCTGGACACAAATACCCAGAGAATTCTGACTCCCAGTTGCCCTCACAAGATCTCACACCTGGGGCAACAAACCAGGTCTCCTTTCTCTCAGCTCGGGACCTGTGACTTCTCCACCCTCAGGCCTCACCCACCACGCTGCCTGTCTCCCACAGCCTGGCTGAGGGGTGAAGGGCTTGGGAGGGTTCCCGGCCCCTGCTCTGCCACTTACATACTGGCTCTATGACCCTGATTCAGTCGCCTGACCCATGTGAGCCTTAGTTTACTCAGCTATCAAATAGTAGCTACTTACCAAGTGGCGGAACACCTGGTGAAGCCACATTGGTAAAGGACCTAACAAAGAGCCACCGAGCATATTTGGTGACCAGTAAATGTGAGTTCACTGGTATGAGGGAATCTTCCTTCTGAGGTATTTGCATTGAACAGAGGGGATTCAGAAAGGTTTGGGAGCCAATGGTGGGATTCCAGGCACCAGGACTGGGTACCCAGGGACTGTTAGGAGAGGGAGATGATGCCTGTGCATCTTAAGATGGGGATGGCCACCTACTTGGCCGACAAACAGGGTCCCTTCCCAGTCAAACCAGTAGCCCCTGCCCCCACCCCGTGGCTACTCCCGTAAGAGACAGCACCAGGAGCAGAGAGGGAAGTGCAGGCAGGCAGAACGCTTTTTTTAAATTAATTAATTAATTTCTTTATTTATTTTGGCTGTGTTGGGTCCTCGTTGCTGCGCGCAGGCTTTCTCTTGTTGCGGTGAGCGGGGGCTACTCTTCGTTGCGGTGCGCAGGCTTCTCGCTGCGGTGGCTTCTCTTGTTGCCGAGCACGGGCTCTAGGCGCGCGGGCTTCAGTAGTTGTGGCACGCGGGCTCAGTATTTGTGACTCGCGGTCTCCAGAGTGCAGGCTCAGTAGTCGTGGCGCACGGGCTTAGTTGCTCCGCGGCATGTGGGATCTTCCCAGACCAGGGCTCGAACCCGTGTCCCCTGCATTGGCAGGCAGATTCTTAACCACTGCGCCACCAGGGAAGTCCAGGCAGAACGCTTTTGAGAGAGTAATTCAGTGGCAGAGCTTGTGGGAGGGAGGGGCCGCCCCAAGAATGGAGGGGCCCTGCTGAAGAGGCTGGGGGCCTGCTGGGCTGTTGTTGACAGATTTCTTGCTCTTGGTTTGAGTATGAGCTCAAGGAGCTCTCAGATGCCTCCAGGTAGGGAGTTTCGAATTTGGTGACTGGAATCCTTCCTTGGGACTGGATGTGGACTCAAGGCCAGTGCTGAGTTTTCACCTCTGGGATTCTCAGATCCTGTGAGCTGAGGCATCTGTGATCACCAGACTCATGATTTAAAATTCCAAATTTCTATGATGTTGAAGCTACTGACCCCAGGATTCTGATTTACCCCCTGTTGCTGAGGGCAGCTGCACGGGGTAGGAGGGGGCTCTGGTGTGGGAGGCACAATGTGGTCCCTCAGATCCTCAACCCCTGGTGAGGATATCATGGAAAAACTCCAAGTAACCTTTGTCCCCCTTTGTCAGTTATGGAGGGATTCTGACTTGGGATATTTTTGGTCCTTTCTTGAGGTCAATGGAAAATAGATTATTTAGGTTGCAATTTCAGTTCTGCCAGCATGCCACATTTCCTGAAATCTCTTCAATCTGTAGCTCTAGTTGCTTGAGTTGCTTTGTCCTTCCCCTGAAAATTTCTGCGTCTCAGCTCAGTTTCTGTCTGTGGTCAGCTCCATTCTCTCCTAATGCTCACCTACTTCTCTACTCAATGCAAGACATGGCTGCCAGCAGTTTCCAAGCTCATGTCCTGGGACAGTAAGACAAAGCAGTGAAAAGTCCTCTGGAGCCACACAGGTTGATTTTGAATCCTGACTCCGGGCCTTTCTACCAGTGTGACCTTGGACAGGTTGTTTAAGTTCTCTGCACCTCAGTTTCTTCACCTGTAAAGTGAGGGTAATGGTAGGACTTGCCTCACAGGGTTGTTGTGAGGACTGCATGAATTAGGTTATGCAAAGCACAAAGGACCGTCCTTGACACATAGTCGGTGCTATACCCAGGAGTGTTACTAATTGTTATGATTAGTCTCCCCAGGCCAGGAGAGGAAGGGGCTTCTCCACCAGCTCTAATATGAAAAAGCTCAGGGAAGTATTCCAATTGGCTCTTCTTTAACCAACCGCTGTGTCCTGGGAGGTGGGGTCAAGGAAGAGAACGCACCTCCCGTTCAGCCATTGGGGCAGGAGAGGAGAGGAGGAGAAACAGTTCTCTAAAAACAAGTGGGTTGCAGGGGAGGTTTCAGGGCGGGGAGGGTTGTAGCATCCATGTGGCCACACGGCAGGCCTTAAAATAAAGCCATAGTTTCATGAAGTACCCAAATTATGATTTCCTTGGAGCACCGCTGCCCATCTGTCTCAGTCTTCCAGCTGTTGTTGACCCCCTGGGAGCTGGGAACTAGTCCCTTATGAACCCCTCTTGGGACCTGTGCCACCCACCACCCCCTGCGATTGTGGCTTTGCCAGCCCCAGTCCCATTCTCTCCATGACTACCACCACCTCCCTGGCCTAGAGAGGGTATAGGCTCTTTGCTTTATCACCCCATCCCAAGGGTGGGACAGACCTTTCCCCTAATTCCCTACCACTTGACTAGGACCAGGCTGTAACTCTTAAGGCCACCTTGGGATGCAAGGAATGAGCAACTGAGTTTTATGATTCTATGGCTCCTCTCCAAGCCCCTCAACCATCCTGGAAGGAGCCTTCCTGCAGAACTTCCACTTCTGGGAGGGTCCAATATATGTCTTCCAGCATCTTCCCTCCCAAGAGAGGAGGAAATCTCTGCCTTAACCAAGACAACCAAGCCTTCCTTTCCTTTCTCAAGATCAACCCTTTCCCAGGTGAACAGCAGTGCAGAAATCTACTGCTTTCAGGTAAAATCCTTTGCCCAGCCTACTAACTGGCTGGTTATATTATAACCCAGACAATTATATTAGGAATTAATACAGTAGGTGGGACATCAGGCACCTGTCCAGGTAGACCTGGGTCAGGTCTATTCCTTTTGATTTCCTTTTTCCCCCATCAGACGAAGTTTGTCCGTGCATGTTCCCTCCCACAGCCTCAGGGGTTCCCCTTACCCCCTCGCAGAATCGCCCTGCAAGTACCCACCCCCTGCAAAAATTCATCTCCAGCTAAGAAACAGCCTCCCCCAGAGAGAGCATCCAAGTGTCAGATTGAAGTAACTCTGCTCTCTTTCCAAGAAAATTGGTGGGTGGGTACTTCCTTTATATCAGTGACTGAAGGGCACACCCAAGCACTGTCCCTGAGTGCAGGCCAGGCCAGTCAAAGGGGGGATGGCGGCTCCCCAGGCTCTGAGGACAGCACTGCACTCAAATCGTCACCGTTCTCCACCTTCACTTGCCCCTGCTCCCTCCACCCACAGCTTCTCTCCCCGACACCCTCTTAACTAGGCCCCTGCCTCCAGAAGACCCTGTGCCCTTCCAGCTCTGATGCCTCAGTGGTCTGTAATAACAGCAAGATCTGCGCTTGGCTGCGCCCTGACTTGACAAGCATCATCACCTTCGATGCACCACAACTCTGACCGGGGGCCTTGTTGTCTCCAATTCTAATAGATGAGGAAATTGAAGCCTCCTCATACTTTCTCAAATGCATAGACATTGGGGTTTTCTTTTTACTACTGGATGTGTAATTTTGTATTCTGCTTTTTTCATATTTTTCCACCTTCTCAAAAACTCATTCATGCAATAAATATTTATTGAGCACCTACTGGGTGCCAGGCACTGTTCTGGGCACTGAAAATATGTTAGAGAACAAAGCTGGAAAAAAACCCAAAAATAAACTCTTCTCTTGTGGAGTGTAGAATTTAGTAGGGAGAGACAGAGACTAAACGAATAAGCAAAATATACAGGATGTCAGATAACAAGTGCTATGGAAAAAATAATGCAGGGCAAAGGAATTGGGAGAATGAGGGCAATGGTTCCATTTTAAATAGAATGGTCAGGGAAGGCCTCACAGAGAAGGTAACATTTGAGCTAAGTCCTGAAGGAGGTGAGGGACTAATCATGTGAATATCTGCAAGAAGAGCATTCCAGGCACAGGGAACAGGAAGTGCAAAGGGCCTGAGGTGGGAGCGTGCCTGACATATTTGGAGAAGAGCAAGGAGGTTGGGGTGGCTGAATAAGAGAGTAAAGGGAGATGGTATCAGAGAGAGAGATGGGGGTGCAGGGCATCCGGCCTTGGTGGCCAGGCGAAGACTTTAACTTTTGCACTGAGCACCATGGGAAGCCAGCGCAGAGGTGTGAACAGGAGCGTGACATGATCTGATCAAGTGGGTCTGGTGCTGTGTAGAGAGTAGACAATAAGGGGACAAGGGTAAGAGCAGAGAAACAGTTAGGAGACAATGCAGTAATCCAGGCAAATAAATTCTCTGTAAATTTAATATCCGCAGAACAGTTCACCCTACAAATTCACTATAGTTCACTGAACTAATTCCTTATTTTTTTTTAATAAATATTTATTTATTTTTGGCTGCGTTGGGGCTTTGTTGCTGCGTACGGGCTTTCTCTAGCTGCGGTGTGCGGGGGCTACTCGTCATTGCGGTGCACGGGCTTCTCATTGCAGTGGCTTCTCTTGTTGCGGAGCACGGGCTCTAGGCGCGCAGGCTTCAGTAGTTGTGGCTCGCGGGCTCTAGAGTGCAGGCTCAGTAGTTGTGGCGCACGGGGACCAGGGCTCGAACCCGTGTCCCCTGCACTGGCAGGCGGATTCTCAACCACTGTGCCACCAGGGAAGTACCTGAACTAATTCCTCATTGATGGACATTTAGGTTATTTCCAGCTGTATCTTTATTATAGGAAACACTATGATGAACATCAATGTACCATAAATCTTTGTGTCTGTGATTATTTCTTAAGACATGTTTGCTACCCAGGTGTTACTGGTCATCTTTCTGAGGCTTTCAGCCCATAATTCCAGTTGCCCTTCAGAAGGATAGTGCCACTTTCTACTCCCACCAGCAGTGAGTGAGGTAGCACATTTGCCCTGAGGGCATGTAGTAAGTGTCCAATGGATGCTGCTCTGTCCTTGTGGTCCTGGCCAGGTCTGCGTGCACGTCATAGGGGAAATGCCTCTTCTCTGGACAGCCTTGCGTAGTTCCAAAGCTCTTTTGGGTTCATTTGCTTATTTAATGCTCACGACAATCTTGTTATCCCTGCTTTATGGGTGAGGAGATTAAAGCTCAAAGAATAATGATAAGGCCCCATTCCAAGAGCTTTGTGTATTTTATCTTGTTTAATCCTTACAGCAACCCAGTGAGGTTGGTGCCATCAACATCCCCATTTCAGAGATGAAGTCCAGGGTGTCAGAGGTGGGGTATAAGCCCTGGCTTGCAAACCTGCTCTCTGAACCGCTCCCTGCCCTGCCTCGAGCTAGTAGGGTGACTGACTTGCTTGGGGCTGCACAGCCAGGACACGGTGGGGCAGGAGTCCAGCCAGATCTTCTTGGTCCTGCAGCCCAAGTTCTAACCTCTGACGGGATGCCACTCGATGCCAGAAACCCTTCATTAGCATTCTGTATCTTCTTTTCATTCAGAATTGTTCTTGGTCCTTTGTGCCTGACTGGAGGCTCCTTTCTTAGACCCAACCTTGGCAGCTCCTGGAGACCAGACTTTCATAAAAAAGCTCAGATCCCAGAAGTGAGAACATCAGAGCAGGGAGGGCCTTTGACTTCCTGGTGCAATCTTCTCTCCCTTTTATATTTGGTGGGGAGAGAGAAACTAAGGGCCAGAGTGAGGCAGTAACTTGTCTGAGGTTCATAGCTAGTAGGGGCCAGAGTCCTTGAGGAGGAAGGCAGCCGGCCCAAGGAGCAGGCCTCGTGCTCCCTAAGGGCCTCTCTCCAGGGAATATTGAAGAACTGTGACTGGTTCAGCCCTCTTCCAGGGCCCTTTGTGGATGGGCCTGTTTACTTGTGAATTATTAACGAGCCCAAGCCTGTAACCTGCTGGGTGGGGCTCACTCACTTTAAGAAAACCTGCTTTACAGTCACCAGCTCAGCTGGGCTGGGAGGGCTCTAGGGTCTGAGGTGGGTAGTTCTGGGCTTTAGAGACAGTGGGGCTGGGGCTGGGGGTGGAGGCTTTCTCCAGGGAGAGGTCTGGGGAAAGGCACTGAGAATAGGGAAGGGGACAAGGGGTCACCCAAGTAATGCTCAGTAAGCCTACCAGCATCCCTGAGAGGTTGGCACTATTATCCCAGGTTTACAGATGGAAGACTGAGATTCAGAGAGGAGAACTGACTTCACAGCTTAAGCTCCTTCTACGATGGCATCACTTTTCACATGCTCACACCCCTATTTCTGTGACACACATACACACACACACCCATTTCCACACGTTTTCTCTACAGGATAGAATTGAGACCTGGTTTAAGATATGGCTAGACCTGAGTCCAAGTCACACTTGGTCCAAGCCTCAGTCTTCTCATCTGTAGGATGGGAGATAAAGCTACTATGGAGCTTTCTGGAGCATTCTGAGGAGGTTTCACTAAACAGATACTTATTGAAGGCCTTCTTCTTCTTTTTTTTTTTAAATTTTTTTAATTTGGCCACACTATGCAGCTTTTGGGATCTTAGTTCCCTGACCAGGGATCAAACCCGGGCCCTGACAGTGAAAGCACCAAGTCTTAACCACTGGACCACCAGGGAATTTCCTGAAGGCCTTCTTAAGCTGAGAGATGGTATTGGTGAAAACAGTCTATATTGAGATGTCTCAGGGCCACTGAGAAGTGCAGTGAGCCCAGTGGTTTGTTCTTGCAGGCTGGGGAGAAGATGAGAGAGGAAAACAGGCCTCGCATCTCCCAGGCACAAAGCACCAGAAAAAAAGGTCCCCTGGCAGGGGAGGAAGGAACCCAGGACTCAGGATGCTCTCCTGGTCCCCTGGGAATGAGCAGGTGACCTGAGCAGGGTCACCGGGGTTGGGAGGCAGAAATAATGGTGACTCACAGGCTCCCCAGGGTTGGGGCTAGGCAGGAGCTCTTGGGGGCCGGGAACTACCCAGGTGGAACCCTCAGGAGGGGTGGGCCACTCTGATGCTCTGACTCACCAGGTGAGTGGCCCCAGCATCACTGCCACCGTTGTGGCATGGGCAGAGTTCCAGCTCTGAAGGCAAAGCTGAGCCTCAGTTTTCATCTGTAGAAGGGGGAGAATAATAGCATCTACCTTGGCACTGTCACCACCATCGTCAGAGCACTTATGTAACACCGTAAGCACATGCTAGGCACCATTCCGGGCATTTTACACATATAAATGCTTAATCCTCACAATGACCCTTTGAAGCAGGCAGTACTTCCATCTTACTGATGAGGAAACTGAGGCTCAGAGAGGTGGTTAAAAGTGTGCATTAAACGAGATAATCCACGTTACATACTTAACATGTGTGGCACATAATAAGCCTTCGATGAATATCAGTCATTATTATAATCATTACCTCAGAGGAAAATGGTAAAGTGCTAGGCTCAGTGTTAAAGTTTTTGGTGATTAGTTAGGCACTGATACAGAGATGTCTGACCAGGCCCTACCCTCCAGAAGGTCCCAGTTTGATGGCAGAGACAGTCACATACAAACCTCACTCCACCCCCACCATACACAGATGGTGTTCACCCAGGGTGGTAGGGGAGGTCAAAGTGGGTTAGAGCAGTGTGTGCCCAGGAAGCCCCCAGCCTATATAGCACTGTCCCTTATCTGGACTTCTGGAGATGACAGTGGATGTTATCATAGCCCACTCCTTGTAGTTAATTATCTTTTCCATGCCTATGTCAGAATCCCAGTGGTGGGATGACCCTTGCTAGTGAGCACCTGGCCTCTGCTCACATATGGACAGCATAAGAACTCACTACCTTTCCAGGCAACCTGTTTAGATTTAAACAGTAATCCCCCTAAACCTCTCCCCTCTGCCACCAGGCCCAATCTGCCTGGCTCTCCCAGGACCTAGTCTAAGCCCTCTTTCTATCATGGCTGCTTCTACAGACTCCTCCTGTTTCCTTTTCTAACATCCTGGAGCTCAGGGCAGATCCAGGGGTGCTGGAGTCCCTCCTCCTTCAGTCCCCTGCCTTTGTGAAGGGACAGCTCTAATGGCAGCCACGTGCTCTGATGAGTCATGATTAAGAGCATCTGGGGCCTGGACGTGGTAGCTGGTTAACTCTTCATGGGTCAGTGGCTCTTCTGCCAGGAGACCAGGTCGCCTTCAATCCTGGTCCTAGACATATACCTTAGGGCTGGGCACACAGTAGGCATCTGAGGAGTGTTATGGGTGACCCCACATAGGCCCTGGGGATTCAGACGAGAAGGGACCCAGAGGGCAAGAGTGTGCACTTTGGAGTCAGGAGGGTTGAGTTCCAATCACGACTTGGCCATTTTTTAGGTGAGTGGCCTTGGGCAAGTCACACGAACTCTGTGCCTTAGTTTCCCCATCTGTAAAATGGCAGTTATGGGGACTATTTGAGGAGGCGAGTGTGAACTGCTGGCTAGCAGTGAGTGCTAAACCGCGTTATTTTCTGCCTTCTGGTCTCCTGAAAACACAGTCAAGCTGTGGACAAGTGGGTGGGATTAAAATCCAAGCCTGACTCTGGAGGCCGTGCCTTTCTTGGCATGAATGCCCCCCACCAGTGCAATAGGATGATGAAGGGCTCGGGTCGGGGGGCGGTGAAAGTGGCAGGGAGGTGGACCTCAGGCCTAAGAGAACTTCCCGGGACCACACTGGTGGGGCTCCTTGAGGAAGGACCGAGCCCCCGCTCCCGGGGGCATGGGCCGGGCAGACCTTGGGCGCCCCGGGGTCTTACCCGTCAGAGCGGAGGTGGGGCGGGGGCGCCTTCCGCTGGCGGGCCGGCCCCAAACAGCCCCCGCCCGCTGCTGGGCCCGCGTCTGCGGTCGGCCGCGGGCGGGCGGCGGCCTGGCCCCACTGCGCAGGTGGGCAGACCGAGGCCCGGCCCTGCCCCGCCGCCTTCCCCGCCCCCGGCGCGCCCCTCCCCGGCCGCCGCGTCCGCGGCTCGGCGGCACAGCGCCCGCTCCGGGTTCCGGCGGCAGCACCTGGGCCGCGGCGGGCGTCCGCGGGGGCACGCTGTCCGCCCCCCTCGGCGATGACCACGGCCGGCGCCCCGGGCGCCGTGCCCGCGGGGTAAGTGCGCGGCGGAGCGGCCCCGGAGGGCGCGGGCGGGGCGGGGGGCGGTGCCGGGCCTGGCCTCCCCCGAGGCCCGCACTGCGGCTTCCAGCCTCTGCCGGGCGGCACTGCGACCCCCGCCCCTCCCGGCCTCCGGGTGCCGCCGCCGCCTCCGGGGAGCGGGGATGGGGCTGCGCGGGGACGGTGGAGGCCCTGGGCACCCTGGGTCGGTCGGTCACTCCCCGCTGGGTCCCAACTTTGTTAGGAAGCTGTGGCCACAGCCGGGTCAGAGCCTCCTTCCTCCGCTCGTGGCGTTTACACCTCCACACCTGTGGGTGGGCTCTTATTGTCACTTCCGTTACAGGTGAGGGGACTGAGCAGTAGCTCTTAAATGACTTGTCTTAGGTCTCCCAGGAGGTGAGAAGTGGGCCTGGGATTTGAACCCAGCGATGCCAGACAGTACTTCATCTTCAGGGATATTCGGAGGAGTTAAAAGACTAAGATAGGAACCGGCCCGGCCCACCGGGCACAGCAGGAACAGGGGTAGTAAAGGTGGGTGTTGTCACTTTCAACGTGGCACTTCTGCTCATTCCCACCCCACCCCGTTGAGGAACCCTGTAGGACCCCTACACCGCCCCTGTAGCAGTGACAGCTGCCAGCTGCTGGGAGACCTGGAGCAACTCTTTGCCATTCCTGGACCCCCGTGGATAGGGGCTGGGCGCCCTGCGGCTGGGAGCCGGCACTGCCAGGAGGTTGCTGGGCGGAGATCCTGCGCAGGTGAGCTGGGAGGGCTGCCGTTCTGCCTGGAGCCTCACCACCAGGGACAATATTTGCCTAGGGCCTCAGGACTAACACATGAACAGGGAGGTGACTAGGCTGGTGCCAGCTGTCAGCTGGAGGCCTCCACAGGGCCTGTGTGTGTCCCAGGCTGAGGGCTTGGAAGTTGGGTGGCCGGTGGACACCCTGGCCTGGGGGAGGGTCGCCTGGTGAGTCAGGCAGCGTTTTGTATGACATGGACCAAGTCCTTTATCCTCCCTAGACTTCTGGTCCCTCCTTTGGAAAATACAGGGAGGCTGGGCTGGCTGCTCCCTTCCTTCTCTGGGCTGGTCTTTGTAAATCTGGAAGCTGGTTAAATCCCTTCTGCCCAGTCCTGAGCACCACCCCATTGGGCCCAGAAAAATGGTTTCCAGGAGAGAAGGCAGGCATGGAGCAGGGCACCTATCAAAGAATCCTGAACTCCCAGACTAGAACCCTCATTCATCTTTCTTCCTTGCACACTCACATCCCTGACTGAGTCCTCTCTACAACCCAGGGCTCCTCTGGCCCCTCCTTGGGCCTCCAGGGCAATGAGCTTACCCTTCTAGCACTGGCAGGTCGTCCTCACACTAAACCATACCTGCCCACCTGCATGCCCTCCAGGTCCATCTGGCCCTGGCCCTGGTCAGTGCCATTCTGGTGGGGTCTGAGTAGAGCAGGGGCAAAGCAGTTCCACCTTCACCATAGACACTCATTCAGGCAGTCAACAAACACTCCCAGGCCTGCTCTGGGCCCGGCCCCATGTGTGAGGCTGAGTGGTGAAAAGACCAACATTTAAATCTCCTCCACTTAAAAAATTATGAAATATTTTCAGCCTTCAGAAGAATGTCGCAAATAATAAAATGAACTCCATGCCCTTGCCAGCAAGCTTTTTCAGATGTTAACATTGTGCCCTGTTTATTTCATATTCTTTTTAAGAAATAAACCATGGCAAAGACCGTCAAAGCCCCTGTGGACCACCCCACCCTTCCCTCTACAGAGATAGTCACCATCCTGAATTTTGGTTTTATCATTTCTCTGTCTGTTTTTATTCTTTTGCTGAGTATGTATAAGCCTAAAAAATATGTAGTTCTTTAAATTTTTTCTGTAAATGGAGTCATATAGCATAAATCATTCTGCAGCTTGCTTTTTCTCACTCAGCTTCAGGTTACTGAGATTTAGCTCTCTTGATCCTTGAAGCCCTGGTCCCCACTTGCCTTGAAGTATGATATGCCACCTGATGTAGAGACCATCATTGATTTATTTAGCCAGCCTTCTTGGTGAACACGGAGGTGGCTCCCAGTGTCTTGCTATTCAAACAATGAATATTCTTGAATGATTGTCCTTTGCACATATGTGAGTGTTCTTCCAGGTTGCCAGGTAGGAGTGGAGTTGCTGGGATTTTACAGGATATGTGCACTCAATCTTTTAAAGTTACTTAGTTTCATTATAAAAGTGCTGCTCAGTAAAAGAAATGATGGAAATATATAATCTTAGGGAAAAAAAATTGCTAACATTTCCTGAATACTTCTTATTGTGCTTTCCACTGTCTCAGTCATTCTTCCCAGCAACCCTGGGAGGTAGGTCATTCCCATTTCATTGATGAGGAAACTGAGGCTCATAGAGGTTAAAGAACCTTCCCCCGTTTCTCCAACAAGTGATTGCTGAGCTGCAGCTTGAGTCCAGGGTTGTCTGCTTTCAAAACTCCACGCTACCTAGGCCACACCACATCACTCCCTGCCACGTGGTACTCGCTTTATGCACAGCTAAGCGGGACTCTGGGAGCAGAGTCACAGTCGTATTTGCAATTTAGAAAGGTCACTGTGGAAGTGACAGGTCCCCATGGATAGGTTGCCTTACCCCCTGAGCCAAAAGTTCCCCCTGAATGCTGGAAGGAAGTAAAAGCCAGCTCTGATTCCAGTCTGCTCTCTGAGTGACTGCCTCGCCCTGCCTCCACTGCCCCACCCATCTCACCCTGACTGGGGTCAGGGTAGGAGGGTTTCCTGTCTCCAGCGGAGAAGAGGGTCCCCCAGCTCTGCCCATCAGACACTAAGGTAGTGGTT
Organism: Balaenoptera ricei; assembly: GCF_028023285.1. NCBI lineage: Eukaryota > Metazoa > Chordata > Mammalia > Artiodactyla > Balaenopteridae > Balaenoptera > Balaenoptera ricei. The sequence goes on along the minus strand of NC_082639.1, from coordinate 42,869,272 downwards.
TCCAGGCAGACCACCGTGGGGAGCTGGGAGGGAAGGGGAGTAGGGTGGCTCTCTTCTCACTTTGGCTTCAAGCCCCCTCCCCCACTACGCTAAAGTTCCTGGTGTTAGTCATCACCAGCCATGCTCCACACTCCACCCTGCTCGGCGTCCTCCCCATACCAGAGTTTCCACCTGGCACAGCAAAGAGGCCACCATCACCACTTGGGAGCCCAGGAATATTTTGGCCTGGGCCCCGGCAGGGTGGTTTGGAGCAGAAAGGCCTTAAAGACATGGGTACAGCCTGCAGAGAAGTGGGGACCTCAGTCACAGCCAGGGGAGGGCAACGGTTTGGCAGGTTGCTCTTGCAGAAAGTATTTCTGTCTTCTCCCAGGTTCCTGGGAGGAGGACATCAGGTTCCTGTCTTCACTGTCTTCACTTATCTGTCAAATGCAGATAAGAACATCTGGCTCTTGGGGCTGGTGGGAGGACTGAGTGAAATAATGCAGTCATCAATTTAGATAACTTGAAGTGATATTCTTGTAGTGGTGATAGGTGTTTGTTCATGCTATTATTAGGTCAAATGGGGCCAGTGTCCCCAGCCGGCCTGAGCTCCCCAGCCAGCTGGGATGCCCCCATCCCACCCATCCACTTACAGGCCTTCCAGAGCCTCTGTCTTCTCCACCTGCCCCATGAGGGCCTGTGCCCCCTCCTCACTATGGTATCATGCCTCCAGCCCTTTGCTCACACTCTTTTCCTCTTCTGGGACTTCCTTCTCCATCTTGTCCTCAGTTCAGGGCCATCTTATCCAGAAAGCTTCCTTGACGGCACCCCCCTTCACTTCTGGGCCTCCCCAGCCCCCAGTGACTCCCATGATCACAGCCCTGATGGCTCTGGCCGTCACTGTAGCCCTCAAGGGCAGGCCCACATCTGGGTCCAGTTTCTTTCCCCAGAGTCCAGCCCCAGGCCTGGCCCAGAGCCAGAGATCGGTGGATATTTGTGGCAGGGAAGAAATCAGCTCCAGCGCTGCCCCAAAGCAGCTGCCCATCTGGAGAGGTCACTGCAGACCCGCCTCATGACAGTTAAGGGAAAGTGGTGCTGGGGCTGCCAGAGGAGGGACTATGTGCCTCTGTGCTGTCAGTCCATCTGTCTGTGCATCTTTCTCTCCAGGTAGACCGAGGAGGCAGAACCTCTTTCTTGATGGGGGTGGAGGTGGGGGTGGGAGTGGGGTGTGCACAGAAATGGGAGGTAGGCTCTCGACTCTGGAATCATTTAGAGATGGGCAGAAGCCAGGACAATGGACTTGACTTCCTGGGGCTGAGCTGGTGGGCACTGGCTCAGGCAGAAACTTGGCTGCTTCCAGTGGGGCCTTTTTGGTCCTGGAAAGGAACTTGATCTTTATCCTAAGAGTAAGACAGTGAAGGATTTCAAATCCAGAAGTGACATGGTCAGATTTCGGTTTTAAAAAGATAATTTTGGCTATTATGAGAAGGACAGAGTAAAGGGAATAATGCTTCCTACGTTATCCCTTTAAAAAACTACCTAGAGGCTGGATGAGTTACAACATACATCCTTTAAAATACATTCCTGAGTGCCCACAGAAGTAACAAATCCTCTCAAGCCAAGAATTAAGAGGGAGCTGAAATCAGGCTGGTAAATAAGATGAAGCCACAGCAACCTGAGGGTATTTACAAATTCCAGAAACCTAGAACCTTGAGTTTTAATGACACTTAAGGAATGGGAAATAAGGACTTGGGGCTACCCAACGACAGTGTGAAGAGTTGGAACTTAGCCTCCCTACCACCTCACGTGAATCTGCCACCTTCAAAGGGCGTCCTCAGCAAATAGGTGCATTGACTAGAAAAAAACACCCACCCACCACAAAGGGAGACGACAGTTCTTGTGGGGACAAAGAGGCTCCCTAGACAATTATACATGTTGGTCTGCCCTCACACAAATTTCAGGTTTGAATATACACTACCTCTGTGGTCCTGGAAATGCAAAACTAAAAAAAGTAACATAAATGGTCTTGGGGGGTGGTAGCACCCCAGGGAACCTGGCTGAAGTAAATGAAAATCCTCTCTGGAGGAATGGATTCTCATTTCAAGATCCCTTTGGGATCAGTCAAATAGGAGCTCATGGTAAAATTATAAAACACACAAGGAAACAAGTCACTGTGAGCAATAGATACCAGAAGCAAGAAATAGCAGAATTAAGAGTCTAAGATCCTAGAGAGATAAGATATTGATTATAACCGATTGTGTTTAAAATGTGTAAAGAAATCAAAGATAGACTTGCCACAATACACAGAGAACAAAATACTGCCCAAAATGACCAAGCAGATTTGAAAAAGAACCAAGTGGAATTTCTGGAGATGAAAAATAAAATCACTGAAATTAAAAACTCAGTAGAGGATAAGTAGCAGATGAGACCCACTTAAAGAGAATTAGCGAAATGAAAGATCTAAAGAAATTACTCAGAATCTAACTGAGAGAGTGAACGAGATGGCAAAGAAGAGAGAGAAGAGGCATGAAAAACAATAAAATGGGATAACAGAGAAGAGTTAGGAATGGACAGGAGTAGAGGAGGGGTCTTCCATCAGACTTGGGTACAGATGGTAGTGGCCTGGACTGGGGGGCACTGGGTGTAGAAGGAAGTGGATTGAGAGATGTTCAGGAGGTAGAACTGATAGGGCTTATTGATGGAGTAGATGACGGAGGCCAGGGGGAGGATGTGTCAAGGATGACTATTTCTGACTTGAGAAACTTGGTCGAGGGGTACCATTTATTGAGATGGCAAATCTGGAGAACAGATTTGGGAGAACAAACAAGAGTTCAGTTTTGACCAAAACATGTTTCATTTTGCCTGGGAAGTTCTGTTGATGCATCACAGAGGAGGGGACATTAGAGCTGGGCCTTAAGATAGGTGTAGAAGTTTACCTGGTGGAGAAAGAACTTTTCTTAACTTTGGGGGAAAAGGATCTCCTTTCAGTAAGATCATCGGGACACTTTGTAGAACCTTCTCTACTTAAAAGAGACCCCTTGAGAACAGACATTCATAAGACCATCAGACAGGACTTTTGGGATCATCTCTCGTCTTTCAGATGGGAAGCTGAGGCTAAGAGAGGTCAGGGATTTGCTCTCCTAGCCCAAGGCTCTCCATCCATCCATCCATTCATTCATTCACTGACTTAACCTATATTTATCAAAAGCCCATTTTGTACCAGATACTAGGTGCCGGTGATACAGCAGTGAACAAAACAAAGATTCCTGCTCTCAGGAAGCTTATATTTTAGTGGAGGGAGACAGATAATAAACACAAAAATTATTTTAAAAAAAAAAATGTCAGAGGGTGATAAGAGCTGTCAAGAAGTGTAAGGACTGGAAGGAGGTCGGGTGTACTGGAGGTGCCATTGGGAAGGTGGCCCTTGAACATAAAAGGCCCTGGGCAGCTCTTACAGGGTGGCTGCCCACTATGGCCCATTGTGACAGCGCCCGTGGGGTTCTAGAGTGCAGGCCTGAGGAGGCCAGGAGAAGGCCTAGAGAAGGAGGAGGTAAGAAAAGAGCTGAAGTGGGATTTAGTGGGTAGGCTGTGCCCCCCAGTGGGGGCAGAAGAGTCCAGTGGGTCAGAAGGGCCACAAAGACTCCTTTTACCCTTGTGAGAGGAAAGATAAATTTATTCCTGAGGTTTCCTTGCACCAACCCACCACATCCCATCCTCAGCCCCTCCCCACGATCTCAGATGACACCACCCCCTTCTGCTCCCCCTCCCACCTTTAGGGACACTGAGAGGTAGGTCCAAATTGTCCTGTGTCTTAGTACAGAGTGGGCAGCCTGGAGGAGCTCATGACAGGCATCCAAGGACCACCAGGGAGTTCGAGTGGGCCTTGGGCGGCTCTGTTCCAGCCAGGACAGTCGAGCCTCTCAACTGAGGCTTTGTTGAGAGCTCCCAGGTCATGCCTGTGTCTCTCCCATCAGGACTCCTGTGAACAGCCTCCACGAGTCCCTGGACCAGTGCATGACCGCCCTGGACCTCTTCCTCACCAACCAGTTCTCAGAAGCACTCAGCTACCTCAAGCCCAGGTGAGGCTTAAGCCCAGGTTGGGGATGGAGGGTGTGTGTGTGTGTGCACGCACGTGCACGCACACATGTAAGTGTAGGGATGGGGATGTCGGATGGAGAACCAGAGGTTTTATGTGAGAGGAACCCTGTGTAACTCAATGCCTTCAGCCTTCTGGGTCACTGTGACCCCTGAGAATCCCATAAAAATGGCTCAGGGTCCCCATTCCACAGCCAGGAACAGCCAGGCCCTCCCCTAGGTCACTGTGACTTCCTTCCCCTCAGGTCTTGCAGCTTCTTCCACTTTGATTTCTTGTTCCCACTGAATCCAGCTCTAAAACAGCCCCTTTTTGTTATTTTCCTCCAAAGCGCTGAAGACTTGAGTTGCTTTTACTCAAGGCTTTAAGGTAGTGATGACAGTAGTTTAGCCATTTCTTCTAGTGTTGACTGCCGTACTTCCTTTTTTGGCTGCATTGGGCGCAGGCTTTCTCTAGTTGCGGTGTGCGGGCTTCTCATTGCGGTGGCTTCTCTTGTTGCAGAGCACAGGCTCTAGGCACGTGGGCTTCAGTAGTTGCAGCACGTGGGCTCAGTGGTTGTGGCACTTGGCCCCTAGAGCATGCAAGCTTCAGTAGTTGTGGTGCGTGGGCTCTAGGGTGCGCAGGCTTCAGTAGTTGTGGCGTGTGGGCTCAGTAGTTGTGGCTTGCGGGCTCTAGAGCGCAGGCTCGGTAGTTGTGGCACACGGGCTTAGTTACTCCGTGGTATGTGGGATCTTCCCCGACCAGGGATTGAACCCGGGTCCCCTGCATTGGCAGGCAGATTCTTAACCACTGCACCCCCAGGGAAGTCCCTGCCTTATTTCTAAATAATATGCTTAGAGTGCTCTTTCTTTACTTACCACTTTTTTCAATTTTTTAAAAACTGAAATTAAGTTGAGATATAATTCACATACCATAAAATTCACTCTTGTAAACTTTTTGCTTTTTTTTTTTTTTTAATTTTTATTTATTTATTTATTTATTTATGGCTGTGTTGGATCTTCGTTTCTGTGCAAGGGCTTTCTCTAGTTGTGGCAAGCGGGGGCCACTCTTCATCGCGGAGCGCGGGCCTCTCACCATCGCGGCCTCTCTTGTTGCGGAGCACAGGCTCCAGACGCGCACGCTCAGTAATTGTGGCCTACGGCCCCAGCTGCTCCGCGGCATGTGAGATCTTCCCAGACCAGGGCTTGAACCCGTGTCCCCTGCATTGGCAGGCAGACTCTCAACCACTGCACCACCAGGGAAGCCCCAACTTTTTGCTTTTACACATCCCCTGATGGTTGACAAGAATTTAGCTTTCTTATACCCCTGCTTCACCTCCCTTCCCTCCTCCTATCATTATATCACAATATCTGGCTAAATCAGTAATCAGTGTTTTCATTATTATAACTATGTATTATGCTCATTGCAGAGACAAGTCTTACATTATAAGATTACATTTTCTTTCTGGAGTTAATAATTGTCTTGTTTTCTTCATTTGCCTGATTTGCTATACGTTTATCCTGAACTCTTTATAACTACTCCATCAAGTCATGAGGTTTTCCGTAAATACTCAGACATATCAGGTAAGCCCTCAGTCCCTCTTTTTCCTGGAAACCTCTCCCCTGGAGGACAGACCTGTTTACTGGCCACCTTCCAACCGGCTCCTGGAATCCCCTTTGCTTCTCTCCTGTTTGCTTGGCCTGGCTTTTTCTCTCTCATATCTGTATCCTCCCTCATTTTACTAGAGCATGTCCTCTAGAAATTTCCAAAGAGAGAGTTGCATGAATATGATCTTTCGCCCTCAGAATTTTGAAGGTGTTGTTTTCTGGCATGTACCATAGCCGGGAGAATCCTAATTCTTCTTACATGGCATGGGGTCTTTTTTCCTTCTCCAGAGATGTTTAGGATCTTCTCTTTTATTCCTGCAAATCTGAAATTTCACAATGATGTGCCAGAATGTAGGTCTTTTTACTTGGCATTTTTTTTTCTTTGTTTGTTTTGGTTGTGCTGGGTCTTTGTGGCTGCACGCGGGCTTCCTCTAGTTGCAGCGAGCGGGGGCTACTCTTCATCACGGTGTGTGGGCTTCTCATTGCAGTGGCTTCTCTTGTTGCCGAGCACGGGCTCTAGGCGTGCGGGCTTCAGTAGTTGCAGCACACGGGCTCAGTAGTTGTGGCTCGCGGGCCCTAGAGCGCAGGCTCAGTAGTTGTGGCGCACAGGCTTAGTTACTCCGTGGCATGTGGGATCTTCCCGGACCAGGGCTCGAACCCATGTCCCCTGGTTAGCAGGCAGATTCCCAACCACTGCGTCAACGGGGAAGTCCCCTTGGTATTTTTTTATTCGGAAACTGAGTTCTAGGAAATTCTCTCGTATGATCCTTCCATGTTCTGTTTCCCTTTCTTGGGCTTTGTTTAAGGCAGGTATTGGACTTCCTGGATCAGTCCTCTTCTAAGATATTTATCCACACACTACCCCCCTCGCATTTCTTTATCTTTTTTCCTCTGATTTATGGGAGAGTTCCTCAACCTTATCATTAAATCCACTGACTTTTCTTTCTTGTGTGTAATCATATGATTAATTCCCTAGTACTCTTCAGTGTTCTCTGAATGTTCTTTTTTTCCTAAAACATCTTATTCTTTGTTTATGAGTGCACTGTGTTCTTTATATGTATATTTAAAAATATGAGTGTCCTGAGGATAGGACCTGGCATGTAGCAAGCCCTCTAATAAGTATTTATTGTTGTTATTACTATTATCGCAGAATATTATCTCTTTTAAAAATATTTTATTCTTTCCCTGCATAATCTTGGCTTTCTGCAGGTTTCCTTTTTCTGTTTAATGGGGGGGAATACTCTCCTCATGGTAGGACAGGGGGCGCTACCCTGAAATGCCCGATGGTCCCTGGCTGTCTGTCTGGTCGTATTTAAGAGCAAATTCACTCAAAGGCCAACTGGAAAGTCTGGGCCAAGAAGCCTTGTAATTGGTGGGATCAACTTTTGGATGATCTGGCAGAGAGCGGGCCCCAGATGTTAGATTTTCCAGAGAAGAATCCTCCATTCCTCAATCTGGACAAAGAGCCCCTGGCTGCCTGAGTTCTGGGACTGGGATAGGGGTGAGGGGCCAGGGGTCTAATCATGCCTGCTGCCTGCTTGCCTGATCCCTTCTTTTCAGCTCTAGGCTGTCCTCTGCCACCACTGGTTCCCCCAGGTCCCCAGGGAAAGCAGGTGCTGGGGTAGGGGGACGGCTTTCCCCAAGCCCCAAGCCAGGCCTGTTCAGTTTCTCCCGGCCTGACTGACCCATCGATCTCCTGTCTGGGGTCAGTGGCCCAGCTTCTGAGCGGGGCGGCTCCAGGGCTTGGTGGTCCTGAGTTGTACGGTAGTCCCTCCGCCAGCAGCGCTCACACCTCATCCCCACCCTCGGGGGGGATCCGGCTTGAGGTGCGGCAGGGCCGGGTCTGCTCAAGAGTGTGGCCGCTGCCTGAGGCAGGCCAGGCCCCATCTTGCCCCATCACTGAACATCTGGCTTCCCCTCCCAGTGCTGTTGGAAGGCTCCCCGGCTCCCCTTCCCTGCTGGTCACTACCCGTCCCGAAGTGGCTCCTCTCTGCCACTGCCCCCTCACGCCCTCAGCCCCCTCCTCGCTGAGGGGCCGCCTCACCTTCCCTCACCTCAGGAGGGCCCTCTACTAGGGGTCCCGCAACCCAGGCCCCCGAGAGGCAACGCCTGCCCTGAAGGAAGCACCGCAGAGAGAACAGGCTTCCTGTGAGGCCACCTTTCATCTCACACGTGAGGCCCTGTAACCTCTCTTTCTCCTGACTCCTGCCCCATTCCGGAAAAGGGTCTTTGCTTTCTTCTGAGTTGGAGCGCTTCCTCCCCAAACAGTGGGTGTCATGAGCAGACTCCCGGCCCCTTCTTGTGACAACGAAATAGTGTTTCCAGAAACTGCCAGCTGTCAGGGGAGGGGCAGGCAGATTCAGTAAAAATACCTCCCCATCTCTGTTAAGAACCACTGGTCAAGATAAAATAATTCGTGCTCAAAAGTGGTCTCCTCTCCCCATTCACAGCCGCTGAAGCTGTGAAGGACGCTGGGGGGTCAGTGTCACCCACTGCTCCCCGTGGCACGCATGGTGTCTCGTTTCGCTGTCACCCACGCTTTGCCCTCGGGGAGTAACTGGGCTCTCCAAGCCTCCCCCCCGCCACCCCCCAGCTTCTGCTTTCCCTTTTTCACTTTTTTCTTTTTTCTTTTCCCCAAACTAACACCAGAACCTGCATGTTAGACTACTTTGTTTTTTGTTTGTTTGTTTGTTTTACAGCAGGTTCTTATTAGTTATCTGTTTTATACAGATTGGTGTATACATGTCACCATATATACACCATTTGCTTTCCCTTTTTCACTTCTTCGAGTAGCTTCTAGTTTATTTTACTTCGCGCTGTGTGTGTCCCTGAGCACTGTCTCTGGAACATGGTAGCTACTCATTTGGTGAAAACAATGGTCATGGTTGATAAGTAGCAGGACCAGGACGCACGTCCAGCCCCACTCAGCTCCACAACCCACACTTTGCCCCCGGGCCATCCTGCATCTCAAGCAGGTGGAGTTTCCCTGGGACAGAAGGCCTCACACCTGCCGCCTCTTCCAGGAGGGAGGGAAGGAGGTAGAACAGGTGTGTGGGGCGGAGGGAGGGTGGTGTGCCCCTGCACTGTCCTGGGATTCCTCTGAGGGAAGAAGCAAAGTCCCCTGCTGAGAGGAAGGGGCCAGGCTGCTGCTGGGCTGGGGAGGTGACAGGGACTGGGCAGAAGTTTATGAGTGGCATGATGGGCCGAGGTTGGGGGCCCCGCTCAGAGCGTGCCTGTCCGTGTGGCTGGCGCCTTCCTCCTGCCTTGCTCAGTGGCAGCGCTGCGGAGAAAGTAGGCGGTTGCGCGGCTCCTAACCAGGGCAGCGGGAGTTGGCAGGCCAGCAGCGAGGGTTTTGACGAGAGAGTGGCTGGTATGAGGAAGCTCAGCTGGGGAGTCAGGGAGAGAGGACAGGCTGGAGGTGGGGGGATGGCGCAGCGGGAGTGATGAGAGCGAGCGCACAGGTGGAAGGCGGGGAGTCTGTGGCCGGGAGGGTGAGTGGTATCGTGCAGGACTCCAGAAGCAGAGCTGGTCTGTGGGTTGACGGGGAGGTCAAGGGGTGACCCATGGGATGGGGTGGTTGGACGCCTGGGGCCGGTTCACTTGGCAGCGCCTCAGGAGTGCCCTCGTGTGGCCGGCGGCGGGCCGGGTGCTGGGGCTGCAGTACTGATCGGGGCGTGGGCCGTTCTCAGGGTGCCTCATGGCCTCAGTGAAACAAGTAATAATGGCTTTAGGACCAGCCACATACCTTCCGGGGTGTACTGCAACATGAAAATGTGGAATTCTTTGTTCAAAAATTATTAAGCGTTTCAAGACAGTGACAGCAGAGCATTAAACCAAGCATGGAGCCCTGTGTGACTGCACAGATCGCACACCCGTGAAGCCAGCCCCGGAAGTCTTCCTGGAGGAAGTGACAAATTTAAGTTGAGAGAGGCTGGATGAGAAGGAGTCAGCCAGATGGAGAGGGCATTTCCAGGCAGAGGAACAGCCGGTGCCAAGGCCTGGCAGTGAACGAGGGTCTAGTGTATTTGAGGAAGACAGATAGTCAGCCTGGCTGGGGTGGGGAGAGCTGGGGCAGGTCCCAGAAGGGAGAGGGCAGGGTGATGGAAGGTGGACTGGGGATATGAGTCCCCCAGAAGGTGGTTGGGCTGGAGAGGAGGGCAGCAAGGTGGGTCTGAGAGGCGTGGGGGGATTTCATGAGGGTGAAGGGTGGCTTGGAGGCAGGGCGTCTGTCTCTGAGACAGGCTGCAGGGGGGCACCCTCGCCCAGAGAGGTCCTCGGGAAGTAAGGCCTTAGGCTGCGACTGCAGAAGGGTCCCCAGGAAAGAGCAGTGGGGTTTGGGTCAGAGTCAGTCATCCTGATGGTGAGGACAGGATGGCTGACGAGTAGCTGACAAGGGCCTGAGCCCTGGCTACTGGCAGAGGAGGGAAGGGCTGGAGGCCGCTGGGCTTAGCAGACCTCCAGGTGGCCAAGGAGCCCCCGGTCCCAACACCCTGCTCTTCCGATGGCTCTTCCAGTGCCCTCCCCATCTTGACAGCTGGTCTAGGCCTGGCAGGTGAGACCCCATTGGGCATCATGTCCTAGAGGTGGGTCTAGCTCAGAGGTGAGGGGATCGTTGCTTCTAGGGATCTGGTCGCCATATGTACAAGGACTTTGTGGAGTAAAAACTAAACTTGGGGTGCCTGAGGTCTGGGGGGTTGTTATACCTCTGTGCCCTGAATCCCAGTCCAGACCAGAGTTGGGGGTTTCCATGTCATGGGCTGGGGAGGGGCTAGGATTCCCAGCTGGAGGGGCCTGTCGGGGCCTTGGGCCTCAGACTAGAAATTCCACTTCGCCTGCCAGCTGCCCAGGCGGGGCTCTTCCTCCTACTGGGCTGGGCAGGTGGGGCTGAGTCCCGGGCCTGGGACCTGGGGGTGAGGAGGGTGAGAGTTGGAGAGGCCTGGGGGAAGGGGATTATCTGGGAGGTGGGTCTGTGTGCTGCCTGGGAAACCCTTCCTCAGGGAGAAAGTTTTTATGTAGGGCAATGACCCTTGACCCTGGCAGGACACAGAGGGACTCAGACTCACATTCATTGAGCATCGGTGTTATGGCCCTGGCCTGGGCACCCTACTTAAGCCACCCAAAGTCCTGGGGGAGAAGGGTTATTGTATCCATTTTACAGAGGAAAAGCCTGAGGCTCAGAGAGGCTACAAGACTCACGAGGGTCACACAGCTGGTGACTAGCGAGGCCAGGATTCCAAACTGTGTCTGAGAGACTCTGAAGTCTGAGTTCTGTCCCCACTGCAGGCTGTGGCCTCCTTTCCACAAGCCACTGCCCTCAGATAAGCAGTTCTAGCAGAGACCTGGGAGGTGTCCTGACAGCTGCCAGGACTGGTCTCCTTCATGAACCTTTGACTTCCAAGGATAATATCACCTGAGAATCACCCAGAAGTAAAAAAGCAACTTAATTTACAGAGGTGTTTTATGAATGAGGAACGGGTGAAGTCTTACGATAGAATAGATGGTCTATAAACCTTAGTCATCTCTCTCTCCCCTGAAGTTCCCAGCATAAGCCTGGCACTGAGGAGTTTGGAAAATAATTAATAAGGGAGTGTAGGGAAGGGAGCAAAAAAATCACTGCAGCATCTACTGTGTGCCAGGCAAGGGTAATCCCCAGCCAGACCCACATGGACTCGGGTGGGCCAGCATTATTGTCCCCATTCTGCAGAAGCATAAATCAAGCCCCAGACACATTGTGACTTCCCCACGTACAGAGGGGGACTGGCATTGGTCCCATCCTTCCTTGCCTGTTGCTCTCTGCATGTGTTAGACTAAATGCCACCCCTCTCCCCTCCAACACCCTTTAGATGCGAGGTCTGGGGCTGTGGCGGAGCCGGGAGACAGGACGGGGAGGCTTCCTGAGACCGGCTCGCTCAGCCCTGTCATGTTGGTGCTGAGTCAGAGATAAATCTCACACACGCTCTGCCCTTGAGGTGCCCACAGTCTGGGAGAGAGCTGAGCCTCGGCTGATACAAGTTCAGTGTGACCTGTGCCTCAGTTATTGACACATGCTCCCTTTGGGAGGGAGCCCTGGATTCCCAGTGGCCTTTGAGGCATTTGAGGGCCTTGGCAGATGAGTCAGGGGATGCGGGGGTAGGGGATGGGCATTTCAGGCTGAGGGAACAGCAAGGACAAAGGCCTGCAGGAGGGAAAATGTGGGCTTTTCTCGAGGAGAGTGTGTGTGGTTCAGCGTGGTATAGTCTTGAATGTGACCAGATGGTGGGTCAGAAGCAGAAGTGATAAGAGGGCTGGGCTGGAGAGGTGGGCAGGGCCTGTGATGTGTGGAGCCTCGGGCCCCCAGCATTGTCTCATGGGATGTGGAAGTCACGGGAGGGCTCAGGCAGAGAGCAACAGGATCAGATGGTGGGGTGGGGAGAGGCAGGAGGTGGCGAGGTCAGTGAGGTCCGGGGGACAAGGATGGGCAAGCCCGAGGTGGGGCTTGAGGAGACAGGACCTGCGGTAGGTGGGGCAGCAGGCGAGAGGCAGGCCCTGGCGCAGGGGAGTACCGCCTCAGGCCAGCACACTGCTGAGCTCCTCCGGAGTCCTCACCGCAGCCTCGCTGCTGCCATCCATGGGGAATGGGTGAGAAACCGAGGCTCAGATTTGGAGAGTCACTTAGGGCCACTCAGCAGGAAGAAGAGGAGCTGGGATCCGAGGCCTTCTGAGCAGCAATGGAAGGGTCAGCCCTTGGCGAGTCCCTTCCCCTCTCTGGACCTGTGTGTCCTCCCATGCGGGATGGGGGAGGGGACGGTGGGTGATGACACAGGGTCAGCTACCTTGGAGTTCTAGGAGTTTATGCTCTCATGTCCCTTCTCTCTGGCAGAACCAAGGAGAGCATGTACCACTCACTGACGTATGCCACCATCCTGGAGATGCAGGCCATGATGACCTTTGACCCCCAGGACATCCTACTTGCTGGCAACATGTTGAAGGAGGCCCAGTCTCTCTGTCAGAGGTCGCAGCTGGGGGTGTGGACAGGGATGAGGGGTTGTGAGGCCCATCCTTCTGTCACCTTGGCTTATCCCAGTGCCTAACATGCCACTATTAGTCCTACTCCTTTTGGCTAAAAAAAGGTGTCCCCAAGTGCTAAAAGCCGTCCCTGTTAGCACTGCCCCAGGAGCTGTGTTGTCTGAGCCAGTCACGGAGGGCTTCCAGGGGCCAGGCTGGACTGGGAGGAGACAAATCCTGGCTCTGTCACGTAATAACTCGCTGACCTTGGGCAAGCCCCTTTCTGGTCTGAACTTTCCTCATCTGTGAAATGGGTGTGATGACAGGGTTGTTGTGGGGACTGAATGAAGACATCGGTTACCTGGTGCATAGTTTGTGTTCGGTACACGTTAACTGCCTGAACGCGTGAATGAATAGACCCTCAGGGTTCGTGCACAGGTGGAGTCATCGTTCACTGGGACACACCCCTGCCTGCCCTAGGCCAGGCGCTGTGCTGGGCACTGGCCACCCAGGGAATCATCAGACCCCGGCCCCTCTGACGCCTGAACTGCCTGATCGGGGAGACAGGCACAGACAGTAACATCCCAGCACAATGCAGGGAAGCTCATGGGGTCGTGGGGCTCCAGCTGGAGGAGCAGGAAAGGCATCCTGGAGGAGGTGATGCCAGAGCTGGGTCCTGTAGGGTGACTAGGAACTGGCCAGGGTAGAGGGGGCTCCATGCAGAGGCAACAGCAGGGGCAAGGGTGGGAGAAGGCCTGGATTGGGGGGAGTTGCCAGGAGTTTAGTGTGTGGAGTCCTACGGGAGGGGCAGGAGATGCTGTTGGAGGCGCCTGGGCCCTTCGCTCACCCTCCCTGAATGACCTGAGACCCCGTTTTCCTCTTCAGGCACCGGAGGAAGTCCTCTGTAACAGATTCCTTCAGCAGCCTGTTGCACCGCCCCACTATGGACCAGTTCACGGAAGGTGTGGCACCTGGGATGTCCTCTCAACTTTGCTGACGCCAAGCAGCCCGGTTCCAGGCCCAGGAAGGGGTGGGAAGGGGCAGCTGTCCTCCCAGTTGTCACCCAGGGGGCCGGGCCCTGCCCTAGACACTGGGACACAGATGGGTCAGACCTGGGACCTTTTGAGGACTGGTCTCAGATGGGGGGCTGGGGTGAGGGCGGGGGAGCAGGTGAGACTCACTTACCTGACGGTATTACCTGCTGGAAATTGAGGAAAGAAAATGCTGTCACAAGGTCTGTGCACTTTGCTCCTCAGGCCAGTGTGGGCTTAGGACTGTGTGTGCAGTTAGGTTTACTGGTTTAATTATCTTAGTGATCTCACGTGCTCCTGAGGGGAATGTGGTTCTAGAGGCTGACACACTGAGATGAAACAGCTGGGAGCCGTGGAAGAGAAGGTCTGGGCCGCCAGAGCCATGTGGCATCTTTGTGCCGTGACCACAGGTGGCAGTCCTGGAGCAGCAGCAGCCAACCATGAGGAATTTGGGGCCCTTTAGTGCAGGGGCGAATGGCCCTCCCCACCTCGAGAGCCCTTTGAAGGTTCCAGTGCGAAACAGTGCTTATGATGGTGCCGCTCTCTCCTTCATACCTTCCATGGTTCCCTGCTGCCCACAGGACCAAATCTGCAAGCCTCCACCAGTGTTTAAGACCCTTTACAGCCAGACTTCTGCCCCTCATCTTTCCCTGTCCCCTAAATCTCTCCCTGCTCCACCCCATTTCAACCTTCTGTGGCTCAGCTGTCCCCCAGGCACCTGAGTTGTTTGGCTTTCCTGGGCCTCTGCCAAGAAAGCTCTTCCTGCCTCATCCTTCCATCCCATGTTCAACTCAAATGGCCCAACTCAGGCGTCTTCTTCTGGAAGTCTTTCCTGACTCCTCGGGCTGTCTTAGTTCCCCTTCCTTACTCCTGCAGCCTGCGGCTTCCCTGGGTTTATCCATTCATCCCAGCACTGTAGGGGTGTTGGTGCACAGCACCTACAGTGACGCCCGGAGGACAAGAGGACAAGGCCCAGGGCCCTCTGCTGACGTTCTCGGGGGTGGGGTCAGGGGTGTGAGCTAATTCAGGACAATGGTGCGTGCCACCAAGGAACCTGGTGATGGGGATTCGGGAGGTGGCAGGCAGGTGCTGACTCAGGCTCCCTTTGCCTTTTGGGAAGTGGGATGAGGAGGATTTGGCCCAAGCCTCCTGCCAAGAGTCCCAGGAGGCCACAGGGCTTTGGTTTTCTCCCTGCAGTGGAAATCCACGCTGAGGTCTGCTACGCAGAGTGCCTGCTGCAGAGAGCAGCCCTGACCTTCCTGCAGGTAGGAACCCTCTTCTTGTACAAGCAGCCTGGGGGTTTCAGAAGATGGATCACCACGTCTTAGCCTGAAGGGTCTAGAGCAGCCATGCCCAGCCCCCTTGGGGTTGAGGCGAGGACTGAGGCTCCGTCACCCCAACACTCCTGGCCCTGGGCAGGCTCAGTGGCAGAGGTGATGGGCCCTGCCCCTCCACACGGAGCACACGCGTTCCCACCCACTACCAGGATGTGCTTCCACCTCGTGACTGCTGCTTCCCTGCTGTTTTTATGTCACGGGGGTGACAGAGCCTGCTTTACATTTGATTCATTCAGCAGACTAGTCTGAATGAATCAAACGTGATTCATTCAAGAACTTGTAGAACCTGCAACATACCAGGCTTTGTATGTACATTACAGGCATGTCGTTTTTACATACCTTATACACATTGCATGGTTGTTTTTACCTACATTTCTATGTATTATTTAATCAGCACCTCACAGGCCTATGAAGGGGAGGATTAGCAGAGGAGGAACCACCTTCCCAGGGTCACATGGTTAGCAAATGGCAGAGCTGGGATTTGAACCAGGTCTGGCCAACTCAGAGCCTATGCTCCTCACCACAGTGGAAATTATGAGAACCATCACATCATGATTTTACCAGAAAGCCTGGATTATAATTGTAAAATATAATCATCATGTAAATAGGTGTACTGGGGTGGAGAGGCACATATAAATTTTATTGTTGGGGTACTGTTTGTTTTTGCCAGTGATTTTTCTATCTTTTTGGACCTCAGATGATTAGAATTGGATGAATCTTAATTCTTCGTTAGGATCACTGTAATAATTGCACCGTGAATGGCCTTTTATGTCCGTTGTTTGTTTACTCTATTATTACACATACGTGCACGAACCCCCCACCCATCCGGAGAACAGAACCCTGCTGGCACATCTCCTTGCCCTCTGCCTCCCTTCCCCCAGGGGAAACCACTACCTAGAGTTTGTATTTATCATCCCCCGCCCTGTTTTTAAAAAATGGTTTTCTCAGCTTCCTATTCATGTCTGAAGAGCATATTGTTATGTTTTAGTTGCCTTTGAGCTTCTTAAGGCCTCAAGCTGTGTGGGACTTGCTTTCTTCACCCAGCCGTACATGGCTGTGTAATACTGCCTTCTATGAATATACCAGTTTGTTTATCCATTATCCTGCTGAAGGATATCTGGGTTGTTTCTGGTTCTTGGCTACTATGAACAGTGATTCTGTGAGCATTCTTGAAGACGTTCATCCATTTCTCTTGGGTGTGTACCTGGGAGTGGAACTGTCAGGGGGACTGTAGGTATTGGGGCTTTTTTGTTTTGGCTGCACTGTGTGGCATGCGGGATCTTAGTTCCCCAACCAGGGTTCAAACCTGTGCCCCCTCTAGTGGAAGCACAGAGTCATAATCACTGGACCGCCAGAGAAGTCCCCAGGTCCTGGCGCTTTAAATTACAAATGTGATGGATACCTGCTTGTTGTAAAAAAACACAAGCAATCCAAAAATGAACGTCTCTCTTCCTTCCCCACAGTTCCTCCACTGTTAACCGGTGGGAGCATCTCCTCCAGGCCTTTCTCCAAGCACATGGTATAGGTACATGTGAGCCTGGTAAAGGAGGCTGTGGTCGAGCCCTGGGCATTGTGGAGGTCTTGTTTGGCAAGCAAGACCCTCATCTCAAGTACCAGGGGTAGAGTGGGGAGGCCTCTGACCCCACCCACGCGGGGCCCCTCATAAAGCTGGGCCCAGGGAGGGCCAGGCAGTATCCAGAGCCTTGTATGATCCCTCTCAAGCCTGTGGCTACCCACCCAGGCCCGGCTCTTAGCATCTCTCCCCCCTGCAGGACGAGAACATGGTGAGCTTCATCAAGGGTGGCATCAAAGTTCGAAACAGCTACCAGACCTACAAGTGAGTGGGGCTGGCCTGGGGGGCCTGAGGCCACAGCATCTACTGCCCTGTGCCCCTCAGGCTGCTTTGTGGGAGGTAGAGGGCACTGGCTGGAGGCAAGAAACCTAGAATACTGTGTGACCTCAGATAGATTTCTGCACCCTCAGGACTTCAGTTTTCTGGAATATTATTCCCCTGTGTGTATCCGTTCATTTGGTCCCCCTGAGAGCTGACTCTGTGCCTGACCCTGAGCTAGGGGAAAACAAGGCACATATTCTGTACAAACAGCTCAGTCTGGTGGGGGTGGGAGAAAGACACAGGAACAGTCACTTTGAGAATAGCAGCAGGACTCCTACCCATCCGTAAAGGCCCCATCCAAATGCCGCTTTCCCCACGAAGCCTTCCTTGAACCCTCCAGTACACAGGGATGATGCTTACATAATACACACCACCTCTCCAAACTGGGAGCTCCTCGACAGCCAGATTATTTCCATGCCGTCTCAGCACTGGGCCACACGTAGGCCGTGTTTATGGAGCAAAGAATGAAGACTCGGTCCAGAGCACTTCTGCCCAGTGTGGTCCCGCAATCCTTTTCTACAATTCCAAAATCAGAAAAGCTCTGAAAATAATTAACCCTCCCCCCTGCCCCAAGTTTGGCATTGAAACTCCTTTTCCATTAAAAGTTGACTTGAATTGACTTGAGACTATCATCTTTATTTTCCCCACTTAATGTGACTATTTCCCTGCAGAGAGATTGTGAGTTTGATTTCCAGGTATTACTGGGGTATAACACACCACCCAGTATATGGACACCACACTGCTTTGTGGGTCTCTGCTGGAATTGTTCAGGGAAACCAGACTGTGTTCTGGCCCTTCTAGTCTCCCTACCAGCTGCCAGAGTGATGTTTTCAAAGCACAAACCTTGTCAGGTCAGTCGGTCCCTGCCAACTCCTGAGACCCCCTCTTGCTCTTAGAATAAAGTCCTGGGTCCTGCCGAGTCATTCCTGGGAGGTGCCCCTGTCCTCCTAGCCGTAGCTCCTGTCCCACCGTGCCTCAGGCATTTGGGCCTTCCCTCCGGTTTTCAAACATGCCAGATTTCTCCCTCAGGGCCCCGGGACACACTGTTCTCTCTGCCAGGAACACTTTGTGCCAGGCTAACCCCTCATCCCTCCGTTTTCAGCTCAAATGTCAGCTCCTTGAGGAAACCTTCCCAGAACCCCAAACTAGGTCAGGCTCCAGGGTTCCTCCTCATCCTCACAGTGACTCGATAGGGGTGTGTCTCTAAGAGTGGGAGAGTTGTGAGGACAGCAGCTTGATGGCTTTGCTCCTTGCTGTCCTCCGGTGCTTGGCACAGAGAAACCTTAGTCCGTGTTTGCTGAGCGAATGCCCTCAAGATGCTCGTGGCCTGGAAGGGAGGCAGGTACATCTTTAAAGCCCCTGTCCTGCCCCAGGCAGACCGGGATATGGACTCTGAGCTCTTGGTGACCAGAAGAAAGAGGGTTGGATCCCAACTAAGAGACTCCAGAGGGACTTCCTCAAGGAGGCGGTGTTGGAGTTAACCCAGTGGTTCCCAACTGGGGGCGGTTTTTCCTCCCATGAGACGTTTGGCGATGTCTGGAGACATTTTGATCGTCATACTGGAGGAGGTTGCTGCTGGCATCTAGTGGGTAGAGGCAAGGGTTGCTGCTGAACATCCTAGGATGTACAGGATGGCCTCCCGCCCCCATCTGAACAAAGAATTGTCCAGTTATCCAGCCTAAAATACTAGTAGTGCCGAGGTTGAGAAACTGTTCTAGACAGAATGCAGAGCACGAGCAAATGCCTAGATGTTGGACAAGGCGGGTGTGCTAGGGCTGATAGAGCTGAAATCCAAGAGCAAGCGGTGTGTCATTACGATGGGAGATGGGGCTAGAAATTCCTCGAATATCAGCTGTCTGGATGGCCAGACGGTTACAGATCCACCACCAGGGAGTTCGAGATCAGCTAGGAGTATAGGGGCAACTTGGGCCCGGCTGGAAGAGGACCCAGCCCCCCAGATGTGGCTGAAACAGACTTTGCATCCCTCCGCAGGGAGCTAGACAGCCTCGTGCAGTCCTCACAGTACTGCCAGGGAGAGAACCACAGGCACTTTGAAGGAGGAGTGAAGCTCGGTGTGGGAGCCTTCAACCTGGTGAGTGGGCATGCCCTCCCCACATCCACAGCGTCTGGGTTCAAGATCAATCTCCCCTGCACATCCCCGCCCTACACATGGTCTCTGCCGAGCTACTATCCCGGGCCCCAGTGATGAAGCAGACCCGTGGCCAGCCTGGGGGCTCACAGCTGGGGTGGAGATGGGGGCTGGCCGTGGCTCCAGAGTCCCTTCTGTGCGTTTCTTCCCAAGGCAAGTTGAAAGCTTGAACTCCACTACAGTGGCAGTATTCACAGCACCAGAAACTGACAAACACAGTACATCAGGGCCTTTTCCTCCCTGGAGGGCTGGTGGTTAAACATTGACCAGTGGCGGGGAAGGAGACAGGCCTGGAAACAGCCGACGACCCACAGGGAACGGAGAGCCAGGACTCCTTCCTGGGGGAGCCCGGGAAGGTTTCATGGAGGGGATAGTATTTGAGCTGGATCTGGAAGGATCCATAAGCGGGGGAAGTTTTCCAGGCAGGAAGGGCATTGTAGACAGAGGGAACAGTGTGAGCTGAGGCAGGGAGGCTCAGAAGAGTTGTGCCTGCTCCTGGGAGGAGGAGCTGGTCTCTGACGATCCAGACTCCTGGCCCTGGGTGGCCAGGGACTTACCCACAAGTGTGAGTGTGGCCGGGGGTGGCTCTCTCCCCTCTAGGCAAAGCCTGTTCTGATGGGGGTCCCTGCCCCGCTCTGGGTTCCAGATTCCCCATATGTAAAATGGGAGCAGTGATCCCGGCCCAAGTGCTGGGAAATACAAGCTGCCATGTGCATCAGATACTTCAGCAGGTTATAGGTGGACTGTCTGCGGTTCGAGAACTGGCTCCACCACTGATGAGCTGTGGTGCCTCGGGCATATCCTGTCACTTATCTGTGCCTCTGTTTCTCCATCTGTTGAAAGGGGTTAGCAATCCCTTCTTTGCAGCACTGTTCTGAGGATCAAAGGCAATGACAGAGCCCCTGGTACAAAGTAGGGATTCAGTGTAATAACAATAGCTAACTGCTAGGTGCAGGCCCTATTATGTGCTTCACATATATTAATTTGATCCATCTGGTAGGGGCTATTATTATTTCCATTTTACAGATGAGGAAACTGAGGCAGAGAGAGGAAATGTAACTGCCCGAGCTGGGAGTGTTGAGACTAGGATTTAGACGCAGTCTGCTCCTAATTGTCTGTCACTCTGTATGTAGTGCCTCTCTATCTGGGGAAGTTGGCTTTCGGAAACCTGGGGCCTCCTCATGGGCATTCCAGAGACAGGGCCTGCACTTCTGGGATTACCCCCAGGACTCTGGAGGCTTGTTGGAGATTGGGAGGGTCAGCCCCCACCCCTTCACGTGTCCACCTGCCTCTTCCTGCAGACGCTGTCCATGCTTCCTACCAGGATCCTGCGGCTGCTAGAGTTCGTGGGGTTTTCAGGAAACAAGGTAACCACCTTCCTTCTGGGGATCCCAACCTGCTCAGCCCCAGGTCTGGAGCTCAGCTGGACAGGGTGAGGCTGAGGGGCTGCGGGACCTGAGTGCTGTCCTGGCTCAGCCCCCCTCAGTGTGTGGCCCTGGACAAGACTCAGACCTCTCTGGACCTCAGTCTCCTCTCCTGAAAATGGGGCCATTGATCCCTGCCAGGCCCTTCCCAGGGTAGAGAGGCTCTAGGGTAAGGGTGTGTGTGAAGAGCAGCTCCTGGGGTCCTCCTTCAGGGGCCTGGGGCCATATTCTCTGAGCCTGGCAGGTGTCAGGAACCTGGTCCTTCTCCCCTCAGAAGACCTTGAGCAAGTCCCTTCCCTTGGGACCATTTTCTGGTCTGGGAGATGCCCAAGGGAAGCCCTACTGTGCATTGGGCCTTGAGGTGGAAACCAGAGGACTCAAGCACCCAGAGGCTTTACTGAGGGCAGGAACCTGAGTGCCAGGTAGCAGATCAGGGAGGGCTCCCTGGTGGAGGAGGCCTGATGTGGTACAAGGAGCATTAACCTGGAAGTCAGGAGCCCTGCGTCAATCCAGCCTCATCCCCTTCTCCCTGTGAGTCTGAGCAAGGCCCGCCCTCCTCTGGGCCTCTTTTTTTGTAAAACAAGGGGCTTTTTTTTTTTTTTTTTTTTTTACAGGAGGCAATGTTTCTCCAACTTGGACTTTCTCCAGCCCTTCCTGATTTTTGCCATGTCCACACACCTCTATATTATTACTTATGTATCATTTTTCTCAAATGTGATTCATATTTTTTACTTAAATTTATTTAAAGGAAACATTACTACACAGAAAACCCATATTATGTGACACGATAAGAACATAATCATAACAAGTAATACTACAAGAACTGAGCAATCTTACGAAAGCCCTGTCTGTACCCTGAGCCTGTGGTTAGGATTATCTGCCTCCTTGTCATTCCTACTCCCCCCACCAGACTTGGGGCTGCTCATGGCCTTGGTGCCCACTATGGGGACTGAGCAAGTGAATAAAGGGGGGAATGGGGAAGGGGCTATTGAGGAGGTAGGGGACACCCACGCCTTTGCCCTGACTGTGGCAGCGGTGTCCCCTGCCCTCAGGAAGATGGCTGAGGCACTGAGAGGGGCAGCCCCTTGTTCGAGGTTGCACAGCCTGGGAGCAGCTGACCCGGCCTCCAGGGCTCCAGACTCGGAGTCCAGCACTCTCTGGTCCCTTCTGTGGCAGCGTTGCCCTCACACCTGTCCCGTGACCTCCCAGGCCCCTCCCCCCCTCCCTGGGTCCCGTGGTGGACCCTGGGGAGCTCAGGCCTTGCTGGCCTCAGCCAGTCCCCGTCTTTCCTCCAGGACTACGGGCTGCTGCAGCTGGAGGAGGGGGCATCGGGGCACAGCTTCCGCGCCGTGCTCTGTGTCATGCTGCTGCTGTGCTACCACACCTTCCTCACCTTTGTGCTCGGTAGGAGCGTGCTCGGGGCGAGTGCTGGGGCCTCTGGGCTTTGGTTGGCTCTAAGGGCAGCGGGTGAGAGGGCAAGGGGCTGCAGACCCTGCTCGGGCCCCCAGGACTGGGCATGAGGCACTGAAACCAGAAACAGCAGAGCCGAGTCAACTGTCCTGGGGCCTGGCCTGCAGGCCACTCGCTTCCTCACAGTGTGACTGGGTTCCAGCCCCAGTTTTCTCATCTGTGAAATGGGGGTGGGTCATGCCCACCTCAGAGAGGGTGTGAGGATGCTGTAGGCTGTACTGTCTAATTCAATCCTCACATCACCCTGGAGATAGAAGAGTTATCATCCCATTTCACAGAGGGGAAGCGGAGACCCTGAGAAGCCCCTGGTAGGTTGCTGGGAGGAGGATCACCAGGGAGGATGGTGACATGTCCTATTGTCCCCCCACCTCCTTCAGGCACTGGGAACGTCAACATCGCGGAGGCAGAGAAGCTCTTGAGACCCTACCTGAAGCGATACCCTAAGGTGAGCCCTACCTCCTGGCAGATACTCCCAGCCCACGTGTGCCTTGTGGGCCCACACGGACCCACATGCGTGTTGTTGCAGGGCGCCATCTTCCTGTTCTTTGCGGGGCGGATTGAAGCCATTAAAGGCAATGTTGACGCGGTGAGTAATGGGGGTCGGAGCCAGTGCTGGAGGGCCCTCGGGTCTCCCAGGCCAGTAGGAAAACACAGATACACACAGACGAACTCGGGGACAGGGCAGACTGGGAGGAGGGCCCCGAGAGAGGACTTACGAGAGAGCGGGGGCAGGAGAGGCACTTCCGACTGAGACAGTCTGGGAAGACGAGGGAGGAGTTGGCATTTGTGGTGAGTAGGATTTGAACGGGAGATGGAGGGCTGCGGCATCCTTGAGTAAGGCAGAGAGGTGGGAAGACCCGCTGTTCAGGGCAGGGCGACAGGCTGGAACCTGGTGCCAGGGGGTGAAGCGGGCACCTTGAGGGTCTGGCTAAGGAGTCTGGGCTCTGTAGCTGGGAGGGAGCCGTCGAAGGGGTGAGAGCGGGGAGGGTCACGGTCCGGGCAGAGTCCCCAGCATTAAGCCAAGGCCCAGGACGGACTCCGTGACCTGGAGTTCTGGCGTCTCCTGCTGGTCCTGGCTGTGGTTCCTCAGGCAGCAGGACAGATGCCCCAGGTCCAGGTCACTTCATGGGAGCTTCTGGAACCTTTGGAGTTTGCTCTGAGGCATAGACGTTATTATATCACTTTAAGATTAGCACTTTCCACTGCCTGTTATCCCTCCATTATAGCTCTGTCCCACCCTTTCATTTTGTGCTGCAAGACCAGAGTCCCCAGGAGGGGCAGTAACTGGGCCCAAGGTGGTGTAAGACTCAGGCGGTAGAACCAGGACTGGAGGCCACAACTCCTGTCTCCCCGCTGCTGCCCCTCGCCCCCTCCCCGAGCCTGGCACAGGGCTGGGCCGCTGTGCGCGGCAGGAGGCTGGGGCTACTGTGGAGCTGGGCGGGGACAGAGGGTGCAGAGAGCGGGGCGGGGGCGGGCCAGGGGTCGCCCACCGAGGCTGACCGGCAGGTGCCCACAGGCCATCCGGCGGTTCGAGGAGTGCTGCGAGGCCCAGCAGCACTGGAAGCAGTTCCACCACATGTGCTACTGGGAGCTGATGTGGTGCTTCACCTACAAGGGCCAGTGGAAGATGGCCTACTTCTACGCAGACCTGCTCAGCAAGGAGAACTCCTGGTCCAAGGTGGGCTGACACCATGTGCTGGGGGCACGGGGGGACCAGGCCAACCCAGACTGGCCATGAGCCCCCAGAGCAAGGGCCAAACCCCTAACTGAACGCAGATGTCTCAGCTGGAATTTAACCAAAACCACAAATTCTACTAGGCCTCAGGGTTGGAAGAAACTAAAGACCATGAGGAACAGATGACCTTTAGAACTACAGTGTGTCGAGATTTTTAGTCACAAGGGACAGAAGTGTGTGTTGTGACTCACATGGTCTATGTGAGTGTCGCCCAACAGAACTTTCCATTACCGTGGAAATGCTCTATTTCTTTTTTTAAAATTAATTTATTAATTTATTTTTGGCTGCGTTGGGTCTTCGTTGCTATGCACGGTCTTTCTCTAACTGCGGCGAGCGGGGGCTACTCTTCGTTGCGGTGTGCGGGCTTCTCATTGCAGTGGTTTCTCTTGTTGCAGAGCACGGGCTCTAGGTGCGTGGGCTTCAGTAGTTGTGGCATGTGGGCTCAGTAGTTGTGGCACGCAGGCTCAGTAGTTGTGGCGCACGGGCTTAGCTGCTCCGTGGCATGTGGGATCTTCCCGGACCAGGGCTCGAACCCGTGTCCCCTGCATTGGCAGGCGGATTCTTAACCACTGCGCCACCAGGGAAGTCCCGGAAATGCTCTATTTCTGCACTGTCCAATGTGGTAGCCCCTAGCCATACGTGCACACCGAGCACTCAAAATGTGCCTACTGCAATTGGGAAACTGGATGTTTTCAATTTTATTCCATTTTAACTAATTTAAATGTAAAAAGTCACATGGAGCTAGTGGACATAGTACCTGACTATGCGGGTGTAAACACAAAAGGCTCATTGGTTCATATAACTGAAAATTCTAGGCACATCTGACTTCAGGTAGGGCTGAATGCAGGAATTCAAATTATTTCGTCTGGGCTTGTTTTTTCCACCTGGGACTGTGCTCTCCTCTATGACATCTTTGCCGTACAGGCAGGTTCTCTCCATGTGCCAGCAGGGTGGCTACGGGCTGCCTGCCCCTAACTCACATCTTCCCTTTGGTTTCAACCAGAGTCCCTGGATAGAGCCTCATTGGTCTGGCATAGATCACAAGTCAATGCCTGGAAACAGGGGTGGGAGGACCCCTCATGGATTGGGAGTAGGAGATGGGTGGTTCCCCAGAAGGAAAATGAGGTAATGCCCCAGAATAAGTGTGGATGGGGGTGGGCATTAAAGAGATGCCAGGTAGGCAAAACGAAGCAAAACAGATGCTCAGCACAGCATCTTATAGCTTATAACATCATGGTAAGTGATGGAATAAGTATCAGGCGTTATCATCATAGTAACGATAGCACAGACTTCTGAACCAAGGGTCTTAGAGTCATCTAGATCATCACAGAGCATCTGGTAGTGTCAAATCCATAGCACTTGTGTCTCAGTGACCTTAAATCCCTATTTCTCATCTCTCCCCCACCTCTGCATGAAAGTCCCTTTTCAGTCCCCCTACCTGGGGCCCAAGCTGAAAGGGAACTCTCCAGGTGTGGGCAGGTGGGGCTGGCAGGAGGAGTGGGCTCTCTCGGAGCTCTGTGTGCCCAGGCGTTGTCTCCATCAGGCACAGGAGGGACACAGGCTTAGAGAGGGCGTGTGACTTTCCTGGGCCACACAGCTGTTGCTGACAGACACTGGATTTGAAGACAGTTCTGTGTGACTCAAAGGCCTCTGCTTTTCCCTTGCTCCTCAAGTCCTCCCAGGGAGGCCCAGCTTGCCCTGAAACCAGCCTCCTGTTGAAGGACTTCCTCAAGCCCAGGCCCTGTGGGCCCAGCATTCATTCCTCCTCACCTCCCACTCCCAACACAGCTTCGGGGAACCTTTTTAAACTAAAGTGACCTAGAATCCTTCTTGTGAAGTGGGGCAGGCAGCTGGGCCCACCTACCCTGGGAAGGAGAGACCTGGGGTGGCCACACGGCCGCTGTGCAGAGCAGAGGGAGGACGAGGCCTCCCAGGTGTCAAGAAGTCTGGCTTCCTGAGTTGGCTCAGTCTCCAGCTCTGTGACTTTGGGGTGGTCAGCCCCTCTTTCTCTGCAACGCTTTCCTCAGAAGGGTTTCCTGTGAAAGTAGGGGTTGTGGCACCCCGAGTTCTGGGGCTTCCTTCATCCCTAATCTCCAGCACTTGGCCACCAGAGTCCACCAACTTCCAGCTCTAGGAGGTTGGCCTGTGGCCACTGCCATACGTGCCGGTCCCTCTGCTCAGCATTCTTCTCTGCCTGTGCTATGCCGAGTCGTCCCTTTGGGCCCGTCACGTTTCCCGCAGTGCTCGCAGCTTGGGTGAGCAGAAACCAGATGGTGCCAACTGTGTGCTCAGTGCTGTGACGGGGGATCAGAGGGGAGCTCTGAGGCATCCCTGGGCGGCCCAGCCAAGGGCACAAGGAAGGCTTCTGGAAAAGGAGATGTCTGAACTGAACCTTGAAGGAGGAGGAATTAGGGTGGCAGAGTGGAGGGAAGTGGAAGTTCTCTCCCCAAACCGAGAGAACTGCAGGGGCGTAGGGTTTGTGGGTGGGAGTGCAGAGGGACTGTGGAGGGACCGTCCCCCTCTAAGCCACTCGCTGTAAGCTTCTTGAGAACAAGAACTGTCTGATATCCCAGAGCCTGGTAGAATAATCCAGCAAAATAAACATGTGGACTCAATAGGCAAACAGATAACTCTGGGAGACAGGAGTCCCATCAGGGAAGGTGGCTGCAGTTTTCCATCAGTGTGGCCCCATAACATCCCCTGGTAACTTGCATGTCCATGGGTCTCACAACTCTAGGTCACTGCGTCCATCCTAATTCCTGTGGACTCAGTGAGGGTGCGCTGTCTGGGGGGAGTAGGAGAAGGCTCTTAGAGGAAGCCAGCAGACGAGCCTGGCAGAGAAAGGACAATGGCATCCCAGGCAGAGGGACAGCACAGGCAAAGGCCTGAGGTGAGTTCAAGGAGGGATGGGGAAGAGTGGCCAGAAGAGGAGGAGCCAGAAAAGCAGGTCCCAAGGGCCCTGAGTGGCTGTTTGGGCTTCAGTCTGACAGTGGGGGAGCCCATGCTTGTGGCTTAGATTCGTGCTTTTAAGAAATCCCTCCTGCAGTCGCTGGGCACGCTCACACGCCGCCTCCTGTTCTAGGGCAGGACATACGCAAATGAACCGAGCAAAGATCCCCTCAAGGCTCATGTTCTAGTGGGAAGAGAGAGAGAGAGACAGGAAACACACAAATAGATGATGTACAGTGTAAGATAACGTCAGGTTCCAGGAAGTGCGATGAAGAAAAATCGGGTAAGGTGCGGGTGCAGGGCGTGATGAACGGTGTGGTCAGGGGAGGCCTGTCTGAGAAGACACCAGAATGGAGTGAAGAGGCGAGCCGTGTGGACATCTCCGTGAAGAACAGTCCAGGCAGAGGGCATTGGTAGATATTAGGGCAAGTGCGGGAGGAAGCTGAAGCCGTGAGTTGATGTGTTCTGGAAACAGCCCGGAGGCCAGTGTGGCTAGAGTGATATGAGTGAGGGGGCAACAGTGGAGGGGAACTGGAGAGGAAACGGGGCGGACTGCACAGGGTCTCGCAGGCCGTGACCGGGAATTTGGATGTTCTCCTAAGTGTGATGGGATACCGTGAGACGATGTCTAGGAGGGACTGATGTGATCTGATTCTGAAAGGTCAGAGCGGCAGGTGGTGTGGAAAATGGCTTGCAGGGGCAGGAGGGGGAGCAGGAGATCGGTTAGGAAACCGCGTGGACTAGGGCAGTAGAAAGACATCCCTGGTGGCCCGGAGCAGGGAGATGCAGTGGAGGCTGGTGCAATAATTGAGGTGAGGGCTAGGGCAAGGCCAGTGGGATTTAGGAGCTATATAGGAGGTAAAATCATGAGGGCTTGGTGGCTCACTACCAGGGCCGGGGAGGGGGAGAAGGCACAGATGACACTGGGAGGTTAAAGAAGGAATGGGGAACAGATTTCACAGAGGGGAGCTTCTTCTCAGCACACCCGACAAAGACCAGCTTTTCCTCATGTTGGGAAGGGCAGACTGCAGTGCTGAGGGCAGACTGGAACTGGGAGTAGCCCTGGGCTTCAGCATGGGTGGGGCTCCCAGGTGGAGGTTGCTTCCCACCTTCTCCTAAGACTAGACTCCAGGATGTCCTGCTCCCTTTCCTCCTCCACCCGCTACACTTGTTTGCTGGGTAGCTGCCCCAGGTGGCAGGAGCTGTGGTTCAAGACTTGGCCACTGGAGGGCAGCACAGAGCCAGACTCCCCTGGCACTGGACTTCAGGCAAAGGGGAGCGGCTTTCGGGGATGGATCTTTGGGGTGGGGTTGTGGCAGCTGTCAATGGCGGCTGTGGATCCAGTGGGCAGACCCTTGAAGCCACACCAACCTGGGGTCGCTCCCAGCTCTGCTCCTAGCAGCTCTGCTGTCCCAGGAAGTAGAGGTGGGGTACGGATTCCTTTCTGGCATTGTCTTTGGGATCAAGTGAGGTGATGTATGTAGAGTGCCTGGCACACAGCAAGGCAGTTTCACCAAGGAGCCCTGAGCTGAGCCCTGACCCAGGGCCCTGCTCATTCTTCTGGCCTCACACCTCTTCTTGTACACATCCCATACTTTATGCTAGTGATTTGTATCCTACGTACACACATCTCTGCCCTCCCTGGCTTTGATCAGGCTGTTCCCCTTGCCTGGAAGGTCCTTTTTCTGTCTCTGTGAATCTTCCCATTGGCCTTCAAGGGCCCAGTCTGAAGTGGCTGCTTCCGTGAAGCCCGTGCTGCCCCGTCTTTTTGTCTCCATCCTGTCCTCAGCGCCACCCCGTCCATCCTCTAGTTGCTTGTGTCTGCCCTGCTGCTTCGGAGTGGAGAGGGGCAGCTGCTTAGACACGGCCCATCGTGGATTTAACTCCTAGCTCAAATCCTCAAGCTGCTTCGGCTTCCTCGCCCAGTTTCTCCCCTGGGGCTTGGGGATAATATAATGTCAGCTACTATGCTGGGCCATAGTGAGGTTCCAGTAAGGTACTGGTGCCAGTTCAGGACTGTGATTGGAGGGCGGGTTGCTCACACCTGACTGTTGCTCTGCCTCACACAGGCCACCTACATCTACATGAAGGCCGCCTACCTCAGCATGTTTGGGAAGGAGGACTACAAGCCGTTCGGGGATGACGAAGTGGAGTTGTTTAGGTGGGTCCGACCGTTGCAGGCCATCGCAGGCCCTGCCCACAGCCAGCCTGAGCAGAGGGAGGTGGTGGGGTTGTCGCCTCCCCGACACTCCCCCACAGTCACCCCACGTGCCTGTCCTTCCCTCCCATCGCCGCCGGCGCCTCCTGCTGCCGCTGGTGAGAGCCCTTTGAATCCATTCAGAGGTTTTCTTTCACAAAAGTGGTTTTGTCAACATTCTTTCCACTGAACCTCTTTCACCTGGAGTGTAGGACAGATGTGGACACTGAGGTCCAGAGAGCTTCCTTCTGCTGAGTACACCTGATCCACTGAGAAAAGCAGAGCTGGAATCACATAAACAGGATAAAATCTAGCCTCTGCCATTTGTTAGCTGTGTCACCTTGGACAATTTCAGGATCTGTAAAATGGGAATAACCACCTCTGCCTTTGCAGTGTTGTTTTGCAAATCAAATAGAGAATAGATTTAAAGAGCCTGGGGTAGGGCCTGGAGCCAATAAATGGCTGTTTTTATTCTTATCTGCACTACTGTGTTTGCCTTCTGCGAAGGGCCTAGAGCAGGGCTCAGCCATGGCAGGCTGAGGATGGAGCCTAGGGCGTTCCTCCAGTCACGGTGAGGGTTGGCCCCAACATGCAACATGCTAGGTAACCCTAGCTTCCTGGGCTGCCACAGTCACAGGGCGTTTATCATTTACTGAGTGACTTTGTGTCTCCATCTTATGTGACTCTTCCAGAAGATCTGTGAGGGTAAGAATCTGTGGGGGAGGAAGAGTAATTTTTTCTCCATCCTTCTAGGTTCTTGGCTGAGACCCTCATAATAAGATTAACAGGAGAAAAGCAAACAGAAGTTTAATAACTCCTGTATACATGGGAGAGACTCAGGAAAACTGAGTTAACTCTCTGAAATGGCCTGAGCCATTACCTTAAGTGCCATCTCCAGCTAAAGGACAAAAGAAGATTTGGGGGGATAGGGAGCCAGTTGTGGGAGGTTTTCAGGTAAAAGAGGGTATATGGTTGTAACGCAGATTTAAGTCTCTGCCTTCTCCATTGATAAGTTTCTAGAGATTTAGTTATCCTCCTCTTCCTGGTACAGAGAGAGATAACCTTACAAATGGAGATTTCCCTTATAATGTTAATGTCTCGTACAAAAAGGTAACTTCTACTAGGTTTTCAGAGCTCTTTGTGTGTCTGCTGTTTCTTAAAAATAATCAGCCTAAAATAATCTTTATGCCAAAGAAGCATATTTGGGGGTAACAACTTCTCCCTTTCATATCGTCGTCTCCATTTGAGGGATGAGAAAGCAGGCCCAGAGCGGTTGCACAGTGAATAAGCAGGGGAGGTGTTTGGTGGGGGACCTCACAACTAGGTCCAGCTGCTTGCTGGGCCTGGACAGCTCAGGTCTGAAGGTCACAGCCATACCCCCATGATTGTGGCAGAGATCGAGGGTAAGGCGGAGCTGGGTGGGTGAGGCCCCAGATGTGGAGGCTTGCCCAGCTGCATACCACATTTTACTGTACCCTTGGGAACAGCTGAGGAGGCCACAACTCACGTGGCCAAAGTTAATGAAAGGTTTGTGCTGTGTGGTCTTGGGCAGGTCCTTCCCTTTATGAGTTTTAATCTCCTCTGTGAAAGTAGGGTCAGACTTCTGCTGGGCCCTTAGGAAATGGGGACTGGGAGCAGAGAGGGACAACTAAAAGGCAGAGCAGGCCTGGGGGGTTTGTGTACATTCTCGCCTCTGCCTGCTGCCGCGGGGCAGCCCCTTGCCTGGCCCCAGGAAGTGCTCGGGTCTTGGGCAGGGCCCGTGAAATAAGGCCAGAGCCACAGGCTGCGAGTCCAACGCTCTCATCATGTAGATGGGGAAACGGAGGCCCAGAGAGGGGCCAAGCAGAGGCTGGGCAGGCTGGGGACTCTGTCCTTTCTAGCATTTTCTCACCCTCTCCCCACCCTCCTCATCTCTTCCACAGAGCTGTGCCGGGCCTGAAACTCAAGATTGCTGGGAAATCTCTACCCACAGAGAAGTTTGCCATCCGGAAGTCCAGACGCTACCTCTCCCCCAAACCTATCTCATTGCCCATCCCTGCTCTGGTGGGTAGGAGGGTCTTGACTGGCCCTGAACTCCAGTTTGGGATTGTGGGGATGAGCTGAGAGCCAGGGATATAGCCACTGACCCCGGGGGAAGTGGATGAGGGAAGAAGACCTCATGCCTCAGGGGCCTGGAGAGGATTTCACAATTCACCTGGGACTGGATGGGGGACACAGATGAGCTCCAGCCTGCCTCAACCTCTGAGAAAGCACTGGTCTACTAGGGATGGGGGTGGGGAGACAGGTGAGTCGGCTGCAGGCACCTCAAGGCAGAGAGAGCAGCCCCCCCCAGACAGCCCCGCACCCCTGTTCCCAGGCAGAGGCATCCCTCGGCTGTTTGTGTTTCCACCCTGTTTCTGTCTTGTTGTTTACACTGTCCCGCGCTCACTGGACCAAGATTTTCTGAGGCTGGGACCATGTTATATTATAGTCAACTCTGAAATAACAGCAATTGCTGGCATTGTTATTGGGCACTTGCTGTGTTCAAGGCTCCTTATACCCATTGCCTATGGCCTCATTTGATCCTCACAACAACCCTCTTAGTAGGTGCTGGTGGCATCTCCATTTTACAGAAGGAGATAATAAGGCCTAATAGATAAGTAAGAAGATAAAATATCTAGTAAGTAGATAAGATATAAGTAGAAAAATGAAATAACTTGTCCAAGTCCCATAGCTAGTGAGTTAGCCAGAATTTGAACCCAGGTAGTCTGGTTCCAGAGCCCCTATTCTGAACCACGGTTTTGATGCTAATTCCATGCATGATTTGAGCAGGCATCAGAGAAGTTTCTAGTTTGTTAAGAGTCCTTGTTATTCAAATAATAAGGCAGCCAGAAAGGTAGAAAGGGTGCTGCTTCAGAGACCTGGCTCTGCTATTCACTAATTGTGTGACCCTGTGTAGGGTCCCCTTTCCCTTAATGTAAATAATAATATATTCCTTGCCCATTTCATAGGGCAGTTATGAGAATCAGCTGATAAAACATGTTAAACACTTCAGAAATCAAAAAGTTCAATATTTATATAGAATTTATTTAGAGCTCGTATCCTGAATAGCTTTAAATAAAATTTGAGCTATTTTACAGTTTAAAATATACAGTAAAGCTATTATCAAATGGGGACATATGTTGTAAGGAAGGGCAGGGGAAGCAACTATATCAGAAATTTAGGGGAGAATTTCCAAAACTATAATCTGCAAAATGCTATTTGTGCATAGAATGATTTCTGTGATTAAATACATTTGGGAAAGACTGGCCTAAACAAAGTTTATATACTGTAGACCTTCTTGGAGCCTTTATATGCTAATCTGCAATGGTAGGTCTCCAAGGAGAAGCTTGAAGATGTAGTTTTTCCCTAACTTATTTGGCCACAGAACAATCTTTTAATGGAACACTTGCTAACTTGAGACCATATAACAATTTGATAAAACCTTGTCTAAACTTAAAATTCCTCCCTGGAACATAACAAAAGCCATAACAAAAGTCTTTCTAGAACTTTATGTATACAAATCACTTTCACATCCATTGCCTGGTTTGATAGTTTAGGAAATGCTAATCTAAGCTAACAGAATTACTAAAATGAAAATTTAATTTAGTATTCTGAACTTCCTGGCAGTTAAGGCAAAAAAAGGAATCAGATATGTTTCATAGATGGATACTCAAGCTCAGTGCCTTGGCAAAATAGGAGAGAAGGTAACATGGTCTTAAGCTCCTGAAGTGCTTAAGTACGCTATGGTTCCTCCAGTATAGGAGGCCCTATTAGCTGGAGCAAGGAGGAGGACTCCCTGGAGAGTGTGGGGCATGACCTGGTCCTCAAAGAATGGGAAGAGTTTGGACACAGAGAGATTGGGAGAGAGCAGAGTAGTGCCCCAGGAAGCCATGAGCAGAAAAGTAACTGAAAACTATCGGCAGCTATGAGCAGAAGAGTGAGAATATGCGTCCATCTTAAATTCTCACTGGCGTAAGGAGAGAGCTCAATAATAAGTAAGAGATAAGACTCCCCCTAACTCCCTCAAGTCCACAGCTTCAAACGCTGGGCTGAGACTTGTCAAGGCTGGGCTGAGACTTCTAGAGTTAGAAGGGCCTTTAGTGATCCTCTGATCTGAGCTACCCATTTTACAGATGGGGAAACTTGAGGCCCCACTGGGGAGGAAACCTGGGACTGACTTGCTCCCCTGCCCCCAGGAAATGATGTACATTTGGAATGGCTACGCTGTGATTGGGAAGCAGCCGGAACTCACAGACGGGATACTTGAGATTATCACCAAGGCTGAAGAGTTGCTGGAAAAGGGCCCAGGTGACTACCCGCAGGCCCTTGAACCTGCCAGGCTGGGTCAGACCACAGGTCTTTACAGTTGAAGATTCCCTCTACCAAAAATGTCCTTCCTCACTTCTCTACCCTGGTAATTGTCCTTTGCCTTTCCAGACTGAGCTTCAGTGGCAGCTCCTCCAAGAAGCTGTCCCTTGTCCCCCAGGTAGGGTCAGGGCCTCTTCTGGGCTCCCACAACCCCCGGGCTTCCTTCAATCAGTCCTGGTATCACTGTATTGTCATCGTCTCAGTATCTGTCTTTCCTCCCCAGATGTGAGCTCCCTGAGGATGGGGACCATGTGTGAGCCGCCTCTGTCTCCCCAGGGCCCAGCACAGAGTAGGGGCTCCATGAGTAACTGCTGAAAAAATGAACAAACCTGTCGTCTTCCCTCACTCCCCTATTCTCAGAGAATGAGTACTCAGTGGATGATGAGTGCTTGGTGAAGCTGCTGAAAGGCCTGTGTCTGAAATATCTGGGCCGTGTCCAGGAGGCCGAGGAGAATTTCAGGAGCATCTCTGCCAAGTAAGTGCCTCTGTGGTCGCTCCTGCTCCAGATGGCCTACTGCTGGGCCCGCGGCTCCAGGGCAGTCTTTTCTGGGTTTCTCTTTCCTCATGCACACATGCACAGTGCCTGACTCTGGACTACCCCTACTTGCTCCACATGTACTAGTGTCTATCCTGTGCCAGGACCCTTGCTGGGCACAGATCTTTCCCACGTTGTCCTCTAGGGCCCAGATTGCCCAACGACAGGAGCCCCTCCGCAACGAATTTCGTGTGAATGGTGCCCCCTGGAGTTTGTAATTTATCAACTCTGCCCTGGGGGAGTGCAGATGTTAGAGAGAGACAGACAGCTACAGGCAACTCAGTCTGGTACGGTGAGGGCTGTGCTAGAGGAAAGCAGAGGACAGCAGGTGCCAGGAGGAGGGAACTAAACCTAATGCTAGATACCAGGAAAGGCTTTCCAGGGATGCCACTTAAATTGGGAAGTTTATCAGGCAGAGAAAGCAAGGAAGGAGGAGTCTTGAGTGGCGTAGGCAGAGCGCGTGCAAATGCCTGGACGCAGGAAAGACACCTGCGGTTGGGTGACAGTGGTCAGGTCCTTCCCTGCCTGGGTGAGGTTGTAGAGGGAAAGGGTTGCAGATGAAATAAAGGGGGAGTTGGGGACTGAGGTGGGGGTGGGCTAACTAAGGACATGACATGAGCCACAGATTGTCAGGGACTTGGGGCCCCAGGTGCAGAGGATGGGAAGGCTTTGCTGTGGATCTTAAAGCCTTTCTCGGGCTAGGTAGTGGGAACCCTCCCAAAGTGGAATTCAGATCAGAAAACCCCACAAGACCATGAGTTGGATCCTCCCATTTGGAAGAGGCTCAGGAGGAGTCTGAAGGGCGTGCCTGAAGGATGTCTCAAGAGCAGAGCCTGTAAGCCATGTTTTCCTCTGTCCTGCAGCGAAAAGAGGATTAAATACGACCACTACTTGATCCCAAATGCCCTGCTGGAGCTGGCCCTGCTGTTTATGGAGCAAGGCAGAAATGAAGAGGCTGTCAAACTCTTGGAAACTGCCAAGTAAGGCGTGATTGGCCTTGGACTGTCCTTTGTTCCCCATGAGTGCAGGGTATGGGCAGAGGAGGCCAGGCAGCAGTGAGGGAGGAGGGTGCTGGCAAAGGCAGTATAGGCAGCCCAGAGGCTGGGCCCATGTCGCTGGGGAGCCCAGCTCTCACCTGGCGTAGGGAGGCTTCTTCCTCAATTTACCAATGAGGAATTGAAATCCCAGCATCAGGGACTGAGTTACCCAGGGTCACACCACAAGGCAGCTGCAGGGCTGGTGTGAAGATGCAGGTCTCCTGCCTTCCAGCCCTTGGATCTACCTCTTGAAACCACTCCTTCAAGCTCAGGGACCCAACAACAGGACCAAGAGTGGCACCAGAGGGCATGATAACAGGTAATCCCTATTAGTCAGGGCCCAACTCTTTCTTTAGACAGAGGTAGGGATCTAAGTCTCTAAAAATGTTCCTTGGCTAGTGGGCTCCCACAGTTCAGACTAAAGGAAAAGCACTTCCTGGAGCAGCCTCATGTGTCTGATTCTGTGGTTTCTTCCAGGCAAAATTATAAGAATTATTCCATGGAATCAAGGACACATTTTCGAATCCAGGCAGCCACACTCCAAGCCAAGTCTTCCCTAGAGAATGGCAACAGATCCATGGTTTCATCAATGCCCTTGTAGTTTTGTGCAGCATTCCCAGGCTGGAAGACAGAGTCAGCTGGACAGAGAGCTCCTGGAAACATTTCAAAAAGATCCCCTCCCCCTGCCCTGCCGTTGGGGTCCACCGGTGCTCCAGTGCGATGACACGACATAGGTATCTGTGCAGAAGCGAAGCTGGCATTTTCACCAGTGTGGCCAAGGGCCTTTGCCAAGGACAGAGTAGCTGGAGCCCTCTGCCTGCCCTATCACATATACGGGTACTTGTTTTTCACTGTGATGTTTAAGAGAATGTATAAACAGTTGTTTACATTTTCCTTAGAAAGACATTGATGGGATCAAAGTTGGCTTTGGAAAAAACTACCAACCAACCACCTGTAAATCATTGTTTTAACCCATACTCATGTGGAGGTAAATCTATGATGTCAAGGGCCAAAGTGCTTTTCAGACTTCAGCGAGGTCTCAGCTTCCAGGGCTGGAAGGACCCAAAGGAAGATCTGCACCACAGGCTTCGAGGTTTCTGGGGGTTGGACATAGAGGTTTCACACACTCCCACTACCTTACTTCTTACACTCCCTTTGTAACAACTTTCCAATTTAAAAAAAAATCAAACAAACACGTCTTTTTAGTGAGATAATTTTGAGTCCATCTGTAGAAAAAAAAAAAAAAAAAATCAATCTTCACCACTAAGGAATAGCGATACCGAGGCCTGAAGGAAGGGGGAGCCCTGTGGCCCTTTCTGTGCCAAAGCCAAGAAGTTTGGCAGGTAAAGTTTCTCAGACACCAGTCTGCTATATGCCAAATTGAAACCACTGGGAATGATTTATGAAACATAAAAATCTTCTGTACTTCCCTTCGAGGTACACTTATTTACTGACAGCATTTTTCTTAGAAACAGAATGGTTATCCTTGGCCTGTTTGTTTGTTTCAGATTTTTCAGTTAAAAGATATATTTAAGTAATAAAACTTATACACTTAAGAGATCATGCAACATCTATTTCAGTAAAATATGTTGTTGCTTGAATTCTTAGGCTGGGCAGAAAGTTTGAATCAGAAGTCATATGGCTCAGGCATGTTTTATTTAGCCAACATAATGTTTTAAAATTTTTAGAATAAGTTACTAACATTTTAAAATGGGGAGATTTCACAAATAAATCTGGTTTCTGGCATCTTATTTTAATAATCTGGCAATATTGGGCCTCATTCCCACAAGGCAACAATCAGTTGGAGCTGAGTAGAGGCTCTTTTCAACACATAATCTTTCTGGCGCCTAAAAGCATCTGAATTTGCACCCAGTGGGACTGTTAAAAGTGAGGACTCAAGTTCAGTGACCAACAAACACCAAGTTTTACCATTCACAATCTAACAGCATACTTCAACTTAACCATTTTCCTGGTAAAAATATTCATCTTTGAAAATGTGATTCCTCAAATACATGAATGCAGTTTCTGTAAAGGAAGAACCGCAAGATAACTTTTCCAGTCTTCCAGCCTGCTGTATTTAGCAAACAAACACTTTTTAGCATTTGCCAGAAGCTAGGTGGTTTAATCTATTAATATACAACCAAGCTTCCTGTGACTGATGCTGAATGAAGTTATGGGTTTTAGGTAAAGCATATTCTCATTAGGAAAACAAAGCCGAAAACCCTCATCCAAGATCCTCTTTTGCACTTATTTAGTGTACTGTCATAGCAGAAATGCTATGAAAGGAAGATTCCTTATTTATTTAGTTAGAACTAGACAAAAGAATGCTTTCCACAGAGGGCAAGTCCTTTGCAAGCTCTCTCTCCTCCACAGCCTGAATGCTGGGAGCCCAGCCTACTTCCAGGTTGTTGGGCAGGGCAGGTGAAAGGGGTGAACTAGAGCCAGGCTGCTGAATGAAGGTGGCCTGTTGTCCTCCCTCACATATTAGAATGCTACCTATTGCAGTATAAAAGCAGCGCCGGTCACAGGATACCAAACATATAATTTGCAAAATTGCCGTTTACAAAACACTTTCATCTCAATGTTCATTTTAGGTGCTTTTATTCTTAAATTTTTATGCCAGGATGGTTTCCTAGTTGTTGCTATTTCCTGCTGGGCTTCATTAATTAGCCTCTGTCACCTTCACCTCTGGCTGCAGTCTGGCTATGAGTTTTGTCTCCTTTATCCTACCTGCAGCTTGAGCTAGTCCATCAAAAACATGTATGTGAGGGAGTTCCCTGGTGGTCCAGTGGTCAGGACTCAGCGCTTTTACTGCCGTGGCCCAGGTTCAACCCCTGGTGGGGGAACTAAGATCCCGCAAGCCGAGTGGCGTGGCCAAAAACAAACAAAAAATGTATGTGAAGCTGAAAATGCTGGGTGTCTGACACCACCATATCCTTGTGCAGAGGCCTCTGAAGGTGAAAATTCTGTCATGGGCTTCTCATTGCGTCTTGAGCCATTTCTGGTCATTGCTTCTCTAACACTGCAGACCTTTCCAGCACATCTGCCCTGGAGAGGCACCTGATCAGGTGAGGAGAGTCTTGGCCTAGAAATAAGGAGACCTGAATTCTAGTCCTTGTTTTGCTACTGCCTTTCAGAGTGACCTTGGGAAAGTCATGGACCCTCTAAAAATTAGTAATTTGGACTAGATTAAGGCTCTTTGCTGCTGTCAACAGTTCTGATTCTAATTCTGGTCAAGTCTGTTTCTGGGCTTTCATCTCCAAAAAGAGGCAACAGATATATACCTCCCTACCTTTTGTCAAAGCCTTGTGCCACCAGGCTACTTACCAGAAGTGATGATAGCCTTCCTCCCAGGACACCCAGAGAGCAAATAATCCTCATTTGGGGAAAGTCTGAATCCTGTGCCACACAGAGGAACTCAGTTGTTAGGAAGCAGCAACTGTGTAACATGCTCTGAATAGACTCTTGGCAACAGAAAGTCTACCTCTGCCTCTCACTGGTCCCAGGCCTTGGACTGGCAGGGTAGCTTCCAGCACTGTGCTGGTCCCTATCAGCTCTCCCATATGTTGGCAGGATTCCCTATTCCTTATCTCTCAAGTCAGAATGGGAGTGTTTCCAAGACAGCTGTCGTCATTCACAGCAAAAAAGCCACGACCTGACAGCAAAGCCAGGACCCTAAAAGGCCAACGCCAACCAAACACTAGGCTGAGGTCCAGGTGGGAGATTCCCAGCAACTGAAGGGAGCATCAGGAGGATTTTAAAAAGGCCCAGCCTGCTGAGTGCTTGAATCATTCAACGAGGGAATAAAATCCAAATACACTTTTCTCTGGAGTTACTCCCAAGTTTATCTCTTCTAAGATGATAGGGAGTGGACAACAGTCTTCTTCTCTGCTTCTAATTCAAAGCCCAACAGCGTGCCTTTTCAACAGTTTTCTTATGTCCTTAGCACCATCACACTAATTCAGTAATAAGTGAGAGGTGCCTGGATTCTGAAAACCAAGCAGCAAATGGGAACTTCTCACCCTCGCCCTCAGATGCAGCTTTCCAAGGTCGGAAAGTACACAGCTCTGTGGAAATCTGGTAGAAAGTTCATCACTGTCCAACAGGGTAAGTTAGTCCACAAACAAGGAGCCTCGTTTAGGGGCTTGAAAAATCCATTTCGAAGTAAGCAATCTATGAGTTGCTTCTACTGTCTAGTCAGCTCTTAAGTGACAAAATATAATAGAGCCCTTACTTTGGTAAGACATGCAATTACAGAAGATCGCTATGGACTTCTAAAAGCTGACATTCAAGTTTAATCAGACACATCACAGCTAACACCTCACAGATGACTGGATAGGATGGTTTTGTTTTTCTTCACGTCCCGAACACACACTTCGTAACACCAGATACCATATGCTCTTGGTGGAATAATACTAGCTAATATTAAGTGCTATTTACCAGTTGTGATTCTAAGTACTTTACATTTGAAGTGGAGCTATTATTGCCATTTTACAGATGAGAAAACTGAGAATAGGTTAAATAACTTGCCTAAGACCACACAGCTATTATGCATCAGAAATATTTGAAGTCAGGCAGCTGAACTCTAAAGCTCATGCTTTCCTGAACTGCTGGTCAAGCTTTCAAATTATCAGCTTAAAGTCGGATCTGACTTAACATTGACTCTTGGGCCACTGTTAAGTATGGAAAAGGTACTGGCTGGAAACTCAAACACTAGAAATCCTTGGCTTGGAGCACATGGAGCATATGCCTGTGTGGCACTTGGCATCATGAGGTAGGGACAGGGTCTATCTTGGACAAAGGCAATCCTTAAGCAACCATATTGCTCATAAAACCATCAGGATGTTGAAGGAAAAGGCATGATCTAATCCCCAGCTGGACAGGTAGAGTTCCAGTCAGCTACTCCAGAGATGGGAAGTGAACAGATGCAGAGGCTCAGGCCTGGACTGAGGCTTGAGTCCAAACCATACGCTAGAAGAGGTTTGGTGTAAGACAGTAAGAGGTAGGAACACTGACAAACTGGGAAGCATATGATGCTGAAGACACTCTTAGAATTTTAAGTTTAAGCACCTAAGAGTGCTGGCTGGCCAAACATATCACACCTGTGGGTCAAAGTGGTCCATGGGCCAGAAATCTGTCACCCTTGGGCTAAAGGTGACTTTCAGACAACTATCTATGGAAAAGAGGTGGTGAGCAAATTCATAAGAGAAAAGCCTGATCTACTAAAAATAGCAACTTTAAATTCTATTAATTACACGGGATAATAGTGGATAAAAGTACAGACTGAATTCAAATTATTCTGCTGCTTTGAGAATCAGTTTATTCTTCTATAAAATGGGGCCAATACCAACTGCTTTACAGGGCTGCTGAGAATAAAAAGAAATCAACTAAGCAAATAGCCCAGCACAGTCCTTAGTATATTAAGAAGGTAAATGTATTGGCCCACACATACTGTGGGAAGGCAGTGGTGAGTTTGGCCTAGGGGATGACTGAATCAATGGCTCTAGTGCATCCATTAGGCCTTCTCCATCTCTTGGCTTTGCTCTTGTGTTAGATTTATTCTCTTGAACTGACTTCTCTGCGTGGCAGTTCAGACCTTACATCCTTACAGCTTTGTGACAAGAAAAGGGCTCCTTTTCCTACCTCCAGTATGAAAAATCCCCAGATAAGGACTCTGATTAGTCTGACTTGGCTTGAATGTCCATCCCTTAGGCCAGTGGTTCCCCAGATCAGCATTAGATATCAGGGAGTTTGTTGGAAATGCAAATTATCAGCCCCCCTCCCCCTGATGCAGGGGTGAGGCCGAACCACCTGAACAAGTAAGTCCTCCAAGTGGAT
Organism: Balaenoptera ricei; assembly: GCF_028023285.1. Classification (NCBI taxonomy): domain Eukaryota; kingdom Metazoa; phylum Chordata; class Mammalia; order Artiodactyla; family Balaenopteridae; genus Balaenoptera; species Balaenoptera ricei. The sequence continues at coordinate 42,828,645 of NC_082639.1, read as the reverse complement.
CTGATGCACACTGAAGCCTGAGAGCCACTGCCTTGGAAAGGGAGTGAGGTGCTACAATTGGTCTATCTTGGATTACATGCTCGGTTGGGAGTTATTACTAAAAAAGATGGGGTACTGGGCAGACAAAAACATGTATCCAATATGTCCTTTCTTTCAAAAGTATTGATATACAGGAACTATGATCTGCCAACATTCTCAGGTGAAGGGGAGGATGAGGGCAGTACTGGTTAGAGACAAGGCTTATTAGAAAGCTGCCCATTCAGGAAGAGCTTTGCCTTTGCCCTTCCCCTTGCAACCCTCAAAAATCTTTATAAGACCCCAATTTTCCAATGGGAACCTCCTTGACGGTGGCTCCCACTCCATCAGAAATGCTCAGACTCCTTAGGGCTTCTCTTCTTCCCTGCTTTCTCCTTCCCTTCACTTAATAAATATCTGTTGAGCACCTAAATGTCCTGCTGTCATGAAAGTAAACAAATTAGAGCTATGGAGTAAATAAACAGGGGCTGTTGGTCCAGAGGGTAAGAAACCAGCCATCAAACAATCTGGGGAAGTGAACTACAGGATGGAACTACAAAAGATCTAAGACAGGAGAGAGCTTGGCATTTTAGAAAGCACACAAAAAAGTCTAGAAAGTAGAGTACTGTGAAAGGAGAGAGGCAGAAAGTCTACTGTCTCCATTAAGAAGCTTGGATTTTACTCTCCACACAATGGGAAGCAATTAAAAGTTTTAAGCAGATGAATGACATCATCCGATTTACTCAAAACTATTTTAACTGCTGTGTGAAGAATGTATTATATAGGGTTAAACATGGAAGTTGGGAGGCCAGTGCCATGCCAAAGGCCAATAGCACCAACTGCTTCTGCTTCATGAGAATTGCCATTAAAATACCTCCTCTTCCCTGCACCAGCTACCACACTTAGAGGGAAAAAATACTTTCAATATGCTGCTAAGTGATAATCAGGCTCTAAGAGTCAATGTGAGTTGGCATTTCTTGTTCTTTACTCTTCATGAGAAATCAGCAACCCAGTTTATCAAAAATCCAAACCCATAAACATGATTCCTTACTTCAAAGATATCTTCAATGCCATTAACACCAAGTTTTAGAAATAAATAATCCTGAGAACAAGGCTTGCAAAAATGACCAACCTGACAATGCCATTAGCACCCATCTCACTACTGAAAAGAAGAATGGTTATTATTCCTCATATCAAAGTAACATCATGGACAGTGATTATCAAGGGCCATGAGGACAAATGGTTTGTGAAAAACAACTTCCCTTCACCGCATACCCTCAAATTGTAGCCATTAACTTACCTGTCTGCTTGAGTTCGGCTACCCTCATGGAAAGAAGATCATTATTCTGCACTATCTCAAAGCTGAAGGACTGGCTGTGATCCTGGAATTGGCAGAATGCAGCTTATCCCCATACCTCTGGTATGGATAGTGCTGGAAGCCAATCTGATAGCACAGTCCAGGCTTCCCAATCCACACAACGCCTAAGACTCGCTTTTGGGTCCTGAATGACTAGATGAACTACTCTATGGCCCCCCAGAGAAAAGCTGGGCCCATCACTTGCTTAGCCAGCCACATCTTCTCGTAAGCATTCATCACTCTGACCAGACTCTTGAGGTAAACCCTCAGTTACCTTTTCCAACTTCTTTTTCTCAGCATGAAGAAATCCAGTCGATAAACACTGCAGTTACACACTGATAAGCACGTATTCAAAGTAAACAGGCACTGCCCATCCTTTGATCACAATCAGTTTTAAATGCCTAAAATCTGTACCTTATTGATAATGCTGCTTCATTCATATGCAGAGAAAACGAAACTTCCTGTGGAAAGCATCCAAAGATGACTAAATCTTCCAGTGGACAGTTTTCTCAACAAACAAAAATGTAAAAGAAAGTTAGTATCTCTTAAAGATTCCATAAAAAATTTATGAAATGGTAGATGGTTTCAGTCTATCAGTAACATTAATTAGATGGATCCAGTTATTATCCTGGGCTAATGCCCATTGCGTAGCGTCATAAGGCAAACAAGAACAATGTGGACAATTAAGATGTGCAGGTAAATCCAAACCCCTTTTGTAAAATTTTACTGAAGCCTCTAACAAAAATTTTATGGATCAGGAAATGGGTTGTAAAGGGATTCATCTGGATTTTCATCCATGCTAAAGAGCAAGGAAACAGCCAAAGGATAAATGGAAAAGCAAAGTCTGGATACTTGTATCAGGACAATCAATATCTGAATAAATAATCACCCAGCACTGCTGTTTTTAGACCCAGAGGCTCTCAGAAAAAGAATTACAAAGTATATTTAAATTAATATTCCCCAGATACATGTGCCTCATCCATTTACTAACTTCTATGTCATTTTAATATAAACGTTAATGTGTTACAATGTAACTCTTAGGAGCTTTAAAAAAAAATATGTTATTTTCCTCTAGTTAAAAATAGTACTTTATGTGAAGAGAGAACAAATAGTCCAGTTAACTTTCCCTCAATATATAAAATGAACTTACTACATCTTTTAAAGCACTCAGAAAAAGTACTGCTTTAAGGTGTTTTATATAATGTAATCAAGCTTTTACAGTTACTCCTCCCATTAAACCCTTATGTTTCACTTGAATTACTACAAACTAAAGTCCTCTCTAAATCTGAATTATGAGCATTAAACCACTGCCTGGCCATAAGCAAACACCTATTCTGACAATACAGAACTGAGAAAAAATTCAGAGACCATTTCTTGATAGCTCTTAGGTAAATCACCTAACAGTGGGTCAATCAGTAACGACATTAAATGCAAAGATGGAAATTTTGTAGTTGGACATTTTTACTCCACACTTTTTAATTTAATGATGGCAAAATACTTAGAAAGTGGGACCAAGGGGGAAGAAATTATAAGGAATTCAGCTATGTCCTCAAAAGGAATAATATAATGCAGTCAGAATAAGACTGCATAGGACGCTGATGGCTCTCATGCCCATGCCTCGCATGATGGGGACATCCGAACCAGGCCTGTGTCTTAGGGAAGTCTAGTTGAGTGTAAGACTAGAACAGGGGAGCTACACAGGGTATAGAAGGAGGGGTTACAAACTATCTTCACTAACTTTTTCCATACCCAGTAAAAGAATAGATGATCTTTAAATTCAGGTGGGTAAATTTAGTATTACTTCAGGAGATACTAACCAAAATCCACCTTTTCTCATGTCCACCAATTTCAAAATTAAAGGCTTAAAAAATTAGCTGATTAGCTCTGATGCATTTAACATGCAAGTGTCATCAGCTGACTCTGAGAAACTGATTGCTAGCCAATGCCTTTGTAAGCAAACATGGCCACCAATTGCCTACATTTCCGAATTATGCCAAAGAAACTTACCTTCTTTCCTGTTTGCCATTTTCAGTCTCAGGACCATAGGCAGTTCTGCTTTGGACTCCTTTATTGTTATTCCTTTTTTAAAATGCATGCTTCCTTAAGAAGGAGCTTTGTTCACAGAAAATTTGTTACCTCAATGCTCACTATACTCTGTTTTATATTACACAGACACCGAAAGTAGTTGGAGAGTCTTCTAATACCTGAGATGTCTTATGAAGAACACTCATAGCATTTAAAAGGTTTGTGTGAACCAAACTACAAGTATCTTAAAGTATTTCAAATTGTTCGGTTTACATTTAAAAGAGTAAGATTCTTTTATTTTTTCCTGGTCAGGCTTTCCAGACATCTCAAATCCTACAGCTAAGCCTGAACATATCTTGCCCAAATCCAAATATGTTGTACCTATTATTTGGCTAAGAAAATTTAGAAACTATCAAGCTTCTAAGTTTATGACTAGATGGTATTAAATGCCAAGCCATAAAAAATACTTCCCCCAAAGTATATATACCTAGAAATTTTTAAGTAAATTTATACATGTGTGTTTTAAAGAAAGGATTAGAATATTCTTATGTAATCAATTCTAACTTTAGCCCTTTACAACTGTATTATATAACTTTATTTAACTTGGTAAAAGCCAAAACTGATGGTTCTTAACATGGTATGTGGAGATCAAAATTAAAGAATACAAAATACCTTAAAAAAAAAAATAGCGTTCAGCTCAATCCTGGTTCCTTCAATATTACTGCCAAACTTCTGTGAAAGAAGCCTTGTAATAAAGACTAACAGCAACATAGAAGATGATTAAAAAAAAAAGTTCATTTACCAATTTTAACAATCTAGAAAAAAAGAAAGTGACTATAACACTTGATGACAGACATCATGTTTAAGTAGAAAACACAAAGATAAAAAAAGTAATACCGCTGAAAATATTGCACAACTTCAGGTGTTTCCTCCAAATTTGCTTTATGTAATTGGATATAAATTAATGAACAAAAACTTAAGCAAGGTACATGTAACAATTTAACAGAACCTGATAATCTAATTTCTTTCAATTTTTCTCAAACTCATCATGGGGCTCATAAGAAAATTAACCAACATGGATACTGCTACAGTTGAATGTCAAATCTTTAAGTGCTTATGACATACTAAATTCTTCTATAATGCAATTATGAAGAACCCTTTGAGAAACTTGTGTTTTGTATGTAGAAAAGTGTTAAAGTCAAATATTCAACTCAATATAAAATAAAAAGAAACATTTCTGATTTGTTGGGTTGAGATTGCTTCTCCTTTTGCTAATGAATGATTTTTTAGCTGTAATATCACTGAGTTGAACAAATATGTCACCTTCGAGTACATAAAGAAAAATAAACACATGCTAAATGGATAAAACATTACAACTACATCTTTACTAGACCATCTCTACCTCTAACACTTCAGAAGCTTAGAGATTCAGTGTTCTTATATTAACTGCAAGAAAAAGATAAAAGAGAAATTCCTTCTTTTTTGAGATCACAACTATGAAGTCATGTGGTTATACATATTCTGCATTTGTGTGCAAAACATGAAACACATTTATCTTAATTCTCCCTGCTTAGAATTGTCAGTCAACTAGCAGGACTGTCCTTCCAAGAAACAGAAACAGAGATGTGTTTTATATAACTTCAGTAACCTCAGCACTACAATAAGAAGAGATGCAGTATCCTTTTGCTATGTTCAAGACAACAGGGAAGGAGGTCACAGGAAAGAATAAATCAAAATTGTTACAACTGAGAAACTTTTCTCAGTTTAACCATGGTGCCACTTTCATTTTTACATAAACATGGTGGCATAATTCAAGCTCAATAAATCAGAATTCTTAATATTTAAAATTTACCTTGACTTTTAATTATCACCATATTAACAACCAAAATAATTAGGTGAAACACATAAGAAAGGGTAATATTAAACCCCACTTTACTAGAGTTGGTTTCTTGACACATTAACTCATTTTTTTTATAGAAAAGGGATAGTGCATCTCAGTTTGCTTACAAGCTAGGAGATCACTTTGAATTCTGCATTTCCTAACTGCAAACAGATATAGCACTTATAACAGGTTATAAATAAACTGGTTTTCAAGCATAGAGCCAGCCCCAACGATAATAATACACTATTTAAAAAGACCTAAGGCAATGAATTCCATTTCCAATGGAAAAAAAGAACTGTGCAAACAAGCTTAAAACTACTTTTTTTGTGCCAGTGTTATAAAATGTAGCTTTTAATAAAACCTTGACCCAAATGCCAGCAACTTGAGAAAAGAATTTGGGTGGGGGGAAGAAGAAAGTTATTTCATTTAGGAAAAACAACCACTATCTTTTTCCTAATCTTCAACATACACAATTTAAACATATACAGCTGCTGTATAACACTTTACACAATTCCTATGTACTGGAGCAATAACAAGATCTAAATACAATTATATTTTTGAACACTGGGTCAAGGCTTTACATAAAAATACCTTCCTACTTTTCCCCCTAAGTTTCTAAAATATCACATACTTTTTTCCCCCAACATCTGCAGCCATTCAGGAATTTTTAGGAAACTTTTGTGCATGATCTTAATTCCTAATCCCTGGCTCTTTGGGCTCAGTGACAAAAGATCAAAACCACCAAAAATGATGGTTCACTTGAAGTCAGATGAGAGACCCTGGCTCAATTAGTCTCGTAGGACGAAAGCAGTGCTGCATCAACTGGCTCCATGCAGGAGGGGCACGTGAAGGATCTCATCAACCAGTCGTCTATACAGTCCAGGTGATAGATGTGCATGCACGGCAGAAATCGAATTGGGTCCCCATAAACAAAGTCCATCATACAGATCACACACCTGTTGAGGGTGAGGGAGAGAAATAAGAAAGCATTTTTAGAGAAGTGATCCATCTAGAATACTCTTTAAAATCCCCATTACAGAGACAGTGTTAACATGAACAGATGAAAATGGCTCGCCTGTCATCCTACCACCTAAGCATCCGGATTGAATTTTTTCCTAATAAGTGTTATACAGCCACAATCTCTTATTTCAATCACCTGGGAATTTGAAGAGTTTGAGAGCAATCAACAGGGCAAAGAGAAAGGTATCACATAGGGATCAAGTCCACTGCTAGAACTTTACTTGTAAAAACAGCTACATATTACAGAAGAAACCTTAAGGAGAATGTGAAGCTTTAGTACGTAGAAAACCATGTTAGATTAATTTTATTTGAACTGCTTTTTTAGTGTAAGCCCAGATAGTTTTCACTTTAATACCTGTATGTAAATACAGAACCACTAATTTCAGCCTACTTACTGGGCTGCTACAGGCTAAAGTTCTCTTCAATAACCCCAGTTTCAAGCTCACTGCACTCTTCTACAGGTTCAAGAAGCAACCCAATTCGGCAGTCAATATTCTAGATAGGTTATAATCTTACGTACTAGCCCTAAATGGTGCTACAGCTCAAACAGCCAAACACAACATAGTAAATTACTTTATGTCTGTGTTGGTAAAGACCATTCTCAACCTAAAAGGAGAATGGCTGTCCTCATTAGGGATTCTCAGACAATAATGAGCTCTGAGGACAAAATCTCCCTTATATTTAACTCATCAGGCTTAGTACAATTATTCTACAAGTTAAGAAATGGATAAGATTTTCCTCGTATCACTAAAACCCTTAGCAAACCATTTTAATGGCTACATAACCTACCAAAGTATTCCTCTACTGTTATTTTTCACTAAGTAAAACTATGGTGACTATCTTTATGCATAAAACTCTAGGGATTGAAGTGAGGTACATATTTTAGGATAGATCTCTAGAATTAACTGTTTCAGAGGGTTTAGGATCTAAAGGTCCTTGACATCCTGCCAAATGGCTTTCCCAATTGATTAGGCCACCAGCAATGCTGGTACTACTTCACAGTTATTACACAGGTAAATCATTTTTAACTGACATTAACTGTCATCCAAGTGGACAGAGGCAACATATAAAATGGTCAGAATGCACACCATCATTTATTTCTTAGCTATTTTTATATGAAAATTCTTCTTAATTGCTACATCTAAACATTTCCTTGCAAGAACTGATTAAACATCTGACTTCCAAAATGCAGGAGAGTATTTTTAAAAATCAGATCTCTGAAGATAGATCTTTGAAATATGTATAAATTAAAACTTACTCCCGGATCTTTTTTTCTGATCCATCTCTTCCAGGGTCATAAACTCCTTTAGGCAGATGCTGTATAAGGCCTATTCTTTGAGCTATCCTAATTTGTTCCTCTTCAGTCAGCTGAGTTGCTAGGCGAGTCTGGCTAGGTGTTGGATGATAGACCGGAACTGGAACTTGTTCCTAAATTTTTTAAAATGGAGAAAAGAATTATTTTTTAAAAATTTGTTTTCTGGGGTAGTGTTTTCCTTTTGTTTCTTCGTTTTTTGGCTAGGGGAGGGGGCCTTGGGGAGAAGGAGACTGGACAAGTATGCTGTAGCATGAGATTCTGTTTTACCCTGCCTTAACTTTAGCATATCTACCTATGTTTAAAGGATACTGAAACACAGCTTTACAGAAAAACTGGAATGGAATGTTACTTGAAGTATTTCTAAAGGAAAACCATATAACACAGACATATTCATTCCTGATACACAAAAAGATAAATCAATTTAACTAATTAATTAACCAAATGGACTGTATTCAATATTCTGTAGGCCACAACGGAGTTTTGTGGCCTCAGTATATCATTATTTACATTAGAATTGACCATTATAGATTCTTCTTATTTGCAAACTTATTCTTTCTTTCCATACAGACAACAATCTTAAAATTTATTTATTATTTATTTGGAAAGACTGGACATTATTGCAATAAACTTCTGTAAAATTTCTTTTAGGCTTTTGGATACATATTTAGATATGATAATCCAGTGAGCCAAATGAGGCCACCTTCCTTCCACACGGAATACACATCCAAGGACTCAACCAACCATGGATCATGTAGTACTGTAGTATGTATTTGTTGAAAAAAAAAATCTGTGTATAAGGGGACCCGTGCAAACCTGTGTTGTTCAAGGGTCAACTGTATTGCTTTTTTTTCCTACTCACATTTATGAGATAATTTTATTCACACTCTATACAGTCTTTCAACAGATACTTGAGTATCTATTATGTGCTAGGTGATGGGGAGTGAAGAGTAAACAAAATAAAGTTCCTAGATTGATGGAGACTGCTTCTTTAGGTAAGATACTCAGAAAAAATCTCTCTGATGAGACATTTGGGAAGAGACCTCAATGAATACGAGGGAAATAGTGCATCTCTGACCTAATGATTTCATTGTGGCTAAAACCATTTTTGAGCCACCTAATATGGTGTTTCAGACAACATCTCTACTGAATAAACTGAGACATAACACTTTCAATCCATGTATGATGTTTTCATGGGAAAATTTACGTTAAATCACAACTACCTATTCACATTACATTAGAAAATGTTATTTTCATTCATCCTGTAGGATCACTCATGATTTCTACAATTTAAGCACTCATTTACAATGACAGCCAACATTTGCAAGTATGAGATTATGCCTCCAGGAATAATTGCTAAATTTGTGTTAAGCTTTAAAAAAAAAAATTCTGTGAAATAACCTCCATAAGCATTCAGAACTAGCATCAATTGAAGCTGTTTTGAGCCAATGGCTTCTGCGGTTCAAAATAAAATAATTAAGAATGCACCCATAATTAGAGCCTTCATAAGGGCTTAAGTATAAATATCCTTTTCAAAGAGAAATTTTAGGGGAAAGTCTCAGATACATATAAAGTAGGCTCAAATACTGAAATATTTAATTCAAGGAAAAATGCACTTCACTACAATGTCTCTTAAAGATACCATTATGTCCCTTTAAATTAGCCTTATTCTTATAAACCCCTTTTTTTTTAACATATTTTTAAATTTTATTTATTTATTTATTTTTGGCTGTGTTGGGTCTTCGTTTCTGTGCGAGGGCTTTCTCTAGTTGCGCCAAGCGGGGGCCACTCTTCATTGCGGTGCGCAGGCCTCTCGCTATCGCGGCCTCTCTTGTTGCCAAGCACAGGCTCCAGACGCGCAGGCTCAGTAATTGTGGCTCACGGGCCTAGTTGCTCCGCGGCATGTGGGATCTTCCCAAACCAGGGCTTGAACCCGTGTCCCCTGCATTGGCAGGCAGATTCTCAACCACTGCGCCACCAGGGAAGCCCAAACCCCTTTTTTGACAGTAGTTATTATTGAGTTTCTTGTCAAAGGCAGTTCAACTTAAGACTTTAAATATTTCTTTTCTCTGAGATTCAGAACAAATCTGTAATTAAAGATCTCAAAACACAGTAAATCCTTTATCAAATAATTAAGATTACATTCTCTGGTAAAATGTCAGTAGTTCAAAGTTTCATGTTTTACGAATTTCCACATAAAATCATTAATGGTTACTTTCATACTTCTAGCTCATGATTTAGGAAATAATAACCAAGCATGTGAGTGCTTATCAGAACTATATTCTTCATCCAAGTATTTATTTAGTTCATATTACATGCAAAGAAGATTTATTATTAAGTATGGTTCTTGGATCCAGATAACCTTGGGTTAAAGTCACTTCTCTGCCACTTAACAGAGTGACTGTGTTGAAGTGATTTAACCTATCTGGGTTACCCTACCTTATATGGTTGCTATAAGACTTAAATGAGAAAGACGGTGAACCTTGGAATGGCAGGAACTCAATAAATAGTAGCTATTATAACTATTAACACTGCATTCGAAGAGCTATATTTATTACTGCAGCCCAATTAGCTGTTTCCTATGTTTCATGCCTGTCCATCTTACTGGCTTTGTTCTTGCTATCCCCTCTACTTTCCCCTGCAGGTCTCTTGGTCCAAATTCTACCTCGTCTAGCAGCTTGTTGACCTAAAGCTTTCCCCAATCCTCCTCCCTACCATACAATATTGACAGACTCTGCCTCTAGCCTCAGCTTAATTACATAGGTGTCTACCTATAAAAGAATTAAGACGATTATACAGAATACAGTAAAACTTTAGTTAACAAGTGCAGTCATCAAGTGAGAAGAGACTGTCAATTCTTCTAGCTTTCAAAGAGGAAGTGAAGTACAAAACTGACTGTATTTCAGGACTTCCCTGGTGGCGCAGTGGTTAAGAATCCGCCTGCCAATGCAGGGGACATGGGTTCGAGCCCTAGTCTGGGAAGATCCCACATGCCGCAGAGCAACTAAGCCCATGCACCACAACTACTGAGCCTGTGCTCTAGAGCCTGCGAGCCACAACTACTGAGCCCATGTGCCACAAATACTGAAGCCCACGCACCTAGAGCCCGTGCTCCGCAACAAGAGAAGCCACTGCAATGAGAAGCCCGTGCACCACAATGAAGAGTAGCTCCGCTCACCGCAACTAGAGGTAGCCCACGCGCAGCAACGAAGACCCAATGCAGCCAAAAATTAATTAACTAATTAAAAACTGCATTTCTTTAGCACAGTATGAAAACTTTCTTTCAGCCCTATATATCTACACCATTGTGACTACAGGCAATTTTTTGCTTTATAAAATTATTTTTTTAACAAATATTTCCTTTTAAACAAGTCTGTATATATACAAAAATTTTCAGTTTGTAGGTCAAACTCAGAGCATCTTTTATGCACTAGAAAAATAACTTTGTTGACCAGGCTTTATGGTGCATATAAAAGTTACATGATCCTTCTGTTATTAAAGATCATAAAAATGGCTGTTGCACCTCTGGTTTAGAAATTCACCTCTTTAAGGTTTTATACCTAGCAGGCTAACTTTCGATGCAGAAAAGTTTCATAGTTCAGAGTCAAAAAGCCTGTCCTTGATCTGCTACTTATTAGTCATAAGTCCTTGACCAAGTTATTTACTTAACCTCTATTAGACTCAGTTTCTCTATGTGTAAAGTACCAGGACTACTGTAAGAATTAAAGGAGACTTGTAACTGCTGTCCTGGTACAGCATGAGACACACATACAAAAGCTCATTAAATAAATGTTAGCTAAATAAATGTTAGCTACTACAGTATTATTCTGTCTCTACTAGTATGTGACTATAGAAAAGCATTCCAACGTTTAAGAAATGGACTGAATTTTCAATTTTGTATGTCAATTATAACTCAATAAAGATGAAAATGAAATACAACAATTTTTTTTAAAAAGAAGAAATGGACTAGACTATGACAAAGGTAAGTAAAACTTGTCAAAAAAGAATCTTAGAAATTCACTTAAGAACAACTCTCTCATTTTACAGGCCCAAGCTTGCCTACAGTCACAAAATTACTGACAATGTTGGAATAAGAATTCTGGTCTCCCTTTTAAGCTGGTAATTTCCACTACATCACATGCTTGGTTGCTGGAGAGGAAGGAGATTCTCCAAGTTAATGATTTGGACTTTGTCCATTTATACTACATTGAAATGACATTTTAAGAAAGCCATCAAAATAAAGAATTTCTAATAAAGTTATAAAGATTTTTCATCTGCAATAAAGGTTTTATAATGTCAACAACTTCTAAAAGTTGTTAAGAATTTCAAAGAACATCAAATCCATTTTGAAACTGCCCCGTAAAATAGATTCTATTGCTGACAGAAAAATAGAATCCCACACCCCCACTCCTACCTGGGGTACCTTCACAGAATCCTAGGAATCAATAGAACACTGTTTTTAAAACACTGCTATTTATGAATATGGGATTTTCAGTCTGAAAAATTAAATTATAAGATTTGAGTCTCTGATACTTCCTGTAGTAAGTTATTCTAACCCTCTGCTTTCTCTCCAACATCAAATGACTCTGGTTTGCAGACTTGAAGCTAACTACTATTGCCCCTGGCTTTGGTCCTATCTTTCTGGCTTGTCTCTGAATACAAGAAACTCTTCGGCCTCTGTTGTAACCCCTGCCAGCTCAGATTTTCAACCCTTGAATTACGATTTCCAGTCTAGACTACCTTTCATTATTCTCAGTCCCAGACCAACTGACCAGTCTTGATGACCCGCCATCCACATCAAGATATGACTCATACGGAAGTCAGTGGAACAATTCGTATAAGACTGTGGGTAATGAGGTACTCCTTAATCCTTGAACATACCTACTACAAACAAAAAGACTTTAACTGTCTCTAAGCATGTGCTTTTTAAGAGGCTAGATTTCTTTGGTCTTGTGGTTCACATATGGGTACACAGAACACAGAAAGCAGAACAGAAAAGGAAAGCTCTACCTTACAAAGAAGCATATTAATAGATAGAAAAACAAAACCTCTTATTCACATTATGGATGTATTTTCTTCTTTGGTATTTTTGTTAAACGAAAGAAACCCTCTAGATATTTTAAGTGATTCACCATTCTAATTTCAGTTTACATGCTACTTTTCAGAAACCCTCTATAGGGAAGAAAATGACTAAGAACTCCTGATATTTTAAAGATAGCCTCACCCTTCTTACCACACACACCTAGTTTTAATTCCCATCATACTTATTAAAAATGACCTTAAGTATGAATTCCTATTTAGTAAGTAGAGATCCAATGGTATTTTCTAGGTGGCAAAATGTAAACTTGTTTCTCCTGTCAGCTAGAAGACACTGAATGGAAGATTGGGCAGGGATATAAAAACAGCACTGTTTAAAAGATCTGGACTCTGGGACAGTTCTCAACATTCCCTAACTGATGGCTCACTGTGCCTAAACTCTTTGTGTGAACAGTACGATTTATGCTGAACACCTGCTTTCCCTCTGGGAGTCTAGAATTTTGGTATACGTTAGGCAGTGGCTCATTACTTTGGGCTTCCCTGGTAGACAACACTTCAAACATGTTGGCACAATTCAGTGCTGGAGAATTAAGCACATTCTGTGTGACTCCACGAGGAGAGAACTCTTAGAAGCCTGTGCCTTTTCTATGGACCTATGCACCTTTTCCCTTTACCAATTTTGATTTGCGGTCTTTTGCAGTAATAAATCATAGCTGTGATTACAGTTATATGCTAAGAATTATGAGTCCTCCAATGGAACTGAAGATCATTCTAGATAATGTTAAGAGTGATAGGGGGAATTCCCTGGCGGTCCAGTGGTTAGGGCTCTGCACTTCCACTGCAGGGGGCTCCGGTTTGGCACTTACCCGCCTCCCCCACCCAAAAAAAAGAGTGATGGATAGTGCCTGCATTGACTCTTTTGTTTTCAAGCAGTTTATCTGGTGATGTTCATTAGAAATGCTCCTTTGTGGGCTTCCCTGGCGGTCCAGTGGTTAAGACTCTGCACTTCCACTGCAGAGGGCATGGGTTCGATCCATGGTCGGGTAACTAAGATCCCGCATGCTGCGTGGCATGGCCACAAAAAAAAAAAGAAATGCTCTTTTGTGAAAAATGTGTGTTTTGACAATGGCAGTTACACAGTACTTCTGTTTTATTCCTTTTTTCAAAGCAAGTTTGAAGGAACTAATATTTTGAACATTTATTATTTAGCACAGAGAAAAACACCTTTGACCTAGAAGGGTTATATGCTGAACTGTGTCCCCCAAAATTCTTATGCTGAAATTCTAATCCCCAGAACCTCATGATGTGACGGTATATGGAGTCACAAACGTGACTGTTTTTGTCCTGGTCTCTTCTCCTGCCCTATACTCTTCACCAAAACTATGTCCATGTTGACAGCTAAAACTACCACCTAGATATAAATGATTCACAAATTTATATTCCAGTCTAGATCTCGCTTTTAAACTCCAGGCTCTACTTTGACAGTTCTAATTCGATGCCCCAAAATGAACTCCCCTCCAAAACCTGGTCCTCTTCCCTATCTCAGTAAATGACACAACCACCCTTCTAGTTCTGGAAGACAGAAACATCCTTGGTACCTCCCTTCCCTTTACCTTCCCATATTTAATACATCACCGCGTTCTAGTGAATTTATTTTCTATTGAAATGCTGATGGAATCTGTTCATTTCTTTCCATGTCTATTGCCAATACTCCAGTCTAAGTTCCCATTTCTTTCCTGGTGTACAAGATTAGCTAGGAAAATCTCAATTTGTTCTCTACCCAGAAGTTACAGCAATCCTTCCAAAACAAATCCAACCCTATGCCCTCCTCAACATACTTTAAAACTCCTTCAGTAGCTTCCCACTGCTCTTAGGATGAAGTCCAAAGTCCTTAACAAGACCTCCAAAGCCCTGCATAGTCTGGTTACCTACCTACCTACCACTCACCCTCTCCTTCCTCATCTAACAACTCACTCACTGCTTTCTAGCCCCACTGCCTTCTTTCAGATCCTTTAAAGAAGCAAGATCTCTCCTAGGTGAAGTCATAGCACCTGCTGTATTCTCTGCATGAAACACTCTCCTCCACTCTGCTTAAATACCTCTTTTTTTCTTCCTTCTGAGCTCAGTTCAACTTCTATTTCTCAGAAATCTTCCCTAACTAACCATTCTCCTCTATTATAGGCTCTTATACACCAAGTAACTTTCCTTCATAGCATTTGTCATAGTTGTAATTTTATATTTAGTTATAGTAATTTAAATGTTGTCTTTCCCACCAGACTGTAAGATCAATGATAAGAATTGTGTCTGTTTTTGCTCCTCACTGAATGGATAGATGAATAAATGACCTACTAAAAATGTTATCTACTAATAGCTAAAAATAGTCACCCATTAACTTACTCCCATGTTCCTTCTCATTTCAGTGTTTCTATACTTATTAAAGTTAGTATACATGCTATAACACTGGGATTACAGAGTTGTTTTTGCTTTGCTAAGTATATTCTTTAAGAATGACTGATAATAATAGTATCTCCACCAATCCCTCCAAAAAGTGAACCCTAAATATGATTTTGAAGACCTGTGGAAAATAACGTTTACAAATTAATCATTTACAATGTACAAGGGCACTTAGTACAAAATGAATGGGTTTATGAAAATCTAAATCACCAATGTAGTAAATTGCTAATTAATATAAATGCTGGCAACCTTCAAGGGTGGTTCAGTTGGCTGCCCTCACCTCTCTATGTCTATGAATATGATTCATGAAGTATTTTGTGTCTGGGCTAAAAAGGTGATTGCGTGACTATTTTCTCAATGTATTCATTCACCACTAGACTATAAGCTTGATAAAGGCAGGGATTATGTCTGTTTTGCTCACCAATATATACTATTTACCTAGCACAGTATCTTTCACATAGTAGGGATTGAAACATTACTGGATAACTGAATGATTTAAATCAAAGCACTCATGTTCCTGTAATCCATGTCATATATTCTTATCAGGATTTTGTAAACATGCTATGAAAATTTTGCTAAGGATCTGGATTACGCCACAATAAAACCAAAAAGGAAAACCTGATATAAATTACAACCAACATTCCTTCTCCAAGTGATAATCTGGTTTGTTGCCTCTCTGAAATTTCTACCTACCTTTCTATCCCACAGTAACTTCAATTTGTCCAAAATCAAACTAATTATCTCATTCTACTTCCACAATCCTTCTGAAGCTCAGAATTTCTATGCCCACTATCTAGGTTAATAATAGAAAACTATAGTGGAAGGAACACAGACATATCATAGAATTTCAGCCTCTGGCACTTACCAGGTATGTGACCATAGGCAAGTTACTTAATACCTCTAAGCCTAAGGTTCCTCATCAGAAAAATGAATAGAATACCTATCTTAAAAGAATGTTATAAGGAATAACTAAGAAAATGTACCAACCACGATAGGGGCTCAAATATCTGGGCCTTCCTATAATGACATCATTAGTCATCCAAGGTACACATCTCTTCCTCCCTTCCCTTTATCCCCAGCATCTACTTAAATGCCTTATCTAACTACCATTTCCTCAATGTTGATAGGAGACATACATGTACTTGCCCTGTGAGTTTAAATTTTGAGAAAGAGGGAATTCACAGTAAGAGAAGCAAATATATTTCAAGTAAATTTAAACATTTTTTTTCCTCTTTAATGTTTTAATTCTCCACGTTCTCATGCAAAAAACAAAAAAACAACAAAAAAACCCAAAGAGAATCCAAGCAAAAGCATTTGCTTTAAAGAAAGGGAAAAATTTAAATTAAAATGTGTTAGGAAAAGAAATGCAGCATCACGGAAAGGGGTAGAATAGACAAGGAACAAAGGATTACAAAATGTGCTGAGGCAGAGCAAAGGGCAAAGACAGGGTCAGTCACACAAAAAAGCAAGGTTTGACCTTCTGATGAGGAAAATCTCTGAAGTGTTCCAATTGTTTCTTAATAAATAATGAATCATCTATAAAATGATGAATGTTGTGAAAAATAAAATGGGCCCCAATCTCAGAGTTTACAAGTCAAGAAAGAAACAGATCAAAGTGTGAACTTGTCTGTCTGAAAGGCAATGCATTAAAAGTTGGACCCAGGTTAGGGAATATGATATAATTTCAGAAACTAAATAAAACAATGCAGTGGGGAAGTGCCTAAATAATGTGCTGAGACTGGAAATAGTACAAGTCTGGTTTGTGGTGAAGGAAAAATAAAGTCACTGCCAAAGAATGCAGCTTGTCACCAAAAGCTGTATCCTTTCCTCCAGAAGAGTCAGCTCTTCTGATTTTCTCCTTACAGCCTTACAAACTGCTGCTGGCACCACCCCCTCCCCAGCTGCAGTTTCCTACTGGGAATGTTTTTTTCTGCATTTTGCCAGAGTGAAACGTAAGGCCATAAAATGGAGGATTTGGAATAAATGATCTCAATGCATATTCTAACTCTGATGTTCAATGAATCTTGACCAAAAACCCTCAAACCAAACAAACAAACAAAACCCCAAAGACTAGCATTAATGCAATTCCTGAACCATAAAGGATAACAATTATACATAGAGGGGAAAAAAGCCAGCATCCCATCAATGATACTGACAAATGATATGTTTTATTTAATGAGATCAGACCAAAGTGATCTGCATGGAAAAAGAGCATTGCTTCCAGGAGGGCGTTTTGGCATTTATTTGTTTGCTTATTTTTTAAAGAAATGAAAAAGTTGGCTTCTTTTATTCATTACATAAATATTCACTGAGCACTTGTTATACAGGGTTATATACAGTATCCTAACTGGTGGAGAGCTGGTAGGCATCGTCACCACAGACACTCGGCATTAGCAAGTCATAAATCCATCTAAAGGTCAAGACAACTGAAATCAAGGTCACATTTTGAGCCTAGGCACAAATTACAATATTTCTTGAATACTCAACCATATTTCAGATGCTGCTTTAGGCAAAGGAGATACAGTGGTGACCAAGACAGATGAGGTCTGTCCTTACAAAGCCTAAATCCCCTACAATAGGGGGATACAGAGATATAGCAAACAAGAGAAGATGATTACCTCACTCACCCATGGCTCCTACTATCCCTAAATTGCCCATGACCTGGCAACTCCTGGGACAGGCATACATTCCAGTGGACCCACAGGCTAGTCAACATTTGATGACTTGCAACCTCCTGACTGGTGAAGAGAGGATGAATCAACAGACTGTCTTCTCTTAGAATTAGAATTGGAAAACTGAATTAACTGACCTGAAAGGTCATTGAGCAGCAAATACGAGATGTGTAAACTGAGGTTTGAGGAAACTGTTTGTATTAAAGACAGATTAGAAATGCTGAGTGAAGCAGACATTAGGAAAGCCCACAAATGAAAAACCCTGAAGCCTCTGGGTAAGAAAAATGGGAGAAAGTGGCTGCCTTGGTTCCATGACATCTGTCTGATTCTAATCCATGTGTATATCGTTAAAATAAAGCACCTTTCCTCTGAGTAAATTTTGTCTAAAATAAGAGTCTCCTAAGCACCACCACTATTTTCTTTACTGAATGAGACCTAAATTAGACCACCTTTTCCTTCTCATCAAGCAAACTGATTTCCAGAGGGGAAATGGTACCCACTTACTAACAAAGAATTGCTTACCAGTGGGGCAGATCTCCAGGGTAGTTGTGGGCCTAGAGATATCCCACCTGACTTAGTGCATGAGTTACTGTTGGAACCACTTCTTTGCTACAGCCAAAAAATACTGGAATTTTTCTCATTTAAGCATCCTATCTTTGAATTTTACCAGTTCAAAGAATAAGAATATACATTTCAATAACTATCTTTCATCCTTAAATGGAAGATTCGAATATATGACTACTTGAAAGCTAAAAGTAATAAGCCCAAGAATTCTTTGCAAAACCAGAGTCAGAATATACACAGCCTTTAAGGAGTTAAAAGACGAAAGCTTAAAACGGTGTTAATTCCAAAAACAATACATTTGTAGCAGCCAAGCGTTGTCTTTGGAGCTCAGGAAGTCTGTTATTGCATTTACTGCACTAAGTTCGCTAACAGATACCTTCCCCCCTCTTTTTAAGGGTTATTTTTTGAAGGGCTAACATCATCAAAAAAAATTAATTCCCTCTGAAAACTGGTGAACTTCAGTTGTAAGAATTCTGCAAAACTTTTTTTTTTAATTTTTAAATTTTATTTTATTTTTGGCTGCATTGGGTCTTTGTTGCTGTGCGTGGGTTTTCTCTAGTTGCGGCGAGCAGGGGCTACTCTTCGTTGTAGTGCGCGGGTCTCTCATTGTGGTGGCTTCTCTTGTGGAGCACGGGCTCTAGGTGCACAGGCTTCAGTTGTTGTGGCTCGTGAGCTCTAGAGCGCAGGCTCAGTAGTTGTGGCGCACGGGCTTAGTTGCTCCGCAGCATGTGGGATCCTCCTGGACCAGGCCTCGAACCTGTGTCCCCTGCGTTGGCAGGCGGATTCTTAACCACTGCACCACCAGGGAAGCCCCTGCAAAACTCTTTAGGAGGTGTATTTCTTGGATTCTAACAGCTTTTTGCTGCTATTGTTGAAGTGTAGTTGATTTACAATATTATATTAGGTTCAAGTGTACAGCAGTCATTCAATATTTTTATAGATTATACTCCATTTAACCTTATTACAAAACAATGACTATATTTCCCTGTGCTGTACAATATATCCTTGTTGTTTATCTATTTTATACAATAGTTCTTTGGTGACTTACAACTTAGCATGTTTTACCCATGTTGTAGCATTTATCAAAACCTCATTCCTTTTTATTGCTGAATAATACTGCATTGTATGTATATACCACATTTTGTTTAGCCATTCATTAGCTGATGGACATTTGGGTTGTTTCCACTTCTTGGCTATTATGAATACACTGCTATGAACATTTGTGTACAAGTTTCTGTGTGGGCATGTTTTCAATCTTGGGTATACACCTAGGAGCAGAATTGCTGGGTCATATGATAATTCTATTTCCATCTTTGGAGCAACTGCCAAACTGTTTTCCAAAGCGCTTGTACCATTGTACATTCCCACCAGAAGTTTATGATGGTTACTTCCAATTTCTCCACATCATTGCCAAACCTTACTTTCTGTTTCTGTTTTTTGTTTGTTTGTTTTAAATTATAGCCACCCTAGTGGTTTTGATTTGCATTTCCCTGATGGCAAATGGTGTTAAACAACTTTTCATGTGCTGGTGGCCATTTGTATATCTTCTTTGGAGAAATGTCTATCCAGATCTGTTACTCCTTTTTAAAACTGGGATTTTTATCTTCACTGAGTTGTAAAGAGTTCTGTATATACCCTGAACATAAGTTCCTTATCAGATGATTGCAAATACTTTCTTGCATTCTATGGATCGTCTTTTCACTGTACTGGTGTCCTTTGAAGCACAAGTTTTTAATTTGATGATATCCACCTAATTTATTTTTTGGTCAGTTGTGCTTTTTGTATCATATCTAAGAAGGCTTTACCTAATCCAAGGTCAAGAAGACATCTATATTTAAGAGTTTCATAGTTTTAGCTCTTACTAAAACTATAGTATAGGTATATGAACCACTGAGTTTATTTTTGTATATGGTGAGAGGAAGGGGTCCAACCTCATTATTTGTATGTGAATATGCAGGTGTCCCAGCACCAACTGCTGAAAATTGTTTTGAAAAGGCCTATATTTTAATGTGAGTTTTCCCAGAAGCCTAGTGAAATATTTCAGGGAGGAGGTTAAAGGAGTAAGGATTTTATAAGACTGCTTATTTTAAGCAAACGGGATCTCTTCAGGAGGTCTAAAAAAAAAAATTAGTCTGACCAAGTATGTTTTCTATATCCTCTAGTCAAATCAGCTGCTGAAGCTTCTACATAGCTGGTTCTTATTTTCTAATGGACTATGCATTCAATACCATATCCCTGGGACTTCCCTGGTGGTCCAGTGGGTAAGACTCCACACTCCCAATGCAGGGGACCTGGGTTCAATCCCTGGTCAAGGAACTAGATCTTGCATGCATGCCGCAACTAAAGATCCTGTGTGCCACAACTAAGACCTGGCACAGACTAAATAAGTAAATAAATAAATAAATATTTTTTAAAACAGCACGATCCATAAAAAAATACTGATCAACCAGTCTTAATGAAAATGAAAATTAAAAAAAAATACCATATCCCTCATACTTGCCTTCTAATTGTTCATGTTGTTTCATGTAACATACCCTAACATAGAAAACAAGAAAAATTATAATTGTCTTATGGTGATCCTCTTTAAGACACAGACACTTTGGATCTCAACATTGAGACTGTATTAAATAAATACTGAGATGCTGATACTTGTCCACTAGACTGCTCAGATTATGCTGAGTATCAGCACCTACAAGTCTTAAACTAGAAAATCAGGTTTAGTCTTTAGATTCTTCCTCAAGCTCAATTCCAGGGGTCAGGTCATCAGGAAATCTCTAACTAGTAAGCAGAATATGGAATACAGAGTGCTTAAGTCCTTTTGCTAATGAACCTCAAAAAAAAAAAAAAAAAAAAAAAGGCTTCCTAATACAAATATAAGTAAAACAAAAGTTAAGATTACTAGAGAGATACTAATGTTTCCAAACATAAAGTTGCCCTAAGCAAGGCTATCTACCCATCAGCCAGCTATTTACAACTTATTTTCAAACTGAAACTGTCAGCACACTACTTTTTCATAAAAGCTCCCCTGGTACAATTTCTAGATGAGAAACACATCTCAACATCTCCTCTACCCCTACCACCATCAAGAATCAAGAAACTTATCCTGGGGCTTCCCTGGTGGCGCAGTGGTTGAGAATCTGCCTGCCAATGCAGGGGACACGGGTTCGAGCCCTGGTCTGGGAAGATCCCACATGCCGCGGAGCAACTAGGCCCGTGAGCCACAACTACTGAGCCTGCGCGTCTGAAACCTGTGCTCCGCAACAAGAGAGGCCGCGATAGTGAGAGGCCTGCGCACCGCGATGAAGAGTGGCCCCCGCTCGCCGCAACTAGAGAAAGCCCTCGCACAGAAACGAAGACCCAACACAGCCTAAATAAATAAATAAATAAATAGCGTTCCCTTTAAAAAAAAAAAAAAAAAAAAAAAAAAGAAACTTATCCTGGAATATCAAGAAATAACCTGAATGTATAGGACAGTAATACGGACTTAATAGATTTATAGATTTAATGGTTTTAAAAAATTGGAGCTTTCAAAACTACAGTAACATGAGAAAATGCTTGTAAAATGACACTGAGTAAAAACTAAAAGTATGCAAAAAATATTAGAGAGTAATATTATACATATTTTAAAATATTTGCATTTGGGAAAAAAGCATAAAACTTAGTACCCTTTAGGTAGTTACCACCCATTCCTCCTTTTCCCCAGCTGTTTCTATGGACTTACCTATTCTAGATATTTCATATAAATGGAATCACAGACTACATGACTTTTTTTTTGGTGTCTAGCTTCTTTCACTGAGCATTATATATTTGAGCTTCGTCCATGCTGTAGTATGTATTAAGTCCAATTTTAAGATATAGTGAACCAGTCATACATAATTCTTTTGAGTTTCTTGCATGTAGGGTACTATTAGCTAAACAATATTTGGTTTCAACAAGGCAACTTGGAGTGCAAAGGTATACAAAATCAGTGGAAATTAACTTGGTTTTTTATACTTAAAATTGCAAAACTACAAAGAAAAAGGATTGTTAAATTTCACAATATCTTTTTAAAGTATACAAACCACTTCTAGTTTAGAATTATGTAATGAAATCCAATGATACACGCTGTGTACCATAAGTCAGGAAAACATGGCTCAGTGTGGTGTTACAAAATAGCTGTGTGACCCTGTCACACCCATTCAGTCAAATATCCAAGAGTATAGGTCATCAAATGTTCTTAAATTTTTGTTCTTTATATTAAATAGCTGGCACTGAGGGATCACTGTTTAATAGGAGACCTGGCAGCAGTAGACAAGATATAATGAAGAAGGCAATGAAAGAAAGTAAGAACAAAAGTTTGAGATGATAGACGAGAGGTTGTTAATTGAGATCTGGGCTTAAGGGGGGTACATAAATTCCTTGAAATTGCATGCAAAATTCTGTGCATCTTCCCAGGAAGAGGACTTATGGTTTTCAGCTTCCCAAGAGTTATTAAATAACGAAAGGGTTAAGAGACACTTCTGTGAACTTGGATGGTTGCCACAGAAACAGAAAAACCAGTTGAAGGAATATAAGGAAACATTTCAAACAAAGAGATAAAAGAAATCTTGGTTTTTGACACCTGAACACCAGTCCTTCAAGAAGCCATCTCACAAAACTGTAACCAAAAGTTAGCTGTCTCACCTCAAGCCTCCTCTAGCACCTGTCACCCATATGAGTCTGTACTGTTTCATGTTTGATCTTATGCTTGGCCCATGGTACCTAACAGTGAGAGTGACCTCCCAGACCCACGAAGGTTAACTGAAAAAATTGTAACCACTTTCAGGTGCCTTAAGTCAGTGCAAACAAACTTATAATTTAGACTTAATGAATTTTTCTATTTTACATTAAAATTACACATTCTATAACTAAAAAACAACAGTAGAAAACTGAAATTCTTTGGAAATTAGGCAGTAATGCCTTCTCATAGAGCTTCTGAACCCAAAATACAGTCTTTGCCCTAAAAAGGACTCCTTGCCCTTCACTTCATATGGGCTAGATCTATTTAACCTTGAATGGAGGGTCCCAATTTGAGTCTACCAAAAAATATTCTTAATTCTTCACTATCAAAAGGTGATTTCTGAAAGTGACTTTTGACTGACAAACATGTAGTTTAAGGAGTTTTCCTGGCTATTGTCTCCAACTTTGGTCTAGTGACTCCCTTACCTCCATCTAGTTTATTGACCTGGCCAGATTTCCCTAGATGTGGTATTTTAATTCCTGCTTATTTGAGCAAGTGAGTCTCCACACATCAGCTCTTTAACCTGAATATTAAAGTTCAGTCTGCTGGCCCAAAAATGGACCACCTAGCTCTCTGTATCCAGATCATTTGGACCACTTAACTTTTAGAGTCAAACATACAGTCCTGCTCACATATGCACCTATCTCCAGTTAGTCTTTCCATCTTGTTAAAATAGAGGCACTATCAAAAGAATGGTAATGACCTAAATGTCCATCAAATAGGGAACTGGTTAAATAAATAACAGTACACACAATGAATACTATGCAGCCCTAGAGAAGAATGAAGCTTTTTATGTACTGATAGGGAAACAACTTCAAGATACAGTGTGGAAAAAAAAAGCAACATGCAGAATTGTTTTGTACAGTGGGCTACTTTTTGTGTAAAGGGGTCAAGGAGGACTACTTGTATTTGTTTGCATGTGTATAAAATCTCTTGAAGGATATACAAAAAACATTAACTTTAGTTGCCTACTGGATGTGGAACTGAGTGGCTAGAGAACAAATAAGATGTCTCATCCGTACTTTTCTAGAATTTGACCACATGAATATATTATTTAAAATCATTAAAAAATAAATTTAAAGATTGTTTCCTTTTGTGTAGGCCAACCCTACTACCTCTGTTTGGACTCCATGTGCTTCCACCTTCTCAGAAACCTTATACTACAGATTTTTGCTGCTCTCCCTATTCAACTTCTTTTCACTGCATCCTTCCCATCAGCTTATAAACATAAGTCTTTCTCATTAAAACAGACTAATCCACTGTCAATTCCACATCTAATTATTGCCCTATTCCTATACCTCTCCCCTGCTTCACAGCCGATCTTCTCCCAAAATCATCTGTTCTTGATGTTTCTATATCTTAATCTCCTGGAAAAATTCTTACCATACAATCCATTACTAAGTTCTGCTGTTTTTGTCTCTCAAATATCAATAGAATTCATCTATAACTCTTCATCTCTACTGCCAACACCCTGGCTAACAATATCTGCTAATGCAGTGGCTTCCTAAATAGTATATATACTCTTTGTTCTCAGAGACCTTCTTTAAAAATACAAATCTAATTTAATTTACATAATACCCCCCTCCCAACCCCACCTAAAATCCTTCACTGGCTAGCTTTCCTCTGTTCTAGGATAAAGTCCAAAATCCTTAATAAAGATAATAAATGTAAAGAACCTGGCACAAACATCTTAATGACTATTCCCAGGGTACAAACATGTACCCACTTCTCTAAAATGCTCTTTTTAGAGAGGCAAGTTTGAATTCCTAAGGGATTTTGTTTGAAATGCCAGACATAAAAAATATTTTAAATGTATTTCATAATCTTATCTTTTTGGTACAATATCTTGGAGTCTTTTTCTGGACTGCAGGTCATGAACATTGTGGATTATAAAATAAGTTTTAGAGGGTCAAAGCTAGGACTTTTTAGAAAATGAAATAGAATATACAGAATATATAATAGTAAGGGTCAATACTGTTTTATGAAATTTGTTTCCATTTTTACAAACTGAAACATGGTATAAAATGTATTTTTTCTATTTTGAGTTGCCAAAAAAATATCTGAACTCCATGGTCTAAGCAATTTGAGATTATGATACTACTGTTTTCCTATGATACAATTTTTTTCATCTATGACTATGAAGTTATACTTCAAGTTAATTTTCAATAGGTTTCAGAATTCAGCCATTTTAAAATGGCTCTATTTCACACTACCTAATCTTAAATGAGGTCTGATAATTTACCTAACAATGTTGCAACAGCAAAATTTAACTGAATACCTATACCACACACCTATCAGAACTCTGTGGCTCAAACCCCAAAGGCTTTGCGGTTTCTGGCAGCAGAAATATGAGCTCATTACCTGCAACTCAGAGACTGCCTCTCAGGGATTCTTAACCTTCTTTGTGGCATGGAAACCTTTACCAAGCTGATGAAAAGTCACAGATCCCTTCTCAGACAGTGCTTTTGAATGGATACATAAGATTACCAAGGAAATTAGTTACACTGAAATACAGTTCTATTCTGGACCCTGTAAGGATCCATGGACCTAAGGGTAAGTATTCATCAATCTAAAGATTACACTGAGTTTAAAAATTTATACGTAAGAAGTCCTAGGTAACTAAAGCACATTTTAAGAAATAAAAAGCATTTTGAGAAACAATATCTAGGAACAAGAGAAAATTCCAGATAATGAAACACAATGGGGGATGGGAGGTGTATGTGAAAAATGAAATACTGATAAGCTTACCTCAGTATTAAGGAAGGTTTCTTCCCTTTCTCTATTTCTCTACTCTCATGTATATATGGACTTCCTACTAAAATCAACTTTATTTACTTAAGCTAATTTCTGCAACGGAAACTCTAAAAATAATTTTTTGAACCTTAAAAAAAAGTACAAGGTGCCCATGTATCCAAATCCCCAAACAGTTTATTCACAAATAAAAATGCTGCTCTACTCATAGGTACTACCTTTGGGCTCTCTTCTATTGGCAGCTGCTAGGAAATACTATGACAAGCCTAATTATCTGATTTTCCAATATGCAGAATATTAGAAGAGTTACTATAAGGGGAGCTGCATTAACAGCAGATGAAGAACCATCAGACAGTGGGAAGACAATGAGAAAAAAAAAATTATAAAATGCTGGTACAAGAATTAAAGCAGAAGGACTTCCCTGGTGGTGCAGTGGATAAGACTCCACGCTCCCAATGCAGGGGCCCCAGGTTCGATCCCTGGGCAGGGAACTAGATCCCACATGCATGCCTCAACTAAGAGTTCACATGACACAACTAAGGAGCTTGAGTGCTGCAACTAAGGAGCTGCTGAGCCACAACTAAGGAACCTGAGAGCCAAAACTAAGGATCCGGCGAGCCGCAACTAAGACCTGGTGCAACCAAATAAATAATATTAAAAAAAAAAAAAAAGAAAAGAATTAAAAGCAGAATAGATTTCATTCAGTAACACAAATATTCCTACATAATAAGACTCTGGGGCACCATTCTATCACCTACAGAGAATAATAAACTAATCCTTCTAATATGTTTTGAATCAGTAAAATGAGATGAAAATCTGCTCAGATGTCAGTATTTCAGTGATTTATGGGGGAAGGAGTGAGAATGAAAAGGGAGCATTGTGAAGTTTGAAAAGACCCAGCTGCGAATCAGTCTTGGTAAGACACTGTTACCAAAGACAATGTTCTGGAATAAAAAAAAAGTTAAAAATGTGAAACATATTTTAGAAGGTTTCTATACAAAACTTATCTATCCAAAATAAATTGTTTGAATTGGAAAATTTCACTTAAATCTAATTGCAGTTGTACTTTCTACAACTGGATCCATTCAATTCTCCTGTGTGATTTCAATACCCCATCTTTTTAAGTCTTGTTTTTTAAGTCTCCTTGCTCCTTCATTACCCTGAACAGACTACTTATCAGTACCTATGGCTTCAGGGCCCTCTTAAGCTTCAAATCTACTTCTATTACTTCTACATTTAAAAAAATATCACAGGGCTTCCCTGGTGGCACAGTGAAGAATCCGCCTGCCAATGCAGGGGACACGGGTTCGAGCCCTGGTCCAGGAAGATCCCACATGCTGCGGAGCAACTAAGCCCCATGTGCCACAACTACAGAACCTGCGCTCTAGAGCCTGCGAGCCACAACTACTGAGCCTGCGTGCCACAACTACTGAAGCCTGCATGCCTAGAGGCCGTGCTCTGCAATGAGAAGCCACCGTAATGAGAAGCCCGCACACTGCAATGAAGAGTAGCCCCCGCTCGCCGCAACTAGAGAGCCCGCGCGCAGCAACGAAGACCCAACGCAGCCAAAATTAAACAAATTAATTAATTAATTAAAAAACCCCCCAAAACCCACAATGAGATACCACTTCATAGGCACTAGAATGGCTATAATTAAAAAAAAAAAAAGATAATAAGTTTTGGTGATGATGTGCAGAAATTGGAACCCTTGTGCACTGCTAGTGGGAATGTAAAACCATACTACAAGTGTTTTGGAAAACAGTTTGGCAGTCCCTCAAAAGGTTAAACATGGAATTATGTGACACAGCAATTCTACTAGGAAGTGTATAACCAAGAGATATGAAAACATATCTGTACAAAAACTTGCACACAAATGTTTATAAAAGCATTCATAAGAGCCAAAAAATGGAAGCCCAAATGTTCATCAATGAAGAATGGCTAAACAAAATGTGGTTGATCCACACAATGAAATACTTCACAATAAAAGAAATGAAGTCCTGATACATGCTACAACATAGATGAATCTTGAAAACAGTAAGACACCAGCGACAAAAGACCACATATTAGTATGCATACTGGTATGCACTTCTCATTGGGGAAATGCAAATCAAAACCACAATGAAACACTTCTACACACTTATCAGAGTGTCTAAAATAAAAGACTGGCGATACCAGGTGCTGGTAAGGATGTAGAGCAAACAGAACTCTCGTATATAGCTGATAGGAGTGTAAACTGGTGAAACCACTTTGGCAACTTATTTTGAAATGCATCAAAAAATAGGAAGGATTGATAAAGGGACTGGATATGTGTTAAAACAAATATAGCAAAATGTTAACTACAGTCTAAGTGGTAGGAATATGGGTATTCAAACAATTCTGTCAACTTCTCTTTGTTTTTGAAATTTCCATAATAAAATATTGTGGGAAAAACTAAATATATACCTGTTCCATTACCCAGCATTTCCACTCCTGAATATAAACCGAATAGGTATTTACGTATATTTTAAAAAATGTTCACAGCACATTCATACAGTCAAAAACTAACACAAGCCAAATATGTATTAATAGTAAAATGGATTTTAAAAGTATATTTATACAACTGAATCCTCTACAGCAATGAAAAATAATATGAGCTACTGCCACAAATATGGAACATCATAATCGAATTTCACAAACAATGCTGAACAAATTATTTAAGTTCAAAACTGGGCAAAACAAATAGAAGGTGCTAAGAGGTCAGAACAGTAGTTACCTTTGGGGAAGGGGTACTGACTGTTAGAGGAGATATGAGGGAGCCTTTTGGCGGGTTGGATATTAGCTATATCTTGATGGTGGTTATAGTATGTAAAAGGTCACTGGACTATATAGTTAAGATGTTATTTATACTATTAAAGATATACTCTTTATTGTATATAAGCAATAAAAAGGTTTTACACACACACGCACATATTATACTTTAACTGTACAACATTATACAACTCCCTCTAAATTCATGCTCACCACCTACTGATTATTCTTCCAGCTCCAAGCTCCCCAACTCATAGTTTAATAAGGGCAGTTCTTTTGCTTTTATTATTTTTTACATTGATGTTCATCATTTGATGTCTTCAGAAGCTAAAGAGTTATTTTGTGATTCACTGCCCTATCATAAATTGATCCTCCAACTTAAAAAGTCTCAAGTTTAATACTTGATTATACTGTTTCACACTAAATAAATGCTTCATGTATATACATTAATCTTGTCTCCTTAAAGTGGTAGCTCCTTAAGGGTAAAGGACTCATTTCTCCTTTCACCTTGGTGCCCAACACATACCTACTGACCGATAGAAGAAATGAAGTATCAAGTGTCCTGATTTTTATCCTTAAAGCCTTGCTACTCAGTTTACGGTAAACTGCTTTTTTCCCCCACATATATAAGAATTAAATTGTTATACAAAATTACATGTAATTTTAACTAATTGGATCAATTATAAAAGTCTCATTCTTCTTAAAGCCATTCAGCTTCATAAGAATTCAGAAAGTTTTAATAAATTTAGGAACTAATATATCTGGAGGATTGCTTTCTTCATTCCCACACCTTCAGATCCCTTACTTACCTTACTGTATGCTCTCTGGATTAAGTAACAAGATAATTACTCAACTGCCCCTGGGAGCACACTCCATGTTGGCTATTTAATTAAAAGATAGGTATATGTGCATTCATATTAAATGAACTCGAAGTATTTTTAATTGGTTACAATAAGGAACTCTTCTAAGGCTTGAAAAGCAACATACCATAAAGTCAAATTGAATATCAAAACCAAAAGGTCAGGCAGATTCTCCAAGAGCAGAAAATATATTTAGTTCTCCCTTATCACTTTACTTTTCAACTGCATGTAGCAATTTCTTCTGCCATTAAAAACACACACTTTGGCTATCTATATGCTAGCTTTTCCTCACATCTTTCACTCACATTTCCACTCTGAGTCTTTAGTATCTTTACCACCTCACTCTTGATTTCATTTACATCACAACTGCAAAAATCCTGAATACTGAACAGGTTAGCAATATCACAAATATTTGTTAAATTCAATATTAAAAGTTACTGACAAGGAATCAACTTCTGGAAATTTGTTACAGCCTATTTTTTAATAATCTGTTGATACAGGACAGAAACGCATAATCCCTAACTCTTTGCTTGAAGAAAGGTAATACACAGAAGATAGTTACATTTAGAAATGGCGTGAGGCAAGATGACAAAGAAATACAACATCTAATTCCAACTATATTTAAAATCATCCTCTTTTCTCTTCCTTCCTCATTTCTAGAAAGTTTGAACTTGGCTGAGACAGTAAAGACAGAAAGAAGTGGTACAAGTTGAAGAAAAAAAGTCAGGGAGAACCTATAGTAGCCATTCTGTGACAATTTTTCTATGCAGAAGGAACAAGTAAAATTAAGATCTTTAAAAAAATATCCCCTTCTACCTAAAGTATTATATTATGATTTTTAAAAGATCTAAATTTTACAAACATATACTAGAAAGTGCTAACTAAAAAATATTTTAAGAAAGTCAACATTGCAACAAAAAGAATAAAATATCTAGGAATAAACCTACCTAAGGAGACAAAAGACCTGTATGCAGAAAATTATAAGACACTGATGAAAGAAATTAAAGAGGATACAAATAGATGGAGAGATATACCATGTTCTTGGATTGGAAGAATCAACATTGTGAAAATGACTCTACTACCCAAAGCAATCTACAGATTCAATGCAATCCCTATCAAACTACCACTGGCATTTTTCATAGAACTAGAACAAAAAATTTCACAATTTGTATGGAAACACAAAAGACCCCGAATAGCGAAAGCAATCTTGAGAACGAAAAATGGAGCTGGAGGAATCAGGCTCCCTGACTTCAGACTGTATTACAAAGCTTCAGTAATCAAGACAGTTTGGTACTGGCACAAAAACAGAAATATAGATCAATGGAACAGGATAGAAAGCCCAGAGATAAACCCACGCACAAATGGTCACCTTATCTTTGATAAAGGAGGCAAGCATATACAGTGGAGAAAAGACAGCCTCTTCAATAAGTGGTGCTGGGAAAATTGGACAGGTACATGTAAAAGTATGAAATTAGAACACTCCCTGACACCATACACAAAAATAAACTCAAAATGGATTAAAGACCTAAGTGTAAGGCCAGACACTATCAAACTCTTAGAGGAAAACATAGGCAGAACACTCTATGACATAAATCACAGCAAGATCCTTTTTGACCCAGCTCCTAGAGAAATGGCAATAAAAACACAAATAAACAAATGGGACCTAATGAAACTTAAAAGCTTTTGCACAGCAAAGGAAATCATAAACAAGACCAAAAGACAACCCTCAGAATGGGAGAAAATATTTGCAAATGAAGCAACTGACAAAGGATTAATCTCCAAGATTTACAAGCAGCTCATGCAGCTCAATAACAAAAAACAAACAACCCAATCCAAAAATGGGCAGAAGACCTAAATAGACATTTCTCCAAAGATATACAGATAGCCAACAGACACATGAAAGAATGCTCAACATCATTAATCATTAGAGAAATGCAAATCAAAACTACAATGAGATATCATCTCACACCGGTCAGAATGGCCATCATCAAAAAATCTATAAACCATAAATGCTGGAGAGGGTGTGGAGAAAAGGGAACACCCTTGCCCTGTTGGCGGGAATGTAAATTGATATAGCCACTATGGAGAACAGTATGGAGGTTCCTTAAAAAACTAAAACTAGAACTACCATACGACCCAGCAATCCCACTACTGGGCATATACCCTGAGAAAACCATAATTCAAAAAGAGTCATGTACCAAAATGTTCATTGCAGCTCTGTTTACAATAGCCAGGACATGGAAGCAACCTAAGTGTCCATCATCGGATGAATGGATAAAGAAGATGTGGCACATATATACAATGGAATATTACTCAGCCATAAAAAGAAATGAAATGGAGGTATTTGTAGTGAGGTGGATGGAGTTAGAGTCTGTCATACAGAGTGAAGTAAGTCAGAAAGAGAAAAACAAATACAGTATGCTAACACATATATATGGAATCTAAGGGGAAAAAAAGGTCATGAAGAACCTAGTGGCAAGACGGGAATAAAGACACAGATCTACTAGAGAATGGACTTGAGGATATGGGGAGGGGGAGGTGTAAGATGTGACAGGGTGAGAGAGTGGCATAGACATATATACACTACCAAATGTAAAATAGATAGCTAGTGGGAAGCAGCCGCATAGCACAGGGAGATCAGCTCGGTGCTTTGTGACCACCTAGAGGGGTGGGATAGGGAGGGTGGGAGGGAGGGAGATGCAAGAGGGAAGAGATATGGGAACATATGTATATGTATAACTGATTCACTTTGTTATAAAGCAGAAACTAACACACCATTGTAAAGCAATTATACTCCAATAAAGATGTTTAAAAAAAAAAAAAAAGAAAGTCAAGTTCTCAGACCTTATGTACCAAGTACTCATTACCCCTATCTTCTCAAGTTACCCTATAATTAACTCTAGAATTAAACTGACACACAGACTGTCCTACTCTTAAAGGTGCTCATACATTCTTAATGGCAAAGAATCAGCCTTAATTAAAGGACATCCAGAGGGGTAGGTCATGCATAAACAAACAAAACCCTTGTAACAATGGTTACAAATAAATAGGCAAAGATATTTGCTTAGTTATTAAAAAAAAAGAAGAGGCAAGCTGAGCTACACAGAACACAGACCAAACTCAAATGAAGATGAGGTAAACAGATTAACTTTCCCAAAGCTTATGCACATTATAAATTAGAAGTGATAGGACAAAACTGAATATAGTCAGATAAAATAGTTAATGTGGGAGAGAAAAATAGCAGAACCCTTTAAAGTACAAAAGCCAAACACTAAAGCACAGGATTCTGGGAACAATTTATAAAGAATCGAACAACCATAAGACTTCACACTCACAGAAAAACACAATAACTGATTTTCACATTTACTCAAGTATTTGAGTGCCTGCTATGTGAAAAGCACAGTTCTAGCAATGCAAAGATGAATCATCAGACTTGGATTCTAGTAGGGTACAGGCAACATTGTTATAAATGATTAAAATCAAATAGGAAGGGTAAAGAAGTGTCCTAAGAATGGTAAACAAAGTGCTAAATGAGTTCAGATTAAGAAGTTATTCATGTTGGGGGAGATCAGAAAAGGACTCAACATTTGAGCTGGACATTGCAAGCTAAAATTTACATTGGGAATGATTAAGAGGAGTATTCTGGGCAACAGGAATAGAATGAGCAAAGGCAGAGGCTGGAAAGCAGAAGGCATATACAGAACATAGCAAACTTCAGTCTGACTAGAGTATAGGTTTTATACAAGACTACGAAAAGCTGGAAAAGTATAAAAGAAGCCAGATCATAACTCTGAATGCTACAACAGATCTTCAGTGGTGAGTCGGGAAGAATCATTAAGGATTAAGAGGCAAGGGAATCTGATTTGGATAGAATTTACTGAACAATAAATGGTTGGGGATGAAAGGCATGGGAGAAGAGGAGACATCAAATAGGTAATTGTGAGAGGTCATGTAGACCTCAGTTCTAGTGGTGACAGTATAAGAGGGAGAAGGCAGAGTTCTAAGTTAGACACCAGGTGTCTACAATGTGTAAGGTACCATTCCACTCCACTGAGAAACTTAAAATCTTAACACATCATTCTCACTTTTAAGGAATTGGTAATCTGGAAAAATAATAAATGTTAAAGCACTGAGAGCTAATAAGATAATATATGATTTCCAGATAAATATTACAAACAGAAAATACTGCACTTGAAGAAATTAGGAGAGGGGAAAAAAATGGTCAGTGGAGGCTTTATTAAAGAGGTTGGAGTTGATCTGCACCTCAATGAAAAGGTAAAATTTCAAGAGGGGAGGGATAAAATTTCACATAAAGGGAGTTTTTTTTAAGTTAAATAATTTGTTTAATAAGAGCAAGATATGTGAGATACATTGAGGTACTTTCCAACAAAATAGTAAACAAAACACTAATACATAAAAAAAAAAAAATTCAGGGCTTCCCTGGTGGCGCAGTGGTTGAGAATCTGCCTGCCAATGCAGGGGACACGGGTTCGAGCCCTGGTCTGAGAGGATCCCACATGCCGCGGAGCAACTGGGCCCGTGAGCCACAACTACTGAGCCTGCGCGTCTGGAGCCTGTGCTCCGCAACAAGAGAGGCCGCGACAGTGAGAGGCCCGCGCACCGCGATGAAGAGTGGCCCCCACTTGCCGCAACTAGAGAAAGCCCTCGCGCAGAAACGAAGACCCAACACAGCCAAAAAATAAATAAATAAATAAATAAATAAAACAGTAGGGACCACAGATTAATATGGGCACAACCAGAATGAAGGATCATGAAGTTTACTTTAAAAAAAAAAAAAAAAATTCAACTACCTGAACTTAACTTCATAAAGATACCAGAAAAACAAGGTATTATCACTATTACAGCTCTGAATGCTTAAAAATGAGTATTTTCTTATATTTTAGATCTTTAAACAAGAGGGGTTACTTTTAATGAGTTCTACAGGAGAGACTAAGCCTTAATTTAAAAAAAAAAGTAACCTTCAGTGAGTTTGCAATATCCAAAATGTTATGTTTTGTTATCTGTGAAAGAAGTTCCTCAAGACACAACATAATCTGATAAACTCTCTTCATATTTTACATGTAAGTGATATGAACCAGGATATGAACTCAGACCCATCTGACTCCAAAACCAGAGCTACACTTGCACTCAGTGCTGTATTACCAATAATTTTTCTTCTGATTTTAAAACCTCAAGTGTATTAATCACAAAGTGCACGGCAGAAGGGATTCGTAAATCTCAAACTATATAACTACTGCAAAAGTGAGAGATACCGCTTTATTTATATATGTATATATATATTCAGATTAAAGTACTGTAAAGCGCTTTTTTGTTGTCAATGAATATTAATTTAACAGAGTGCCACTCCTGAATTAGCCATGAGAAATGGGGGCCTTAGAGTGGCTAGTGGTTTCTCAATCTGTTCACTTACACCTTTCAAAGCTGGGCTACCTACCTGGCCCTTTCCTCTTATCAACCCTCATTCCTCAGCCTTTCATGACTTATCCTCCCTCTCACAACCCTTCTAAGACTGCCCTTGATGGGCAGATTTCCTCTGTATTCTTTTTAAACATTCAGGAAGGAAAGAGTAGACAGCATGCCAAATTTCTTTGTTTTCTACCTTCTAATTCAAGAAAAGCTCTAACCTCTTCCCTCCAATTTCTTTAAGGACAAAGATTTAAGTCCTTTCTCACAAAATAAACATTTTGTTATAGAATATAAACAAGGTGAAAAAAACCTATTTTATCAATAATTATTTTAAACCAATTCCTATATTTAATATTATTGGGATTTGATTTTTGGGATTGATTCCTTAAAAATGATCCATTATAAAGGAAAAGGCCTAGGAATGTGCATAATTCTTATAAAACATTCTACTGCACTTGCCTCAAAATAAATATGTTAATTCATTTAAAAGAAATCCAGTCATTCAACCAACAACTGAGTGCCTAATGTGTGCCAGGCACTATTTAGGCACTTGGGAAACAACAATTTTTTAAAAACTCCCCTTTCCTCAGGGAGTTTACCACCTAGCAGGAGGAGACAGATAATAAACAATAAATATAATAAGTAAAGATAATGTGTTAGAAAGTGATAAATGCTATGGGGAAAAACAGAACAGGGTAAGCGAGAATTCCAGGGTGCCAAGGCAAGTGCACTTTTAAATAGGGTGGTCGGAGAGGGTGTAAGAAGGTGTCATTTGACTAAAAACTTGAAGGTAAGGGAGTAAGCCATGATGATACCTGGGGGAAGAGTACTCAAGGCACAGAAAAAAACAGAGTAAAGGTCCTGGAGTATCCTAGGAACAAGGAGACCAGAGGAAGCCAGCAAAGGGCAGAGTAGTAAGAGGTGTCGTAAGAGCTATGTATGGGAGCAGAGGGTATAGATCATGTAGGGTTTATGGGACACTAAGGAATCTGGCTTTTACTTTGAACGAAATGAGGATCCACAGAAAGCTGAGTAGAGTGCCATGATCTGTTTTACCGTAATCACTCTGGATGATGGGTTAAGCATAGACTAAAGGGAGGGTAAGGGTGAAAGCAGGGAGACCAGTTAGGAGGCTACAAAAGAAACCCAGGAGAGAAATATGTACTTCCCATCAACTTTGACCACAGTAGTGCAGTGCTTACATTTAAGCATAAATAGATAAAACAAATCTCAGATCCTGCTAATAAGAAATAACTGGACCTTACAGAAGATTTTTATATAGAGCTCTTGGCATATAGATACATTGTACATCTTTTCTTTTAACCACTCACTACACAGAAATACCAGATGTGTTCCTTTATAATCAGTTATGCCCTCCATGAATTTTTAAAAAATCCTACTGTAACCGAGACTATTCTTTAAGGAAATAAGCCAATATTTCTGTAGCTCTGTCAATTATACACTATTTTTGAAGAAACAAATAAGTCACTTCTATCCACTGAAAATATAAATCATTTACCTTGGATTAGTGTTTCTCAGACCACCTGATTTACATTCCTAAAAACCTCAATTCCTTCACGTAAGACAAATTTCTACAAAAGTTTCTTTTTATGCTTCTATCTTTAAACAAATTACTTCTTTCAAATTGATGCCAAATTTGCATATCAGTATCTGGGTCGTTCATTTCAGGAAATAGCAACCACAAAAAACTCCCGCTGTCACAAACAACATGTTTCAAAAAACGTTCCTTCATGACACCAAAAAAACTCTCATCATCTTATCCTCCTGGAAAAGGCAAATTCCCATAAATTCTAAAGAAGTTATTCTTAACACTGTATTTGTCATAAGGATATAAGAGAAAGAGTGTAGAAAGTCAAAGATATTTGACTTGCCTAGAAGGGGGCTAGGGAACATGGAAGGAGATTTTGAAATAAAAACTCATACCTCTAAAAAAATTTGCTTATGAAACTGAAATAAGCACACTGTCCTATAGCATTTATGAAGGAAACCAAGAGTGAAATATAAACTATTTACTTGCTTCAAAGACTCAGAAAAACATCTAGACTTAGCTTGGATTTTTTAAGAGACTTCCCTTGTGACAATTCTTTGGAAGAAATGGGTGTGTAAATTTACAAAACAACTGAATTCAAATTCATTAATTCACTCAACATTTAAGTGCTTATGTGCCAGAAATTGCACTAAGCACGGGGGACATAGTCCCTGTTCTCAAGGGCTTACAGTCTTCACTTACTCCAGTTACTAAGCATCTACTATGAGCCAGATGCTGCATATACAACAAACAGGAAACAGGGTCCCTACCTGCATGCAGCTTTTACTGGAGGAGGGAAATGCCTCAAGAATGAGACACACATCTAACTAAACAAGGATAACATTCAAGTGTTAAATGGGCTGCTTATGAAAGTGTGGACACTTCCTTCAGGGGGGACACAAAGAAGGGAGTAACGGATTCAGGGTGAGAGGGAGGGGAATGTAGGGACTTCAGATACAGTTGAGTCCTCAAAGAGGATTACGTGTTCACCGCTGACCTTGGGGGAAGGGCTCCAAACAGAGGGGGCAACTGGAGCTAAGGCAGAGAGGTGTGAACAGGCTGTTGTATTTGATAGGCCTGGAATATGAATGTGAGAGAGAAATCATGGAGACTTCTCTATGCCACAATTAAAAGACTGGACTTTATTGGCATATATGAAAGGCCCCTGAAGGGCTTTATTCAGAAAACCAGCATATGTGATCAGGTTTTTCTGGTGTGGTGAGACACTGATTTACATAGGAATGAGAAAAGAATAACACTAGATAATGATGTCACCACATGAAACAACAAAGGAGACTGCCCAGTTTGAAAATTAAACCCCATTCATGAAAAAAATTAAGCCACTTAACTATCCAAGCCCTTCTGGGGAAAAAGTTTTTAACCAGCATCATTTAAAATTGAAAAAGTAGAGGAAAGGTTTATATATATTACGGATTATAACATCTGCATATCTATTTTGAGTTTTCTAAAGCGGTCTTTAGTTCTTTATTAATTGTGTAAAGATATCTGGAGCTGCTGATTGCTGTACAAAAAGCAGTGAAGCTATTTAGAAGACAAGTCTTTGATACAAAGGGAGAACCACGAGTAACAGAAGGTATTTCTCAAGTAAGGTTTGAAGGTTTCCAAAGTTCAAGATAAGCAAGTTCTCTTAAGTCAGCGCGTTTAAAAGGTGTGTCATAGGGGTGGAGCAAAAGGAGGGATTAAAAATTAATATAAACATATATATAAACAAGTAACTCGATGTTGCTGGAACCAAAATCACTACTTGGAAATCTCCTCCCAAGCAGAGGGAGAAATGAACGCCTACCAGATCCAATGAATACAGACAGACAGGAGGGAGGAGAGAATGATCACACTTGAAAGTATAAACGGGGGGGAGGGGGTAACCACCTATCCAGAACCCAAAATCCAGCCGGCGATGCGATGAGGAAATCATCTCCAAACCTTACAGTTCAGACATAAAGGCAGGAAAATATCACTTCCAAACTCCACCATCTAACAACCAGCCACAGGCCAAGGGGATATCACACATACTCGAATCCCAGAACTCAAGGACAAGTACCATCCCCACGCAGTGCTTGAGGGGAGGTGAAGGATTCCCCCTATCCTGAGGGTGGGGAGCAATCACCCTCATACCCAGCCCTAAGGGGGTCAGTGCCCCTCAGGCCAGGTGTTGCCGAGGCCAGGGGCAGTGACAGCCCCGAAAATCCCACAATCTCAGCCAGAGCTGCCCCTACTCCTCGCAGCCCCGTTCCCCAACACACACCCTCCCCTACCTGATATGGCGGCGGCGGCTCCTGATCCGGCTCCGTCCCCTCGCCAAAGCTAGCCCGGTCGGACTGAGACTCGTGAAGCAAGGAGATGTCATCCGAAGTGGGGGACTTGAGGCAGTTCCCCATCTTCCGGGGCTGGGGTGTGTGATCTGGGGGAGGAAGAAAGCAGTAGCGGGGTCGTTCGCACGCTCCGCGGTCAGCCTCGGTCAGCGAGGTGGGGTCGGGCGGCAGGCCGGGGCTCAGGCGGCGACGGCTAACCCGCCCCCCGGCGCCGCCGAAGAGCCGCTCATGCCAGCCCCCGGGGTTGGGGGCTTAAGGCTGGGCCGCGGTTTCCCTAGGGTCGCGGCGGTAGCCTCCTACGAGGCGGCGGCGGCGGCGGCGGCGATGGGGGGGGGGGGCGGGGAGACGAAGCACTTCCCCACCCCGCCCCCCCGCGGGGCGGCGGCGGCCACGGAGCTGCTGGGCCTAATCCAGGTCAGGAGCGGGGGGGCGCGGCCGTCGTGGCTCCCTCAGCTGCTGCCTCAGCTGCTGCTGCCCCCGCCGACGCCGGAGCTGCAGCCGCGGGCCTCATCCTACTCCGCCTGAAAGCGGCGGCGGCGGCCAGAACGAGGCCAGCTGCGGCCCTGCGTCACGCCGCCGTGCGTTCTCTGGTCCCGCCCCCGGCGCTGGGAGGCGTGGGCGGCTCTCAGCTGAGCGTCCCCCCCCCACCCCGCCTCTCTCGCCTTCTCCAGTCCCCAGCAGCTGTTCTTGGGCCTGCGTCAGTTTCTGCTTCTCTGACAGTCTGAGACGTGACTCCGAAACCTCTCCTGCGTCTCCCGTGCCTCCCCAGACGCACTGCGCCCACCTCGCTTGTCTCAGCTCTTACCTGTGCGCTGTTTTGACAGTCTTCTCACCACCGTCAGCCAAGTGATCTATTTTTAAACCCGTATCTGAATGGATCACTCCCATGATTAAAATGTTAAAAGGTTTACCATTTATCCCTTCAGAATAGAGTCCAAACTCACTAATGAACCTTCCCTGCTTCCCCAGTCACTTCCTAAACCTCCTACATCACAGCCAGAAAGATTCTTCTACCAATTGTTCTCTTTCTTTCCATTCCCACCACCATAGTACGAGCTACCATCATTTCTCTACTGTAATACTTTGAACTCTTTCCCCTGCATTCACCATTGCTCCCATTCAATCCACTATTTGTACAGTTGAGTTATCTTTTTTAAATATAAATATGATCATGTCATTCCCCTAGGGGGAACTTAAGCCTTTTAAAACCTTCAATGGCTTCCCAATGCTGTTATGACTAAGTATTAATTGTTAAATTGTTTACAAATCTGGCTACCTCTCCAATCTCATTAGCGGCATTGTTCCCTGCATATTCTAAACTCTAGGATGTCTAAATAAAGTAGTTTCAGTTATCTAGAGGACTATTCCCTCTGGCTGAGGCCTTTACCCATATTTTTTCTCTGACAGAAACTGACTTCTTCCCACTCCTGACCTTATACCTCCCATTAAGGTAAACTTTATCCCCACTTGTCTTCCTGAACTCAACTTTGGTACCCCTGGGAAGCCTCTCCTAACCCTCCAGTCTGGGTTAGTTGCCTCCTCTGTGCTCTCAGTCCCTGAGCATCTCTCTGTCACAGCCTGATCAAGCTGAATCATCTGTACCTCCTCTGTGCAAGGCCTGGCACATTGCCTAAGGCAATGTAGGCTTTCTTCTTGGTTGAATGAACAAAGAGCTCAAGAAGCAATGTATGTAAAGGAAGGAAATAAGATGAGAATGTTCCTAATATTCATTCAACAAGAGACTAAAATTGGGTCTTGACTCCATTTCTTTCATTCATCATTTACTGATTTTTTTTTTTCCCTAGACCCTATGCTAGGCACTAGGGAAACCTGGCTAGTTCCTGATGGAGCCCAGAATCCAGCTGGGAAGACAAGTAAACAGATGAGTTCTTCTGTCACCCACCACCAAAGGTTTTTAGAGGGCACAGAAGGGAGTGATTAGACCATTGGGTGAGGATCAGAAAGGATTCTTGGAAGCAGAACTGTCAAACTGGCATGGGCCTAAGTGCTCTAACTTTGGAGTCCCTATTCTATAAAATCACATATTTTATTTAAATGTACTCATATCTCATATTAAATATAACCATTTTGCTATTTACCCTCTTTTCCAAGACTTGCCTTCCTTCCTATTAATGGCTCCCACCTAAATAGGTGTATCCCTAATGCCATGTTTTTTATCAGAATCTTTCACACATCCCCAAGAATCATTACTTAATTCTCTAGCTTGGACAAATAAAATTATTGGATCATTTGGGAGGAAATTTTCAGGCATTTGCCTCTTTTCTCCTATTGCCATTTTCCTTGTCCCCTCTGAACTATTGCGACAACTTCTTAATGAAGCCCTTGCCTCTGCACCATCAATCCATTCTCCACACTACTGCCATGAAAAATGTAATCAGAGAGCATTCATAGACTTGTGGTTCAGAAATTTAGCATGGCATTAAGACCTTGAACCATTTGGTCCCATCCTGATCTCCCATATGACTCTGACTCCAACCAGGCATCCTATATTCCAGCCATATCACACTACTTACCATGCCCTCAGTTTTCACTGTGCTTTTCCACTTCTGATCTTTTGCCATCTTTTGCCATGCTGTTCCCTTCTGTTGAAATCCAACTATCTTTTAAGACCCTCCTTAAATACTACCTTCTTCATGTAACTGTCCTTTATTTCACTTAGTTGGAATATATATAACTATATAAAATAAATGGGATCTATTATTGTATTATATTGTGTATATCTATATAACATGTGAATATTTTAACATAATTCATATATATATATATATAAACAGATATGTATGTATATATATGTGTGTGTGTGTGTATATATATATATATAAAATCATAACTTCCACTTATTAGCCTGAGCCTTGAAAGGTTAATGTTGACATTCCTGTTTTATAGGAATAGAAACATGGCTATTCAGGGGTAAAGCCAAGATTTGAATTATATACCAGTTGCCTTTATTAGGTTGTGGGAGGGAACTACAACTTTTTTTCATCCTGATATTCTTTTCTCAGTGTATAAAAACAAGAAAGTGGGGGAAGACTTATCTTGAATGCCTTTAGCATCTACATGTACCTTTGTAAGGAAGTAGTTATTCAATGATCTTTCTTCCTAATCCAAATTTAGAAAGGAGCCCTTGGGAAGTGTCCTGTAGACCAGAGAGTGTGATCTAATCACAAAATGTAATTTTAAATAAAAAAAGTAACCAAGACTATTGAAGTGACAAAGACTCTCCTAGACCCAACTCTAGTCAGGCTCCTCTAAGCCCTCAAGGCCCTAACCTTGGGTTCTGTGCTTAGCCCACTTATTCCAGTTTTAGCAAGATTCTAGCTGAGTTAGTTTAGCCAGAATCCCCCTCCCTCAGTATCTGACCACCTTGGCCTGCCTTCAGCAGAAATCCTATCAATGGGTTTAGCCAGAATTCCCTTTTAACCCTGATGTTTCCTCTTTGTAATTTTCCATCCACTTTCTCCCGCCCTATTCCTTGCCCATAAATCCCCCCTTGTCCTTTCTGTATAATACAGAGTGAAGTCCAGTTCTATACTGAAGTTTCTCTTCCCCTTTTGCAATAGGTCCTGAATAAAATTTGCCTTCACTGCTTTAACTTGTCTGGTTCTGGTTTTCTCTGACAGCAGGAGATCTAATGCAGAAGCCGATATGAAAATCTAGTACCCTCTGTTGAGCCAGATTTTTTAAAATAGTCTTTATCTTTTTAGACCAGTTTTAGGTTCACATGAAAATTGAGCAGAAGGTACAGAGATTTACCATACACCCCTGCCCCTGTACATGCATAGCCTCTCCCATTATCAACACCCTGCACCAGAGTGGTACATCTGTTACATTGATAAGCTATCACACAAAATCCTTGCTTAAGTTAAGGTTCACTCTCAGTGCTGTACATTCTATGGGTTTAGACAAATGTATAATGATGTGT
The DNA here is from genome assembly GCF_028023285.1 of Balaenoptera ricei. Taxonomy (NCBI): domain Eukaryota; kingdom Metazoa; phylum Chordata; class Mammalia; order Artiodactyla; family Balaenopteridae; genus Balaenoptera; species Balaenoptera ricei. The sequence goes on along the minus strand of NC_082639.1, from coordinate 42,785,898 downwards.
ATCTACCATTATAGCATCATACAGAATAGTTTCACTGCCCTAAAAATCTTCTGTGCTCAGCCTATTCATTCTTGCCTTGCCCCTAACCCCTGGCAACCACTGATTTCTTAACAGACTCCAGAGTTTTACCTTTTCCAAAATGTCATATATTTAGAATCATACAGCATGTAGTCTTTTCACATTGGCTTCTTTCACTTAAATGAAAACTAAGGTTCCTCTGTTTCTATCCATGGCTTGGTAACTAATTTCTTTTTAGCACTGAATAATATTCCACTCTCAAGATGTCCCACAGTTGATTTATTCATTTATCTACTGAAGGACGTTTTAGTTGCTTCCAAGTTTTGGCAATTATGAATAAAGCTGCTATAAATATCTGTGTATAGGGTTTTTTCCCAATTTTTTTACTGTAGTAAAATACACTTAACATAAAATTTATCACCTTAACCATTTTTAAGTGTACAATTCAGTATTTAATACGTTCATAATATTTTGCAGCCATTACCACCGTTCATCTCCAGAATGCTTTTCATCTTGTAAAACCAAAACTACCCATTAAACAATAACTATCTTTTTCCCCTCCCCTCAGCTCCTGGTAATCACCATCCTACTTTCTGTCTCTATGATTTTGACCACTCGAAGTATCTTATAGAAGTATAATCATACAGCATTTGTCCTTTTGTGACTGGTTTATTTCATTCAACATAATGTCTTCAAGGTTCATCCATGGTATAGCATATTGCAGAATTTCCTTCCTTTTTAAGGCTGACTGCTGTAATATTCCATTATATGCATATACCACATTTTGCTTATCCACTCATTCATTGATGGACACTTGGGTTGCTTCCACATTTTAGCTACTATCATGCTGCTATGAACATGGATGTACAAATATCTCTTCAAGACCCTAATTTCAATTCTTTGATTATACACCCAGAGTGGAATTGCTGTATTATATGGTAATTCTATGTTTAATTTTTTGAGGAACTGTCATACTGTTTTTTCACGGTAGCTGTACCATTTTACATTCCCTCAAACAGTATGTTTGCAGGTTTTTATGTGAACATAAGTTTTCAACTAATTTGGATAGTACCAAGGAACACAATTGCTGGATTGTATGGTAAAAGTGTGCTTAGTTTTGTAAGAGACTACTAAACTGTCTTCCAAAATGGCTGTACCATTTTGCATCCCCACCAGCTATGAATGAGTGTTCCTGTTGCTCCATATTCTCACCAGCTTTTGATGTTGTCAGTGTTTGGGTTTTGGCTATTCTAATAGGTACATAGTAGTATCTCATTGTTATTTGATTTCCATTTCCCTTAAATTTTCCTTTCATATGCTTATTTGCCATCTGTATATTTTAATTGGTGAGGTGTCTGTTGAGGTTTTGGCCCATTTTTAAAAAGGGTTGTTTATTTTCTTGTTGTTGAGTTATAAGAGTTCTTTATATATTTTAGAGGACAGTCCATTATCAGGTATATCTGTTGCAAATATTTCTTCTAAGTCTGAAGCTTGTATTTTCATTCTTTTGAAAGCGTCTTCTGCCCAGCAGAAATTTTTAATTTTAATGAAGTCCAGCTTATCAATTCTTTCTTTCATGGATTGTATCTAAAAAATCATCACCAAACCCAAAATCATCTAGACTTTTCTCTTATGTTATCTTTTAGGAGTTTTATATATTTGTATTTTACATTTAGATGTGATCCATTTTGAGTTAATTTTTGTGAAGTGTGTAAGGCCTGTGTCTAGATCCATTTTTTCACATGTGGGTGTCTAGTTGTTCTAGTACTATTTGTTGAAAAGATTATCTTTTCTCCATTGTATTGCCTTTTCTCCTTTGTTAAAGATCAGTTGACTATATTTATGTTGGACTATCTGGGCTCTTATTATGTTCCACTAATCTGTTTGTTTATTCTTTCACCAATAACATACTGTCTTCATTATTGCAACTTTATAGTAAGTCTTGAAGTTGGGTAGCATCAATCCTCCAACTTGTTCTTCTTTTTCAATAATCTATTGGTTATTCTGGGTCTTTTTGCCTCTCCATATAAACGTTAGAATCAGTTTGTTGATAACCTCTAAATAACGTGCTGGGATTTTCATTGGGATTGCATTGAATCTATAGATCAAGTTAGGAAGAACTGACATCTTGACAATACTGAGTCTTCCTATCCATGAATATGGACTATCTCTCCATTCACTTAGTTCTTCTTAGATTTCATTAATCAAAATTTTGTAGTTTTTCTCATATAGTTCTTATACATATTTTATTAGGTATGTATCTAAGTATTTCATTTTGAGGAGTGCTAATGTTAAGTGATATTGTGTTTTTAATTTCAAATTCCACTTGTTCATTACTGTTTATATAGAAAAGCAATTGACTTTTGTATGTTAACACTGTATCCTCCAATCTTACTATAATCACTTATTAGTTCCAGGAGGGGTTTTTTGTTGATTCTTTTGAATTTTCTATAGAGATAATCATTTCTTCTATTAACAAAATCAGTTTGATTTCCTCCTTCTCAATCTGTATAACTTTGATTTCCTTTTCTTTTTTTTAACTTTTTATTTTATATTGGAGTATAGCTGATTAACAATGTTGTGATAGTTTCAGGTGCACAGCAAAGGGACTCAGCCATACATATACGTGTGTCCATTCTCCCCTAATTATTTCTTTTTCTTGTCTTATTGCATTAACTAGGACTTCCAGGACAATGCTAAAAAGCAGTGGTGTGAGGGTACATCCTTTCCTTGTTCTTTATCTCAGTGGAAAATCTTCTCACTAATGTTGGAATCTCACCATTCAGTATAATGCTACTGCAGGTTTTTTTGTAGATATTCTTTATCCCATTGAGGAAGTTCCCCTCTAGTCCTAGTTTACTGGGAGTATTTATCATGTATGGGTGTTGGATTTTGTCAATGCTTTTCCTACATCTATTAATATGATCATGTGATTTTTCTTCTTGAGACTGTTAAGGTTGTGATGTAATGGATTATATTAATTGATTTTCAAATGTTGAACGAGCCTTGCATACCTGGGGAAAATGTCACTTGGTATATAATTCATTTTATACATTGTTAGATTCTATTTACTAATATTTTGTTGAGGACTTTTTACATCTATGTTCATGAGAAAGACTGGTCAGTTTTCTTTTCTTGTAATGTCTTTCTCTGGTTTTGGTAATTATAGTAATGCTGGCCTCATAGGATGAGTTGGAAACTATTCCTGCCGCTCTATCTTCTGAAAAACACTGAGAGAATTGGCATAATTTCTTACTTAAATGTTTATTTTATTTTTTCAAATTTATTTATTTATTTTTATTTTTGGCTGCATTGGGTCTTTGTTGCTGCTCATGGGCTTTCTCTAGTTGTGGCAAGTGGGGGCTACTCTTGGTTGCAGTGCGTGGGACTCTCATTGTGGTGGCTTCTCTTGTTGCAGAGCACAGGCTCTAGGCGTGCGGGCTTCGATAGTTGTGGCATGTGGGCTCAGTAGTTGTGGCTCATGGGCTCTAGAGTGCAGGCTCAGTAGCTGTGGTGCACGTGCTTAGTTGCTCCGCAGCATGTGGGATCTTCCCGGAGCAGGGCTCGAACCCCTGTCCCCTTCATTGGCAGGTGGATTCTTAATCATTGCACCACCAGGGAAGCCCCTTAACCATTTTTAAGTGTACAGTTCAGTGGTTTTAAATACCTTCACATTGTTGTACAGCCATCACCACCATCCATTCCCATACCTCTTTTCATCCTGTAAAACTGAAACTTAATAGGTATAGTGATACCTATTAAAAAATAACTCTCTAGTTATCACTGTGCACAAGCATTCCAATTTCTCCACATCCTTCTCAACACTTGTTGTTTTCTGTTTTTTTGATAGAAGCCATCCTAACTAGTGTGAGGTCATATCACATTATTGTTTTTTTTTAATATTTAATTTTATTTATTTATTTGGTTGGGCTGGACCTTAGTTGCGGCTTGCTGGCTTCTTTTCTTGTTGTTGTTTTTATATTCTTTTTTTCTTTTTTTTTGAATTTTATTTTATTTTATTTTTTTATACAGCAGGTTCTTATTAGTTATCTATTTTATACATATTAGTGTATATATGTCAATCACAATCTCCCAATTCACAACCCCTGCCTGCCCCCCCCGGCTGGCTTCTTTAGTTGCGGCACCTGGGCTCCTTAGTTGTGGCTTGCGGGCTCCTTAGCTGCAGTTCGCCAGCTCTTTAGTTGTGGCATGCATGTGGGATCTAGTTCCCTGACCAGGGATCGAACCCAGGCCCCCTGCATTGGGAGCATAGAGTCTTAACCCCTGCACCACCAAGGAAGTCCCTACATTATACTTTTGATTTACATTTTCCTAATGATCAGCAATGGTGAGCATCTTTTTGTGTGCTTCTTGGCTATTTGTATATCTTCTTTGGAGAAATGTCTATTCAAGTACTTTGCCCATTTTTGAATCAGGTTGCTTTTTTATTGTTGAGTTTTAGAAGTTCTCTATATATTCTATATATTAATGCCTTATCAGATAAATGATTTGCAGATATTTTCTCCCATTCTGTTGTTTTCCTTTTTACTCTGTTATAGTGCCTTTTGATGCACAAATTTTAAATTTTTCATAAAGTACATTTGTCTGATTTTTCTTTTGTTATTTATGTTCTTAATTCATAGCTAAGAAATCATTTCCAAGTTCAATGTTGTGAAGCTTTTGTCCTATGTTTTCTTCGAAGAGATTTATTCTTTTAGGCTTTACATTTAGGTCCATGATCCATTTGGAATTTTTTTATATTATGTTAGCTAAAAGTCCAACTTCATTATTTTGCATATGTATATCCATTTTTCCCAGAATTATTTGTTGAAAAGACTGTTCTTTCCCCATTGAATGATCTAGGGACTCTTGTCAAAAATCATTTGACCATATATATGATAGTTTATTTCTGTGGTCTCTATTCTATTCCATTGGTCTATATGTCTGTATTTATGACAGTACCACACTGTTTTGGTTACTGTAGCTTTTTAGAAGTTTTGAAATCAAGAAGCGTGAGTCCTCCAGTTTTGTTCTTCTTTTTCAAGATTGTTTTGACTATTTGTGGTCTCTTGAGATGTCATGTGAATTTTAATATGCTTTTTTTCTATTTTTGCAAAAAAAAAAGTAGTTGGTATTTTGGTAGGGATTACATTGAATCTGTAAATTGCTTTGGGTAATATTGACATTTAAACAATATTAAATCTTCCATCCCATAAATACGAGATGTGTTTCCATTTATTTATGTCTTATTTAATTTCTTTCAGCAATGTTTTATAGTTTTCATTGTACTTAACCTCCTTGGTTAATTCTTAAGTATTTTACTCTTTTTGATGCTATTGTAAGAGGATTTTTTTTTTGTAACTTCCTTTTCAAATTGTTCATTCTTAGTATGTAGAAATGCAACTGATTTTTGTGTTGACTTCGTATCCTGCTTTTTTGCTGGATTAATTAATTAGTTCTAACAGGGTTTTTTTTTTCAGGGGGGGAATCTTTAGGATTTTCTACATATAAGATTACACCATTTGCAAATAGAGATACTTTTACTTCATTCTTTCCAATTTGGGTGCTTCTATTTCTTTTTCCTTGCCTAATTTCTCTGGCTACCACTTCCAGTGCTATGTTAAATAGAAGTGGTGAAAGTGAGCATCCATCCTTACCTTGGTCCTGATCTTAGATGAAAAGCTTTCAGTTCTTCACCACTGAGTATGATGTTAGCTGTGGGTTTTCATATACAGCTTTTGTTATATTGGGGTCATTTCCTTATATTCTTAAGTTTGAGTGTTCTGTATCATGAAAGGGTGTTGAATTTGACAAATGCTTTTTCTGTGCCAGTTGATATGATTATGTGGGTTTCTCCCCCTTCATTCTGTTAATGTGGTGTATTGTACTGATTGATTTTCATATAATGAAACATCCTTGCATTCCAGGAATAAATTGCACCTGGTCATGGTATATAATCCTTTTAATATTTTGTTGAATTTGCTTTGCCAGTGTTTTGTTGAGGATTTTTGCATCACTGTTCGTAAGGGATATTGATCTTTAGTTTTCTAATAGTATCTTTGTCTGGCTCTGGTATCAGGGTAATGCTGGCCTCACAGAATGAGTTAAGAAGTGTTCCCTCCTCTTCAATTTCTTGCAAAAGTTTGGGAAGGATTGCTGTTTGTTCTTTTTAAAATGTTTGGTAGAATTCAACAATGAAGGCATCAGGAAGGGGGTTTTCCTTTGAAGGGAGATTTTTGGTTGTGAATTCAATCTCTTTACTCATTATAGGTCTATTCAGATTTTCTGTTTCTTTGTGATTTAGTCTTGGGTTATTTTTCTAGTAATTTGACCACTTCATCTTGGTAATCCAATTTGTTGCTATATACTTGTTGATAGTAATCTCTTATAATCCTTGTTATTTCTGTAGAATCTGTAGTTATGTCCCCACTTTCATTTCTGATTTTAGTAATTTGAGTCTTTTCTCTTCCTTTTTGGTCCCTCTAGCTAGAGGTTTGTCAATTTTGTTGATTTTTTGAAGAAGCAACTTTTTGTTTCATTGATTTTTTCCCCATTGTTTGTATATTCTGTTTCATTTATCTCTGCTTTATCTTTATTATTTCCTTTTTCTTCTGCTAGCTTTGGGTTTAATTTGTTCTTCTTTTTCTAGTTCCTTAAGTTGTACAGTTAAATTGTTGATCTGAAATCTTTATTTTTTTAAATGTGTTTATAGCTACAAATTTTCACCTTAAAACTGATTTCGACATTTCTCCAAAGAAGACATACAGACGGCAACGAAGCACATGAAAAGATGCTCAACATCACTAATTATTAGAGAAATGCAAATCAAAACTACAATGAGGTATCACCTCACTCCTGTTAGAATGGGCATCATCAGAAAATCTACAAACAACAAATGCTGGAGAGGGTGTGGTGAAAAGGGAAACCTCTTGCACTGTTGGTGGGAATGTAAATTGATACAGCCACTATGGAGAACAATATGGAGGTTCCTTAAAAAACTAAAAATAGAATTACCATATGACCCAGCAATCCCACTACTGGGCATATACCCAGAGAAAACCGTAATTCAAAAAGACACATGCACCCGAATGTTCATTGCAGCACTATTTACAATAGCCAGGTCATGGAAGCAACCTAAATGCCCATCAACAGACGAATGGATAAAGAAGTTGTGGTACATATATATAATAGAATATTACTCAGCCATAAAAAGGAACGAAACTGAGTCATTTGTTGAGACGTGGATGGATCTAGAGACTGTCATACAGAGTGAAGTAAGTCAGAAAGAGAAAAACAAATATCGTATATTAATGCATGTATGCAGAACCTAGAAAAATGGTACAGATGAGCCAGTTTGCAGGGCAGAAGTTGAGACACAGATGTAGAGAATGGACATATGGACACCAAGGGGGGAAAACTGCGGTGGGGTGGGGATGGTGGTGTGCTGAATTGGGCGATTGGGATTGACATGTATACACTGATGTGTATAAAACTGATGCCTAATAAGAACCTGCAGTATAAAAAAACAAACAAAACAACTAATACTAAACTTTCATTGGGTTATTTGTATGGAAATATGTTAATATAAATGTTTCAGACATTACATGAAATTTCTAAAAATCTTATATTTGTATTTGTATGGAAATATGTATGGAAATATGTTAATATAAATGTTTCAGACATTACATGAAATTTCTAAAAATCTTATATTTGTATTTGTATGGAAATATGTATGGAAATATGGTAATATAAATGTTTCAGACATTACATGAAATTTCTAAAAATCTTATATGTTCTGGTATAATGTTATAAGTAATAATCCTAGTTATTACTTTAAAATGTATATCTCAGAAATAACTAATTTTCTTGTCAACTGCATTATTATGAACTTTCATCAAATCTTTAACCGTGGTCATTTTTAAGTCTTTTGTCATTTACAGACAGATCTGGGTGTACTCTGATGATTTTGCAAATATGTTCCTATAAAAGGGTTTCATCTTCAAGAAATTCATGGAAAAGACTCTGACAAGTACAGGTTTCTGGTAACGGACTGTACTGCTGAACTGAATGAAGAAGCATTTTCAGAACTCTAATGAAAAACTGATGAACTCATAAAAGTGCTAACAAAAGATCAAGATGAAAAAAAAAAATTAATTACATGGGACTGAGTGAACTGATGAGGATGAGTATAATTTTTGTGACTTTCTGTCTGAATTTAAAAAAAAAAAAATCCCACAAGGACTCAGAGGCAAAGAATATACAAATCAATTTTCACTGCAAAGTAAAGGAGCTGTTACAGTGGAGGATTACTGGACTGAATGTCAATATTATGACATAGTATGAGTGTGTTTCATGTTTGGTAATTGCAATCATTGTTGCTTTTGTTGTGGTCATCCATGTACAATGCTTGGTGTCAGTCTATTTATCTCTTGTAAAAATAAAATACAGTGTGTGTGTGTGAAAAAAAAAAACAAAAAAACTGATTTCACTGAGCCCTATAAGTTTTGGTATGTGTGTTTTGCCAACTATTGTTGTAGAGTGTACTATTATTTTTTAATAAGCTGCTTCTCTTTCCACTGTTTATTATTAATATACAAAATATACAAAGCAAAAGAATTAAGAAAATACTCATCCTCAAATCCATTGTGGCTCTAACCCAAGACTGTGCACAAAATCCAACCAATGCACTGTTTTCTTAGAAAACAACTGATGCTGAGACAAGTGAAGGAGAGGGCTGTGGGAGGACAAGTCATCTTATTGAATCCACCCAGGAAAGCACTTGGTGGGGATTCAGAGGTGACTGACAGGGCAAGGGAGCTGGAGGCCTCACACTGACAAGGTTCCAGGTGGAGGCCAGGAGCATGCTAACTCCCAGAGGAGTGCAAGTAGTGTGACTGTCAGGCCCAGCACAGTGGGCTTCAGCTGATAGAAAGCTGGTCTCACTGAAATGTTTTACAGTTTCCAGAATGAGCTGTAGACCACCATCAATGGCCTCACCTATGCAAGCTGAAACTTTCACTGGATGCCAGTATGAATTTGCCATCATTGAACCTAGCAGACCCATGATGCAAACTTGGGTATTCACAGAAGATTGCAAAGTCTTACTTGAGAAAGGACTCAGAATGTAAGGCTTGTGTCAGAGGAGGAGTGGACATGTTGTGTATTCCAGAACTCAAATCCAGCTGGATTGAGCCTTCTCAGTGCAGTAAGATACACAATACCCCTTTTGCCATCTCCCCACCCCATAAGGAAGAATGAATTTGACTGGGATGATTTCATAAGTGCAGCTGATCCTGCATCAGAGTTCTGTGTGCATGTGGAGGACCCACAGTAGGAGAGTAGAGGTATTCTCCAGGATAACCAGCTTTAGGTTCTCAGGTAAAAAGGGTAATACCAGAAAGGGGCTTGGGATACAGGGCAAATCTCCTCAAAAAGTGAAGGCAACTGGGTCTCCTCTTAAACAGTCCAAGGTACAGAATGTGTCCAGTCTCTCTCCTCCCCAGACTGGAGGAAAATATGTACATCAATGTGCACCAGTGATCAGAAAACCCATAGGAACCCAGGCAGGTGGGCCCTGAGGGGGCCAGCTCATCAGCTGGGGAAAAGGGAAAATGGGCCTCACAGAAGCCATAAAAATGTGGAAGGAGCAAGGCTACAGTCCATAGGGCTGTGTGTGGATGGGGCGGGCAGGTGGTTCCCTAGGGCAGGAGGGGCCACTGACACTCGGGTGGTAGAAGGCACAGTTGTTCTCATAGCAGCAGTTGCTATGAGAACATCATGATATGTCAACAAACAGGGCAGTTTGACATGTCTCCTCCATGGCTGTGGCCTCCATCATGCCCTTGGTGACCCCCTCCTCCATGGCCAGGGCCATCATAGCCACGGTACTTATGAGGGGGTGGCCTTCGATGGTCGTGGCCTCAGTGACCAGGGACATAATGAGGCCGGTGGCCATGGGGTCCCCCATATCCAGGGCCTTCATAGGGCTGATGTCCATCACCAGCACCCATTCCTCCACCAGGGCCTTCATGGAGCCCATTCCCACCGCCTCCAACCATGCCTCCACCATGGCCCCCTCGTCCATTTGGGGGTCCTCCTCCAGAGCAACCTCCTCTGGTCCCTCAGAATGGAAGAGGAGGAAGAGTTTCATTTCCTCCTTGGCCACTATGGCTTCTATGGGATGGTCCAGGACCTGGTCCTGGTACCCCCAGCGTCAGGCCACCCTGCATGGGGACACCTGGGTCATCCTAGAAGAGATTGCACTGCCCCCAGGGAGGGGTTGGGGGACCCAGGAGACATGGACCACTGGCCCACCAGGGCCCCCAGAGCCTCCATGGGGACCTGGCATAGGTCCCCTAGGTCCAGGGGGGGAAGTGCTGCATGCCCTTGGGGGCTCCCGGTAGAAAACCATTGGCTATCAGATCAGGGCCTAGGAGTCTGTGTGGCACCGGCATCTGCTTGACCTTGTCTGAATGGTCTGTTTGCTTCAGCAGTTCCTCTGCCGGATGACTGTTAGGGCTACCCATGATGGAGGGACAATCTCCTGGACATCGATGCTTCCTCCTCCAGAACCCTGGGGGCTCTTCCCGGCACCCATGTTTTCCATAAGATCGTCCAGAACAGAAGGCAACTTGGAAACACTTACCCCGTCGGGTGAACCACAGCCCACCCAACCTAATAGGCTCCAGGGTCTCAACATATGGGGTTTTATCCATGGAACATTCCTCATCTAGGGGGATGAATTTTGGAGGGATAGGCTCATAGGGCTCAGGATCAGGATTGTGAGGACTTTCCTTGCTCAGGAAGAGCTCCTGAAGGATCCCTTCCTCCTGCTCAGCCTGGATGTACTACTGATCCTGGCTACTGCTTCCAGGGGTGATGAGAGGTGAGAGCAGCACAGGAGCCGGGGGCACACCCAGGGCACATTCTCCTCCATGTTGTTGTTGCTCAGACACCAGGCTATCTCAAACGCCTGTTGGTCTGACAGTATCTCTCACTTAGCTGACTCGCCAAAGTCCTTGATCTTATTCACATTTACTCGTTCAGTTTCATTCAGTTCAAAATAGAAATACTCTCTGTTTGCCCTCCTCAGGTCACGTCACAGTTTTCCTCTTCCTGCCCTTCTGGGTCAGCTGGCTAGGATCTCCACTGGCTTTGCATCCCAAGCTTCTGGTTCCAAAGAGGCGGTATCCATGAGTTCTGGGACTTCAACAGGGGGAACTGGGGTCCCTGGACGTTCTGTGTCCATAGCTTCAGAAGGAGGTGCTGGCTCTGGGGAAGAAGGTTTGCTGTGCTTGGTTCTGTGCTTGTTTTCCATTCAAACGGGCTTGACTTGGCAGCTGTGGATGACAGCACCTTCTTCTTCTTCTTAATTTTGATGCCTGGAACAGGTGCTGAATTGAGCGCATCCAGAAAGCCCAGGCCCTCCATAGGCTATGGTGGGATGATCTTCACTTTGATCTCTTTGGTGGCATTGGGTGTCATGTTGAGTGGCTTGTATTTCTTCTCTGCAAGGGGTGCAGCATCTCCTGGGGCAGCTGTGGAACTCTGACACTTGAGGGAGATGGGTTTAAGGTTGTACTTGTCAGAAACCACCACTGCACTGGCATTCTTCTTTACAGGCACCAAAGACGGGGTCTCCAGCTCTAGCCTAGTGGAAAGGAATGTGACGTGACTGGGCACCATGGTTCAGAGAGACCTGGGCTTCTCCCTCTTCTTCTCTGGGGCCTCCTCAGTCTGAGTCTCAGCCTTCGCCTCAGTCAAAGGTCACTCAGGAGGGGTGGTTCAACTCTTTCCTTCTTCTTTCCGTTTCTTCTTATCTTTCTCAGCAGGCTGGGTACTGCTCTGGGAGTGGATGACAGTCATTCAGTCGCTGATAAGGACTGAGGCCAATTTCCAGAGCTCTTCATCCTTACTTGACTTGCTCAGTTGCTTCACCAGTTTGGCTGTGTTGTGCTGGTTGAGATGGTCAACAGTGAGTGGTAGATGCTGCAGCGTCAGCAGAATTTGCTGCAAGAGGGGAATGTTGTTGGTTGTCTTTGAATACTTCAGCCAATTGTTAAGAAACTTGTAACTACCAACATCAGTAAACTTGACCAATATTTCTAGTGAACAGGTCTGCAGGAGAGTGTTCAAGTAAATACGACTCACTATTTTTCATGCTTCCTTTATCATACTGAAGATCTTCGAAATCCCATCCACACTCTTGACTTCCCCATCTCAGTTAAGGAAGCTATCCAGCTTCCTTAAGTTTAAGGAGGCTCTTTGGGGTCTATGGGACCCGAACCCATGATTGAGGTTTTATTGGGCTTGGGGTGGAGGGGGTTAAAATTTGGAGAAAAAAAATAAAACAACCAACCAGAACCCAAAACTCAATTATTTGGGGGGCCTCATTGGATCAAAAATTCTCTTTAAAAAAAACTAAGGCCAGCTCAGTATTCATCCCTCCCACCACCAACTCCATTTAGGGAGGGGGGTTGTAGAAAAAAAGTTCTGAGTGGATTCAAGAAAGTAAACGCTGGATGAGTGAATTTGGGTGTGTTTGGGAAGGGAGGGTTGTTAATTATTTTTGAAGCTATGTGGTGATGGTCCTTCAGCCACAGATTTCAAGTCCCAGGCAGAGTGGGCTGGTGGGGTGGGCAAGATAGGTGGGAAGGGGCAGAAGACACAAGTGGTTGGGCTTGTGGCTGCTGTTTTTCCTCCCCTGACACCCTCAGGTTCCTTTCAAGGTCTTCGATGTTGCTGCGGTTTGTTTCTTTTATCCTTGTGGTCGTCCTGTCTTTCTCTGAGAAAATTCAAACCTCCAAAAGAACCCCAGAATCGAGCCTTCTATTTCTCCCGTCAATTCCATCAGAAGGAAAAGAAAAAAATGTGGGGGGGAGGAAATAGGGGTGCCAGCCCTTTAAATCCTCTGGAATTTAGCTATATGGGTAGGAGCTTGCAACAGGGTGGGATACGCAGCAACAACTGCCTGCCTCTTTGTCTGCACCTCTGTGGTCAGAAGCAAGTCTTCCCCTAGAAGTTGTAAGCAAGCCTTCAATAGACTCCAGAGTTCCAAATAGTTACATGAGGCAGATTCTGCTAGTGAAGTTGTTGTCTAGGTGGGGAGATAGAAACCTGGTGCTTTCTACTTTGCCGTCTTCCCAGAATCCTCTCTTGCTAACATTTTGTCCTCTGAAGCATGAATTGTGGTGATTACAATCTTTACAGTAAAACCAGGAGCTAAAACTGCCAGTAGTCCTCTTTTGGAGTTTCATTCTACAGGAAATTTTTAAATAAAAAATAAATACATAGGGCTTCCCTGGTGGTGCAGTGGATAAGAATCCACCTGCCAATGCAGGGGACACGGGTTCGAGCCCCGGTCCGGGAAGATCCCACATGCCTCAGAGCAACTAAGCCCGTATGCCACAACTACTGAGGCTGCACTCTAAAGCCCATGAGCCACAACTACTGAGCCCTCATGCCACAACTACTGAAGCCCGCGTGCCTAGAGCCCGTGCTCTACAACAAGAGAAGCCACTGCAATGAGAAACCCGCGCACCACAATGAAGAGTAATCCCCGCTCGCCACAGCTAGAGAAAGCCTGAGCAGCAATGAAGACCCAACACAGCCAAAAATATAAATAAATAAATAAATAAATAAATAAATAAATATATATATGTGTGTGTGTGTGTGTATATTTCACTGACAGACAATCTCAGAAACAATGATCCAAATGTTTGATCATAGGGAAATATTAAGTAATTGTGTATTTACTCCAAGAGGTATTTTCTAAAATGGTCACTCTCTACATTACTTTCTGTTCCATTGCCTTGCTTTAATTTGCTTTATAGCACCTGACATTTGAATTGTTTGTTGTATGTCTCTCTCACTGGCATTAAGTCCTCAGGGTAAGAGCTTTGGCATATTCATTATTGAATCCTTGTCATCTAAAATAGAACCTGGCAAATTATAAGAACTAGGTAAATATTTGTGGGGTATATGCATGAATGAAACATGAAATTTTGGGGGGACATACTATTCAGTAAAAAGTGCAGAAAATAAAATGAAACAATTAAAACAATAAAAAATGACACACGTTGACAGAGTTTGGAATTTAGGAACTTGGAGACAATGGTCACCAAGGTTATGTGGAGAAATGAAAAACAGTTTACACGATAGGAGACAGGATTGTCGGCAATGTTTTCTCCCTTCTTTCTCTTTATTCCTGGTGTTAGTGTTTCAAAATGGTCTGTGCACTGAAAAAAAAACAACTTTTAAAAAAAGTCATTCTCCTGAGGCAGATGAAAGTATGGATAGAATATTACGCTTGCTAAACTTATTCCTGAGAAATTGGGCTCTATATTCCAGGTAGGAAAGAACAGTCCCTGGAGCTTTCAGAGAGAGGAAAATAAAGACAAAGAAGGAGAATGATCTGTTTAGTGTTTGAACAGTAAGTCACAGAATACTTTATAATTAAAGGATGTGGGGAGCAGGGGACAGAAACTAGCTTCTCTGGTCTGTTCCTACAGGCTCTATTCTGAATTTAACAATAGAACACCAATAACTAGCCAAAACCAGAACATAGAGTCACACATTCTGTACATGTCACAAAGGTGCCAGAGGCAGGAAACAAGTGGCAGCTGATATTCAGACCCTGCTCTACTCTCCAAGCCACTGAAACCTGGTGTGAGCCTGTATCTGCCCAGAGGATGTACATTTTTCTAATTTTCACAAAGGCATTGCAGGGGACAGGTATTGGAATGGGTCTTTGACTTAGCATGTTGGAGTCTGTTGCCAAGTAAAATACCTCTTTGTTGAACCACATCAATCTCCACTCCACTAAGGACTAAGGTCAGGCTTAATATGTAGGCTTCAAATAACCATATGAAAAGGCAGGATGAATATTTATGACACACAGTCTGTTACCCAGACTTGCACACATGTTGGAAAACTGGAGTTTATATGCTGGATGTAAATATAGAACATTAAATGACCTTATCTTCCTCTGATCCTATTGCCATGATTTAATGAAGAAACAGGGTGGGAGGGTTGCAAATAGAAACAGAGAAAGAAAAGATTTGGAGTCAAAACTCTTAGAATCAATAGGAAAAACATTAGGTTGAAATGAAGTCTCCAATCACCTTCTCCCTATACCTCTCTGACTACCTCAGGAAAAAAATCATTAAAATAATTTCAGGCTTGTACTCCTCACATTCTCCACATCAATCACGTGAACTCCTCAATGTTTCCCAAACATACCATGCTCTCTCACCCCGCCTCTTCTTGGCCCATGCCTAGAAAGTCTTTCATTGTCTTCTCTTCTCAGCAAATTCTCTTCAGCTTTTAAAACTCAGCTCTAAGGTTATTTCTCTAGCAAGCCTTCCTGATATTCCCTCTTTCCCATTGTAGATATTCCCTCCCTCTTCGGTGTTCCCCCAGCATTTGGCATAACTCTCTATTAGTATCTAGCATTATCTGTGAACATATCTACTAACCTCATTAGACTGTGGGCTATCCTAGAATAGAAGATAATGTTTATATCCTGCTCAGCATCTAACATGGTACCTAACAGACAGCGGCATTTCAGAAATGTTTCTTGGATCATGAATGAATGAAAGAATGAATGAGTGCTATGACCCATGCATGCATCTGAAGGCAGAAGACCTGGGTTCAACTCTTTGTTTTACTGCTAACTTTCTTTATGTGGCAGATTAAATATGGCCACAAATTCTTTGATGCTTCTTCTGTTAAGAGATGATGTCCATATACTTTCCCCTTGAATCTGAGCAGAGTCTGGAACTGCTTTAGCTAATAAATAAAATACGGCAGAAATGACATGGCCAGTTTCCAAGCCCAGGACTTAAAAAACTGGAAGCTTCCATTTCCTATCTCTTGGAACACTGCCTCTTGGATACCTTGGGTGTCATGTAAGATGTTTGACATCCCTTCTGGACACACTTCATGAACAGGCTTTGAGACTACATGCAGAAGAGAAGGACCTGACTAAGCCCAGCCTTCAAGAGAGGGACAAAGAGAAGGCCTTCAAGAGAAGGTTAAATCTAGCCTTCCAGTTGCCCTTGCCAATGTCTCAGTCATGTGAGTGAAGCTATCTTGGACCCTTCAGACCAGCCCAACTGCCAGCTGAATATCAACTGACCCCAGTTCACTTCATGTGGAGCTGAAGAACTGGTCATTCAAGGCTTACCTCAAATATTGACACACAAAATCGAGAGATATAATGATTTTTTTTTTAAAGCTACTAAGTTTTGGGGTGGTTTGTTAGGCAACAACTGATAACCACAACAGAAGTTGCTAACTGGGAATTGGGCACTCCTATAACCCAAAACCCCAAACATGTGACATTGGTTTTGAGACCGGGCAATGTGTGGGGACTTGAAGGGCCTTGAGGCATCTGTCAGTGAAAACTAGAAAGACTTGAAGGAGGTGTTGGCCATCACTTTCAGAACAGTAAAGGAATTGTTACTGGAAGCTGGACAAAGGTTTGGCAACAAGGTTACTTGTGGTAACAGGGAAAATAGAAAGGTACCTAATGAATTTGAAGATCTGTTTGGCGAGTTTCCAGGCAGAAAGTCCAAAGTGTCAGCTGGCTTTTTCTAGCTATTTATAATGAAATATGAGAAGAGAGAGGTAAACTAAAAAAGGACCCAGGATAGTATTTCCAGGCAGCACAAGAATCTCAATGGAAAAAAATGGCCTCATAGTAAAGATCAGCTCTAAGGTGTTACCAGCAAAATGAGATCACAGGGTAAAGACAAGTCGAGGATGCAACTGTAAAATCCTTTGTTAAGACCTCAGAAAGATTTTTTTAATTGAGGTAACATTGGTTGATAACAGTCATGTGTATAACATTATATTTAGACTTCTATATACACTACAGCATACTTACCACCAAAAGTTTAGTTTCCATTCACCACATACAGCTGATCCCCTTTACTCATTTCACCCTCCCCCCATACCTCTTCCCCTCTGGAAACCACTACTTTGTTCTCTGTATCTACGTGCTTGATTTTATTTTACTTTTTTTTAATATTCCACATATGAATGAAATCATAAGTTGTTTGTCTTTCTCTCTGGCTTATTTCACTTAGCCTAATACCCTCAACGTCCATGCATTGAGACAAATGGCAAGATTTCATCTTTTTTATGACTGAGTAGTATTCCACTGGGTGTGTGTGTGTGTGTGTGTGTGTGTGTGTGTGTGTGTGTGTCTATATATATATATATATATATGTATACCACATCTTTATCCATTCTTCTGTTGATGGGCACTTAGGTTGTTTCCATATCTTAGCTATCATACATAATGCTGTAATGAACATAGGGGTACGTGTATCTTTTCTAATTAGTGTTTTCATATTCTTTGGATAAATACCCAGTAGTAGAATAGCTGGATCATATCATAGTTATATTCTTAATTTTTTGAGGAAGCTCAATACTGCTTTCCATATGGCTGTACCAGTTTACATCCTCACCAGCAGTGTAGGTCAGAAAGATTTAAGGCAGTGTCTCATAGATGCTTTCAAAGTTATTCCTAGTGGAAATAAATTCTTTCTGCGGATCTTAATGCTGTGCCTCATGGACCCTCTGTGTTAAACAACTGGGTTTCTAAGAGTCTTAAGGATGTTGTTCCACAACAGGTTCACAGGGGGCCCAAGGTCGAGAAAGGCTATCTGAAAGATTTGTGGGTGTGTTTTTTGGGTAATGGAGTAGAGTATAATTTGATACACAGGAAACCCCCCCAAATTTTAAAAGGATTACGTTAGCTTGGCCTGAAGCTCACAGAGACAGTACGAAATGAAAAGAGGTCTTTGGACCCCCAGTCTACTATGGGCAGAGAGCAGGCTGAGAAAACTACTCAACTATAAAAATGGGCTATTTCTTATGGAAAAAGAATGGTGACTCAGAGGGCAGAACCAAAAGTCACAGAGACTCATTCCCAGGGAGGAGAACTAGGCCTTAATTAAAGCACTGGCATCATGTGTTCGGCTAGATTTCAGAATTTCTAAGCACCAGTGACTGCTTTGTGCTTCCATTCCTTCCACCCATCACCACCCCACCCTCTTTTGAACAGGAGTGTCTACAGCAATTACCTTACGCCTGTCTCACCATTGTAGTTGGGTATATATGGGGAAGATAACTTTTCTCTTTTGTTCAGAGATTTTCAATGGAAAGGAACAGTGCTCAAGAAACTACACCCTAGGAACTACATCTGAGGAAACTCATCCACATCTGGAACTTATTCAGATGATGAGATCATGGACCTTGATCCTGAGCCTAACATTGTAATAGATTGAGTTTGGAGGGGTAGGTCCTTTGAGGAAGTGAATGTATTTTGCTGTGGGAAGAATGTAAATAATTCATGGCCAGAGGGCAGACGGTGACAGATTAAAGATGGCTGTAAATTCTTAGATCCTCCTCCCATTGACTGTGGGGTCTATGTCTCCTCCTCTGGAGTCTGGATGAGCTCTATGATTGTTTTGACCAATAGAATACTGCAGAGGTGACACTGTGCTAGTTTCCAAGCCCAGGTCTTAAGAGACTGGTAACTTCCACTTCCTGTCTCCTGGGAACATTTTCTCTTTGAGCCCTGAGATACCATATACTCTGCTGGAGATATCACATTGAGACACTCTGGAAGGAGAGAGGGGGCCAAATGAAGCGAAGGCTCAAAACGTTGGGTGAAGCCAAACGAATACCATGGAGAGATCTCACTTGACTCCATGTGGAGCAGAAGAAGCAACTAGCCTAGACTTGACTAGATTCCTGACTCATAAAATTGTGAGAAATAATATAATGGTTGTTGATCTAAGCTGCTGAACTTTGGGATACTTTGTTACACAACAGTAGATAACTGAGATCTCCATGACCTTGGGTCAGTCTCTTCTCTCTAGAACTACTTCTTCAACTTGGGCAGTGTTGGGCTAGGTTAGGTGAACTCTAAGGTTCTTAATAGCTCTGATTTTCAGTTCCAATGCAGTTGAAGGCAGTCAAACTACACCAGATGACATTTGGACATCTGTTGAATGACCAGGGGGACATAGAACATATATTATTAGGTATTCAATAAATATCTTAATGAGTTTTGAAGGACGAAGAAGAACTGGGTAAGTAGAAGTGAACGGAGGGACATTCCAGGCAGAATGAACAGCATGTACAAAAATGCAAAAACCTGGACAGCTTAGGAAACTGAAAGCATTTCAGAATTGTTGAAGTAGCAAGTACAAGGGAGAATGGGGGAGATGAAGCTGGAAATATAGACAAGGGCCAGATGATGGAGGGACTTGTGTGCCTGGCCAAGTGTTTTAGGCTTTTCTACAGACCCAGGGAGACCTCTGAAGGAAAATTATCACTGAATCCTCAGTCAGATAAATGATGTTTTTCTTCTTTTTATACATATAGAAACTGAGGTTTTGTCACTTGCTGAAGATCACATTATTAATAGGTGGTTGATCCAGGATTTGAATCCATGCCTAACAGCTTTGAAACGATATTTTAAAAGACTTCAGAAGTTAATATAACTTTATTTTTAAAATTATTTTGAACATATTCTACATGACTGAAATTGTATAAAGTAGAAGAAATGTGAAAGTAAATGTCACAAGCAATATGAATTACTTATGATTAATTTTCCTTGTGGGAAATAGAAGGAATGATTAATTTTCCTTGGAGAAGTGAATAAAGCTTCCTAGAAAAGAGGACGTTTGTTTATTCGTTATTCATTTATTATTATTTTAAACCAGAGCTAACATGCATTGAGCTCAAACTACGTACCTGCCATTGTTCTAAGCATTTTACGCATGTTACTGATATCTCACAACAACCCTGTGAAACAGGTACTGTTATTTTCTACTTTTATTTCTAAAGCAAAGAGAGCTTAGGTAACATGTTCAAGTCATACATTTAGTAATCCTGGGTTGGATCCTGGTGAGTCAGACATCATGTTTTAACCATAAATAGGGACATTTAAACTGGGCCTTAAGACAGGGAGATTTGTGGACCAAAGGGCATTTAAGAGAGAAAAACAAATGCAAATACTTGATGGTATGAAAGTTCACTGTGTTCTAAGAATAGGATTTCAGGGAAGTTTAAGGAAATTTAGAGAAAGAACATTGTGTGTGTGTGTGTGTGTGTGTGTGTGTGTGCGTGTGGTAGGAAGTGGAGAGAGAGGGTTACAGAAGAATGATAGAAGAGGGCGCTAGAAATGTATTGGGTTGCCCAAAAAGTTCCTTTGGTTTTAAAATAAAAATAAAAGACACATTTTTCATTTTCACCAAGAACTTTATTGAACAACATATTCACCATTTTGTTCCACTACCTTCTGCCATTTTTCAGGCAACTTCATAATTCCATCTTCCCAAAACTTTTTATCTTTTTGAGTAAAGAACTGTTCCAGGTGCCTTTTACAGTTTCCAGGGAATTGAAATTTTTTTCATTAAGAGAATTTTGTAAACACCGAAATAAATGGAAATTTGAAGGTGCAATGTCTGATGAATACAGTGGATGAATCAGAACTTCCCAGCCAAGCTGTAACAGTTTTTGCCTGGTCTTCAAAGAAACATGTAGGCTTGCGTTATCCTGATGGAAGATTATGCGTTTTCTGTTGACTAATTCCGTATGCTTTTCGTCGAGCGCTGCTTTCAGTTGGTCTAATTGGGAGCAGTACTTGTTGGAATTAATCGTTTGGTTTTCCAGAAGGAGTTCATAGAGGACTCCCTTCCAATCCCACCATATATACAACATCACCTTCTTTGGATGAAGACCGGCCTTTGGTGTGGTTGGTGGTGGTTCACTTCGCTTGCCTCACGATCTCTTCTATTCCATATTATTGTACAATATCCACTTTTCATCATCTGTCACAATTTGTTTTAAAAATGGAACATTTTTGTTACATTTAAGTAGAGAATCGCATGCGGAAATACGGTCAAGAAGGTTTTTTTTGCTTAACTTACGTGGAACCCAAACCTCAAAGTGCTTAACATAACCAAGCTGGTGCAAATGATTTTCACTGCTTGATTTGGATATTTTGAGTATGTCGGCTATCTCCCGCGTCGTATAATGTTGATTGTTCTCAATTAATGTCTCGATTTGATCGCTATCAACTTCAACTGGTCTACACGACTGTGGAGCATCGTCCAGCGAGAAATCTCCAGCACGAAACTTTGCAAACCACTTTTGACACGTTCAATAAGTCACAGCACCTTCTCCATACACTGCATAAATCTTTTTTTGCGTTTCAGTTGTGTTTTTACCTTTC
This sequence comes from Balaenoptera ricei, assembly GCF_028023285.1. Taxonomy (NCBI): domain Eukaryota; kingdom Metazoa; phylum Chordata; class Mammalia; order Artiodactyla; family Balaenopteridae; genus Balaenoptera; species Balaenoptera ricei. Next base: position 42,764,624 of record NC_082639.1, on the reverse strand, counting down.
TTGAAATAATAAAGCATAAAATGCCGAAATGTTGCTTTTCTCCCTCCATCTTCAATATTTAAATGGCTACACAAAAATTCACCAATTTTGATAAGTTTTTTCAAAATGCGTGCTGATATGACAGATGTCACAATACTATCTAACAAAATTGTTTAGAATGAAGTTAAAGACAACTAAGTGTTACTAGAGCCATCGTATGGAAAAAACCGAATGAACCTTTTGGCCAACCCAGTAGTTTGTGGCCAGGTAAGGAGGCCTGGATGCTAGACAAAAGAGTTTGGACTTGATCTTGTAGGCTATGCTGAGGCATTGAAGTCGCTTTTCTTCTTTTGTTCTTTTTTTTTTTTTTTTTAAATAAATTTTATTTATTTATTTATTTATTTATGGCTGAGTTGGATCTTCGTTGCTGTATGTGGGCTTTCTCTAGTTGTGGTGAGCGGGGGCTACTCTTCGTTGTGGTGCATGGGCTTCTCACTGCAGTGGCCTCTCTTGTTGTGGAGCACGGGCTCTAGACATGCAGGCTTCAGTAGTTGTGGCACACGGGCTCAGCAGCTGTGGCTCGCGGGCTCTAGAGCTCAGGCCCAGGAGTTGTGGTGCACGGGCTTAGTTGCTCCGCAGCATGCGGGATCTTCCCGGACCAGGGATGGAACCTGTGTCCCCTGCATTGGCAGGTGTATTCTTAACCACGGCCCCACCAGGGAAGCCCTCTTTTGTTCTTTTTTAATCAAAGGAATGCCATGATTATGTCTGTGTTTTAGAAAGAGTAATCTGATGGCAAGGAAAAATGGACTGAATGGAAGAGGCTGGAGGCATACAGAAGGGAGTCAAGGACTCAGTTGCAGTGTCTGATATCAAGGCCTGAACTAGAATGATGGTAGCAAGGATGGAGGAAAGGGAACCGAGGAACATGTGGACTAGTGCTTATTTTCATAGCTGATGTCTACTTCCCTTTGGGCATACTATTTTGAAAGATGATTAAATGTTGCTGGTTTTGCTTGGAGAGAGTATTTGGAAAGTCAGCAACTCTGCTTACAACTCAGTGGTCTTCCACACAGGGCAAATCAGACACATTGAGACCATAAGAGGATACACATACCAAAAAAGTTCAGACACTTTAGTGTTTTCCTGGCCTTCCCATTTTTGAAACTATGCCATCTATAGCTGTGTCTTTTCTTTCTACCTCAAAGACAGGATGCCAGCTGCATTTTAATAACAGGTACCTTTGTGAGATTTGAAAATGTCCACAGAAGGCCACAAAACTTGACCTGACCCAAATAAAACTAAAGCTGAGGCAAGCTCACATTCTGCATGTCCTACCTTCTAGCCTTAACAAATGTGACAAAGGAAACTTGTTGACACCTCCAACCCTTTTCACATGAATTCCATTTGCCTGGAAAGCTCCCCCTTCCATTATCCTCCTCTGTGAAGCAGCTCAGATTCACCTCTCCCAAGGCAAAGCTAGATATGCACTGCTTTCTGCTAGTGCCCTTCATATTTCTCTGTTATAGCACTTGTCATCTATTTAATAGCTACTTGGTTATTTATCTTTCTCCCTCACCTGTGCTTTGAGCTATTTCTTTAAAGGTAAATCTTTAACTTTCCTCATGTATTTATCTCCAGTGCCAGGTAAGACACCAAATATATACATAAATGTTTGTTGAGTAACTTGCAGTCAGCACATAAACACATGATAAAAAGACTTCAGTTAAGGAAATTTAAATGAAAATGATATGTTTAAAAAATATTTTAAAATTTTAAAAAGTAATAAAAATAATATATTCACATTGTTTATAAGGTCAAAAAATGCTATAATGCTTATGATGAAAACTCCTAATCTCCAGCTCCACCCATTCTTAACCTCAAACCCCCTGCCCAAACTCTTTTAGCTATTTCTTCTAGTATTTACTTCCATTAAAAAATAATATAGTTATACTGATTCTTTTTGATTTATCAGTTTTAGACATTATCGTTTGAATTCCTATTTTGGAAGATGAGGATTCATCTCTTCCATCACCATAGGCCCCTATTTCCTCTCCCTTATGTAGTTAAAATAAAACTTTTGACTAATTCAAAATTCATTTTTTGAATTAGTGTTAAGCATTGGTTGCTGTTAAGCTAAGTTCTGTACTATAATTATATTTCCTTTCTTGTACATACTTTTCTTACTGGAGACATTAATAATTTTATTTTTTCATTTGCTTAGTTCTCTATGTCACTATTTTCTACATTATCAAATATATCAGATAATGTATCTGTTCCATTTATTTTCCTGAAGACGTAAGTCCTGGAGCCCTCTATTCTCCTGTTCCAATCTTTTTACATGCTAAACAGTGGTTATCCTAGGATTCCCTTTTAAAATCATCATGGGGATTCTCTTTGCCTCTCTCCTGTGTTATATTTCCTATTTCTTTTTTTACAAATCCCATGTTTCTCTCTCTCTCTCTCTCTTTTATTTTTAAACTCCCTCATTTTGGTGGCACATATCCTGTAGTAGCTTTCTGGAAAAGAGGTACGGGAAGTAATTTTTTTTTAAGACTTTGCAAGTCTCAATATGCCTTAATTTTACCTTCACACTTGATTGGTAGTTCTCTGGATATAGAATTCTAGGTTGAAAAAAATTTTTGCACAGAACTTTTAAGGCATTGCTACTTTGTATCCTAGTTTCTAGTATTTGTTGTTGAGAAATTCAATGTCATTTCAATCTCTCTCAGTCCCTTGCATGATACCATGATTTTCCCCTGGAAGTCTGAGCATATTTTTTTTAATCTCCTAGTGTTCTGAAATTTCTTAATGATGCACCTTGACATAGTTTTTGTTTTTTGTTATTTAAAACCATTGTGCTCAGCCCTTGATAAGCCTTTACAAACTGGAAATATGTATTCTGTAGTCTGGAAATTTTTTCTTGTATTCTTTCTTTAATAATTTTTCTTTTCTTTTCTCTTCTTTTGTCTTTTTGCTTTCTCATTTTGAAACTCACATTGTTTAGATATTACATCTCCTGAATTGTTTTTTCAGTTTCCTTATCTCTTCTATTGTCAAACTCTGTCTTTTTGTTCTGTTTTTTGGGGCGATTTCTTTAATTTTAATTTCCAACCATTGTATTGATTTTTTAAAAGTTACTGCTATCATGTTTTTAATTTTCATGAGTTTTTAGTCTTTTATTATTCCTTTTTTTTAAAAAAAGAAAGCCTCCTAGTCTTGTTTCATGAATGCAACATCTATTCTTTTCTAAGTTCATCGATGATCATTAAAAATTTTTTTCTTCTGTTTCCTTATTTATTTCCTTTGAGTTTCATTTTCTGTTTGTTTCTTTTGGCATTTCTCATTTTGGAGTCTTTTTTCAAATATTTGGAGAAATTTTGCAGCCCTTCATATTTAGCAGTAAGTTACTAAAAAGTCAGTTGGAAGCTCTGTGTGAATAGATGGAATTTTTTTTTTTAAATTTTTTGGCTACTGGGTCGGGGATCTTAGTTCCCCCACCAGGGATCGAACCTACACCCCTTGCATTGGAAGCATGGAGTCTTAACCACTGGACCACCAGGAAAGTCCCAAGATGGAATTTGTTGATTGGTGGCTTCACTGTAGAGTAATATGGAGGCTACCTGACCATTTTGCTGGGTCACAATATCAGTACAAAATATCAGTATTTGTAGTTCTTTTTTCTGAAGCTGGTCAGTTTCTCCAGTCTCTTCTCTTGGGTAACAGAGGCAGGTGTGACTGCCTGGCTATCCAAGTACTCAAAGCTGAGTAGGACAAGGCGGCCAAAGGCTTCACCAATCAGTAAGTAAACATTCACTTAATTCCCATTTTCACCCGGCACATCTCTCCCCCTACTACAGGGCCTAACTTATCTGGGCTTTGGCCTCTCAGGCTCAATTTTTCCTTTGATCAAATATCTGGTCTACTGCCAGGGTAGGGAGATATACCAGTCTGGTTGGTTCAGCTGGGGAAGGGACCTGCAAGTCTAACTTCTCTCTTCACAGACTTTCAACCAATCTCCACACCTCACCCCTGCCTTCCACAATTCTCTGTGCCTCAATTTACTGAGCCTTTCTCAAGAGGCAGTACAATGTAGTTGTTAAGGGAATAATCTTTGAACCCAGATAGCCTGGGCTTGAAATTTGGCTATGTGACCTTGGACAAATTATTTGACCTCATGCTTCAGTTTCTTCTTTTGTAAAATGGTAAAAATAATAGTATCTACCTCAAAGGATGTTGTGAGGATTAAATGAGCTTATATATGTAAAACGCTTAGAACAATGCCTGCCATCTACTAAGATATGTGATAAGATATTACTCTTATTCGTTTCTATAGCTTCCCACTGGATTCTCCCCTCAGCATACTTCAACTTTCTCAAGTTTGCTAACTTTTCCCACATCTAAAAATGTGTCTACTGACAGCTTCTCTTGCATTCTCTTTAATTGTGAGTTGATACCTTTAAAACATTCATTTCTTCTCTTTTTACTGATGTTTTGGGAGAGAAGAAGAGATAAGCACATATATAGATTACAATACACACATATTATATATAAAACATAGATGTGTTACATATAATATATGATATATTACATATAAAACATATTATTTATATGTAATTATGTTAGAACTGGCTAAATTAGCCAAAATTGAGAACATTGAAATTATAACATCAATGTTGATAAGACTGCGAAAAAATAGGGAACTCATTATTTATTTATTTATTTATTTATTTTTTCTGGGTAAACTGCACTCTTTTTTTAAAAAATATTTATTTATTTATATACATTTTTAACATCTTTATTGGATTATAATTGCTTTACAATGGTGTGTTAGTTTCTGCTTTATAACAAAGTGAATCAGCTATACATATATATATATCCCCATATCTCCTCCCTCTTGTATCTCCCTCCCACCCTCCCTATCCCACCTCTCTAGGTGGTCACAAAGCACCAAGCTGATCTCCCTGTGCTATGCTTCTGCTTCCCACTAGCTATCTATTTTACATTTGGTAGCGTATATATGTCCAAGCCACTCTCTCACTTCGTCCCAACTTACCCTTCCCCCACCCCGTGTCCTCAAGTCCATTCTCTATGTCTGCATCTTTATTCCTGCCCTGCCCCTAGGTTCTTCAGAACCCTTTTTTTTTTTCTAGATTCTATGTATATGTGTTAGCATATGGTATTTCTTTTTCTCTTTCTGACTTACTTCACTCTGTATGACAGACTGTAGGTCCATCCACCTCACTACAAATCACTCAATTTCATTTCTTTTTATGGCTGAGTAATATTCCATTGTATATATGTGCCGCATCTTCTTTATCCATTCATCTGTCAATGGACACTTAGGTTGCTTCCATGTCCTGGCTATTGCAAATAGAACTGCAATGAACATTTTGGTACATGACTCTTTTTGAATTATGGTTTTCTCAGGGTATATGCCCAGTAGTGGGATTGCTGGGTCGTATGGGAGTTCTATTTTTAGTTTCTTAAGGAACCTCCATACGTTCTCCATAGTGGCTGTATCAGTTTACATTCCCAGGAACAGTGCAAGAGGGTTCCTTTTTCTCCACACCCTCTCAGCATTTATTGTTTGTAGATTTTTTGATGATGGCTATTCTGACTGGTGTGAGGTGATACCTCATTGTAGTTTTGATTTACATTTCTCTAATGATTAGTGATGTTGAGCATCCTTTCATGTGTTTGTTGGCAATCTGTATACCTTCTTTGGAGAAATGTCTATTTAGGTCTTCTGCCCATTTTTGGATTGGGTTGTTTGTTTTTTTGGTATTGAGCTTCATGAGCTGCTTGTAAATTTTGGAGATTAATCCTTTGTCAGTTGCTTCGTTTGCAAATATTTTCTCCCATTCTGAGGGTTGCCGTTTGGTCTTTTTATGGTTTCCTTTGTTATGCAAAAGCTTTTAAGTTTCATTAGGTCCCATTTTTTAATTTTTGTTTTTATTTCCATTTCTCTAGGAGGTGGGTCAAAAAGGATCTTGCTGTGATTTATGTCCTAGAGTATTCTGCCTATGTTTTCCTCTAAGAGTTTTATAGTGTCTGGCCTTACATTTAGGTTTTTAATCCATTTTGAGTTTGTTTTTGTGTATGGTGTTAAGGAGTGTTCTAATTTCGTTCTTTTACATGTAGCTGTCCAGTTTCCCCAGCACCACTTATTGAAGAGGCTGTCTTTCTCCATTGTATATTCTTGCCTCCTTTATCAAAAATAAGGTCACCATATGTGCATGGGTTTATCTCTGGGCTTTTTATCCTGTTCCATTGATCTATACTTCTGTTTTTGTGTCAGTACCATACTGTCTTGATTACTGTAGCTTTGTAGTTTAGTCTGAAGTCCAGGAGCCTGATTCTTCCAGCTCCGTTTTTCTTTCTCAAGATTGCTTTGGCTATTCAGGGTCTTTTGTGTTTCCATACAAATTGTGAAATTTTTTGTTCTAGTTCTGTGAAAAATGCCAGTGGTAGTTTGATAGGGATTGCATTGAATCTATAGATTGCTTTGGGTAGTATAGTCATTATCACAATGTTGATTCTTCCAATCCAAGAACATGGTATATCTCTCCATCTGTTTGTATCATCTTTGATTTCTTTCACCAGTGTCATAGTTTTCTGCATACAGGTCTTTTGTCTTCTTAGGCAGGTTTATTCCTAGGTATTTTATTCTTTTTCCTGCAATGGTAAATGGGAGTGTTTCCTTAATTTCACTTTCAGATTTTTCATCATTAGTGTATAGGAATGCAAGAGATTTCTGTACATTAATTTTGTATCCTGCTACTTTACCAAATTCATTGATTAGCTCTAGTACTTTTCTAGTAGCATCTTTAGGATTCTCTATGTATACTATCATGTCATCTGCAAACAGTGACAGTTTTACTTCTTATCTTCCAATTTGGATTCCTTTTATTTCTTTTTCTTTTCTGATTGCCATGGCTAGGACTTCCAAAACTATGTTGAATAATAGTGGTGAGAGTGGACAACCTTGTCTTGTTCCTGATCTTAGTGGAAATGGTTTCATTTTTTCATCATTGAGAACGATGTTGACTGTGGGTTTGTCATATGTGGCCTTTATTATTTTGATGTAAGTTCCCTCTATGCCTACTTTCTGGAGGGTTTTTATCATAAATGTGTGTTGAATTTTGTTGAAAGCTTTCTCTGCATCTGTTGAGATGATCATATGGTTTTTCTCCTTCAATTTGTTAATATGGTTTATCACATTGATTGATTTGGGTATATTGAAGAATACTTGCATTCTTGGGATAAACCCCGCTTGATCATGGTGTATGATCTTTTTAATGTGCTGTTGGATTCTGTTCGCTAGTATTTTGTTGAGGATTTTTGCATCTATGTTCATCAGTGATATTGGCCTGTAGTTTTCTTTTTTTGTGACATCTTTGTCTGATTTTGGTATCAGGGTCATGGTGGCCTCGCAGAATGAGCCTGGGAGTGTTCCTCCCTCTGCTATGTTTTGAAAGAGTTTGAGCAGGATAGGTGCTAGCTCCTCTCCAAGAGTTTGATAGAATTCGCCCGTGAAGCCATCTGGTCCTGGGTTTTTTCCTGTCAGAAGATTTCCAATCACAGTTTCAATTTCAGTGCTTATGTCTGGTCTGTTTATATTTTCCACCTCCCCCTGGTTCAGTCTTGGAAGGTTGTGCCCCTCCAAGAGCAAGACCATTTCTTTCAGGTTGTCCATTCTACTGGCACATAGTTGCCTGTCGTAATCACTCACGATCCTTTGTATCTCTGCAGTGTCAGTTGTTACTTCTCCTTTTTCATCTCTAATTTCGTTGATCTGAGTCCCTCCCCTTTTTTCTTGATGAGTCTGGCTAATGGTCTATTAATTCCGTTTATCTTCTCAAAGAAGCAGCCTCTAGTTTCATTGATCTTTGCCAATGTTTCCTTCATTTCTTTTTCATTTATTTCTGATCTCTTCCCTATGATTTCTTTCCTTCTGCCAACCCTGGGTTTTTTTGGTTCTTCTTTCTCTAATTGCTTCAGGTGTAAGGCTAGTTTGTTTAATTGAGATGTTTCTTGTCTCTTGAGGCAGGACCGCATTGCCACAAACCTCCCTCCCAGGACTGCTTTTGCTGCATCCCCCAGGCCCTGGGTCATCGTGTTTTCATTGTCATCCATTTCCAGGTATTTCTTGACCTCCTCCTTGATTTCCTCAGTGACCTCTTGGTCATTTAGCAGTGCACTGTTAGCCTCCATGTGTTTGTATTTTTTACAGATCTTTTCCTGTAATTGATATCTAGTCTCATAGCACTGTGGTCAGAAAAGGTACTTGATATGATTTCAACCTTCTTAAATTTACCAAGGCCTGATTTGCCACCGAAGATATGGTCTACCCTGGAGAATGCTCCATGAGCACCTGAGAAGAAAGTGTATTCTGTTGTTTTGGGATGGAAGGTCCTATAAATATCAATCAAGTCCATCTTGTTTAATGTATCATTTAAAGCTTGTGTTTCCTTAATTATTTTCATTTTTGACGATCTGTCCACTGGTGAAAGTGGGGTGTTAAAGTCCCCTACTATTTTTATGTTACTGTCAATTTTCCCTTCCATGGCCATTAGCATTGGCCTCATGTACCATGGTGCTCCTATGTTGGGTGCACAAATATTTACAATTGTTATATCTTCTTCTTGGACTGATCCCTTGATCATCATGCAGTGTCCTTCCTTGTCTCTTGTAGTAGTCTTTATTTTAAAGTCTATTTTTTCTGATATGAGAATTGCTACTCCAGCTTTCCTTTGATTTCCATTTGCATGGAATATCTTTTTCCACCCCCTCACTTTCAGTCTGCATGTGTCCCCAGGTCTAAAGTGGGTGTCTTGTAGACAGCATATACATGGGTCTTGTTTTTGTATCCATTCAGCCAGTCTATGTCCCTTGGTTGGAGTATTTAATCCATTTACATTTAAGGTAGTTATCGATATGTATGTTCCTATTACCATTTTCTTAACGTTTTGGATTTGTTATTGTAGGTCTTTTCCTTCTCGTGGGTTTCCTGCCTAGAGAAGCCCCTTTAGCATTTGTTGTAAAGCTGGTTTGGTGGTTCTGAATTCTCTTAGCTTTTGCTTGTCTGTAAAGGTTTTAAGTTTTCCATCAAATCTGAATGAGGTCCTTCCTGGGTAGAGTAATCTTGGTTGTAGGTTTTTCCCTTTCATCACTTTAAATATGTCCTGCCACTCCCTTCTGGCCCACAGAGTCTCTGCCAAAAGACCAGCTCTCAACCCCATGGGGATTCCCTCGTATGTTATTTGTTGCGTTTCCCTTGCTGCTTTCAATACTCTTTCTCTGTATTCAATTTTTGATAGTTTGATTAATATGTGTCTTGGCACGTTTCTCCTTGGATTTATCCTGCATGGGACTCTGTGCTTCCTGGACCTGATTGACTATTTCCTTTCCCATATTAGGAAGCTTTCAACTATAATCTCTTCAAATATTTTCTAGTACCTTTTTTTTTCTCTTCTTCCTCTGGGACCCCCATAAGTCGAATGTTGGTGCATTTAATGTTGTCCCAGAGGTCTCTGAGACCATCCTCAATTCTTTTCATTCTTTTTTCTTTATTCTGCTCTGTCATAGTTATTTCCACTATTTTATGTTCCAGGTCACTTATCTGTTCTTCTGCCTCAGTTACTCTGCTACTGTTTCCTTCCAGAGAATTTTTAACTTCATTTATTGTGTTGTTCATCATTGTTTGTTTGCCCTTTAGTTCTTCTAGGTCCTGTCTAAATGTTTCTTGTATTTTCTACATTCTATTTCCAAGATTTTGGACCATCCTCACCATTGCTAATCTGAATTCTTTTTCAGGTAGACTGCCTATCTCCTCTTCATTTGTTTGGTCTGGTGGGTTTTTACCTTGCTCCTACATCTGCTGCGTATTTCTCTGTCGTCTCATTTTGCTTAACTTACTGTGTTTGGGGTATGTTTTTCGCAGGCTGCAGGTTTGTAGTTCCAGTTGTTTTTGGTGTCTGCCCCCAGTGGGTAAGGTTTGTTCAGTGGGTTGTGTAGGCTTCCTGGTGGAGGGGACTGGTGCCTGTGTTCTGGTGGATGAGGCTGGATCTTGTCTTTCTGGTGGGCAGGACCACATCAGGTGGTGTTTTGGGGTGTCTGTGACCTTATTATGATTTTAGGCAGCCTCTCTGCTAATGGGTGGGGTTGTGTTCCTGTCTTGCTAGTTGTTTGGTATGGGGCATCCAGCACTGTAGCTTGCTGGTCATTGAGTGGAGTTGTGTCTTAGCATTGAGATGGAGATCCTGGGAGAGCTTTCGCTGTTTGATGTTACGTGGAGCTGGGAGGTCTCTGGTGGACCAGTGTCCTGAACTTAGCTTTCCCACCTCAGAGGCTCAGGCCTGACACCTGGCTGGACCACCAAGATCCTGTCAGCCACACAACTCAGAAGAAAAAAATAAAAATAAAAATAAAATAATGTTAATAAAATTTAAAAAAATTATTAAAAATAAAAAAATAAATAGTAATTTAAAAAAGAAAGAAGAGAGCAACCAAACCAAAAAACAAATCCACCAATGATAACAAGCACTAAAAACTACACTAAAAAAAAACCCAAAAAACAAAAAAACAAAAGAAAACCGGACAGACAGAACCCTAGGACAAATGGTAAAAGCAAAGCTATACAGAAAAAAATCACACAAAGAAGCATACACATACACACTCACAAAAAGAGAAAAAGAAAAAATATATATATTAAAAAAAAAGGAAGAGAGCAATCAAATCAATAAACAAATCAACCAGTGATAATAAGCTCTAAATACTAAATTAAGATAAACATAAAACCAGAAACAAATTAAATGCAGAAAGCAAACCCCAAGTCTACAGTTGCTCCCAAAGTCCACCACCTCAATTCTGGGATGATTTGTTGTCTATTCAGGTATTCCACAGATGCAGGGTACATCAAGTTGATTGTGGAGATTTAATCACTGCTCCTGAGGATGCTGGGAGAGATTTCCCTTTCTCTTCTTTGTTTGCACAGCTCCTGGGGTTCAGCTTTGGATTTGGCCCTGCCTCTGCGTGTAGGTCGCCTGAGGACGTCTGTTCTTTGCTCAGGCAGGACGGGGTTAAAGTAGCAGCTGATTAGGAGGCTCTGGCTCACTCAGGCTGGGGGGAGGGAGGGGTACGGAATGAGGGGCGTGCCTGCGGCAGCAGAGACCAACATGACGTTACAACAGCCTGAGGTGTGCCATGTATTCTCCCGGGGAAGTTGTCCCTGGATCATGGGACCCTGCAGTGGCGGGCTGCACAGGCTCCCGGGAGGTGAGGTGTGGATAGTGTCCTGTGCTTGCACACAGGCTTCTTGGTGGCTGCAGCAGCAGCCTTAGTGTTTCATACCTATCTCTGGTGTCCACACTGATAGACACAGCTCATGCCCGTCTCTGGAGCTCGTTTAGGTGGTGCTCTGAATCCCCTCTCCTCGTGCACCCCGAAACAATGGTCTCTTGCCTCTTAGGCAGGTCCAGACATTTTCCCAGACTCCCTCTTGGCTAGCTGTGGTGCACCAGCCCCCTTCAGGCTGTGTTCACGCAGCCAACCCCAGTCCTCTCCCTGGGATCTGACCTCCGAAGCCCAAGCCTCAGCTCCCAGCCCCCACCTGCCCCAGCGGGTGAGCAGACAAGCCTCGCTGGCCGGTGAGCGCTAGTCGGCACCGATCCTCTGTGGGGGAATCTCTCTGCTTTGCCCTCTGCACCCCCGTTGCTGTGCTCTCTTCCATGGCTCCGAAGCTTCCCTCCCGCCCCCCACTCACCCCTGTCTCCACCAGTGAAGGGGCTTCCTAGTGTGTGGAAACTTTTCCTCCTTCACAGCTCCCTCCCAGAGGTGCAGGTCCTGTCCCTATTCTTTTGTCTCTGTTTTTTCTTTTTTCTTTTGCCCTTCCCAGGTATGAGGGGAGTTTCTTGCCTTTTGGGAAGTCTGAGGTCTTCTGCCAGTGTTCAGTAGGTGTTCTATAGGAGTTGTTCCACATGTAGAGGTATTTCTGATGTCTTTGTGGGGAGGAAGGTGATCTCCACATCTCACTCCTCCGCCATCTTGAAGGTCCCCCTCATTCATTATTGTTATCAACATAAATTAATATAATTTTTTTGGAATATAGAAATCTATATTGAGTCATAAAAATACTTTGACCTTTAACTGATTATCCTACGAAATTTTTTAGGGGAAAAAATTTAATAAACAAAAATGTTATTAATTTTAATGAAAAATTAAAGGCAATGAAAATTTCTAACAATCTCAAGATGTTAAAATTCAGTAGATGTCTAGTTTGAGTTGCTAATATTATATAGTAATTATTTTCCAACATGTATTACATTAACAGTTAAATATTATAATATAACACTAAGTGCAAAGAAAATACAAACATATGTTCACTGTGGGTAAGCAATGTAAACTTTATATGCTATAAAGGGAATATACAAAAATAGAACCAGTTGTTTTAGCAAGGTAGAATTAGGAAGGTTTTGTTTTTCTTTTTAAAAAGTTCCTTTTATGTTGCAATAAAAATGTTTTTATAATTAAAAAAAAACCCTCTCAAGCCTAAAGCTGACAAAAATCATAGTGATTGTGTCTACCAGACCCCTTAGATGAAGATGAAAACTAAACCATTCAGCCAAACATCTGAAAGTTTCAGAACAGCCGGGTCTTTGATGTTGGGTAGACTAAACAACCAGATGTTTGACTGAAGTTTTCTATTTTCGTCTGAAGGCTGACATCATGTAACTATAGCCTGAGTGCATTACTGATGTCAGTCACCATAAAGTTCAATGAGTTGTTAACATGGCCCCATGCAGCTCTCCTGGCCTTCCTCATTTGGTACTCACAAATATCATCTTTAACTTGCTCTTTGCTTTAAGGTGTTATATAACTCTGATTATTCTTCATTATTTAAAGAATAAAGGCTTGACCCTTCATAATGTGGCCCCAACTGGCATCACCAGCCCCATCTCTCATCATTTCCTTCCCTCACAAGGTCTATATGCTCTAGATGCTAGAAATATAGTCCCTGACCCTCAAGATACTCATACTTGTATTATTATTATCGTCTTTGGCTAGAGAACATTAGTGTTATCATTCATTGAGCTATTATGCTCCAGAGTGCTAGGGCTTAGTATACACTATTGAGTTTAACCTTCACCATAACTTTCTGTGGCATTATTTCCATTTTACCAGTAGAGAAAGAGAAGCTACAGAGGTTAAGGATCTTGCCCCAAATTATATAACCAGTAAATTACAGAGCCAGGACTCAGTCTATTGGATTACAAAGCTCATGCTCTTAATCACAACACCACTGAGACATGTTTACTAATAAATTTACTAAGGTATTATGGTGGCTGTGTGGTAGTATGGAGAGAATGAGGTCTATAAAATGGCAGTAAATAAAGTAGAAATAGGCAAAGGTTTAGTGCAAGTACCATTTATAGAGGGCCTAGTATGTTCTGGGCCCTATCCTAAGTACTAGGGACACAAAAAAGTCAAATATCATCTTTGCCCTGAAGGAGAAATCAGTTTAATAAGGGTGTTAAGAACCCAAAATTAGGTGGAAAATTCAGGTGGTTCCAGAAATGGAGCCCAAAGGAGAGATGGTGTCATATATGCCCAGGGCTTGGCTGGGGTACAGAGTCACGGGGTAAAAGCTCCAGGAAGAGGAGAAAGGGAATAGAGAGCTCCCCAGATACCAAGGAATCTGGAAAGAAGTGCCCAGAGAGATCTGAAACACATGAAAGGCACAACTGTTTAAAACAATAATGAAACACTGAAACACGTGACAGGCACAACTGTTTAAAACAATAACGAAGATTTATTTATTTTACTAGTTCCTGTTGCTGCCTCTACTGGTCACCAGGGATTCAGATTAGAGTCAGACACAGTCCCTCCCAGTAGTGGTCATTGGGGTTGGCTCATTCTTTCTACAAATAAGTATGGAGAAGATATTATGTTTGAGGCTTTGTTCTAGGCACTGGGGATACAACAGTAAACAAAACAGACATGACTTCATGGAGCTTACATTCTATTAGGGAGAGACAGACAAATAAATATGTAAAATATATAGTATTTTAGAAGGTGATGAGAGTCAGGAAGAAAAATAAAGAAGAGAAGGGGGGCAGGAAGTATCAATGAGATAGCAAGATCAGGAAAGGCCCCTCTAGGAAGGTGATATTTGAGCAAAGACCTTGCATTTTCACAAAAAGGAGAGCATTCTAGGTAGAGGAAAGAGCAAGTACAAAGGGCCTGAGTCTGAAGTGTGCTTGGCGTGATCCAAGAACAGCAAAAAGGCCAGTGTAACTGGGAAAGATTAAGTATTATAAGAATTTTGACTCTTATTCTGAGAGAGATGGGTAGCCATTGGATGGTTTTTGAACCAGGAAGTGATATGATCTGCTTTATGATGTCATATTTTTATTCTGGTTGCTGTGTTGATAATAGACTGAAGAAGGATAAGGGTAGAGGTAGGGAAACCAGTTAGGTGGTATTGTAGGGGAGAGATGATGGTGGCTAGGATCAGGATGATCACAGTAGAGGTAATGAGTGGTCTGATTCTGAATATACTGTATTTTAAAGGAAGAGCTTGTAAAGTTTGCTGATGGATCAAATTGAGGTGTGAAAGAGTGGAGTCAAGGATGACACCAAGGTTTTACCCTAAGGAAATGGAAAGGTGAAATTGTAATTTACTTTGGTGAATAAGACTGAGGAAGAAGCAGGTTTTAAGGGAAAGATCTGGAGCTTAGTTTGGACATGTATATTAAATATTCAGGTGGAGATGATGAGTAAGCAATTGGATTAGATGAGTCTGGAGTTCAGGGGAGAGGTCCAGGCTAGAGATAAAAATTTGGGACTCATCAACATGTAGATGATTATTTGAAGCTACATGAGGTCACCAAGGGAGTATATACAAGAAAAACGTCCAAGGACTGAGCTCTGGGCACTCCAAGATTTAGAGGTCAGGACATAAGAAACCAGAATAGAAGACTGAAGAAGAATTATTAAAATTAGAAAGAAAACTAGGAGAGGGTAGATTTTAAGAATCAAAAGAAGGCAATGTTTCTAGGAAAGGGAGTGATCAACTCAATTACGTGCTGCTGAGAATTGACTGTTGGGCTTAACAATATGGAGGTCATTGGTGACCTTGACGAGAAATTCTTATAGAATGTTGGGGGCATAGCCAGACTGGAAAGTTTAAGTGAGATTTAGAGGAAAAGAAGAGACACAGTGAGATTAGATAAGACTTTTGAGGACTCTCAGTAAAGCAGCAATAAGTGTTGAAGTTGGAAGGGGATATGGAGTTAGGACAGGGATAGGAGTTTAATATGGGAGAAATATCAGCATTTGTGTGTGTGCTTATAGGAATGTTCTAGTTTAGGGTTTCTCAACTTTGGCACTACTGACATTTTGGGCTGAATAATTTTTTGTTGTGGAGGGCTGTCTTTTGCATTGTAAGATTCTAAGTATAACATCCCTGGCATTCTATCCACTTGATGCCAGTGGCATCCCCCCATCTCCCCAGTTGTGATAACCATAAGGGTCTCTATACATTGCCAAATGTTCCCTGAGAGATGGAGGGAAGGAAATGGGCAAAATCACCTGTGGTTGAGAACCACTGACTTAGTAGAAAATAAAAATATTGGTGATGCTGGATAGAAAATTGGAGAATTGCTGGGGCAATATCCTTGAGTTAATGAGAAGGTATGGGACCTATGGCACAAGAAGAGGGATGGGTCCACTAGTTTTATAGACTGTGAATCCACATTAACAGAGAAAGCAGAGGTTACGGGCACAGATGCAGCTGGGTGGCTAGATGTGGTGGTAGAAATCTAAGGAAGTTCTCTTCTAGTCACCTTTGCTTTCTCAATAAAATAAGAAGCAGAGTAGGCAGCTAAAATTGAGCACATGAAAGGAGGTGTTGGAAGTTTTAAGAGATGGAAGATCATCTAAGAGAATGAAAGACAAAACAGACTAGTGAAATGTATTGTGATTGCTGAGCAGCTTTACTGTTCAGCAGTAAAGACCCATTGAGATTAGAGTAGGGCTAGTTGACTTTGTCGTGTTTTTTTCTCCAGCCACACTTAAAGGTCTTGGTGCACAGAATAAGCTGAGTTGGGTATGGGCACGGTTGTAGCCTTACCAAAAATGTATCATGAAATGAAGTGGGGCAAGGGAGTTGATAGAATATGCAAGGGAGTGATTATAATCATGGACCATGAAATTTAAGCTGGGTAGGGAGGGAAATGAGGACATGAAAGGGGTAAGGGACAGTGAAAAGGTGGTAGAAACATCAGTGGAATATGTCAGTCATCAGTGGAATATAAGTGGGATTGAAAGATTGCTGGAATTGGAGTATTAAAGAAAATGAGCTGGAAATATAGTCAGTCAGAGATTGAGATGCTTGAAAGTGAAATTATGGAAGGGTGTATTTATTGGTAAGGATAGGGTCTAGGGTATGACCATGTCAGTGAGATTTGGGCTGGGGTGGAAAATGGAGTCACAAAGGCAAATGCACGGAGCCATAGAGTATAAGAGTTCAGGAGATGAGGAGTGATAGCAAGACCTTACTGTAGTAATTAACATAAACATTTACCAATTTCCACCCTGCCTTGGATGATTAGCTTAAACTCTTTGTGATAACATTATTCCCCTTCCCAGTGACTGATTTAGGGGTGGCTGAGAATACGAGGGCAAGTCTGGGATATGTTTCCTTTCTTTTTTTAAGTTTTTAAAAAATAATTTATTTATTTATTTTTAATTAAAAAAATTTTTTTTTGGCTGCGTCGGGTCTTAGCTGTGGCATGCGGGATCTTCGTTGAGTCATGTGGGATCTTTCGTTTTGGAGCACGGGCTTCTCTCTAGTGTGGCGTGTGGGTTTTCTCTTCTCTAACTGTGGTGCAAAGGCTCCAGAGCGCGTGGGCTCTGTAGTTTGCGGCATGCAGGCTCTCTAGCTGAAGCACACGAGCTCAGTAGTTGTGGCATGCGGGCTTAGTCGCCCCGTGGCATGTGGGATCTTAGTTCCCTGACTAGGGATTGAACCCGCGTCTCCTGCATTGGAAGGCAGATTCTTTACCACTGGACCACCAGGGAAGTCCCTGGGATATGTTTCCTTATTCTGAAGAAATAGAAAGTTCCTCTTCTTTCTCTGGATTATGTGATGCCTGAAACTTTTTAGCCATCCTGTTAGCAGCCCGAGGATGAAGTTAACACTGAAGATGGCAGAGAGAGGGAAAGAACATGGGTTCTTGATGATACCATTGAACCACTATATCAACCAATCCTGGAGCCTGCCTTACCCAAAGACTTTCTATTTTGAGAAATAATAAATTCTCTTATTGTTTAAGTCAGTTTGCATTAGGTTTCTGTTATTTGCAGCCAAAGCTTCTGACAACACTATCCTTGAAGAGAACCCTGCCTGTGGGAGAGCCAGGCATAGAAACAAACAAACACATCTCAGTATGTCAAGTGCTGCCCTGGAGGAAAACCAGGGGACCGTGAGAACCTTGTGTTAGTGCCTAACCAGACTGAGAGTCAGAGAAGCCTTTCCAAGGAAGAGTAGCTCTTAAAGGTCAATAAGAGTTTTCTGGGCAAAAGGGGGTTCCTGAGGAGAGAGAGCTGAAAAATGTGATGGGGCAATGGTAAAAGAAAGCTCAGACCTGTTTGTAGTTTTACAGCCAGCAGAAATTCCAGTTGACCTCAACAAAAATACTAGCAATAGTTGATACATACTTGCCAATCAAAAAGGTAACATGTTAGAGGTTCATTAGTTGCCTATCCAGCATCTACCTTCCCTCTCCTCTTCCTGATCATACTCATATTTTCTTCCTTCCTCCTTGTGTGGTTAACTCCAACCCCAGCTCTAGAGGCGACTCTGACTGACAGAAGCCAAGTAGACTAATCTTAAGCCCCTTGACACAGTGATTTGTTCTGGTAAATCAGGTACAAATCAGTCAAATCTGGCAGTTTCTGGCTACAGAAAGCTGTTCAGTGGTGGTTTAATCAAGTTTGGGACTTTTATTCATTAGTTTTGAGAAACAATGCTCTCTTCCTCTGCATGTGAGCAAGAAAGGATTGCAGGTACATGCATGGAGGTCAGAGATGAGACAACTGAAGAGCAATTGAGGAATAGCCCTGACTGAACTGCCCTGGGGTCCGCCCTATTGTTGGACTTTCAGTTACATTTGCCAATAAATCTTTTCACTAGGTTAAGCCGATTTGAATTGGATTTTCTATTACTTGAAACTGAATGGATTTCAATTTGAAACACATATACATAGAATCAGTATGTTCATTTATAACTTACATTATATTTTATGTTAGCTGGTACACGAACAATTCATACCATAATATATTTTGTATTTTTTATTTCTCAGACAGATAGATGAAATACAGGATGTCCAGTTCCACATCAGACATCTGCAGACCCTAATGGCTTGGAATGGGATACCTGGATATAACTCTGGAGAAGAGGACAGGAGACAGTATTTTATCCTAAAGATAAAGGAGAGTCAAGAGTAAACAAAAGGTAATAATCATGGTTTTGAAGATAAGCCTTTTCAAAAGGGAAATTCTTTTTCCTTGCTTTTTTTCTGTCATTAAAATTCTTATTGATTTCAAGATCAACCCATTCATTCAATAGCTATTTATTAAGCATTTACTATGTGCCAGTCACAGTTGTAGGAACTTAGGATATAACAGTGAACAAAACAGAAAAATAATCCTGCCATCACAGAGCTTATGTCCTTTTCAGGCCAAATGGTATCCTCTCCAAGATGTCTGCCTGAATTTTCTAAATCATAATTAATATCTCCTTCTGCTTTTATGGCATGTTGTACCACTGTAATTACACTTAGGTTCTGCTACAAGGTAGAGGTATTTTTCAGATGTCAAATATCTCCCTCCCTAGACCAAGGGAATCTTGGGATCAGAGTCTATGTTATAATCTGTCTCCCAAGCACAGAGCTGGTTCAGAGCAAGTGCCATTGGGTATTTGTTAAATGAGCAAATAACTCTGTCTATAGTCCTATAGGGGCAGCGCACATGGTGCATCTCTCACTGCAGCCTCTGCCAGGTATTTGGAGCTGCTGGACTTAGGTGATCTGGGAGTTGTATAGAACTGACATTCTTAATAAGTGATTATTACTATAAGTGATAATAATAAAGTTCATTTGTATGACTATGGGCATAATAGGAAATGAAAGTCTAGATAATTCTATTATGAAATTCAGGTAGCTGGGACTTCCCTGGTAGCACAATGGTTAAGAATCCGCCTGCCGACGCAGGGGACACGGGTTTGATCCCTGGTCCAGGAAGATCCCTCATGCTGCAGGGCGACTAAGCCCATGCGCCCTCTACTGAGCCTGCGCTCTAGAGACCACGAGCCACAACTACTGAAGCCCACATGCTGCAACTACCGAAGCCCACGGACCTAAAGCCCATGTTCCACAACAGGAGAAGCCACTGCAATGAGAAGCGCTTGCGTAGCAATGAAGACCCAGTGCAGCCAAAAATAAATAAATTATTTAATTGATTAAAAAAAAAGAAATATCTTAAAAAAAAAGAAATTCAAATAGCTGGCCAGCTTAATAAGTCTAAATGGCTCTTTGATGAAAAATTGGAACAATGGCAGTGAAAACAGTGAGTGCAAGTATGAAAATATTTCTTTGGTTAAAACTTAAACAACCCAGGATTGGTTCAAGATGGCAGAGTAGAAGGACTTGTGCTTACTCCCTATTGAGAGAGCACCGGAATCACAACTAACTATTGAACAATCATCAACAGGAAGACACTGGAACTCAACAAAAAAGATACCCCACATCCAAAGACAAAGGAGAAGCTACAATGAGATGGTAGGAGGGGTGCAATCACAATAAAATCAAATCCCATAACTGCTGGATGGGTGACTCACAAACTGGAGAACACTTATACCACAGAAGTCCACCCACTGGAGTGAAGGTTCTGAGCCCCACGTCAGGCTTCCCAACCTGGGGGTCCGGCAACAAGAGGGGGAATTCCCAGAGAATCAAATTTTGAAAGCCAGTGGGATTTGATTGCAGAACTTCAACAGGACTGGGGGAAACAGAGACTCCACTCTTGGAGGGCGCACACAATGTTTCAGGACCCAGGGGGAAGGAGCAGTGACCCCATAGGAGACTGAACCAGACCTACCTGCTAGAGTTGGAGGGTCTTCTGCAGAGGCAGGGGGCAGCTGTGGCTCACCACAGGGACAAGGACACTGGCAGAAGAAGTCCTGGGAAGTACTCCTTGGCGTGAGCCCTCCCAGAGTCCGTCATTAGCCCCACCAAAGGGCCTGTAGTCTCCAGGACTGGGTCACCTCAGGCCAAATAACAAACAGGGAGGGAACTCAGCCCCACACAACAGCAGACGAGTGGATTAAAGTTTTACTGTGCTCTGCCCACCAGAGCAACACCCAGCTCTACCTACCACCAGTCCCTCCCATCAAGAAGCCTGCAAAAGCCTCTTAGAGAGCCTCATCCACCAGAGGGCAGACAACAGAAGCAAGAAGAACTACAATCCTGCAGCCTATGAAATGAAAACCACATTCACAGAAAGATAGACAGCATGAAAAGGCAGAGGTCTATGTACCAGATGAAGGAACAAGATAAAACCCCAGAAAAACAATTAAATGAAGTGGAGATAGGTAACATTCCAGAAAAATAATTCAGAATAATGATAGTGAAGATGATCCAGGACCTTGGAAAAAGAATGGAGGCAAAGATCGAGAAGATGCAAGAAATATTTAACAAAGACCTAGAAGAATTAGAGAACAAACACCTAGAAGAATTAAAGAACAAACAAAAAGAGATGAACAATACAATAACTGAAATGAAAAATACACTGGAAGAAATCAATAGCAGAATAACTGAGGCAGAAGAACGGATAAGTGACCTGGAAGACAGAATGGTGGAATTCACTGCCACAGAACAGAATAAAGAAAAAAGAATGAAGAGTAATGAAGACAGCCTAAGAGACCTCTGGGAGCATTAAATGCACCAACATTCACCCTATAGGGGTCCCAGAAGGAGAAGAGAGAGAGAAGGGACCCAAGAAAATATTTGAAGAGATTATAGTCAAAAACTTCCCTAACATGGAAAAGGAAATAGCCACCCAAGTCCAGGAAGCACAGAGAGTCCCAGGCGGGATAAACCCAAGCAGAAACATGTTGAGACACATAGTAATCAAACTGACAAAAATTAAAGATGAAGAAAAATTTTAATAAAGCAACAAGGGAAAAATGACAAATAACATACAAGGGAACTCCCGTAAGGTTAACAGCTGATTTCTTAGCAGAAACGGTACAAGACAGAAGGGAGTGGCATGATATATTTAAAGTGATGAAAGGGAAGAACTTACAACCAAGATTACTCTACGCGGCAAGGATCTCATTCAGATTTGACAGAGAAATCAAAAGCTTTACAGACAAACAAAAGCTAAGAGAATTCAGCACCACCAAACCAGCTCTACAACAAATGCTAAAGGAACTTCTCTAAGTGGGAAACACAAGAGAAGAAAAGGAACTATAAAAACAAACCCAAAACAATTAAGAAAATGGTAATAGGAACATACATATCAATAATTACCTTAAATGTGAATGGATTAAATGCTACAACCAAAAGACACAGGTTCGCTGAATGGATACAAAAACAAGACCCGTATATATGTTGTCTACAAGAGACCCACTTCAGACCTAGGGACACATACAAACTGAAAGTGAGGGGATGGAAAAAGATATTCCATGCAAAAGGAAATCACAAGAAAGCTGGAGTAGCAGTACTCATATCAGATAAAATAGACTTTAAAATAAAGACTGTTATAAGAGATAAAGAAGGACACTACATAATGATCAAGGAATCAATCCAAGAAGAAGATATAACAATTATAAATATTTATGCACGCAACATAGGAGCACCTCAATACATAAGGCAAATGCTAACAGCCATGAAAGGGGAAACCGACAGTAACACAATAATAGTGGGTGACTTTAACACCCAACTTACACCAAAAGACAGATCATCCAGATGGAAAATAAGGAAATACAAGCTTTAAATGACACAATAGATCAAATAGATTTAATTGATATTTATAGGACATTCCATCCAAAACCAGCAGATACATTTTCTTCTCAAGTGCACATGGAACATTCTCCAGGATATTTCACATCTTGGGTCACAAAACAAGCCTCAGTAAATTTAAGAAAATTGAAATCATATCAAGCATGTTTTCCGACCACAATGCTATGAGATTAGAAATAAATTATACAGAAAAAAAACCCATAAAAAACACAAACACATGGAGGCTAAACAATACACTACTAAATAACCAAGAGATCACTGAAGAAGACAAAGAGGAAATTAAAAAATACCTAGGGACAAATGACAATGAAAACACAACAATCCAAAACCTATGGGATGCAGCAAAAGCAGTTCTAAGAGGGAAGTTTATAGCAATACAATCCTACTTCAAGAAACAAGAAATACCTCAAATAAACAATCAAACCTTACACCTAAAGCAACTAGAGAAAGAAGAACTAAGAAAATGCAAAGTCAGTAGAAGGAAAGAAATCATAAACAGCAGAGCAGAAATAAATGACATAGTAACAAAGAAAGCAATAGCAAAGATCAATAAAACTAAAAGCTGGTTCTTTGAGAAGATAAACAAAATTGATAAACCTTTAGCCAGACTCATCAAGAAAAAGAGGGAGAGGACTCAAATCAATAAAATTAGAAATGAAAAAGGAGAAGTTACAACAGACACTGCAGAAATACAAAGCATCCTAAGAGACTACTACAAGCAACTCTATGCCAATAAAATGGACAACCTGGAAGAAATGGGCAAATTCTCAGAAAAGTATAACCTTCCAAGACTGAACCAGGAAGAAACAGAAAATATGAACAGACCAATCACAAGCAATGAAATTGAAACTGTGATTAAAAATCTTCCAACAAACAAAAGTGCAGGACCAAATGGCTTCACAGGTGAATTCTATCAAACATTTAGAGAAGAGTTAACACCCACTCTTCTCAAACTCTTCCAAAAATTTGCAGAGGGAGGAGCACTCCCAAACTCATTCTACGAGGCCACCATCACCTTGATATGAAAACGAGACAAAGATACTACAAAAAAAGAAAATTACAGACCAATATCACTGATGAATATAGATGCAAAAAACCTCAACAAAATATTAGGAAACAGAATCCAACAACACATTCAAAGGATCATACACCATGATCAAGTGGGATTTATGCCAGGGATGCAAGGATTCTTCAATATATGCAAATCAATCAATGTGATACACCATATTAACAAATTGAAGAATAAAAACCATATGATCAACTGAATATATGCAGAAAAAGATCTGACAAATTTCAACACCAATTTATGATAAAAACTCTCCAGAAAGTGGGCATAGAGGGAACCTACATCTACGTAATAAAGGCTGTATATGACAAACCCACAGGGAACATCATTCTCAATGGTGAACAACTGAAAGCATTTCCTCAAAGATCTGGAACAGGACAAGGATGTCCACTCTCACCACTCTTATGCAGCATAGTTTTGGAAGGCTTAATTACAGCAATTAGAGAAGAAAAGAAATAAAAGGACTACAAATTGGAAAAGAAGAAGTAAAACTGTCACTGTTTGCTGATGACAATGATACTATACATAGATAATCCTAAAGATGCCACCAGAAAACTACTAGAGCTAATCAATGAATCTGGTAAAGTTGTAGGATACAAAATTAATGCACAGAAGTCTCTTGCATCCCTATACACTAATAATGAAAAATCTGAAAGAGAAATTAAGGAAACAATCCCATTCACCATTGCAACAAAAAGAAAAAATACCTAGGAATAAACCTACCTAAGGAGGTAAAAGACCTGTACTCAGAAAACTATAAGACACTGATTAAAGAAATCAAAGATGACACAAACAGATGGTGAGATATACCATGTTCTTGGATTGGAAGAATCAATATTGTGAAAATGACTATAGTACCCAAAGCAATCTGCAGATTCAATGCAATCCCTTTCAAATTACCAATGGCATTTTTCACAGAACTAGAACAAAAAATCTTAAAATTTGTATGGAGACACAAAAGACCCCGAATTGCCAAAGCAATCTTGAGGGGAAAAAATGGAGCTGGAGGAATCAGATGCCTTGACTTCAGACTATACTACAAAGCTACAGTCATCAAGACAATATGGTACTAGCACAAAAACAGAAATATAGATCAATGGGACAGGATAGAAAGTCCAGAGATAAAATCCACACACCTATGGTCAACTAATCTATGACAAAGGAGACAAGGATATACAGTGGAGAAAAGACAGTCTGTTCAATAAGTGGTGCTGGGAAAACTGGACAGCTACATGTAAAAGAATGAAAATAGAACACTCCTTACCACCATACACAAAAATAAACTCAAAATGGATTAAAGACCTAAATGTAAGGCCAGACACTATAAAACTCTTAGAGGAAAACATAGGAAGAACACTCTTTGACATAAATCACAGCAAGATCTTTTTTGACCCACCTCCTAGAGTAATGGAAATAAAAAAAAAATAAACAAATGGGACCTAATGAAACTTAAAAGCTTTTAAATAGCAAAGGAAACCATAAACAAGACAAAAAGACAACCCTCAGAATGGGATAAAATATTTGCAAACGAATCAACGGACAAAGGATTAATCTCCAAAATATATGAACAGCTCATGCAGCTCAGTATTAAAAACACAAACAACCCAATCCAAAAATGGGCAGAAGACCTAAATAGACATTTCTCCAAAGAAGACATACAGATGGCCAAGAGGCACATGAAAAGCTGCTCAACATCACTAATTACTAGACCAGTGCAAATCAAAACTACAATGAGGTATCACCTCACACCAGTTAGAATGGGCATCATCAGAAAATCGACAAACAGCAAATGCTGGAGAGGGTGTGGAGAAAAGGGAACCCTCTTGCACTGTTCGTGGGACTGTAAATTGATACAGCCACTATGGAGAACGGTATGGAGGTTCCTTAAAAAACTAAAAATAGAATTACCATATGACCCAGCAATCCCACTACTGGGCATATACCCAGAGAAAATCATAATTCAAAAAGACACATGCACCCCAGTGTTCATTGCAGCACTATTTACAATAGCCAGGTCATGGAAGCAACCTAAATGCCCATCAACAGACGAATGGATAAAGAAGTTGTGGTACAGGGGCTTCCCAGGTGGCGCAGTGGTTGAGAATCTGCCTGCAAATGCAGGGGACACGGGTTCGAGCCCTGGTCTGGGAAAATCCCACATGCCGCGGAGCAACTGGGCCCGTGAGCCACAACTACTGAGCCTGCGCGTCTGGAGCCTGTGCTCTGCAACAAGAGAGGCCACGATAGTGAGAGGCCCGCGCACCGCGATGAAGAGTGGCCCCCCGCTTGCCGCAACTAGAGAAAGCCCTCACAGAGACGAAGACCCAACACAGCCAAAAATAAATTAATTAATTAATTAAATTAAAAAAAAAAAGAAGTTGTGGTACATATATACAATGGAATATTACTCAGCCATAAAAAGGAGTGAAATTGGGTCATTTGTAGAGACCTGGATGGACCTAGAGTCTGTCATACAGAGTGAAGTAAGTCAGAAAGGGAAAAACAAGTATTGTATATAACACATATATATGGCATCTAGAAAAATGGTACAGATGAACCAGTTTGCAAGGCAGAAATAGAGACACAGATGTAGAGAACAAACGTATGGACACGGGGAAAGTGGAGAGGGGTGGTGGTGGGATGAATTGGGAGATTGGGATTGACATAATATACACTAATATGTATAAAATAGATAACTAAAAAGAACCTGCTGTATAAAATATAAATAAATAAATAAATAAATAAAAACTTAAATGACCCAATAACTGGGTCATATATGCACTTGAATACTTTATAAATTATTGTAATTTAGGGGCAAAGACCTCTGATTTTCCCAAAAACAACAAAAAAAGAATTACTGTAGAGATGCAAAGCAATTGTTTCTGCTGGATGTCAAACGGTTGCTGTTTTATTGCTACACGGTCAACAGAGGGAGCCCATGTTACAAAACCTAATAACATCATTTCCTTATAGAATGTTTTAGAAAGCCAGTAGAAGAAACAGAAAGAAAAAGAAGTAGAATAGAGGAGTTAAGGTATTGGACAATATGGCTTTAAACTTTAATGGGAATCTGGAATCTCTCTTACAAAACTGAGTTTGGGGAATGATGTTAATTACAGGTATTTCGAAATAACATATATGTAGTAGTTTTTTTAAAAAAGAAGTTTACATACTGCCAGAGTGATCCTTTATCTTTAAAGTACACAATTATATTACTCTCCTGCTTAAAACCCTCCAATGGCATCTTTATCATTCCTTTGACAAATCTAACCTTATGGGATTGTGAAGATTAAAGGAGATGATAAATAGCATAGTGCCTGGTAAAATAAATTCTCATTAAATTCTTAGTATTATTTTTCACTACTGTGTCTTTTATTGTAGTGATCCTTCAGACTAGAATGTTTTCTGAACTGTCCTATTCCTACTCTAGATTTTGTCTTGTTAACTCCCTTCTTATCCTATAGCTTTCAGGATCCCAGTATTCTTGCCTCATTCACAGTCTGAATGCTCTTCTGTTACTTATCACACCATATGGTAGTAACCTGTTCACAAAGGTGTCTTTCTGACTTGAGAGCAGAGGGCAGATCTCATAAATTGTTCTGTCTCTAATGCATAGCAATAAGGTGTCCAACCTGCTAGGTTTCCCCTAGGACTGTTCCAGTTTTAGCACTGAAAGTCCCATTTCTGCAGAACCCCACATTTCCA
Source organism: Balaenoptera ricei (assembly GCF_028023285.1). NCBI lineage: Eukaryota > Metazoa > Chordata > Mammalia > Artiodactyla > Balaenopteridae > Balaenoptera > Balaenoptera ricei. The sequence continues at coordinate 42,737,786 of NC_082639.1, read as the reverse complement.
GGAAAACTGAACAGTTAGTCACTTTGCCACAGGTCCTGAAACATAATGATAGTTCAATCAATAAATTTTTTTACCTAAGTAATTATCTTTGGTGAGTCACTTTTGCTTCATGAGCTTAAATTTCTCCAAATATAACTAGAAAGTTTAAACAAAATAATATTTAAGGCCCTTTTAAACTCTGACATTTTAGAATTGGATGCCACATTTATGGCCTGCCTACCTTCATCATTTTACCTTATTTACAATACTAAGGAAGTATTAACTAGGTACCCTCTATTATTTTTAAAGCACTGCTGAAAATATTCATGATAAATTAAATGAAAAGAGTAAGATATGTATGTTTTATACATGGTGTGATTCCAATTTTGTAAAATGTGTATATTTTTATGTTTTAGAGAAGAAAAGGGAATAGAATTATGAATATATTTTTTATTGTGGAAAATTTTTCATACTTTTTGAATTTTCAAACATCTCTACAATGATCATTTGTTTTTACAGTCAGCAAACAGTACCTACAAGACACCAGTGTTTTTGCTGATGGGGCAGTGTGTATACTTTAAATAATTATTTTTCAGAAAATTGTTACCTTTGTGTGAAGTTGTTGGCAAAAGTTAGGTAACTGATTACATGATTCCTTTAGGACAGTGCTTCTCAAACCTTAATGTAGGTCTGGGATGGGCCTGCGATTCTGCATTTCTAACAAACTTCCAGATGATGCCAGTGCTTCTGGTCTGTGGACCACATTTTCAGTAGCAGGCTCTAGTGTACATGAATTCTAATCCACATTTGACCATTAATTACAAAATTTTTACCATCCTGTGCCTTTGGTAGTGCTTCCCAAAATGACACACTGGGGTAAATATAGAAGGCTTCTCCTAATTCAACTTTCTGAGAACTGGGGAAATCAATACTTTGGGAACCTCTGTGAACTCTCTGAAGTACAGTATAGTGGTTGGGAATTCCAGCCTGAGAGTTAGTTGTCTTTTGTAAACAAGAAGTCAAAGGCAGCAAAACATATCAGACCAACCAAAATACCAGAGCACTATGTTGATAGATGTGACATTATTCAAAATAGATTAACTGCCCCCTCCTCTGTGTCCCTCACGGAGCTCCTAGTACAGTTGTGTTTGAAGGCAGAAATGAGCTTAAGTATATAATAATAGCTAACATTTGAGTACTTTCTGTAGGTTTAAAGCACTGGTTTGCAAGTTTCAGTGTGTGTGAGACTTATCTGGAGAAGTAGCTGAAATGTAGATTCCTGAACTGTATCCTCAGAAATTCTGATTCTGGGCAGTGGAGTTCAAGAATCTGCATTTTTAACAAGCATCCGGATGATTCTAATGTAGATGTCTCTGGACCATATGTTAAGCAGCACCGGTTTTAAACGTAAGAAAAAAAATACTACAACCTATAGTAAGAAATACACTTTACAGCATGATTTAGTTCACACACATTTATATACATATATATCTGAAACAAAATTTCACAAAATAATACTAACCCTTACTATGTGTTATATAGCCTGTTATTTTCTATTTTATTCAATTTCATTACTAAAACATTGCCCATGACCAACTACATTGATTTCACATCATTTATCTCATTTGATCCTCACATCAGTGCTGTAAGGTAAGCACCCTTAACTGCATCTTCCTTTATTTGGAAACTTACTATGCCCAATGTTACACATCGGGTATATGGCAGAGGTAGAATTCAGATTCAGAATGCCTGGCCTTAAATGGCCCTGACCTGCCCTCACCCTCACACAGACATTCTGAAAAAGCCCAGCAACCCTCTAATTTGGGAGTACATTCAGATAACCTCAGGTTTCCCCAGTTGAATCCTATCACCTTTGAATACCAATTTGAAATTTCTATGAAAAAAAGAATTTGACTCAACATGGACCAGGTGTGAACTCTGATCTGTTTTGCTGTAGTCAAAAGGATGCTGAGGAGGGGGTCACCTAATACAGCCATTGCCAACAAACCCCTAAAGAAAGGGCTGAAGCTGGGTGAGATTTCAAAGAAGGGGCAAAGGGCTTGGCAGTCACATAGAAACACATTTACTGTACCTGCATTTCTCCTCCTTTGAGAAGGGGGATTTTCTACCTCCCTCCCCAGACAGGTCCTCACTGCAGTACCATACCACTATAATCCATGTCTCTGCCATCTCACAACCTCCTGCCAAATGTCTGCCCTCTTCACCTCCCCATACACCGCAGGAATAATCCTGAAAGTTCTCACCTGAGGCAAAGGAGAATGTCAAAATGAAAAGGGCATCTTCTTCAGTCTTTGTGACTGAGGACAGTGATTGACTTTCTGGGTCAATAAATATCTTAGGATAATTCAACAGTAGCTGATTCCTCTCCATGTTTGAGATTGTCACTGTTGTCCCCTTCATATCTGGATCCCAGCAGCAGGTTTTTGCCTAAGATTCTGAAAACTTGATACAGTTGATTACATCATTCCAACTTTGTATTCAAGACACTATTTTAACCTTTTGAAAAATGAAAAATTGCAAAATTTCTCTCAAAAGTTGTTGGATAAAGAAAAAAAAACATTATTAGCCTTCTTAAAAAGTATTCAAAATGGAAAATTAATGTGGCAGTTCTTTAACACATGTTCCTTTCTTCTGTTAATGTAGACACACACCTCTTATGAAGACCAGCTATGGAAGTTTGAACTATGAAACTATAAACATAAGACTAAATAAATCAAAAGGTTATAGAAGCATATGGAATTTTTAAATGCCTAAATCCTTTTTGAACAAATCAAAGAGTGCTTTCATCTCAATCCTTTGTTTTCTTCCCACCCTGAAAGATCGACAGTTTCTTTGATTAAAAGAATTGATTGAAGTGTTTTTTAAAAGAATATTTTTAAGATTTTACTTTCTGTTATTTTCAGTATTCTTAAAAGTTTTAAAATATTTTCTGTCTTTAACATGGCAAAATAAAGATTGATCTTTAACTTGCCTTATAAATAGAATGTTAATAATGGTTATTTCTAATTAAACTCTAAAATTTTTTTAGAAATAAAAACGATCTCTAAATCCTAATTCAGCAAGCATTTTCCTTTTCTTCCCAATCTTTTCAAGGCTTTATATGTTATGATTTTGTATAATGATAATCCTGGTGAATATAAAATGTTAGGTTGTACCTTTCCCCCTTGATGACAACAATAACAACAGCAATAATGGTGCTTTCTTTTGCAGAAGTTTATTTGCTTGGGCACAATCATTATAAATATTACTTCTAAGTGTTTCAGGTATTGCTATCATGTCTCATACTCTTTCATATGGAAGCATTTTGATTTGTATTATTTAAGATGAGTATTATTTTAACAAACATTCTTTTGTTCATTATTATTCATATTTCCGTGAGTGAAGATAGCATCTACATCCTGCCAAAGTAATGCCAAAAGTCAACCCAACAAGCATCTGAAAAGTAATAATACATTTCTAGTTCCAATAGGTAAACACTTTAAACAGTATTACTGTTACTTTAATAAATTAAAACTGGCATTTCTCTTTGGAAAATAAATGCCTCAGGAAATAAATGTTTCACACAAAAAATTAACAAGTGAAACTCTTTTAGGAAGAAAGAGGTAAATATACAATTGAATCCTATCTTAATGGTAGATGTGGAGAGGGAATAATTGTATTTAAGGTTAAGCCTAAGCCAAAAATTGAATGTACTCAAAATTACCCTTTAAAATGTTAAGTCAAGTACTGTATACACCACTCTTTTTTTGTATACAATCCTATAGAATATCAATGTATAAGACACATATCAAATATGAAGAATATAATTCCAACAGGACTTGGAAATTAAATAATTTAGGTACTCCACTGTTTGGAAGACTGCAAGTTAGTGAAGATTCCAACTTGTTGTTCTTCCTATAACTGATTTTATCAGTTCCTCTTTTCATCATCCAGGAAAGCATACAACTTATTTTCATCTCTTTTTTTTTAAAAAATATTTTATTTTATTTATTTTATTTTTGGCTGCATTGGGTCTTCGTTGCTGCGCGCAGGCTTTTCTCTGGTTGTGGCGAGCAGGGGCTACTCTTTGTTGTGGTGCGCAGGCTTCTCATTGCAGTGGCTTCTCTTGTTGTGGAGCATGGGCTCTAGGCATGTGGGCTTCAGTAGTTGTGGCACACGGGCTCAGTAGTTGTGGCTCGCGGGCTCCAGAACACAGGCTCAGTAGTTGTGGCGCATAAGCTTAGTTGTTCCGCGGCATGTGGGATCTTCGCGGACCAGGGCTCGAACCTGTGTCCCCAGCATTGGCAGGCGGATTCTTAACCACTGCGCCACCAGGGAAGCCCACAACTTATTTTCAATGCAACTGCATATGCTAATATTTGGTTTGATTTCTATGAAAAAATTTGTTTTGTTACGTTTCAAAATCTCTTGTTTGCTTAGTTTAGTAAGTTAAATGTCACTTTCATTGTATTTTTGTTGGTCTAGCTTTTGGATGTGTGTGTGTAAGAATAACACCAGCAAAGAGAGAAGCATGTTGGTAAAATCCTAATAAAAATAGTGTTGCCAAGACTGGAACAAAGACTCTTTTGTGTTTTTGAATAGAGGAGCTAAAAAATAAGAATCTAAAACAATAATTATTTTCCCTCGGAAATTAGAAACCCTGCAAATGAAGCATAATTCTAAAAATGCAGGAGTTACAAAAATAATCAGACTTAACACTCAAAAATACATCTTTAGCAGTTTCCAGGAAAGGAACAAAATATTTTAATACTTGATATACCTATCTGAGGAGACATAAACCAGTGGGAAAGTTTAGATCTCCTTAAGAATATTGGTTTCCTGGGATTTTCTTTGTCACTTTGTTTTGTTAAAGCACACAATGTCATTTATGACAATCTAAATTTAGGAAAAGTGACAGGGAAATAGTATTTATCCTTAAAAATGAAAACTTTCTATATCTTGAATTTTAAAAATTTCAATTTTGACTTTGGGTATAGAAACATATTTCAATACTCTTCTATTGTTTTCTTTCCAAAACATCTTTCTCTTTTAAAAAATATTTTATGTCACCTATTGCCTATAGAATCTTAGCATTCAAAGCTCTCCACAGTGTGGCCGTAATCTATTTTCCCAGTCTTATCTCCCATCATTCTGTCCCTTACCATACTCCGGCTCATGCCACATTAGACTACAACTTAATCTTCAAACAAGCTTCCTGTTCCCTTTACTGCATAATGTTGACTCTTCTGCCTGTGTTGCTCTTCTCCTACTTCACTGCCAAGTAAAACACTGGTCATAGATCAAGATTCAGCTCAGATTGCTTCTATTATACTAGAGCAAGTTCTTAAACGATTTCCCTGCAGCCCATCTTGCTTATCACTTCTAAGCCAATCTTATTAAAACTATTGTTTTATCCTCTTATTATCAGCTACCAACTGGGGCTTCTAGTTCAAGATGGTAAACTAAACAATTATGTTACAGATGTGGGAAATACAGCATTCCTAAATACTTCAACATGTGACTCTTAAGCATGAGGACATTCTCTTACATTATGACAATAAAATTATCACACATGAAATTTAACATTGATACAATATTATTATCTTATAGTTTATATTCAAATTTCCCCAACTGTCCTGATAATATTCTTTATAGCTCTGTGTATGTGTTTATGTGTGTGTGTGTGTGTGTGTGTGTGTGTGTGTGTGTGAGAGAGAGAGAGAGAGAGAGAGAGATCCAGGATCCAATCAGGTATCACATGTTAGTTGACATGTTTCTTTATTCTCATTTAATAAAGAACAATTCCCTAGCCTTTCACTAGTCTTTCACGACATTACCATTCTTGAAGAATCCAGGCCAATTGTATTATAGACTATCCTTTAATTTGGGTTTATTTTATTGTCTTCTCATGCTTGCACTCAGGTTATTTTGGAGGGGCGTCAAGAATACTATATAGGAATTGTTGTGTCCTCCTCTGTACTAACTTATCTGTAGGCAAACAATGTCAGTTGGCCCCATTTTGGGTGATATAATTTTGATCACTTGGTTTGCTCATTTTTAGATTTTTTTCATTGTAAAAGTATTTTCTTCCCTTTTTATACATAATCTGTGAGTGATTCTTTGAGGCTGCGAATCTCATGTTCTCAACGATCTTAAACCTAATGTTTTAGTGTACATTGACTTGTTGCATAAATCAATTATTGCTTAAAAGTTTGCAAAATGATGATGTCCTAAGTTTATCATTCTTTCTGCATTTATTACTTGGCTTTCTGTCATGATCTCCTTTAAATTTTTAAAAAGTTATCAGTATGGACTCATGGATTCTTTTTTATTCAATATGTTATAGACTATTATTATTAATTTTGATTTCAAATTTTCCTGAATTTGACCAGTGGGAGCCCCTACAAGCTGGCTCAGGTATCCATTTGCCCTGGTCCCATCAATTTATGAGTACTTCATTACTTTAGGCACAAGAAAATGTTCCAGATTCAGTTTTTACTTTCCTTGCCCCAGCCCTAGAATTAGCCACTTCTTCAAGGAATGTTGTTTCCACTGAGTGGGGAATAGTTTTAAGAAACCAATATCTGGGCATTAACTGTGTTCGCTGTCATTGGAATGAGGTATCAGTATTAACATATACAGTATGAACGTATATAGTATGAATATGCTAATATTAATAATAGTATTGGAGGTATCATAATAAATAAATAAATACCCACACAGACCCACAATACACAATATGTACATACGGATACCTCTAACTCTAACCCAATACCACACAACATGTTTTTTTTTTCTTTTCTTCTGTGGTCCTAATCTGCATGAAGATTAGCTAAGGTCCCACTAAAGAAGTGATATTTGAAATGAAATCAGAATAATATTTAGAAGCCAGCCACGCAAAACTCTAGAAGCAGATCATTAAAAGCAGAGGGAAAAACACAAAGGCCTTAGGCAGAAATAAGTGTGATATATTTGAGAAGCAGAATAGCCAGAGTGGCTGGAACATACTGAGCTACAGGAAGGTGGTTTGAAATGAAGTCAGTGAGGTAGGCAGTAATAGTTGCTTCATATAAAGCTGTAAAAGATATGGTAAGGAGTTGGGAATTAATTTCAGCACAATAGAAAGACACCGAAAGTTTTCGAGAAGGTGATTGCGATAATCCGATTTATGTTTCAAAATATTACTCTGGATGTTGTATAGAGAATAAATTGTTCAAGGACAAGGGTAATCAAGCAGGGAGATATTTATAAGACTTGCAGTAATGTAGGCAAGATGAAATGATGAATTAGAGTAGCAACAGATGAGATAGACGAGAATATCTTGAGATAAACTTTGAAGGTAGAACTAATTGGACTAATTCTGTATTCTCAAATGGTTATTATACATCTACTATGTGCTATGCATTGTGCTAAGTCCTGGGGATAGAAACACTAAAAAGAGATAAGCCCTACTTTTAATGAGCTCATAATTGAGCAGTGGGGATAGATACACAAATAAATTGTTTGTATGTGTGATAAGAGATCAATTTTAGTTCTAGAACCTGAAGCCATACAAGGGTACACTTTATAAATGTCATGGGACTGTTGTACATGTTCAATAAAGTGACAGCTGTGCAATACCACTTAGTATCTCAAATCAGGAACATACCTTTGAATTGCCTAAATACAATCTGTAGAATTAAAAACAAAATAATAAGCCATCCACAGTTATATTGTCAAATAAAAGTTTTATACTTACGACTTGATACAACAGTAAATATCTAGAATGGGATATTGAAAGTGATTTCAGATTCTCATCCTGTTGTACTCTATTGGGAAGGTTTCTTGAGTAGTAGGTGACTGGCCAAAGGTGGGTACAACCAGGACCAGAATAGCAAGTAAAGTTCTACCACAGTTTCTGTAGTTTTCACTTTTTTGTCTTTGTCAGTTAAAAATGAACAGCGGGAATTAAATATTTATATTTACATATACACAAGGTATGCTGTGAAAACATATTTGCTTACAAACATAAAAATACTTGTTAACTAGTTTGATAAGAAAATAATCTATAAAAGTATATAGCAAAAATATTAATAATCTCTGACCTTGGAAAGATCAATTCCATATTTAAATTACAAACAAAACCAGTTTTGGGTTTTTTGAATTCCTTATCTAGAAATGGTGAAAAGAAAGGCAGAAAAAATTATTTTTAGTCTCAACATGGCTGTGAAAAGATTAAATTAAAAAACCAAGAACGGGACTCCCCTGGTGGCGCAGTGGTTAAGAATACGCCTGCTAATGCAGGGGACACAGGTTTGATCCCTAGTCCGGGAAGATTCCACATGTCGCAGAGCAACTAAGCCCGTGTGCCACAACTACTGAAGCCCGTGTACCACAACTACTGAAGCCTGTGCACCTAGAGCCCGTGGTCTGCAACAAGAGAAGCCACCGCAATGAGAAGCCCGCGCACCGCAATGAAGAGTGGCCCCTGCTCGTCCCAACTAGAGAAAGCCGGTGTACAGCAACTAAGACCCAATGCAGCCAAAAATAAATAAATAAATTTATTAAAAAAAAAACAAGAACATTGAAACACCTAAGTCCAGAATGAGTCCAAATACTTGACCACACAGAATATTGTCATCTTTAGGAGTAGGAGTAATAATAAAGGCTTTATAAGCAGTTTTTCATCTGCAAATACAGTAGACATTTTGGTATTTTGGCCACTGGCAAACAAAGGCTGTAGCATCAGTAAAGTTTTGAGTTGCCTCACTTTTGTGGTTTCAATTCAGTGTATTTAAGGTTAACTAAAGTTGACATCAAAACTTTCAGACAGGCAAAAATTCATATTTTATTTTTTTATTGGGGTATGGTTGTTTTCCAGTGTTGTGTTAGTTTCTACTGTACAGGGAAGTGGAGTTCCCTGTGCTATACAGCAGGTTCTTGTTAGTTATCTATTTTATACATATTAGTGTATATATGTCAACCCCGGTCTCCCAATTCATCCCACTTCCCCACTTTCCCCACTTAGTGTCCATATGTTTGTTCTCTACATCTGTGTCTCTATTTCTGCCTTGCAAACCGGTTCACCTGTACCATTTTTCTAGATTCCACATATATGCGTTAATATACGATATTTGTTTTTCTCTTTCTGGCTTACAAAAATTCACATTTTAAATAAACTCCCTATGATTCTATTTAGAATAACAGTAGGCAATGATTTTAGAAGATAAAAGTTATTTCACAACCTATGACTTCAGCTTGGCAAACAGCTTAGGTTCCAAAACTGATCCATTTCTACTAAAATAAAAGCCTTTACAAAAGAATATGTTTGTGTATATAGATACATATTTAAAAGGAATCAGATAATTTTTAAAATATTATATATATATATATTTATTTATTTTAATCAAGTTATATATGACATACAATAATATATTAGTTTCAGGTATAAAACAGTGATTCAATATTTTTATACATTATGAAATAATCACCACAATAAGCCCAGTTACCATCTGTCACCATGCAAAGTTGTTACAATATTATTACCTATATTCCCTATGTGTACATTACATACTGTGACTTATTTATTTTATAGCTGGAATTTTGTACCTCTTAATCTCCTTCACCTATTTCACCCATCCTTCCACCCCCTTCCCCTCTGGCAACCACCAGTTTTTCCTCTGTATCTATGAGTCTGTTTCTGTTTTGTTTTGTTTGTTCATCTGTTTCATTTTTTAGATTCCACATATGAGTGAAATCATACAGTATCTGTCTTTCTCTGACTTATTTCACTAAACATAATACCCTCTAGGTCCATCCATATTGTCACAAATGGCAAGATTTCATTCTTTTTTATGGCTGAGTAGTATTCCATTACATATATATATATATATATATATATATATATATATATGCATGCCATATCTTTTTTACCTATTCATCTATTGATGGGCACTTAAGTTGCTTCTATATCTTCGCTATTGTAAATAATGCTGCAATGAACACTGCAGTGCATGTATCTTTTTGAATTGGCGTTTTTGTTTTCTTCAGATATATACCCAGGAGTGGAATTGCTGGATCACATGGTAGTTCTTTTCTTCGTTTTTTGAGAATCCTCCACTCTGTTTTCCATAGTGGTTACTCCAAGTTACACTCCTACCAACCTTGCATGAGGGTGCCCTTTTCTCCACATCCTCACCAACACTTGTTGTTTCTTGTCCTTTTGATAACAGCCATTCTGATAGGTGTGAGGTGGTATCTCATTGTGGTTTTGATTTGCATTTCCTGGATGATTAGTTATGTTTACCACCTTTTCAGGTGCTTGTTGGCCTTCTGTATGTCTCCTTTGAAAAATGCCTATTCAGGTCTTCTGCCCATTTTTTAATCAAATTGTTTGGGCTTTTTTGATATTGAGTTGCATGAGCTCTTTGCATATCAACCCCTTATGGGACATATCTTTTGAAAATATCTTCTCCCATTCATTAGGTTGCCTTTTCACTTTGTTGGTGGTTTCCTTTGATATGCAAAAGCTTTTTCGTTTGATGTTGTCCCACTTGTTTATTTTTGCTTTTGTTTCCCTTGCCTAAGGAGACATATCCAAAAAAAATATTGCTAAGACTGATGTCAAAGAGTGTACCATCTATATTTTTTTCTAGGACTTTTATGGTTTCAGGTCTTACGTTTAAGTCTTCAATTCATTTGAGTTCATTTTTGTATATGGAATCAGGTAATTTTTGAAGCATCCTTAGTGTTTCCTTTAAATCTGTCTTGAAATGACCATAAGCTTAGCTTCATGGAAAGGATTAACCAGCTTCTTGGTCTAAGGCTACCAGGATCATTTGTCTAAGGCTAGAAAGTTACCAACATGATGTAAACTGTAGGGAGAGAAGGAGAAGATGCAGGCTTTTCCTGGCAGTTGGTAGCTAAAACTCAAATAATTCTTAGAAAATGACATGATGGCAGCTTTTCTTGTCTTTTTCTTTCCTCGTTGGTGAAGAAAGACATTCCCACTCTTGAAATTTCCTTATAACCCAGACAAGTTCATGGAAAGCTTGATCTACGTTCATCCTAATCTTTGCTGACACCTCCACAGTATGTTACCTTAAGTTGTGGGCTGCTATTCTTCCTATGTTACCTGTCTATGATGATCCAGGTCTGCTTTATTACCAATTAAAATCGTTGGAACTCATCATGATCCTTTACTCTGAGAGTCTGTCTTTGAAACTTACAGATTTCTTCAAAACTGCCTCTATGCATGTCTGAAAAGAGCAATAGGAAACCCTCATCAGTTCTCAGGAACTGTTCTCTTATAGCTCCAAACTTCTTGTCCTATTGTATCCAGAACATCTAGCTGGGCTGCTCTGTCATCTATCACACATACACAAAGCAGATGGTTGGCTCACAATCTGTTACAAAATAGGACTGTATGAATTGGATGGGGAGCGCCAACTTGCCCAAGCCACCCCACCAACCACCACCAACTGGTACTTCTGGCCAGAGCCGTTAGGTCAGTGGGCCACCGCCACCAGGATGCCCAGAGTCCAGCCTGGCCACTGAGCTGCCGCCTGACCTAGGTCTAGCTCTGGAGACATGTGTGGCCCGCAGGCATCCAGGGTCTGGTGACATCGCAGCACTCCTGGGGCTGGCCGGTCAGGCCCAAGGGGCGGAGAAGTGGGGTGACCTCAGGGGCCAGGAGCGTCAGAGGCCAGGGTCTCGCTCCTCTACACCTCTCTGTAGCACCTGCCCACAACTAATTTTAATATATGTGTGATGAACAGATAATAATAGAGTTAACAATAATAACAACAACTGAATTCAGTACTAGATAAAATGTCGGTACAAAGGAAGAAGGAATTGACTGTACCAGGTTCAGGGAGTGGTTATTGAAGTCTTCATAAAGGATACAGAGAGCTGTCCCTTTCTTTTTCCCATTGAGATATAATTGACATATTACATTGTGTAATATTAAGGTGTACAACATGTTGACTTGATACACTTCTATATTGCAAAATGATTACCACCATGGCATTAGCTAATACCTCTGTCATCTCACATACTACCATTTCTTTTTTTTTTAAATTTATTTATTTTTGGCTGTGTTGGGTCTTCGTTGCTGCACACGGGCTTTCTCTCCTTGCGGGGAGTGGGGGCTACTCTTTGTTGCGGTGCGCGGGCTTCTCATTGCTGTGGCTTTTCCTGTTGTGGAGCTTGGGCTCTAGGTGCACAGGCTTCAGTAGTTGTGGCACTTGGATTTCAGTAGTTGTGACTCGCAGGCTCTAGAGTGCAGGCTCAGTAGTTGTGGCGCACTGGCTTAGTTGCTCCGTGGTATGTGGGATCTTCCCAGACCAGGTATCGAACCCGTGTCCCCTGCATTGGCAGGCGGGTTCTTAACCACTGAGCCACCAGGGGAGTCTCTACCATTTCTTTTTTATGGTGAGAATGTTGACGATCTCTCTTAGCAACTTTCAAGTATATAATACAAATTATTAACTATAATCACCATGCTGTACATTAGATCCCCAAAACTTATTCTTCTTGTAACTGGAAGTTTTTACCCTCTGACCACAGAGAGCTATCTTTTAAAGGCTAAAGGAGTGGGGAGTAAAATAAGCATAGGTGCATGAAACAGCCTGATGAATTCCAGGACTGCTTAGCATGACAGGAACCTAGAGTTTAAGAATGGGATTAGTGTCAGGTGGAAGCAATTGAGGGGTTTTAAGTTAGGAGAGATAATGTTAGATTTGCATTTATGAAATATCACTCTGGCTTTATAAGGAAGAAGATAGATTTGAGGAATGCAAAACCAGAGTTAGGAGGGACTTACACTTTTAGCCATGAGGTAGTAACAAGGACTAGATTTACCTTTCCACTTAACTAGAAAACCAGACAAAATATGTGAAACAATGTTTCAGACATTGGGCAACAGGCCTTGCAAGACTGTGAACCCTGAGAAATGGGAAATTAATGAAGCAAACCCCTTGATTGCCTCAACTTATTCCCTGGAGGAAGTTTCTACACTGCAGTGGAGGGAAGGGAAATTCAGAGTCTGGTGGTCTTGCTGAGTTAAGGAGATAGATACTGGAGTTTTGGGAGGTGAAGGCAGCTATTATTAGCCAAGCAGAGTGCCAGAGAGGAGGGAACTGCACAAAGAAAGAACTTTGGTGATCTGCAGAGGGTTCCCCCTGAGTCCTTTTGATGAGCATTAATTTGTGAATGCAAATGAGGATACTATCTGAGGCTGGGGAAAGTCTGTGAGAAAGCAGTAGGCCAAACAATTCCCACATTCACCTAGGGCTGGGGATATTTTGTGTGCAAAGCTGGAGTGGGGAGGCATCATAATACACAAGGCATCAGATGAGTTCTCAGAAGAGGAATGTCTTAGTTGTGGAGCTTTATTAGGACTAGAGTAAAGGCTCATCTGGATGCAACCTAACAAATCTTTTTTTTTTTTTTTTTGAGAAAGTATCAATATTTGTTTACTCTGGGAATTCAAATATGACTTTTATTATAATTTTTATGGTACTTTTCTGTATTTTAAAATACAAAAACAAGCAAACCAGATAAGATTGTTTTTCCCAAAGAACACAAGTTTGTTATCTTTTTTATTTTTTTAAATCTATAGGCTGCTGATGAAGATAGTATCATGATATTCAATGAGCATCTAACAGTTTCTTGAAGCCATAGAATTTAATGGAACAGCTTTGGGAGATGTTTTGTTTTGTTTTCAGCTTTATTGAATTGAATATATTATATATAATATATATATAATATACATGTAATATATAGTATATATCATATTCAAATATAATAGAATATATTATAATTGAATAATTATTGACTATAATTATTGAAAACAATTTTATTATAATAAAATTGCATGTATTTAACAAACAGCTTATGGAGCTCAATATCAAAAAAACAAGCACTCCCAATTAAAAAATGGGCAGAAGACCTAAATAGACATTTCACCAAAGAAGACATACAGATGGCCAAGAGGCACATGAAAAGATGCTCAACATCACTAATTATTAGAGAAATGAAAATCAAAACTCCAATGAGGTATCACCTAACACCGGTCAGAATGGCCATTATCAAAAAATCTAGAAACAATAAATGCTGGAAAGGGTGTGGTGAAAAGGGAACCCTCCTGCACTGTTGGTGGGAATGTAAATTGATACAACCACTATGGAGAACAGTATGGAGGTTCCTTAAAAAATTAAAAGTAGAACTACCATATGACCCAGCAATCCCACTACTGGGCATATACCCTGAGAAAACCATAATTCAAAAAGAGAGACATGTACCACAGTGTTCATTGCAGCACTATTTACAATAGCCAGGACATGGAAACAACCTAAATGTCCATCGACAGATGAATGGATAAAGTAGATGTGGCACATATATACAATGGAATATTACTCAGCCATAAAAAGAAACGAAACTGAGTTATTTGCAGGGAGATGGATGGACCTAGAGTCTGTCATACAGAGTGAAGTAAGTCAGAAAGAGAAAAACAAATACCATATGCTAACACATATATATGGAATCTAAAAAAAAAAAAACTGATATTGATGAACCTAGTGGCAGGGCAGGAATAAAGACGTAGACATAGAGAATGGACTTGAGGGCACAGGGTGGGGAGGGGGAAGCTGGGTTGAAGTGAGAGTAGCATCGACATATATACACTACCAAATGTAAAATAGCTAGTGGGAAGCAGCAGCATAGCACAGGGAGATCAGCTCGGTGCTTTGTGACCACCTAGAGGGGTGGGATAGGGAGGGTGGGAGGGAGGCTCCAGAGGGAGGGTATATGGGGATATACGTATGCATATGGCTGATTCACTTTGTTGTACAACAGAAACTAACACAGTATTGTGAAGCAATTATACTCCAATAAAGATCTATTAGAAAACTGTATGTATTTAAAGTGTATATGATAGATTTGACATATAAATATTGATACATTGTGAAATATTTACCACAATTAATTTAATCAACATGTCCATCACCTTAATAGTTACCCTTTTTTGAGTGTGTATGGTGAGAAAGCTTAAGATCTTCTCTCTTAGCAAATTTCAAGTATACAATACAGTATTATTAACTATAGTCACCATGCTGTACATTAGATTTTTAGAGCTTATTCACCTTATAACTGAAAGTTTGTACCCTTTGACCAACATCTTGCCATTTCCCCAATCCTTGGCAACTGTCATTCTACTCTCTCTTTCTATAAATGTGACTTTTTTTCTTTAGAGTCCAAGTATAAGTGATACCACATAGTAATTGGATTTCTCTACCTGGCTTATTTCACTTAGCATAATGGCCTCCAGGTTCATCCATGTTGTGGCAAATAGCGAGATTTTCTTATTTTTTGTAACTGAATAATATTCCATTACTGTGTGTGTGTGTGTGTGTATATATGTATATATACACCATATTTTCTTTGTCCATTCATTCATTAATGGGTATTTAGGTTGTTTCCATATCTTGGCTATTGTAAATAATGCTGCAATGAACATGGAAGCACAGATAGCTCTTCAAGACATTTATTTTTGGATATATATCCAGAATTGGGATTGTTAGATTATGTGGTAGTTCTATTTTTAATTTTTTGAGGAAACTACATGTTGTTTTCCATAATGGCTGTAATAATTTACATTATTATGACTCCACCAACAGTGCACGAGTTCTCTATTCTCCATATCTTCACCAACATTTGTTTTGTGCTGTCTTTTTGATAATAGCCCTTCTAACAGGAGTGAGGTGATATCCCACTGTGGTTTTCACTTGCATTTTCCTGATGATTAGTGATGCTGAGCATCTTTTCATGTACCATTGGCCATTTGTGTGTCTTCTTTGGAAAAATGCCTATTCAGATCCTTTGCTAATTTTTAAATTCTGCTTATTTGTTTTTTGCTATTGAGTTATATGAGTTCCTTATATATATTTAGATATTTGTCTCTTATTAGATATATGGTTTGCAAATATTTTCTCCCATTCCACAGGTTGCCTTTTCATTTTGTTATTGGTTTCTTTTGCTGTGCAAAATCCTTTTCGTTTGATGTAGTGTCACTTGTTTGCTTTTGCTTTTGTTGCCTGTGCTTTTGGTGTCAAATACAAAATACCATTGCCGAGACCAACATCAAGGAATTTTTTCCCTGTGTTTTCTTCTAGGAATTTTGACAGTTTCCAGTCTTACATTAAGTCTTTAATCTTTGTGAGTGGTGTAAGATAGAGGTCTGGTTTCATTCTTTTGCATGTGAATATCCAGTTTTCCCAACACTATTCATTAAAGAGACTATCCTTTCCCCATTGTATGTTCTTTGTGCCCTTGTCAATGATTAGTTGGTGGGCTCATTTGTGGCTTCTCTATTTATTTCCATTGTTCTAAGTGTCTGTTTTTATGCCAGTACCATAGTGTCTTGATTACTATAGCTTTGTAATATAATTTGACATCAGGAAGTGTGATACCTCCCCCTTTGTTTTTCTTTCTTAAGATTGCTTTGGCTATTTAGTCTTTTGTGGTTCCATATAAATTTTAGGGTTTTTTTTCTGTGTCTGTGAAAAATGCCATTGGAATTTTAATAAAGATTACATTGAATCTGTAGATCACTTTGGGGAACATGGGTGTTTTATTGATATTAATTTTTCCAATCCATTTGTGTCTTGTTCAGTTTTTTTCATAAGTATTTTACAGTTTTCAGTGTACAAGACTTTCACCTCCTTGGTTATGTTTATTCCTAAGTATTTTATTGTCTTTAATGTGACTGTAAATGGAACTGCTTTCTTAATGTCTCTTTCAGATAGTTTATCATTAGCATATCAAAATGCAAGTGATTTTTGTATGTTGATTTTGTATCCTGCAACTTTACTGAATCTGTTTATTAGTTCTAACAGTTTTTTTGGTAGAGTCTTTAGGGTTTTCTATATGTAATATCATGTCATCTACAAATAGAGACAATTTCACTCTTCCTTTCCCATTTGGATAACTTTATTTCTTTTCCTTGCCTAATTTCTCTGGCCAGGACTTCTAGATCTATGTTGAATAAAAGTGGTGAGAGTGGGCATCATTGTGTTATTCCTGATCTTACAGTAAAAGCTTTCAGCTTTTCACCATTGAGTATGATGTTAGCTGTGAGCTTGTAGTATATGATCTTTATTATGTTGAGGTACATTCCCTCAATACTCACTTTGGTGACAGTTTTTATCATGAATGGATGTTGAATTTTATCAGATGCTTTTTCTGCATCGGATCATATGATTTTTATCCTTAATTTTGTTAATATGATGTATCACGTTTACTGATTTGTGGATATTGAGCCATCTTTGCATCCCCAGAATAAATTCCACTTGATTATGGTTTATGATTATTTTAATGTATTGTTGAATTTGGTTGGCTAATATTTTGCTGAGGATTTTTGCATCTACGTGCATCAGGGATGTTGGTCTGTAATTTTCTTTTCTTGTAATATCCTTGTCTGGCTTTGGTATCAGGGTGATGCTGGCCTTGCAAGTTGAGTATGGAAGTGTTCCATCTACTTTAAATTTTTGGAAGAGTTTGAGAAGGATTGGCATTAATTTCTCTGTAAATATTTTGTACAATTTACCAGGTATACCAACTTGTCCTGGACTTTTCCTTTTTGGGAGATTTTTGATTACTAATTTAATCTTTTTACTAGTTATAGGTCTATTCATACTTTCTATTTCTTCATGATTCAGTCTTTTCAAAAATTAAATAAAATTTTATTTTATTTAAAAATTTTTATTGAGGTATAGTTGATTTATAATATTATTATATTAGTTTCAGGTGTACAACATAGTGATTCAAAATTTTTATCTACTTGATGTTGGCAGGTTATATTTCTAGGAATTTATCTATTTCTGTTAGGTTGTCCAATTTGTTGTCATATAATTGTTCATAATGGTCTTTTATGCTCCTTTGTATTTCTGCAGTATCAGTTGTAATGTCTTCTCTTTCATTTCTGATTTTATTGATTTGAATCTTCTCTTTTTTCTTAGTTAGTCAAGCTGAAAGTTTGTCAGTTTTCTTTGTTTTTCTTTAAAACAGCTCAGTTTCATTGATTTTTTTTCCTACTATTTTTCTGGTCCATATATTGATACTTTTTCTGCTCTGATCTTTGTTATTTTCTTTCTTCTGCTATCTTTGGCCTTAGTTTGTTCTTTTTCTAGTTCCTTGAGGTGTAAAATTAGTTAAATAAACTAAAATATGTATTCCTCTGATGATGGATGGATAATTTCAAATGACATCTTTGAATTTACAGATTTTTTTGTTCAGCTTGATTAAGTCTATTGTTGATGCTCTCTATCACATTTTTTATTTTATTCATTCCTTTCTTCAGCTGCAGAATTTAAAAAATAATTTCTCTTTCTTTGCTAAACCTCCTACTTTGTTCACATACTGTTTTCCTGATTTCATTGAGTTGTGTGTTCTCTTGTAGCTGAATTTCCTTAAAACAATTATTTTGAGGGACTTCCCTGGAGGTCCAGTGGTTAAGACTCCATTCTTCCACCTCAGGGGGCACAGGTTTGATCCCTGGTCAGGGAATTAAGATTCCACATGCCATGCAGCTTGGTCAAAAAACAAAAATATACAATTATTTTGAATTCTTTGCCAGGCAAGTTGTTGATCTCCATTTCTTTGGGGCTGGTTACTAGAAAATTATTGTGTTCCTTTGGTGGTATACTATTTCTTTGATTTTTTCATATTTCTTGAAGTCTTGCATTGTTTTCTTCACATTTGAAGAAGTCAGCTCTTCCAATATTTACTGACTGGCTTCAGGAGAGAGATACCGTCATTTGTTAGTCCAGCAAGGAATTCTGAGGCTTTTACAGATCTTTTCTATGGATGTGCCCAGTCTACACTTCTTGTTCTCTCTTACGGGAGAATTCTTAAGATTCCATGCCTTTTCTCAATCCTGCGAAGATAGGCTGGGTGCTGAGAGCCTCCTTTTTTTCCCCCTTGGGCAGTTCCCTGAAATACTCAAGTTTATGAGCATTCTCCCAGTCCCACAGAGTTGGGATCACTTTCTGTGCTTGTTTGCTAGACATCTGCAAAGGCTAGCTCTCACTGTCCATAGGAGCTCGTGCTGGGAACCAGCCATGGGGAGGTCGTGAGTATAGGGGAGATGCACAGAGTTGAGGGTTCTCATGAGCCAGTTAAGATAAGGCATTCCCAGCGTCTCATGGTTGGCCTTTTAGATAGAATCCACAGATCAGTTGGTAGGAAGAAGGGTGAAGCTGTTAGTTGTGTCCCTTTGATATATTCCAAGTACATCAAAGGGACACAACCGTGTCCCTGTGCTCCCCGCCTCTCCCAATCGCACAGCCTTGCAGATCACCTCAGTAATTTGAGTTAGGCGAGAAAGAAGTGGACCTCTTGGGCAGCATCCAGCACAGCTGGGAGAGGCAGGCACTCACTCACATGCTCTCCCTTTCTCCTGCGGGAAAAATCACAGGCTGTGGGGGTCTTCCTGGCACCAAGTCCTGCCACCTTGAGGTAGAGGTGACATGGGCAAAGTGAAACTCTTTCTCTAAGCCTCTTCAATATATTTGTTTTCAGATTTTTTTTCTTCGATGGTGTTTTGGAACTTCTCCTCTGGATTCCTGGACTCTCACATATGTGCCTTCATCTGTGGGTGATTGCTTAAATTGATGTGGAGCTCCAAATCTGCATATAAATGCCCCTGCAATCCAGGGCTCAATATTTTTTAAAATTTATTTTTATTTATTTAAAATTTTTTCCAGTTTTATTGAGATGTAATTGACATATTAGTTTAAGGTGTACAGCATAATGATTTCATACATGTATGTATTGCAAAACGGTTGCCACAATAAGTAGCATCCATCAGCACACGGTGTTGCAGTTTTTTTTTCTTGTGATGAGAACTTTTAAGGTCTACTCTCTTAGCAACATTCAAATATATAATACAGTGTTGTTAACTAAAGTCACCATATTGTACACTATATCCCAGAAATTATTTATAAGTGGAAGTTTGTACCTTTTGACCAACTTCACCCATTTCCTCCACCCCTCATCCCTAGCCTCTGGCAACCACTAATCTGTCCTTGGTTTCTATGAGTTTTGTTTTTTGAAATTCCACATATAAGTGAGATCATACAGTATTTGTCTTTCTCTGACTTATTTCTCTTAGCGTGATGCTCTTGAGGTCCATCTATGTTGTCACAAATGGCAAGATGCCCACTATATAGTCCTATACACTATTCCATTGTGTATATATAACAAAGTTTCCTTTTCCATTCATCTGTTGATGGACACTTGTTTCCATGTCTTAGCTATTGTAAATAACGCTCCAATGAATATGAGGATGCAAATACCTCTTTGAGATAGTGTTTTCATTTCCTTTGGATATGTACCCAGAAGAATTGCTGGACCACATGGTAGTTCTACTTTTAATTTTTTGAGGAATCCCCATACTGTTTTCCATAATGGCTGCACCAATTTACATTCCCTCCAACAGTGCACAAGTGTTCCTTTTTCTCCACATCCTTGCTAACACGTATTATCTCTTGTTTTTTTGATGACAACCATTCTAAAAGGTGTGAGGTAACATCTCATTGTGGTTTTGATTTCAGTTTCTCTGATGTTTAGTTATACTGAGGAACTTTTCATGTGCCTGTTGGCCATTTGTATGTCTTCTTTGGGAAAATATCTGTTCTGGTCCTCTGCCACGGCTCGCTCTTGAACTGTTACATAGGTGAAAATCCAAGTTATCCAGGGGCAAAACAAGAGCTGAAAGAGCCAAACAGACACTTCAGCTGTTGTCTCCACAGTGGAGACAGATTTAACCTATAAAGACTAACTTGATCTGAATAAGAGGAAAAGCTCTAGCTCGATAAATAGGTCTAACTTGAATCACTACAATATAATTGAGTGGTGGCTCCTCAACCACATGCCAGATATAAGCTTGTTCTCAGACCCAGAGCCCTTTGGATAAAAGGTGGCCTTTGACGAAGGACCCTGCTGCTCTGCTAAAAATTGACACTGTAAGTCTTCCTCCTAGGCTTCCCCCGCAAATATTTGCAACCATTTGCCAGTGTGATGGTGCATTAGGCTAAGGGAAATAACCAGATTTTAAAAATGGATTACTAGATAATTGTTGTGAACTGACACTAATTACTGAAGTTCTAAAACATCCCAGTAGTCCAGTAGTCAAATAGGGGTTTATGGAGCTCAGGTCACTAATGTAGTTGTGGTTTGGGTCCATCTCAATGGCTCCAGTAAATTCCAAACCAAACCCATGGTTCTCTCTCCAGTTCCAGAAAGCATAATTGGAATAGACATACTTAACAAAATCTCCATATAGGTTCTCTAACCCATGGAATGAGAGCTATTATGGTAGCAAAAGCCAAGTGGAAGGCACTAGAAGTGCTTCCCCATACCAAAATAATAAACCAAAAGCAATACCACATAGAGACATTGGAGAGATTAATGTTGCTTGAAGGATGCAGGGATGGTGATTCTTGCCACATCTTCTTTCAGCTTGCCTATTTGGCCTGTGCAGAAGACAGATAGATCCTAGAAAATGAAAGTGGATTGTTCCAAACGACTTATTCATGTAGTCCCTCTAATTACAGCTACTGTTTGGGTGTTGTTTCATTGCTGCAAAAAATCAACACTTTCCCTGCTATCTGCTATCTGGCATTCCTTTGGCAAATACTTCTTTCCCCCTTTAGTCCTGTTAATATGACCACACGATGCAGTTTTGTTTCATCTGGAAGGATCAGCACTACACCTTCACTGTTCCATCCCAGGGATATATTATTTTTCTAACCCCCTGTCATAATCTAGTCCAAATGGGTCTTGATCTTCTTCATTACACAAGAATGGACACCACAGGATATTTGTGGTACCATGCTGACTGGACATAGTGAGTAAGAATTAGTAACTATCCTAGATAATTTGATAAGATATATGCACGTCAGAGGGTGGAAATAAGTTCCACAAAATTCAAGGGCTTGTTGCCTCAGTAAATTCTAGGCATCCAGTGGTCTGGAGCATGTCCAGATGCTCCAAGATGAAAAACTAGTTGCTGCATTTGACTCCTCCAACCACTAAGAAAGAGGCACAATGGATATTGGAGGCAACATAAACCTCATTTGGGTGTGCTACTTTGACTCACTGAATAACTTGAAAGAGTTCCAATTCTGAGTATTGCCCAGAAGAATACAAGGCTCTGCAGCAGGTACAGGTTACCAAGTTAGTTGTTCTGTCCCTTGGGCCATATGGCCCAGCAGATCCATGTTATTTGAAGTGTCTGGCAGATAGGGATACTCTATGAAGACTTTAGCAGGCAAATATAGGTTGATCAGAGTTTATAGGATTCCAAACAAAGCTATGTTATCACCTGCCGATAATTATTCTCCTTTTGGAAGCACCACCTAGCTTGCCATTAGACTAGTAGAGACTTAACATGTGACCATGGCCACCAAGTTACCTTTGAGTTGAGCTGCTCACCATGAACTGGATGTTGTCTGATTCACTAATACATAAAGTTAGGCATACAGATCTGCACTAGATCAAAAATGGCATTAAAACATATAAAATTGAATTTGAGCAGATTCTGAAGGCACAAAGAAATTGTATGAGGAAATGGTTAATATACTTGTGGCTCTTACTGCTGCTGAATGGTCTTCTCTCTTTCAACATATATCTATGACTTGTCACCAATTGACTGAGGAAGAAAATCCTTGACCCTGGTTCACAGATAGTTCTGCATGATATGCCAGCATCAGCTAAAAATTCACAGCTGGGTACCATAGCCCTGCTCATGTATGGCTCTGATGGGCAGTAGTGAAAGACAGTCTTAGTAGGCATAACTCTGAGCAGTGACCTATCTGTATAGCCTGGAAGAACAAATGTTCAGAGTGTATAGATTTTCACTGATTCATTGGCAGTGGCTAATGATTTGGCTGGATGGTTGCAGACTTGTAAGGAGTACAAGGAGTCTAAGGAAGATATATGTAGGTAAATTTCTCTGAATGGGCACAGAATGTGAAGATAAATTTGAGTCCCTTGTAAATGGTCCCCAAAGGGCAATATCAGAAAAAGACGTTAATAATCAAGTGGACCAGATGATCTGTTCCATGGATGTTAGTCAGCTCTTCCAACAGCTACCCTTGTCCTTGCCCAATGGACTCGTGAATAAAATTGCCATGTTGGAAGGGATGAAAGTTACTCATGGGCTTAGGAACATGGACTTCCACTCACTAAGGCTGACATGAATACAGCCACTTCTGAGAGCCCCATCTGCCAACAGCAGAGACTAACCCTGATTTCCCGTTCCCTGGGGAGAGTATGAGTCAGCGACTTGGTAACAGGTTGATTACATCAGACCACTTCTACCAAGAGAAAGACATCACCTGTGTTCTCACTGGAATATACACTCACTTTGGATATGGATTTGCCTTTCTAGACCACCGTGCTTCTCCCATTACCACCATCCTTGGACTTCAGGGTACCTCATTCACCATCATGGTATCTGAAAGGATTGTTTCTGACCAGAAAATAATTTTACTTAACATCCAATGATGTATGTCAGTAGGGTCATGCTCATGGAATTAACTCTTCTTACCATTTTCCCCATTACCCAAAGCAAGAACCTGATAGAATGGTGTGGAGGTTGGTGGGGAGCACTTTTTGAAGACCCAGTTTTAGTGGCAATACTTTTCATGGCCCAGACAGATAATATCCTCCAGGATGTGGTATATGTTCAGGTACCAAGATATGGTGCTGTTTGTCTCTTGGCTAGGATTCTCAGGTCCAAGAGAGAAAGGGTGAAAATGAGAGTGACTCTTCTATTACTCCTGGTAATCTAGTAGTGAATACTTTACTTTCTGTCTCAGCTGTGACCATGTGACAAGTTACAAAAATGATGGTAGTAGTTACAGGCATTTCACTCCTACTTTGAAATGAATATATACCAGTTCTTTTTCTTTTCTTCCCCTATCTCATTCCCCTACTAGCACATGGGAATAGTGGCTAACCTTATATTTCATTATTTAGGTTACAGAATACCCATGGAGATCTGTCTCACTAGAAGAGAAACATCACTCAAAGATGGATAAAGTGACATAGGGGACTTTGTATCCTCCACTGGGGAGAGTGTTGTTGTATTGTTTATTATAGGAGGGATCTTGCATCATGGAACATAAGAACATGATTGCTATTTTGTTATACAGAAGTTTTAAATATTGTTAAAGTGTAAATGAATGCCAAACTGATGAGTGGACTGAGGTGGTTTGTACTCTGCTAACTCATTAAGCTAGAATTATGTTGCCCAGTATCATTTTCCCTGTATGATTCCGGGTTAGAGTTGGTCAAAAGAGGAAATCTGTGCAACATTTGGAAGGCAGAATTTAAGCAGAAGCCATTTCTCCGTGAAGGTCATCATGCTTAGATGTGGCAACAGCAGAGAGGACAGTGGGTTCCAAATTGCCCTCACTCTCCTCTGTCGTGTTTCCAGCCCTTCTTCCCAATGTCCAGCTTTTCCTCCTAACTGCTGACCCTATTGACAAACGATGGCCCCAGGGTCACCACCAGAGAGTTGGCAAAATACTGTCAAGGCAGTAGCTACTCGGAGGCACATCTTCCTGTAGATATTCTCACAAGCCTTTCCCCCACCCCGCTCCCCCGACTCTACAGTCTCACTGTGGCAGTTGGACAAGGTGGCTTCTCAGATTATCTGACTGGTGACTTCTCTGATGCTCCGGCTTCTCTCCTAAACTTACTTCACTTCCCCAGCTTCTCCTACAACATGTAAGATATAATTCCTGTAATAAATCCCTTTTCTCATACATGATAGTGGTTCATTTTCCCCCATCAAAACTTGACTGGTATGAATAGAGAACTTCCTGATGGACTTTGAGCCTGTTCTGTCTGTTCCTGAGGCCCAGTTACAACCTTGTGTTTCCTGTATTTAGTTGCTTAACCATTATTTGATTCTATTTACAAAATAAAAAATTTTTCCTAAGCTAATTTGCGTTGGTTTCCAGGTATTTGTGATTAAAAAAAAAAAAAAAACTGTAACCAACACTCTATGGCAATGTTAATTATGGATCTCTGGTATTTCTTCATGCCTGTGAGCAGAGACACAGACTGCCAAACTCTTTTTTTTTTTTTTTAATTTATTTTATTTATTTATTTACGGCTGTGTTGGGTCCTCGTTTCTGTGCGAGGGCTTTCTCTAGTTGTGGCAAGCGGGGGCCACTCTTCATCGCGGTGCGCGGGCCACTCACCACCGCGGCCTCTCTTGTTGCGGAGCACAGGCTCCAGACGCGCAGGCTCAGTAACTGTGGCTCATGGGCCCAGCTGCTCTGCGGCATGTGGGATCTTCCCAGACCAGGGCTCGAACCCGTGTCCCCTGCATTGGCAAGCAGACTCTCAACCACTGCACCACCAGGGAAGCCCCAGACTGCCAAACTCTTTTCAAGGATGTTTATGTAGCAAAGAGTCTTGGAATATATTGTGGCTTCCTAAGGTACAAAGGGCACGTATGCTTACTGCCCATTATAAAATATCTGTTTCCCTCACTCAGTGTTCCTTTCCCGTTATGCAATCCACTGTGCAGGTATTATTTGGGCCTCTTCCTACTGCCCCGTGGGAACTGGGGCTCAGGAAATGAGGCAAAAATGATGATACTTTGGCTATTGCTATTGCTATGACTGTCCTTTGTCGCTGACCTAAGAGACATGAAACTGTTGCAGGTTAACTTGTCAGCTGGTATGGATGGTGAAATCTCAGATCCTTCACAGTTCTTGAAAATAAGATTATTTTAGACTGGTGTAATTTCATATGAACTGCTCATTAGGCTTTTCGAATAGAACAATGTTTATACTTATGATACAAAGTAACATTTTAATAAACAAGTAAATGTATTAGGTTTTGAAGAAATAAACTCAGTTTATTCTATCACTACAGTGTAACAATTACTTTAAATGCATAGATCTCTTTATTTCTCATTTGTAATGACAAGAATTTGGTTAGGATGCTTTGCTTATAGTAACAGAAACAAAATTCTACTTTATGCAAAAAAGGTAATTTATTTAAAAATTACAAGGGTACCTTACCAAAGCTAAGAAAAACAGTTAAAAACAGGGCTCAGGGATGGTGGCTAGTAACAGAAATCAAATCTTGTTAGCTTAAGCAAAAAGGGGAATTTATAATTAGGATACAAGGTTGCCTTACTAAGCCAAGCGCGGGAAACGTGAAGGGCTGGAACAAGGGAATGGAGCACTGTTAGAAAGCCAGGAATCACATTCTCCTGATCTCTCATCTCTATTCTTCACTTTGCAAATATTTCACTGCTCTCTCACTGCAGATTTCCTGTTTTTTCTCTTTCTAAACCACAGGGTGGGACATGGCAACTCATAGCTACCTAATTTATGTTTTCTCTATTCCAGAGATTAGTCAGACCAAGGCTAGAATCTCTTGTCTTCAACCCCAAATTCCTAGGGAAGTTTTAGAATCTTACCAGATTTAGAGATGACTTTCTTCTCTGAGATAGTAAGATAGAAGTTGGTAGAACACCAAGAGACAGAGACCAATTCAAAATACTTTTTACCACTCCTTACAAACCTTGAGCTGAAATAGCTTATTTTGATTTAGGAATGGATATAGAGAGATGTTCTCACAACCCATGAGATGTTCTCACAACTATAACCAGTAGAAATGACCAGGTGCTTCAACAGAGAGAGGTGTTCTAATACTTTTTAATATTCCCCCTAGGAAGGAAGTGATCGGCCTGGATAATGCTACTACCATATTTGAGACAAGTTTCTTTTCATTTATTGTAATAGGCATTATTTATCTCTTGGGAAGATATGCACAGGTCCTGGTATGAGTATTTTAAGCACAAAAGGTAATATTATATTTTGTTAATTGTTTTTCCCAAGAAAAAGAAAAACAGAGACTAATTACATGAAGAGTATTTGTGAGAAAGAGATTAAAAGAGATTAATTACAGGGTGGGTGTCAGAAATCCCTCAGCGCCATAAATAGACATTTGACCAAGGGTCTCTCAAATTAGAGAGGAATTCTGGTTCATCTAGCTTGAGTCACATGTCTATGAACATAGCTGCTCACATCTTCATCACAGTGGGGTAAGGGTTGGAGGGCTATTCTGAGAAACAGACATGGGAAAGGGCAAAGAAAATTATTTTCTGTATTCTTCACAGTGTTCCAGGCTCCCCTAGAGGAGCAAAGTTATATTGCTTATGAAAGTCATGGCATAATAAGATTTAAATAGTAGGTGATTTATGTATTTAAAATTCAGAATAGCTGATGGAAGTATTCTGCCCAGCCTTACCCACATTGAAATAAAACTGAAAATGTCAAAGTATAAAGAAATGCTGCAAATGTTTTATTAAAAATGTACTTGTGCTGAAGATTTCTTAAAGTATTTCTCCTATGTGTTGAAATACATTCCTATTATTTATTATGTCCTTTGATGAGATACAAGGAGTTAAACTTAATGTTTATGATATTGCTCTAGTTCCTCCTGTAATTTTGTTTCTAGAAATAATTGGCAAGATAAGTAGGACCACTCTATGGTAAAGATCAAGAAAAGCAATATTAGCATGGACATGTTAAGAGACTCAGAAGCTGGTAATTCAGTTTTAACTTTACATGATTTCAGCGTACACAAAGTTTCAAAAGAAAAAAGTCATTCAATATTATGTTGAAGGTTTTGTATTTCAACCTCTGTATTTCTTCGTGTAAATATTCCCTTAATGTTGTCATCTTTTTGATCATCATAAAGTGTCATATTTAGTACATTTCCAGTACATTCTTCTAATGGAATGGTTGACAAGTATGAAAATACTTTCTCCATTACAGGCTCCCCGAGAAAAGGCATTGGAGGGCTCTTTTTCACTAGGGAATCATCAGAAAACCAGTCATCAGCTACTTCTATACTTTGGCTGTAATAAGAATCAGATGGTAACGTTGATAAGCTTAAGGTAACACTGCTGGGATTTGTTGCCGAGCTAGTCTCTGAGGGGTCACAGATGACTTTTTTTGTTGCAAGGCAGAATTCATCTTTAGAATAATCTTTAATTGCTGTAAAAAAAATTAGATTTACTATGAATATTACATATTTATGAGCCAAACCTTAATTATAAGGATAATATTACTTTCTAAAATTCAAACTCTCCTTAGGGTTTTAATGAACAGGATGATGCAACAGTGAAAATGTTAAGTTGCTATCATCATCCATACAATGTTAAATATGTAATGGGGAATCAGCAATATTTTCAAGATAATCAAGAGTACAAAAATCTATTCTAAATAAAATCAACCTGTTTTAACAGGAGAAGATTCTAAACAGGCTAGAAAGCTCAGTTCTGGAATGTCCCTTAAAATCAGAGATGGCAGACAGTTTCTTAACTATTTATAGCTAAATATTGTCTTATTTAAAAAATAAATTTTAAAATGCCTCCTTAAGCAGGTAGATTACAAAATGTTTGATCCACAGTGGGAAGGGCCTATGAGTTGGCTTTATACCAATTAAAGTAACAACTAACATTCATATAGTGCCTTACAATTTACAAAGCAGTTCGATATACTTCCAGATCTCATTTACCCTCTCAGTTATTCTTCAAGGTAGTTATTAGCCCTACTTCACAAAAGATATGACTGAGACTGAGATTTAAAGGAATGAGTCACCGGAATCAGATACAAAATGGACTTCAATCTAGATTTGTGTTACTCTAAGTCCCATGCTTCTCCCACTACATTATTTATGCTGCACAGTTGTAAATAAAAAATGTTAAGTTTTAGAAAAGATCACATTTACACAATATCCTAAAATATCTTTTATAATATTTTACATATTAATTTTTGATATGAATATATAACATTAATTGTTAAAGCTGTTTTAAATACCTTATTACATTTTATATTCAGCATTTCTAAAATTATGTAGGAGGGTAATGTTTTGAGGTACTAAGTCAATATCTAAAGGGTTACAAAACACTCATGTCCTTTAACTCTCCATCATTACTATATGGCATTGACTGTGATACCTTTGGATATAAAGAAGGGACAAAAATTAAAATTTCACATTTTAATTTAAGACAAGACATAAATTTTGTTTTCTAAAAAATATATGCCCATTCATATACTAATAAATGTTTCCCTTGAATTTTTATGATTTTAAAAAAATATTTAGATATTTAGGATATATTTAGGATAGCCTCTTGATTCTTTAAAATGTGAATTGCTGGAAGTTGATTACAATTTATTCTAATAAATTGTTGAGAGAAAGTACCTTTTATATGTGCTGTTTCCTTTTTTCTTTGCTCCTCCTACATAAAAAAAATGTTATTTGTGTTTTAAAAATTAATAGTTTTTAAACAATTTGATATATATTTATATAAGAATAATATATTTTAACATCATAATAAATTTTTGATAGAATCATATTTTCCACGATATGAATTTATTTTACCAAACTATATTGACAGGAAAGAAAAAGTGTTGAGGTATCATCTGAAAAGAATGTGAATTGGTTCAAGAAGGCAGTCTCCAGGATAGGGAATGAAGGGTGAAATAGAGTTCAACAGGATTATTTCTCTCCATTCTCACTAACTTAGAGTCACTTGGTTAGAACTAGAGAGGGCTAAAAAAGTAATTACAATTCCTAGACTTGCTCATTCTATTAACTAATAACAACAAAACAGTGAATTCTGGCAGAAGGCTTTTATAAAAATGCGACTATTCTTTTGAAGCAAGTAAAACATTTGATCAAACAATACATTCCAGATGTGTTCTGGGAAGTGTGGTGGTGTAGTAGTTCTCAAACAGGGCATCAGAATCACCTGGTATGTTGATTAAAATGCTGATTCTTGGACATAATATCAGACCCTACTAAAACAGATTCTCTGGCAGTAGGGTTTAGGAGTATGCAGTGTAACACTCCTCAAGCAGTTCTGATTCAGTTTTTCCTTAGACCACTAGATAAACAATGAGCTAGTGCATAGGGTGTTTGGTATGCGGTGGGTGAAGACAGAGAGATAACACTGTCTCTTGTGTTATAGGGGAACAGTGTGGGTATTCTATGCTGATTTTCATTGTCTTGTTCACCGAAAAAGGCTTGCTTAGGATATACATATATATAGGGTATATATATATATGGGATATACATATATATAGGATAACACATAAGTTCTTTTTTTTTTACAACTTACTTTACTTTTTGGTCATTTCCAACTTTTATTAATATAAATGCCAGTATAGGCTCCTGACTTACCTTGCCTGGATTTAGGACCAATTCAATTTGTGACTCCTGTACAAATTATATTAGAACATTGCTTCTCACACTTTCATGTGCCTATGTATCACCTGGGGGAGCTTGTTAAAATGCATATTCTAACGCTGTAGGTTTGGGGTGGGGTCTGAGATTTTGCATTTCTAACAGGCTCCCAGGTAATGCTGATATTGTTGGTCTGGGAACCACAGAGTAAGGTCCTAGTCTGATTAAAATTCTACCCAAACTAAGGGAATGACAAAATGGGCATTCTTATATATTGCTATATATAAATAGGTATAACTTTTCTGGAGGGCAATCTAACAAATCCATTTCTAGAAATTTATTATGCCAGGTAAATAATTTTGGATTTGTATAAATATTCAGTTACCAGAATGTTCACCACAACACTGTTTAGCATTTTTAAAACCTATAATTTAAAATTCTAAAAGTAAGGAAATCTTTAAATATGTTAGGATACGTGGATATTAATACAATGAGTATTCTTTCAAAATGATACCATAGCATCAGAAGTAAGTAAAGACTCAAAAAATGATGGTGACGTATAAAAAAGACAGAGGAATAATCTTAAACAAGTGGCTCACTGGTTAAATTTAGGAATATTTGAGCATCAAAATAATGATAGTAATGGATTATAATCTGCTGAATAAAATAGAAATCCATGAGTCTATACTAATAATAAATAAATAAAATAAGGAAGAGGGTAGGGCTTCTTTCTCACAGTAGAACGCCAAATGACAAATATGGATGGGAGTGGCAGAATTAGAAAATCATCATCTTGTTACAGTTTTGTAAAGATTAGCTCAAGTAATAATAATTTATATAGCTAGTAAGTAGAGTTTGATGAAGAGGAGGATATTTACATGTTTTCAAAGTGTCACCACACAGCTTGTTTATTAACTGTAAGGGTAAAAACAGAAATAATTCAGTGAGGAAAGAACAGACAACATCTTGATTATGTGATCAACTAAAATCACCAGTGAAGAGCAGATGTACACTGTACGCCTTCAGATGTGATAAACTGCAAGGAAAAGTCACACTGAGGAACAGTCTATGATCTATAAAATAACTGGCTTGTATTCTTCAAAAATGTCAATATCATTGAAAGACAAAGAAAGGAAATTTTAAAATATTTTGAACTAAATAATTATGAAAACAAAACATAAAATTTGTGGGATGCAACAAAAGAAGGCCTTAGAGGAAAATTTAAATATTAAATGTTTATATTATAAAAGAACAAAAGTCTAAGAATAATAAAGCAGACATCTCCAGGCAAGACTGATTTAGGAAAAGAGAAATATAATCAGGAATAAAAAGAGTACCATCACTAAAGATTCTATAGATTTTAGAAGCATAATAAGAAGAAACTAGTAAAAACTTTCTGCCAATAAACTAAACAACTTAGGTACAATGGACAAATTTACTGAAAAAAATTTCGAAAACATACAAAATAGAAATATTTTGTATGTTCCACATCTGTTAAAGGAGCTAAATTCATAGTCAAAAATTTTCTCTTGAAGAAAATTCCAGACCTTGATGACTTCTTTGGTGAATTCTAGAAAAAAGTTTGAGAAAGCAATATAGCCAATTCTACACAAAAATTTTTCAGAAAGTAGAGGAGCAGGAACCATTTCCCTACTGTTTTGTGACCAGAATAAAATTGTGATACTGAAATCTAACCAGATATTACAAGATAAGAAAATTATAAAATAATATCCTTCGTTAACATAGATGCAAAAATTATTTAAAATATATTAGTAACTCAAATCCAGTGGGGTTTATTCCAGAAATACAGGGTTGATTTAACATTTGAATTCAATGTAATTCACATTAACAAAATAAAAGAGAAAACCCATGTGAACAATTTTAAAAGATGCAGGAAAAGCATTTGGCAATATCAGCAACCCTTCATGGCAAAACAAACAGACAAACCTCTCAGGAAACTAGGAATAGAAGAGAATTTCCTCAATCTGACTATATGCATCTACAAAAATTCTATAACTAATTTCCTATTTAATGATGAAAAGCTGAATGTATTCTAAGATCAGAATATAAAAAGGATATCTGTTCTCAATACTTCTGTTCATAATTATACTGGAGGTCCTATCCAATGCAATAAGAAGAGAAAATAAAATAAAAGCATAAACATTGGAAAAGAAATAAAACTGATGTTTTCCACAGATCTCATGCTTGTACATGAAGAAAACCTTTTGTGGTCCTCAAAAAAACTACTAGAAGTAATAAATAAATTTACTTATAAAGGTCATAGAACACAGGTCAACTGTAGTAAAGATGGCAATTCATTACAAACTAATGTATAAACTAAATGTAACTCTTGGGACTTCCCTGGCATTCCAGCAGTTAAGACTCCACGCTTCCACTGCAGGGGGCATGGGTTTGATCCCTGGTCGGGAAACTAAGACCCCCGTGTGGTGTGGGGTATGCTGCGTGGTGCAGCCAAAAAAGAAAAAAAAAAGGTAATTTTCATCATGATCTCAACAAGATTTTTTTCCAGCTAAAGTTCACCTTAAAATGTATATGGACATGCAAAAGAATAAGAAAACCTAAAACAATGTTGAAAAAGAAGAATGAAATTGGAGAAATCGTACTGCTCAATTTTATAATTTACTATACAGCTAGAGTGTGATATTGGTAGAGATAGACACACAGGTCAATAAACCAGATACAGAATGCAGAAATAGACTAACACATATATGCCCAACAGATTTTTCACAGAAGTTGCAAAAACAATTCAATGGAAGAGGATAGCCTTTTCAATAAATAGTGCTGGAATAATATGACATCAATAGCCCCCCAAAATGAACTTTGATTTAAACCTCACACTTTATACAAAAATTAACTAAAAATGGATCAGAGATAGAAATATAAAATGTAAAATGATAATAGCCAAAACAATCTTGAAAAAGAAGAACAAAGTTAGAGAACTTACTGATATCAAAACTTACTACAAAGCTATAGCAATGAAGACAGTGTGGTATTGGTATAAGGACAGATATATAGATCAATGGAATAGAACTGAGATTCCAGAAATAAATGCTCATATTTACAGTCAGTTGATTTTTGATACGAGTGCTAAGACAATTTGATAGGAAAAGAATACTCTTTTCAACAAATGGTGTTGGGACAACTAGGTTTATACATGCAAATAAGTGAAGTTGGACCCATACCTCATACTATACACAAAAAACTAACTCAAAATGGATCAAACACTTAAACATAAGAGCTAAAACTATTAAATTCTTAGAAGAAAACAGAGATATAAATCTTTATGACCTCAATTAAGGAATGATTATAGATATGACACCAAAGACACAAGCAACAAAAGAAAAAATAGGTAAACTGGACTCAAGAAAATTAAAAACATTGGTTCTTCAAACAACACCATAAGAAGAAAAGACAACCCACGAAATGGGAGAAAATTTTTACAAATCATATATCTGATACAGGATATGTACTAGAATATATAAAGAATACTTAAAACTCAACAACAAAAAGACAAATAGCCCAAATAAAAAAAAATGGACAAAGCTTTGAATAGATATTTCTCTAAAGAAGATATACAAATATCCAAAAAGCACATGAAAGTATTTTCAACGTCATTAGGCTTTAAGAAAATGCATATCAAAACCATGACAAGATACCACTTGGTGCCCACTAGGATAACTATAATAAAAAAGACAGGTTAAAAACAAGGGTTAACAAGGGTGTCACAAAATATAATCTTCATATACTTCCTGTGGGGATATAAAATGGTGCAGGCACTTTGGAAAACAGTCTGGCAATTCTTCAAAGATTAAACATAGAGTTACCATATGACACAGCATTTCCATTCCTTGGTATATACCCAAGAGAAATGAAAACATATACCCACACAAAAACTTGTATACGAATATACATAGTGACATTACTCATAATAGTCAAGAAGTGGAAACAACTCAAATGTCCTTCAACTGATAAATGGATAAACAAAATGTGATATATCCACACAGAATGGAATATTATCTGGCCATGAAAAAGAATAAAATATTGATATATGCAATAACACAGATGGACCTTGAAAACATTATGCTAAATGAAAAGGCAGATACAAGAGACCTTATATTGTACATTTCTATTTATAAGAAATTCCAGAATAGGCAAACCTATAGGTACAGAAAGTATAGATTAGTGGCTGTCTAGGCCTAGGAGGGTTGGAGGAAAATGGAGGGGCAGTGATTGCTAAAGGTACAGGGTTTCTTTTTGAGGTGATAAAGGTGTCCTAAACTGATTGTGAAGATGGTTCTATAACTCTGTGAATATCTAAAAACTACTGAATTAGACACTTTAAAAAGGCAAATTGTATGGTATGTGAACTATTTCTCAATAAAGCTGTTAAATATAAAACACAGCAACCTAAAACTAAGAAACTTTTAGAAGAGAACTTAGAAACAAATCCTTGTGACCTAGGGTTAGACTAAGAGTTATTGGACATGACACTTAAAGCATGATTCAAAAAGGAAAAATATACAACTCAACAACAAGGAAGCAAACAACCCAGTGAAAAATGGGCAGAAGGCCTAAACAGACATTTCTCCAAAGAAGAAATACAGATGGCTAATAGGCACATGAAAGATGCTCAACAGTGCTAATATTAGAGAAATGCAAATCAATTACAATGAGGTACCACCTCTCACCAGTCAGAATGGCCATCATTTAAAAGTCTACAAATAACAAATGCTGGAGAGGGTATGGAGAAAAGGGAACCTTCCTACACTGTTGGTGGGAATGTAAGTCAGTGCAGCCACTATGGAGAACAGTATGGAGGTTCCTCAGAAAACTAAAAATAGAATTACCATATGATCCAGCAATCCCACTCCTGGGCATGTATCTGGGCAAAACTATGATTCAAAAAAATACATGCACCCCTATGTTCATAGCAGTACTATTCACAATAGCCAAGACATGGAAACAACCTAAATGTCCATTGGCAGATGAATAGATAAAGAAAATATGGTATATATATATACACAATGGAATACTACTCAGCCATAAAAAAGAACAAAATATAAAGCCATTTGCAGCAACATGGATGCAACTAGAGTTTATCATACTAAGTGAAGTAGTCAGAAAGAGAAAGACAAATACCATATGATATCACTTATATGTGGAATCTAAAATATGACACAAATGAACCTATCTATGAAACAGAAACAGAATCACAGACATAGAGAACAGACTAGTGGTTACTAAGGGGGAGGGGGTTGGGGGAGGGGTGGAGTGAGAGGTTGAGGTTAGCAGATGTAAGCTTTCATATGTAGAATGCATTAACAACGAGGTCCTACTGTACAGCACAGAGAACTATATTCAATATCTTATGGTAAACTGTAACGGAAAAGAATATAAAAAAGAAGAATGCTTATATATGTATAAATGAATCACTTTGCTGTACAGCAGATTAATACAACATTGTAAATCAACCATCCTTCAATAAAAACAAAACAAAACAAAAAGGTAAAATGGATAAATTGTACTTTACCAAAATTAAAACTTATGCTGTTTTTCATTTTGAGAGGATGAAAACAAGTCATCAAATGGGAGAAAATATTTGTAAATCACATATCTGACAAAAAGACTTGTATCCAGAATATACTCTCTAAATTAAATAGAAAGATAATCCAATTAGAAAATGCACAAGAGACTTGAAGAGACTCTTCACCAAAGAAGATGTATGGATGGCAAAAAAATAAAAAATATGAAAAGCTGTTCAACATCACTACCCGTTAAAGAAATGCAAATTAAAATCACTAAACACATTTAAATGGCTAAAGTTTAAAATGCTGCTAAGTACCAAATGATAAAGAGGATGCAAAAACATGATTCTCTTATATGTTACTGGTGGATATGTAATATGGTACAATCTGGAAATCAATCTGGAAATTTCCTTACAAATTAAACATATTTACCACATGATCCAGGAACTGCATTCCTGGGCATTTATTTTAGAGAAACTAAAAGTAATGTTTTCCAAAAAGCCTATACACAAACGATCATGGCATCCTTATTTTGTAATAGCTCCTAAATGGAAACAACCCAAATATTCCTCAATGGATAAATGGTGAAACAAACTGTGATATATCCACACAATGTTACACTACTCAGCAATAAAAAAGGAAAAAACTATTGATACATGCAATGATATGGAGGGATCTTAAGGGCATTATGCTAAGTGAAAAAAAGCCAAGCTCAAAAGGCCATATGCTATATGATTCCATTTATATAACATTCTAGAAATGAAGAAATTATAGTGATGGAGAGCAGATCAGTGGTTGCCAGAGGTTAGGGAAAGGGAGGGGGGGGTAGTATACTACAGGGTAGTATACTACAGGGTAGTATGAGGGAGTTCCTTTATGGTGATGGAACAATTCTTCTGTATGTTGACTGTCGTGGTGGTTATACAAACCTATACATATGATAAAATGTCATAGAATTATATACAAAAACAACAAAAAGTGAGTACATGCATAAACTGGTAATCTTTGAGTTAGGTCTGTAGCCTAAATTTCCTGGTTTTGATAATGTATACTTATAATAAAGTATACTTTTCATAAAGTATACTTATATAAGATGTCATTGGGGGAAGCGGGTGATGGGTATACAGGACATCTTTGTAATTTTTCTGCAACTTTTTGGTCTGTAATTCAGAATAAGATAAGATAAATCAATTGTATTTATATTTACTAACAACAAACAGTTGGGAAATAAAATTTTTAAATCAATACTATTTATCATAGCATAAAAATAACTATAAATAAAACTGAAGCAAATGTGAAGGACTTCTATACTGAAAACCACAAACTAAAATAAAAGAACACCTCAGCAAATTAAATTAATAAATTTAAATTAAAGAAGTCAATAAAGGTAGAGTGGGACTTTACTGGTGGCACAGTGGTTAAGAATCTGCCTGCCAATGTAGGGGACATGGGTTTGATCTCTTGTCCGGGAAGATCCCACATGCTGCGGAACAACTAAGCCTGTGCGCCACAACTACTGAGCCTGCGCTCTACAGCCTGCGAGCTGCAACTACTGAGCCCACGTGCCACAACTACTGAAGCCCGCATGCTCTAGGGCCTGCGTGCCACAACTACTGAGCCCGCATGCTGCAACTACTAAAGCCCACACGCCTAGAGCCCATGCTCTGCAACAAGAGAAGCCCATGCACTGCAATGAAGCATAGTCCCCGCTCACTACAACTAGAGAAAGCCCATGCGCAGCAACAAAGACCCAACGCAGCCAAAAAAAAAAAAAAAAAAAACTAGAAAAAAAAAAAGTAGAGTAATATTATCCTCATAGAAGAATCAATATTAAGATATCCATTCTCCCTATATTGATTTATAGATTCAATGGCAGTTCAATAAAAATTCAAGCAGGCCATTTTGAAAAACTAAACAAGCTGCTTTCTAAATTATATGGAAAAACAAAGCACCTAGAATAGCCAAAATATTCTTGAACAAAGAAGAATAAAGTTGATTCCATGACATAAAGCTACAATAATTAAGACAGTATAGTATTGTTTAAGGACAAATAGTTCACTGAAAAAAAATATAGAGTTCAGCAAATAAACCAACATACATACAATAGATTGATTTTCATTCAAAGTGACTAATTGGTTCAATGGGGAAAGAATGTCTTTTCAACAAAATTTTCTGGAACAACTGGATATCATCATAGAAAATGATGAAACTTGACTTCTACCTTATAGACTTAAACATAGAACTCAACACTATATAGCAAAGATAAAAGAAAATATAGAATATTTTTGCAAACTTAGATAAATATTTGTTAGACAGGATACAAATTTCTTTTAAAAGAAAAAAATCATAGATTGGTCTTTATCAACATTAAAAATTTCTGCCTACCAACTGATACCATTACAAAAATGAACAGATAAGTCACGGTATGGAAAAAAACATTCACAACATGTATATCTTACAATAGACTAATTCCAAATTGTATTAAGAACTCCTACAAGTCATTACGTTAAAAAACAAACAAAACAAAACCACTAAAAAAATTTTAAAAATAAGCAAAAACTTGAAAAGGCAGGTCACAAAAAAATATGCAACTGGCCAATGAACACATGAAACGGTGCTCAACGTCTTTCGTTATCAGAAAAATGTAAATTAAAAGCATACTGAAATGCCATTACACACCCATTAAAATGGCTAAAATGTAAAAATACTAATAACACCAAATGTTGGCAAGGATGTGAAGCAACTGGAACACTCATTTATTGTTGACAGGAGTGAAATAAGGTATAACCACTTTGGAAACTTGTTTGGCAGTTTCTTATAAGGATACACATATGTCTACCCAAGCCCCACCAATTCCATGGTCAGGTATTTTTCCAAGAAAAATGAAAATATATGTTTACTAAAAGTACATAAATATTTACAGCAGTCATTCATACTAGTCAAAAACTGGAAACAACACTAATGTCCATCAATGAGAGAATATATAAACATGTTATTGTATATTCATACAATGGAATACTACTTATTAATAGAAAGAACAAAGTTTTAACACATACAGTAACATGGGTGAATCCCCAAAATTTGTATTAAGTGAAAGCCATATGTAAAAGATACATATCATACAATTCCATTTGTATGAAATCTAGGAACAGATTAAAACTAAACTTTATTGATATAAATCAGAAAGTGCTTACACAGGATGGTTAGAGGAATTGACTGGAAGGGGACATGAGGGAACTTTTTCAGATGATAAAAATATTCTGTATCTTGTTTTTGGTGTTGTTTAAATGTATATACCATTGTCAGGATTTACTGAGTGGAACATCTAAGGTCTTGCATTCTATTGTAGGTAATTATACATCAATAAAATATTTTTAAAATAATATCAATTTCACTTCAGTGTTATTCTTCCCCCAAATCCATAACCCCAGTATAATAATGAGAAAAACATCAGATAAATCCAAATTGAGGAATATTTTACAAAATATATGGCCAGTACTCCTCAAAACTGTAAAGCTCAGGTAAAACAAGGAGACTGAGATACAGTCACAGAGCAGAAGAAATTAGAGACAAATGCAACACGGTATCCTGGATTAGGTCTTGAAAGAGCAAAAGTAAATTCATGTAAGAACTGGTGAACCCAAATAAAGTCTGAAGGTTGGTTAATAGTGATGTAACGATGTTGGTTTCTTAGTTTTGACAAATGTATCATGGTAAAATGATTTTTAGCATCAGGGAAAAATGGGTAAAGTACAGGATAACTCTATACTGTATTACCTTTGCAACTTTCCTGTAAATCAAAAACCATTCCAAAATACTTTACTTAAAAATCATATCATAAAAGCATAAACATATAAAATTTCCTGTAATAAAAGCTAGCATAGGGTAGAAGGAGGTTGGATTGGGAGTTTGGAATTAGCAGATGCAAACTGGTATATATAGAATGGATAAACAGCAAGGTCCTACTGTATAGCAGAGGGAACTATAATCAATATCCTGTGATAAACCATAATGGAAAAGAATATGAAAAAGAATGTGTATATATGTATAACTGAGTCACTTTGCTGTACAGCAGAAATTAACACAACATTGTAATTCAACTATACTTCAATAAAAAATAAAATTAAAAAAAGCTAGTATAAGATGTACAAGGCTTTTATAAAGGTAATTGTAAAGCTTTATTGAAAGATATTAAAGATAACATATGTAAATACAGAGAAACAACATGTTCATGGATTAGAAAACTTAATATTATAAAGAATCAGCTTTTCCCAAATTGATCTAAAACTGCACTGCAGTTCCCCTCAAAATTCCAAAAGAATTTCAGTAAACGCTACTAGGCAGTTGGGTAAACATCTGGAAAAGAAGTGAAATTGGCTTGCTATTTACACCAAACACAGAAATCAATTCTAGATTGATTAAAGATCTATGTAGTCAAAACTATAAAACTCTTAGATGGCAACATAGAAGAGTATCTTTATGACTTTGGAGTAGGGAAGGAAATAAATATTAAAGGAAAAGGCTGAGAAATTAGGTTACCTTAAAAATTAAGGAATGTTTTGTTCATCAAAACACACCATAGGGCTTCCCTGGTGGCGCAGTGGTTGAGAATCTGCCTGCCAATGCAGGCGACACAGGTTCGAGCCCTGGTCTGGGAAGATCCCACATGCCACGGAGCAACTAGGCCCGTGAGCCACAATTACTGAGCCTGCGCGTCTGGAGCCTGTGCTCCGCAACAAGAGAGGCCGCGATAGTGAGAGGCCCGCGCACTGCGATGAGGAGTGGCCCCCACTTGCCGCAACTAGAGAAAGCCGTCGCACAGAAAATGAAGACCCAACACAGCCATAAGTAAATAAATAAATAAAAATTAAAAAAAAAACACACCATAAAATAGTGAAACAAAAACAGAAACAGATTCACAGACATAGAAAACAAACTTATGACTACCAAAGGGGAAAAGTGGGGGGGGGGAGGGATAAATTAAGAGTATGGGGTTAACAGATATACACCACTATATATAAAATAGATAGAGAACAAGGATTTAATGAATAGCACAGGGAACTATATTCAATATCTTCTAATAACCTATAATGGAAAAGAATCTGGAAAATAATACATGTATTATATATATACATTATATATGTAAAAGCTGAATCACTTTGCTGTACACCTGAAACTAACACAATATTGTAAATCAACTATACTTCAATTTTAAAAAATAGTGAAAATAAAAGCCACAAAATGAAGATATCAAAATGAACATAACTGACAAAGGATTAGGTATCCATATTAATATAATCCATTTATATTAATATAAAACTTTTAAAGTTTTAGAATAAAAAGACTAATAGAAAAAGAGGTAAAAGATTTGAACAGACATTTTAAATAAGAGAAAACCATAATGGCCAATGAACTTTAGAAAAGACAATCACCTCATTTTTTAGCAGGAAAATATAAATTAAAACTATAGTGAGATATCAAGAGAATGAGAAGACAAGCCACAGGCTGGGTAAAAGTGTTTGCAAAAGACATATATGATAAAAGACTGTTATTAAAAATATACAAAGAACTCTTAAAACTCAACAATAAGAAAACAAACAACCCAATTAAAAAATGAGCAAAAGATCTGAACAGACACGTCACCTAAGAAGATATACAGATGGCAAGTAAACATATGAAAAGATTATCAGCATCATATATTATTAGGGAAAGGGAAAATTAAAACAACAAAAAACTACTATATGCCTATTATAATGGCAAAAATCCAAAACACTGACATCACCAAGTGCTGGTGAGGATGTGGAGCAACAGGAACCCTCACTCATTGCTGGGGATGCAAAATGGTACAGCCACTTTGGCAGGCAGTTTGGCAACAGAACTAAACACCTCTTACCATTTGATCCAGCAATCATGCTCTTGGTAGTTACCCAAATGAGTTGAAAATATATGTCCACACAAAAACCTGCACAT
This sequence comes from Balaenoptera ricei, assembly GCF_028023285.1. Classification (NCBI taxonomy): domain Eukaryota; kingdom Metazoa; phylum Chordata; class Mammalia; order Artiodactyla; family Balaenopteridae; genus Balaenoptera; species Balaenoptera ricei. Next base: position 42,696,024 of record NC_082639.1, on the reverse strand, counting down.
GAATGTTTATAGCAGCTTTATTCATAATTGCCAAAACTTGAAAGCAACCAAGATGTCCTTCAGTAAGTGAGTGAATAAATAAATTGAAGTAGATCCATACAATGGAATATTATTCAGCGCCAAAAAGAAATGTGCTATCAAGCCTTGAAAAGACAGAGAGAACTTTAAATGCATATTAATAAGAGAAAGAAGCCCAAAAAGGCTACATACTGTATGATTCCAACTATATGACATTCTGGAAAAGGCAAAACTATGGAAACAGCTAAACAATCACTGGTTGGAGGGAAGGATGAACAGGGATGGAACAAGAAGATTTTTAGGGTAATAAAACTATTGTGTCTGATACTATGATGGTGCATACATCTCTGTCTCTCTGTCTCTCTGTCTCTTTGTTCCTGTTTCTGTGTGTGTGTGTGTCTGTCTGTCTGTCTCTCTCTCTCTCTCTATATATATATATAGATATGTCAAAACCCATAGAATGTAGGATTCAAGAGTGAATACTAATGTGAACAATGGACTTTAGGTGATGATGTGTCAGTGTAGGTTCATTAGTTGTAACAAATGTACCACTCTGGTGCACGATGTTGATAGTGGAGGAGGCTGCACTTGTATGGGGGCAAGGAGTATATGAGAACTCTAAATTTTTTTCTCAATTTTGTTGTGAACCTAAAACTGCTTGAAAAAATTAAGTTTATTAAGAAAAAACTAGTGAGATAGTATTACACATCCATCAGATTGTTACAAATTTAGGAGCTTAGAAACATCAGTATTTGTTGATATGGAGCAATCCTAGCAATTATGCATGCCTGAGGGGAATGTATATTGACAGAACTACTTTGGAAAATAATTTGAAGTTATCTAATAATATTAAACATGCACAAACCCCATGAGTCAGTGATTCTACTGTTAGGTACGTTCCCTATGGAAATTTCCTTTAAAAAAACCAACTGAAAACAACTCAAATGTCCATAACATAAAATTTGATATATTAATACAATGGAATATGACATAACAATAAACAAGGATGAATGATGGGTATATGCACCAACCTGGATGAGTCTCAGAAATGTAATAGAAAAAGGGAAGACTATATTAGACGTGGAGTCCAAAACATATAAAATTTAATAATGCATTGTTTAGATATATCATAGTTTTAAATTTCTACTGGTGTCTCCCTTGTTTTACTTTGTCCATACAACTCTTTTGATGCCATATAACAGAAAGTTAATTATGTGTCTGCCTTTCCCACTTGTACTACACTAGCACTTTTAAGGTAGGGTTTGTATCTTACTATCCTCAATAGGTAGGGCCCAGAGCCCGGAATGTAATGAAGCCTTAATAAACCCTTATTAATTTCAATTAGTATCTTGTATTTAATTTCAATTAGTTGGTTTGGTTAGGTTATTTGGTTATCTGAGTATCCTCTTATCTCCAAATCTCTTTCTTCTGATAGGCTTAGCAATTTTTGCTTTGTTTTTTTTTTATGCCATTTATCTTCATCCCTGTAACAATTCCAATATGGAGAATACAGGTTCTCAGGCTAGAGATACAGAGAAGCAACTGTAGAAGGAGACATTTTCATTTAGTCTTTCAGTTTCCTGTAATATAAACTCTAACTAGTTTGGGTAATTTAAATTTAGCTCCTTGTTATTGTCCCTCAAATTTAAAAATAATAGTGGATAATTTAAATAATTTAAAGACAACAACGCTAATGACATGGTGTCAAAAGAAATTATTTGAAAACATTACTATAAAATATTACACACTACCTGTAATTGGAAATTTCCAGTATGAAAATTTCGAGAAATAAAAACACACTGAGAATGAGACTTAATCTTTGCCTTGGATGGTCTTGGTCTGCATCTCTCATCAATTGTTTTAAATTTGGAATCTTGAAATATTTCTCTGAAAAATATTTTATAGAGAATATTATTAAACATGAATTATAAAACAAAATTATTCTGTTTCCAACAGTTCTACATAAACGTTTTAAAATCAGAATATATTATATATTTATTTTTAAAAGCACGAATCAACTTATATATTCCCTTTTCATATGTTACTTATTTCATTACACCTATTTTGTTCATAGAACATAAATTAAGCTACTTCTTCACAGGGTTAATATTTCCAGTTTGAAGATTAGCCATCAGTTTTTGATAACCTTCTCTCTGGTTGTGAGATAATTAATCGACTTTAATGTCAATTAGTCTTTTCATAGATTTGCCTTTAATGGCAAAGGAAATTAAATGAAATGGAACTCAGTGGCCAATTTTATATTTAATAATGTCTCTGGCAAAAGTAAGTAGAAGGAAACTGAATTGAAACTAATGACTTACAAGGGAAGAGTACCTGTGATCTTTATGCATGCAGCCACAAGTAATTTTGAGAGAGGGTTAGAAATAATGAAGCAGCAAGTAAACTGATCAAAGCTGATCAAAGACAATTAAGTATAAAGGAATGTAGTTTCTAATAGTAATTCTAAACTTAACAATTTAAAAAATAATGCTGATTGCCTTTTCTTCTTTCCGAGGTACTAGAAATTTTCCAAATTAATTCAAGAGATCTTATTATGTTATTTATTGTGGTATTAACAATTAAAATTCATTCATTTATTGAATTCAATTGACTTAACAAATATTTACCGAGTACTTACTATGCGCCATGCATTATGTTGGATGTTGTATATACAATGGCAGGGGGAAAAAAGCACAGCCACTATACTCATGGAACTGTCATTGCTCTCATGGAGCTTAAACACTAGCAAGGAAGACAGGTATTAATAAAACAATCACAAGAAAATGAAAAATTACAACTGTGGAAAGTGTTATCAAGGAAAGCTACCTGGTACTCTGTGAGTATATAAGAAAGGGAATTAACTTGTTTAGAGAGGTCAGGGAAGGCTTTTCTGAGGATGAGATGATTGAATTAGGTATCTGAAGAAATGGGAGTAGTTATTAGATAGAGTGTAGTGGAGGAGGGGAGTTGTAGGAGTAAGAATATTCTAGTCAGAGAGAATATCAAGTGCAAAGACTTAGTGGCCAGATTAGGACAGTGTAGCAGAAGCACAGAAAGCAAGAGGGAAGGTGGAGATGAAATTGGAGAGTATGCATGGGCAGACCACGTAGGGCCTTAAAAGTCATGTGGCTTTGTCTTCATCCTAAAAGCAATAGCAAGTCCTTTATAATGTAGTGGGAATGGGGTGGAAGGGTGGGGTGACTTGATCAGATCTGCATTTGGAAAATATCTGGCTGAAGTGCAAAGAAGATTAAATGAGGAGTATAGGTAAAGGGTCAGTTATAACTCTGTAGGACTATGTGGGGGATAATGATAAGTTGGATAAGGTAGTGGCAATGATAATGGAGAGAAATGGATAGATTTGAGCAATTAATGAAGTAAAATAAATACAACTTGGTGATGGTTCGAATTTAGTAGGGGTGGGAAAGAGAGAGGGAGATATCAAGCATGTCTACCGTCTTTCAAGGAAATAAACCAAAACAAAACAATCCTTCCTTGACCTCACATTTTCTTCCAGTTTCTGCCCCTTTCAGCAACTCCCCAACAACAACAACAACAACAAAAAAAGCTTCTTAAAAGGATGTATGTACTTGTCTGAATTTTCTCTTGTATTTTACACAAAAGTAAGCTTCTGAACACATCACTCCACCAAAACTGTTCAAGGCTACAAATAACTTCCATGTTGCTATTCCAAAACTTATTTCTCTATCCTCATCTTTCTCAACCTTTAACAACTGGTCATTGCCTCCTTCTTGTAACATTTTCTAATTTTGACTTCCTTGACACCACACATCTTTCTGCTTTTCCTTCTCAGATGTTGTTGATTCTTCCTACTCTTTTTCTATATGCCTAATATTGGTGAGCTGAAGACCAGTCCTATGTTGTTCTCTTTAAACAATCACTCCCTGGTTAGTCTCATCCAGTTGTATGACTTTTTTTTTTAATTGGAGTATAACTGCCTTACAATGTTGTGTTAGTTTCTGCTGTACAATGAAGTGAATCAGCTATATGTATACATATATCCCTTCCCTCTTGGACCTCCCTCCCTCCCACCACCATCCTACCCATCTAGGTCATCACAGAGCACCGAGCTGAGCTTCCTATGCTTTACAGCAAATTCCCATTAGCTATCTATTTTACACATGGTAGTGTATATATGTCAATCCTAACCTCCCAATTCGTCCCACACTCCCCTTCCCCCCATGTCCACCCATCGGTTCTTGTGTCTGCATCTCTATTCCTGCCCACAAATAGGTTCATCTGTACCATTTTTCTAGATTCTACATATATTAGTTAATATACAATATTTGTTTTTCTCTTTCTGACCCACTTCACTCTGTATGACAGACTCTAGGTCCATCCACACCTCTACAAATGAACCAATTTCGTTCCTTTTTATGTATGACTGAGTAATATTACATTGTATATATGTACCACATCTCCTTTATCCATTCATCTGTCGATGGACACTTAGGTTGTTTCCATCTCCTGGCTATTGTAAATAGTGCTCCAATGAACACGGGGGTAACTGTGTCCTTTTGAATTATGGTTTACTCAGGGTATATCCCAGTAGTGAGATTGCTGGGTCATATGGTAGTTCTATTTTTAGTTTTTAAAGGAACCATCACACTGTTCTCCATAGTGGCTGTATCAATTTACATTCCCACCAAGAGGGCAAGAGGATTCCTTTTTCTCCACACCCTCTCCAGCATTTATTGTTTGTAGATTTTTTGATGATGGCCATTCAGACCAGTGTGAGGTGATACCTCATTGTAGTTTTGATTTGCATTTCTCTAATAATAGTGATGTTGAGCATCTTTTCATGTGCCTCTTGGCCATCTGTATGTCTTCTTTGGAGAGATGTCTATTTAGGTCTTCTGCCCATTTTTTGATTGGGTTGTTTGTTTATTTGATATTGAGCTGCATGAGCTGTTTGTATATTTTGGAGATTAATCCTTTGTCCATTGCTTCATTTACAAATATTTTCTCCCACTCTGAGGGTTGTCTTTTTGTCTTGTTTATGGTTTCTTTTGCTTTTAAGTTTAATTAAGTCCCATTTGATTATTTTTGTTTTTATTTTCATTACTCTAGGAGGTGGGTCAAAAAAGATCTTGCTGTGATTTTTGTCAAAGAGTGTTTTTTTTGTGTTTCCCTCTAAGAGTTTTACAGTGTCCAATCATACATTTAGGTGTTTAATCCATTTTGAGTTTATTTTTGTGTATGGTGTTAGGGAGTGTTGTAATTTCATTCTTTTAAATGTGGCTGTCCAGTTTTCCCAGCACCACTTATTGAAGAGACTGTCTTTTCTCCACTGTATAATCTTGTCTCTTTTGTCATAGATTAGGGGACCACAGGTGCATGGGTTTTTCTCTGGGCTTTCTATCCTGTACATTTGATCTCTATTTCTGTTTTTGTGCCAGTACCATACTGTCTTGATTACTGTAGCTTTGTAGTATAATTTGAAGTCAGGGAGCCTGATTCCTCCAGCTCCATTTTTCTTTCTCAAGATTTCTTTGCCTATTTGGGGTCTTTTGTGTTTCCATACAAACTGTAAATTTTTTTGTTCTAATTCTCTGAAGAATGCCCTTGGTAATTTGATAGGGATTGCATTGAATCTGTAGATTGCTTTGGGTAGTATAGTCATTTTCAAAATATTGATTCTTCCAATCCAAGAACATGGTATATTTCTCCACCTGTTTTTGTCATCTTTGATTTCTTTTATCAGTGTTTTATAGTTTTCTGTGTACAGGTCTTTTGCCTCCTTAGGTAGGTTATTCCTAGGTATTTTATTGTTTTTATTGTGATGGTAAATGGGATTGTTTCCTTAAATTCTCTTTGTGATCTTTTGTTGTTAGTGTAGAGGAATGGAAGAGATTCCTGTGCATTAATTTTGTATGCTGCAACTTTACCAAATTCATTGATTAGTTCTAGCAGCTTTCTGGTGGCATCTTTAGGATATTCTATGTATGGTATCATGTCATTTGCAAACAATGACAGTTTAACTTTTTTTCCAATTTGTAGTCCTTTTATTTCTTTTCTTCTCTGATTGCCATGCCTAAGACTTCCAAAACTATGTTGAATAAGAGTGGCGAGAGTGGACATCCTTGTCTTGTTCCTGATCTTCGAGGAAATGCTTTCAGTTTTTCACCATTGAGAATGATGTTTGCTGTGGGTTTGTCGTACACAGCCTTTATTACTTTCAGATAGGTTCCCTCTATGTCAACTTTCTGGAGAGTTTTTATCATAAATGGGTGTTGAATTTTGTCAAAAGCTTTTTCTACATCTATTGAGATGATCATATGGTTTTTTTTCTTTAATTTGTTAATACGGTGTATCACATTGGTTGATTTGCATATATTGAAGAATCCTTGCATCCCATGGATAAATCCCACTTGAGCATGGTGTATGATCCTTTGAATGTGTTGTTGGATTCTGTTTGCTAATATTTTGTTGAGGATTTTTGGGTCTATATTCATCAGTGATATTGTCCTGTAATTTTCTTTCTTTGTGATATTTTAAATTTTGGTATCAGGGTGATAGTGGTCTTGTAGAATGAGCTTGCGAGTGCTCCTCCTTCTGCAATTTTTTGGAAGAGTTTGAGAAGGATAGGTGTTAGCTCTTCTCTAAATGTTTGATAGAATTCACCTGTGAAACCATCTGGTCCTGCACTTTTGTTTGTTGGAAGATCTTTAATTACAGTTTCAATTTCATTACTTGTGATTGGTCTGTTTATATTTTCTAATTCTTCCTGGTTCAGTCTTGGAAAGTTGTACCTTTCCAAGAATTTGTCCATTTCTTCCACGTTGTCCATTTTATTGGCATATAGTTGCTTGTAGTAGTCTCTTATGACCCTTTGTATTTCTGTGGTGTCAGTTGTAATTTCTCCTTTTTCATTTATAATTTTATTGAGTCCTCTCCCTTTTTTTTTGATGAGTCTGGCTAAAGATTTATCAATTTTCTTTATCTTCTCAAAGAACAAGCTTTTAGTTTTGTTGATATTTGTTATTGTTTTCTTTGTTACTATGTCATTTATTTCTGCTCTGATCTTTATGATTTCTTTCCTTCTACTGACTTTGGTTTTGTTTGTTTGTTTGTTTGTTCTTTTTTCTCTAGTTGCTTTAGGTGTAAGGTTAGATTTTTTATTTGAGATTTTCCTTGTTTCTTGAGGTGAGATTGAATTGCTATAGACTTCACTCTTAGAACTGCCTTTTTTCATTGTCATCTGTTTCTATGTATTTTTTAGTTTCCTCTTTGATTTCTTCAGTGATCTCTTGCTTATTTAGCAACGCACTGTTTAGCCTCCATGCATTTGTGTTTTTACAGGTTTTTTCCCCTGTAATTGATTTCTAATCTCATAGCATTGTGGTCAGAAAAGATGCTTGATATGATTTCAATTTTCTTAAATTTACTGAGGCTTGATTTGTGACCTTGGAAAATGTGATCTATCCTGGAGAATGTTCCATGTGCACTTGAGAAGAAAGTGTATTCTGCCACTTTCGGGTGGAATGTCCTATAAATATCAATTAAATCTATCTGGTCTATTGTGTCATTCAAAGCTTGTATTTCCTTATTTTCCGTCTGGATGATCTGTCTTTTGGTTTAAGTGGGGTGTTAAAGTCCCACACTACTGTTGTGTTACTGTCAATTTCCCCTTTTATGGCTGTTAGCATTTGCCTTATGTATTGAGGTGCTCCTATGTTGGGTGCATAAATATTTATAATTGTTATATCTTCTTCTTGGATTGATCCCTTGATCATTATGCAGTGTCCTTCCTTATTGCTTGTAACAGTCTTTATTTTAAAGTCTATTTTATCTGATATGAATATTGCTACTCCAGCTTTCTTGTGATTTCCTTTTGCATGGAATATCTTTTTCCATCCCATCACTTTCAGTCTGTATGTGTCCCTAGGTGTGAAGTGAGTCTCTTGTAGACAGCATATATATGGGTCTTGTTTTTGTATCCATTCAGCCAGTCTGTGTCTTTTGGTGGTAGTATTTAATCCATTCACATTTAAGGTAATTATTGATATGTATGTTCCTGTTACCATTTTCTTAATTGTTTTGGGTTTGTTTTTGTAGTTTCTTTTCTTCTCTTGTGTTTCCCACTTAGAGAAGTTCCTTTAGCATTTGTTATAAAGCTGCTTTAGTGGTGCTGTATTCTCTTAGGTTTTGCTTGTCTGTAAAGGTTTTAATTTCTCTGTCAAATCTGAACGAGATCCTTGCTGGGTAGAGTAATCTTGGTTGTAGGTTCTTCCCTTTCATCACTTTAAATGTATCATGCCACTCCCTTCTGGCTTGTAGAGTTTCTGCTGAGAAATCAGCTGTTAACCTTATGGGAGTTCCCTTGTATGTTATTTGTCATTTTTCCCTTGTTGCTTTTAATAATTTTTCTTTGTCTTTAATATTTGTCAATTTGATTACTATGTGTCTTGGCATGTTTCTCCTTGGGTTTATCCTGCCTGGGACTCTCTGCACTTCCTGGGCTTGAGTGGCTATTTCCTTTTCCATGTTAGGGAAGTTTTTGACTATAATCTCTTCAAATGTTTTCTCAGACCCTTTCTCTTTCTATTCTTCTTCTGGGACCCCTATAATTAGAATGTTGGTGCATTTAGTGTTGTCCCAGTGGTCTCTAAGATTGTCTTCAATTCTTTTCATTCTTTTTTCTTTATTCATTCCTTGGCAGTTATTTCCACCATTCTATTTTCCAGCTCACTTATTCATTCTTTGCCTTGGTTATTCTGCTATTGGTTCCTACTAGTGTATTTTCATTTTAGTTATTGTGTTGTTCATCACTGTTTGTTTGTTCTTTAGTTCTTCTAGGTTTTTGTTAAACATTTCTTGTATTTTCTTGATCTGTGCCTCCATTCTATTTCCAAGATTTTGGATCATCTTTACTATAATTACTCTGAATTCTTTTTCAGGTAGGTGCCTATTTCCTCTTCATTTGTTTGGCCTTGTAGGTTTTTACCTTGCTCCTCCATATGTAACATATTTCTTTTGTCATCTCATTTTTTTTGATGGGTGGGACTGTGCTCCTGTCTTACTGGTTGTTTAGTCTGAGGCTTCCAACACTGGAGTTTGCAGACACTTGGGTAGAGCTGGGTCTTGGTGGTGAGATGAGGACCTCTGGGAGACCTCACTCTGATTAATATTCCCTGGGGTCTGAGGTTCTCTGTTAGTCCAGTGGTTCGGACTTGGTGCTCCCACCACAGGAGCTCAGACCTGACCCCCCCCAGCCCATGAACCAAGATCCTGGAAGCCACATGGCATGGCAAAAAAAAAAAAAAAAAGAACAGAACAATAAGAAGGAATAAAAATTAAATAAATTTAGAACACTAACAGATATATTAGAAAAAATAAAAATATAAATGAAACAACAACTGAAAGGTAAAACAGAACCACAACAGTAGGAAAAAAAAAAAGGGCCAGAAAAGGCCTTGGCTGTGTGGGGCGAGGCTTAAGCAGGGGCAGGGTTTAGGTGGGGGGTGGTGTCTGGGCTCAGTACGACATGGCTGGAAAAGGCCCTGGTGGGAATGGGGGGTGGGGCTTAGGCTCAGCATGGCTGGAGGGGGATCAGATTGCCTCTGGCCTCAGAGTGTGGAGGATCATGTCCGGGACCCCAGCAGGCTTGCTGGGGCCCGAGTGGGTGGGGGAACACTAGTCCCATTCCCCCGATCTTCAGATCCCCTAGGGTCCCTCCCTGCTCACCTCTACTCTTCCCCCTTCTCTCATTCCCACGTCCCCAGGACCCATGTGGATGGAGGGTCCTCAGAAGGTGGAGGACCAGACCTGAGACCCCAGCATGCTCCCTGGGGCCCGAGTGGGCAGGGGAAATGCTGGCCGCATTCCCCTCTGATCCTCCAAACCCCTGAGGGTCTCTCCCTGTCCCTGTTAATCCCCTTGTGGTGAATGGGTCTCTCCAGGCATGGGAACTCCTTCCCTCTCCCAGCCACCCCTCAGGGGTGCCAGTACCATCTCACCTCCACTTCTCTTCCTCCCTCACTCCCCGCAACATCCTACCCAGTCACTTGGGGGTTCCTCCCATCCCCTTGGGTGTCAAGGCCACCCACCAGCGTTTGGTAGTTGCCCTAGTTGTGAGGAGACACAAACTCCATGTCCTCCTACTCCACCATCTTGACTCCATGCCCCCCAGTTGTATGATTTTATATACCCTCTATACACTTATAACCTAAATCTTCAGCCCTGATTTCTCCCCTGAAGTTCACACATATATATCTGACTGTCTAACATTTTAACTTGGATGTCTCATAGGCTTTCAAACTTACATCCAAAATACAACTCCTAGTTTACCACCACTCCCTCAACTTGTTTCCCCCCCAATCACCTCCTCATCTCAGTAAATGGCATGATTAACTACTCAGTTGCTCATGATAAAAATGTAGGTATTAGCATTAACTCTGCCATTTCACTTATCTTTCCTTACCTCATCCAATCTATCAATAAGACCTGCTAACTTTACCTGCAAAACTACCCCAAGTCCAGCCCCTTCTCTTCATCTCCTCTACTTCCATATTAGTCTAAGACACAATCATCCTTAATATGGACTGCGCAGTAGCCTCCTAACTTGCCTCTCTGCTTTTACTCTTGCTCCATTAACATACAGGATTTATAGAGACATAAGAAAAATCTTTTAAAAATATGAATCAGAACTCTCATACATTGCTGATGGGAATGTACATCCATCTTGGAAAACTGTTTAGCAGTTTCTTATGAAGCTAATCATACTATCCACCAATTCCACTCTTACCCAAGGGCAGTGAAAGCACATGTACAAGAAGATTAGAATGTTCACAGCAGCCTTATTTCCTAAGGGCTAAAAGTTGGAAATGACCTAAATGTCCATTAACAGAAAAATGGATAAACAAACTGAGGTAAATTTATACAATGTAATACTGCTCATTAATCAAAAGAATGAACAGATAAATGCAACAGCATAAATGAATCTCAAAAATATTATATTAAGTGAAAAAAGCAGACATAAAAAGTCCATTTATATGAAGTTTAAGAATAGGTAAAATTAATCTATGGTGATAAAAGTCAGAATAATGACTGCCTCTGGGTAGGAGGTGGGGAGAAATTCCTGGAAAGCAGGATGACGGATACTTACAGGATGATGGAAAATTTCTGTATCTTGACTGGGGTTGTGATTACATGGGAATATATTTGTTGAAATTCAACATCATATATTTAAAATCTATATCTCAAATTTTTAAGTGTTATTAAAATGTAAATCATCTATAGGTGGTATTGTAGTCTTTAAAATGGGGATAATATTACTGCAACTTCATGGGGCAGTTATGAGGTCTAAATGAGATAGCTACATATAAAGCACTTAGAACAGTGTGCAGTAAACACTTGATTTTAGCTATTATTATGATGATAATGTCATTCCCTTGCTTAAAACCTTCTGATGGCAGAAATAATAAAATCTAAACTCCATGTTTTAGCCTACAAATTCCTGTGTGATTTGACCCTTATCTCCCTCTTTAATCTCATCATTATTTCCCTCTCACTTCAGTCTACTCACACTGACTTTTTTTCTGTTTACTGAACAATACCAAGATCATTCCTACTTGGAGTTTCTGTTGCTATCCCATTAGCTTAGAAAAAAGCTCTTCCACAGGGTCATCACATGTCTGGCTTCTTTTTTTAACCTAAATCTCAGATTAAATACTACCCACTTGAAGAGACATTCCCTGACCACTTTATTTGTTAATTATCTGTCTCCTCCCAGTGGCACTGCGAGTCTGTGAAAGAATGAATTAGTGAATAATTTCTGGTTTTCTGACTTGTGCAAGTGGATAGATAGTATGTATTCATTTGCTGAAATAGGGAATACTGGAAGAGTGTGTGGGAAGATCGTATTACAATTTAAATTTTTTAACATGAGCCAAAGCAAATACTGAACCAATTAAATAATAAAAAACACCAAATTTTAGGGTTGAAAGGAACTGAGGTATCAAGTATCTTTTTTCCATCTCCGGCAAAAGACTACATTTAGACCATACCAGAGATTCTGTCAGCTCTCTTCTTAAATATCTCCTAAAGAAAGAGAGTCTTTTTCTCTCAGTAATGTTTTTAACCTCTAAATTAGTAGTCAAAATTTAAAAAATTTTCTATTATAATTCAAACCCATGTCTTCTACAGAATAAAATAGATCTTGTTATTCCTTAAAATTTTAATGCATGAAGATTGCTATTATACTGCTCGGACTATTATACTACTAGGACTTCTCTTTTCAGGCTAGTCTAAACATGTAAAGTTTTCTCTCCCCAATCAAATTACAGAATCAATATCATTATAGTTATTTAAATTTAATACCACTTGAGAAAATCTTTCACTGAATTTTTAAAAGAAAGAAAGTCAAATGTTCTAATAACTCTTACCTTCGTTTGCAAATCAGGAACCACAAAGCTGATGCCAAAGCGAAGAAACCAATTCCCAAAGTAACAGCACCAGCACCCAGAAAATAGGTTAAGTGGTTAAAAAAACCTATACAAATAAATTATAAAAGATTATTTCAGGCATGTATCTTCATTCTCTATGTAAAATTAAATGACATAATAGCTTAACACATAATGTAGTGTTAATAATACATAATGTGTGTTAATACACATTAACACCCATAAAAACACACATAATGTGCATTAATAACACATAATGTAGTGTTTAAGACATTAATGAGGAGGTTGGGAGACCTGAATTCTGGTCCTTTGCAATTCTAATAAATTTCAAGACCCTGAGTTTGAGAATTACATGGGGCCTCATCCTCATTAGCCCATTAGAGGTAGATGAGGGTAGTAAAGAACAAATATGAGGAATTTTTAAAGATCTTAGAAATCTTTAAACATTTTATCTCTACTTTTTCTCAGGAACAGTAAAAGATCATAGCCAAAAGCTAAATAAAAGCAATGTAAATAATGATATATCACAGGTTTATAACTGGAAAAGCCTACAGGAATTATATGGTATAACTCCTTCATTTTACAGATGATAAAACTGAGGCCCAGGTGAAAGCAGTAAGTGAAGTAAGGTCATGCAGCAAATTAAAGGCAGTCCTCTGTTTTTTTCTATTATCGTATCCCTGCCACCAAACATCTCAATACTGGTATGTATTAAAAAGAATTAAGAATAAAGAAAGCATGAGATATTTATAGTTAGGTTGGTCAAGTATTCATTAAGATTCTGAAATCTGCTACCTAAGCATAAAGCAAGCTGTAGAAAGCTTTCACAGAAGGCTGTATAGAATTTGAAGGGCCTTAAGACAATTTAGGAGTATATTATTTGGGGAAAAAGAGGTTTAAAAGTATAAAAGTAATAGAAGATCTTTATGTGTGAACATATAAGTTCCACTAAGGGTATGACGTGATAAAGACTTTGTTGTTCCCATACTTTTGTTGTTTTCTAAGTAATTTCCAACTTTCTAGACGGTGCCTCTCAAATCTTAGTTTTCTTTGGGTTCAGAAATATCTACATTTGGAAATTAATTAATGGTACAAAAAATTACATAAGGCTATTTATCAAAGTGATACAGTATGAAAAAACACCTCCAGTTTTCATTTTTATATATGAAAAAACATAGATATTTTGGACCAGATAATTTGTTGTGAGGGACTGTCCTGTGCATTGTGCCAAAGATATCTCCAGGCATTACCAAATGCATTCTGAGGGGCAGAACTGCCCTCAGTTGAGGATCACAGGCATAGTGGTATAAGGAGATATCAGATAGTATTAAATGATAAAAGCAAGATAGATAAAACACATATTTAAAAAAAATTTAAAGATATAGTTGTACTCAAATATAAGATAAATATTTCTATGGACAAAAGAAGAAAAGCAACACACAGAAATAAGTAGGAGCTAAAACCACAAGCATGCTAGGCACCGAGATCTGGAAGCAGGAATTAACTAGAAGAAGCAGAGAATATCAGTGAGACAATTCCCAGACCAAGCCATCGTCTGGCGTGGTGAATGACCAACTCAAAAATGGACCAAGGAGGAATCTTGGAAATTATAAATTTAAAAATTTTAAGATGGAGTACATGTTTCTTTAAATACAAAGAATTAATGAAATGAAAGATAATACTGAGAGATTCACCCAATTTCATAAAAAAGTGAAAAATATGATAAATTATGAGACTTGGAAAAGATTAAGAGCATATAGCATAAAACTAATAGGGGTCCCAAAAGAGAGAATAGAGAAGTAGCAGAGAAACAATATTAAGAGATACAGCTTAAAAAGGTCTTTTCTTTTCCTTTTTTAAAATTTATTTATTTATTTTTGGCTGCGTTGGGTCTTCATTGCTGCATGCGGGCTTTCTCTAGTTGCGGTGAGCGGGGGCTACTCTTTGTTGCAGTGCGCGGGTTTCTCATTGCGGTGGCTTCTCTTGTTGCGAAGCACGGGTTCTAGGCACGCAGGCTTCAGTAGTTGTGGCATGCAGGCTCAGTAGTTGTGGCTCGCGGGCTCTAGAGCGCAGGCTCAGTAGTTGTGGCGCACGGGCTTAGTTGCTCCGCGGCATGCGAGATCTTCCCGGACCAGAGATTGAACCCATGTCCCCTGCATTGGCAGGTGGATTCTTAACCACTGCACCACCAGGGAAGCCCAGAAGGTTTTTTCTTTAAAAAACTTTTTTTGAATTTACACATATTAAAATTCACTTGTGAGTGTGTGTGTGCAGTTCTGTAAGTTTTGACAAATATAAGAAGTATTTAATCACCACCACAACCAAGTTACAGAAAACTTCGATCACCCCAAAACATTTCCTGGTACAGCCTCTTAGTAGTCAAGTACTAACTGCTGGCAACCACTGATTATTTTCCATCCCTATTCTCTATCCTTATGTTTTTGCCTTTTCCAGAATTTCATATAAATAGAATAATACAGCATGTTGTCTTTTGAGTCTGGTTTTTTTAACTTAGCATAATGCATTTGAGATTCATCCATGTTGTTGCATGTATCAGTAGTTTGTTTCTTTTTATTGCTGAGTAACATTCCATTTTATAGATGGACCACAGTTTATTCCCCAGCTAAGAGACGTTTGGTTGTTTCCAGTTTGGGGTTGTTAGGAATAAGGCATACTATACATTTGCATACAGTTGCTTATTTGAACATAAGTTTTTATTTCAGTAGGGTCATATAGCAAGTATATATTCAAATTTATAAGAAACTACCAAACTGCTTTCCAAAGTGGTTGTTCTGTCTTGCTTTCCCACCAGCAAATACAACAGTTTCAGTTGCTCTGTATCATGGCTACCACTTGATATTGTCAGTTTCATTTCAGCCATCCTAATAGATGCACAGTGGTATCTTACTGTGGAGATACAGTGATATCTTCCTTTTAAAAAAGGAAAAGAAAAAACCTTTTTTAAGCTGCATCTCTTAATATTGCTTCTCTGCTACTTCTCTATTCTCTCTTTTGGGATCCCTGTTTTAATTTACATTTCCTTAGTGAATAATTATGTTGAGCATCTTTCCACATGCTTATTTGCCATCCACATATCTTATTCAGTGAAGTATTTGTTCAAATCTTTGCTGATTTTTTAGAATTCTTTATATATTCTGGATACAAATCCTTGGTCAGATACATGATTTGGAAATATTTTCTTCCAGCTGTGGCTTGTCTTTTCAATTTTCTTAATAGCGTCTTTCACAGAGCAAAACTTTTTAATTTTAGTGATATCCAATTTATCAACTTTTTTCTTTTATGGTTTGTGCTATGGGCTGTATCTAAGAACTCTTTGCAGGTCAGAAAGATTTTCTTCTATGTTTTCCTATAAAATATTTCTAGTTTTATGTTTTACATTTAATTCATGATTCATTTTGAATTAATTTTTGCATAAGGCGAGAGGCAGGGGTCAAGTTTTTTTTGTTTTTTTTTGTTTTGGGATATGTGTATTCAATGATCCCAACACTATTTGATGAAAAGACCATCCTTTCTTCATAGAGTTGCTGTTGCACCCTTGTCAAAAATCAGCTACCTATATTTGTCTCTGTCTATTTCTGGAATCTCTATTCTGTCCCCTTGGTATACATTGTCTATTCTTTCACCAATAACAACAATAATAATAATCTAATATTTATACAGCAAATACTATATGCCAGGCACGTTCAAAGTGATTATATATATATTCACTCATTTAATTCTCACAACTCTATAAGCTAAGTATTATTATTTCCCCACTTTACAGATGAGGAAACAGATGAGGCAAAAATGAGGTTAAGTAACTTGCTCAAAGGCATACAACCAATAAATGAGGGACAATAGTAATTAAAAAATTGCTAAAGTCCGTCCTTACCTAGTATAGACAATGAATATCTTTAGATTTTGTTAGAGAAACAGTTAAGTATAAATGCTAAATACTTAAGGGTATCGTAAAACAGGATATCTAAATGGCCAATAAATATATGAAAACTTCATTAATAATCACAGAAATGCAAATTAAACCACAACGAGTCAATACGACAACCCTGTATGATGCCTAAAATGAAAAAGATGGAAAATATCAAGTGCTGTCAAGGTGGCAGAGTAACATGAATTCTCACTCACTGTTGGTGGGAATGTAATTTTCTATAATACTTTGGAAAACTGTTTGGCACTATTATTAAAGCTGAACATATACATACCCTATGACCCAGCAATTCTTAGATATATACCAAACTGAAGTACATATATATTTTCTTAAAAATATATGCTAGAATGTTGATAGCATCACTTTTATGTGTGTATGTTGATAGAGACACAAACTGGAAACTACCCAAAGGCCAACTGATAGTTAAACGGATAAATTTTAAAAGTTTAATTGATTTAAAGAAACAAAATGTTCTATAACAATGAGAAAGAATAGAGTACAACTATGCACAACAAAGTGGATAAATTTCATAAATAATGTTGGGCAAAAGAAGGCAAACAAAGACATCGGGGGGAGTTCAGGGAGGCTGGTAATTAACATACTGTTTCTTGAACAGGGTGCTGGTTATAGAGATGTGTTCAGTGAAAATTCAAGCTTAAAACTTATGACTTATGAATAAACTAGATCGATATGTATCATCATAAATAGAACTGAAAAACCTAGTGTTCAGTGAATAAAGTGATTTCCATAAATTTATATTCAATTATTCTAATCACATACTGATTCCATTTATGCACATTAAAAGGAAACACAAAATAATACTTTTTAAAAAACAATGTGACAGAAGTATTAAAATACACCATACTCATGATATTAGTTGTGTCTGGGGAGGAAATGAGGGGAATGGGACTATGGATTGAATATAAACTTAAGACTTTATCTGTAATGTTTTCTTTAAAAAATTAAAAATCTGAAGTTTATATGATGAAAAAATATTTATTTAGTAGAAGATTACATGAATGTTTGTTATTCTTTGTCCTTTTCTTTTTACTTTTCTGGTTTTCTCAAATATAAAAAATATAAAAACAATAGGATCTCAATTTTGTAAAAAAAAAAAAAAGAAAGAAAAGAAAGAGGGAAAAACATACTTTTATAAGGTAAATAATCAATACTGGCTACTCCTGGGGTAAGGGCTTAGTTATAATTTTCCACTCCAGACCTTTCTGTACATTCAGATTTTCTAGCATGAGAATCTTAGAAAAATCAGGAACAAAAATTTTTAATCTTCATATGTGATTCTTGACTCCTTTACTTTGTACAAGTCTCATTGTAGCAACTTCTCTATTGTTATCACTGTGTTTACAGCCTATTTAGCTTTCTCCTCCTTAAGATCTCTTCCCTCCTCTTTATCCTTTTTGTAATTCTCCATTAGGGAAGAAAATAGGTGTGATTAGTAAAACACCATTCTAGTCCTTGGTTTAAATGGGCCATTTATATCTCGGGAATTCCAGTGAGCTATAGAGAATATGAAAGTTCCCAAACCACTTTACCAAGAGAAAGACAAATTACATATTTTCTAATACCTCCAACAAATCACACTTTATCTATAAATCAATCTGTAAAATGAAAAGGCTGACTCTATGATCATTAAGATCCCCTCTCACTTTGAAGATTTAGTCAATATATAAGTTAAAGAAACACTATATACAGAGGTAGGATTTTTACTTTCTTGACTCTGCCCTTAAGTATGCTATCTAAAGTAATGACTCCTCATTTTCAACAGTCACTTTATTATATGACCCTGTTTCTTTGTCTTTAATAATTGCTATAATAAATAGTCTTCTTTACTTATTGGTTTACTGTCTATTGTCTGTCTTCTTCTACCAGAAGATAAATCTTTTTCACTCTGGTATTCTTAGAGTTTAGAATAATGACTGGTTACTCAAAAATGATTGACTATTTAATGAATAAACAATAGGCACTGCGCTAGATGTTAGTATTAGAAAAATGAATAATAAAGGTATGTGGGTTTTTTCTTGTTTTTTTGGCTGTGCCACTCAGCATGCGGGATCTTAGTTCCCCGACCAGAGATCAAATCTGCACCCCCAGCACTAGAAGTGTGGACCACTGGACCACCAGGGAAGTCCGTAGGTATGTGGTTTAGTAGGAAGTTCATATATGTGAAAAAGAATAAGTGTAATTAAAAAGGTATTATAGGCATTATAATGGAAGAAATAAATACAAAATACAGATACAGGAAGATCTGTAAAAAGATAGGAGAAAAATTTTGAAAAACTCCATAGTCTAGTTAAACATGGTTTGAGAACTTTCTATTGCCAAACCCTTGCCAAGAATTGGTGACTGAGGACTTCTCTGGTGGCACAGTGGTTGAGAGTCCGCCTGCCAATGCAGGGGACACAGGTTGGATCCCTGTTCCGGGAGGAAACCACATGCTGCGGAGCAACTAAGCCCATGTGACACAACTACTGACCCTGCGCTCTAGAGCCCATGAGCCACAACTATTGAGCCCATGTGCCACAACTACTGAGCCTGTGCTCTAGAGCCTGTGAGCTACAACTACTGAGCCCACGCACCACAACTACTGAAGCCCACATGCCCTAGAGCCTGTGCTTTGCAACAAGAGAAGCCACTGCAATGAGAAGCCTGCACACTGTAACAAAGAGTAGTCCCTGCTCGTCACAACTAGAGAAAGCCCACATGCAGCAATGAAGACCCAACGTAGCCAATAAATAAATAAATAAACGAACAACAACAACAAAAAAGAATTGGTGACTGAAAGATAAGTAACACATGGTCATAGAGTTTAAAATCTGGAGGGTACAACATTTAAACAGAATATTCGTTACAATATTCTAATTGCTATGATAATGACTTGTTGACAGCACTAAGACAACAGAGGCACTTTGACTAAGTGCAGGAACAGTTTCTTAGAGAACACCTGAGCTAAATCTTACAGAATGAGTAAGAGATAGCTAGCCAAAGATATTAAATCCTAAACCAGGGTATGACTCTTTCGCCTTAAGATAAACAAAACTTTCTCTCTATGCACAGTAACCTCCAGCTTACAGTTGATCCTTTTCTTACCATTTGCAGCCAAAACTCTTAAAATGAGAATTTCTACTTCACAACTTCTATTCCCAAGGTCATTAATAACTTCATTAACACACAATTGAAAGGTCACTATTGACCATTCTCTCTCTCTCTTACCTTGGCATAAGTAAAATTAATTCACTTGGTTTTTTCCCATTTCTCTGTCTATAATGTTATTGCCTTTATAGGTTCCTCTTCCCCAGTCTGTCTATCCTTTAACCTATCTATCTATAGCTAGATATACACATATCCTTTAACATATCTACATATGGATATATATAGATATATAAAGGATATAGATAAATATAGACATGGATATAGATGTTACTTATCTGTATCTATGCCTATATCTTTAACCAGAATTACTATATATTTGTGTCAGGAGTAGTTTCAGATTATCTTTTGTAGTGATTCCAGAACTGAATGTTCGGTTTTATTTTTTGAGTATTCAATACCTGTTTATTATACTCTCCTAGGGTTTTGCCAGATTTCAGTCTCAGGTTTACTCCAGTTCAACAAATGCTTATTGAACACCAAATATGTGTGAGATACTGTTTGAGACACCAAGGGAGGAATAAAAGGCCATTGAAGTAAGAATGAATCCTTACCCTGAGGTTTAAAAATCTATAATGAAATATAAGCAGGGCTCATATGCAACTGGTATAAAAAGTTGACCACACTGATTTTTTTTTAGTTGGTGGTTGCTCTGATTGAATACAAAGCTAACTAGGAAGAACTTGTACTTGGAAGAGATACTTATTATGCTGGTTGGATTTTAATGTTATTATTTGAAAAATGGGAGTCATATTATGTCTCACATAATTAGAATAAGGAATAAATAAGATAATGTTGCAAGGAATTACTAACATAGTAAAGAAGATGACATCTCAAACAGCATGCATATACCAGGCCATAAAGGAAGACTCAACAGTTTTATAGGATTATTACAGATACCACATTCTCTGACAATAATATAATTAATTTTAAATTAGTAACCTAATACATACTCTAGGAAAAGCTGCCATACTTGGAAATTTTTAATCACACTGTAAATAACTCTTGCATTAAAGAAGAAATCAATGGAAATTTGGAAATTACATAAAACTAATCGATAATGAAGCACTATGTATAAATGCTTTCAGCAACAAAGCTGAAGACAAATTCAAGGGGAGAAAAAAAGCTGAAAAAAAAAATGAGCTTAGCATTCAAACTGCAAGTTGAAAAAGACAAGCAAAGTGAGTCCAAATAATGTGGAGGAAGGAAATAAAAAAGAACAGAAATTAGTGAAAAAATATTAAGATTTTAGGTAAACACTAACAAGATTAACAAATCTCTAGTAAGAGTAACCAAATTTTAAAAAAGAAGGCACAGGTAAACAATTTCAAAGGTGAAGAAAGAACATAATTACAGTTACAGCAGAAATTAAAATAAGAAAATACTTTCAACAAATTTATGCTAGTATATTCTAAAACTTATACTAAATTATATATACCTAAAAAGTGACTTACAAAAAGTGACTCAAGAATAGAAAACCTAAATGAACATGTATCCATTAAACTGAATCAACAGTTACAAAATTTCCCCCAAAGAAAACAGCAGGTCCCAATAACTTTACAATTTCTACTGTATACCCATGATTCAAGTATTTCTTATCTTATACAAGCCCTTCCAGAGAATAGAAAGAGGTTTCTGGCTGTTTGTCCAAATGTATTTTCCTCTTCTCCCCAGGCAAAAGGCTAGACTACATGTCCCAGCTTCCCATACCATTAGGTGAAGCCATGCGACTGAGTTCTAACCAATGGAATTTGAATGGAAGTGATGTCATAAAAACCTCCCAAGGACCTTTCTCCATGTTCTTTCTCCCTTTAGGCTTGACTGGGATGGAGATGAACCCCAGGGAACTTTGGAAGCCATGTGTCATCATGGATGTAATTGACATTTACAGAACACTCAACCCAAATGAAATGAAACACAACATATCAGGATTTGTGGGATGCCACTAAAGCAGTATGTAGGGGAAAATCAATACCAAAAAACTGCAGTATTAGGGAAAAAATGTGTGAATAACCTTAAAAACTAAAATAAGTAGAGCAAATTAAGCCCAAGGTAAAGAAAAGAAAAAAATCTAAAGACCAAGTGAAAACCAATGAAATAGAAAACAGAAAAACAATAAAGAAAATCAATGAAACAAAAACCTGATTCTTTGAGATCTATATAATTGATAAACTTTTAGCTAGACTGACCAATAAAAAGAAAAAAGGCACAAATTATCAATATCAGAAATGAAAGGGCTTCACTGGTGGTGCAGTGGTTAAGAATCTGCCTGTCAATGCAGGGGACACGGGTTTGAGCCCTGGTCCAGGAAGATCCCACATGCTGTAGAGCAACTAAGTCCATGCTCCACAACTACTGAGCCTGCACTCTAGAGCCCACAAGCCGCAACTACTGAGCCTGCATGCCACAAACACTGAAGCCCACATGCCTAGAGCCTGTGTTCTGCAACAAGAGAAGCCACTGCAATGAGAAGCCCATGCAGCACAACGAACAGTAGCCCCTGCTTGCCACAGCTAAAGAAAGCCTGAGCCCAGCAACAGAGATCCAACGCAGCCAAAAATAAATAAATAAATTTATAAAAAAAAAAGAAATGAGAGATGTTACATTACTACAGATTCTACAGATATTAAAAGAATAATAAGGCAATATTATGAACAATTTTATGTTAATAAATCTAACAACTTAGATGAAAGGGAAAATTCCCTAAAATATATAAATTTTCAAAGTTCACTCAAGAAGAAATAGATAACATAGATAGACACACATCTATTAAATAAATTGAAATTGTAGTTAAAGTTCTTAAAAAGAAACTCTATGTCCAGGTGCTTCACTGGTAAATTCTACCAAACACTTTAAGGGAAAAAATAGTATTAATTCTACACAAATGCTTCCAAAAATTTGAAGACAAGAGAATTCTTTTTTGATTTATCCTATGAGGCTGACATTACCCTGATACCAAAGCCAGGGAAAAAAAGAGGGAGAGAGAGAGAAGTGAGAGAGAGAGAGAGAAGTGAGAGAGAGAAAGAGAGGAAATTACAAACTGAACAGATATGCAAAATGCATCTGTGGACACAGATGCAAAATTCTAAACAATATTTTAGCAAATTAAGTCCAACATTATATTAAAAGGATAATACATCATGACCAAGTAGGGTTTATCACAAGAAAACAAGGTTGGTTTACCATGAAAAAACCAATCAATGCAATTCACCATATTAAGAAGTTAGAGGGCTTCCCTGGTGGCACAGTGGTTGAGAGTCTGCCTGCCAATGCAGGGGACACGGGTTTGAGCCCTGGTCTGGGAAGATCCCACGTGCCGCGGAGCGGCTGGGCCCGTGAGCCACATTTGCTGAGCCTGCACTGCACGTCTGGAGCCTGTGCTCTGCAACAAGAGAGGCCGTGGTGGTGAGAGGCCCATGTGCTGCGATGAGGAGTGGCCCCCACTTGATGCGACTGGAGAGGGCCCTTGCACAGAGGCGAGGACCCAACACAGCCATAAAGAAAGAAAGAAAGAATCCTCGTCAAAAAAGGTGATGATTTAAAAAAAAAAAAAAAAAGAAGTTAGAAAAGAAAATCCATGTGATCAATATGGATCTGTGTCAATAGAAATGAAAAATTTTGAAACATCCATTCCTGATTTAAAAAAAAAAAGCTCTCAGAAACTAGGATAGAAGGGAATCTCTATCCTAGTTATCAGGCTCCCCAACCTGATAAAAGTCATTTATTGAAAACATCAGACTTAATGGTGAAAGATTGAATGCTTTCCTCCTAAAATCAGTAACAATACAGGGATGTCCACTCTTACAACTTCTATTCAACACTGCACTGAAGGGTCTAGCCAGTGCAACCAGGTATGAAAAAGAAGTAAAAGGCACCTAGAGTAAAATGGAAAAAATAAGAGTTATATTCTCAGTGCTTTGGTCTGAATGTTTCTGTGCCCCCCAAATTCATATGTTGAAATCCTAATGCCCAATGTGATGGTTTTAGGAGGTGGGGCCTTCAAGAAGTGGTTAGGTCATGAGAGTGGAGACCTTGTGAAAGGGATTAGTGCTCTTATGAAAAAGATCCCACAGAGCTCCCTAGCCCCTTCCACCACTTGAGAACACATCAAGAAGCAAGAAGAGGGCTCTTACCAGACACAAAACTTGATCATTTCGGCCCCCTGATATCAGATTTACAGCTTCCAGAACTGTGAGAAATAAATTTCTGTTGTTTATAATACATCCAGTTTGTGGTATTATGTTATAGCAGCTCGAATTGACTAAGACACACAGAGAACATGATCATCTATGTAGAAAAGCCTGTGGAATTTTAAATAAACTAGTACAAAAATTAAGTGAGTTTAATAAGATTGCAGGATACAAGAACAATATACAAAAACAAATTGTCTTCTGGTACTGTTAACTCCTAGAAGAAAACAGAAAAAATGTTTCATGACATTAGTCTTTGCAATTATTTCATGAATATGACACCAAAAGCATAGATAAAAAAAGCAAAAATAGACAATTGGGACTATATCAAACTAAAAAGTTTCTGCACAGCAAAGGAAACAATCAACAGAGTGATAAGGCAACATACAGAATGGAAAAAATATTTACAAACCATAAGAGGTTAATTTCCAAAATATAAAAGCTACAACTCAATGGCAAAAAAGCTAATAACCCAACTTAAAAATGGGCTAAAGACTTGAATAGACATTTCTCCAAAGAAGACATATAAATGGCCAATAGGCATATAAAAAGATGTTC
The DNA here is from genome assembly GCF_028023285.1 of Balaenoptera ricei. NCBI lineage: Eukaryota > Metazoa > Chordata > Mammalia > Artiodactyla > Balaenopteridae > Balaenoptera > Balaenoptera ricei. The sequence continues at coordinate 42,671,722 of NC_082639.1, read as the reverse complement.
AACATCTCTAATGCTTAGGGAAATGTCAATCAAAACCATAATGAGATATAACCTCACACCAGTTAGAATGACTATTTTCAACAACAACAACAACACAAAAGAGGATACAGAGAAATTGGAACTCTTGTACACTGTTGGTGGAAATGCAAAGTGGTGCAGCTCCTATGGAAAACAGTATTGAGATTCCTCAAAAAATTAAAATTAGAACTACCATATGATTCAGCAATCCTACTATGGGTATTTATCCAAAAGAAATAAAAACAAGATCTCAAAGACACATTAGCACTCCAATGTTCAGTACAGCACTATTCACAACAGCTAAAATGTGTAAAGAAAACTAAACATCCACCAGTGTATGAATAGATAAAGAAAATGTAGTATATACATACAGCCTTAAAAAAGAACGAAATCCTGCAAAATATGACAACATGGGTGAACCTGAAGGACATTATCCTAAGTGAAATAAGTCAGTCACATTAGGACAAATACTGTGTAATTCCATTTATATGAGGTACAATCAAACTCATAGAAACATAGAGTGGTGGTTGCCAGGGGCTGGAGGAAGGAAGGAAATGAAGAGTTGCTAATCAATGGGCATAAAGTCTTAACTATGCAAGATGGATAAGTTCTAGAGATCTGCTGTACAACACTGTGCCTATAGTTAACAGTACTGTATTACACACTTAAAAATTTATGAGGGTAGATTTCATGTTAAGTGTTCTTACCACAATAAAATAAAAATTTTTTAAAAGACAAAACAAAAAGAAAAGTCTTTCTATATACTATCAAAAACAATTGGAAGGGCAGAAGTTGAGACACAGAGGTAGAGAACAAATGTATGGACACAAAGGGGGGAAAGCCGCGGGTGGGTTGGGATGGTGGTGTGATGAATTGGGTGATTGGGATTGACATGTATACACTGATGTGTATAAAATTGATGACTAATAAGAACCTGCTGTCTAAAAAAATAAATAAAATAAAATTCAAAAATTCAAAAAAAAAAAAAAGAAGTGCCATAATGTTTGCCTTCCTTCTGTTTAGGATAAGAAAAAAACAAAAAAACCAAAAAACAATTGGAAACTGAAATGTTCAAAAATTACCATTTGCAACAGCATAAAAATATGAAATACTTAAGGATAAATCTGATAAAAGATGTGAAAAGCCTGTACATAGGCAACTACAAAATATTGCTAAGAGGAATTAAGGATGACCTAAATAAAAAGAGACACATACCTTGCTCCTGAGTTGAAAGAGATACTGCTGTTCTGATATTAATTCTCCCTAAATTGATCTATAGTTTCAATGCAATGCCAATCAAAATTCCAGTAGGCTTTTTTATAAAAATTGATAAGGTGGTTCTAAAATTCAGACGGAAATGCAAAAGACCGAGAATAGTTAAAACACCTCTAAAAAAAGAAGAAAAGTTGGAGGGATAACTACCTGATTTAAAGACTTATTATAATTAAAATAGTAATCAAAACAGCATGGTATTGACAACCAGGGCACCTACCAGGCACTGGTGGGGGACCTCGGAGACCTAAAGGGATGGGAGGAATCCCCGTGCAACTGGGTGGGATGTTGTGGGGAAGGAGGGGGGAAGGAAAAGTGGAGGTAGGAAGGGACTGGTGTCACTGAGGGGCAGCTGGGGAAGAGGAGGGGTTCCAACTCACAGTGAGGGAATCAGCTGGGACAGGGAGAGACCTTCGGGAGATTGGGGGATTGGAGGGGAATGTGGCCAGCATTTCCCATGCCAGCTCAGGCCCCGGTGAGCCTGCTGAGGTCCCGGGCCTGAACCTCTGCCCTCTGGGGACCCATCAACCCACGCAGGTCATGAGACTAAGCATGGCCCCCAAGGCCTTTTACAGCCATGCAGCTCCTGAGCCTAAGCCCGCCCTCCCCAACAATTCCCCCATCCCCGCCACCAAGGCTTTTCTGGCTTTTTTTTTTTTTTTTACTGTTGTGATTCTGTTTTCCTTTGTTCTTGTTTGCTTTGTTGTTCATTCATTTTTATTTTTTCTAATATATTTTTTATTTCTCTAATTTAATTTATTTTTTATTCTTTGTTATTGTTCTTCTCCTTTTTCCTTGTTACTTTTTTTTTTTTGCAGCGCTGCATGACTTGTGGGTCTTGGTTCCCAGGCTGGGGGACAGGCCAGAGCTCCTGTGGTGGGAGAAAGAAGTCCAAACTGGTGGACTAACAGAAAAACTCAGACCTCAGGGAATATTAACTGGAATGAGGTCTCCCGGGGGTCCTCATCTCAGCACCAAGACGCAGCTCTATCCCACTGCCTGCAAACTCCAGTGCTGGATGCCTCAGGCCAAACAACCAACAAGACAAGAACACAGTTCTACCCATCAAAAAAAAATGAGATAAGAAAAAAGTATGTTACAGACAAAGGAGCAAGGTAAAAACCTACAAGATCAAATAAATGAAAAGGAAATAGGCAACCTACCTGAAAAAGAATTCAGAGTAATGATAGTAAAGATGATCCAAAACCTCAGAAATAGAATTGAGGCACAGATCGAGAAAATACAAGAGATGTTTAACAAGGACTTAGAAGAACTAAAGAACAAGCAAACAGTGATGAACAACACAATAACTGAAATGAAAAATACACTAGAAGGAATCAATAGCAGAATAACTGAAGCAGAAGAATGAAAAGTGAGCTGGAAGATAGAATGGTGGAAATAACTGCCAAGGAGCAGAATAAAGAAAAAAAATGAAAAGAATTGAAGACAATCTCAGAGACCACTGGGACAACACAAAATGCACCAACATTCGAATTATAGTGGTCCCAGAAGAAGAAGAGAAAGAGGAAGGGTCTGAGAAAACATATGAAGAGATTATAGTTGAAAACTTCCCTAACATGGGAAAGGAAATAGCTGCCCAAGTCCAGGAAGCACAGAGAGTCCCATACAGGAAAAACCATAGGAGACAAACCAAGATGCATATTAATCAAACTAACAAAAATTAAATTAAAAGAAAAAATATTAAAAGCAGCAAGGGAAAAGCAACAAATAACATACAAGGGAATCCCCATAAGGTTATCAGCTGATTTTTCAGCAGAAACTCTGAAGGCCAGAAGGGAGTGGCAGGATATATTTAAAGTGATGAAAGGGAAAAAGCTACAACCAAGATTACTCTACCCAACAAGGATCTCATTCAAATTTGACAGAAAAATCAAAAGCTTTACAGACAAGCAAAAGCTAAGAGAATACAGCACCACCAAACCAGCTTTACAATAAACACTAAAGGAATTTCTCTAGGCAGGAAACACAAGAGAAGAAAAAGACCCACAAAAACAAACCCAAAACAATTAAGAAAATGGTAATGGGAAAATACATGTTGCTAATTACCTTAAATGTAAATGGATTAAATGCTCCAACCAAAAGGCACAGACTGGCTGAATGGATACAAAAGCAAGACCCATATTTATGCAGCATATAAGAGATCCACTTCAGCCCTAGGGACATATACAGACTGAAAGTGAGGGGATGGAAAAGATATTCTATGCAAATGGAAATCACAAGAAAGCTAGAGTAGCAATACTCATATCAGATAAAAATAGACTTTAAAATAAAGACTGCTACAAGAGACAAGGAAGGACACTACATAATGATCAAGGGATCAATCCAAGAAGATGTAACAATTATAAATATTTATGCACCCAACATAGGAGCACCTCAATACATAAGGCAAACGTTAACAGCCATAAAAGGGGAAATCAACAGTAACACAATAACAGTGGGGAACATTAACACCCCACTTACACCAGTGGACAGAACATCCAGACAGAAAATAAACAAGGAAACACAAGCTTTAAATGACACAATAGACTAGATAGATTTAATTGATATTTATAGGACATTCCACCTGAAAGTGGCAGAATACACTTTCTTCTCAAGTGCACATGGAACATTCTCCAGAATAGATCACATCTTGGGTCACAAATCAAGCCTTGGAAAATTTAAGAAAATTGAAATCATATCAAGCATCTTTTCCAACCACAATGCTATAAGATTAGAAATCAATTACAGGAAAAAAACTGTAAAAACACAAACAAATGGAGGCTAAACAGTGCTAAATAACAAAAAGATCACTGAAGAAATCAAAGAGGAAATTTTAAAAATACACAGAAACAAATGATAACAAAAACATGATGACCCAAAACCTATGGGACTCAGCAAAAGCAGTTCTAAGTTTATAGTAATTCAATCTCTCCTCAAGAAACAAGAAAAATCTCAAATAAAAAATCTAACCTTACACCTAAAGAAACTAGAGTAAAAAGAATAAACATAAAACCCAAAGGCAGTAGAAGGAAAGAAATCATAAAGATCAGAGCAGAAATAAATGAAATAGAAATGAAGAAAATAACAGCAAAGAACACTAAAACTAACAGTTGGTTCTTTGAGAAGATAAATAAAACTGATAAACCTTTAGCTAGACTCATCAAGAAAAAAAGGGAGAGGACTCAAATCAATGAAATTAGAAATGAAAAAGGAGAAATTATACCTGACACCGCTGAAATACGAAGGATCATAAGAGACTACTACAAGCAACTATATGCCAATAAAATGGACAACCTGGAAGAAATGGACAAATTCTTGGAAAGGTACAACTTTCCAAGACTGAACCAGGAAGAATTAGAAAATATAAACAGACCAATCACAAGTAATGAAATTGAAACTGTAATTAAAGATCTTCCAACAAACAAAAGTGCAGGACCAGATGGTTTCACAGGTGAATTCTATCAAACATTTAGAGAAGAGCTAACACCTATCCTTCTCAAACTCTTCCAAAAAATTGCAGAGGGAGGAGCACTCCCAAGTTCATTCTACAAGGCCACCATCACCCTGATACCAAAACCAGACAAAGATATCACAAAGAAAGAAAATTACAGATTGATATCACTGATGAACATAGACCCAAAAATCCTCAACAAAATATTAGCAAACAGAATCCAACAACACATTCAAAGGATCATACACCATGATCAAGTGGGATTTATCCATGGGATGCAAGGATTCTTCAATATATGCAAATCAACCAATGTGATACACCATATTAACAAATTAAAGAATAAAAGCCATATGATCATCTCAATAGATGCAGAAAAAGCTTTGGCAAAATTCAACACCCATTTATAATAAAAACTCTCCAGAAAGTGGGCATAGAGGGAACCTACGTCAATGTAATAAAGGCTGTATACGACAAACCCACAGCAAACATCATTCTCAATGGTGAAGGACTGAAAGCATTTCCTCGAAGATCAGGAACAAGACAAGGATGTCCACTCTCACTACTCTTATTGAACATAGTTTTGGAAGTCAGCCACGGCAATCAGAGAAAAAAGAAATAAAAGGACTACAAATTGGAAAAGAAGAAGTAAAACTGTCACTGTTTGCAGATGACAATGATACTACACATAGAAAATCCTAAAGATGTCACCAGAAAACTACTAGAACTAATCAATGAATTTGGTAAGGTTGCAGGATACAAAATTAATGCACAGAAATCTCTTGCATTCCTATACACTAACAACAAAAGATCACAAAGAGAATTTAAGGAAGCAATCCCACTTACCATCGCAATAAAAAGAGTAAAATACCTAGGAATAAACCTACTTAAGGAGGCAAAACACCTGTATGCAGAAAACTATAAAACACTGATGAAAGAAATCAAAGATGACACAAACGGGTAGAGAAATATACCATGTTCTTGGATTGGAAGAATCAATATTTCAAAAATGACTATACTACCCAAAGCAATCTACAGATTCAATGCAATCCCTATCAAATTACCAAGGGCATTCTTCACAGAATTAGAACAAAAAATGTTACAATTTGTATGGAAACACAAAAGATCCTGAATAGCCAAAGCAATTTTGAGAAAGAAAAACAGAGCTGGAGGAATCAGGCTCCCTGACTTCAGACTATACTACAAAGCTACAGTAATCAAGACAGTATAGTACTGGCACAAAAACAAAAATATAGATCAATAGTACAGGATAGAAAGTCCAGAGATAAACCCACGCACCTATGGTCACCTGATCTGTGACAAAGGAGACAGGAATATACAATGGAGAAAAGACAGTCTCTTCAATAAGTGGTGCTGGAAAAACTGGACAGCTACATGTAAAAGAATGAAATTAGAACACTCCCTAACACCATATACAAAAATAAACTCGAAATGGATTAAACACCTAAATGTAAGATTAGACACTATAAAACTCTTAGAGGAAAACATAGGAGAAACACACTTTGACATAAATCACAGCAAGATCTTTTTGAACCACCTCTTAGAGTAATAAAAATAAAAAAATAAATAAATGGGACCTAATTAAACTTAATAGCAAAGGAAACCATAAACAAGATGAAAAGACAACACTCAGAATGGGAGAAAACTTTTGCAAACGAATCAACAGACAAAGGATTAATCTCCAAAACATACAAACAGCTCATGTAGCTCAATATCTAAAAAACAGACAACTCAATCAAAAAATGGGCAGAAGACCTAAATAGACATCTCTCCAAAGAAGACATACAGATGGTCAAGAGGCACATGAAAAGATACTCAACATCACTAATTATTAGAGAAATGCTACAATGAGGTATCACCTCACAGCGGTCAGAATGGCCATCATCAAAAAATCTACAAACAATAAATGCTGGAGAGGGCATGGAGAAAAGGGAACCCTCTTGCCCTCTTGGTGGGAATGTAAATTGACACAGCCACTGTGGAGAACAGTATGATGGTTCCTTTGAAAACTAAAAATAGAACTACCATATGACCCAGCAATCCCACTACTGGGACATACCCTGAGTAAACCATAATTCAAAAGGACACATGTACCCGCGTGTTCATTGGAGCACTATTTACAATAGCCAGGACATGGAAACAACCTAAATGTCCATTGACAGATGAATGGATAAAGAAGATGTGGTACATATATACAATGTAATATTACTCAGCCATAAAAAGGAATGAAATTGAGTCATTTGAAGAGGTGTGGAAGGACCTAGAGTCCGACATACAGTGTGAAGTGGGTCAGAAAGATAAAAAAGAAATATCATATATTAATGCATGTGTGTTGAATCTAGAAAAGTGGTATAGATGAACCTATTTTTAGGGCAGGAATAGAGACGCAGACACAGAGAACAGACGGGTGGACACAGGGGGAAGGGGAACGTGGATGAAATGAGAGATTGGGATTGACATATATACACTACCATGTGTAAAATAGGTAGCTAGTGGCACCTGCTGTATAGCACAGGGAGCTCAGCTCGGTGCTCTGTGATGACCTAGATGGGTGGGATGGTCCATGAGAGAGGGGATATCTGTATACATACAGCTGATTGACTTTGTTGAACAGCAGAAACTAACACAACATTGTAAAGCAATTATACTCCAATTTAAAAAACACAACACAACAAAACAAAACAACAACAACATAACAGCATGGTGTTGGCATGAAGATAGATGAATAGATCAATGGTACAAAATAGAGATTGCAGAAATAAACCCACATATAAGAAGACAACTGAGTTTTGGCCAAGTGTCAAAGACAATACTGTAGTGCTGGAACAACTGGATAACCATATGCAAAAAATAAACTTAGAACTATATCTCACAAAATATCTCATAAATTTTAACTCAAAATTAATCAAAACCAAAACATACCTAAAACTATAAATTTCTAGTAGAAAACATAAGGGAAATATCTTTGTGACATTGAGCTAGGCAAAGATTTCTTAGATATGACACCAAAAGCACAATTCAAAAAGAACAGATGGACAAATCAAATTTTAAAACATCTGCTCTTCAAAAGACACTACTAAGAGAATGAAAAGACAATCCACAGACTGGGAGATACTCTTAGTAAAGCATATATCTGATTAAGAAGTTGCATCCATAATTGGGTGATTGGGATTAACATATACACACTACTGTATATCAAATAGATAACTAATAAGAACCTACTGTATAGCACAGGGATTTCTACTCAATACTCCGTAATGACCTATATGGGAAAAGAATCTAAAAAAGAGTGGATACATGTATATGTATAACTGATTCACTTTGCTGTATGGCAGAAACTAACACAACATTGTATATCAAGTATAATCCAATAAAAATTAAATTTAAAAAAGAACTTGCATCCAGAATATATAAAGAAATCTCAAAACTCAACAGTAAAAAATAAAGAAAAACTCAACAGTGACAAAATGAACAACCCAATAAAAATAAGCAAATTCTATGAACATACCCTTTACCAAACAAGATATATATACGACAAATAAGTGTATGAGAAGATTCCCCACATAATTAGGACAGCTAAAATTAAGGATTGACCATACCAAAGATTGGCAAGGAATTGGAACTCTCATACCTTGCTGGTGGGAATGTACAATGGTACAATCACTTTGGAAAATAGTTTGACAGTTTCATGAAAAGTTAAACATATGCCTACCATGTGACTCAGCCATTCTATTCCTATATATCTATCCAAGAGAAAAAGAAATATACATCCATACAATTTTCATAGCAGCTTTATTTGTAACAGCCAAAAACTGTGTGTTAGGCAAAATTCTAAGTTGGTTCCAAGATTCCTGCATGTATTCCCCTGGTATACATGCACCTACCTTCTCCCAGTTATTAAAAAAGTACTAATCTACATACTACTTCGAAAAGATTGTGCAGATGGGGGCTTCCCTGGTGGCGCAGTGGTTGAGAGTCTGCCTGCCAATGCAGGGGACACGGGTTCGAGCCCTGGTCTGGGAAGATCCCACATGCCACGGAGCAACTAGGCCCGTGAGCCACAATTACTGAGCCTGCGCGTCTGGAGCCTGTGCTCCGCAACTAGAGAGGCCGCGATAGTGAGAGGCCCGCGCACGGTGATGAAGAGTGGCCCTCACTTGCCACAACTAGAGAAAGCCCTCGCACAGAAACGAAAACCCAACACAGCCATAAATAAATAAATAAATAAATAAAAATTAAAAAAAAAAAAAAAAGATTGTGCAGATGTTATTAAGGTCCCAAATCAGTTGAGTTTAAGGTAGGGAGATGACCTGAGGGCCCTGACCTAATCACCTGAGCCCTTTAAATCTGGGTCTAGTGGTCAGACTGGTAAAGTCAGGGATTTGAAGCATGAGGGGGGATTCATGTATGAAAAGTTCTCTGCTACTGGTTTGAAGATGGAGGGAGCCATGAGGCAAACAATGAAGACAGCCTCTAGCAGCTGAGAGAGACCCCTAACTGACAGCCAGAAAGAAAATGGGGACCGCAGTTCTACAGCTAGAAGAAACTAAATTTAGTCAACAACCTAAATGAGCTCGGAAGTGGCTTTTTCCCCAGAGCCACAAAAAAGAAATGCAGCCTGGCAGACACCTTGATTTCAGACTTATAATACCGTAAGCAGAGAAATTTGGCTACAGTGTGTCTGGACTTTTGCCCTACATAACTAAAAACTAATAAATGGGTGTTGTTTTAAGCAGCTAAGATTGTAGTAACTTGTTATGCAGCAATAGAAAACTACTACAAACTAGAAACACCTCAAGTGACAATCAACAGATAAATGGATAAACAAGTTGTTAATATATTCATACAATGTAAAACTCTCATCAATAAAGAGAAATAAACTATTGATACATGCGACATGAATAAATTTCAAAATTCTGCTGAGAGAAAAAAGCCAAAAAAAAGTCTTCATATTATATGATCTCATTTTCATAAAACTTTAAAAAATGCAAACTAATCTACAGTGACAGAAAGCAGACGAGTGATTGCTTGGAGATGGGGGACAGAGAAGGGTGGGAAGGGGAGATTACAAAAGGGTACACAGACACTTTTGGGGTAATGAATAGGCTCATTATCTTGATTGTGATGATGTATATTTATACATATGTCAAAACTTTGTCAAAAGTGTCAAAAATGTGTTTCAATTATTCCTCAAGAAGCAGTTTTTTAAAGTAAAAATTAAATTATAATATTTTAAAAGAAGAGATGAAAGAAAATTTGAACACAATGAAAATGAAATTAAATGCTACATGTTAAAAAATAAATAGAAGAGTCTCTGGGAAGTTTCTTTTTGCTTGTTTTTAGAACCATTTAAATTCTACAATGAAAGACGGATCTGAAACCTTGCTAAAGTAATTATAGTGGATTTTAATTATTTGTGGATTCTGTATTTGTGAATTCATTATACACTAACATTTATTTGTAATACAAAAATGAACACTCACAGTGCTTTTGTGGTTGTTTACAGATGTGCATATGGGCAGTGGTGAAAATTTTGAGTTGAAGTGCATGTTTTTAACTGAGGTCAAACGAGGCAACATTCTGCCTTTTTGCTGCAGCTCTCATACTATAAACAATAGTCCTTTTTGTGATTTATTTAGTGCCATGATTTTTGCATTTTTGCAATTTTTGTTGGTAAGTTCGCTGTTTAAAATGGTCCCCAAGCATAATGCAGAACACTGTCTAGTGTTCCTAAGTGCAAGATGGCTGTGATATGCCTTAAAGAGAAAATGTGTGTGCTAGATAAATTTTGCTCAGCTATGAGTTATATTGCTGCTGTCGGCTGTGAGTTCAATGTTAATGAATCAGCACTATACCTTATGAAGTGTCTTTAAACAAAAGCACACACAGAATAATATAATACATTCATTGTTTGATGAAAATGTTGTAATCAGAGGCTTGCAGGAACCTAACCCTGTATTTTCCCCTAGGAGTAATGTTTAAGTATTTGTTAATTCAGTTTTCACAGCAACTTTATAGAACCTAACTACCATGAATAAGGAGAATTTTGTTTTCAATGAACTATAGACCTAGATCCTATAATCTAGGCTTATATGGGTAGTCAGAGGCTTTAGAAATAATTATTTCTCTGATAACTTCTGCTTTGACTATTTTTTATTTCAGTAAATTAAATCCAATAAATTATATAGATTTTTCCACTTATTCTCCACTGTAGATACTCTAATTTTCCTCCTTTACACTCAAGTTTTCAATCCTATCTACTATCCTTAATTTCAGATGACCTCTGTCCATTTCATGCTTTAAAGCATGAATTTCCTCTTACTAAAAAGCATTTTAAAATGTTATAAACCTTATAGTTACAGGAATTGCATAATTCCTGTAACTATATGATGTAAATGGATAAAGAAATTCCTTTCTTATATAAAACAAGATGATATTCCAACTCTCCTTCTTAAATTTACTTTTAAATAACTTGGTTCAGTTTTTACATGAATTGACAAGAAACGTTATTGTATTTGCTATAAAATTTTTTTGGGGGATGCATTTTGCCATATCACCAAATAGACTCTTAATAAAAATCCTATGTGAGAAATAGGATTTTCAAAGGCAACAAAAGCAAAAATAAACAAGTGGGACTACATCAAACCAAAAAGCTTCTGCACAGCAAAGGAAACCATCAACAAAATGAAAAGGCTTGTAAAAATTGGGAGAAAATATTTGCAAATACGATAAGGGGTTAATATCCAAAATACATAAAGAACTCATACAACTCAACAGCAAAAAACCACAATTTGATCAAAAAATGGGCAGATGATCTGAATGATGGCCAACAGGTACGTGAAAAAGTGTTCAACATCACTAATCATCAAGGAAATGCAAATCAAAACCACAATGGGGATACCACCTCACACCTGTCAGAATGGCTATTATCAAAAAGACAAGAAATAACAAGTGTTGGTGAGGATGTGGAGAAAAGGGAACCCTTGTGCACTGTTTTGGGGAGTGTAAATTGGTGCAGCCAGTATGAAAAACAGTATGGAGTTTCCTCAAAAAATTAAAAATAGAACTGTCATATGATCCAGCTATTCCACTTCTGGGTATTATCCAAAGGAAACAAAAACAATAACTCAAAAACATATATGCACCTCTCTGCTCATCGCAGCATTATTTACAATAGCCAAGACATGGAAGTAACCTAAGTATCCATTAATGAATAAATGGATAAAGAAAATACTGCATATATACCCACACACACACGCACACACACACGATGGAATATTATTCAGCCATAAAAAAAGGAAATCTTTCCACTTGTGACAACATGGACAGGACTTGAGGGTTGAGGGTATTATGTGAAGTGAGATGTCAGACAAAGACAAATACCATATAATATCACTTACATGTAAAATCTAAACAAAACAAAAAAAACAAAAGCAAAAACCAGAACTCATAGATACAGAGAACAGATTGGTGGTTGCCAGAGGTGGGGGGTGGGGTGGAGGGTGGGTGAAATGGATGAAGGTGGTCATAAGGTACAAACTTCCAGTTATAAAACAAATAAGTCCTGGGGATGTAATATATAGCATGGTAACTATAATTAATTATACTGTGGTATATTTGAAAGTTATTAAGAGAGTAAATCTTAAAAAGTTCTCATCATAAGAAAAAAAAATCTGTGCCTAAAAAAAACTATTTTTCTTTTTGTCAAGGAGAATAATGTAGTTGACCATGTCTCCTTTTACATTTTGGCTTCTAGGAAGCTCAGAGTTAAATTTTAGGTTAAATATAGTTAATATGAAGACTTTCTATTTCAAAAAAATATTTTGCCAATTCTGAATCTTTACTCCTTATTTCTATTATGTTATTGAATGTGTTCTTGCTATAAGACCTTGTGGTAAGTTGTGTTGCATTCTTGACATAAAAGACCAGTACACGACTTGGGGCTTCCCTGGTGGTGCAGTGGTTAAGAATCCACCTGCCACTGCAGGGGACACTGGTTCGAGCCCTGGTCCAGGAAGATCTCACATGCTGTGGAACAACTAAACCCGTGTGCCACAACTACAGAGCCTGTGTTCTAGAGCCCGTGAGCCACAACAACTGAAGCCTGAGCGCCTAGAGCCTGTGCTCTGCAACAAGAGAAGCCACCGCAATGAGAAGCCTGACACTGCAACGAAGAGTAGCCCCCACTCACCACAACTAGAGAAGGCCCACGAGCATCAACAAAGACCCAATGCAGCCAAAAATAAATAAATAAAATTTAAAAATTAAAAGAAAAAAAAGGCCAGTACATGACTTAAAGCTAATGCCCTAGCCTTACCATCACAAACCAGGAAGAACAGTTTAATATCAAATATGCCAAAATCAATATTTCTACTTAGGAAAAATGCTTTCCACTTTCCAATGGATAATACTAACTAATTTTATTCATTAGATCTGTAACTTTTGCATTGGGTGGGTAAGTTTTACAGCTAGCTCATCCTGAAGGTTTATCTGGACATAATATTAAAAATCAGATGGGCAGAAATTATAAGCAAGTCTTTAATGACTGATGCCAATTATAACAACAATTCAGAAAAGAGTTCTGCCCAAAACAATCTATTCCATGTTCAATAACAAAACAATAGCAACAAGCAAACAAAAAATACAAATAAAAACCCCTTGATACTTAAATAAAGAAAGTGTAGTCATCATTGTAGATACTCTTGGGACTCATCTGTTTTTGAAGATGGGCTAGCCCTAGGGGGAAAAGTACCAGATTTCAAAGCAGAAATTCTGAGCTAAATTCTGATTCCGCCTCTTGATGTCTACCTTGGGTGGGGTTGGGGGGAAGGTTGGAAAGATTAAATTAGCTAATAAAATTAAAAACATATTTTCGGACTTACTTCACTTCAGTATGATATTCTCTAGGTCCATCCATGTTGTTGCAAGTGGCAATATTCTTTTTTATGGCTGAGTAATATTCCATTGTGTATATATATACTATTTCTACTTAAACCAATCATCTGCTGATGGGCACTTGGGTTGTTTCCATGTCTTGGCTATCGTGTATAGTGCTGCTATGAGCATTCGGATGCATGTATCTTTTCGAACTAGAGTTTTCATCGTTTCACTCTGCCCAGGAGTGAGATTGCTGGATCTACTTTAGTTTTTTAAGGAAACTCTATACTGTTTTCCACAGTGGTTGCACCAATCTACATTCCCATCAACAGTATAGGAGGGTTCCCTTTTATCCATACCCTCTCCAGCTTCTATCATTTGTAGATTTTTGATGATAGCCATTCTGACAGATGGGAAGTGATACCTCATTGTGGCTTTGATTTTCATCTCTCTAATAATTAGTGATGTTGAGCATTTTTTTCATGTGCCGTTGGCCATCTGTATGTCTTCTTTGGAGAGATGTCTATTTAGGTCTTCCACTCGTTTTTTACTTGGATGGTTTGTTTATTGAGTTGAATGAGCTGTTTGCATATTTTGGATATTAACCCCCTGTCTGTCACATCATTTGCAAATGATTTTTTCCCATTCCATAGGTTGTCTTTGTTTTGTTGATAGTTTCCTTTGCTGTGCAAAGGCTTTTAAGTTTCATTGGGTCCCATTTGTTTATTTTTGTTTTTATTTCTTTTGCCTTGGGACACTGATGTAAGAAAATATTGCTATGGTTTATGTCAGAGAATGTTTTGCCCATGTTCTCTTCTAGAAGTTTAATGGTGTCATGTCTTATATTTAAGTCTTTAAACCACTTTGAGTTTATTTTTGTGTATGGTGTGAGGGAGTGTTCTAACTTCATTGATTTACATGTGGCTGTCCAGCTTTCCCAACACCACTTGCTGAAGAGACTGTCTTTTCTCCATTGTATATTTTTGCCTCCTTTGTCATAGATTGATTGACCTTAGGTGTGTGGGTTTATTTTGGGGCTTTCTATTCTGTTCCATTGAGCTGTATGTCTGTTTTTGTGTCAATAACAAGCTGTTTTGATTATGCAGCTTTGTAGTATTAAGTGTGGAAGGGTTATGCCTCCAGCTTTGTTCTTTTTCCCCCAGGATTGCTTTGGCAATTCTGGGTCTTTTGTGGTTCCATATAAATTTTAGGATTATTTGTTCTAGTTCTGTGAAAAAATGTCATAGGTATTTTGATAGAGATCATGTTAAATCTGTAGATTGCTTTGGGAAGTCTGGCCATTTTAACAACGTTGATTTTCCAATCCATAAGCATGGGATATCTTTCCATTTCTTTGAATCACCTTCAATTTCCTTATCATGTTTTTATACTTTTCAGCATATAGATCTTTCACCTCCTTGATTAACTTTCTTCCTAGGTATTTTATTTTATTTTTTTGATGCATTTTTTTTTTTTGGCTGCATTGGGTCTTCTGTTGCTGTGTGCGGGATTTCTCTAGTTGCAGTGAGCAGGGACTACTCTTCGTTGTGGTGCGAGGGCTTCTTATTGTGGTGGCTTCTCTTGTTGTGGAGCACAGGCTCTAGGTGTGCAGGCTTCATTAGCTGTGGCACATGGGCTTCAGTAGTTATGGCTTGCTGGCTCTAGATCGCAGGCTCAGTAGTTATGGCTCATGGGCTTTGTTGCTCCGTGGCATGTGGGATCTTCCCAGACCAGGGCTCGAACCCGTGTCCCCTGCATTGGCAGGTGGACTCTTAACCACTGCACTACCAGGGAAGCCCTTTGATGCAATTTTAAGTGGGATTGGTTTTTTTGCTTTCTCCTTCTGATATTTCATTGTTAGTGTAAAGAAATGCCACAGATTTCTGTATATTATTATTGTAGCCTGCTACCTTGCTCAATTAATTTATTAGTTGTAATAGTTTTTGTGGGGAGAATTTAAGGTTCTCTCTATAGAGTATCATGTCATCTGCAAAGAGTGACAGTTTTACCTCTTCCCTTCCAGTTTGGATACCTTTTATTTCTTTTTCTTGTCTGATTGCTGTGGCTAGGACTTCCAATACTATGTTGAATAGGATTCATAAGAGTGGGCATCCTTGTCTTGTTCCTGATTTTAAAGGAAAGGCTTTCAGCTTTTTGTTGTTGAGTATTATGTTGCCTGTGGGTTTGTCATAAATGGCTTTTAATGTGTTGAGATATGTTCCCTTATACCCACTTTGGTAAGAGTTTTTGTTTGTTTGTTTGTTTTTTGTAAAGACCCAAACTACCTGATGGCTTTTGGAGGGAGGGTTTTTATTTTTTATTTATTTATTTATTTGGCTGCGTTGAGTCTTCATTGTTGCGTGCAGGCTTTCTCTAATTGCAGCGAGTGGGGGCTAATATTTGTTGTGGTGCATGGGCTTCTCATTGCAGTGGCTTCTCTTGTTGTGGAGCACAGGCTCTAGGCACACAGGCTTCAGTAGTTGTGGCACGTGGGCTCAGTAGTTGTGGCACATGGGCTTAGTTGCTCTGTGGCACGTGGGATCTTCCTGGACCAGGGATCGAACCTGGTGTCCCCTGCATTGGCAGGTGAATTCTTAACAACTGTGCCACCAGGGAAGTCCCTTGGTAAGAGTTTTTATCATGAATGGATGTTGAATTTTGTCACATGTTTTTTGTCTATTGAGATGATCTAGTGGTTTTTGTCTTTCCTTTTGTTAATGCGGTGTATCATACTGATTGATTTGTGTTATGTTGAACCATCCTTGAGACACTGGAATGAATCCAACTTGATCATGGTGTATGATCCTTTTTGTGTATCATTGGATTCAGTTTGCTAACATTTTTTTGAAAACTTTTGCATCATATTAAACAGAGATATTGGCTTGTAATTTCCTATTTTGTAGTGTCTTTGTCTGGTTTTGTTATCAGGGTGGTTGTGGCTTCATAGAATGAATTTGGGAGTGTTCCCTCCTCTTCAATCTTTTGGAATAGTTTGAGAAGGTCAGGTATAAATTCTTTTTATGTTTGGTAGAATTCCCCAGTGAAGCCATCCAGTCCTGGACTTTGCTTTCAGGGAGTTTTTGGGGTTTTTTACAGATTCTATTTCACGTCTAGTGTTTCTTCTTGACTCAATTTTGGCAGGCTGTATGTTTCTAGAAATTTGTCCATTTTTTCTAGGTTGCCCAATTTGTTGGCATATAACTGTTCATAGTACTCTCTCATGATTTCTTGTATTGCTGTGGTATTAGTTGTTATTTCTCCTCTTTCATTTCTTATTTTGTTTATTTGGGTCCTCTCTCTTTTCTTCTTTTCTTCTTCTCTTTACTTCTTTTAGAATTCAATATCAAGAAACAGTCTTTTTAGACCAACTGACAATGTGTTCATTTGTCAGATATAAGAATTATATACCCAGTGTTTCCTTACCTTGAATACAAGAAAGTTCAAACTAAAATTTATGCTTGATTATGGGAATTATGTTAACTAAAATTTTAAAATTATGACTCTTCTATTTCTCCTTCCATTTTTAACTTTTATATCTTAATCAGTTCTACTATATAACTTTCACTGAAAGCTACTTTAAATCCTTTCTGAAAGTAAGAAAGTTATACATTTCTTAAATTTGTTGGAACTTTGTTAGTACTTCAAAGAAAAGGGCCCCATACTATTCACTTTTTTGTCCCTGGGTACTTTAAAATTTATCCTTAAATTTTGCTTGCAGCATAGTACACAATAGAGATTGAACTATGAATGGTTCATATTATCATTTGAAGAATTGCTACACAATGGGAATGGAATTCATTAATTCCATAATTATTTACTGAGCACCTACCATGTGCCAGACACCATTTTGAAGCCAATGATACTGTGATGAACAAGATGAGGGTCCTGGGACTCATATTTTAGTAGGAGAGGACAAATAATAAACACATAAGCAAATACTATACTTTCAGAGAGTAATTAAGGTCTTGAAGAAATCACCTGAGAACCTGGTGGAAGTTGGAAAGGATACCTCAAGATAATGTGTATTTTCATACTACCATCCATGAAAAGATCTGAATTGTCAATTTGAAAGGGATACTGCCTATATCACCAGTTCAATCTTTAGGGGCAATTTTTTTTAAACAATGCTAAGGAGTCTCGTTTAAGGATTTAGAAGTAGAAGATGTTGAACATTGTATCATTAGAGCATCAAAATAACACAAGCAATTATGTTATTTAAGCTCATTATACGAACAACAGAACAGTCTGTTGACTTTCACTAAGGTAGTCTTCTATTTTTATCTCTTAAGTTTCCTCTGCATTTTCCTAGGTTCTCTTCACTGTAACCTTTCTTCCAAAAGATGAGTGGATCATAAGCCAAAAGATAAACATGTATCACCAGCTAGGATAAGTACTTAAGTTTTCATTTCCCTGATGTGAATTAGATAGGTGTAATATCATTGAGGCCATTGTTTTCTCTTCTTCATGCAATTGCAGCATCCTCTGGTGGGCATTATTTTATTTAATAGCTTTTGAGAAAAGCTTTTACAGTTTTTGAGAAATAGGTTTTATGACATTTAGCACAGAAATAAAATATTATAATGCTTCATTATTTTCACTAAGTTACCAACTTCACAAAGTATTATGTTAGTGCTCAGTGTCAAATTTAAACAAGCATCTGAGAGATATGCAATTACATAAGTACAAATAATAATGACACTACTACAAATAAATGGTAATACATTATTCTGGAAAATCTTCAGTTGAATTTTGAGGGGAAAACAAAAATTTATCATGAGATTTAAATTCTCTAATTGTGCCCTATCCTTTTATATATTTTGACTTCTGTCCCATGGTACATTTATTAGCTATTCAGAAAAACTGAAAATCACAACTGAAAAAGGTAAAATAAGTTATTTAATATAATTTTTTATATTTATTTGGGACAAAAATTTATTTGTTTCTAATGAGTAATACAAAATCAATGAAATAAAACAGCATAATTTATTTAAAAAATAGCAAAGATTCTTAGTTTTTATAGGATGCTTTACAACTCAATCTCATAAATAGGTACTGATAATCTATAATAGAACATATAAGAAAAGTTGGAGGTTAGTGCTTTTTCATTTCTGTAATCTATTTCCTTCTAGTTATAGATGTTGCTGCTTTCCAAGGAGAACCTGTAATAAGGAAAAGGGTCTCAAGAGAACAAAGACAAAGTCATGATAGTGGGATTAATTGGAAACCCATCCCAGAGCCCTGAAATTCCAATATCAGAGATAGGGATAGAATGCCAGGAGAGTAAATTATGCGTGGCTAACACATCATAAATGCTTATTATAACAAATAACTGAAGAGAAGGTGGGACTTAAGTCAGAACTTAATGGATGCATAAGATAAGAGTAAGTATAAAAGAAAGAGGGACTCAAATGCTTATGAATCAAGAGGGGTACTCTAAAGTTGCCAAATTCTAACCAGGGGCGCAATTACAGCTGCTGTCTGGGCACAGAGAACAAAACCATGAGTATAAGATAAGTGCTTAGCCAGCCTAGAAGAGTCACTAGGGCATTCTTTTTCTTTAATTGAAGTATAGTTGACATAGAATATCATGTTAGTCTCAGGTATACAACAGAGTGATTCAACATTTATACGGTATGAATTTATCACCACAATAACTCTAGTACCCATCTGTCACCATACAAAGTTATTGCAATATTATTGACTATATTCCCTATGCTGTACATTACATCTCTGTGACTTATTTTATAACTAGAAGTTTGTACCTCTTAATCCCCTTCACCTATTTCACCCAACCACCTCTCCCCACTCCCCTCTGGGGACTACCAATTTGTTCTCTGTATTTATAAGTCTGTTTCTATCTTGTTTTGTGTGTTCATTTCACTTCTTTTTTAGATTCCACATATAAGTGAAATCATATGGTATTTGTCTTTCTATCTGACTTATATATATCACTTAGCATAATACCCTCTAGATCCATCCATGTTGTTGAAAATGACAAGATTTCACTCTTTTTTTATGGTTGACCAATATTCCACTTTATATATATATATTCCACTTTATATATATATATATATATAGATATAGATATATAGATATATAGATATATATAGATATATACACATATAGATATATACACACACACACACACCACATCTTATCCATTCATTTATTAATGGGCTCTTAGGTTGCTTCCATATCTTGGCTATTATAAATAATGCTGCAATGAATATAGGGGTACATATATTTTTTGAATTGAGTTTTCATTTTCTTAACCAGGGCATTCTTATGTTACTTTTAAGATCTCTCGAATGGCTGCTAGTGTTTGGCATTTTCAAGTTTATAAATCTCTGCTATCCTAAGCTGACACTTTAAGATTGGTGCTCTGATTGCCATCTAAAATGTGACTGTTTACTTTCCTGAAGTTTCTATTCTAAACTGTTACTGAACTGACTAAACTCCACTTTCACAATTCCATGAAATTTTATCATTGAAAGTACTACTACTTTTTTTTCCCATTCCTTTCTAATCCTGATAAGAAACTCTGAAATAAAATAAGCATATATGTTAAGCTCATTATACATTATGAAATGATCAAATATATGAGTATAAATTAATTTAACCTCCTCAAAACTGCAAAAGAATAAGAAGGAAAAAATAAAGTAGACTAATCTTTTCTACAACAGAAACTTCCAAGCCTTAGAGAATCAGGTCAATACAATCAGCAAACCTTATTGCACGCAACCTTATAGATATAACTGTTTATATTAAATATGTTTTATATAATTCCATTCATGAAAGTACATATGTGAAAGATTTCCTTATAGTCACTGTTGTAATATAGTTTTTATAAAGACTATTTTAACTCAGTTTTGAGGCCCTGGCTAGAGGTTGGTCAGTTCCCTTTCTTGAGGAGCCAATTAAATTCATACCCCCAACAACCTCCCTTACAGAGCTCTCACACTTCAAATCACTGTACACTCACCCTGAGTGCTCCAGGGCCAGGTAACAGACAACCAAGAACAGCCGCTATGTTCCAAAGCCTATGAAATTATTCAAACCAGTCCACCTTAAGCCTCCTTACCCTGCCTCACCCTATTCCTTCTCACAGAAATCAAAACAGAGGCATTTGCCTACTGTCCCCGACTCTCCCTCTGCCTTGTGATCTACCCTGGTACTTCCCCTGAGTGGGCCTGTGTGGCATACTGCTTCTTTCTAGGGAGCTGTGAGTATAATAAACTGTAAAAGTCTTTCTGGTTTCTCTCTTTTGATCTGAATCTGGCCTCACATACCTCATTCAAGGTAATTTGGATAAAACAAGTGTCAATAGGGAATTCCCTGGCGATCCAGTGGTTAGGACTTAGCGCTTTCACTGCTGGGCCCGGGTTCAACCCCTGGTCAGGGAACTAAGATCCCACAAGCCGGCTGCATGGCGTGGTCAAACAAACAAACAAGTGTCAGTAATAGTTGTCAATAGGGTCTATAGCTCTATCATAGACAACTATGTCCTGTTACTTGGGAGCTGCCACAAATCAGCAAAAGTGACTGTACGTTACCCCAGTAACTACCGTTTTATTTTAGCACAGTTCCAGTGATGCATGTATTAACCT
Source organism: Balaenoptera ricei (assembly GCF_028023285.1). Taxonomy (NCBI): domain Eukaryota; kingdom Metazoa; phylum Chordata; class Mammalia; order Artiodactyla; family Balaenopteridae; genus Balaenoptera; species Balaenoptera ricei. Next base: position 42,650,479 of record NC_082639.1, on the reverse strand, counting down.
AATAATGCTGAACCTGGAACTTTACCATTTGATCTTTTATTATCAAAAAATTATATTCTTAAGGTTGATTTTTTAAATGGCAATATTAATAAACAAAGAAAAATCTTTCAAACAATTTAAACTATCTTTTGAAGAAATTGTTACAAGGAAATAACCATGTTGGATAAGCAAGGCAACAAGGTAGAAGGACTAACTGAAATCTAACATAAAAGTAAGCACAAATGAAGAAAAACTTCCTACCATCCCTTGCACTGGAACAAAATCTTTTGGTATTGAGAGATGACTGTATGGACATTATGCAGAAATTGACCTATATGCAAGAAAACTTGAAACATTGCATATGTCAAGCCAGGAAATGTTAAATTAAACAATTTAATAAATTGAACCACCAGCATAGTTATAATACTTGATCTTTTTTTTTTCCCGGTTATCCTGTGATCCCCATCAGGAGATGTAATAGCTAATGAGCTGGGCTGCTAGAGATGAAGTTACTTTTTAAATATGCTATTTTCACAAGTATACTATTACTTGTACTAGAAGTAAATCTAGGTGTAGAATAACAAAAACAGTCTGGGAAATACTAAATAGGGTTGGTCACACACTCACCTAATGTATTTCACTTTGCTTTGTTGATGTTCTTCATCTCATCCCCAAAAAAGATCTCTAAAATAATTACAACTTGAAAGGGAAGAGACTTTAGCCATTATCTTTTTAGTGTTCCTATTAATAATATTCCAGTGCCATTCTACCTTATCTAGATGTAAAGTAAATCAAAGATTGACAGCAAGTTGTGGTTTACTTCCTACTCAGAGTTGTAAGTGTCTACAACCAGACTAAGTTTTCATCATAAAATAGTTTTATGTCCATCAACAGAGGAATGGATAAAGAAGATGTGGTACATATATACAATGGAATATTAGCCATAAAAAAGGAGCCAATAGTGCCATTTGCAGAGATGTGGATAGACCTAGAGACTGTCATACAGAGTGAAGTAAGCCAGAAAGAGAAAAACAAATATCATATAATGTTGCTTATATGTGGAATCTAGAAAAATGGTACAGATGAACTTATTTGCAAAGCAGAAATAGAGACACAGGTGTAGAGAACAAACTTATGGACACCAAGGGGGGCAGGGTGGTGGAATGAATTGGGATACTGGGATTTACATATATACATTATTATGTATAAAATAGATAACTAATGAGAACCTACTGTATAGCACAGGGAACTCTGTTCAGTGCTCTGTGGTGACCTAAATGGGAAGGACATCTAAAAAAAGGGGGATATATGTATATGTATAACTGATTCACTTTGCTGTACAGCAGAAACTAAACAAAATTGTAAAGCAACTATACTCCAATAAAAATTAATTTTAAAAATAAATAGTTTTAGAGAAAACAAGAAAAAGCTTCTGCTTGCCGCACATACTTCTTTTTTCCCCCTCCTTTCACCAGTTTTTTAGGCATAGATAATTTTTTTCATTGACTTTGATCTATACTCCAAAGCCCCCAGCCTCACTCATTACATTCTGACTGTTAGTTTTTGTCACCTTACTAACCTCTTTCATTTTTGAAGTTTTCCAGATATAAAAATTAAATGCTGTTTCTTAAACATTATAAACTAAAGCCAATATTAGAAAAAAATAGATATCTACCTTGTCTGAAAAAAGATAGAAATTATAGATAGCAAAAATTCTTAGTAACACTAAATTTTTAAAATTGTGTTAATTTGAAGGACTTAAAATTCAGTCAAAATGTTAAATCTCCCAGTTTTCTGGTTTTTTGTACTTTAGTTATAAATTCCACTAAAATTCTCAGTTGTCCTGCCCAGATCTGGGTGGGTTAAAAATAATGACCAATAATGTCCACAGATCATCAGCTAAAAACTGCTAAAGATAATTAAATGGTTTAAGAAGTTTCCTACTTCTTGTACTACATCACAAAACTGCTATTTCATAAATTTAATCATGACTCTCACAGCTTACACTACGTATAATTGTGAATGACTTTCATCTTTTTTTTTTTTAAGAAATTCACGTTCTTTTATTTATTTATTTATTTATTTATTTATTTATTTATTTATGACTGTGTTGAGTCTTCGTTTCTGTGCGAGGGCTTTCTCTAGTTGCGGCAAGTGGGGACCACTCTTCATCGCGGTGTGCGGGCCTCTCACCATCGCGGCCTCTCTTGTTGCGGAGCACAGGCTCCAGACGCGCAGGCTCAGTAATTGTGGCTCACGGGCCCAGTTGCTCCGCGGCATGTGGGATCTTCCCAGACCAGGGCTCGAACCCGTGTCCCCTGCATTGGCAGGCAGATTCTCAACCACTGCGCCACCAGGGAAGCCCGCTTTCATCTTATTAAATATAGTTTTACTCATCTTCTTTTAACTGATTAGAAGATTAGATTACATTCTGATTACCTTCCTACCTTGAAGTTAAAATAAAAGACTTTATTGACTGGGGGGTGATGCCAACAAAATGGTGAAATAAGAGTTTTCTACCATCTTCCCCTCAAAGAACACCAATTTTGACAACCACCCATGGATGAGAATGCCTTTATGGAAGTCTGGAAGTCCAGTTGAGAAGTTCCAGCACGTCATTGGAGGGAAAAAAAAAATCTGAGATTGGATGCATTGAAGAAGGTAAAAGGAACAGTTTTACTTTACCCCCAAGGCAGCACAGTTCAGTGCCAAGAGATCTTCTTGGTCCATGATTTCTCCCATGGGAAAAAGTGAGAGTATGTGAGTAAGCACCCAGATTTCCCTAATTGTTCAGGATGCTGCCAAAAGGCCCATTTCTCCCTTGAATACTGTCATGAACTGTACAACAGAGGGTCAGAGAGGGGCTGAAAGAATGGCACCCAGGGCTCAGAATACAACATAACAAAGGGACACAGATCCTACTAACCACTTCATGAACTCCATCAGGAAGCCCACGCACAATCCACTGGTGATGCCATTTCTGAGGATACAACAGCTGGCCCATGGACAGCCCAAACACTCTGCAGGCCACATCCACACCCTGACACCCCAAAGTCGGTTCCCTGTGCATGCCCTCAGAAGTGAGAGCAGGTCTTTGCAGATGGCTAGTGAGCACATGCAGAATGCTGGCCTGACTCTGTAGGATTGAAAGAAAGCACACAAACAAGCATTCAACATTGCCCTAAGGAAGGAAAATGGAAAGTTGTCAGTACCCGACCTGACTTTGCAGGATTAAGAAAAGACACACAGACTTAAGAATTCCCCACTAGAAGGGAAAAAGAAGTGTGGAACATAGAGAAGGACTGAGAAAGCCTCAGAATCCCTAATAGGTCAGACAGAAGGTATTTATCTCTTGAGGCCAGTCAGTTAAGACTAGAAGAGGCAATTGTTTCTTCAAATGTTAAGACAGCAACACAAAACTTCCAGGAACAAGAAAAAATGAAGAAAACGTGACACCATCAAAAGAATGCAATAATTTCTAGTAACCAACCCAAAGAAATGGAGCTATGCAATTTGCATGAGAAAGGATCCAGAATTCTAACACACACTTACACCAATGGACAGATCATACAGACAGAAAATAAATAAGGAAATACAAGCTTTAAATGACACAACAGATCAGATATTTTCATTGATATTTATAGGACGTTCCATCCGAAAGTGGCGGAATACACTTTCTTCTCAAGTGCACATGGAACATTCTCCAGCATACATCACATCTTGTGTCACAAATCAAGCCTCGGAAAATTTAAGAAAATTAAAATTGTTTCAAGCATCTTTTCTGACCATAACATTATGAGATTAAAAATCAAATACAGGAAACAAACTGTAAAAACACAAACACATGGAGGCTAAACAGTGCACTACTAAATAACCAAGAGATCACTGAAGAAATCAAAGAGGAAATTAAAAAATACACAGAAACAAATGACAATGAAAACATGATGACCCAAAACCTATGGGATGCAACAAAAGCAGTTGCAAGAGGGAAGTTTATAGCAATTCAATCTCACCTCAAGAAACAAGAAAAATCTCAAATAAACAATCTAAACTTACACCTAAAGCAACAAGAGAAAGAAGAACTAAGAAAACCCAAAGTCAGTAGAAGGAAAGAAATCATAAAGATCAGATAAGAAATAAATGAAATAGAAATGAAGAAAACAATAGCGAAGATCAATAAAATTAAAAGTTACTTCTTCGAGAAAATAAACAAAATTGATAAACATTTAGCCAGACTCATCAAGAAAAAAAGGGAGAGGACACAAATCAATAAAATTAGAAAAGAAAAAGGAGAAATCACAACTGACACCACAGAAATACAAAGGATTACAAGAGACTACTACAAACAACTGTATGCCAATAAAATGGACAACCTGGAAAAAATGGACAAGTTCTTGGAATGGTACAATTTTCCAAAACTGAACCATGAAGAATTAGAAAACATAAACAGAGCAATCACAAGTAATGAAATTGAAACTGTAATTAAAAATCTTCCAACAAACAAATGTCCAGGACCAGATGGCTTCACAGGTGAATTCTATCAAACATTGACAGAACAGCTATCACACATACTTCTCAAACTCTTCCAAAAAACTGCAGAGGGAGGAACACTCCCAAATTCATTCTACAAGGCCACCATCACCCTGATACCAAAACCAAAGATATAACAAAAAAAGAATATTATAGATCAATATCACTGATGAACATAGATGCAAAAATCCTCAACAAATTACTAGCAAACAGAATCCAACAACACATTCAAAGGATCATACACCATGCTCAAGTGGGATTTATCCATGGGATGTAAGGATTCTTCAGTATATGCAAATCAATCAATGTGATACACCACTTAACAAATTAAAAAATAAAAACCATATCATCATCTCAATAGATGCAGAAAAAGCTTTTGACAAAATTCAACACCCATTTATGATAAAAACTCTCCAGAAAGTGGGCATAGAGGGAACCTACATCAACGTAATAAAGGCTGTATATGACAAACTCACAACAAACATCATTCTCAATGGTGAAAAACTGAAAGCATTTCCTCTAAGATCAGGAACAAGACAAGGATGTCCACTCTCACCACTCTTATGCAACATAGTTTTGGAAGTCTTAGCCACGGCAATCAGAGAAGAAAAGAAATAAAAGGACTACAAATTGGAAAAGAAGAAGTAAAACTGTCACTGTTTGCAGATGACAATGATACCATACATAGAAAATCCTAAAGATGCTACCAGAAAAGTGCTAGAACTAATCAATGAATTTGGTAAGGTTGCAAGATACAAAATTAATGCACAGAAATTTCTTGCATTCCTATACACTAACAATGAAAGATCACAAGGAGAATTTAAGGAAGCAATCCCATTTACCACTGCAACAAAAAGAATAAAATACCTAGGAATAAACCTACTTAAGGAGTCAAAAGACCTGTATGCAGAAAACTATAAAACACTGATAAGAGAAATCAAAGATGACACAATCAGATGGAGAAATATACCATGTTCTTGGATTGGAAGAATCAATATTGTGAAAATGACTACCCAAAGCAATCTACAGATTCAGTGCAATCCCTATCAAATTACCAATGGCGTTCTTCACAGAATTAGGACAAAAAATATTACAATTTGTATGGAAACACAAAAGACCCTGAATAGCCAAAGCAATTTTGAGAAAGAAAAACGGAGCTGGAGGAATCAGACTCTCTGACTTCAGACTGTACTACAAAGCTTTAGTAATCAAGACAGTATAGTACTGGCACAAAAACAGAAATATAGATCAATAGTACAGGATAGTAACCCCAGAGATAAACCCACACACCTATGGTCACCTAATCTATGACAAAGGAGACAAGAATATACAATGGTGAAATGACAGCATCTTCAATAAGTGGTGCTGGGAAAACAGGACAGCTACATGTAAAAGAATGAAATTAGAACACTACCTAACACCATACACAAAAAATAAACTCAAAATGGATTAAAGACCTAAATGTAAGACCAACCAGACACTAGAAAACTCTTAGAGGAAAACACAGGGAGAACACTCTTTGACATAACTCGCAACAATATTTTTTTGGATCTGTCTCCTAGAGTAATGGAAATAAAAACAAAAATACAAATGGGACCTCATTAAACTTAAAAGCTTTTGCACAGCAAAGAAAACTGTAAACAAATGAAAAGACAACACACAGAATGGGAGAAAATATTTGCAAACAAAGCAATGGACAAAGGATTAATCTCCAAAATATACAAACAGCTCATGTAGCTCAATATCAAAAAAACAAACAACCCAATCACAAAATGGGCAGAAGACCTAAACAGACATTTCTCCAAAGAAGACATACAGATGGCCAAGAGGCACATAGAAAGATGTTCAACATCACTAATCATTAGAGAAATGCAAATCAAAACTACAATGAGGTATCACCTCACACCAGTCAGAATGGCCATCATCAAAAAAATCTACAAACAATAAATGCTGGAGAGGGTGTGGAGAAAAGGGAACCCTCTTGCACTGTTGGTGGGAATGTAAACTGATATAGCCACTATGGAGAACAGTACGGAGGTTCCTTAAAAAACTAAAAATAGAACTACCACATGACCCAGCAATCCAACTACTGGGCATATATCCTGAGAAAACCATAATTCAAAAAGTTACATGTACCCCAATGTTCATTGCAGCACTATTTACAATAGCCAGGACATGGAAGCAGCCTAAATGTCCATTGACAGATGAATGGATAAAGAAGATGTGGCACATATATACAATGGAATATTACTCAGCCATTAAAAGGAACGAAATTGAGTTATTTGTAGTGAGGTGGATGGACCTATAGACTGTCATACAGTGTGAAGTAAGTCAGAAAGAGAAAAACAAATACCGTATGCTAACACATATATATGGAATCTAAAAAAGAAACGGTACTGATGAACCTAGTGGCAGGGCAGGAATAAAGATGTAAAGAACGGACTTGAGGACATGCAGTGGGGGGAGGGGGAAGCTGGAACCAAGTGAGAGATTAGCATTGACATATATACACTAACAAATGTAAAATAGATAGCTAGTAGGAAGATGCTGCGTAGCACAGGGGGATCAGCTCGATGTTTTGTGACGACCTAGAGGGGTGGGATAGGAAGGATGGGAGGGAGGCTCAAAGGGAGGGGATATGGGGATATATGTATACATATAGCTGATTCAGTTTGTTGTACAGCATAAACTAACACAACGTTGTAAAGCAATTATACTCTAAAAAAGATGTAATAAAAAAGATGTGGTACATATATACAATGGAATATTACTCAGCCATAAAACGGAACAAAATTGGGTCATTTGTAGAGATGTTGATGGACCTAGAGTCTGTCATACAGAGTGGAGTAAGCCAGAAGGAGAAAAACAAATATTGTATTATAACACATATATGTGGAATCTAGAGAAATGGTACAGATGAACCTATTTGCAGGGCAGAAATACAGATGCAGACGTAGAGAACCGACATGTTGACACCAGGGGGGAAGGGGAGGATGGGATGAATTGGAAGATTAGGGTGGAAATATATACACCACCATGTGTAAAATAGATAGCTAGTGGGAACATGCTATAAAGCACAGGAAGCTCAGCTCCGTGCTCTGTGACAACCTAGATAGGTGGGATGGGGGTCGTGGGAGGAAGATCCAAGAGGGGGGGATATTGGTATACATATAGCTGATTTACTTCATTGTACAGCAGAAACTAACATAATATTGTAAAACAATTATACTTCAATAATAATAATAATAAAACTAGAAGAGGCAATTGTTTCTTAAAATGCGAAAACAGCAACACAAAACTTCAAGGAACATGAAAGAATAAAGAAAACATGACACCATCAAAAGAACACAATAATTTCTAGTAACCACCCCAAAGAAATGGAGCTATGCGATTTGCATTATAAAGAATTCAAAATGTTGTTTTAAGGAAGTTCAATGAGTTACAAAAAACACAGAAAGACAATTCAATGAAATCAGGAAAACAATACATAAACAAAATGGGATGTTTAACAGAGAGATAGAAATCATAAAACAAAACCAAGAACTCTGGAGTTGAAGAACACAATGAGCGAAATGCAAAATGCACTAGAGAACATTAAGGGCATACTTGATCAAGCAGAAGAAAGAATATATGAAGTAGAAGACAGGTCATTTGAAATTATCCAGTCAGAAAAGAACAAAGAAAAAAAATGAAAAGGAGAGAAGATAGCCTACATGAACTTGAGATACCATTAAGCGAAACAATCTATGAATTACTGGATTCTCAGAAAGAGAAGATAGGGAGAAAGGGGTAGGAAGCTTATTTAAAGAAATAATGGATGAGAACTTCCCATATCTGGGGAGACTCAGATATCCAAGTTCATGAAGCTTATAGGTCCCAAACTGAAATCAACTCAACTCAAAAATATCTTCTCCAAGTCACATTATAATTAAACTGTCTGCAATCAAAAATAGGTGAGAGAATTTTAAAAGCAGCAAGAGAAAAAACTTCTCACCTACAAGGGCCCATAAAGCTATCAGTGAATTTCCCAGCAGAAACTTTGCAAGCTAGGAGAGAGTGGGATGATATATTCAAAGTACTGAAAGAAAAAACTACCTACCAAGAATAATTTACTTGACAAAGTTGTCTTTCAGAAATAAAGAACAAATAAAAACTTTCTCAGACAAACAAAAGCTGAGGGAATTCATCACCACTAGACCTGACTTACAAGTAATGCTGAAAGGAGTTCAAGTTGAAATGAAAGGACACTATAGAGTAACATGAAAACATATGAATATATAAAACACAATGGTAAAGGTAAGTATATAGTCACAACCAGAATATTCCAATACTGTAATATAGTGGTGTGTTAATCATTCAACTCTAGCATAAAGGTTAAAACAAAAGTACTAAAAATAATTAATAATGCTTAATGAATACACAATATAAAAAGACGTAAGTTGTGACAACAAAAACATAAAATGTGGGAGGGGGAGTAAAAGTGTAGAGTTGTTGTACAAAACTGAAGTTAAGTTCATATCAACTTAAAATAAATTGTTATATCTTTAACATGTTTTATGTAAGTCGCATGGTAACCACAAAGGAAAAACCTACAGTAGTAGCAAGAGAAGAAGAAAGGAACAAGGGAACTAAAAAATAGCCAGAAAACGATAAGATGACATTTGTAAATCCATACCAATCAGTAATTACTTTAAAGTAAATGGATTAACTTCCCCATTCAAAAGGCGAAGCATGACTCAATGGATAAAAAAAAAAAAAAAAGACCCAATTGTATGGTACCCAAAAGAAACACTTCAGGGACTTCCCTGGCGGTCCAGTGGTTGGGACTCCGCACTTCCAGTGCAGGGGGCAGAGGTTCGATCCCTGGTCAGGGAACTAGGATCCCGCATGCCACATGGTGCAGCCAAAAAAAAAAAAAAAATAAGGAAAAAGAAACACTTCAGCTTCAAGGACATTCATCAAAGTGAAGGGGTAGAAAAATATATTCCAAGCAAATGGAAACCAAAAGAGATAACCCTTGCTCTCTTTTGCAAGCTACACTTACATCAGACAAAATAGACTTTAAGTCAAAAACTGTAACAAGAGACAAAATAAGTCATTATATAATGATAAAATGATCAATTCATCAAGAGGATATAACAATTGTATACATGCATGTACTCAACATGGCAGCACCTAAATATATTAAGCAAATACTAAGGGAGAAATAGACAGCAATATAATAATAGTTAAGGGACATCAAAACCCCATTTCCAACAATGGATAGATCATCCAAACTAAAAAACAATTTCAAAAACATGGAACGTGAACTGTACATTAGACCAAATAAACCTGACAGACATAGAAATAACATTTTATCCAACTACAGCAAAATACATATTTTTCCGAATAGCACATGGAACATTCTCCAGGATAAAAAATATATTAGGCCACAAACAGATCTTAATGAATTTAATATTAAAATCATACCAAGTATCTTATCCAACTATAAGAGCATGAAACTAGAAATAAGTAAGAGGAAGAAAACGGGAAAATTCACAAATACATGGAAATTAAACAACACAAACCTGAACAACAAATGGGTCAAAGAAGAAATAAAAAGGGGAAATAAAAAATATCTTGAAACAATTGAAATGGACACATAACATATCAAAACTTATGGAATGCAGCAAAAGCAATTCTAAGAGGGAAGTTTACAGTGATAAATGCCTACATTAAGAAAAAAAAGAAAGACCTCAAATAAACAGACTAAGTTTATAATGGAACTAGAAAAAGAAGGAAAAACTAGAGCCAAAGTTAGCAGAAGGGAGGAGATAACAAAGATCAGAGCCGAAATAAATGAAATAAAGATGAGAAACACAATAGAAAAGACCCAAAAAACTAAGAACTGGATTATTTTAGGATAAATAAAATTAACAAGCTTTTAGGTAGACTAAGGAAAAAAAGAGAGGGAGCACTCAAATAAAATCAGAAATGAAAAACAAGAGACAGAAATACTAAGGATCATAAGAGACTACTATGAACAATTATACACCAACAAATTAGATAGACAAGAAGAAATGGATAAGTTCCTAGACACGTACAACCTACCAAGACTGAAACATGAAGAAACAGAAAATCTGAACAGACCAAGAATGAGTAAGGAGTTGAACCAGTAATCAAAACTCTCCCAACAAAGAAAAGCCCCAGGACCAGATAGTTTCCCTAGTGAGTTCCAACAAAGATTTACTGAAGAATTAATGCCAGTCCTTCTCAAACTCAAAAAAACACCCAAAAGAGAAGGAAACACTCCCAAACTCTCTTTATGAGACCAGCACTATTACCCTGATACCAAAGCCAGATAAGGACACAACAAGAAAAGAAAATTACGGGCCAATATATCAGATGAATGTAGATTTTAAAATTCTCAATGAAATACCAGCAAACTGAATTCAGCATGTTAAAAGGATCATAAACCATAATCAAGTGAGATTTATCCCTGGGATGCAAGGATGGCTCAAAATACGCAAGTCAATAAATGTGATACACCACATTAATAGAATGAAAGATAAAAATCATACGCTGGGTGAAGGAGGTCAAAAGGTTAAAAAAAGCAGAATTTCTCTCCTGACATTTACAACAGCATGGATGGACCTAGAGGGTATTATGCTTAATGAAACAGAGAATGACAAATACTCTATTCTCTCACTTATATATAGAATCTAAAAAATAAATGAATGAACATAACAAAACAGAAACAGACTTACAGATATAGAGAACAAACTAGTGGTTACCAGTGGAGAGAAAAAAGAGGGAAGGGGCAAGATAGGAGTAGGGGATTAAGAGAAACAGACTACTATGTGTAAAGTAGATAAACAACAAGGATATATTATACAGCACAGGGAAATACAGCCATTATTTTGTAGTAACATTAAATGGAGTATAATGTATAAAAATATTAAAGCACTAAGCTATACACCTGAAACTAATATAATATTGTAAATCAACTATACTTCAATAAAGAAAAGAATATTGTCAAAAAAGTAGAATTTCTCATTAATTTTTAGATTGATTACATACTTTGGATACATTGGTTTAAATAAAACATATTACCTGTTTATTTAAGTAACAGAATTAATTTCACCTAAAAAAACCATATGATCATCTCCATAGATGCAGAAAAAGCATTTGACTAACTCAGTGTCTTTTCATGATAATAACTCTCAACAAATTGGTTATAGAAGAAATGAACCTCAACATAATAAAGACTATATGTGACTAGCCCACAGCTAACATCTTACTCAGTGGTGTAAGGTTGAAAGCTCTTCCTCTAAGACCAGAAACAAGACAAGGGTGCCCACTCTCATCACTCCTATTCAACACAGTACTGGAAGTTGTAGCAAGAGCAATTAGGGAAGAAAAAGAAATAAAACACATCCAAATCTGAAAGGAAAAAGTAAAGTAGTCTCTGTGTGAAAATATTATCTTATTTGTTAGAAAGTGCTGAAGATTCCATGCCAAAAAAAAAAAAAAAAACCGTTAGAAATAATACAAAAATTCAGTAAAGTTTCAGGATACAAAATCATTTGTCTTTGATACACTAACAACAAACTTCCTGAAGAAAGAAATAAAGATAATAACCCCATTTACAATAGCATCAAAAAAAATAAAATACTTATGAATAAATTTAACCAAGGAGGTGAAAGATCTGTACACTGAAAAGTGCAAAACACTGATGGAAGAAACTGGATAAGACACAAATAAATGGAAAGATATTCTGTGTAAATCAGAAAAATTAATGTTAAACTGTTCATACTCCACAAAATTAATGTAATCCCTATCAAGATTCCAGAGGAATTTTTTACAGAAATAGAAAAAAAAATCCTAAAATTTGTGTGGAACCACAAGGACCCTGAATAATCTAAGTTATCTTGAAAAAGAAGGACAAACCTGGAAGCATCACACATCCTGATGTCAAACTATAATACAAAGCTATAGTAATAAAAACAATATGGCAGGATCTGCCCACGGACCTGGCTCCCCTGGGCAGCTGATGTGAACCTGGTCTCCTCAGGACCCGCTGGGGCTTTGGCTTCTGGAACACATGGGGCTGAGTCCATGCTGACAGCGCGGGGGCTTCGGGACAACACAGGGTCAAGTCCATGCTAATGGGAGCCAAGTCTCCTCAGGAGTTGCTGAGGCTTCAGCTTTGGGACGTTGTGGAGTCCAGTTCACGCTGATGGGAGCCCCGTCCCCTCAGGACCTGCTGAGAGGTGGTGTGGCTGACAGAAAAGAATGTCATATAAATGAGGTCATACAGTGTGTAGCACTTCAGACTGGATTCTTTCACTTAGCAATGTAATCCACAGGACCCAAGACATGGTAGCTACTAATATACTCTACCCATGGTGCCTGTTAATATCATGTGGACTCCTACAAGGGAAATAAGTATCACAACTGTGGTTGAACTTGGTCTGGCCGTGTGGATGAAAGGCTCTTGGTGCTCCAGCCAGGCGTCAGGGCTGTGCCTCTGAGGTGGGAGAGCCAACTTCAGGACACTGCTCCACAAGAGACCTCCCAGCTCCAAGTAATATCAAATGGCGAAAATCTCCCAGAGATCTCCATCTCAATGCCAAGACCCAGCTTCACTGAACGACCAGCAAGCTACAGTGCTAGACAACCTATGCCAAACAACTAGCAAGACAGGAACACAACCTCATGCATTAGCAGAGAGGCTGCCTAAAATCATAATAAGGCCACAGAACCTCAAAACTCACCACCAGACGTGGACCTGCCCACCAGAAAGACAAGATTCAGCCTCATCCACCAGAACACAGGCACTAGTCCCCTCCACCAGGAAGACTACACAACCCACTGAACCAACATTAGCCACTGGGGACAGACACCAAAAACAATGGAACTACGAATCTGCAGCCTGTGAAAAGGAGACCCCAAACACAGTAAGATAAGCAACATGAGAAGACAGAAAAATACACAGTAGATGAAGAAGCAAGGTAAAAACCCACCAGACCTAACAAATGAAGACAAATAGGCAGTCTACCTGAAAAACAATTCAGAATAATGAGAGTAAAGATGATCCAAAATCTTGGAAATAGAATAGAGAAAATACAAGAAAGGTTTAACAAGGACCTAGAAGAACTAAAGAGCAAACAAACAATGATGAACAACACAATAAACGAAATTAAAAATTCTCAAGAAGGGATCACTAGCAGAATAACAGAGGCAGAAGAAATGATAAGTGACCTGGAAGATAAAATAGTGGAAATAACTACTGCAGAGCAGAATAAGGAAAATAGAATGAAAAGAACTGAGGACAGTCTTAGAGACCTCTGGGACAACATTAAATGCACCAACATTCGAATTATAGGGGTCCCAGAAGAAGAAGAGAAAAAGAAAGGGACTGAGAAAATACTGGAAAACATTATAGTTGAAAACTTTGCTAATATGGGAAAGAAAATACTTAATCAAGTCCAGGAAGCACAGAGAGTCCCATACAGGATAAATCCAAGGAGAAACATGCCAAGACACATATTAATCCAACTATCAAAAATTAAATACAAAGAAATAATATTAAAAGCAGCAAGGGAAAACCAACAAATAACACACAAGGGAATCCCCATAAGGTTAAGAGCTGATCTTTCAGCAGAAACTCTGCAAGCCAGAAGGGAGTGGTAGGACATATTTAAAGTGATGAAGGAGAAAAACCTACAACCAAGATTACTCTACCCAGCAAGGATCTCATTCAGATTTGATGGAGAAATTAAAAACTTTACAGACAAGCAAAAGTTAAGAGAATTCAGCACCACCAAACCAGCTTTACAACAAATGCTAAAGGAACTTCTCTAGGCAGGAAACACAAGAGAAGGAAAAGACCTACAATAACAAACCCAAAACAATTAAGAAAATGGGAATAGGAACATACATATCGATAATTACCTTAAATGTAAATGGATTAAATGGTCCAACCAAAAGACATAGACTAGCTGAATGGATACAAAAACAAGACCCGTATATATGCTGTCTACAAGAGACCCACTTCAGACCTAGGGACACACACAGACTGAAAGTGAGGGGGTGGAAAAAGATATTCCATGCAAAAGGAAATCAAAAGAAGCTGGAGTAGCAATTCTCGTATCAGACAAAATAGACTTTAAAACAAAGACTATTACAAGAGACAAAGAAGGACACTACATAATGATCAAGGGATCGATCCAAGAAGAAGATATAAAAATTATAAATATTTATGCACCCAACATAGGAGCACCTCAATACATAAGGCAAATACTAACAGCTATAAAAGGGGAAATTGACAGTAACACAATCATAGTAGGGGACTTTAACACCCCACTTTCACCAATGGACAGATCATCCAAAATGAAAATAAATAAGGAAACACAAGCTTTAAATGATACCTTAAACAAGATGGACTTAATTGATATTTATAGGACATTCCATCCCTAAACAACAGAATACACATTCTTCTCAAGTGCTCGTGGAACATTTTGCAGGATAGACCATATCTTGGGTCACAAATCAAGCCTTGGTAAATTTAAGAAAATTGAAATCGTATCAAGTATCTTTTCTGACCACAACGCTATGAGACTAGATATCAATTACAGGAAAAAATCTGTAAAAAATACAAGCACATGGAGGCTAAACAATACACTACTTAATAACCATGAGATCACTGAAGAAATCAAAGAGGAAATCAAAAAATACCTAGAAACAAATGACAATGAAAACACGATGACCCAAAACCTATGGGATGCAGCAAAAGCAGTTCTAAGAGGGAAGATTATAGCAATTCAATCCTACCTTAAGAAACAAGAAACATCTCAAATAAACAACCTAACATTACACCTAAAGCAATTAGAGAAAGAAGAACAAAAAAACCCAAAGTTAGCAGAAGGAAAGAAATCATAAAGATCAGATCAGAAATAAATGAAAAAGAAAAGAAGGAAATGATAGCAAAGTTCAATAAAACTAAAAGCTGCTTCTTTGAGAAGATAAACAAAATTGATAAACCATTACCAGACTCATCAAGAAAAAAAGGGAGAAGACTCAAATCAATAGAATTAGAAATGAAAAAGGAGAAATAAGAAGTGACACTGCAGAAATACAAAGGATCAAGAGAGATTACTACAAGCAACTCTATGCCAATAAAATGGACAACCTGGAAGAAATGGACAAATTCTTAGAAATGCACAACCTTCCGAGACTGAACCAGGAAGAAATAGAAAATATGAACAGACCAATCACAAGCACTGAAATTGAAACTGTGATTAAAAATCTTCCAACAAGAAAAAGCCCAGGACCAGATGGCTTCACAGGCGAATTCTATCAAACATTTAGAGACGAGCTAACACCTATCCTTCTCAAACTCTTCCAAAATATTGCAGAGGGAGGAACACTCCCAAACTCATTCAACGAGGCCACCATCACCCTGATACCAAAACCAAAGATGTCACAAAGAAAGAAAAGTAGAGGCCAATATCACTGATGAACATATATGCAAACATCCACAACAAAATACTAGCAAACAGAATCCAACAGCACATTAAAAGGATCATACACCATGATCAAGTGGGTTTTATCCCAGGAATGCAAGGATTCTTCAATATACGCAGATCAATCAATGTGATACACTATATTAACAAAGTGAAGGAGAAAAACCATATGATCATCTCAATCGATGCAGAGAATGCTTTCGACAAAATTCAACACCCAGTTATGATAAAAGCCCTCCAGAAAGTAGGCATAGAGGGAACTTTCCTCAACATAATAAAGGACATATATGACAAACCCACAGCCAACATGGTTCTCAATGGTGAAAAATTGAAACCATTTCCACTAAGATCAGGAAGAAGACAAGGTTGCCCACTCTCACCACTATTATTCAACATAGTTTTGGAAGTTTTAGCCACAGTAATCAGAGAAGAAAAAGAAATAAAAGGAATCCAAATTGGAAAAGAAGAAGTAAAGCTGTCACTGTTTGCAGATGACATGATACTATATATAGAGAATCCTAAAGATGTTACCAGAAAACTACTAGAGTTAATCAATGAATTTGGTAAAGTTGCAGGATACAAAATTAATGCACAGAAATCTCTTGCATTCCTATACACTAATGATGAAAAATCTGAAAGTGAAATTAAGAAAACACTCCCATTTACCATTGCAACAAAAAGAATAAAATATCTAGAAATAAACCTACCTAAGGAGACAAAAGACCTGTATGCAGAAAATTATAAGACACTGATGAAAGAAATTAAAGGTGATACAAATAGATGGAGAGATATACCATGTTCTTGGATTGGAAGAATCAACATTGTGAAAATGACTCTACTACCCAAAGCAATTTACAGATTCAATGCAATCCCTATGAAACTACCACTGGCATTTTTCACAGAAGTAGAACAAAAATTTTCACAATTTGTATGGAAACGCAAAAGACCCCGAATTGCCAAAGCAATCTTGAGAAAGAAAAACAGAGCTGGAGGAATCAGGCTCCCTGACTTTAGACTATACTACAAAGCTACAGTAATCAAGGCAGTATGGTACTGGCACAAAAACAGAAATATAGATCAATGGAACAGGATAGAAAGCCCAGAGGTAAACCCACGCACATATGGTCACCTTATCTTTGATAAAGGAGGCAAGAATATACAGTGGAGAAAAGACAGCCTCTTCAATAAGTGGTGCTGGGAAAACTGGACAGCCACATGTAAAAGAATGAAATTAGAACACTCCCTCACACCATACACAAAAATAAACTCAAAATGGATTAAAGACCTAAATGTAAGGCCAGACACCATCAAACTCTTAGAGGAAAACATAGGCAGAACACTCTATGACATAAATCACAGCAAGATCCTTTTTGACCCACCTCCTAGAGTAATGGAAATAAAAACACAAATAAACAAATGGGACCTAATGAAACTTAAAAGCTTTTGCACAGCAAAAGAAACCATAAACAAGACCAAAAGACAACCCTCAGAATGGGAGAAAATATTTGCAAATGAAGCAACTGACAAAGGATTAATCTCCAAAATTAACAAGCAGCTCATGCAGCTCAGTGTCAAAAAAACAAACAACCCAATCCAAAATGGGCAGAAGACCTCAATAGATATTTCTCCAAGAAGATATACAGATTACCAACAAACACATGA
The DNA here is from genome assembly GCF_028023285.1 of Balaenoptera ricei. NCBI lineage: Eukaryota > Metazoa > Chordata > Mammalia > Artiodactyla > Balaenopteridae > Balaenoptera > Balaenoptera ricei. The sequence goes on along the minus strand of NC_082639.1, from coordinate 42,632,801 downwards.
ATGAATGCTCAACATCATTAATCATTAGAGAAATGCAAATCAAAACTACAATGAGGTACCACGTCACACTGGTCAGAATGGCTATCATCGAAACATCTACAAACAATAAATGCTGGAGAAGGTGTGGAGAAAAGGGAACACTCTTGCACTGTTGGTGGGAATGTAAATTGATACAGCCACTATGGAGAACAGTATGGAGGTTCCTTAAAAAACTAAAAATAGAACTACCATATGACCCAGCAATCCCACTACTGGGCATATACCCTGAGAAAACCATAATTCAAAAATAGTCATGTACCAAAATGTTCATTGCAGCTCTATTTACAACAGCCAGGACATGGAAGCAACCTAAGTGTCCATCGACAGATGAATGGATAAAGAAGATGTGGCACATATATACAATGGAATATTACTCAGCCATAAAAGGAAACGAAATTGAGTTATTTGTAGTGAGGTGGATGGACCTAGAGTCTGTCATACATTGTGAAGTAAGTCAGAAAGAGAAAAACAAATACCGTATGCTAACACATATATATGGAATCTAAGAAAAAAAAAAGGGTCATGAAGAACCTAGGGGCAAGACGGGAATAAAGACACAGACCTACTAGAGAATGGACTTGAGGATATGGGGAGGGGGAAGGGTAAGCTGTGACAAAGTGAGAGAGTGGCATGGACATACATACACTACCAAATGTAAAATAGATAGCTAGTGGGAAGCAGCCGCATAGCACAGGGAGATCAGCTCGGTGCTTTGTTACCACCTAGAGGGGTGGGATAGGGAGGGTGGGAGGGAGGGAGATGCAAGAGGGAAGAGATATGGGAACATATGTATATGTATAACTGATTCACTTTGTTATAAAGCAGAAACTAACACACCATTGTAAAGCAATTATACTCCAATAAAGATGTTAAAAACAAAACAAAACAAAACAATATGGCACTTGGAGACTAAACAACATGTTAGTAAAATACCAATGAGTCAATGAAGAAATCAAAGAGGAAATCAGAAAATACCTCAAGACAAATGAAAATGGAAACACAACTTTCCAAAATCTATAGGATGCAGCAAAAGCAGTTCTAAGAGGGAAGTTTATAGTGATACAAGCCTGCATCAAGAAACAAGAAAAATCTCTAGTAAACAACCTAACTTACAATCTAATGGAATTAGAAAAAGGGGAACAAACAAAGGTGAAAGTCTGCAGAAGAAAGGGAATAATAAAAATCAGAGAGGGAATAAATAAGATACAAAAAAAAAAAAAGATGATTGAAACCAAGAGGTGGTTTTTCGAAAAGATAAACAAAATGCATAAACCTGTAGCCAAGCTCAAGAAGAGAAGAGAGTAAGCCCAAATAAAGAATAAGAAATGAAACAGGAGAAATAACAACCAATACCACAGAGATACAAAAAATCGTGAGACTACTACAAACAGTTATATGTTAACTATTTGGACAAAAGATCATAGGAGATTACTATGAACAGCTATATGCCAATAAAATGGACAACCTAGAAGAAATGGACACATTTCTAGAAACATACAACCTGCCAAGATTGAATCAAGAAGAAATAGACGATCTGAAGAGACAAATCACTAGTAGTGAAATTGAATATGTAAGTTAAAAAAAAAAAAACACCCAGCAAATAAAAGTCCAGAACCAGACAGCTTCACAGTGGAGTTCTACCAAACATATAAAGAAAAGCTAATACTTATCCTTCTCAAACCATTCCAAAAAACTGAAGAAGAGGGAACGCTCCCAAATTCATTCTATGAGGCCACTATCACCCTGATACCAAAGTCAGACAAAGACATTAGAAAAAAAAAGAAAAAAGAAAATTATAAGCCAATATCTCTGATGAATATAGATGTAAAAGTCCTGAACAAAATATTAACAAACTGAATTCAACAATATATAAAAAGGATCATACACCATGATCAAGTGGGATTTATTCCAGGGATGCAAGGATGGTTCTATATTTGCAAATCAGTCAGTGAGATATGCCACACCAACGAAAAAAAAATAAAAATCACATGATCATCTCAATAGACACATAAACATCTGACAAAATTCAACATCCATTCGTGATAAAAATTCTCATTGAAGTTGGTACAGAGGAAATATATGTCAACATAATAAAGGCCATTTTTGACAAAGCCACAGCTAACATCATATTCAATGGTGAAAAGCTGAAAGTCTTTCCTTTAAAATCAGGAAGAAGACAAGGATGCCCACTCTCACCACTTCTATTTAACATAGTATTAGAAGTCCTAGCCACAGCAACAAGACAAGAAAAAGAAATAAAAGGCATTCAAGTTATAAGGGAAGAAGTAAAACTGTCACTATTTGCAGATGACAAGATACTATATATACAAAACCCTAAAGTCTCCACACAGAATCTATTAGAACTAATAAACGAATTCAGTAAACTGGCAGGATACAAGATTAATATCATAAATCTTTTGCTTTTCTATGCACTAATAATGAACTATCAGAAAGAGAAAGCAAGAAAACAATCTTGTTTAAAATCTCAACAAAAGAATAAAATATCTAGGAATAAACTTAGCCAAAAATGTGAAAAACTTATACTTTAAAAACTATAAAACACTGATGAGGGAAACTGAAGCTGATACAAAGAAATGTAAAGATATCTCGTGTTCATGGACTGGAAGAATTAATATTGTTAAAATGACCATACTGTCTAAAGCAATCTGCAGGTTTAATGCAATCCCTATCAAAATACCCATGACATTTTTCACAGAACTAGAACAAATAATCCTAAGATTTATATGGAACCACCAAAGACTCAAATTACCAAAACAATCTTGAGAGAAAAGAACAAGATGGAGGTATCATGCTCCCTGACTTCAGACTACACTGCAAAGCTACAGTCATCAAAATATCATGCTATTGTGCCAGCATGATACTGGCACAATAACAGACATATAGATGAATGGAACAGAATAGAGCCCAGAAATAAACACACACACCTATGGTCAATTAATCTATGACAAAGGAGGCAAGGATATACAATGGACAAAAGACAGTCTCTTCAATAAGTGGTGCTGGGAAAACTGGACAGCTACATGTTAAAGAATGAGATTAGAACATTTTCTCATACCATATACAAAAATAAACTCAAAATGGATTAAGACCTAAACATAAGACCTGAAACCATAAAACTCCTAGAAGAGAGCACAGAACACTCTTTAATATAAACTGTAGCAGTATTTTTTAGGACCTGTCTCCTAAGGCAAAAGAAATAAAAGCAAAAATAAACAAATGGGACCTAATTAAACTCCAACGTTTTTGCACAGCAAAGGAAACCATCAACGAATGAAACAAGAACCTACAGAATGGGAGAAAATATTTGCAAATGATATGACTGATAAGGGGTTAATATCCAAAATATATAAACAGCTCATACAACTCAATATCAAAAAAAAAACAACCCAATTAAAAAATGGGCAGAAGACCTGAATAGAGATTTTTCCAATGAAGAAATACAAATGGTCAATAAGCACATGAAAAGATGCTCAACATTGCTAACTGATAGTGAAATGCAAACCAAAACCACAATGAGATATCATCTCACACCTATCCGAATGGCTATCATCAAAGACAACAAATAACAAATGCTGGTGAGGATTATGAGAAAAGGCAACCCTTATACACTGTTGGTAGAATGTAAATTGGTGCAGCTACTATGGAAAACACTATGGAGGTTCCTCAAAAAAACTAAAACTAGGACTACCATATGATCCAGAAATTCCAACCCTGAGAATATATCCAAAGAAAACAAAAACAATAATTCAAAAAAATGTATGCACCCTTATATTCAGCATTATTTACAATAACCGAGGTATGGATGCCACCTAAGTGTCCATCAACAGGGGAATGGAAAAAGAAGATGTGATATAGTCATACAATGGAATAATATTCAGCCATAAAAAAGAATGAAATCCATCCATTTGAAACAATGGGGATGGACCTAGAGGGTATTATGCTTAGTGAAATAAGTCAGATGAGACAAATACTCTATGTTATCAGTTATATATGGAATCCAAATAATAAAACAAATAAAAGTATATAACAAAACAGAAACAGACTCACAGATACAGAGACAAACTACTAGTTACCAGTAGGGAGAGGGAAGAGGGGAGGGGAAAGATAGGGGTATGAGATTAAGGGGTACAAACTATTATGTATAAAATAGATAAGCAACAAGGATATATTGTACAGCACAGGGAAATATAGCCCTTATTTGTAACAACTTTAAAGGGAGTATAATCTACAAAAATATTGAATTACTGTTGTACATCTGAAACTAATATAATATTGTAAGTCAACTATACTTCAAATAAAAAAAAAACAGTATAGTACTGGCATAAAAACAGACACATAGACCAATGGAATGGAATTGAGAGCCCAGAAATAAACCCATGCATATATGGTGAACAAATATTTGACAAGTGAGCCAAAAATACTCGAAGAGGAAAGGACAGTCTCTTCAATAAGTAGTGTTGGAAAGCTGGATATTCACATGGAAAGGAATGAAATTGGATCCCTATCTTATACCTCTCACAAAAATTAACTTGAAATGGATTAAAAACTTAAATGTAAGACCTGAAGCCATAAAATTACTAGAAGAAAACAGGGGAAAACCTCCCTGAAATTCACCTTGATGATTATCAAAAGCAAAAATAAACAAGTGGGACCACATCATACTAAAAAACCTTATGCATAGCAAAAGAAACAATGAACAAAATGAAAAGGCAACCTACAATGAGAGAAAATATTTTCTTACCACTTACATGATAAGAGATTAATATCCAAAATATATACGGAACCCATAGAACTCAATAGCATAAAACAAATAATCTGATTTTTAAAGTGGGCAGAGGATCTGAATAGACATTTTGCCAGAGAAGGTATACAAATGGCCAACAAGTACATGAAAAGATGCTCAAAATCACTAATGATAAGGGAAAGGAAAATTAAAACCACAATACACCTGCAGAATGGGTATTACCAAAAAGAAAAGGAATAACAAGTGTTGGTGAGGATGTAGAGAAAAGCTGACCCTTCTGCATTCTTACTGGGAATGTAAATTGGTACATCCACTGGAAAACAGTATAGAAGTTCCTTAAAAAATTAAAAAGAGATCTATCATATGATCCAGCAATCCCACTTCTTGGTATTTAACTGAAGGAAATGAAATCACTATCTTGAAGAAATATCTGCATCCCCCATGTTCATTGCAGCATTATTTACAATATCCACGAGGTGGAAACAACTGAAGCACTCATCAATAGAATAATGGATAAAGGAAATGTTGTATATATACACAAAGGAGTATTATTCAGCTATAAAAAAAGGAAATCTTGACATTTGCGACAACATAGATAGACCTTGAGGGCATTATGCTATGTGAAGTAAGTCAGTCAGAGAAAGAAAATACTGTATGATTTCACTTATATGTGGAATCTAGAAATGCCAGTCTCATAGAAACAGACTAGAATGGTGGTTGACAGGGGCTGGTGGCTGAGGGAGATGGGGATATGCTGGTCAAGGGTATAAATTTTCAGTTATAAGATGAATAAGTCCGGGGATCTAATGTACAACACGGTGATTAGAGTTAACAATAGTGTTAAATATTTGAAGGTTGCTAACAGAATAGATTGTAAATATTCTGACCACACACCAAAAAGGTTATTATGTGAGGTGACAGAAGTGTTGACTAACTGTACTGTGGTAGTCATTTCACAATACATACATGTATCAGGTCATCATGTTTGTATACCTTAAGTTTACATAATATTGTATGTCATTGTATGTCAATAAACCTAATACAAAAGACATTTTTTTAAATTTAACATCTTTATTGGGGTATAATTGTTTTACAATGTTGTGTTAGTTTCTGCTGTATAACAAAGTAAATCAGCTATATGTATACATATATCCCCATATCCCCTCCATCTTGCATCTCCCTCCAACCCTCCCTATCCCACCCCTCTAGGTGATCACAAAGCACTGAGCTGATCTCCCTGTGCTATGCAGCTGCTTCCCACTAGCTATCTATTTTACATTTGGTAGTGTATATATGTCAATTCTACTTCTTTCACTTTGTCCCAGCTTACCCTTCCCCTCCACGTATCCTCAAATCCATTCTCTATGTCTGCTTCCTTATTCCTGTCCTGTTCATCTAGGTTCCTATATATGTGTTAGCATATGGTATTTGTTTTTCTCTTTCTGACTTACTTCACTCTGTATGACAGACTCTAGGTCCATCCACCTCACTACAAATAACTCAATTTCGTTTCCTTTTATGGCTGAGTAATATTCCATTGTATATATGTGTCACATCTTCTTTATCCATTCATCTGTCGATGGACACTTAGGTTGCTTCCATGTCCTGGCTGTTGTAAATAGAGCTGCAATGAACATTTTGGTACATGACTATTTTTGAATTATGGTTTTCTCAGGGTATATGCCCAGTAGTGGGATTGCTGGGTCATATGGTAGTTCTATTTTTAGTTTTTTAAGGAACCTCCATACTGTTCTCCATAGTGGCTGTATCAATTTACATTCCCACCAACAGTGCAAGAGTGTTCCCTTTTCTCCACACCTTCTCCAGCATTTATTGTTTGTGGATGTTTCGATGATAGCCATTCTGACCAGTGTGACGTGGTACCTCATTGTAGTTTTGATTTGCATTTCTCTAATAATTAGTGATGTTGAGCATCCTTTCATGTGCCTCTTGGCCATCTGTATGTCTTCTTTGGAGAAATGTCTATTTAGGTCTTCTACCCATTTTATGATTGGGTTGTTGGTTTTTTGATATTGAGCTGCATGAATTGCTTGTATATTTTGGAGATTAATCCTTTGTCAGTTGCTGCATTTGCAAATATTTTCTCCCATTCTGAGGGTTGTCTTTTCGTCTTGTTTATGGTTTCCTTTGCTGTGCAAAAGCTTTTAAGTTTCATTAGGCCCCATTTGTTTATTTTTGTCTTTATTGCCATTTCTCTAGGAGGTGGATCAAAAAGGATCTTGCTGTGATATGTGTCAAACAGTGTTCTTCCTGTGTTTTGCTCTAAGAGTTTTATAGGGTCTGGCTTTACATTTAGGTCTTTAATCCATTTTGAGTTTATTTTTGTGTATGGTGTTAGGGAGTGTTCTGATTTCATTCTTTTACGTGTAGCTCTCCAGTTTTCCCAGCACCACTTATTGAAGAGGCTGTTTTTTCTCCATTGTATATTCTTGCCTCCTTTATCAAAGATAAAGTGACCATATGCACGTGGGTTTATCTCTGGGCTCTCTATCCTTTTCCATTGATCTATTTCTGTTTTTGTGCCAGTACCATACTGCCTTGATTACTGTAGCTTTATAGTATAGTCTGAAGCCAGGGAGGCTGATTCCCCCAGCTCAATTTTTCGTTCTCAAGATTGCTTAGGCTATGCGGGGTCTTTTGTGTTTCCATACATATTGTGAATTTTTTTGTTCTAGCTCTGTGAAAAATGCCATTGGTAGTTTGATAGGGATTGCATTGATTCTGTAGATTGCTTTGTATGGTATAGTCATTTTCACAATGTTGATTTTTCCAATCCGAGAACATGGTATATCTCTCCCTCTGTTTGTATCATCTTTAATTTCTTTCATCAGTGCTTTATAGTTTTCTGCATACAAGTCTTTTGTCTCCTTAGGCAGGTTTATTCCTAGGTATTTTATTTTTTTTCTTGCAATGGTAAATGGGAGTGTTTCCTTAATTTCTCTTTCAGATTTTTCATCATTAGTGTATGGGAATGCAAGAGATTTCTGTGCATTAATTTTGTATCCTGCTACTTTACCAAATTCATTGATTGGCTATAGTAGTTTTCTAGTGACATCTTTAGGATTCTCTATGTATAGTATCATGTCATCTGCAAACAGTGACAGCTTTACTTCTTCTTTTCTGATTTGGATTCCTTTTATTTCTTTTTCTTCTCTGATTGCTGTGGCTAAAACTTCCAAAACTATGTTGAATAATAGTGGTGAGAGTGGGCAACCTTGTCTTCTTCCTGATCTTAGTGGAAATTGTCTCAGTTTTTTTACCATTGAGAACGATGTTGGCTGTGGCTTTGTCATATATGGGCTTTATTATGTTGAGGTACGTTCCCTCTATGCCCACTTTCTGGAGAGTTTTTATCATAAATAGGTGTTGAATTTTGTCAAAAGCTTTTTCTGCATCTATTGCGATTATCATATGGATTTTATCCTTCAGTTTGTTAATATGGTGTATCACATTGATTGATTTGCGTGTATTGAAGAATCCTTGCATTCCTGGGATAAACCCCACTTGATCATGGTGTATGATCCTTTTAATTTGCTGTTGGATTCTGTTTGCTAGTATTTTGTTGAGGATTTTTGCATCTATGTTCATCAGTGATACTGGCCTCTAGTTTTCTTTTTTTGTGACATCATTGTCTGGTTTTGGTATCAGGGTGATGGTGGCCTTGTAGAATGACTTTGGGAGTATTCCTCCCGCTGCTGTATTCTGGAAGAGTTTGAGAAGGATAGGTGCTAACTCATCTCTAAATGTTTGATAGAATTCACCTGTGAAGCCATCTCGTCCTGAGCTTTTGTTTGTTGGAAGATTTTTAATCACAGTTTCAATTTCAGTGTTTGTGATTGGTCTGTTTATATATTCTATTTCTTGCTGGTTCAGTCTTGGAAGGTTGTACTTTTCTAAGAATTTGTCCATTTCTTCCAATGGGCATACAATGGCTTGCAGTAATCTCTCATGATACTTTGTATTTCTGCAGTGTCAGTTGTTACTTCTTTTTCGTTTCTAATTCTGTTGATTTGAGTCTTCTCCCTTTCTTTCTTGATGAGTCTGGCTAATGGTTTATTAACTTTGTTTATCTTCTCAAAGAACCAGCTTTTAGTTTATTGATCTTTGCTATTGTTTCCTTCATTTCTTTTTCATTTATTTCTGATCTTATCTTTATGATTTCTTTCCTTCTGCTAACTTTGGTTTTGTTTGTTTGCTCTTATTTCTCTAATTGCTTTAGGTGTAAGGTTAGGTTGTTTGAGATTTTTCTTGTTTCTTGATGCAGGCTCCTATCACTATAAACTTCCCTCTTAGAACTGCTTTTGCTGCATCCCATAAGTTTTGGGTTGTCATATATGAGCACTTAAGTAGAAAGTGTATTCTGTTGTTTTTGGATGGAATGTCCTATAAATATCATTTAAGTCCATCTTGATTAATGTATCATTTAAAGCTTGTGTTTCCTTATTTATTTTCATTTTGGATGATCTGTCCATTGATGAAAGTGGGGTGTTAAAGTTCCCTACTATTATTGTGTTACTGTTGATTTCCCCTTTTATGTCTGTTAGCATTTGCCTTATGTATTGAGGTGCTCCTATGTTGGCTGCCTAAGTATTTACAATTGTTATATCATCTTCTTGGATTGATCCCTTGATCATTATGTAGTGTCCTTCTTTGTCTCTTGTAATAGTCTTTATTTTAAAGTCTATTTTATGATGAGTATTGCTACTCCAGCTTTCTTTTGATTTCCATTTGCATGGAATATCTTTTTCCATCCCCTCATTTTCAGTCTGTATGTGTCCCTGGGTCTGAAGTGTGTCTCTTGTAGACAGCATATATACAGGTCTTGTTTTTGTATTCATTCAGTCAGTCTATGTCTTTTGGTTGGAGCATTTAATTAATTTACATTTAAGGTAATTATCGATATGTATGTTCCAATTACCATTTTCTCAATTGTTTTGGGTTGTTTTTGTAGGTCTTTCCCTTCTCTTGTGTTTCCTGCCTAGAGAAGTTCCTTTAGCATTTGTTGTAAAGCTGGCTTGGTAGTACTGAATTCTCTTAACTTTTGCTTGTCTGTAAAGGTTTTAATTTCTCCATCAAATCTGAATGAGATCCTTGCTGGGTAGAGTAATCTTGGTTGTAGGTTTTTCCCTTTCATGACTTTAAATATGTGCTGCCACTCCCGTCTGCATTGCAGAGTTTCTGCTGAAAGATCACCTGTTAACTTTATGGGGATTCCCGTGTATGTTATTTTTTTGCTTTTCCCTTGCTGCTTTTAATATTTTTTCTTTGTATTTATGTTTTGATAGTTTGATTAATATGTGTCTTTGCATGTTTCTCCTTGGATTTATCCTGTATGGGACTCTCTGTGTTTCCTGGGCTTGACTATTGCCTTTCCCATATTAGGGAAGTTTTCAACTATAATGTCGTCCAATATTTTCTCAGTCCCTTTCTTTTTCTCTTCTTCTTCTGGGACCCCTATAATTCAAATGTTGGTGCATTTAATGTTGTCCCAGAGGTCTCTGAGACTGTCCTCAATTCTTTTCATTCCTTTTTTTTTTATTCTGCTCTGTGGAAGTTATTTCCACTCTTTTATCTTCCAGGTCACTTATCCGTTCTTCTGCCTTAGTTAATCTGCTACTGATTCCTTCTAGAGAATTTATAACTTCATTTATTGTGCTGTTCATTATTGTTTGCTCTTTAGTTCTTCTAGTTCCTTGTCAAACATTTCTTGTATTTTCTTCATTCTATTTCCAAGAGTTTGGATCATCTTTACTATCATTACTCTGACTTCTTTTTTAGGTAGACTGACTGTTTCCTCTTCATTTGTTTGGTCTGCTGGGTTTTTACCTTGCTTTTCATCTGTTGCGTATTTCTCTGTCTTCTCATTTTGTCCACTTTGCCCTCTGCACCCCTGTTGCTGAGCTCTCCTCTGTGGCTCTGAAGTTCCACCCACCCACCCACCCCCCACTTCTCTGCTAGTGAAGGGGCTTCCTAGTGTGTAGAAACTTTTCCTCCTTCACAGCTCCCTCCCAGAGGTGCAGGTCCCATCCCTATTCTTTTATCTCTGTTTTTTCTTTTGCCCTACCCAGGTACTTGGGGATTTTCTGGCCTTTTGGGAAGTCTGAGGTCTTCTGCCAGCCTTCTGTAGGAGGTGTTCTGCATGTAAATGTATTTTTGATGTATTTGTGGGGAGGAAGGTTATCTCCATGTCTTAGTCCTCTGCCATCTTGAAGGTCCTAAAAGACTTATTAAGCACCATCTATAGATTGAAATCTCTCAAGAATTTTCTCTTACAGAGTGTGAAGAAAGAAGATATTGATATATGATGGATTTCTTTGCTATAATTGGCCTAATGACTATGAAGATGGATCTAATACCAGTAGGATTAAAAAGCTAATAATAAACAGATCACTTAAATCTTTATTTCCAAAGCACAAGTGAATCTTTGATGGTCAGAATTAAGCAACATGGATGTAACTTTACTACTGAAATCTAGTGCTTTACTTTCCCTTCAGAATTCAGGAAAGTGATGACTAATAATAAACTTGTCCAAAGATGAGTTATCTTACACAGTAAGAGTTCTTTATAGTAGAACTCTGTTATGTGAGTTTCTATGTAAACAGTATAATATTTAATAGGCATGCAATAATCCACAAAATTCAGGGGGGCAAAAATCGAAGTCTTAGTTATTTTAATAGTTTGACTACTGGTGGCAAAAACCTTAACCTAGATGCTTTCTAGTAATTTTATTTCAATTCTATGATGTTTTAAAAATAAATTCAGTATTATTTACTCAGTTATAGTCTAATTCACACATGCCATCCAAGCCCTCACTACTATGGATGTGGTCCATCTTGGTTTCACCTAGGCTGTTGGTACAATAACTGATGTCCTTATAGTATCTTCTTTCTGTATAGGCAGTGTCTGATGTTGAAGGTTCAGTCTTACTCTCCATCTAGTAGTCCACCCTAAAGTCCTATACTACAGGGTCACTTTGCTTCTCTCTCATGATTAAGATCCCTTGGTCATTACCATCTTTCTCCTTCAATTCTCATTTCCCTTCCTCTCTTTAGCATATGGGAATATTACATTTCCTCCTCATCAAGCCAGGGACTCAGGCTGTACCCTACTCTTTCCCACTGAGAGGTGCCACTCCACCATTTTTCTGGTTCCTCATTCTCTCATTTTCTAAATAATGCTGGATGCTGCTCTTAGTCCACTACCTATTAGAAATCTAGCCAAAACAAGAGTATGTATCTGCACTCCTTTTTGATTCCTCAGTTCACACACACACACACACACACACACACACGCACGCACACACACACAATTTACACTATTCCTTGAAGCAGGGTGAAAGGGGAACTCTGTATCACTCTTTATCTTCTTCCAAACTCTTTCTTTTCTCTTCACTCCACTTTAAAATTCTCCAGCAGCTTTAAGACAACCCAGTTCTTATACTCTTTTTGCTCCCATCTGTTTTTGTTTTTTTAAAATATTTATTTACTTATTTATTTTGGCTGCCCTGGGTCTTAGTTGTGGCACACGCAGACTTCTTAATTGCAGCATGCGAACTCTTAGCTGTGGCATGCGTGCAGGATCTAGTTCCCTGACCAGGGATGGAACCTGGGGCCCCCACACTGGGAGTGTGGAGTCCCACCCACTGGAACATTAGGGAAGTCCCTCCCATTTGTTTTTATCTCGTGCATAGTATAGTGCCCTTTGAACTCAGGAATTTATAATCCAATGTTTTTTCTGTTGGTGGTCAACAGAAAAAAAACCCAACCCAGAACACTCCTTTCAATATTCCATTAATCTGCTGCAAGTTAACATTCATATATCTTCATCCTAATTCTGTTAGAATTCTGAGATGGTCCCTAAGATTCCTTTCCTCTGGTGTACATGCCCTGTATAATCCTCTCTCCTCGGATGCAGATGGGACCTGTAAATATGATGGGATACTAATTCTGTGGTTAGGTTATATTATATGGCACAGGTCAAGAGATTTTGCAGATATAATTAAGACTTATTATTAGTTGACTTTAAGTTAATCAAAAGGGAGATTATCTTGAGTGATCCCGACCTAATCAGGTGAACTCTAAAGAGGATTTAGAGGTCACAGTTGGAATAAGTTAGAGAGAGTCTCCTGTTAGCCTTGAAGGAGCAACTTGCCATATTGTAGAGAGGGCCATGTAGCATGGAATGGTAGTCAACCACTAGGAGCTGAGAATGCCCCTTGTTGACAGACAGCATGAAAATAGGGATTTAAATCCTACAACTGTAAGGGACTGAATTCTGCCAAGAACCAATAAATGTGGAAGAGGACCCCAAGACTTGAATGAGATAACAGCCCCACCCAAGACTGATTTCAGACTTGTGGGACCCTAAGCAGAGAATCTAGCTGATCCAGGCCCAGAGTTCTGACTTACCATAACTGTGTAATAACAAATTTGTGTTTCCCACTGAGGCTGCAATTTTGTAGCTTAAAAAAAAAGAATATATTTATGAGAAGACTACAATTTTCTAGCCTTAAGTAATATATTCAACTTTTAGAAGACTGTCATTAATTCTCCCATAAATGTACTGATTACTCTGATATATTTGCATTATTTGAATGTGATCTAGTAAGAAATGCGATGTTGACTTTAGATCACATTTCTAGATTTACATGTTGCTTCTTTACAAGAATATTTTTTACCTTAGATACCTGTCTCTTTTGTGATTCATTCCTGTCACTTATCAATTTAAATATATCATATAAAACTTCTGATTCTTTTGTGACATTTTCCATTTGGCCTTAAAAACACTATTTTGTAGATCTGGGTGAAATTCTTTCAAAATGTTCTGAAGATTCTATCGCATGACTATATTTAAATCTCATAATCTTTGCCAATTTAAATGAACATAGGAATTTTTTCTTGAACAAATTCTCAAGCTGCTGCTCTACTTTTGCATTTTAAAATAGACTGAGTAACTGTTTGAAAATCTGTTACTCACTTTATTACAAAAGTTCTTGAATTACCTTGTGTATGCTTGTTTGATTACAATCAAACCTACATTTTCTAAAACTTGGTGACTCTTTTGCACTTAGGTTGATTTTTGTTTAACAGAGGTTAGTAAGGATGAAGAATCTTTACTTTCCCTTTAGGGTAAATTTGGTAAATTCTGAGAATACTTGCCAAGAGTTTCAACCATTTATTAAACTACTTTAAAACCATAATCCTCCATGACATGCTTTAAATAAAACACTGTGGGGTTTTTCCTTTATTTTCCTGTTTAACACATAAAACATTTTTTAAGTATAGTGATTTAAACGGGTCATATGGTTTCTATGATCTGAAACTTCTGATGAATTATCTTTGAGTTAAGAAATGTTAGCAATGCAGTAAAAACATAATATCTTTTTCATTTTTAGTTTGAAATGATTGTTTTCATTGTCCTGAAAAGAGTTGGTTAAATTTAATACTGAGATGCTTTATTCCCACAAGATTTTCTTAATGCATTTACCAACCATATGTCAGAGCACATAGTTAATATTTATTAAAGTTAGTTGAATTGGTATTCTTTTCAACTGCCTACTTAGGTAAAGTAATTTAAAATTCCTTCATAGTATGTAATCTGATACATCTTATATGTATTTCTTCAAACTTCTTATAATTCTAAACAATATTTTTTTTGCTGTTAAAGCAGAACTGTTTCTTTTTTTCTTTTTAGCTTTTTTAAATAGATATTTTAATTTCACTGATATTTTTTGTTTACCATATTAAATGATCCTTAAAATATTTTCAAATAAAAGTTTTTGTTGCCAATTCTTGCCTGTGTTTCATATTTTCTGTTGAAACTCTGCTTTTCTAACATCCATAAAATAATTTTTCTTCCCAGCCCTTTAATAAATTAAATTCTTTATTTATTTAACTGTGACCTGCTCTGAATTTGAAGTGTGGCCTGCTCTGAATTTGAAGATGGTAGCTGTCCAATATAAGTAGTTTAGTTCAGCACTGATATTGATTCCCTTTTATTTGACCTGAAAATCATAGTAAAATACAACCATAATTAAGCAGATATTTTAAATCACTTTGTTATTCAATATTAAATCATTTATTATGATGATTAAAATTACTTTGAAAAATTCTAAGAATTAGTAAAAAATTCCATTAGAAAGAATCTGCTGAAGAATGTAGTAAGAAAATTAATCATAAAATGAAGCTGCCTCAGTAATGTGAAATGACTATACTACCCAAGGCAATCTACAGATTCAATGAAATCCCTATCAAATTACCAATGGCATTTTTTGCAGATCTAGAACAAAAAATCTTAAATTTTGTATGGAAACACAAAAGACCCCGAATAGCCAAAGCAATCTTGAGAAAGAAAAACAGAGCTGGAGGAATGAGGCTTCCTGACTTCAAACTATACTATAAAGCTACAGTAATCAAAACAGTATGGTACTGGCACAAAGACAGACTTATACATCAATGGAACAGGATAGAAAGCCCAGAAGTAAACACACGCACCTATGGTCAATTAATCTATGACAAAGGAAGCAAGAACATACAATGGGGAAAAGATGGTCTCTTCAATAAGTGGTGCTTGGAAAACTGGACAGTTACATGTAAAAGAATGAAATTAGAACATTCTCTAAAACTATACACAAAAATAAACTCAAAATGGATTAAAGACCTAAATGTAAGACTGGATACTATAAAACTCTTAGAGGAAAACATAGGCAGAACACTCTCTGACATAAATCGCAGTCATATCTTTTTGGATCCACCTCTTAGAGTAACAAAAATAAAAATAAAAATAAACAAATGGGACCTAGTTAAACTTAAAAGCTTTTGCACAGCAAAGGAAACCATAAACAAAATGAAAAGTCAACCCACAGAATGGGAGAAAATATTTGCAAATGATGCAACCAACAAGAATTAATCTCCAAAATATACAAACAGCCCATACAGCTCAATATCAAAAAAACCAACCAAACAAACAACCCAATCAAAAAATGGGTGGAAGACCTAAACAGAAATTTCTCCAAAGAAGACATACAGATGGCCAACAAACACATGAAAAGATGCTCAACATCACTAATTATTAGAGACATGCAAATCAAAACTACAATGAGGTATCATCTCACACTGATCAGAATGGTCGTCATCAAAAAATCTACAAACAGTAAATGCTGGAGAGGGTGTGGAGAAAAGGAAACCCTCTTACGCTGTTGGTGGGAATGTAAATTGATACAGCCACTACGGAGAACAGTATGGAGTTTCCTTGAAAGACTAAAATAGAACTACCATATGACACACCAATACCACTACTGGGCATATACCCAGAGAAAACCATAATTCAAAAAGATACATGCACCCCAATGTTCATTGCAGCACTGTCTACAATAGCCAGGACATGGACACAACCTAAATGCCCATCAACATGGATAAAGAAGATGTGGTACATATATACAATGGAATATTACTCAGCCATAGAAAGGAACAAAACTGTGTCATTTGCAGAAACACGGATGGACTAGAGACTGCCATACAGAGTGAAGTCAGTCAGAAAGAGAAAAACAAATATCGTATAAGTCGCTTATATGCAGAATCTAGAAAAATGACACAGATGAACTTATTTGCAAAGCAGAAATAGAGACACAGATGTAGAGAACAAACATATGGATCCCAAGGGGGGAAGGGAAGGTAGGATGAATTGGGAGATTGGGATTGACATATATACACTACTATGTATCAAATAGATAACTAATGAGAACCTACTGTAGAGCACAGGGAACTCAATGCTCTGACCTAAATGGGAAGGAAATCCAAAAAAGAGGGGATATATGTATACATATAGCTGATTCACTTTGCTGTACAGCAGAAACTAACAGAAACTAACACAACATTGCAAAGCAACTATACTCCAATTAAAAAAAAGAAGAAGAAGAAGATGTGGTACATATATACAATGGAATATTACTCAGCCATAAAAAAAGAATGGAAACACAAAAGGTATGCCATTTGCAGCACCATGGATAGACCTAGAGATTATCATACTAAGTGAAGTAAGTCAGATAGAGAAAGACAAATATCACATGATATCACTTATATGTGGAATCTTAAAAAATGATACAAATGAACTTATTTATAAAACATGAACAGACTTACAGACATAGAAAACAAACTTGTGGTTACCAAAGGGGAAAGGTGTGGGGGGAGGGTAAATCAGAGATTTAGGATTAATATATACACACTACTATATATAAAATAAATAATCAACAAGGACCTACTGTATAGCACAGGGAACTCTACTCAGTATTCTATAATAATCTATATGGGAAAAGAATCTTAAAAAGAATAGATATATATATATGTATAACTGAATCACTTTGCTGTACACCTGAAACTAACACAACATTGTATATCAACTATACTCCAATATAAAATAAAAATTTTTTAAAATGAAGCTGCCTTATAAAATCTGATTCCATGAGCTTAATTTAGGAAAGTAACAATCAACATCACCTCATCTATCAAATGGAAATAATGATAGTATTTACCTCATTAAGGATTGTGAGAATAAGATAATGCATATAAAGTGCTTACTACAGTATCTAGCATTCTAAAAGCTTAATAAATGCTAGCTATAATCATTCTCCATGCCCTCCTCCACCTCCATCCCAGCTCAGTCCCAAACTGCTTCACCTCTGAAATTTTAACTCCTATATTCTACTCTTTGGCCATAATACGCTTTCCTCTGATCATTATCTCAGCCTTTACTTGCTTAATACCACTGTAATTTTAATTTTACTTCATTGATATTTCCAAACCCTGATCTTATCATTTTCCCCAAATGTATTACCACTCCTTGGCTTTACTTCCAGTCCTACTTCTTTCCCTGTCCAATATAAGACCCCGTAGTCCACAAGTCTAACTGCACTCCCTTGGGTTTTGTTAAACCCTAGAAGTGTATCTGTCACAGGATCTGAAGCCAGAAAAACTCTGGGTTCAAATTCTGACTGTTATTTACTATCTGTAAAAGATGAGCCTCTTTCTTTTTTAAAAATTTTTCAGGGGCTTCCCTGGTGGCGCAGTGGTTGAGAATCTGCCTGCTAATGCAGGGGACATGGGTTCAAGCCCTGGTCTGGGAAGATCCCACATGCCGCGGAGCAACTAAGCCCGTGCGCCACAACTACTGAGCCTGCGCGTCTGGAGCCTGTGCTCCGCAACAAGAGAGGCCGCGATAGTGAGAGGCCCGCGCACCACGATGAAGAGTGGCCCCCGCTCACTGCAACTAGAGGAAGCCCTCGCACAGAAACGAAGACCCAACACAGCCAAAAATAAATAAATAAATAAATAAAAATTAAAAAAAAAAAAAACAACAAAGCAATGAGCAAGCATCCTTGAGTATATGTATAAAAAAATTGTTTTCAGAAAACCTTTTATTACACAGAGCATGATATACCCATATTTGGGATAAAAATGCCATAACTATTGACAAGGTTATAATAAAAGTGCCTTGAATTCATTACTACTATTGCAATTATACCTTACATTTATCTAGGACTTTACAATGTACAAAGCACTTTCACATACACTGTTGAAATGAGCCTCTCTTGATATGATATATATAATGATGATTGTTAGAATTAAATGCAATAATGTATATAAAGCATTTACCATACAGGCTATCATATTAGACTTTTGATAAATCTTCGTTCCTTTTCCTCATTCTTTTCAGTACCTCTTCCAAAATTTCAGCTCTTTATTCAAATTCTCATTTAATTGCTTCCTCACACTACCCCAACAGATGATCTAATTTCCTATTTCATAGAGAAAATAGGAACCATTAGGCTGAAACTCCTTTCATTTCTTCCATACCACTTATAATAAATTAATCTGCATCAGTACTCATCTTTATCTCATTCTTTCCAGGCTCAGTGGAGACTCCTCCTTCTATCTATGACTTAAGGTTCCACCTGAGCTCAGAAATCATTAATCATCACTTCTCTCTTCCTTCTGTACTATTCCTTTGCTACCCCTCTATTGATCTTTTCCCTTAACATATAAATGTACTATACAAGTCCCTTCCATCTTCAAGACAAATAAAACCTTTATCATTCTTCATAACCAAGAATCTTGGAAGAGATGTTCACTCTCACTACTTGGCTTTCTCACCTCCCAACTCACTCTAATATTACTTTTGCCCATACAGTTCTTCCAAAGCTGCTCTCACTAAGGTCAACGCTGATCTCTATATTACCATGACCAATGGACACATTTCTGCAGTAATGACACTGTTGACTGTTCCATCATTCTTGTAATCCTTCTCTTCCTTGACTTCTATGCCATAATTTTCTTCAGGTTTCCAGTTCTTGCTTTAGTCTTCTTGTCAGGCTCATCTTCTAATGCCTATCTCCCAAATGTCATAGTTCCCTAAGATTCTATTTTAAATCTTTGTATTTTTTCTCACATTAGTTGGGTGATCCAACTGAATCTATGGCTTTAACTATAATACTTATATGCTGAAGACTTATTACACTTTCTTTCCAGTTTAGATATCTAGTACAAGCTCCAGAATTTTTTACTCAACTATCACATCTCTCCTCCTAAATGTCCCATAAACACCTCAAATTCAATGCATTGAAAACTGAACTCAAATTTACTTCTTCACATATAGGACACATTTTAGCCAATAATAAGCAACCATCTTCCACACAATTACCAAGGTCTTTCTCAATCCATGTTCTTTATCTGAGCACAGAAAATTATTTAAGTGACTATTTTCTCAATTTTTCCAAGGATCAATACATAATTAATACTATTCCAGATGCATAGGAAATTAATTCATTGCATATAATAGATACCTTAGGGCACAAGGGCTTAATTCTCTCATAGAACTCAGTTGAGATAGGTGCTCATTTACCTTCTATTATCTATGCACCAAATTATGTACCTTTTACCTCTATCTCTGGTATCCTCCACTCCTCCTTCTCTCACTTTTGTTACTTTATGCTCTCATGCTTTTCCATTTGACTGCTACAATAGCCTACAAATATGGTTTGGCCCAAATCTAACTCTCTGATTTGATTTCCTGACACTTTCCTTTAGGCTCATTATGCAACAGCCATACTATGATACATGTACCTCCCTGAATATGATGCAGTCTCCTGAGCTAAAGTCTCTGCCTTCGCTGTTTCCTCTCTGGTATCCCTTCAATCAATCTAATGTTTTTTTCTTTAATTACACAAGAGAATGATGAGTACACATTCTGTATAAAGGATTCACACAACACAAAAATATACAGAGTAAAAAGTTAAGTATTTCTTTATCTTGCCCTGTCTCCTCCAAATTACACACACACACACACACACACACACACACTTCCCACTCCACAGGTAACTGTTATTAACAGTCTGGTTTGTATGCTTCCAGACTAAATTCTATTTATTCATTAACTGTAAGCTGAAGTAATTTCCTTCTGAAGCTCTGACTTTCAAAGACAGGGTGAATTAACTCCTCCTATTTGCTTCTTTAAAACCTTGCATTTGCCTTTATCTGAGTATCATGATGTACTTTAGTTGCTGAAGTTTTTGTTTATACCCAGCCTGAATTGTAAAATCCTGAGAGTGGGGCTTTCTTTTTGGTCTTTATGTTCTCCAGTTTGTCACAGTGTTTCATACATTTTTGTTGAAGTATAAATTACATGGTCTTTGTTCTCACTATGGTCTAGTGGGGAGACAAATCATTCTAGGGGGAGGAGTAGGGTATTAAGGAATCAGGTTTAGGAACATCTTCCAGGTAATGTGTGACTCCTATAAGTGTGAATAGAAGTAGACTAGAAGAAATGGGAATATGTTCCACAAATAGAGTGACACCACAAATATTAATGTGTGCTTAAAATCTGAAAAAGACGCCAGAGGGCAGACAGCAGAAGCAAGAAGTACAATCCTGCAGCCTGTGTAACAAAAACCACATTCACAAAAAGATAGACAAGATGAAAAGGCAGAGGGCTATGTACCAGATGAAGGAACAAGATAAAACCCCAGAAAAACAACTAAATGAAGTGGAGATAGGCAACCTTCCAGAAAAAGAATTCAGAATAATGATAGTGAAGATGATCCAGGACCTCACAAAAAAAAATGGAGGCAAAGATTGAGAAGATGCAAGAAATGTTTAACAAAGACCTAGAGGAATTAAAGAACAAACAAACAGAGATGAACAACACAATAACTGAAATGAAAAATACACTAGAAGGAATCAATAGCAGAATAACTGAGGCAGAAGAACGGATAAGTGACCTGGAAGACAGAATGGTGGAATTCACTGCTGCAGAACAGAATAAAGAAAAAAGAATGAAAAGAAATGAAGACACCCTAAGAGACCTCTGGGACAACATTAAACGCAACAATATTCGCATTAAAGGGGTCCCAGAAAGAGAAGAGAGAGAGAAAGGACCAGAGAAAATATTTGAAGAGATTATAGTCAAAAACTTCCCTAACATGGGAAAGGAAGTAGCCACCCAAGTCCAGGAAGTGCAGTGAGTCCCATACAGGATAAACCCAAGGAGAAACATGCCAAGACACAGTAAACAAATTGGCAAAAATTAAAGACAAAGAAAAATTATTGAAAGCAGCAAGGGAAAAATGACAATAACATACAAGGGAACTCCCATAAGGTTAACAGCTGATTTCTCAGCAGAAACTCTACAAGCCAGAAGGGAGTGGCATAATATACTTAAAGTGATGAAAGGGAAGAACCTACAACCAAGATTACTCTACCTGGCAAGGATCTCATTCAGATTCAATGGAGAAATCAAAAGCTTTACAGACAAGCAAAAGCTAAGAGAATTCAGCAACACCAAACCAGCTCTACAACAAATGCTAAAGGAACTTCTCTAAGTGGGAAACACAAGAGAAGAAAAGGGCCTACAAAAACAAATCCAAAACAATTAAGAAAATGGTCATAGGAACATACATATCGATAATTACCTTAAACGTGAATGGATTAAATGCTCCAACCAAAAGACACAGGCTTGCTGAATGGATACAAAAACAAGACCCATATATATGCTGTCTACAAGAGACCCACTTCAGACCTAGGGACACATACAGACTGAAACTGAGGGGATGGAAAAAGATATTCCATGCAAATGGAAATCAAAAGAAAGCTGGAGTAGCAACACTCATATTGGATAAAATAGACTTTAAAATAAAGAATGTTACAAGAGACAAGGAAGGACACTACATAATGATCAAGGGATCAATCCAAGAAGAAGATATAACAATTATAAAAATATATGCACCCAACATAGGAGCACCTCAATACATAAGGCAACTGCTAACAGCTATAAAAGAGGAAATTGACAGTAACACAATAATAGTGGGGGATTTTAACACCTCACTTACACCAAGGTACGTATCATCCAAAATGAAAATAAATAAGGAAACAGAAGCTTTAAATGACACAATAGACCAGATAGATTTAATTGATATTTATAGGACATTCCATCCAAAAACAGCAGATTACACGTTCTTCTCAAGTGCGCACGGAACATTCTCCAGGATAGATCGCATCTTGGGTCACAAATCAAGCCACGGTAAATTTAAGAAAATTGAAATCATATCAAGCATCTTTTCTGACCACAACACTATGAGATTAGAAATGAATTACAGGGGAAAAAACGTAAAAAACACAAAGACATGGAGGCTAAACAATACGTTATTAAATAACCAAGAGATCACTGAAGAAATCAAAGAGGAAATCAAAAAATACCTAGAGACAAATGACAATGAAAACACGATGAACCAAAACCTATGGGATGTAGCAAAAGCAGTTCTAAGAGGGAAGTTTATAGCTATACAAGCCTACCACAAGAAACAAGAAAAATCTCAAATAAACAATCTAACCTTACACCTAAAGGAACTAGAGAAAGAAGAACAAACAAAACCCAAAGTTAGCAGAAGGAAAGAAATTATACAGAGCAGAGCAGAAATAAATGAAATAGAAACAAAGAAAACAATAGCAAAGATCAATAAAACTAAAAGCTGGTTCTTTGAGAAGATAAACAAAGTTGATAAACCATTAACCAGACTCATCAAGAAAAAGAGGGAGAGGACTCAAATCAATAAAATTAGAAATGAAAAAGGAGAAGTTACAACAGACACCACAGAAATACAAAGCATCTTAAGAGATTACTACAAGCAACTTTATGCCAATAAAATGGACAACCAGGAAGAAATGGACAAATTCTTAGAAATTCAAAACCTTCCAAGACTGAACCAGGAAGAAACAGAAAATATGAACAGACCGATCACAAGCACTGAAATTGAAACTGTGATTAAAAATCTTCCAACAAATAAAAGTCCAGGACCAGATGGCTTCACAGGTGAATTCTATCAAACATTTAGAGAAGAGCTAACACCTATCCTTCTCAAACTCTTCCAAAAAATTTCAGAGGAAGGAACACTCCCAAACTCATTCTATGAGGCCACCATCACCCTGATACCAAAACCAGACAAAGATACTACAAAAAAATAAAATTACAGACCAATATAACTGATGAATATAGATACAAAAATCCTCAACAAAATACTAGCAAGCAGAATCCAACAACACATTAAAAGAATCATACACCATGATCAAGTGGAATTTATCCCAGGGATGCAAGGATTCTTCAATATATGCAAATCAATCAATGTGATACACCATATTAACAAATTGAAGAAGAAAAACTATATGATCATCTCAATAGATGCAGAAAAAACTTTTGACAAAATTTAACACCGATTTATGATAAAAACTCTCCAGAAAGTGGGCATAGAGGGAACCTACCTCAACATAATAAAGGCCATATACAACAAACCGACAGCAAACATCATTCTCAATGGTGAAAAACTGAAAGCATTTCCTCTAAGATCAGGAACAAGACAAGGTTGTCCACTCTCACCACTATTATTCAACATAGTTTTGGAAGTCCTAGCCACGGCAATCAGAGAAGAAAAAGAAATAAAAGGAATGCAAATTGGAAAAGAAGAAGTAAAATTGTCACTGTTTGCAGATGACATGATACTATTCATAGAGAATCCTAAAGACGCCACCAGAAAACTACTAGAGCTAATCAATGAATTTGGTAAAGATGCAGGATACAAAATCAATGCACAGAAATCATGATGAAAAATCTGAAAGAGAAATTAAGGAAACACTCCCATTTACCATCGCAAGAAAAAGAATAAAATACCTAGGAATAAACCTACCTAGGGAGACAAAAGACCTGTATGCAGAAAACTATAAGAAACTGCTGTAAAAAATTAAAGATGATACCAACAGATGGAGAGATATGCCATGCTCTTGGTTTGGAAGAATCAATATTGTGAAAATGACTCTACTATCCAAAGCAATCTACAGATTCAATGCAATCCCTATCAAATTACCAATGGCATTTTTTACGGAACTGGAACAAAATCTTAAAATTTGTATGGAGACACAAAAGACCCAGACTAGCCAAAGCAGTCTTGAGGGGAAAAAATGGAGCTGGAGGAATCAGACTCCCTAACTTCAGACTATACTACAAAGCTACAGTCATCAAGACAATATGGTACTGGCACAAAAACAGAAACATATATCAATGGAACAAGATAGAAAGCCCAGAGGTAAACCCATGTACCTATGGTCAACTAATCTATGACAAAGGAGGTAAGGATATACAATGGAGAAAAGACAGTCTCTTCAATAAGTGTCGCTGGGAAAACTGGACAGCTACATGTAAAAGAATGAAATTAGAACACCATACACAAAAATAAACTCAAAATGGATTCGAGACCTAAATGTAAGACTGGACACTATAAAACTCTTAGAGGAAAACATAAGAAGAACACTCTTTGACATAAATCACAGCAAGATCTTTTTTGACCCACCTCCTAGAGTAATGGAAATAAAAACAAAAATAAACAAATGGGACCTAATGAAACTTCAAAGCTTTTGCACAGCAAAGGAAACCATAAACAAGATGAAAGACAACCCTCAGAATTGGAGAAAATATTTGCAAATGAATCAACGGACAAAGGATTAATCTCTAAAATATATAAATAGCTCATGCAGGTCAATATTAAAAAAAACAAACAACCCAATCCAAAAATGGGCAGAAGACCTAAATAGACACTTCTCCAAAGAAGACATACAAATGGCCAAGAAGCACATGAAAAGTTGCTCAACATCACTAATTATTAGAGAAATGCAAATCAAAACTACAATGAGGTATCACCTCACACCAGTTAGAATGGGCAACATCAGAAAATCTACAACACCAAATGCTGGAGAGGGTGTGGAGAAAAGGGAACCCTCTTGCACTGTTGGTGGGAATGTAAACTGATACACCCACTAAGGGGAATGGTATGGAGGTTCCTTAAAAAACTAAAAATAGAATTACCATATGATCCAGCAATCCCACTACTGGGCATATACCCAGAGAAAATGATAATTGAAAAAGACACATGCATCCCAATGTTCATTGCGGCACTATTTACAATAGCCAGGTCATGGAAGCAACCTAAATGCCCATCGACAGATGAATGGATAAAGAAGTTGTGGTACATATATACAATGGAATATTACTCAGCCATTAAAAGGAACGAAACTGGGTAATTTGTTGAGATGTTGATGGATCTAGACTGTCATACCGAGTGAAGTAAGTCAGAAAGAGAAAAACAAATATCGTATATTAATGCATATATGTGCAACCTAGAAAAATGGTACAGATGAACCAGTTTGCAGGGCAGAAATTGAGACACAGCTGTAGAGAACAAACGTATGGACATCAAGGGGAGAAAGCCGTGGGGGGGTGGGGGTGGGGGTGTGATGAATTGGGCGATTGGGATTGACATGTATACACTGATGTGTATAAAATGGATGACTAATAAGAACCTGCTATATAAAATAAATAAATAAAATCTTAAAAAGATGTGCCTAATTATTATGATACAACATTATTATATTAACATATTCAAAATTTTAAAGTATTTTTTATGATCTAGAGTCTTAACATCACTCTACTTATAATCTCTAATTATTATCTCTAGATTACAGAGAAAGAAATTAAGGCTTAATGAATGTTTCAGACATCGTCAGTGCCCAGCTCATATCCCCCTGTGCCACCCTGGAGGCTACCTGCAGCTTCATATGTCAATTTCCATTAAGGCTATGCCAATGGCTTCCTATCTCAACCATTTGTCTTTCTGCCTGAGGGTTTTCTCTAGCAGCAGGCACATGCTACTCAAAGGAAGGCTGCCTAGGGAAGTACCAGAGAATTAACAATCCCAAGAGTAACCCTCAACCACTGAGGGAAGGGAATTAGTACCCTGATCCTTATCTCAGGGTCTTAGTTGTAGGAGAACCCAACTTAAGATAAAGAAGTTGGTTAAGTTCATACATAGCTAATAAATAGTGAGTGTAAGTCCATCTGACTCTATATAACCCACACTCTACAATATTTATATCCCCTTCTAACTTGTTTTGAACTTTCTTTTTCCTGCTGGACAGGTCCACAATTAAATTTATATGTGGCATAAACTCAGAGAAGAGTGGGACTATAAAAGTTCAAGAGTAAAATATTAGTCTTGAATACACATTCTTGACAGTGAATAAAATGAACTACATTTTGAAAACCATATTTGATGGATTATAATAATGAAAAATATATTCAAGTAGAATTGGTTGCTTTTTTCATTTTCTATGCTATACAGGCATACCCCATTTTATTGTGCTTCACAGATACTGCACTTTTTTTACAAATTGAAGGTTTGTGGCAACCCTGCATTGTCAGGTGATGGTCAGCATTTTTAAAGCTGTTTTATTTTTATTTTATTTTATTTTATTTTGGCCACACCGCACAGCACGTGGGATCCTAGCCCCCCAATCAGGGATCAGACCTGTGCCCCCTGCCGTGGAAGCACGGATTCTTAACCACTGGACCACCAGGGAAGTCCAGCGTTTTTAGCAATAAAGTATTTTTTAATTAGGTTATGTACATTGTTTTCTTAGACATAATGCTATTGCACACTTAACAGACTACAGCATAGTGTAAACACAGCTTTTATATGCACTGGGAAACCAAAAAATTCATGTTACTCACTTTATTGCCATATTCACTTATGGCACTGGTCTGAAACTGAACCTGCAATATCTCAGAGGTATACCTTGTATCATGTCCTAAGGGTCAGCAAACTTTAATTTCGGAATAAGTCAGTCATAGATATTACTTTATACCCTGAAAGTTTACACTTCATTTCCATTACAGCCCCTGCAAAAGTAAGGTCACACATGAAGGAGAGGTTCTTGACCACCACTTTAATTAGCACGTGGTAGGAAATTAGCTTCTTTCCAGAGAGTGTTCAGATGTAAGGAAGAGGAAAAGAGGGTTATTTCACTATTCCAAAGACCATTCTGGAACGGCCAGAATAGGGCAACTCTTTAAATTTAGAGTTAGCACTTTGCTTATCATTTTAAGAATATTCTCACCTTTCCCTTACAAACATGGCAAGGGGCTCCTCATCACAAACCAGAGGAGTCAACTAAAGCACAGGCTCTTTCAGGAACTCTAGGTCAGAGAGGGGAGTCGACTCCAAAATTCTAAAGCCCAGTGGTTGCCAAAGAAAGGGAGCTAAAGAAAATACGGGCGAAAATGGGTTCCAGGTCGTTAACTCACACCTGCAATAAGAGACTCCACTGCAGACGCCAACCTCCTCAAGAGCTAGAGGTGCAGAGGCATTTTTTTCAGAGGGTTTGCAGCTTGCTGGGACGGCAGAAAGGGAGAAGAAGAGAAGATCCTCTAGGGCAAGAGAAGAGCAGTAAGACGCACAACTGCAACCGCCATCCCTTTTGGGGACTGGGCGGTGCCTCTACGGCCGGCGGGAAGGCGGAGCCTCGCAGCCGGAAATAGGAGCCCGACCGGCCGAAAGCCTGGGCCCAGCAGGCAGCGCCACGACAAACCGTGATGGCGAGGAACCTGGGGCTGGTAGGCTGGAAGCTGGAATGGTTGGCTCATTCAGAATGGTTGGCTCAAGTTGGCACCAGCACCTGGGCTGATGTTATCCGAGGGAAGGGGATCAAGCCTTCTAATGTGCTCCCAGACGGCTCCTTCGAGTCCATTTTCGCAGTCCCCGTTCTGGCCTTTGGTTCTTTTGAGGTAACTCGCCCCTGCCGCCTGCCCAACGCCAGTGGTCTGTCAAGCCCTTCCGAGTCCCTATCCTGGGAGCTTCGCCTTTCCCCGCCACCCCACACCTACCTATTACCGACCCCACCGCCAGCTCCCACCACCCCACCACACACTCACCCCCTCCCATAGCGAGGATGAAGAGCCTTAAGCTGGGTCTTCCCAGAGCACTCAGTATATTTTAGTCACTTACTGTTAGTGTTTAATTCAGGAGCATGTAGTAGATTTTTGTGCATCCAAGTCCTGAAAGGAATTAAAGGTCAAAAGGTTGATTTTGGTTTTTGCCAACTTTGGCATATTAATTTCAGTAATTTTTTTCAACCAGCACCTGGCACTGAACATCAGTCTGTCAAATCCTGTGGAAATGAAGCATGTTTTTTGCTATCTAGGAGCATCCAAGATAGGTAAAAATACTGGATTCAGCATATTAATACTTCTTCATATGTATCGAATTCAATGAGAATTTATTAAATAGCTATTATGTATTAAGCTCTGAGCTAGGTTTTGGTCTTAGGAAGTTGAATCAATCTTTGTCTTAGAGATCTGAGCTCACAGTCTTGGTGAGGGAAAGGGACAGAGCACAAAACAATTATCTTTAAAGGTATAAGATGAATACTGGTAAATGTTACTCACAGTTTCAGAACAAGTGGGAGTACAGGAAACAGAGAATTGAATTATATGTCTAGAGGGAATTGGAAAAAGCTTTGTAGAGGAGGTAACTTGTGAAGTATGCCCTGGAAGAGGAGGGGTTATGTTTCCAAGTGGAGTTCCGGCTTAAGGTTTGAACTTTCTAACAGATCTCACTTGAGGGCTTTGCTCCATTTTCTCTTATTTTCTCTTGCTTTCCACTGCACTTTGCCTTCTACCCACCAGCTCATGTTCTGTTTTCTTGGAAATAGCCAAGCCAGGTATTTCACTTACAAACGATACTTACCTCTTATTAAAATACTTACTTCTGCATAGACAGTCCTTGTAAAGAAAGAATTTTCTTTCTCTTTATTTTTGTAGAATTTGTTTTAGCCAAGTCAACAAAGCACAGTTCCTGTGGCCCATATCCTAGAACACAAAAATAGTCTCACCATGTAGAAACAGATGTTTAAAATGGTATTCATTAAAATGAGATCCCACCTGTAATAGAAAACAGAAAGTGGATGCAAAAGAAATGTAAGCTGGCAGAGCTTGCTCTTGCCCTCCATTCCCTTAGGAATGTATATTTGTGGGTAAAGTATTGCTAATTGGAATATGCTTCTGGCTTTAGTGTCTAGCCGTAGGGGTTATTAGTAATATTGAAAAACAATCAGCATAGCTCATTACAAGAGTAGTAGTCAAGAAAAAAAAAAAAAAACTTACCTCTAGGGTGCATGCCTCCTTACCAATGAACAAAGTTATCTTGGGCAGAAAATTAATGACTATCCTATATTAGTAACAGAAATGAACATTTACTGGTTACCTTCTGTGTCAGGTGCTTTACATTTTTACAAGGACTCTATGAAAGAGATATTATCCTCACTTTGTAGATGCGGAAATTGAGAGTGAACAATATAGTAAATAACTTGCCCAAAGTTACAAATACATGAGAATCCAAGACTCTCAGATTCCTAAGCCAATGTACTGTTTCCACTATTTCACACTGTCTTTACAGCAATGGAGACACATAGAGGTTAAAAACCCTACCCTACCAAGTAGAGTATCTGGGATATAAATCCAGGTCTGTCTGATTCCAAAGCCTATGCCTGTGTACTTCTATATATTTTTGGCCTTTGCTTCCAAGTTCATTTAGCCCCATTTATGGCATGGAGGAAAAGAAGAGAACATCTAGTGAAATAGGCAGTGTTCTAAGGTATAACTAACAAGCCCAGGCTGGCATTTAGTAACTGTAAACAGTTAGAAAAACATTATATATACTGGTGAAAATAAATGAACCATTTTTAATATATATAAAATGTAGATTTACTTCTTTACTACTTCTTTCATTCATATTTTTTCATGTTCTTTCATTCATTAATCCAATACATTTCATTGATATCTTACTTCGTGTGAGACATAGGCTCAATCAGACAAAAGTCCCTATCTTCATGGAGTTTACATTCTGGTTGGAGATGCAGGCAATAAACAAGATAAATATAAATCAGGAAAGTATGTTGCATGTTAGATGTTCAATGTTAAATAAAAAAGTGAAGTAGTGAATGGAGATAGGATGTATGTGGTAGGGTTTGTTTCATTTTTTGGTAGGGTGGCCAAGGAGGACCTTACCTGAAGGAGATAAGGGAAAGAGTCAAGCCGATATCTGTGGGAAGTGCGTTCCAAGAGATGGACTATCAAGTGCAGTGGCCCTGAGCCCAGTGTGGCAGGAACAGAGTATGGGAGAGGTAGATGGTAAGATGAGGTTGGAGTGATAAAGAGAAGGGGTTCAGATCATGAAGGGCCTTGTGGGTCATAATGAGGACTTTGACTTTTATTCTGAGATAAAACTGTTAAAGGATATTGAACTGATGAGTAACCTGATTTGCCTCATTTTGTTGTCATTTTAAAATACACATGACATAAAATTGACCATCTTACCAGTTTTTAAGTGCGCAGTTCAGTAGTATTAAATACATTAACATTGTTGTGCAGCTATCACCATCATCCATCCCCATAACTCTTTTCATCTTGTAAAACTGACACTTTATACCTATTAAACAATAACTTCCCATTCTCTCCCCTTAGGCCCTGCCAACCACTATTACACTTTCTTTCTTTATGATTTTGACTAAGTACCTCATATAAGTGGAATCATATAGTATTTTTTGTGTGTGACTGGCTTATTTCATTTGGTGTAATGTCTCCAAGGTTTAACCTTGTTGTAATATATGGTAGAATTTCCTTCCTTTTTAAGGTTGAAAAATATTCCATTGTATGTATATACCACATTTCTTTATCCAGTCATACGTTAGACTCCAGTCATATGATAGACATTTAGTTTGCTTCTGGATCTTAGCTACTGAGAAGAATGATGCCATGAACATTGGTGTACAAATATCTCTTTGAGATCCTTCTTTCATTTCCTTTGGATATATACCCAGAAGGGGAATTGCTGAATCATATGGTAATTCTATTTTTAACTTTTTGAGGACCCTTCATACCATTTTCCACAGTGGCTGTGCCATTTTGTATTCCCACCAACAGTGCACAAGGGTACCAATTTCTCCACATCCTCGCCAACACTTGTTTTCTGGTGGATTTTTGTTTGTTTGTTTTTAATTAGCCATTCTACTGGTGTGAGGTAGTATCTCACTGTAGTTTTGATTTGCATTTCCCTAATGGTCAGTGATGTTGAGATCTTTTCATATACATTTTGGTCATTCATATATCTTCTTTGCAGAAATGTTGATATTCAAGTCTTTTGCCCATTTTTGAACTGAATTGTTTGTTTTTTTGTTGTTGAGTTTAAGGAGTTCTCTAATCTGGATATAAATCCTTTATCACAGGGGTCCCCAACCCCCTGTTAGGAACCGGGCCACACAGCAGGAGGTGAGTGGCGGGTGAGCGAGTGAAGCTTCATCTGCTGCTCCCCATCGCTCACTCGCATTACCACCTGAACCATCCCTACCGCCCCCCGACCCACACCGGTCCATGGAAAAATTGTCTTCCATGAAACCGGTCCCTGGTGCCAAAAAGGTTGGGGACTGCTGGTTTATCAGACAGATGATTTGCAAAATTTTCTCCCATTTTGTGGGTTGTTTTTTACTCCCTGGATAGTGTCTTTTGATGTACAAAAAGGATTTGATGTGTAAAAAGATTGGTATTAGTTCTTCTTTAAATGTTTGGTGGAATTCACCAGTGGAGCCATCAAGTCCAGGGCTTTTCTTTGTTGGGAGATTTTTGATTATGGTTTCTATCTCCTTACTAGTTATAGGTCTGTTCAGATTTTCTATTTCTTTGTGTTTTAGTCTTGGTAGGTTTTGTGTTTCTAGAAATTCATCCACTTCCTCTAGGTTATCCAAATTTTTGCCATACAATTTTTTATAGTACTCTCATAATATTTTTATTTCTGCAGAATCTGTAATAATGTCCCACTTCTATTTCTGATGTTAGCAATTTGAGTCTTCTCTCTTTTTTCTTAGTTCATCTACCTAAAGGTTTGTCAATTTTGTTGATCTTTTTGAATAATTAACCTTTGGTTTTGTTGATTTCTCTATTGTTTTTATATTCTCTATTTTGTTTATCTCTGTTCTCATCTTTACTATTTCCTTCCTTCAGCTAGCTTTTGGGTTTTTTGTTCCTTATCTAGTTCCTTAAGCTTTAAAGTTAGGTTGTTGATTTCAGATCTTTCTTGCTTTTTAATATAAGTATTTATAACTATAAATTTCCTGCTTAGCACTGCTTTCTCTGCATCCCATAAGTTTTGGTATGTTGTGGTTTTGTTTTCATTTGTCTCTAAGTATTTTCAAATTCCTTTGTGATTTCTTCTTTGATCCATTGGTTGTTTAAAAGTGTGTTGTTTGATTTCCACAGTTTTGTGAATTTTTCAGTTTTCGTTATGTTATTGATTTTTATTTCATGCTGTTGGACAGAGAAGATGCTTTGTATGATGTCTATCTTTTAAAATTTATTGAGACTCATTTTGTGGCTTTAGCATATAGTCAATGCTGGAAAATATTCTATGTGCACTTGAGAAGATTGAGTATGCTGTTGTTGATGTATGGACTGTTCTATATACATCTGTTAGATCTAGTTGAGTTATTGTGTTGGTTATGTCCTCTGTTTCCTTATTTATATTCTGTCTGGTTGTTCTACCCATTTTTGTGAGAGAGGTATTGAAGTCTCCAACTATCATTGTACACATGTATATTTCTCCCTTCAGTTCTGTCAGTTTTTGCCTCATATATTTTGATGGTCTGTCATTAGGTGCATAAATGTTTATACTTGTTATATTTTCTTGCTGTTTTGAACCTTTTATTAATACATAATTTCCTTTTTGTCTCATAAACTTTTTTTTTTTCATAAACGTTTTTGATTTGAAGTCTATTTTGTCTGTTATTAGTATAGCCACTCCTGCTCTCTTTTAGTTAATATTTGCATGGAATATATTCTTCCCTACTTTCACTTTCAACCTGTTTGTGTCTTTGGATCGGGAGTCTCTTTTAAACAGCATATAGTTGTGTCATGTATTTTTAATCCATTCTACCATCCTCTGTCTTTTGATTGGAGAGTTTAATCCATTTACATTTAAAGTAATTACTAATAAGGAGGGATTTACTTCTGTCTCTGGGCTATTTGCTTTCTATATGCCCTATAGTTTTTATCTCCCACATTTTCTGCATTCCTGTCTTTTTAGTGTTTAGTTGATTTTTGTAGTGAAATGGTAAAATTACTTCTTAATTTCCTTTTGGATGTATTCCATAGCTATTTTCTTTGTTGATATTGTGGAGATCACATTTAACATCCTAATGTTATAAACTTCTAATTTGAATTTATAGCAGCTTAACTTCAGTAACATACAAAAACTCTGCTTTCTTACATCTTCATCCCCACTCCTTTTGGTTGTTAATGTCACAAAATTCCATCTCTATACATTGTGTGCCCCAAAACATAAACTAATAATTCTTTTAAATACATTAGTCTCCTAAGTTATGTAAATAGCAAAATGTAGAGATACAAACCAAAGTTACAGTAATACTAGCTTTTACACTAATTGTTTTTTTTTATCTTTCAAGGTATTTGTTTCTTAAATTATGTAGAAAACAAAAAGTGCAGTTACAGACCATTGTTACAATAATACTAGCTTAAGTTGCCCATATATTTGTTTTTATTGATATCTTTATTTCTCCTCACAGCTTCAAGTTACTGTCTAGTGTCCTTTCATTGCACCTTGCAGGATTCCCTGAGCATTTCTTGCTGGCAAGTCTAGTGATCCTGAACTAGCTCAGCTTTGGTTAATCTGGAAATGTCTTGATTTCTACTTCACTTTTCTTTCTTATTTTATTCTTTTTTTTTTAAATTTCTTGGCTATGCCACACAGAATGTGGGATCTTAGTTCCCCAACCAGGGATCGAACCCATGCCCCCTGCATTGGAAGTGCGGAGTCCTAACCACTGGACTGCCAAGGAAGTCCCTCTACTTCACTTTTAAAGGACAGTTTTGACAGCTGTAGGATTCTTCATTGACTTTTTTTTTTTCTTTTAGTGCTTTGAATATACTGGCTCACTGCCTCTGGTCTCCAAAGTTTCTGATGAGAAATATTCTTGTTATCTTATTGAGTCTTCCTTGTATGTGATAATTTGCTTATGATTTGCTGCTTTGAAGATTCACTCTATCTTTTGAAAGTTTGATTATGATGTGTCTTGATGTGAGTCTCTTTGAGTTCATCTTACTGGGGTTCATTGAGCTTCTTGGCTGTTTATATTCATGTCTTTCCTGAAATTTGGATTTCAGCCGTTATTTCTTCAAATATTCTCTCTGCCATTTTCTATCCCTCTTCTCCTTTTGGGACTCTCATGACGGGTGTGTTGGTTTGCTTGTTGATGTCTCACAGGTCCCTTAGGCTCTGTTTACTGTTCTTCAGTTTTCTTTCTTTCTGTTCCTCAAACTTGGTAATTTCTATTGTCCTATCTTCAAGTTCACTGACTTTTTTTCTTTCTGCTTGCTCAATCAAATCTGCCTTTGAATCTCTCTAATGAATGCTTCATTTTAGTTATTGTGCTTTTCAGCCTCAGAATTTATTTATTTATTTTAGCTTCTTTTTAGGTTTTATTTTTTTTTAATTTTTTCCATTGCTTTTATTTATTTATTTTTTTTTTACTGCAGTATAATTGCTTTACAATCTTGTGTTAGTTTCTGCTGCACAGTGAAGTGAATCAGCCATATGCATACAAACATCCCCTCCCTCTTGGAACTCCCTCCGCCTTCATCCCACCCAACTAGGCCATCACAGAACACCGGGCTGTGCTCCTAGTGCTATACAGCAGGTTCCCACTAGTTATCTGTTTTACACATGGTAGTGTATTTATGTCAAACCTAATTTCCCAATTCATCCCACCCTTTCCTGACCACCTGTGTCCACACGTCTATTCTCTACATCTGCCTTTCTATTCCTGCCTTGCAAATAGGTTAATCTGTACCATCTTTCTAGATTCCACATATATACATTAATATACAATATTTGTTTTTCTCTTTCTGACCCACTTCACTCTGTATTACAGACTCTAGGTCCATCCACGTCTCTACAAATGACCCATATCATTTCTTTTTATGGCTGAGTAATATTCCATTATATATATGTACCACATCTTCTTTATCCATTCATCTGTCGATGGACATTTAGGTGGTTTCCATATCCTGGCTATTGTAAATAGTGCTGCAATGAACATGGGGGTACATGTGTCCTTTTGAATTATGGTTTTCTCAGGGTATATGCCCAGTAATGGGATTGCTGGGTCATATGGTAGTTCTATTTTTAGTTTTTTAAGGAACCTCCATACTCTTCTCCATAGTGGCTGTATCAGTTTACATTCCCACCAGCAGTGCAAGAGGGTTCCCTTTTCTCCACACCCTCTCCAGCATTTATTGCTTGTAGATTTTCTGATGATGGTCGTTCTGACCAGTGTGAGGTGATACCTCATTGTAGTTTTGATTTGCATTTCTCTAATAATTAGTGATGTTGAGCATCTTTTCATGCATTTGTTGGCCATCGGTATGACTTCTTTGGAGAAATGTCTATTTAGGACTTCCACCCATTTTTTGATCGGGCTGTTCGGGTTTTTTTGATATTGAGCTGTATGGGCTGTTTGTATATTTTGGAGATTAATCCTATGTCTGCTGCTTCATTAGCAAATATTTTCTCCCATTCTGTGGGTATCTTTTTGTCTTATTTATGGTTTCCTTTGCTGTGCAAGAGCTTTTAAGTTTAATTAGGTCCTATTCGTTTATTTTTGTTTTTATTTTCATTACTCTAGGAGGTGGGTCATAAAAGATCTTTCTGTGATTTATGTCAAAGAGTGTTTTTCCTATGTTTCCTCTAAGAGTTTTATACAGTCTGGTTGGTCTTACATTTAGGTCTCTAATCCATTTTGAGTTTATTTGTGTGTGTGCTGTTAGGTAGTGTTGTAATTTCATTCTTTTACATGTAGTTGTCCAGTTTTCCCAGCACCATTTTTTGAAGAGGCTGTCTTTCCTCCATTGTATATTCTTGCCTCCTTTGTCATAGATTAGGTGACCATAGGTGTGTGGGTTTATCTCTGGGCTTTCTATCCTGTACCATTGATCTATATTTCTGTTTTTGTGCCAGTACCACACTGTCTTGATTACGGTAGCTTTGTAGTATAGTCTGAAATCAGGGAGCCAGATTCCTCCAGCTCCGTTGTTCTTTCTCAAGATTGTTTTGACTATTTGGGGTCTTTTGTGTTTCCATACGAATTGTATAATATTTTTGTCCTAATTCTGTGAAAGATGCCATTGGTAATTTGATAGAGATTGCATTGAACCTGTAGCTTTGGGTAGTATAGTCATTTTCACAATATTGATTCTTCCAATCCGGGAGCATGGTATATCTCTTCATCTGTCTGTGTCATCTTTGATTTCTTTCATCAGTGTTTTATCGTTTTTCTGTGTACAGGTCTTTTGCCTCCTTAGGTAGGTTTATACCTAGCTATTTGATTCTTTTTGTTATGATGGTAAATGGGATTGTTTTTAAAATTCTCTTTGTGATCTTTCATTGTTAGTGTATAGGAATGCAAGAGAATTCTGAGCATTAATTTTGTATCCTGGAACCTTACCAAATTCATTGATTAGTTCTAGTAGTTTTCTGGTGGCATCTTTAGGATTTTCTATGTATAGTATCATGTCATCTGCAAACAGTGACAGTTTTACTTCTTCTTTTCCAATTTGTAGTCATTTTAGTTCTTTTTCTTCTCTGATTGCCATGACTAAGACTTCCTATACTGCGCTGAGTAATAGTGGTGAGAGTGGACATCCTTGTCTTGTTCCTGATCTTAG
Source organism: Balaenoptera ricei (assembly GCF_028023285.1). Taxonomy (NCBI): domain Eukaryota; kingdom Metazoa; phylum Chordata; class Mammalia; order Artiodactyla; family Balaenopteridae; genus Balaenoptera; species Balaenoptera ricei. Next base: position 42,595,822 of record NC_082639.1, on the reverse strand, counting down.
AAGAAATGCTTTCGGTTTTTCACTATTGAGAATGGTGTTTGCTGTGGGTTTGTCAGATACGGCCTTTATTATGTTGAGGTAGGTTCCCTCTATGCCCATTTTCTGGAGAGTTTTTATCATAAATGGGTGTTGAATTTTGTCAAAAGCTTTTTCTGCATCTATTGAGATGATCATATGGTTTTTATTCTTTAATTTGTTAATATGGTGTATCACATTGATTGTTTTGCATATATTGAAGAATCCTTGTATCGCTGGGATAAATCCCGCTTGATCATGGGGTATAATCCTTTTAATGTGTTGTTGGATTCTGTTTGCTAGTATTTTGTTGAGGATTTTTGCATCTATGTTCATCAATGATATTGGGCTATAATTTTCTTTTCTTGTGATATCTTTGTCTGGTTTTGGTATCAGGGTGATGGTGGCCTCATAGAATGAGTTTAGGAGTGTTCCTCCCTCTGCAATTTTTTGGAAGAGTTTGAGAAAGATATGTGTTAGCTCTTCTCTAAATGTTTGAAGAATTTGCCTGTGAAGCCATCTGGTCCTGGGCTTTTGTTTGTTGGAAGATTTTTAATTACAGTTTCAATTTCACTGCTTGTGATTGGTCTATTTATATTTTCTAATTCTTCCTGTTTCAGTCTTGGAAAGTTGTACCTTTCCAAGAATTTGTTCATTTCTTCCAGGTTGTCCATTTTATTGGCATAGAGTTGCTTGTAGTAGTCTCTTACGATCTTTTGTATTTCTGCAGTGTCAGTTGTAATATACTTTTTCATTTCTAATTTTATTGATATGCATCTTCTCCCTCTTTTTCTTGATGAGTCTGTCTAAAGGTTTATCAATTTTGTTTATCTTCTCAAAGAACCAGCTTTTAGTTTTATTGATCTTTACTATTGTTTTGTTTCTATTTCATTTATTTCTGCTCTGATCTTTATGATTTCTTCCCTTCTACTAACTTTGGGTTTTCTTTGTTCTTCTTTTTCTCGTTTCTTTAGGTGTAAGGTTAGATTGTTTATTTGAGATTTTTCTTGTTTCTTATAGTGAGCTTGAATTGCTATAAACCTCCGTCTTAGAACTGCTTTTGCTGCATTCCATAGGTTTTGGATCATCGTGTTTTTGTTGTCGTTTGTTTCTAGGTATGTTTTTAGTTCTTCTTTGAGTTATTCTGTGATCTCTTGGGTATTTAGCAGAGCACTGTTTAGCCTCCACGTGTTTGTGTTTTTTACAGTTTTTTTTCCTGTAATTGATTTCTAATTTCATAGCGTTCTGGTTGGAAAGGATGGCTGATATGATTTCAGTATTCTTAAATTTTCCAAGGCTTGATTTGTGACCCAAAGTAGAGTACGTTCCATGTGCACTTGAGAAGAAAGTGTATTCTTCTGCTTTTGGGTAGGATGTCCTATAAATATCAATTAAGTCTGTCTGGTCTACTGTGTCATTTAAAGCTTGTGTTTCCTTATTTATTTTCTGTCTGGATGATCTGTCTTTTAGTGTAAACGGGGTGTTAAAGTCCCCCACTATTATTGTGTTACTGTCGATTTCCCTTTTATGGCGGTTAGAATTTGCCTTATGTATTGAGGTGCTCCTATGTTGGGTGCATAAATATTTATAATTGTTATGTTTTCTTCTTGGATTGATCCCTTGATCATTATGTAGTGTCCTTCCTTATCTCTTGTAACAGTCTTTATTTTAAAGTCTATTTTATCTGATATGATTATTGCTACTCCAGCTTTCTTGTGATTTCTATTTGCATGGAATATCTTTTTCCATCCCCTCACTTTCAGTCTGTATGTATCCCTAGGTCTGAAGGGGGTCTCTTATAGGCCGCATATATACGGGTCTTGTTTTTGTATCCATTCAGCCAGTTTGTGTCTTTTGGTTGGAACATTTAATCCATTTACATTCAAGGTGATTATTGATGCGTATGCTCCTATTACCATTTTATTAATTGTTTTGGGTTTGTTTTTGTGGGTCTTTTTCTCATCTTGTGTTTCCTGCCTAGAGAAGTTCCTTTAGCATTTGTTGTAAAGCTAGTTTGGTGGTGCTGAATTCTCTTAGCTTTTGCTTGTCTGTAAAGCTTTTGATTTCTCCGTCAAATCTGAATGAGATCCTTGTTGGGTAGAGTAATCCTGGTTGTAGGCTCTTCCCTTTCATCACTTTAAATATATCCTGCCACTCCCTTCTGACCTGCAGAGTTTCTGTTGAAAAATCAGCTGATAACCTTATGGGGATTCCCTTGTATGTTATTTGTTGATTTTCCCTTGCTGCTTTTAATATTTTTTCTTTGAATTTAATTTTTGTTAGTTTGATTAATATGTGTCTTGGTGTGTTTCTCCTGGGGTTTATCCTGTACAGGACTCTCTGTGCTTCCTGGACTTGGGTGGCTATTTACTTTCCCATGTTAGGGAATTTTTCAACTGTAATCTCTTCAAATATTTTCTCATACACTTTCTCTTTCTCTTCTTCTTCTGGGACCCCTATCATTCAAATGTTGTTCTGTTTAGTGTTGTCCCAGAGGTCTCTGAGACTGTCCTCAATTCTTTTCATTCCTTTTTCTTTATTCTGCTCTCCAGCATTTATTTCCACCATTTTATCTTCCAGCTCACTTATTCGTTCTTCTGCCTCAGTTATTCTGCTACTGATTCCTTCTAGAGTATTTTTAATTTCAGTTATTTTGTTGTTTATCACTGTTTGTTTGCTCTTTAGTTCTTCTAGGTCCTTGTTAAATGTCTTTTGTATTTTCTCCATTCTGTTTCTGAGATTTTGCATCATCTTTACTATCATTACTCTGAATTCTTTTTCAGGTAGTTTGCCTATTTCCTCTTCATTTATTTGGTCTTGTAGGTTTTTACCTTGCTCCTTTGTCTGTAACATATTTTTTTGTCATCTCATTTTTTTATGGGTGGGGCTGTATTCCTGTCTTACTGGGTTTTTGGCCTGAGGCATCCACCACTGGAGTTTGCAGGCCGTTGGGTAGAGCCGGGTCTTGGTGCAGAGATGAGGACCCCCGGAAGACTCACTCTGATTAATATTCCCTGCAGTCTGAGTTTCTCTGTTAGTCCACAATTTGGACTCGGCACTCCCACCACAGGAGCTCAGGCCCAACCCCCGGCCTGGGAACCAAGATCCTGCAAGCCACACAACACGGCAAAAGAAAAGGAAAAAAAGGAGCAGTACAATAACAAAGAACAAAAAATAAAATAAAATTAGAAAGATTAAAAAATGTTAGGAAAAATAAAACTATAATTAAAACAACTACAAGGTAAAACAGAACCACAACAGAAAAAGAAAGAAAAAAAAGAAAAAAAGAACAAGCCAAAAGGAGCAGAACAATAACAAGGTATAAAGAATAAAATAAAATCAGAAAAATAAAGGATTTATTAGAAAAAAATAAAAATATAAATGAATCAGCAACAACAAGGTAAAACAGAACCACACCCTAAAAGAAGAAGAAAAAAAAACAAAGAGGAAAAAAGAAAAAAAAAAAGGCTGGAAAAGGCCTTGGCTGTGGGGGCGGAGCCTTAGTGGGGGGTAGAACATAGGCAGGGGCGGGGTTTAGGGTGGGGTGGGGCCTAGGCTTAGTACCTGCGTGGCAGGAGGGTGGTGGGGGAGACAGCACAGCCTTAGAGGAGCCTTGGAGTGTGGAGTTGCGGAGTTTGGAGGTAAGGCCCTGGGTGAGGGTGTGTGGGTGGGGTTTAGGCCCAGCACAGTTGAAGGAGTCTCAAAGGGGGTCTCGGAGTGCCGCATGTAGAGGTAGGGCCCTGAGTGGGCATGTAGAAGCGGGGCTTAGGCTCTGCGCTGCTGGAGGTAGCCTCCGCAGGCTGGGGATTGGGCCCAGGAGCCCAACAGGCTCCCCGGTGCCCAGGTGGGCAGGGAAAGCACTGGCCATGCTCCCTTCCATTCCTCCACTCCCCTGAGTGTCTCCCCCATCGCTGCTGAACCCCTAACTGTGGACGGGCCCCACCAGGTGTGAGAACTCCTCCATTCCCCCAGCCACCCCTCAAGGGTGCTGGTTGGTCCCATCACTCCTGCCTTTACTTTTGCTCCCCCTGCCCTCACTCCCACTCGCTCAGGACCCACGCAGCTGGAGGGGGCCTCAGTGGGCAGAGGATCAAGCCCGGATCTCAGTAGTCTCCCTGGGGCCCAAGTGGGCAAGGGAAATGCTGGCCATGCTCCCTTCTGATCCTCTGCCCTCCCCGTGGCCCCCCCTTTCCCCCTCTGGGTGTGGGATCCCTTCCCCTCCCCCAACCACCCCTCAGGGGCGCTGATCACATCTGGCCTCCACTTCTCCCCACTCTCTACCCACCACAACCTACTCGGTCGCTGGGGATTCCTCCTGTCCCCTTAGGTGTCCATGGTCCCCACCAGTGCCTGGTAGGTGCCCTAGTTGTGCGGAGACACGAACTCCGCATCCTCCTCGTCTACCATCTTGACCTCTATCTCTTTATTGATATTTCCTTTTATTAAAAATAATTTTATTTTATTTATTTTTCACTGTGTTGGATCTTCATTGCTGTTCACGGGCTTTCTCTAGTTGCGGTGAGTGGGGGCTACTCTTCGTTGCAGTGCGCGGGCTTCTCATTGCGGGGCTTCTTGTTGCAGAGCACAGGCTCTAGGCTCAGGGGCTTCAGTAGTTGTGGCATGTGGGCTCAGTAGTTTTAGCTTGCAGGCTCAGTCGTTATGGCTCGCGGGTTCTAGAGCACAGGCTCAGTAGTTGTGGCGCACGGGTTCAGTTGCTCCACGGCATGTAGGATCTTCCCAGACCAGGGATTGAACCCGTGTCCCCTGCATTGGCAGGCAGATTCTTAACCACTGTGCCACTAGGGATGTCCTGATATTTCCATTTTTATCACATGTTGTTTTCTTGACTTTCCACATCTTCCTTTAGTTCTATGAGCATCTGTTAGACAGATGTTTAAAAATCTTTGTCTAATATATCTGCCATTAAGTCTTATTCAGGGACAAATTCTGTTGGTTCATTTTTTTCCTTTTAATGGACCACAGATTCCTGTTTGTATGTTTTGTGATTTTTTTGTTGAACATTGGACATTTGAATCCAAAAAATGTGGTAACACTGGAAATCAGATTCTACCCCTTTCCCAGTGTTTGCTGGGGGGGGGTTTGTTTTGTTTTGTTTTGATGTTGTTGTTGTTGTAGGCTGTTTCTATGCCAAGGAGCAGCCTGACATGTAAACTTAATATGTTCCTAGGTCTTTTCTGAGCCTTTCCCTGTGCATTCACTGTCATGTTGTAATTTTCCCCATATATGCAATTGTTTTTGAATGTTTAATCTTTAATGTCTGGCTCCTGAAAAGGGGAAAGCAAAAAATGGAGAGCAGAAATCAGAACACAGATCCCCAATATTTGGAGGACAGAGTTCTTTTTACCCATTCTACCTCCCACATGCTATGTGCAAGCTGCTCCAGGAACTCCTGCACAGCTGCCTGCCATGTGTCTGGGGGTGAGGAAAAGGTAGCTGCTACTCTGTTAAGAGCTGAAATGGACTGAAATTAATCACATTTTACTGGCCAAGCCTTACCCTGGAAGGTGCAAGCCTTTAAGACTCCAGGGTTTCAAAAGAGTCATATTAGATTCTGACAGTGCGATTGCCGTTTGGGTGGAGATGCAGATTCCTGGTGCTTCCTACTCTGCCATCGTCCCAGAATCCTCTTTCCATTATGTTTTAACAGGATCATTTTGGCTGCTCTGCTGAGAATATACTGAACTGGAGCAAGGAGGAAGCATGGATACCAGTTATGAGGTAAGTAATCCAGGTAAAAGATCCTCAACAGGAGATCAGAGTAGGTATAAGACTAAGGCAAGGATAATTACTCCCCTGTAAGGGGATTTCTTCCTGCCAGGTCACCTGGCTGTGTCTCTTGACTAACCATTGTCCTTTTCAAGATAGGTAATTCTACAGTTTTTTCCTTTCCCTTTTCTCTTTGGGGTGATGATAGCATGGCTACTATTAAATTTGGGATTAATGAACTATCCTTTGTGCTTTTCCTATATCTATATCTTATAGATATTCCTTTATAAATAAACCTTCATTGAATTATCTTTTTGAAGTGTGCCATTTGTTTCTTGTTGAGACCCTAATTGATACATGAATTCTTCAGTTTGGGATACAATATTTTAAGTACTTGCATTAAATCAAGCTTGTTAATTATGTCCAAATATTTTATATTACTGCATTAAAAAATCTATGATCTATTAGTTACTGACAGAACTATGTTTAAATCTCCCATTATTACTATCATACCCTATGTTTTTAAGAACTGGGATTCTCAGTATGGAAGAGAGGAAATAGAAAAGTAATATAGAAGAAGTCACATAAAAACACTGTAGTATTAAATTTGAATTGGACGTATTCATATGAACTTGTGAGGTGTCGTATGTGTGTGTGTATATATGTATGTGTATGTACATATACATATCTGTACGTGTCTTAGCTCTATCCCCCAGAAAGGAGTAGAAAATGTCCAACCCAATAATAATGAGCAACCCTAGCACCCACATTCCCAGATTATAGTCTAGAATTAACATTTGCCATTCAAAGAAACCAGGGCATTTTAGAAAAATGGTTTATTCCAGAAATGTGCAAGATGAATCTGGAATATCTTATCATTACTAGATAGCAAGGAAGCTATCAAAGACTACTAAGATTAAATGAAAAAGATACAGGCCTATACTTGAAGAGGCTCCCACTGGCCAGATATCGGACAAACAGCTTCAGTAAGGATCATGATCACAATAGATTTAAACTCATAGAATCCATGGGTTCATAGTGATAAAAAATATTAGTCACTTTCAGAGAATGATAGGAAACAAATTTGTTACTTGGAAACTGGCAAAGGGAAAGATTGAGGATTTATCCTGCCTTTCCTACATGAACTGTATCATTTGGTAACCAAATAATAGACGAAGAGAAGCATCACTTTAATGAAGTATTTCAACTAATAAAAAAGAAATGTTAGAATATCAGCATTTTGGAAGTCTCAGTGAATTAGTGGCTAAAAGCATTCAGCAGCAATAGTTGTTAAATCACAGTCAGACATGATGTGCCTCTTAATGAAAGACCACAGCACTACCTGTGGTCTTGCCGACGTGAATAAACCTGAGTCTGTTCAAGCCTCAGGATCCAGCTGCCAACTTGAAGGAAATACAAGAGTCAGAGGAACACTGAATTGCATGTTCCTCTGAACCAGTTTCAAGGGTGCTCACCTTAAAATAATTCAGTAAGCTACACATTCATGTATTATTCTTGATCTGTGTTTTATTTTACAGAGGAAAAAAGAATTTAAAAAATCTCTCACTATGCTTCGTAGAATTGCTTGTTTTTCCTTGTAGTTCTCTCAGTTTTGTCATATATAAATAATAACTAACTAACCAACCAAATAAATACATGTGTATAGAGGGAAAGAGCTAAGGGGGTGTGGGGGAAGAGGGCAATTTATTGGGAACATACAAGTTTTTTTTTTAAATTTATTTGTCTGCACCGGGTTTTAGTTGCAGCACGTGGGATCTTTGTTGCCTCATGCGGGATCTAGTTCAAACCCGGGCCCCCTGCATTGGGAACATGGAGTCTTAGCCACTGGACCACCAGGGAAGTCCCAACATACAAGTTTAGGATTATTAAATCTTCTGGTAAATTGTGTTATGATTCTCTATGTTGTTAATGTTTTTTTCCCTTGAAGTCTATTTTTATATTAATATAATGACACCAGCTTTCTTGTTGTTAATATTTTCCTGTTATATCTTTGTCCATCCATTTAGTTTTTAACCTTACTGTATTACTTGGTTTTAGATGTGTCTCTAGTAAGCCAGATATTGCTACATTTTGTTTTCCATCCAGTCTGTCAATTTTTGTTTTTTAACTGAAGTTTTATACACCTTTATGTACTGTGATTACTGATATACTTGGATTTGTCTTACCAGGTTATTTTGTGTTATCTATGATCCTGTTTTTTAGTGTTTTCTTTTTCTGCTTTCTTGGCAACTTTTGGGTTGTTTTTCATTTTATTTTTTTGCCCACTGCTATTTTCAAAAGTATATACTCTATTTCTAATATTTTAGGGATTACTTTTTATATTTTAATATTTATACTTAACATATCAAAGACTAAAATTATTCAGTATTCTTATACTTTTCCCAAACAACACAGGAATGCTAGAATACTTGAATTCAGATCAAAACCTCCTGATCAAATACAACTTCTTCCTGTACTTTAGTTCTGCTTTTTTAATCCTGAATGATGATGTTATTATTTTATAATATCAATATGTGTTTAGACTTACCTTTTAAGGTAAGGATAATTTATTACTCTTTTTAGATTTAGAATTATTTATCCCTTATTACATATAATTCATCTCACATTTCAGAGACCTTCCATCTGTGAATACTTTCTACTTGAAGTTTCTTCTTTAGAATTTCTTTTACTGAGGATGTGTTGGTGACAAATTCTCTCAATTCTTATGTTTGAAATTATCTTTAGTTTGAATTTGTTCTTAAATGATATTTTCACCAAAATGGCAGTTTTAGGTTGAAACTTCTTTTCTCTATTCTCATTCAGCTTTTGTTGTTACTGTTAAGAAATCATCTGTCAGTATAATAGCAGTTCTTTTGCAGGCAGTATGGTTTTTTCCTCTAGCTACATTCAGGATTTTCTATTCTACAGCTTCACTATAAGGTACCTAAGTAAAGATTTTCTATTTATCATGCTTGATATTTGATGGGATTCCTGAACTTATAGATTGGCATATTTTATAAATTCTGGAAAATTCTAAGGCATTATCTTTTAAAACATTGCTGTTTCTCCATTCTCCCTATCCTCTCCTCCTGAAACTGATTAGATGCACATTAGGTCTTCTCAATCTATCCTTCATTTGTCTTAATCAATTTCATTTCTTCCCATGCTAAATTTAAAATAATTCCTTCAAGTTCATCTTCCTAGTCTTCATTTTGAGTTAACATTTTCCATTTCTAGAAATCTGATTTTTCCGTGTTATGTTTGTTGTTTTAAAAAATATTCTCTTGCTTTTTATCCATATTCTGGATCCCTTTTTTTTTTTTTTTTTTTTAATTATACTACACAGGGGTTGGGGCTTGGCCAGTATGTCAGAGTAGGAAGATCCTGAGCTCACCTCCTCTCATGGGCACACCAAAATTACAACTATTTACAAAGGAACTATTGATGAGAAAGAGCAAAATCTAGCAGAAAAGATCCTCTACAACTAAAGATACGAAAAAGGATCGATGAGATGGGTAAGAGGGGCAAAGTCGTTGTATTGTCAAGATCCATACCCCCAGGTAGGTGACCCACAAACAGGAGGTTAATTACAACAGAGGTTCTTCCCACAGAGCAACGGGTCTGAGCCCCACGCCAGCTCCGCAGCCTAGGGGTCTTTCACTGGGAAGACAATCCCCAAGAACATTTGGCTTAGAAGGCCAGCAGGGCTTACTTTCAGGCTATGGGAAATAGAGACTCCACTCTGCGCCCACAGAATTACACACTCCAAGACCCAGGGCAGAAGCAAAAATTTGAAAGGAGCCTGGGTCAAACCCACCTGCTGATCTTGGGGAGTCTCTGGGGAGGCAAGAGTGAACTGGAGCACATCCTGGAGACATAGACACTGGCTGCAGCCATTTTTAGGAGCTCCTTCTACCATGTAGACACTGGTACTGGCAAGCACAGTTTTGGAATCCTCCCTCTAGCTTATCAACACCAGGACCTGTCCCCATCCACCAGCCTATTAGCACCAGTACTGGGATGCCTCAGGCCAGGCAACTAGTTGGGCAGGGACACAGCCACACCCATCAGCAGGCAGGCTACCTTAAGACCCTCTGAGCCCATAGCCACCCTGGGGCACATCCCTGTCCACCAGAGGACCAGGACCCTGCCTCACAGTGTGAAGGCACTAGCCCTGGGACTCCCAGGGGACTGCAGCCAGAGAACCCAGGACCCAGCCTGTCCACCAGCAGGTTAACACCAACTCTGAGATACTTTGGACTCAGCCAGCTGACCCAGGATCCAACCCCACTCATCATTAGGCTAACACCAACTTTGGCACACCCTGGAACCCACAGCCAACCATGTCAGGAACCAGCCCCACCCACCAGAAGGCCAACACTAGATCTGGGAACACTGGCCATGCAACCACCTACCTCAGAACCTGGCTCTGCCCACCAGTGAGCCAGAACTAGCCCTGGATCCATGAGGTTTCTGTAGCCAGCTGCCTTGTGATGTGGCCCTGCCAACCAGCAGCTGGCAGGCTCCATGCAAGACAGGGCCTGGCAACCAACGAGACCAGGGGACAGCCACACCTACCAGACCACTCACAGTAGTCAGCACACCACAACAGAAGGACCCATGTAGCCCACATAGGGAGTACCCCTAGAGCATATGGCTCTGATGACCAGAGGGGAATGTGCTGCTGGGATGCATAGCATGTCTCCTACAAAAAAATCTGTAATAGATAACACACAAAAAAAGAAAGGAACAAAAATGAACTACAGAAACAAGCCCAAAGCAATGAACAAAATGTCAATACCTATCAGTAATTACTTTAAATGTAGATGATCTGAATGCTCCAATCAAAACACATAGTTTGGCTGAATGGATACAAAAACAAGACCCATATATATATGCTGCCTATAAGAGACTAACTTCAGATCTAAAGTCATATACAGACAGAAAGTGAGCTGATGGAAAAAGGTATTCCATGCAAACAGAAATCAAAAGAAATTCGGGTAGCAATACTTATATCAGGCAAAATAGACTTTAAAACAAAAACTATAACAAGAAACAAAGAAGGACATTACATAATGATCAAGGGATCAATCCAAGAAAAATTTATAACAAGTGTAAATATGTATGCAACTAACATAGGAACACCTAATACATAAAGCAAATACTAACAGACATAAATAGGGAAATTGCCCTGTGGAGATCAGAGGTAGCAGGGTCCAGGTACTCAGCCCCACCATGCTCCAGGGACACAGAACAAAGGATCAGAGCTGGGGGAGGGAGAGCCCTATCCCAGCCCCCCCTACCAAGTCAGGGGCTGCAGGCGTCCCACGACAGGTCACGGGAATCCTGTGGAAAGCCCCATCTTCAGGCACAAGACGGCCCTGAAGCTCCATGGGAGCCCTCAGGCAGCAGACTCGGGGGGCTCAGACAGGGGGAGTCTGACACCTGATCATCTCCCACACCTCACCCCAGTCTGCAAGGGGGCAGGCATGGGACCCACCTCCTCAGGTTATGGAGGGGACGCTGAGGCTCAGGGAGACGCCAGAGGGTGTTATGGGGTCACCTAGGGTGCAGGACAGTGCGGGGCTGGACCCACACAGGTGCTACCTGGACCTCACCCTCAATGGGAGTAAACACACACACACACACACACACTTGCTACCACACATGCATGAACACGAACACATGAACACACACACACATACAGACCCAGGCATGCCTGTAGCTGCATACCCGGCCCCTCCTCCACCTCCTGGCCCTGCAACCAGAGCCCTGGGCTGGGCACCAGACACCTCAGCCATGGAACACGACCCAGGGCTGCAACTCAAGGCTGCCTCCCATCTGCCCCCTTGCAGACTGGGGTGAGGTGTGGGAGATGATCAGGTGTCAGAGCCCCCCTGTCTGAGCCCCCTGAGTCTGCTGCCTGAGGGCCACCATGGAATTTCAGGGCCAACTTGTGCCTGGAGATGGGGCTTCCCACAGGACCCTCATGACCTGCTGTGGGAAGCCTGCAGCCCCTGACTCGGCAGAGGGTCTGGGATGGGGCTCCCCTTCCCCCAGCTCTGATCCTTTGCTCTGATCACTGGAGCATGGTGGGGCTGAGCACCTGGACCCTGCTATCTGTGACCTCCACAGGGCCCCAGGCTGCCATCACTGTCCCCTAGTGGGTGCCCTGGCCTCCCCCCACCCCCTGAGCTGGCCCTGGCAGCTCTTAACCATTCACAGTGGCCTCCCCAGGAATCAGCTATTTGGGGTCAGCAGCTGAGGGCCGCTCTCCCAGATGATTCTCAGAAACCCTCCAAGTCGCCCAGGGGAGGATCTGACAGGGCTGGCCTGTGTGTGCACGCACGTGTGTGCGGTCCTGTGTCCGGCAGCTGGGCTTCCCTCTCAGGGCGGGATCTGGGGTGTCATTATCTGTTCCCAACATACAATAATCCTAATGTACTTTAACACTCCACTTACATCAATGGACAGATAATCCAGACAGAAAATCAATAAGGAAACACTGACTTTAAATGACACATTAGCCCACATGGACTTAATATATATGGAACTTTTCATCCAAAAGCAGCAGAATACAGATTCTTTTCTAGTGCACATGGAACATTCTCCAGGATAGATCACATGCTAGGGCACATAACAAGTCTCACATTTAAGAAGATTGAAATCATATCAAGCACTTTTCCTGAACACAATGATATGAGACTAGAAATCAAGTATAAGGGGAAAAAACTGCAAAAAACACAAACACGTGGAGGCTAAACAATATGTCACTAAACAACCAATGGGTCACTAAAGAAATCAAAGAGGAAATTAAAAACTACTTGGAAACAAATTAAACTGGAACATAATGATATAAAATTAATGGGACACAGAAAAAAGAGTTCTAAGAGGGAAGTTTATAAATGCCTACCTCACGAAGCAAGAAAGATCTTAAATAAACAATTTAACCTTACCCCTAAAAGAGCTAGAAAAAGAAGAACAAACAAAACCCAAACTTACTAAAAGGAAAGAAAGAAAGATCAGAGCAGAAATAAATGAAATAGAGACTAAAAAACATATAAAAGGTAAATAAAGCTAAAAGCTAGTTCTTTGAAAAAATAAACAAGATTGATAACTGACCTTTAACTAGTCTCATCAAGAAAAAAAAGAGGACCTAAATAAATAAAATCAGAAATGAAAGAGAAGTTACAAACACCACAGAAATACAAAGGTTCATAAGAGATTACTATGAACAATTATATGTGTAAAACAGACACCTAGAAAGAATGGATAAATTCCTAGAAATGGGAAATCTCCCAAGACAAAATCAAGAAGAAATAGAAAATATGAACAGACCAATTACCAGTAATGAAATTGAATCAGTAATTTTTAAAACTCCTAAAAAAAACAAAAGTCCTGGATTAAACAGCTTCACAAGTGAATTCTACCAAACATTTAAAGAAGAGTTTATTTCTGGGACACAGAAATAAACCCATGCCTATATGGTCAATTACTCTATGACAAAAGAGGCAGGAATATACAATAGGGAAAAGACAGCCCCTTGAATAAATAGGGTTGGGAAAACAAGACAGCTAGATGCTGAAGAATCAAACTGGACTACTTACACACACCATATACTAAAGTAAACTCAAACTGGATTAAACACTTAAATGTAAGTCCTGAAACCATAAAACTCCTAGAAATAAACATAGGCAGGACACTCTTTGACATCAAGCATAGCAATATTTTGGAAGATCTATCTCATCAGGCAAAGAAACAAAAGCAAAATTAAAGAAATGGGACTACATACAACTAAAAAGGTTTTGCACAACAAAGGAGACTATCAACAAAATTAAAAGGCAGCCTACTAAATGGGGGAAGATATTTGTAAATGATATACCTAATAAGGGGTTAATATCCAAAATATACAAAAAACTCATACATCTCAACATCAAACAAACAAACAAACCCAAACCCCTGATTAAAAAATGGGCACAACAGCTGAATAGACATTTTTCTGAACAAGAAAAATACAGATAGCCAACAGGCACATGAAAAGATGCTCAATATTACTAATCATCAGAGCAATGAAAATCAAAACCACAACAAGATACCACCTTACACCTGTCAAAATGGCTATCATCAAAAACCAACAAATAACAAGTGTTGGCAAAGATATGAAGAAATGGGAACCCTTGTGCATTGTTTGTAGGATTATAAATTTATATAGTCACTATGGAACACAGTATAGAGGTTTCTCAAAAATTAAAAATAAATCTGCAATAGGATCCAGCATGTTCACTTCTGGGTATTTACCCAAAGAAAACAAAAACACTATTTTGAAAAGATATATGCACATAAATGTTCATTACAACATTATTTAAAATAGCCAAGATATGGAAACAACCTAAGTGTCCAATGATAGATTAATGAATAAAGAAGAATATATATATATATATATATACACACACAAACACAATGGAATACTACTCAGCCATAAAAAAGAGAAATCCTGCCATTTGCAACAACACGGATGGATCTATAGGGTATTATGCTAAATGAATAAGTCAGACCTGGAAAGTCAAATACCTCATGATCTCACATATATGGAATTAAAAACCAAAACAAACAAACAAAACAAAATGAAAATAGACTCATAGATACAGATGGGTGGTTGCCAGAGGGGAGGGGAGTGAGGAGAGCTGAAATAGGTGAAGGGGATTAAGAAGTACAAATCTCCAGTTATAAAATAAGCCATGGGGATGTAATATATACAGCATAAGGATTATGGTAATATTGTAATAACTTTGTATGGGGAAGGATGGTTACTAGACTTATAGTTGTGGTCATTTCATAATGTATACAAATGTCAAATCACTATGTAGTACATCTGAAACTAGCATAATATTGTATGTCAACCATATTTTAATTTAATAAAAGGTATTCAACTTATACCACAGAAGTCCACCCACTGGAGTGAAGGTTCTGAGCCCCACGTCAGGCTTCCAAACCTCGGGGTCCGGCAGTGGGAGGAGGAATTGCTAGAGAATCAGACTTTGAAGGCTAGCGGAATTTGATTGCAGGACTTTGACAGGATGGGGGGAAACAGAGATTACGCTCTTGGAGGACACACACAAAGTAGTGTGCACATCAGGACCCAGGGGAAGGAGCAGTGACCCCATAGGAGACTGAACCAGACCTACCTGCTAGTGTTGGAGGGTCTCCTGCAGAGGCAGGGGGTGGCTGTGCCTCACCATGAGGACAAGTACACTGGCAACAGAAGTTCTGGAAAGTACTCCTTGGCATGAGCCTTCCCATAGCCCACCATTAGCCCCACCAAAGAGCATGGCTAGGATCCAGTGTTGGGTCACCTCAGGCCAAACAACCAAAAGGGAGGGAACCCAGCCCCACCCACCAGCAGACAAGCAGATTAAAGTTTTACTGAGCTCTGCCCACCAGAGCAACAGTCAGCTCTATCCACCACCAGTCCGTCCCATCAGGAAACTTCCACAAGCCTCTTAGATAGCCTCATCCACCAGAGGGCAGACAGCAGAAACAAGAAGAATTACAATCCTGCAGCCTGTGGAGCAAAAACCACATTCACAGAAACATAGACAAGATGAAAAGGCAGAGGGCTATGTACCAGATGAAGGAACAAGATAAAACCCCAGAAAAACAACTAAATGAAACGGAGATAGGCAATCTTCCAGAAAAAGAATTCAGAATAATGATAGTGAAGATGATCCAGGACCTCAGAAAAAGAATGGAGGCAAAGATCAAGAAGATGAAAAAAATGTTTAACAAAGATCTAGAAGAATTAAAGAACAAACAAACAGAGATGAACAATACAATAACTGAAATGAAAACTACACTAGGAGGAATCAATAGCAGAATAACTGAGGCAGAAAACGGATAAGTGACCTGGAAGACAGAATGGTGGAATTCACTGCTGCAGAACAGAAGAAAAAAGAATGAAAAGAAATGAAGACAGCCTAAGAGACCTCTGGGACAACAATAAACGCAACAACACTCGCATTATAGGGGTCCCAGAAGAAGGGAGAGAGAAAGGACCTGAGAAAATATTTGAAGAGATTATAGTTGAAAACTTCCCTAACATGGGAAAGGAAATGGCCACCCAAGTCCAGGAAGCGCAGAGGGTCCCATACAGGATAAATCCAAGGAGAAACATGCTGAGACACATAGTAATCAAATTGGCAAAAATTAAAGACAAAGAAAAATTACTGAAAGCAGCAAGGGAAAAACGACAAATAACATACAAGGGAACTCCCATAAGGTTAACAGCTGATTTCTCAGCAGAAACTCTACAAGCCAGAAGGGAATGGCGTGATATACTTAAAGTGATGAAAGGGAAGAACCTACAGCCAAGATTACTCTACCCGGCAAGGATCTCATTCAGATTCGATGGAGAAATCAAAAGCTTCACAGACAAGCAAAAGCTTAGAGAATTCAGCATCACCAAACCAGCTCTACAACAAACGCTAAAGGAACTTCCCTAAGTGGGAAACACAAGAGAAGAAAAGGACCTACAAAAACAAATCCAACACAATTAAGAAAATGGTCATAGGAACATACATATTGATAATTACCTTAAACGTGAATGGATTAAATGCTCCAATCAAAAGACACAGGCTTGCTGAGTGGATACAAAAACAAGACCCATATATATGCTGCCTACGAGAGACCCACTTCAGACCTAGGGACAACTACAGACCGAAAGTGAGGGGACGGAAAAAGACATTCCATGCAAATGGAAATCAAAAGAAAGCTGGAGTAGCAATACTCATATCAGATAAAATAGACTTTAAAATAAAGAATGTTACAAGAGACAAGGAAGGACACTACGTAATGATCAAGGGATCAATCCATGAAGAATATATAACAATTATAAATATATATGCACCCAACATAGGAGCAGCTCAATACATAAGGCAACTGCTAAGAGCTCTAAAACAGGAAATCGACAGTAACACAATAATAGTGGGGGACTTTAAAACCTCACTTACACCAATGGACAGATCATCCAAACAGAAAATTAATAAGGAAACAGAAGCTTTAAATGACACAATAGACCAGATAGATTTAATTGATATTTATAGGACATTCCATTCAAAAACAGCAGATTATACTTTCTTCTCAAGTGCGCACGGAACATTCTCCAGGATAGATCATATGTTGTGTCACAAATAAAGCCTCAGTAAATTTAAGAAAATTGAAATCATATCAAGCATCTTTTCTCCACAATGCTATGAGATTAGAAATCAATTACAGGGGGAAAAAAGTAAAAAACACAAACACATGGAGGCTAAACAATATGTTACTAAATAACCAAGAGATCACTGAAGAAATCAAAGAGGAAATCAAAAAATACCTAGAGACAAATGACAATGAACACACGACGATCCAAAACCTATGGGATGCAGCAAAAGTATTTCTAAGAGGGAAGTTTATAGCTATACAAGCCTACCACAAGAAACAAGAAAAATCTCAAATAAACAATCTAACTTTACACCTAAAGGAACTAGAGAAAGAAGAAGAAACAAAACTCAAAGTTTGCAGAAGGAAAGAAATCATACAGATCAGAGAAGAAATAAATTTAATAGAAACAAAGAAAACAATAGCAAAGATCAATAAAACTAAAAGCTGGTTCTTTGAGAAAATAAACAAAATTGATAAACCATTAGCCAGACTCATCAAGAAAAAGATGGAGAGGACTCAAATCAATAAAATTAGAAATGAGAAAGGAGAAGTTACAACAGACACTGCAGAAACACAAAGCATCCTAAGAGACTACTATAAGCAACTCTATGCCAATAAAATGGACAACCTGGAAGAAATGGGCAAATTCTCAGAAAAGTATAACCTTCCAAGACTGAACCAGGAAGAAACAGAAAATATGAACAGACCAATCAGAAGCAATGAAATTGAAACTGTGATTAAAAATCTTCCAACAAACAAAAGTGCAGGACCAAATGGCTTCACAGGTGAATTCTATCAAACATTTAGAGAAGAGTTAACACCCACTCTTCTCAAACTCTTCCAAAAATTTGCAGAGGGAGGAGCACTCCCAAACTCATTCTACAAGGCCACCATCACCTTGATATGAAAACGAGACAAAGATACTACAAAAAAAGAAAATTACAGACCAATATCACTGATGAATATAGATGCAAAAAACCTCAACAAAATATTAGCAAACAGAATCCAACAACACATTAAAAGGATCATACACCATGATCAAGTGGGATTTGTGCCAGGGATGCAAGGATTCTTCAATATATGCAAATCAATCAATGTGATACACCATATTAACAAATTGAAGAATAAAAACCATATGATCAACTGAATATATGCAGAAAAAGATCTGACAAATTTCAACACCAATTTATGATAAAAACTCTCCAGAAAGTGGGCATAGAGGGAACCTACATCTACGTAATAAAGGCTGTATACAACAAACCCACAGGGAACATCATTCTCAATGGTGAAAAACTGAAAGCATTTCCTCAAAGATCTGGAACAGGACAAGGATGTCCACTCTCACCACTCTTTTGCAACATAGTTTTGGAAGGCTTAACTACAGCAATCAGAGAAGAAAAGAAATAAAAGGACTACAAATTGGAAAAGAAGAAGTAAAACTGTCACTGTTTGCAGATGACATGATACTATACGTAGAGAATCCTAAAGATGCTACCAGAAAACTACTAGAGCTAATCAATGAATTTGGTAAAGTAGCAGGATACAAAATTAATGCACAGAAATCTCTAGCATTCCTGTACACTAATGATGAAAAATCTGAAAGTGAAGTTAAGAAGACACTCCCATTTACCATTGCAACAAAAAGAATAAAATATCTAGGAATAAACCTACCTAAGGAGACAAAAGACCTGTATGCAGAAAATTATAAGACATTGATGAAAGAAATTAAAGACAATACAAATAGATGGAGAGATATACCATGTTCTTGGATTGGAAGAATCAACATTGTGAAAATGACTCTACTACTGAAAGCAATTTACAGATTCAATGCAATCCCTATGAAACTACCACTGGCATTTTTCACAGAAGTATAACAAAAATTTTCACAATTTGTATGGAAACGCAAAAGACCCCGAATTGCCAAAGCAATCTTGAGAAAGAAAAACAGAGCTGGAGGAATCAGGCTCCCTGACTTCAGACTATACTACAAAGCTACAGTAATCAAGGCAGTATGGTACTGGCACAAAAACAGAAATATAGATCAACAGAACAGGATAGAAAGTCCAGAGATAAACCCACGCACCTATGGTCAACTAATCTATGAAAAAGGAGGCAAGGATATACAATGGAGAAAAGACAGTCTCTTCAATAAGTGGTGCTGGGAAAAACTGGTCAGCTACATGTAAAAGAATGAAATTAGAACACTTCCTAACACCATGCACAAAAATAAAGTCAAAATGGATTAGAGACCTAAATGTAAGACTGGGCACTATAAAAGTCTTAGAGGAAAAACACTCTTTGACATAAATCACAGCAAGATATTTTTTGATCCATCTCCTAGAGTTATGGAAATAAAAACAAAAACTAAAAAATGGGACTTAATGAAACTTAAAAGCTTTTGCATAGCAAAAGAAACCATAAACAAGATGAAAAGACAACCGTCAGAATGGGAGAAAATATTTGCAAATGAATCATCAGACAAAGATTAATCTCCAAAATATATAAACAGCTCATGCAGCTCAATATTAAAAAAACAAACAACCCAATCCAAAAAAGGGGCAGAAAACCTAAATAGACATTTCTCAAAGAAGACATACTGTAAGTTGATACAGCCACTATAGGGAACAGTATGGAGGTTCCTTAAAAAACTAAAAATAGAATTACCATATGACCCAGCAATCCCACTACTGGGGATATACCCAGAGAAAACCATAATTCAAAAAGACACATGCACCCCAGTGTTCATTGCAGCACTATTTACAATAGCCAGGTCATGGAAGCAACCTAAATGCCCATCGACAGACAAATGGATAAAGAAGATGTGGTACATATGTACAATGGAATATTACTCAGCCATAAAAAGGAACGAAATTGAGTCATTTGTAGAGACGTGGATGGATCTAGAGACTGTCATACAGAGTGAAGTAAGTCAGAAAGAGAAAAACAAATATCGTATATTAACACATATATGTGGAACGTAGAAAATGGTACAGATGAACCGGTTTACAGAGCAGAAATTGAGACACAGAAGTAGAGAAAAAACGTATGGACACCAAGGGGGGAGAGCGGCGGAGGGTCAGTGGTGGTGTGATGAATTGGGCGATTGGGATTGGCATGTATATGATGTGTATAAAATGGATGACTAATAAGAACCTGCTGTATAAAAAAATAAATTATATTAAATTTAAAAAAGGTATTCACATTGGAAAAGAAGTAACACCATATCTATTTGAATATGAAATGATCTTATATATAGAAAATCCTAAAATTTTTGAACACACATGAAAAAGCTATTAGAGCTAATAAAATAGTTTAGCAAGGTTGCAGACGCAAGATCAATATACAAAAATCAATTGTATTTCTATACTCTAGCAATGAACAATCTGAAGATTAAGAAAACAATTTCATTTACAATGACATCAAACAGAATAAAAGAACTAAATAAATGGAAAAACATCCCATATGTTTGGATTGGAATATTTAATATTGTTAGATGTTTATACTCTTCAAATTGGTCTACAGAGGGAGAGCAATCTCTATCAAAATCCAAGTTTCCTTTTTTGCAGAAATTGATAAGTTGATAACTAAAATTCATTTACAAATGCAGAGAACTCAGAATAATCAAAGCAATCTTGAAAAACAGGAACAAAGTTCAAGTACTTGCTCTTTCCATTTTAAAAACTTACTACCCATTCACAGAGAACTGGTTGGAATAAACTGTGGTAAACTGTGGTACAATGGAATACTATGCCACCATTAAAAACTTGAGAAGAGCTGTATAACTGATGTTACACTGATGAATAACACATGAATAAATGAAATGTAGTATATCCAAACAATGGAATATTATTCAGCCAGAAAAAGGAATGGAGTAGAGATACATGCCACAACATGGATGAACCTTAAAAACATTATTACACAAAAGAATCCAAACATGAAAAGCTAAATATTGTATGATTAAATTTATGTGAAATATCTGGAAAAGGCAAATCTATAGAGACAGAAATTAGATTAGTGGTTGCCTAGGTGGTGTGGGGAATGACTGCTAATTGGTTCAAGATTTCTTTTGAGCGTGATGAAATATTCTAAACTTAGATTGTTATGATAGTTACCAAGTCTATGAATACATTAAAATCTATTGAATTGTATACTTTAAATAGGTGAATTGAATCATGTATAAATTATATTTCAAAAAAACTTTTCAAGCAACCTGAGGAGAAAAAGAAAAGAAAGAAAACACACATATTAGAATTTGAGAAATGCAGCTAAAGCAGTGGTTAGAGGGAAATTTGGAAATAAGAAATGTCTTAAATACATATTTGACTCCAATGTAAGAAAAAGCAAATTACACCCAAAGCAAGAAGAAGGAGGAAATAAAAGAGAATAATGAATGAAATTGCTAAGAGGAAAACATGGAAAAGTCAGTGAAAACAAAAGCAGGTACTTTGAAAGAATCAATAGGATGTATAAACCACTAACAAGATTGATCAAGAACAAACAGAAAGAAGACATAAATTACCAATATTCAGAATGAAGAGAGAAAAATACTACAGACCTTAAAGGAGAATATAATGAACAGCTTTATGACAATAAACTTGGTAACTTAGGTCAAATTGACAAATTCCTTGAAAGGAACTAACAAAGCTCACTCAGGAATAAATATATAATGTGAATAGCCATATATCTATCAAATAAATTTCCATTTTTAATTAAAAATATTCCACAAAGAAAACTGTAGGCTCAGATGACTCTACTGGTGAATTCTATCAATCATTTAAAGAGGAAATAATGCCAATTCTTCACAAATTCTTTCAGAACGCAGAAGAGGGGTAACTTCCCAACAAATTTTTTAAATTAATTAATTAACTAATTTGGCTGTGCCAGGTCTTAGTTGTGACACACGGGATCTTCTTTGCTGCATGCGAGATCTTTGTTGTGGCATGCAGGATCTTTTTTTTTTTTTTTAGTGGCAACATGTAGGATCTAGTTCCCAGATCAGGGATCAAAACCAGGCCCCCTGCATTGGGAGCATGGAGTCTTAACTACTGGACCACCAGGGAAGTCCCCTAATTCACTTCATGAGATCAGCATACCCTGAAACCAAAACCAGTAAAACATGTTAGAAGAAAACTACAGACTGGTATTCCTCATGAACACAGTTGCAAAAATCCTTGACATACTAATAGCAAATATAATCCAGTGTTATATACTAAGGATATTGCATCATAAATAAGCAAGGTTTATCTCAAGAATGCAAGATTGGTTAAACATTTGAAAATCAATCATTCACAGCAATCAGAGAAGAAAAAGAAATAAAAGGAATCCAAATTGAAAAGGAAGAAGTATAACTGTCACTGTTTGCAGATGACATGATACTATACATAGGAAATCCTAAAGACACCATCAGAAAATTACTAGAGCTCATCAATAAATTCAATAAAGTTGCAGGATACAAAATTAATATACAGAAATCTGTTGCATTTCTATACACTAATGGCAAAATATCAGAAAGAGAAATTAAGGACACAATCCCATTTACCATCACATCAAAAAGAATAAAATACCTAGGAATAAACCTACCTAAGGAAGCAAAAGACCTGTACTCTGAAAACTATAATACCCTGATGAAAGAAATTGAAGATGACATAAACAAATGGAAAGATATACTGTGTTCTTGGATTGAAGAATCAATATTGTTAAAATGACCATACTACCGAAGGCAAGCTACAGATTCAGTGTAATCCCTATCAAATTACTAATGGCATTTTTCACAGAAATAGAACAAATAATTTTAAAATTTGTATGGAAATACAAAAGACCCCAAATAGCCAAAAAATCTGAGTAAAAAGAATGGAGCTGGAGGAATAGTGGTCCCTGATTTCAGTCTATACTATTAAAGCTACAGTCATCAAAACATTATGGTACTCTCACAGACATAGAAAACAAACTTATGGTTACAAAAGGGGAAAACAAAGGAAGGATAAATTGGGAGTATGGGATTAACATATACACACTACTATATAAAAAGTAGATAACCAACAAGGACCTACTGTGTAGTACAGGGAACTATACTCAATATTTTATAATAACCTATAAAGGAAAAGAATGTGAAAAGAATATATATAAATATATATGTATATTTATATAACTGAATCACTGAGCCACTGTGCTGTACAACTGAAACTAACACAACATTGTAAATCAACTATACTTCAATTTTAAAAAGAAACAGTATCGTACTGGAACAAAAAGAGACACATAGATCAATGGAACAAGATAGAGAGCCCAGAAATAAACCCATGCACCAAAGGTCAATTAATCTACAACAAAGGAGGCAAGAATTATACAATGGAGAAAAGACAGTCTCTTCAGTAAATGGTGATGGAAAAATTGGACAGCTACATGTACAAGAATGAACTTAGAACATTCTCTAAGACCATATACAAAAATAAACTTGAAATGGATTAATGACCTAAGTGTAAGGCCATATACTATAAAACTCCTAGAGGAAAACATAGGCAGAACACTCTTTGACATAAGTCACAACAGTTTTTTAAAATCCATCTCCTAGAGTAATGGAAATAAAAACAAAAATAAACAAATGGGACCCAATCAAACTTAAGAGCTTTTGCACAACAAAGGAAACCATAAACAAAACAAAAAGACAACCTACAGAATGAGAGGAAATATTTGCAAACAATGCAATCAGCAAGGGATTAATTTCCAAAATATACAAACAACTCATATAGCTCAATGTCAAAAAAAAACCCAATCAAAAAATGGGCAGAAGACCTAAATAGACATTTTTTCAAAGAAGACATACAAATGACCAACAGGTACATGAAAAGATGCTCAACATCACTAATTATTAGAGAAATGCAAATCAAAACTACAATGAGGTATCACCTCACATCAGTCAGAATGGCCAACATAAAAAGTCTACATATAATAAATGCTGGAGAGGGTGTGGAGAAAAGGGATCCATCGTATTCTGTTGGTGGGAATGGAAATGGATATGGCCACTATGGAGAGCAATATGGAGGTTCCATAAAAAACCAAAAATAGAGTTACCATATGATCCAGCAATCCCATTCCTGGCCATATATCCAGAAAAGATGAAAACCATAATTTGAAAAGATACATGCACCCAATGATCATTGCAGCACTATTTACAATAGCCAAGACATGGAAGCAACCTAAATGTCCATCAGTAGATGAATGGATAAAAAAGTTGTGGTATGTATATATAATGGAATATTACTCAGCCATAAAAATAACAAAATAATGCCATTTTCAGCAACATGAATGGACCTAGAGATTATCATACTAAGTGAAGTAAGTCAGAGAAAGACAAATATCATATGACATCACTTATATGTGGGATCTAAAAAAATGGTACAAATTAACTTATGTACAAAACAGAAGTAGATTCATGGACATAGAAAAAAATTTATGGTTACCACAGGGGAAGGGGGGGAGGGATAAATTAGGAGTTTGGAATTAACAGATACACACTACTATATATAACATAGATAAACAGCAAGGACCTACTGTATAGCACAGGGAACTATATTCAATATCTTGTAATAACCTGTAATGGAAAAGTATCTGAAAAAGATTACATATATATATATATATATATATATATATATATATATATATATATATATATATACACATATGACAATCTCTTTGCTGTACACCCAAAACTAACATAACATTGTAAATAAACTACTTCAATTTTTAAAAAAACAATCATTTTTATTCAGGATATCAGGAGAGAAAAATTTTAAGTAAACAATCATTTTAACAGAGTAATTAAAGCCTTTGTTAAAATTTCCTATCCATAACAGGTATCTTGATAGATACCTGTGAAAAATCTACAGCTAACATACTGGATGCTTTCACCCTAAGATTAGGAACAAAGCAAGGATACCCATTCTTACTACTTCTGTTCAACATTGCACTGGAAGTCCTATTCAATTCAATAAGGTAATAAATGGAAACAAAAGGCATACAGATTGGAAAGAAAGAAATTATCCTATTACAGATGGAGGGATAGTCTATGTAGAAAATCTCGAAGAATCTATAGAAAGCTACTAAAACTAATAAATGAATATGTTAAGGTCAAAGGATACAAGACCAACATACAAAACTAAATTTTATTTATATATATTATCAATGAAGAGTTTGAAATTGAAACTTTAAAAACACAATTTATAATAGTATAAAAATAAATAGGGATAAATCTAACAAAATATGTGCAAGATTTATAAGCTAAAAAGTGAAAGATATTGATAGAAAATTTTAAATATCAAAATAAATGGAGAGATGACATTTTCATGAATCATAAGACTCAGCATAGTTAAAATGCCAGTTTTCCTGAAATTGATGTAGATTCAAAGTAATCTCAACCAAAATCTCAGTAAAATTTCTAAAAAGATATTGACAAGCTGATTCTAAAATTTATATAAAAGAGAAATGTAAACATAGTTTTAAACAAAGATCTGTATGTGAGTACGTATAGCAGCTTCATTCACTGCAGGTAAAAATTGGAAACAGCTGGTGAATTGCTCAACCGTGAATAGATAAACAAATGATACTACATCCCTATCATGGAATTCTACCCAGATATAAAAAGGAACAAACCACTACTTTTTGTAACAATATGGATGAATCCCTAAAAAATCATGCTAAGTAAGGGAAAAGATCCAGGTACAAAAGTTTGTATGCTACATGATTTTGAAAAAGAAGAACAAAGTGAAGGACTCACAGTCTCTGATTTCTTGACTTACAGTAAAGCTACAGTAATTAAAACAGTATGGTATTGACCTAAGAATAGATATAGATCAAGGGAATAGAATGGATATTTCAGGAATAGACTCACATATATATGGTTATATCAAGAAAAGTGCCAAGGTAATTCAGTGGGGGAAGATAAAATTTTCAATAAATGTTGGCACAATTGAACATCTGTGTGCAAGAGAATTGATTTTTAAAAATAAATTTATTTATTTATTTATTTATTTATTTATTTATTTATTTATTTATTTTTGGCTGCATTGGGTCTTTGTTGCTGCGCGTGGGCTTTCTCTAATTGTAGCGAGCAGGGGCTACTCTTCATTGCCATGCACGGCCTTCTCATTGCGGTGGCTTCTCTTGTTGTGGAGCAAGGGCTCTGGGCACGCGGGCTTCAATAGTTGTGGCATGCAGGCTCAGCAGTTGTGGCTTGCGGGCCTAGAGCACAAGCTCAGTAGTTGTGGCACATGGGCTCAATTGCTCCGCAGCATGCGGGATCTTTCCGGACCAGGGATCGAACTTGTGTCCACTGCATTGGCAGGCGTATTCTTAACCACTGTGCCACCAGAGAAGTCCCAAGAATTGATTTCAATCTTTAATTCATACCATATACAAAATTTTACATAAAATGAATCATAGACCAAACTGTAAGAGCTAAAACTATTCCAAAAATTCTAGAATGAAACCTTCATGAATTTAGATTAGGCAAATATTTCTTAGGAAACAAAAGCATAAACCATAAAAGAAAAATAGATAAATTAGACTATTTCAAATCTAAAAACTTTTGCTCATTGAAAGATAATATTAAGAAAATGGAAAGACAAGCCACAGATGGTGAGAAAAATATTCGTAAAACACATATAAAGAACTTGTGCCCATTCAATAATAAGGTGCAAAATTCAATTTTTAAATATGGGCAAAAGTTTTATACAAATATTACAGAGGATATATAAGTGGCAAATGAGCACATAAAAATTTGCTTAAAATCCATAGTCATTAGGGAAATGCAAATTGAAGCCTCAATGAGATACCACTATCCATCTACATTAAAATGGCTAAAAAACAAAAAACAAAGAAACCTACAAATACCAAGTAATGGCAAGGGTACAGAATTCTCCTACTTACCAATGGCAATAGAGAATAGTACATTCACTTTGGAAAATAGTTTGGCAGTTTCTTAGAGAGTTAAATATATGCTTACTAGCAACCCTCTTCATAGGTCTTAAGAGAAACACAAATACAGGTGTACCCAAAGAACTGTTCATGTAGCAGTTTTACTCATTATAGATAAAACTAGAAATAATTCAATGTACATCAGCAGTGAATGTATAATCAAATCATGCTGTCTGTATCCATGTCATGAAATACTACCCTGCAATAAAAAGGAATGAACCACTAATTTATGCAACAATATGGATGAATCACTAAAGCATCATGTTAAGAGAAAGAATCCAAATGCAAAGGCTACATACTGTATGATTTTATGCACGTGACATTCTGGAAAAGGCATGACTCTAGTCTCCCATTCTTGCTACTTTCTCCTGTAATGATCCGTCTGCGTTCCACTCAGGTTCCAACATCCTAAGCCAAGCCACCCTTCCATGAAAATGCCTTTCTCACTCCACTCAGGATCTGACATTCTTCAGAGGGCTGTCCTTCCACAGGAACATACTTCCCACCCTACTTGGGCTTTAACACCCTGTGTTGGGGAGTCAGCTCTCTGCAGATATTCTCACTGTGCTCAGATTTGGATGCCTCATGCTGGACCCCTCACCTGCATAGAAGTCCTCACCCTGCTTGAGGTCTTACATCCCTTGTCAGCCTCTTCTATCTTTTTTGTTATTCTTTTCAAGCTCTGACATTCTACACCTAACAGATCTCCTATAAGGATACCCTCCTCACCCCACGTGGCCTTCATTATCTCAGTTTGGGATGCTCTCTCCACATGTTCATCAATAGAATTTTCTTCTCTTTGGAAGATGGAAAACAAATATCATTGTAAAACTACAGAAAATAAGTAATTTGTCCAAGATATTACAAATCAAACCAGTTGCCCTGATTTTTTTAACTCTGATTATCTTTCTGAAAATTAATTTTTTTCAAGTATCACCATTAAGGGTTTATACTGAGGATATGCATGGAAATAAGGAAGCATTCCCTGAGTCCTAGAGAAAGGCCTTGTGATAACTGCAAAGTGTTCAGGATATAACAGCAATTGTGGTGCCTCAATTGGCATGTGTTTTTGGAACATGTGATGGATGAGACTAGAGAAGTAGGTTGTAGCCTTTATACACCCTACAACAGGTGGGTCCGTTGAAGGTTTTCAAACAGAGAAGTGACATAATCTCATTTTTTAACGAATGTATCTGATGGCACAGTTGAAGATAGATGGAATTAGAAAGTAATGGCAGAAAAATCAGTTAAGAGGCTACTATAATTAGCAAAACTAGAATAAATGAGCACCAAACCTAAGGCAGTAGCAGTGGTGCACAGAAGAGTCAGATTTGAGAGAAACTATTGAGTTAAGATTTATATAAATTGAGTCTAATGTTTTTGAGATATCTGTAGGATTTTCAGGATGTGTAGTCCATGATTTGGAAATGCTTGTCTGGAAATTTATTTTGGGCAGCCATCAGTGTATGGGTCATAGTTGAAACCACTGGTATGGATATTACTTAAGGAGAGCAAGAAGAAGACTGAGAATAGAACTGTATTAGTTTCCTATTACTGCTGTAACAAAACTTATTGGCTTATGGCAACATAAATTTATGATCTTATAGTTCTACAGATTGAAATTCCTAAAATGGATGCCAGTAGGGCTGTGTTACTTCTGGAGGCTTTAGAAGAGAATTTGTTTGTTTTTAGCTTCTGAAGCCTACCATCATTCTTTGGCTCCTGGCCCCACATTACATAGCTATGCCCCTTCGCCTTTGTCATCACATGGCAGTTTCTCCAACTTTTCCCTCTTGCCTCACTCATATGGACCCTTGTGAGTATATTGGGCCCATCAGGATAATCCAGCATAATATACACATCACAATATCCTTAATTTAATCATATTGCAAAGTCTCTTTTGCCATGCAAGGCAACATATTAATAGGTTCTAAGGATTATGACATGAACATCTTTGAGGGAGGTCATTTTTCTCACCTGTCACTAGGAAACTGAAGAAAATTTAAGATTAAAGAGCCCACAAAGGCTTCTTTGTGTTAATGGAACTATCACTCTACCAGTTATCCAGATATAAACCTTAGTTATCTTTGACTCCATCCTTCACCTTATCTTCTACTCCCACTCCCATTCAGTGACAAGCTTTGTTCATTATTTTTTTAGTGATGTATTTGAAATCCACTCATTTTTCATTCCAGATGTCACTACAGTTGTTCAGATCCTAAGTACCTTATGCCTGAAATACTGTGATGGTGTTATTGCTCTCTGTGTGTTTTTTCTTTCCCCCTTTTGGTGCCTTCTAACCACCAATGTCAGAATAATCTTCATAAAACATTGCTTTGGCCATTTTACCTCTGCTATTTAGAAGTATTCCATGGTATTCAAAGCCTCTGTAGTCCAGCCTCTACAAAACTATTCCACTCAACTACAGTTAAATTTGGCTCCCAACATATGACATGCACGTGCACACTATGAGTCCTACCTTGATTTTCCTACCTGTTCTCTTGTCTGTCTGTCCTTCCTTATCAACCTTTCCTTTAAGACTGAACTATCATTCGTTCATTACTAATTAGCTCTCATCTTAAGTTCTATAGCATTTAGAGTATACATGTCACTACTTGACAATTAGTATATACAACATTATATTATAAACTTTGTTTTTATGTATATAACATGAGGATTTAGGATGCTACTTTCCTGAATTAAATTTGCCAAGGGACTTCCCTGGTGGTGCAGTGGTTAAGAATCCACCTGCCAATGCAGGGGACACAGGTTTGATCCCTGGTCCAGGAAGATCCCACATGCCGTGGAGGAACTAAGCCTGTGCACCACAACTACTGAGCCTGTGCTCTAGAGCCCCCAAGCCACAACTACTGAGCCTACGTGCCACAACTACTGAGCCCATGCACCACAACTACAGAAGCCCACATGCTGTAGGACCCACATGCCGCAACTACTGAGCCCGCATGCTGCAACTACTGAAGACCATTTGCCTAGAGCCCATGCTCCGCAACAAGAGAAGCCACCGCAATGAGAAGCCTGTGCACTACAAAGAAGAGTAGCCCCCTGCTTACCACAACTAGAGAAAGCCTGCACGCAGCAACGAAGACCCAGCGCAGTGAAAAAATAATAAATAATAAATAATAAATTTGCCCAGACTTTTCTCTTTCCCCCTTAAGTTGTGAACTGGAGATTATCTTATTTGAAAATTGATGAGCCACTCAAGCAATTGAGATCCTGATTGGCCCCTGGCCTGGTATAGCTAAGGAATGGAAAAAGGAGTAGGAGAATGACAGTAGGATCTTAAAAAGATGGGGATTCAGTCACCCTGCTGGAATCCCCTTCCTAGAGGACATCCATTGAACAACAGTACTCTAGCCTCAAGAGGATTCAGGTGGACTGTTGGTAGTGGGGCCTATGGATGTAAAAATAAGTGGATAATATGTAAGTTAGCTGAGGACACTGTGCTACTTCTGAGGAAAATCCTAAGAGATGAGATTGTAATCATAGCTACTACTCAGAGGAGAAGACTGTTGTGTATCTTAGGACCTGTGACACCAAGAAGAGGGAGCACTGTGGTGTTCATTTGGTTTTGACAAAGAAACTGTAAACTAAAAGGCCTATTTTGACCATAGGGGGCTTGGACAAGATGGCAGAATAGAAGGACCTGAGCTCACCTCCTCTCATGAAAACTGCAAAATCACAACTAACTGCTGAAAAATCATCAGCAAATAAGACTGGAATCTACCAAAAAAGATATTCTACATCCAAAGACAAAGAGGAAATCACAACAAGACGGTAGGAGGGGCACACTTGTGATATAATCAAATCCCATACCCCCTAGGTGGGTGACCCACAAACTGGAGATAATTATATCACAGAAGTTCTCCCACAGGAGTGAGAGTTCTGAGCCCCACAAGAGGCTCCCCAGCCTGGGGGTCTGGCATTGGGAGGAGGAGCCCACAGAGCACTTGGCTTTGAAGGCCAGCGGGGCTTGATCGCAGGAACTCCACAGGACTGTGGGAAACAGAAACTCCAATCTTGGAGGGCACACACAAACTCTCATGTGCACTGGGACCCAGGGGAAACAGCAGTGACTTCATAGGAGCCTGGGCCAGACCTACCTGCTGGTGTAAGTGGGTCTCCTGGGGAGGCGGGGGCAGCTGTGGCTCACTGTGCGGACAAGGACACTGATGGCATGGGTACTGGGGAGTACTCATTGGCATGAGCTGTCCTGGAGGCCTCCCAATATGGGAAGCCATTTACCCCCCAACACCTAGCCCCACCCAATAGCCTGTAGGCTCCAGGGCTGGGACACCTCAGACCAAACAACCAACCGGGCAGGAACACAGCCCCACCCATCAGTAGACAGGCTGCTTAAAGTCTTCCTGAGCCCACAGCTCTAAACACACCCCTTGACACAGCCCTGCCCACTCCACCCACCAGTGGGCAGGCACCAGTGCCTCCCATCAGGAAGCCTGCACAAGCCTCTTATACCAGCCTTACCCACCAGGGGGCAGACACCAGAAACAAGAGGAGCTACATCCTGCAGGCTGTGGGACTGCAAACACAAAAAGTTAGACAAAATGAGGTGGCAGAGGAATATGTTACAGACAAAGGAACAAGATCAAACCCCAGAAGAACAACTAAGTGAAGTGGAGATAGGAAATATACCTGAAGAAGAATTCAGAGTAATGATAGTAAAGATGATCCAAGATCTCAGAAAAAGAATGGAGGCACAGACCGAGAAGATTCAAGAAGTGTTTAACAAAGAGCTAGAAGATATAAATAACAAACAAACAGATTTGAACAATACAATAACTGAAATGAAAAATACACTAGAAAGAATCAATGGCAGAATAAATGAGGCAGAAGAACAGAAAAGTGAGCTGGAAGACAGAATGGTGGAAATCACTGCTGCAGAACAGAATAAAGAAAAAAGAATGAAAAGAAATGGGACAGTTTAAAGAGACCTCTGGACAACAGTAAATGTACCAGCAGTCACATTATAGGGGTCCCAGAAGGAGGAGAGACAGAGAAAGGGCCTGAGAAAATATTTGAAGAGATAATAGCTGAAAACTTCCCTAACGTGGGAAAGAAAACAGTCATCCAAGTCCAGGAAGTGCAGAGAGTCCCATACAGGATAAACCCAAGGAGGGACATGCCGAGATACATAGTAATCAAATAGACAAAAATTAAAGAGAAAGAGAAAATATTAAAAGCAACAAGGGAAAAGCAACAAACAACATACCAGGGAACTCCCATAGAGTTATTAGCTGACTTCTCAGGAGAAACTCTGCAGGCCAGAAGGGAGTGGCACGATATATTTAAAGTGATGAAAGGAAAAAACCTACAACCAAGAATACTCTGCCCAGCAAGGCTCTCATTTAGAGTCGATGGAGAAATCAAAAGCTTTTCAGACAAGCAAAAGCTAAGAGAATTCAGTGCCACCAAACCAGCTTTACAACAAATGCTAAAGGAACTTCTCTAAGTGGAAAAGAAAATGCCACAACTAGAAACAAGAAAATTATGTATGGGAAAGCTCACCAGTAAAGGCAAACATACAGTAAAGGCAGGAAATCATCCACACACAAATATGATATCAAAACCAGCAATCATGAGAAGAGGAGAGTACAAATGCAGGATACTGAAAATGCATTTGAAATTAAGAGACCACAAACTTAAACAATCTTGTATATATATAGACTGCTATATCAAAATCTCATGGTAACTGCAAATCAAAAATCTACAATAGATATACACACAAAAAAGGAAAAGGAATCCAAATACAACACTAAAAATAGTCATCAAATCACAAGAGAAAAGAACAAAAGAGGAAGGGACGAAAAAAGTCCTACACAAACAAACCCTAAACAATTAACAAAATGGCAATAAGAACATACATATCAGTAATTACTTTAAATGTAAATGGGTTAAATGTTCCAACCAAAAGACATAGACTGGCTGAATGGATACAAAAATCATTTGACCATATATTCATGGGTTATTTCAGGTCTTTCTAGTCTATTTCATTGGTCTATATGTCTGTCAATATGCTAGTAAAACGTTAGCAAATACTGTTTTCATTACTGTAGCTTTGTAGGAAGTTTTGAAATCAAGTAGTATTAAGTTCTCCAGCTTTGTTCTTCTTTTGTAAGACTGTTTTGGCTATTCAGGGTTCCTTGAGATTCCATATGAGTTTTAGGATGTGTTTTTCTATTTCTGTAAAAAATAGAAAATTTTAAATTTCATTTTAATAGACGTTACATTGAGTCTGTAGATTGCTTTGGGTAGTATTGACCTCTGAACAATATTGTCTTCCAATTCATGGAGATGGAATTCATTTCCATTTATTGATGTCTTCTTTAATTTCTCTCAGCAATGTTTTAGATTTTTCATTGTACAAGTTTCTTGATAAGTTAATTTCTATATTTTTTGAGGCTATTGTAAATGGAATTTCCTTTTCAGATTGTCCATTATTAGTGTGTAGAAATACAACTGATTTTTGCATGTTGACAAAAAGTAAAACAAAATAAAATGCCTATACAAATGTAATCACATTTTGTCTATTTCTTTTTCATACACTGTTTTTCTGTTGTTGATAGAGGTGTTGGTAATTATACTAAACCAATGATTGTCAATAGAGTCTTAGTATTTGTCACTCATAGAAATGTCACTCATGTCTGCCACATGATGTGTCACATGGGAAGAATCTGACAAGGTGAGAAGCCTGTAAAGTTAGTCTTTATTTACCTTGTGATTTCAAATTAGGAGACAGCGGTGTCACTTGTCAATGGAGCTCTTTTTGGTATTCTCCTGTTACTTGGATGAGTGTGTCAGAAGGAAAAAAATTACCACATGTGTAACCAAAGGACAAGTGATAAACTTTCTGGACAGTCCTATAATAGGACTATTTTGAGTATGGCAAAACCCTATTTTGATGTGAAACTAGTAGGTTTCAAATTTTTTAATTGCATAAAATACAGGGTCATAATATAGTGAGACTTCTGAAATGAAATAGAGGTAGGTTTGTGCAGCTAATGTCCCATAGATACAGGTCTGTTTACACCATTCAAATCCATCCAGATACTGGTGTGGTACTGGCAGTTGTTTATTCTGGCTGAAATATTGACAGAAATAATTATGGGTTCTGTGTTTATTTGGAACTTCTGTACAGCTGCAGTGATTCCAGGAATCTCCTCTTTAGTTGACACCGAGAATTTACACTGATCTGGGGAGATAAGGCCAGGAGAATATGGGGCTTTGGAGACCCACACTCTCCCCTACTGATCTCTCTAATGATATTGACTGCTTTTTCCTTTTATGGCTTCTGCCTTCGGTCCATATTCCCTTCCTATACCCCTCTACCACCCTCCCTCCCACACATATACAACGATAAGAATTTTAATTTCCCTGCCAGCCTAGTGGTTATGATTCCAGGCTTTCACTGCCTCGGCCCAGGTTCAATCCCTGGTAGGGGAACTGAGATCCCACATGCCACACAGCACTGCCAAAATATATATATATATATTTTTTTAGCTTATCCATGTTTGAGAACAGGGGCTGGGAGAAGACTGGAGCCAAATCCCAATTGTATTATATTCAAATTTATCTTATTGTGGGCCTCATTATCATTGACTTTTATTGTATTTGAAATTAAGTTTCTAAGAAAAGAACTGAAATTACATAAAAAGTAATCATTGTTTAATTGTTAGTCCTAAAATGTTTGAGGTTTTTTTTCTGAAAATCTAACAGTTTCTTTGCAAATTTGGGAATTATGGGGGATGGTGTGATATAGTAGAAAGAGTGCCAAACTACAAGTCAGAAGAATTGGTGCTATTCCCAGTTCAACAAGTGTTAGTTAAGTATTTCTGATAGGCCACACACTAAACTAAATGTTGTCCTGCTACTAGCAGCTAAGATATCCTAACTTTGATATGAAACTTCATCTCATTTAATCTAACTTGACTCATTGGCAGAATGAGAGTAACTCTCTCAAATATCAAAATAAAATTCTTTTTTGTCTTTAAACTATCTCTTTCCAAGTCTTTGAGTCTCCTGGCACACGAAGTGAAAACACACCACATCAGCTCCTGAGCTGCTAAGAAAATTGTTCTCACCACACTGAGCAAGGATCAAAATAAAATTCTTTAGATGATTGCTAATAGGAAAATAATGAATATAATAGAATTCTATATTTTTTCTTGAGTCTACAATTTTAATGTTAGTTACTTGTGATTCCAATTAATATTTTGAAAGAATCCTAACCTTGAATATTAATTATTTAGTTAAATTATTAGTTTCAGTGATTGAAAGGAAAAAAATTAATAATCCATTTTCCTTCAACTTACTAGCAAATAAATGACCTCTCTGAAGTAGCTCTTTGTGCTGTCTGAATTTTCTGGCTAACAACCAGTCTTACACATCAGGTTATGCAGTATAACTCTGAACTAGACTGGAATAAATTTGTATTCATTCATCCAATACCTTTATTGATGAACCTGTATCACCAGAAACATTTCTAGAAACTATGCATACTAATTCTAATCTTCATAAAATAGTTAGGTATTTGACATAGGAAGAAACTCCATCTACAGTCTGTCCTCAGTACTGAGGCTTTTATCTTTATTTGTATATATATCTATATATTATAAAGTTCATATATCTAAACTTTATACATATATCTATATTCTCTCTAAATATATGTATATCATATTAACTATAATAACATGTATTATATTAATATATAATGATATATGTTGCATATTATGTATAATTAATATTTATTTCAATATAAAAACATATATATTATATAATATATAAATAATAACTATATAATATATTTTTATAATTATATATATATAATTAATATATTTTGGACCCTGATTTTCAAACAGACAGCAAGATTGCTCTAATATTTTAAAAAATTTCCAAACTTGGACTAATTCCAGAGTCCTCATTCTTTCTTCTTGCCACATTGCTTCTTACTGAGAACATTATAAAACTATGAAAACAAAACAAAACAAAAAGAAGCTTCACTGGCAAGTTTCATGCATTGCTTAGTGAATTCTAGAATGGTAAACCATTTTGTAAAACTGTCACTTTCTTAAATAATTAATACATTACCTTATGACTCAGCAATTCCACTCCTAAGTATTTACTCAAGAGAAATGAAAATTTTCATAAAATGAAATGTCCACAAAAAGATTTGTACAAGAATATTAATATCAGCCTTATTCATGATAGCCAAAGAAATAGCCAAAAATCCAAATATCCATCAACTAATTAATTAATTAATTGTGGTATATTTGTAACATGAAATACTAGTTGATAGTAAAAAGGGATGAATTACTGACACATGCATGAATGTGGATAGATCTCCTAGACATTATGTTACTACAAGTAGGAAATTCTGTTTACATGATGTTCAAAACTAGACAAAACTAATCTTCGTTGATAGAAATGAGAGCAGTAGTTGCTTCTGGAGGTGGGAGAACTGACAGGGAGGAAACATGAGGAAACTTTTTAGGGTTATAGAAGTGTTCTATATCTTGACTGGAGTTATGGCTTCATGAGTATACACTTATTAACTCATCAAACTATCCTCTTACGATCTGTGTATTTTATTTTATAAAAGTATACCTCAACAAGAAAAGAACTGGGGGAAAAACTAATGAGTAGTTGTTCTTCCCAACCTTATTTCACTTCATGCCTTCATTTATCTATTCAACAATAAATAAACAATAAAGTTATTCAACACTGTTCTAGATGCTAGGGATACAGTGAATAAAATATCAAAAACCCTTCTCTCAGTATACATGCATTGTAATGGGGGAACAGACAATAACAAGATAAATACATATATTTATCTTTAGATATACCATATATTCAAGATAGTGATAAGAATTAAAGCAGGGAAGAGGATATGAAGGCATTGGGAAAGAGCTGAAAATGTTGATAGGTTGGCCAGGAAAGACCACACTGAGGAGGTAGCTTTCGAGTCAAGGCCTAAAGAAAGTGAGGGAAGTAACTATGTTACTTCTTGGGGAACTGTATTTCAGGAAGAAGGAAAAGCAGATGCAAATGGCCCTGAAGACTGAAGCATCTTTGACATGTCAAGGAACAACAAGGAGGGCAGTGTGGCTGGGGTGGAGTGAGGAAAAGGTAGAATTGTTGAATATAATGTTAGAGTAGTAAAGAGGGGGAGATCTAGATAATGAAGGCCATCTAGGTCATAGTAGGGACTTAGGTTTTACTATGAGTGAGATGGAAATTCATTGGAGTGTTTTAAAGAGAGAAGTGACATTATCTGGCTATATGCAGATTAATAGGATTACTC
The DNA here is from genome assembly GCF_028023285.1 of Balaenoptera ricei. Taxonomy (NCBI): domain Eukaryota; kingdom Metazoa; phylum Chordata; class Mammalia; order Artiodactyla; family Balaenopteridae; genus Balaenoptera; species Balaenoptera ricei. The sequence continues at coordinate 42,558,573 of NC_082639.1, read as the reverse complement.
TGCTGGTGTATTGAGAATAGATACTGGGAGGTAGGAAGTGGGTTGAGGAAGAAGAGCAGAAGCAAAGAGATCACTTAAGGGAGGATATTAAAATAGCTGAGATAAGAGATGATGGCAGTTTGGACCAGGGTGGTAACAATGGGGATTGTAAAAATGATAACAGTCTGGATATATTTTAATGATGGAGTCAATATAATTTGCTATCTAACTGAATATGAGATATAAGAGAAAGGAGTCAGAAGATGACACCAAATATTTTATCTGTATAAATGCTATTATGGGGGCTTCCCTGGTGGCGCAGTGGTTAGGAATCCGCCTGCCAATGCAGGGGACACGGGTTCGTGCCCCGGTCCGGGAAGATCCCACATGCTGCAGAGCGGCTAGGCCCGTGAGCCACAACTACTGAGCCTGCGCGTCTGGAGCCTGTGCTCCGCAACGGGAGAGGCCTCGACAGTGAGAGGCGCGCGCACCGCGATGAAGAGTGGCCCCCGTTCACCGCAACTGGAGAAAGCCCTCGCACAGAAACGAAGACCCAACACAGCCAAAAATAAATAAATACATAAATAAATTTAATTTTTAAAAAAAGTTTAAAAAAATAGCAATTATGGAATTGCCAGGAGGAGTTGGTTTGTGGATTTTTTGATGAAACAATTAATCAGTTGATCTAAAAAGAAATGGAAGACTTTATTCGAGCTGAATTGAGGATTAGAACCCTGGGAACAGCCTCTCAGAAATCTCCGAAAACTGTTCTGCTGGTTAGAGGTCAAAGCAGTTATATAAGTTTTTGAGACACAGGGCTGTACGTTAAACGCCGTATTATTGATGGGTTACACAATCTAGCGAGTAGCGGGTTATGGGTCATCATAGCCCGTTACAAGATTAAGAGGGAATGTTATCTCTTTAGGAGTTGTCTCCTTGGTGCTAGGAGAATATTGTTCTTTATGGTCAAGCAGGTATTTCTGCTGATGGGGAAGATCTGGTCCGTGCATTGATATAATGCAGATACACAATGCACAATAGAGGGAAAAGAGGAAGCCAAATGGCAGAAAAAAATTTTTTTATGTTTAAATTTTTCTTGTCTTGCCATAAAATATGACTTTTATTTCACGGGGTGAATATCAAGGCTAGTTTTTAATACATTAATTTTGAGATGCTATTAAGCATCCAAATGAAGATGCGAAGTAGGCAATTAGATAAACAGGTCTGGAGTTCAAGAGAGAGGTCTAGGCTTGAGTTATGAAAAAAATGTGGTCTAAGAACTGAGTGTTGGAGTACTCCAACATTTAGAGATTCATTCATTCATTTATTCCCAAAGGTCCAAAGTGTTTAATGAAGGGCAGAAGAAAGGACAACAGTCTGGGAAGCAGGTGATACATTTCTGGGACTTTACTGGTTGTGTGACCTTGGACAAGTCACTGCCCCACCCTGGGTCCACGTTAGACTTAAATTAGCATTTTCAAATTGTAGGCTGCAAATCTGACCCCATCTAGGACACTGAAGCACCCAGAGCTTGGAAAGGCTGACCTTAAAGGAGTTGGGGCATAGGGAGGCCAGGGGCCAGGGTGCCACTGTGCTGCAGAGATCATCTGTATCATGTAGTTGGATCTCCAGGGTGAGTATATGTCACCCTAGACATGCCCATCTCGGGTCTAAGTCCTTGGGGAACCAGAGCAGGCAGGTGCAGAGGGCTTGGGGAGCAGGGGGTTAACTCAGTTATTTATTTTTAAGAGCTTGTAAATTCAGGTGGTTCAACACTCAAAAGATACAAGTGGGTGAATAATGAAATATCTACCTTCTGTTGTGGTTCCCTTCTCCTCGAGCAAATAGTGTTAGCAGTTTCATATGTATGGCTGCTTAGTTTTCCATCCCATGAATATATGAAGATAACTAGCTCTCAGTTGATGAATATCAAGTTGCTTCCAACCTCTTGCTAATACAAACTCTGTTGCAATGAATAACCTTTTATATATATCATTTCATATATATATATATATATATATGAATAAATCTATGGAATAAATTCATACGTAAAATTGTTGGGTTAAAGGATATGTTCATTTGTAATTTTGATAGATTTTGCCAAACTGTCTTCCATGGAAATACCACTATATATTGACACTTCCATCAATAATATATGAGGACTTCTGGTTTCCAGTTTCACATGTAGGGAGCTTGGAAGTCACCACTCCATCCCAACAATAAGTAAAAAACTGAACAGATTGAAAAGTAAAAAACTCATTTTGGATCTGTAAGAGAGGGGAAGACACAAGGCAAACCACTGCCCCCAAGATTAGAGAGAGAGACAGTTGAATACAGGGAGTCACAGCGTTCCAGAACAGAGACTCCTGCCTGAGCAGAAAATGAACCAGAAACCAGTGTCAGGGTAGGAGAACCTGAACTGTAATTGATGAATTGCTGGAGGCTCAATGCGGGCAAGTCTGAGAGTTAAAAACTCCAGGGGACAAAGTCATAAGGGAGAACCTACAATGTTGTTGTATTTCTCTCCTAGAGTTCCACCAAGTTTCCACAGCAAATATCGGAGAAAAAAAAATCCCTTCACGTTTCCAGCAGGAGGAGGGGAAAAGGAACAAGTGTGAAATATGCCAGATCATTCTGTTCTTCTTGACAAAAACTGATATCAGGGAAAACTGGTTAATCAGAGCCTAATCTGCTGCGATATTATCAGAGCCTAACTCTCCTGGGGGAAGGAGAATGCTCAACTCCAGCTCCCTCTAGCCATTCTGCCTCACCCAAGAGGGAAAAAAAAATGAGATACACTTGTGAAATTCACAGTCCAATGGCATAGGCTCACTAAAAGACCGAGACCTAACCACAGGACTATAGAATGTTTCCCCTCCCCTGACACCTTACTAGCACATTACTAAAGTTCTCTTTACAGCAGTTCCTTTTACCTAACGTATCATGTCTGGCTATCAAGAAAAAAAATTATACGGTATACTAAAAGACAAAAAACACACTTTGAAGGCACAGAGCAAGAATCAGAATGAGATATGGCAGGGACTTTGGAATTATCAGAATGGTAATTTAAAACAACAGTGATTAATATTCTAAGGGCTCTATGTAAATCAACTATACTCCAATAAAACATTTTTTAAAACATGCTAAGGGTTCTAACTGATAAAGTAGACAGCATGCAAGCACAGATATGCAACGTAAGCAGAGAGATGAAAATCCTAAGAAAGAACCAAAAATAAATGCTAAAGATCGAAAATACTATAACAGAAATGAGGAATGCCTTTGATGGGCTTATTAGTGGACTAGACATGACCAAGGAGATAATCTCTGAGCTTGAGGATATATCAATAGAAACTTCCAAAACTAAAAAGAAAAGGGAAAAAAGCCTGCAAAAAACCGGGAATATTCAAGGACTGTGGGACAAGTACAGAAGCTATAATGTATGTGTAATGAGAATACTAGAAGGAGAAGAAAGAGAAAGGAACAGAAGATATATATAAGATAATAATGACTAAGATCTTCCCCAAATTAATGTCAGGCACCAAATCACAGATCCAGGAACTCAGACAACATCAAGCAGGATGAATGCCAAGGAACTACACCTAAGCATATTTTTTCAAATTATAGAAAATCAAAGATAAAGAAGAAATCCTGAAAGAAACCAGAGGCAGGGTCGGGGGGGGAGGGAAACTTTACCTATAAAAGGACAAAGATAAATTACATTCAACTTCTCCTCAGAAACCATGCAAGCAAGAAGAGAGCGGAGAGAGATATATGAAGCGTTAAGAGAAAAGAAAAAGTACTTAGAATTCTGTACCCTGCATAATTATCCTTCAAAAATGAAGGAGAAATAAAGACTTTCTTAGACAAACAAAAATTGAGAAAATTTGTTGCTAGTAGATCTGCCTTGCAAGAAATGTTAAAAGAAGTTCTTTAGGAAGAAGGAAAATCATATAGAGCAGAAACTCAGATCTACATTAAGAAAGGGAGATCATCAGAGAAAGAATAAGGAATAATTTAAAATGTTTATTTTTCTTATTCTTAATTGATCTAATAGATAACATTTTGTTCAAAATAATACCAACAATATGTTTAATTATGTGTGTATACTTATATATAAGTACAATTACTAACAAAATGATACAAAGGATGGGAGGGAGGAATTAGGGTTATTTTGTTGTGCTACGGTACTCACACTACCCATGAAATGTTACAGAGTTGTTTGAAAGTGGACTTAGATGTTAATGTGTATTCCAAATTCTAAAGTAACCATGAAAAGCACATTTTTAAGTATAACTGATGTGCTAAGAAAGAGAAAATTGAGGGAATTCCCTGGCAGTCCAGCGGTTAAGACTCCAGGCTCTCACTGCCGAGGGCCTAGGTTCAATCCCTGGTTGGGGAAATAAGATTCCCCAAGCTGGGCAGTGTGGCAAAAAAAAAAAAAAAAAAAAAAAAAGAGAGAGAGAGAAAATGGAATCATATAAAATGCTCAATTAAAACAATGTATGAGAATGCCTCTATTTTTCCACATCCTCACAAATATTGTATATATTAAACTTTTTTGTCACTATAAGGAAACTATCACAGTGTAGTTCTAATTTATTTTTCTTATTATGAGGATGATTTTTTAATAATGTGTTTGAAGTACTTATATTTTATTTCTGTGAGCTGTCTGTTGCTTGGAGACTTTTTAAGGGAAAAAAATGAATTTCAGAATGTTTTTTGAATGATATTGTAGACCAGAAAATACTTCTGTCATTTAATTTAGATTATTTTGAAAAAGAAATTCCAAAAAAGAATTGGGAAGATTTGTAAAGAACAATTATTCTACTTATATATGATGGCTGCAGTGACCTAACTATTTATGTAACACAGAACAAAATTGAACAATTTCTATCAAAACTCTAGTACATTTATCTTCATAATGGATGAGTCAGAGAATTTATGTCTAAAAGACATGTTGGAATGACATCAGCTAGATGGCAAAATAGGAAGTCCTAGTCCTTGTTTCCTCACAGATGCATAGATTTAACAATAACATAAGTAACAAAATAAGCTTATGAGCAGTATATAATTCAGTTAAGAAGTTACGGTACTTCAGACAAGCACAAGGCTGAGATCAGCTGCACTGAGACAGGTTAAACAGAGCAATTTTTCTTTACCTGTATCACAACAAAGCACAAAGAGAGATTTTGACTCCTCTTTTTTGGGGGGACAGAGAAAAAGTAGGGCAAACTTCCAACATCCCTGGCCTTCCAGTGGACTCCCAGAGCGACCAGCTTTAGTCTCATTTCACATGGAGCGCGGAAAGAACTGGTGTAGTCCAGATGTCTCAGGTAGCTTAAGGAACGGACAGCATTTTTTGCAGCTGGCATGGCTCTGCAAGACTGGAAAAAGGCATGTAACTGAGGCTTCTCTCCCAGAACGGAAGGGAAAGAGTGGAGCATGCCCCCAAAGTTACCAGTCTTTCAGTGCACCACCCAAGGGGTTGGTTTCTACTTCACCTCACACAGAGGACTGACATAATTGACATAGATCCTGCAAGACGCACAGCGTGGCAAAAAAATAATAATAATTTTTAAAAAACAGTTGGTTTTTAAAAAAGATTTTAAAAATTGACAAACCCTTGGCTAAACTAAGAAAAAAAAGAGAGAAAACTAAAATAAATAAAATCAGAAATGAAAGAGTAGACATTACAACTGATGCCACAGAAATTTAAAAGTTCATAAGAAACTATTATGAACAATTGTGTGCAATCAAATTGGATAATTTAAAAGCAAAGGCTAAGTTCCTAGAAACAACTAATCCACCAAGACAGAATCATTAAGGTTTAGAAAAGTTGAACAGACCAATATCAAATAAGGAGGTTTCATCACTAATAAAAAAAAAAATCTCTCAACAAAGAAAAGCCCAGAACCAGATGGCTTCACCAGTGAAGTATACCAAACATTTAATAATTTTTAAAATTTATTCATTTGTTTATTTTATTTTTGGTTGTGTTGGGTCTTCATTGCTGTGCATGGGCTTTCTCTAGTTGCACGAGTGGAGGCTACTCTTTGATGCGGTGCATGGGCTTCTCACTCTGGTGGCTTCTCTTGTTGCAGAGCACGGGCTCTAGGTGCACGGGCTTCAGTAGTTGTGGCACGTGGGCTCAGTAGTTGTGGCTCGTGGGCTTAGTTGCTCTGCAGCATATGGGAATCTTCCCAGAAACAGGGATCAAACCCGTGTCCCCTGCATTGGCAGACAGATTCCTAACCACTGCGCCACCAGGGAAGTCCCAACATTTAATAATTAACACCAGTCCTTCTTAAACTTTCCAAAAATTGAGGAAGAGGGACCACTTCCAATCTCATTTTATGAAGCCAACATTACTCTGATACCCAAGTCAGACAAGTACTACAAGAAAACTACAGACCGATATCCCTAATGAATGTAGATGTAAAAATTCTGAAAACAAACCAACAAAAAACACTAGCTCATTAAAAGGATCATACATCATGACCAAGGGGATTTATCCCTGAGGTGTAAGGATGGTTCACCATATGCAAATGAGTTAATGTGATTCACCAAATTAACAGATTGAAGAATAAAAATCACATGATCATCTCAATAAAGGCAGAAGAAGCATTTGACAAAATTTAACACCTTTTCATGGTAAAAGCTCTCCACAAAGTAGGTACAGAAGGCATTTAATTCAACATAGTAAAGGACAAATATGAAAATCCCATAGCTAACATCATACTCAACAGTGAAAAACTAAAAGCCTTTCCTCTAAGATCAGGAACAATGCAAGGATGTCCACTCTCTCCACTTCTATTCAACATAATCCTGGAAGTCATAGCCTGAAAAATTAAGCAAGAGAAAGAAATAAAAGGCACCCACATCAGAAAGGAAAAAGTAAAGTTATTTCTATTTGCAAATGACATGATCTAATGTATAGAAAATCCTAAGGACTCTACAAAAAAAAAAAAAACTATTAGAACTAATAAATGAATACAATAAAGTTACAGGGTACAAAATCAACATACAAATACTGGTTGTACTTCTATACACTAGGAACAAATTACCTGAAATGGAAATTAAGAAAACAATCTCATTTACAATAGTGTCAGAAAGAATAAAATACATAGGAATAAACTTGACCAAAGATTAAAGATTTGCACTATAGAAACTATAAATCATTGAAGAAAGAAATTAAAGAAGACACAAATGAATGGAAACACTTCCCATGTTTATGGATTGGAAGACTTGATATTGTTAAAATGTTCATATTACCCAAAGCAATCTGCAGATTTGATGCAATCTCTATCAAAATCCCAAAGACAGTTTTCTAAAAAATAGAAAAAACAATCCTGAAATTCATATGGAACCACAAAAGACCCCAATTGCCAAAGTAATCTTGAGGAAAAAGAACAAAGCTGGAGCATCACTCTTCTAGATGTTAAAATATATTACAAAGCAATAGTAATTAAAACAGTATGACTGGCATAATAACAGACATATATATGGAACAATGGAACATAATAGAGTCTAGAAATAAACCCATGGATATAGGATGAATTGATCTTTGACAAGGGAGCCAAGAACATACAATGGGAAAAGAACAGTCTCATCAACAAATAATGTTGGGAAAACTAGATGTACACATGCAAAAGAACAAAATTGAACTCTTATACCATATTCAAAAATCAACTCGAAATGGATTAATGACTTAAATGTTCAGACCTGGAAATGTAAAACTCCTAGAAGAAAGCATAGGAGAAAAGCTTTATAACAGTGAGCTTGGCAATGATTGATATATGATACTGATATGGATATAACACCAGAAAGCACAAGCAACAAAAATGAAAAAAGCCAAGTGGGACTACATAAAACTAAAAAGCTTCTGCACAGCAAAAGCAAACAAAAACAAACAAACAAACAAACAACCCAAAAAACAATCTACAGAGTGACAAGGCAACCTACAGAATATAAAATATTTGCAAACCATATATCTGGTAGGAGATTCATATCTAAAATATACAAGGAGCTTTTACAACATCACAGCAAAAAAACACAAATAACATATTTCTTAAATGGGCAAAGACTTGAATAGATATTTCTCCAGAGAAGACATACAAATGGCCAACAGGTATATGGAAAGGTGCTTAATATTACTAATCATCAGGAAAATGCAAATCAGTATCACAATGATATATCACCTCACACTTGTTAGGTTGGCTATCATCAAGAAATTGGAACGCTTATATACTGTTGGTGGTAATGTAAACTGGTGCAATCACTGTGCAAAACAGTATGGAGATTCCTCAAAAAAATAAAAATAGAATTACTATATGATCTAGCAATGCTACTTCTGGGTATATATCAAAGAGAATTGAAATCTGGATCTCAGACGAACACTCCAGTGTTCATTACAGCACTATTCACAATAGTCAAGATGTGGAAAAAACCTAAATGTCCATGAACACATGAATGGATAAAGAAAATGTGTTATATACATACAATGGAATATTATTCAACCTTAGAACAGGAAGAGAATCCTGAAACAACATGGATAAACCTGGAGGGCATTATGCAAGTGAAATAAGCCAGTCACAGAAGGACAAATACAGAATGATTCCACTTTTATGAGCTATCTAAAATAGTAAAACTCATAGAAACAGAGAGTACAAAGGTGGTTACCAGGGACAGAAGGGAGGGGAAATGGGAAATTGTTGTTCAACGGGTATCAAGCTTCAGTTACACAAGATGAATACATTCTAGAGATCTATTGTCCAACATTGTGCCTATAGTTAACAATACTGTATTATGCACTTAAAAATTTGTTAACAGGGTAGATCTCATATTGTGTCCCTACCATAATTTTTTTTTAATTTTAAAAGACTTGTAAAGAGTTTTAAGCTATAGCATTTAATAAAAGAAAATAATGATTAAGAGGATATTAATGCTTGGGCTTCCCTGGTGGAGCAGTGGTTAAGAATCCACCTGCCAATGCAGGGTACATGGGTTCGAGCCCTGGTCCAGGAAGATCCCACATGCCACGGAGCAACTAAGCCCGTGAGCCACAACTACCGAGCCTGTGCTCTAGAGCCCAAAAGCCACAACTACTGAAACCCGTGCTCCGCAACAAGAGAAGCCACCACAATGAGAAGCCTGTGCACCGCAACAAAGAGTAGCCCCCACTCGCCGCAACTAGAGAAAGCCCACGTGCAGCAACAAAAACCCAACACAGCCAAAAATAAACAAATAAATAAATAAATTTATTTTAAAAAAGAGGATATTAATGCTTAAGAGAGTTACCATTAAGGAAATTTGCTTTCTATTTATGTTCTATTCTTAGTTATAGCTATCTAGGATTAATATACCTTGCATTCCTATACTTTTACAGTATTATATAATTGGAAGAATTTTGTCTCAAACTACAATAATCTTAAACTTAGTGCATTAAAAATTGCATATAAAAAAATTAAAGTTTTTTAACACAACATTGTAAATCAACTATACTCCACTAAAAATTTGAAAAAAAATTTAACAGTTTTAATTTGGCATACCTTTGGACTTTCAGTAAACATATTTTTAAATTCCATTTTAATATCTTGATTAAAATCTCTGGTATTTATCTGAATTTCTAAGAAGCAGGGTTGTGTTGTGACAAGAATTCGGGCTTTTAAGACTTAGGTTAAAATTTTGACTTCTTATTAGCTGTGTGACCTTGGTGACTTATATAATTGCTCAGTCTTGATTTTCCCTATGTGCAAAGTAGAAATAATAGGACCAACTCAAAAGATAGTTGGAAGGATTGTATTAGATAATGTACCTAAATGCCTAGCCTATAGTGAGATCTACCATTAAATGTAATTGTGAACTCTAAATTCCGAACCTTAAAAAGAAAATATTACAGAAAAACACTTTCAGTAATCTTTTTGAAAAATCACATTAATTACACCAATGATTTTTCTGTATACTCTCTGAAGAAGTCATTAAAACATTTCATGATTAAGACTTTTCTAATTAAACTACCACCATATGTAGTATAATTTCCTATTAGTCAATAAATATTTAAATCCTTCCTATGAAAATAATATATACTTTTTGATTTGATATTGTCAGAGCTTGATGCGTTTTGGTATGTCTCCTCTAATATTTGACAATTACCAGTATTTTCATTCTACCTCAGAAAAATAAATTTTAAAATAAGTGGTTCATAGCCAGTGAGTGATTAAACTTAAATTTACAGAACATTTTTTCGTTTTTAAAAATCTACTCTGTATCAGTTCCCATATTTTAAAAGATCCTGATCTTAAATCAAAATAAAATTTTAGTAGCATACACAACATTTATATTTATATATATAAACATACATACACATACCATACACACTAAAATATAATCTATTTGGTGTATTTAGAACCAACTGGCCAGTTTGAAATTTTATATAAACATTTAATGAAGAAAATGCTTTAAAAAGAAAAAGTAACAATGCTGGAGTTGATTCAAGAGTTTATTTATATACTTGAAGCACTTTGAAAGAGACTGAGGAAGATTACTTGACGATATTTTACTTCATTAACCTAAACTTCAGTTTAAAACTTTCATTTTTTTCATGAATACTTTCATTTTCAATACCTTCAAATAAATGTTTGCACAGCTCAGCTATTTGATAAATATCCACAAGATGGTGCCGTGGTTAACATGTTAACATGGGAATTTGAAAATAGGAAGGGAGAAAAGTGTTTGACACACCATTGTATATGAAAAAATTACCACCAAATATTCATTTGTTCTCCATAATAATACTCATTTATACATTTCACATGTTCAAATTATTATATTTTAGTATTAAAATGTTTATTCTTTCTAAACATATATTTCTTCAAAGGGAATATTAAACAATGAAATGTTATTCAAAGTTGCTAAAAGAGACATAAATTAGACCTTTTATATTTTACAAATTAATGGATATGTTTTTAATGATCCCTTGTTCCATCTTTACTGCCAAAATTAAGAATAATATCCAAATGGTGTCCAATTAATTAGCATCAGTTAATCTTATATATAGGCTAGGTCTTCGCTGTGAACTGTGTCCCCCCAGAATTCATATGTTGAAGGTTTAACCCCACAGTGTGACGGTATTTGACGATGGAGCTTTAGGGAGGTAATTAGGTTTTGATGAGATCGTAATGGGGGCCCTCATGATGGGATAAATGCCCTTATAAGAAGAGACACCAGAGAGCTTGTTCTCTCTCTCCACCATGTAAGGACACAGCCAGAAGGTGGCCTTCTGTAAGCCAGGAATAATTCTCACCAGAAACTGATTATACTAACACCCTGATTTTGGACTTCAAGCCTCTAGAACTGTGATAAAATAAATGTCTGTTGTTTAAGCTACTCAGTCTACGGTACTTTGTTAAGACAGCTTGAGCAGACTAAAACAGTCTTAAACAACAAAAATCACCAAAACTGCAGAAAAAAATTATTAAAAAATAAAGCGTGTTTGCACAGTTGATGGAAACTCATATAGTTTATAACAATTAACTATTAATTATAGTTAACCATATATAATTGTTTTTTGTTTTTTTGTTTTTTTGGCTGCGTTGGGTCTTCATTGCTGCGAGCGGGCTTCCTCTAGCTGTGGCGAGTGCAGGCTACTCTTAGTTGCAATGCACGGGCTTCTCATTGTGGTGGCTTCTTTTGTTGCAGAGTATGGGCTCTAGGCATGCAGGCTTCAGTAGTTGCAGCACACGGGCTCAGTAGTTGCGGCACATGGGCCCTAGAGCACGTGGGCTTCAGTAGTTGCGGCGCATGAGCTCAGTAGTTGTGGTGCGTGGGCTCAGTGATTGTGGCTTGAGGGCTCTAGAGCGCAGGCTCAGTAGTTGTGATGCACAAGCTTAGTTGCTCCGCGGCATGTGGGATCTTCCCGGACCAGGGCTTGAACCCATGTCCCCTGCATTGGCAGGTGGAGTCTTAACCACCCACCACCAGGGAAGTCCCTATAATTGTTAACAATATTTAAGGCTCTTCCAATTTGAGTTCACCATAGCTGTAGTAATAATGATTTTGTTGATTAAATATCTAATATAATCATTTTAAGGATGTATTTTGAAGGAAATCCTAAGGGAGAATTTGATGAGTGGGTGGGGAGACTTTGCCAAAATGGGCAGTTATACAGCAGGAATACAGTGAAATTTAAGAAAGCAGCTCAAGAGGGAAGCTAGGAAATGGGAAAAAGTGAAGTGAAAATTTTATGAAAATACTATGATTGGATTTCCTACAAACACGTAGAAGTCATTATTTTAAAAAATTATCACTGAACTCTTATCTCTTTGCATTTTTCCATTATGGTGTGCAATTATTATTAGTTAGCTCTGCTTGAAACTTGAAGTCTTCTTTGATTTCCCTAGTTATTTTACATGACTTATCCATCACAAGATTTTGCCATTCCTTTATCTGTTTAATAGGTCTAATATATTTTCTACCTGATTTCTGAATTACTTATCCAAAAACCTATAAAAAGAACCTTAATTACTTATTTTAAAAACTTATATACTCTCCCAGATTTTAATCTAGTAGCCTACTTCCAACATAATCTGTTGCTTAAGAATTGCCTTTCATAAATTCTGTTTTGGTGATGTAACTATTCAGAAATCTTGTTTTCTTTTGGACTTATTCTGAATTTTGCAACCCTTCAATTACTGCCTCTTTCCTCCTGTCTTCCAATAGTCAGTTCTCATTATTCATCATCAAATCATACATTCATCTAATGCAGACACTGGTTAAAAAAAAAACATTTGATGAGTATGAGTAATCGATATCTTTTTTTTTTAATTAACCTCTTCCCTTTCTTTTCACTCTTTCTTTCTTCCTTCCTTCCTTCCTTCCTTCCTTCCTTCCTTTCTTTTGGCTGACGGCTTCTTAGTTGCAGCATGCAGGCTTCTTAGTTGAGGAATGTGGACTCTTAGTTGTGGCATGAATGAGGGATCTAGTTCCCTGACCAGGGATCAAACCCGGACCCCCTGCATTGGGAGCACGGCATCTTACCCACTGGGCCACCAGGGAAGTCCCTGTTATCTTTTTTAAAAACTTATTTTGAAATACTTTCAAGCCTAAAAAAGAGTAGCAAGAATAGTACAAAGTTTTGCATATCCTTCCATCAAATTCACTAATTTTTACTGTTTTGCTAGTTTTTAAATTATCACTCTTTTCTTTCACTCTCTCTACATACACACATATATGCATTTTTCAACTTTCTGTTGTGGTAAAATGCACTTGACATAAAATTTACCTATCTTAACCATTTTTAGGTGTATAGTTCAGGGGTATTAAATAATTCATAATGTTGTGCAACCATCACATGCTATGGAGATGGAGCTATGGAGATGGGGAGCTCTCCATCTCCATAGCTCTCTTCATCTTGTAAGATTGAAACACTATACCTATTAAACAATAACTCCCCATTCTACCCTCCTCCCAGCACCTGGAAACCACCATTCCTTCTGTCTCTGTAATTTTCACTACTCTAAGTATCCCATATAAGTATAATAATACAATGTTTATCTTTTTGTGACTAACATTTCAATTAGCATGATGTTCTCAAGGTTCATCCATGTTGTAGCAAATTTCAGAAATTTTTTACTTTTTAAGGCTGATTAATATTCCACTGTATGTATGTACCACATTTTGTTTATCCATTTATCAATTGATGGACACTTGGGTTGCTTCCATATTTTAGCTAATGTGAATAACAATGCTATGAACATGGGTGTACAAATAACTCTTCAAGACCCTGCTTTCAATTCTTTTGGTTATATGCCCAAAGTGGAATTGCTAGATCATAAATACATATGTATTTGTATATATATAATTTCTTGAGTTATTCGAGAGTGGGAGTTATAAACATAATGCCCCTAAATACTTCTGTGTGTTTTTCCTAAGTAGAAGAAAATATATGATTATATATCCAATTAACAATTACAAAATTTGGGAAATTTTACACTGATACATTAGTATTATCTAATGTAGGGTCCATATTCAATTTTTGGCAGTTATCTCAGCAATGTCATTTTGCATTTTCCCTATGATTCAGGATCCAGTCCAGGATTACACATGGCATTTTCTTGCTATGTCCATTTAGTCTCCTTTAATATAGAACGGTTTTTCAAATTTTCTTTGTCTTTCATGATATTGATATTTTTGAAGAGTATAGGCTAGTTGTTTTGCAGAATATCCTTAAGTTTTTTTTATGTTTCCTCACAATTAAATTCAGGTTATTCATTTTAGTCATATACTATATAATGATGATGTCAGCTTGTCCCATTACATTACATTTGTTACATTGTCAATTAAATTGGTTATTTGTTTGTTTTTCATATGCTTCTTTTTTTGGGTACAAATCAGAAGATATATATATATTCTCTCATTTCCCCTTATTTCTTTCATAAAAGATAGCATATTATATTTGCTCTTCTTACAGTTTGCTTTTTTCACTTTATAGTACATCCTGAAAATCCTTGCCTTTCAGTTTAAACACATCTTCCTCATACTCTATTGTGTGAATACACTATAATTTATTTAACCAATCTCCTATGTATGAGCATTTAAGTTTTTTCAGTATTCTGTAATTACAAATAATGGAGCAATAAATAGCCTAGGGCATATGTATTTTCATATTTTTGGAGATGTATTTTAAGAGTAAATTTTTACACATGGGGTTGCTGGTCAAATTATAGAAGATATACATATATGTAACTTGTTAGATATTGCCATATTCACCTCTATAGAGAATGCATTATTTTTCATTCTCATCAGCAATGTATGAAAGTGCTTCTTTCCTCAAAGCCTCACCAATACAGTGTGTTGAAAAGCTTGTGAGGTTTGGCGAATCTGGTAGGTGAGAAATGGTATCACAGTGTAGTTTTTAGCCTGAAGGACTCCTTTTAGTATTGCTTGTAGTACAGGTCTGCTAGTGATGAATTCTCTCAGTTTTTGTTTATCTGGGAGTGTCTTAAGTTCTCCTTCAATTTTGAAGAATGGTTTCACAGGATATAGAATTTTTGTTTGACATTCTTTTTTTTTTTTTGAGTGCTTTGAATATGTTGCCTCATGACTTCTGGCTTCCATGATATCTGATTAGAAATTAGCTGTTTATCTTATTTAGGATATTTTTACCTGATGAGTTACATCTCCCTTGCTGCTTTCAAGATTCTCTTTGTCTTTCAACAGTTTGATTTTGAAGTGCCTGGGTGTAGATCTCTTTGAGTTTATTCTACCTGGAATCTATTCTGCTGTGTGGATGTGTAGATTAATGTTTTTCATCAAGTTTGGGATGATTTGGGGCATTATTTCTTCAAATATTCCTTATGCTCTTTCTCTCTTGCTTTTTCTTGTGGGACTTCAATTATGCATATGTTGATATGCCTGATAGTATTCCACACGTCTCTGAGACTCTGTTCATTTTTGTTCATTCTTTTTTCTTTCTGTTCCTTAGACTGGATAATCTCAATTATGCATTCTCATATGCATACTGGTGTATATGTATAATGCATAATGCATAAGGGTAGTCCAAGAAGGCAAGGAGAGAGAGAAAGGAGCAGAAAAAAATACTTGAAGAAATTTTGGCCAAAGATTTCCTAAATTTGGTGAAAAACATTAATCAACACCTAAGAAAAGCTAAACAAACTCCAGTTTAGGATAAACTCAAAGATATCCACACCCAGACATAATCACTGGTTTCTATAAACTAGGATTATTGTTTCTTTGGCAACACAATTTCCTAAAATATTTAGTAGGTTTCTGATATACTTCCAGACATGTGCTAATAATCACAGTGTAAGTTGTTTTCTTGAGACTAACTTATTTACTTTTTTTGGGGGGGTGGTCTGGGCAAGATCTATCCCTTCCTCATTTAATGGCAGTTATTTTGAGTCCAATTAAGTTAATAACAGACTTGGGTGGGAAGACTTCACCCTTAATCTAATCTTTGCAGTTGCTCTAACTGCCATTTTGTGGAAGAGAAGTATTAATGGAAGAAGCTTAAGAAAAATCTGGAGCCAAATACTCATGTTTGGAGGAATATAAGTAGCTGGAGTTTTCCAACCCTGCTGGGTATGAGTCATCCTAGATTGTAGTCCACAGGCAGGGAGGATCTCCCTTAAGAGAACTGAATTGTTTTTCATCTATGCTTGAAAATTGGCCAATTCTTGTCTGAAGAGATTTCTTTCTTGTAATATCTTGCTGTAAGCATCAAGGAATACACACTATAAGCTAGTATTTTGTAACTTATTCATCTAGAGCTCCAGGTTCTGTTAGTACACAATTTTACTTCCAAGGTATCAGAGACAACAATTTTACCAAATGTCTTTCCACAGTATATGAAAATAATTAAATTTCCAGCATGCAGTTGTTTCCTTTCCATCTACTAAGCAAATGCAGATGCTGCACATTTGAGTAATTTTGTTTAAAGCATCATCCATTACTGATACCAAATACTCTATCAATCTGGGTTTGCTCCAGATAGGAGAAAGAAGACTAGATATTTCAAGCAGGAAGGAATTTAATACAGGGACTTAGGTGCTTACAAAATCTTTGGAGAGTTAAAGGAGTGGCTTCTTGAATAAGCAATCTGGGACTACTGTCAGAGTAAGTCTGAAGTGATACACTAGGGGACAACTACCACTGAGGCCACAGCATCTATGCTTTAAGAAGCTGCTGCCACAGTGGTCTCTTGCACCCAACAAGGCAAAGAATGCGTGTCTAAGACAGCAAACTAGAGATTACCAAGTATAAATTCAGATGCAGAGACATTGCCATGACTACTGTTTCTTTACTCACAGAGTAATGGACACTGGAATGCTTTTTCAGAGGGCTGCACATTTACAAAACTTGCTTTCTAGCAGCAACAGACCAGAACTCCAGCTAAATGGCATCTATCTCACTTTCACCTTGTAAATCTCTTTTGGGTATATTCTATTGGTAGAACCTGACTCATAACCAGAAACCTAGCTGCAAAGGAGTCTGGGAAATGTAGTTTTTACAGCTTTCCAACCTTTACAAATACATAAAGAGAGAAATTGAGGTTCAGCGAACTATCCAAAATATCTACCATAGTCCATTAACGTGACTAATTTCAGTAATGTTTTTTTACATTACTAAGTTCCATTATATCATATCGTATTTTAAAAATACACTGTTGGATTCAGTTAGCTAATATTTAAGATTTTTACAGACATTTTTTCATAAATGAAATCTGCTTGCAAGTTTCTTGTACTATCCTTGTTTGGATGCTCTGTCAAGGTTATCCTTGCCTCATAAAAATAATTCATGTTCTCTCTTTTTCTATATTCTATTCTCTGATACTTTCAAAAAATTCTACTCTTTGACACAGGCATTTGGAGAGGGGAGATAGGGAAGGGAGGTTAGATGAAAGGTTGGGAAGGGAAGTATACAACCAATACCACAGAAATACAGAAAGTCATAAGAGAATACTATGAACAGTTATATGCCAACAAATTGGACAACATAGAAAAAAATGTACAAGTTTCTAGAAATATACAGCCAATCAAAGTTGAATCAAGAAGAAAGATAATTTGAACAGACAAATCACTAGAAGTGAAATAGAAACTGTAATAAGAAAAAAAAAAAAACTCCCTGCAAACAAAAGTCCAGGACTGAACAGCTTCACTGGGGAATTCTACCAAACATACAAAGAAGAACTTATACCTATCTTTCTCAAACTATTCTAAAAGGTTGAAGAAGACAGTTCACTCCCAAATTCATTTTATTACGCCACCATCACCCTGATACCAAAACCATACAAAGACACTACAAAAAAAGGAAATTACAGGCCAATATCTTTGATGAATATAGATGCAAAAATCCTCAAAAAAATATTAGCAAACCGATCCAACAATACATAAAAAGGATCATACACCATGATCAAGTTAGACTCATTCCAGGGTCCCACGGATGGTTCAACATATAAAAATCAATCAGTGTGGGGCTTCCCTGGTGGCGCAGTGGTGGAGAATCTGCCTGCCAATGCAGAGGACACGGGTTCGAGCCCTGGTCCGGGAAGATCCCACATGCCGCAGAGCAACTGAGCCCGTGAGCCACAACTACTGAGCCTGCGCATCTGGAGCCTGTGCTCCACAACAAGAGAGGCCGTGACACTGAGGCCCACGCACCGCGATGAAGAGTGACCCCCGCTCACCACAACTAGAGAAAGCCCTTGCACAGAAACAAAGACACAACACAGCCAAACTAAATAATTAATTAATTAATTAATTAATTTTAAAAAAAGAATATTAAAAAAAAATTCAATCAGTGTGATACACCAAATTAACAAAAGGAAAGACAAAACCACATGACCATCTCAATACATGAAGAAAAAGCATTTGACAAAATTCACCATCCATTCATGATAAAAACTCTCACCAAAGTGGGTATAGAGAAAACATATCTCAACATAATAAAAGCCATTTATGACAAACCCACAGCCAACATAATGCTCAAAAGTGAAAAGGTGAAAACCTTCCCACTAAATTCAGGAAAAAGACAAGAATGCCCACTCTCATCACTTCTATTCAACACATTATTGAAAGTCCTAGCCACAGCAATCAGACAAGAAAAAGAAATAAAGTGTATCCAAATTGGAAAGGAAGAGGTAAAACTGTCACTGTTTGCAGATGACATGATACTCTGTAGAGTGAACCCTAAAGTCTCCCCACAAAAACTATTACAACTAATAAATGAATTCAGCAAGGTAGAAAGATACAAGTATAATATACAAAAATCTGTGGCATTTCTGGCTTAATATCATCAAAACAAACAACCCAATCAAAAAATGGGCAGAAGACCTAAATAGACATTTCTCCAAAGAAGACACACAGATGGCCAAGAGGCACAAGAAAAGATGTTCAACACTGCTAATTATTAGAGAAATACAAATCAAAACTACAATGAAATATTACCTCATGCCAGTCAAAATGGCTATCATCAAAAAATCCACAAACAGTGAATGCTGGAGAGGGTGTGGATAAAAGGGAACCATCCTACACTGTTGGTGGGAATGTAAATTGGTACAGCCACTATGAAGAACAGTATGGAGGTTCCTTAAAAAGCAAAAAATAGAGCTACCATATGATCCTGCAATACCACTCCTGGGCATATATATGGAGAAAAACATGGTCCAAAAGGATACATGCACCCCAATGTTCATTGCAGTACAGTTTACAATAGCCAAGACATGGAAGCAACCTAAATGTCCATTGACAGAGGAATGGATAAAGAAGATGTGGTACATATATACAATGGACTATTTCTCGGCCATTAAAAAGAATGAAATAATGCCATTTGCAGTAACATGGACAGACCTAGAGATTGTCATACTGACTGAAGTAAGTCAGACAGAGAAAGAGAAGTATCATATGATATTGCTTATGTGTGGAATCTAAAAAGAAAAGATGCAAATGAACTTATTTACAAAACAGAAACAGACTCAGAGACTTAGAGAATGAACTTATGGTTACCAGGGGGGAAGGGATAGTTAGGGAGTTTGGGATTGACGTGTACGCACTGCTATATGTAAAATGGATAACTGAGGGGCAGAGTTAAGATGGTTAAGTAGGAGGACACGGAGGTCATATCTCCTCACAACTAGGGCACCTACCAGGCACAGATGGGGAACCACGGACACCTAAGAGGAAAGGAGGAACCCCTGAGCGACTGAGCAGGACATGGGGGGAGGGAGGGGGAAGGAGAAGTGGAGCCAGGATGGGACTGGCACTGTTGAGGGGAGGCTGGGGGATGGGAGGGGTTTCCATACACAGAGGGGCTCACCCATGGTGAGGGGAGCAACAGGGATGGAGAGAGATCCTCGGGAGATTGGAGGATCAGAAGGGAACACGGCCATCATTTCCCCCACCCACTTGGACCCCAGGGAGCCAGCTGAGGTCCCGGGCCAGATCCTTTGCCCTCCAAGACCCCCAAATCCCACGCTTGCATCCCCACCCAGGGCCTTACCTCCGAACTCTGCACTCAGAGGCCCCTTCTAGCCATGCTGACTTTTCCGGCTACACAGGCCCTGAGCCTAGGCTCTGCCCCCACCCTAAGCACCCTCGCCACCTAAGCCCCACACCCTGCCTAAGCTCCACCCCCACAGCCAAAGCATTTTCTGGCCTTTCTTTCTTTCTTTTTTTTTTTTTTTTTTGAGGTTGTGGTTCTATTTAACTTGTTGTTGTTTCATTTATATATTTTTTTTCTAATAAATTTTTTATTTTTCTAATTTTATTTTATTTTTTAATCTTTGTTATTGTTCTGCTCCTTTTGGTTTGTTCCCCCCACCCCACCCCGTTTTCTTTCTGTTGTGGTTCTGTTTGACCTTGTTGTTTTTGTTTCACTTATATTTTTATTTTTTCTAATAGAATTTTTATTTTTCTAATTTTCTTTTATTTTTTATTCCTGTGATTGTACTGCTCCCTTTTTTTTTCTATTGCTGCACCACATGGCTTGCAGAATCTTGGTTCCCAGGCTGGCAGTTGGGCCTGAGCTCCTGTGGTGGGTGCACAAAGTCCAAACCACTAGACTAACTGAGAACCTCAGACCCCAGGGAATATTGATCAGAGTGAGGTCTCCTGGAGGTCCTCATCTTGGCACCAAGACCCAGCTCTACCCAACTGCCAGCAAGCTCCAGTGCTGGATGCCTCAGGCCAAACAACCAGTAAGAGAGGAACACAATCCCCCATCCATCAAAGAAATTAGATGACAAAAAAATGTCACAGAAGAAGGAGCAAGGTAAAAACCTACAAGGTGAAATAAATGAATAGAAAATAAGCAACCTACCTGAAAAAGAATTCAGAGTAATGATAGTAAAGATGATCCAAACTCTCAGAAATAGAATGGAGACATGGATGGAGAAAACATAAGAAACATTTAACAAAGACCTAGAAGAACTAAAGAACAAGCAAACAGTGATGAACAACACAATAACTGAAATGAAAAATACACTAGAAGGAATCAATATCAGAATAACTGAGGCAGAAGAATGAATAAGTGAGCTGTAAGATAGAATGGTGGAAATAACTGCTGAGGAGCAGAATAAAGAAGAAAGAATGAAAAGAATTGAGGACAGTCTCAGAGACCTCTGGGACAACACTAAATGTACAAACATTTCAATTATAAGGGTCCCAGAAGAAGAAGAGAAAGAGAAAGTGTCTGAGAAAATATTTGAAGAGAT
Organism: Balaenoptera ricei; assembly: GCF_028023285.1. Taxonomy (NCBI): domain Eukaryota; kingdom Metazoa; phylum Chordata; class Mammalia; order Artiodactyla; family Balaenopteridae; genus Balaenoptera; species Balaenoptera ricei. The sequence continues at coordinate 42,537,368 of NC_082639.1, read as the reverse complement.
TATAGTTGAAAACTTCCCTAACATGGGAAAGGAAATAGCCACCCAAGGCAAGGAAACGCAAAGAGTCCCATACAGGATAAGCCCTAGGAGAAACACACCAAGACACATATTAATCAAACTAACAAAAATTAAATTCAAAGAACAAATATTAAAAGCAGCAAAGGAAAAGCAACCAATAACATACAAGGGAATCCCCATAAGGTTATCAGCTGATTTTTCAGCAGAAACTCTGAAGGCCAGAAGGGAGTGGCAGGATATATTTAAAGTGATGAAAGGGAAAAGCCTATAACCAAGATTACTTTTCCCAAAAAGGATCTCATTCAGATTCGATGGAGAAATCAAAAGGTTTACAGAAAAGCAAAAGCTAAGAGAATTCACCACCACCAAACTAGCTTTACAACAAATGCTAAAGGAACTTCCCTAGGCAAGAAATACAAGAGAAGAAAAAGACCCACAAAAACACAATACAATTGAGAAAATGGTAATAGGAACATACATATTGACAATTACCTTGAATGTAAATGGACTAAATGATCCAACCAAAAGACATAGACTGGCTGAATGGATACATAAACAAGACCCATATATATGCTGCCTATGTGTCCCTCACTTCAGACCTAGGGACACATACAGACTGAAAGTGAGGGGATGGAAAAAGGTATTCCACGCAAATGGAAATCACAAGAAAGCTGGAGTAGCAATACTCATATTAGATAAAATAGACTTTAAAATAAAGACTGTTACAAGAGATAAGGAAGGACACTATGTAATAATTAAGGGATCAATCCAAAAGAAGATGTAATAATTGTAAATATTTATGCACCCAACATAGGAGCACCTCAATACATAAGGCAAATGCTAACAGCCATAAAAGGGGAAATCGACAGTAACACAATAATAGTGGGGAACTTGAACACCCCACTTACACCAATGGAAAGATCATAAAGAAAGAAAATAAATAAGGAAACACAAGCTTTAAATGACACAATAGATTTAACTGCTATTTATAGGACATTCCACTTGAAAGTGGCAGAGTACACTTTCTTCTCAAGTGCACATGGAACATTCTGCAGTATAGATCACATCTTGGGTCACAAATCAAGCCTTGGTAAGTTTAAGAAAACTGGAATCATATCAAGTATCTTTTCTGACCAAAACGCTATGAGATTAGAAATCAATTACAGGAAGAAAACTGTAAAAAAAAAACCAAATACATGGAGGCTAAACACTGCATTACTAAATAGCCAAGAGATCACCGAAGAAATCAAAAAGGAAATTTAAAAATACATAGAAACAAATGAGAGCAAAAACACGATGATCCAAAACCTATGGGATGCAGCAAAAGCAGTTCAAAGGGGGAAGGTTATAGCAATTCAATCTCACCTCAGGAAACAAGAAAAATCTCAAATAAACAATCTAACCTTACACCGAAAGCAACCAGAGGAAGAAGAACTAAGAAACCCCAAAGTTAGTAGAAGGAAAGAAATCATAAAGATCAGATAAGAAATAAAGGGAAAAGAAATGAAGGAAATGATAACAAAGATCAATAAAACTAAAAGCTGGTTCTTTGAGAAGATAAACAAAATTGATAAACCTTTAGCCAGACTTGTCAAGAAAAAAAGGGAGAGGAGAGACTTCTCTGGTGGTGCAGTGGTTAAGAATCTGGCTGCCAATTCAGGGGACATGGGTTCGAGCCCTGGTCCAGGAAGATCCCACATGCCACAGAGCAACTAAGCTTGTGCACCACAATTGCTGAGCCTGCGATCTAGAGCCCTCAAGCCACAACTACTGAGCCCTCATGCCATAACTACTGAAGCCCATGCACCTAGAGCCCATGCTCCACATCAAGAGAAGCCACTGCAGTGAGAAGCCCGCACACTGCAATGAAGAATAGGCCCCGCTCAACACAACTAGAGAAGACCTGTGCACAGCAATGAAGACACAATGTATCCTAAAATAATAAATAAATAAATTTTTTAAAAAGGGAGAGGATGCAAATCAATAAAACTAGAAATAAAAAAGGAGAGATTACAACTCATAATGCGGAAATACAAAAGATCATAAGAGACTACTACAAGCAACTATATGCCAATAAAATGGACAACCTGGAAGAAATGGACAAATTCTTGGAAAGGTACAACTTTACAAGACTGAACCAGGAAGAATTAGAAAATATAAACAGACCTATAACAAGTAATGAAATTGAACTGTAATTAAAGATCTTCCAACAAATAAAAGTGCAGGACCGGTTGGCTTCACAGGTGAATTCTATCAAACATTTAAAGAAGAGCTAACACCTATCCTTCTCAAACTCTTCCAAAAAACTGTAGAGGGAGGAACACTCCTAAACTCGTTCTACAAGGCCACCATCACCCCAATACCAAAATCAGACAAAGAAAATTACAGACCAATATCACTAATGAACATAGACACAAAAATCCTCAATGAAGTACTAGCAAACAGAATCCAACAACACATTCAAAGGATCATACACCATGCTCAAGTGGGATTTATCCCAGGGATGCAAGGATTCTTCAATATATGCAAATCAATCAATGTGATACATCATATTAACAAATTAAAGAATAAAAACTATATGATCATCTCAATAGATGCAGAAAAAGCTTTTGACAAAATTCAACACCGATTTATGATAAAAACTCTCCAGAAAGTGGGCATAGAGGGAATCTACCTCAACATAATAAAGGCCATATATGACAAACCCACAGCAAACATCATTCTCAGTGATGAAAAAATGAAAGCACTTCCTCGAAGATCAGGAACAAGACAAGGATGTTTACTCTCGCCACTCTTATTCAACATAGTTTTGGAAGTCCTAGCCACAGCAATCAGAGAAGCAAAAGAACTAAAATGACTACAAATTGGAAAAGAAGAAGTAAAACTGTCATTGTTTGCAGATGACATTATACTATACATAGAAAATCCTAAAGATGCCACCAGAAAACTATTAGAACTAATCAATGAATTTGGTAAAGTTGCGGGATAGAAAATTAATGCATAGAAATCTCTTGCATTCCTATACACTAACAATGAAAGATCAGAAAGAGAAATTAAGCAAACAATCACATTTACCATTGCAACAAAAAGAATAAAATACCTAGGAATAAATCTACCTAAGGAGGTAAAAGACCTCTACTCAGAAAACTATAGAACACTGATGAAAAAAATCAAAGTTGAAACAAACAGAAGGAGAAGTATACCATGTTCTTGGACTGAAAGAATCAATATTGTGAAAATTACTATACTATCCAAAGCAATCTACAGATTCAATGCAATCCCTATCAAATTACCAATGCATTTTTCATAGAATTAGAACAAAAATGTTTACGATTTGTATGGAAACACAAAAGACCCTAAATTGCCAAAGAAATCTTGAGAAAGAGAAACAGAGCTGGAGGAATCAGGCTCCCTGACTTCAGACTATACTACAAAGCTACAGTAATCAAAATGGTATGATACTGCCACAAAAACAGAAATATAGATCAATGGTACAGGATAGAAAGCCCAGAGATAAACCCATGCACCTATAGTTACCTAATCTATGACAAAGAAGGCAAGACTATACAATGGAGAAAAGACAGCCTCTTCAATAAGTGGTGCTGGGAAAACTGACAGCTACATGTAAAAGAATGAAATTAGAACACTCCCTAACACCATACACAAAAATAAACTCAAAATGGATTAAAGACCTAAATGTAAAGCCAGACACTATAAAACTCTTAGAGCAAAACATAGAAAAACACTCTTTGACGTAATTCACAGCAAGATCGTCTTTGACCCACCTCCTAGAGTAATGCAAATGAAAACAAAAATAAGCAATTGGGACCTAATGAAACTTAAAAAGCCTTTTCACAGCAAAGGAAACCATAAACAAGACAAAAAGTCAACCCTCAGAATGGGAGAAAACGTTTGCAAATGAAGCAACTGACAAAGGATTAATCTCCAAAATATACAAACAGCTCATGCAGCTCAATACCAAAAAAACAAACAACCCAATCCAAAAATGGGCAGAAGACCTAAATAGACATTTCTCCAAAGGAGGTATACAGATGCCACGAGGCACATGAAAAGATGGTCAACATCACTAATCATTAGAGAAATGCAAATCAAAACTACAATGAGGTATCACCTCACACCGGTCAGAATGACCATCATCAAAAAAATCTACATACAGTAAATGCTGGAGAGGGTGTGGAGAAAAGGGAACCCTCTTGCACTGTTGGTGGGAATATAAACTGATACAGCCACTATGGAGAACAGTATGGAGGTTCCTTTTAAAACTAAAAATAGAGCTAGCATATGACCCAGCAATCCCATTACTGGGCATATACCCTGAGAAAACCATAATTCAAAAGGACACATGTACCCCAATGTTCATTGGAGCACTATTTACAATAGCCAGGACATGGAAACAACCTAAATGTCCATCAACAGATGAATAGATAAAGAAGATGTGGTACATATATACAATGGAATATTACTCAGCCATAAAAAGGAATGAAGTTGGGTCATTTGTAGAAATGTGAATGGACCAAGGGTCTATCATACAGAATGAAGTGTGTCAGAAAGGGAAAAACAAATATCGTATATTAACGCATATGCATGGAATCTAGAAAAATGGTACAGATGAACCTATTTGCAGGGCAGGAATAGAGGCACAGATGTAGAGAATGGACAGGTGGAAACAGCGGGGGAAGGAGAGGGTGGGATAAATAGGAAGATTAGTTTTGACATAAATACACTATCATGTGTAAAATAGGTAGCTAGTGGGAACCTCCTGTATAGCACAAGGAGCTCAGCTCGGTGCTCTATCTTGACCTATATGGGTGGGATGGGGGGGGGAATGTCCAAGAGGGAGGGGATATATGTGTACATATGGCCGATTCACTTCATTGTGCGGCGGAAACTAACACAGCATTGTGGATCAATTACACTCCAATAAAAAAGTAGAATCTTAACTTTCTATCTATAAAATTAGAACCCCAGCTCCTGAGATAGTGGTTCAAGAATCCTACTGGGCTACTAGGACCAAAACTCCACGAGATGTAGCGGTTTGAGCCCTCCCTAACTTTGTGGCAATAATAATGTGGTGTCATAGCTACTGAGAACATGAGAAGATGAGTCTGAAGTTGTGCATCCTTTTCATAGTTGACACTTCATTACTCTGATGGTCATCATGAAGGCAGGAGGTGAAGATACTATTTCACCCACAGATATCCCTGGATGAGAAGAAGTGGATGAGGACGGCTTCCCTTTAGCTGAGCTGCTGGCTGTATATGCTGGGAGCTGGTAGCCTGGCTTGAGAAATCTGGCGTGTTTGTTTATTTAGCATAAATTGCCAAGAAAGTTCTCTTTCCTGTGGAGTTGACATAGGAGAAGAGATGCTACAAAGATACAAAGAAAAGGCAAAGATGAACCCTGCTAGGAAATCTCTCCTCCCTTGATGTTCTTTTGCATTTGTGCTAGCTCCACCCTGGAGAACTTACTCCCCAGGCAGGCAGAGGTCAACTCATCCATCCCCCACCTCTGGCTAACCCTGCCACAAGTGCCTCCAACTGTCACACCTTCCCTTCTGAGCTTCATCTCTGGTTGCATCCATTCATTTTTCCAGCCAAGTTCTTCAGGCTCTTACACCCTGGCCCTCAGGGATCCCTCTTCCTTGAGCTCGTAGCACTTACTGTTCTCTCAACACTAATTTAGCAAAGCTGCCTGGAATTAACCCCCAAGGGAGCAGGGTGCTCTGCCTATATGAGTTTTCTATCACCAATTTGTTAGGCAATTTCCTAACAAATTGCCACCAACTTAATGGTTTAAGACAACAGAAATTTGTTATCTCACAGTCCTGGTCAGAAGTCTGAAATGGGTAAAAGTCAAGGTATGGGCAGAGCTGCATTCCTTCTGCAGGTTCCAAGGGAGAATCTGTCCCTTGCCTTTTCTGTCTTCTCCAAGCTGCCCTCACTCCTTGGCTTGTGGCCAAGGAGTTGTCATTTCAACAATCGATTTAGGATATTGTATAAACTTAGTTGACAAATCAGCAGCAGGGTTTGAGAGGACTGACCTCAATTTTGTAAGAAGTTCTACTGTGGATAAAACGTTGTCAAATAGCATTGCATTCTACAGAGAAATTGTCTGTGAAAACAAGAGTCAATATATACAGGAAACTTCATTGTTGTCTTACTTTAAGAAATTGCCACAGGCATCCCAACTTTCAGCAACCACTTCCTTGATCAGTCAGCGGCCATCAGCATCAAAGCAAGACCCTCTGCCAGCAAAAAGATTACAACTCGCTGAAGGCTCAGATGATGGTTGGCATTTTTTAGTGATAACCTATTTTTAAATTAAGGTAGGTGCATTGTTGTTTTAAACATAATGCTGTTGCACACTTAATAAACTACGGCATAGTATAAACATAACTTTTATGTGGAATGGGAACCAAAAAAATTGTGTGACTTACTTTATTGTGGTGGTCTGGAACTGAACCCACAATCTTGCTTAAGTGTGCCCGTACTTGATGAATCTTTTTTCTCTTGCTACTTTCAAGATTTTCTCTTAGTACCTCTAGCTTTTCGAGCTTCTTGAAAGTCTGAATCAATGTTTTCTTCTTTTAATCAAATTTGCGAAGGTTTCAGCCATTATTTTTCAAATAATTGTTCTGCCCCTTTCTCCCTCTCTTCTCCTCTGAGCCTTCCACTATATGTATGTTGGTACACTTGATATTGTTCCACAGGTCTCTGAGGCCCTGTTAATCTTTATTCAATGTTTTACTCTGTGTTCTTCAATTTGTATTATTTCCATGGATCTAGCTGATGTTCACTGATTTTTTTTTTTCGGCACTTAAATATGCAGCTGAACAAGATGAACTTTTCATTTGATTATTTTACTTTTCAATTCTAAAATTACCATTTGCTTCTTTTAAATAATTCCTGCTTATATTGATATTCCCTATTTGTTTAGTAATTGTCATTCTATTTTCCTTTAATCTTTAAATGAGGGTCCCTTTAATTCTTTGAACTCATAACTACTTTGAAATCATTTAGTGCTAAATGCAACATTATAACACACCTAAAATCAGTTTTTGTAGGCTGCACTTTTCCTGAGAATGGGTCATATTTTCCTGTTTGTGTGAGAATGCAAGCAGCCCCATGCTGGAATTCCACATTCTCCCTACTATTCAGCAGGTTTTCACAAACATTTCTCACTTTGTTGATTCCCTCTGGTCTGTGAAGATTGTTTTGTTTTTGTTTTTTGCAACTTTGTCCAGTTTTAAGTTGTTTTGTGGTGAAAACATTTGTCAAACTTTTCATTCTGCTACAGCTAGAAGTCTTTCCCTCTGAATTCTACTACACACCACGAAATAAACATTGTTGTTACTGTTGCTATCAGGCACTTTTCGTTTAGATTTCTCTACATGTTTATATATATTCACTATTTCTTTATGTATTGTAGACTACCCTGCTGGGGTCATTTTTCCTATTTCTAAAATGAACCCTCTAGAAGATTTTTAGTTTAGGTTTCTTGGTAGGTAACTCTTATAAATGTTGCCAATCTAAAAGTATGTTTTAAAGAAAACCATTATTCTTGAAATAAAATTTTGCTATACTACTTTAGAAGGTTATTTTTTTCTAAGCACTTTGAAGATATTATTCCATTTCTTCTCTTCCATGATTGCTTCTGAGAGGTCTTCTTTCTGGCCCTATGTATTACTCCTTTATAAGTGACCTGTCCTTTTTTTTTCTGGCTACTTTTAAGATTTATCTTTTTTATCTATGTTGTTTTTTTCCAAGTTTCTCAATAATATATCTAGGAGTGGATTTTTTTGTTTTTGTTTTTGCTTATCCTGTGTGATACATGTTATTGTTCTTATATTTGGATAATCATGTATTTTATTAATTCTGGAAAATTCCAAGCTGTAATCTCTTTAAATGTTACATCTCCTCCATTCTTTTTTGGAATCTCCTTAGACATATTTTAGTTCTTAAATTCTTCTCCTATTTTCCTTTTTACTCTTTGTGACTCATTCTTGGAAATTGCCTTATATCCATCTTCCTTTCTATTATTTCATGTCTATTGTCTACATTTTTCTGTAGCTAGTCTGTCGCTTAACTCATCAACTAATTTTTTTAAATTTCTTTTATTTTTCATTTCTAGAAGTTTTATTTACTTTCAAATTTGCCCAATCATTTTGATTGTCTCTTGTTTATTGACATTTTAAAAATATCATATCAATAATTTCCTTATTTTATATTCTTTATCAGATCTTCTAATATATAAAATTCCTGAAGATCTAAATTTGTTGTCATTTTGCTGACTCTTACTCACGGTAACTTTTTCCTTGTGTATTTGGTATTTTGAGTTCATATAATTTATTGAATTCAATACACAGAATCATGAAAGTCTAAATTAGAATTTCCAAAGAGGAAAGCGTGTTATTATGCTTGTTTCTAATAATAACCAGGGATGCTATAAATATAGGACCACTTTACCCCATTCATGAACTCTAGTTAATTATTGGAGTCTCAAGTTCAGCTCTTTTACTTTGGGGCAGGGTCCATATTTTGCCTCCCAATATTAGTGTTGTCATTGGCATTTAACTCCAATGGAACCTCCTAACCTCTCACAATTCACATTTCATATTACTGTGTCTTTATTTTGGCTCTTGGAAATTTCTTTCACTTTATTGAATGCCCAGCAAAGCTTTTAAAAAAATACTTGTTGTATTTTATCCAGGATGCCATTATAATGTAATAGGAAAACTCTTTAGAGTGTATAATCCAACATTTTGCTGGAAACAGACCTTTCATGTATTAATTTTTTCAGAAGAATTGAATGATGTATTTCATTCCAAAAAAATTAATTTTGATTGTGAGTATATTAAATGTACAAATTAATAAAAGGATAAATAGCATTTTTCTATGCTTAGGTAAGATATTTTTTCCATTGAATTAGTGTCTTTTATATCCATCAGGCTTATGCTTTTCAACATAATTCTTACGTTTCTTATCAAGTTCATAACTAGAAATTCTTTGGGTTTATTTTTTTAAAAAACATTTTTTTTGTGATGGTTGTCATCATAATGGTTTTATTATCATATATAGTGAAACTTTGTAATTTTGCATATTTATTTTGTAACCAACTAACTTAGTAAAGTTGTTCATGTTTCTAAAAATCTTCAGTCTATTCTCTTACATTCTTTAAATTTTTTATCATATCATCTGCAAATAATAATACTTTTGCCTCTTCCTTTCCAAATTAGTACCTTTTATTTTGTACTTTTGTCTCTATGCTTTAGCTATGACTATCACAAACCTTCATGTTCTTTCACCAAAACTTTCAAAGCTATGATATCTGTGTAGTATATATTTAAACTTGGAATAAAACAATTGACTAAAATTATCTATAAGCAGATGTTTTAGTCCTTTACATACTATTAGAGGGGCATGTTACCAACAATAAGTTGTTTTTACATTTGTTTTATTTTTGGCCCCAGCTTCCAAGTAATTAAATTAATTGCATCCTGAATTTGATTTCTAGAGAGACTCATGGGTTGGAATCGCAAAAAAGTATCCTCTGCTCTCCTCAAAAACGCACCATATTGTGTGGAGAAAAGGTAACCCTCCTACCATTGGTGGGGATGTATATTGGTACAGCCACTAAGGAGAATGGTATAAATGTTCCTTTAAAAACTAAAAATAAATCTATCATTTGATCCAGCAATCCCACTCCTGGGTGTATATCTGTAGAAAACCATAATTTGAAAAGATACATGCACCCCCAAAGTTCATTGCTGCACTATTTACAATAGCCAAGACACAAAAGCCACCTAAATGTCCATTGACAGAGGAATGGACAAAGATATGGTACATATATACAATGGAATATTGTTCAGCCATAAAAAAGAATAAAATAATGCCATTTGCAGCAACATGGATGGACCTAGAGATTACCATACTAAGTGAAGTAAGTCAGACAGAGAAAGACAAATATGATATCATTTATATGTGGAATCTAAAAAAATGATACAAATGAACTTATTTACAAAACCAAAACAGACTCACAGACTTAGAAAACAAACTTATGGTTACCAAAGGGAAAAGGTAGTGGGGAGGGATAAATTAAGAGGTTGGGATTAACATACATGCACTACGATATATAACATAGGTAATCAACAAGGACCTACTGTGTAGCACAGGGAACAATACTCTGTAATAACCTATATGGGAAAAGAATCTGAAAAAGAATAGATATATGAATATGTATAACTAAATCACTTTGCTGTATGCCTGAAACTAACACAACATTGTAAATCAACTATACTCCAATATAAAATAAAAATTTTTTAAATGCACTATGTCAAATGATTTTATTGTTTTCAGTAATGTCTAAATTGCTTTCAGGCACCAAAAGGAGTATCTTAGAGGACTTGCTGGCATGATGGCAAAGTAGAAGGAAATGAGCTCACCCCTTCTTACAAAAACACTGAAATCACAACTTCTGAGCAACGATTTACAAAAAACAAACAAAAAACCACTGGAACCTACCAAAAAAGATAACCTACATCCAAAGACAAAGAAGAAACCACGAAGAGACAACGAGATGGTAGGAGGGGTGCAATCACGATAAAATCAAATCCCATACCCGCCAGGTGGGCAACCCACAAACTGTAAAATAATTATACCACAGAAGTTCTCCCACAGGAGTGAAAATCCTGAGCCTCATGTCAGGCTTCCCAGCATGGGGGTCTGGCAATGGGAGGAGAAGCCCTCAGAAAATCTGGCTTTGAAGGCCAGAGGAGTTTGATCACAGGAATTCCACAGCACTGGGAGAAACAGAAACTCCACTCTTGGAGGGTGCACACAGGTCTGGTATGCACCAGGACCGAGGGAAAAAAAGCAGTGACCTCATTAGATACTGGGCCAGACCTAACTCCTAGTATTGAAGGGTCTCCTGGGGAGGTGGGGGGTGGTTATGGCTCACCGTGGGGGAAAAACACACTGGCAGTGGCAGCTCTTGTGAGTACTCTTTGGCAGAAGCCCTCCTGGAGGCCACCATTGCCCTCCCAAGACCTAGCCCCACCCAACAACCTGTAGGCCCCAGAGCAGGGATGCCTGAGGCCAAACAACCAACAGAGCCCCACCCATTGTCAGACAGGCTGCTTAAAGTCTTCCTGAGCACAGCCCTGCCCACCAGAGGCACAAGACCCAGCTCCACCCACCAGCAGGCAGGAACCAGGCCCTTCCATCAGGAAGCCTGCACAAGCCTCTTAGACAGCCTGACCCACCAGAGGGCAGACAACAGAAGCAAGAACTACAACCCTGCAGTTTGCAGAATGGAAACTGCAATCACAGAAAGTTTGACAAGATGATATGGCAGAGGAATATATCCCAGATGAAAGAACAAAATAAAACCCCAGAAGAACAACTAAGTGAAGTGGAGATAGGAAATCTACCAGAAAAAGAATTCAGAGTAATGATAGTGAAGATAATCCAGGACCTCGGAAAAACAATAGAGGCAAAGATCGAGAAGATGCAAGAAATGTTTAACAAAGACCTAGAAGAATTAAAGAACAAACAAACAGAGATGAGCAATACAATAACTGAAATGAAAACCACACTAGAAGGAATCAGTAGCAGAATAACTGAGGCAGAAGAACGGATAAGTGACCTGGAAGACAGAATGGTGGAAATCACTGCCACGAAACAGAATAAAGAAAAAAGAATGGAAAGAAATGAAGACAGTCTAAGAGAACTCTGGGGCAATGTGAAATGCACCAATATTCGCATTATAGGGGTCCCAGAAGGAGAAGAGAGAGAGAAAGGACCTGAGGAAATATTTGAAGAGATAATAGCTGAAAACTTCCTTAACATGGGAAAGGAAACAGTCACCCAAGTCCAGGAAGCACAGAGAGTCCCAGGCAGGATAAACCTAAGGAGGAACATGCTGAGACACATAGTAATCAAACTGACAAAAATGAAAGACAAAGAAAAAATATTAAAAGCAATAAGAGAAACACAACAAATAACATACAAGGGAACTCCCATAAAGTTATCAGCTGACTTCTCAGCAGAAACTCTGCAGGCCAGAAGGGAGTGGCATGATATATTTAAAGTGATGAAAGGGGAAAACATACAACCAAGAATACTCTACCCAGCAAGGCTCTCATTCAGATTTGACAGAGAAATCAAAATCTTTACAGACAAGCAAAAACTAAGAGAATTCCGCCCCACCAGATCAGCTTTCAACAAATGGTAAAGGAACTTCTCTATGTGGAAAAGAAAAGGCTAGAAACAAGAAAATTATGAATGGAAAAGCTCACCAGTATAGGCAAACATAAAATAAAGGTAGGAAATCATCTGCACACAAATATGACATCAAAACCAGCAATCGTGAGAAGAGAGCACAAATGCAGGATACTGGAAATGCATTTGAAATTAAAAGACCAGCAACTTAAAAAAATCTTGTTTATATATAGACTGCTATATGAAATCCTCATGGTAACTGCAAACTGAAAATCTACAATAGATACACACACAAAAAAGAAAAAGGAATCCAAACACAACACTTAAATTAGTCATCAAATCACAAGAGAAGAGAACAAAAGACGAAGGGAAGAAAAAAGACCTACAAAAACAAATCCAAGACAATTAAGAAAATACATATCGATAATTACCTTAAATGTAAATGGATTAAATGCTCCAACCAAAAGACATAGACTGGCTGAATGGATACAAAAACAAGACCCGTATATATGCTGTCAACAAAAGACCCACTTCAGACCTAGGGACACACACAGACTGAAAGTGAGGGGATGGAAAAAGATATTCCATGCAAATGGAAATCAAAAGAAAGCTGGAGTAGCAATACTCATATCAGACAAAATAGAATTTAAAATAAAGACTGTTACAAGAGACAAAGAAGAACACTACATAATGATCAAGGGATCAATCCAAGAAGATGTAACAATTGTAAATATATATGCACCCCCACATAGGAGCACCCCAATAAGACATATACCAACAACCATAAAAGGAGAAATTGACAGTAATACAATAATAGTGGGGAACTTTAACACCCCATTTTTATCAATGGACAGTTCATCCAGACAGAAAAATATGCAAACACGGGCCTTAAATGACACATTAGACCAGAGAGACTTAATTGATATTTATAGAGCACTCCACCCATAAAACAGCAGAATATACTTTCTTCTTCCAAGTGCACATGGAACATTCTCCAGGATAGATCACATCTTGGGCCACAAATCAAGTCTTGGTAAATTTAAGAAAATAGAAATCATATCGAGCATCTTTTCTGGTCAGAACTCTATGAGATTAGAAATCAACTACAAGAAAAAAACTGTAAAAAAACACAAACACATGGAGACTAAACAATATACTAATAAACAACCAATGGATCACTGAATAAATCAAAGAGGAAATCAAAAAAATACCTAGAGACAAATGAAAATGAAAGCACGAAGATCCAAAACCTATGGGACATGGCAATAGCAGCTCTAAGAGGGAATTTTATAGCAATACAATCTTTCCTCAAGAAACAAGAAAAATCACAAATAAACAACCTATCCTTACACCTAAAGCAACTAGAGAAAGAGGATTGTCTTAATCTTCAAGAGCACAATTAAATAACCCTGTATGTTTCTTTTCTCCAGAGTAATATAGTGTTCTTTAACCTTTATTAGTAATTCCTATTTCTCAACCCTTTCATCATTTTCATTACTATCTCTAAAAGCCCTGTTTTTCTGAGGTTATAGAACGTATTGTTAGCTCACAATGGTCTAGTAAGTATCTATCCAGTGTAAAGAGGAATAATTACAGATTGTTTGCCACATATTATCCTACCCTCTGGATGCTGAGATTTTATGTACATTTTTAACAGCTTTAATTAATTACTCATATTCATGTTGTGATACTTTGTTCTTTAATCTTTTTCAGTCATACTTGCACATAGCCTGTGTTCAATAAGAAGAACCTGTTCTTTTCTTTGGATAATGTCATTAGAAAGAATTAATTGACCTTTATTAGAAGAAGGAAACCATTATACGTTGTGTCTGTAATTCATCTAACACTCTGCACCTAATCTCTTTTGACAATAGATAGTGGATAACATAGACATGTTGACTTGATAATTAAGCAATAAAATGAGTGTTTATTAAAAATGAATATTTATTAAAGACAATAATAAGAATCATAGGTGTGTTTTAAACTAGAGGCAGTCTTTGGTCATTAAAAGTTAGTGGTAGGGGGCTTCCCTGGTGGCACAGTGGTTAAGAATTTGTCTGCCAATGCAGGGGACACGGGTTCAAGCCCTGGTCCGGGAAGATCCCACATGCCATGGAGCCACTAAGCCTGTGCGCCACAACTACTGAGGCTGTACTCTAGAGCCTGCATACCACAACTACTGAGCCCACATGCCACAACTACTGAAGCCTGTGCATCTAGAGCCCATGCTCCGCAACAAGAGAAGCCACCGCAATGAGAAGCACGCGCACAGCAACGAGGAGTAGCCCCCACTGGCTGCAACTAGAGAAAGCCCACGCACAGCAACGAAGACCCAACACAACCAAATATAAATAAATTAAATAAATTAAATTTTTAAAAAATTAGTGGTAGGCCCTAGAGAAATGGCTAATTCTATTACTGAGGCAAGAAATTTACAACATGAACCAGAAAGTAAGAAAGTAGTGCTGGAAAGTAAGAAAATACTCAAACAAATAAACACCCAGAATAATGGGGGTATATCAAAAGGATGCAGTAGCTACCTGAAAGAGTTCCCAATAGCTGAAACAATTTGAATAACAAAATTAATGAAGTAGCATTGGATTATAACCCAAAGCCTAAAATAAATATCTATAAGCCCATACTGATATAAATAAATGTTCGAATAAATGAATACATGGGGGGAGAATAGACAGTTATCTCATGAAGAAGAATTCCAAATAATTTATGTAGATAATTCACCTTTAAAGAGATGAAGCATAAATCCCCACTTCATAAGTGTAGGCTGCACATAGTGACTTTCTTCCAAAGAATAAATTATGGAAAGTGATTTTTTTAAAAGGAGAGAGTGATTTTACAGTGGAGAATCCTGACAAACATCTCAAGCCAAGTGACCAATGCTGGCATCAACAGTGATGAGTCATATTGATAGTATTGATAGTAGTCATATTGATAGTATTGATAGTAGTCATATTGGATATGATATGATGAGCATGGCACTTTACCTGTGTGGTCTTCCTCCCCAAAACCCATAACCTCAGTCTATTCATGAGAAAAACATCAGACAAATTCCACAAAATACCTGGCAGTACTCTTCAAAATTGTCAAGGTCATAAAAAACAAGCAAATTCTGAGAAGCTATCACAACCAAGAGGAGCCTAAGGAGACATGACAACTGAATATAATGTGGTATCCTGAATGAAATCCTGGATCAGAAAGAGGACATTAGGGGAAAATGCAGGAAATCTGAGTAAACTATGGCCTTTACTTAATAATAATGTATCAATATTGTCTCATTAATTGTGACAAATGTACCATACTAACAATTTAAGATGTTAATAATAGGGGAAACTAGGAGTGGGATATATCTCTCTGTACTATCATTGTTATAATCCAGTATATCTAAAACTGTTATAAAATGAACAGTTTATTTAATAAATAAGTTTCTAAAAAGCTGGTAGTAGGGCTTGTTTCTTTCAAGTTTGGTATATAAATGACTATGTTGAATAAACATTGATAGTGTCCCAATCAAGTTTGATAGAGAAAAATGAGAAGAGATAGCTCATTAGTTTAAAAAGGTAATCGAGATTTTAAAAGATCTCAACAGACTGGAATGACAGACTGATCTCCAATAGGATACATTTCATAAAGTTAAATTATTTTGAATTTATGTCCAAAAATCAATTGCACGAGTAAATTATGTTTGTCAGCTGCAGCAGATGTGAAAAAAAATCTTAGAGGCTTTATTTTATGATGAACTTGGTGTAAAGTCTGTAAATTTTTGCTTCTAAAAAAGTCAATATTCATCTACATAAACAGTATTTACAATGAAAGGTAATGTTGCTACTCTGTTATGGCCAAAATACTACTTTTTTTTTTTTGGCTGCATTGGGTCTTCATTGCTGTGCAGGCTTTCTCTAGTTGCGGCGAGCCAAGGCTACTCTTCGTTGTGGTGCGCGGGCTTCTCATTGCTGTGGCTCCTCTTGTTGTGGAGCATGGGCTCTAGGTGCGCGGGCTTCAGTAATTGTAGCACGTGGGCTCAGTAGTTGTGGCTTGCAGGTTCTAGAGCGCAGGCTCAGTAGCTGTGGCACACGGGCTTAATTGCTCCACGGCATGTGGGATCTTCCCAGACCAGGGCTCTAACCCATGTCCCCTGCATTGGCAGGTGGATGCTTTTCTTTCAATTTTTATTTTTTTAATAAATTTATTTATTTATTTATTTTTGGCTGTGTTGGGTCTTCATTGCTGCGTGTGGGCTTTCTCTAGTTGTGGCGACCAGGGGCTACTCTTCCTTGCGGTGCGTGGGCTTCTCATTGTCGTGGCTTCTCTTGTTGCAGGGCACGGGCTCTAGGCATGCGGGCTTCAGTAGTTGTGGCACACAGGCTCAGCAGTTGTGGCTCACGGGCTGTAGCGCACAGGCTCAGTTGTTGTGGCGCACGGGCTTAGTTGCTCCGCGGCATGTGGGATCTTCCCGGACCAGGGCTCAAACCCGTGTCCCCTGCACTGGCAGGCGGATTCTTAACCACTGTGCCACCAGGGAAGCCCCCAAATACTTCCTGAATATGGAATTCGGTTTGGGAATGCTGCACTTTAAATGATACAAGACCGATTGGAGCATGTCCAAAGGAGAAAAAGTAGAAATGAGAGGAAACTCCACTTTATATGTGAAGAAATTTTGAAGGAAATGGAATGTTTAGCTTGGGTCAGGGGAAATTAGAATATAATCAGTTTTTTCACATATTTGAAGAGCAGCAGTACTAAAGATTAATTTTATGTGACTTCAGAAGATAAGATATATAAAGAATAAAAGCTTGAAGGAGAAACATTTCAAGAAAAATTTAATTTCTGAAAATAAAATTGTCTATCTCAGTATGGGTTCCCTGTCGCTGGAGGTATTTAGGTAAAATCTCTATGATAATAGAGATTTGTTGAAGAACTTCATCAGGAATTCAAGTATTTATGTGGAGTTTTAGTAGAAAGTAGTTAATACACTTAGCCTTTGTATTTTTTGACATTTCATTGAATTAAAAAATTTCAAAATACACTATTATTTTCTGATGCCAGTTAATCTTCTAAAGACTTCATATTAGGCACTGAGGAAGCGGCATAGCATATAGTGGATAAGATTATACATAGTCTTTGGAGCAATTGTCTGACTTTAGCTCTGGTTCCACCATTCACTAGCTTTGTGACCTTGAGCAAGTTGCTTAACTTCAGTGTGTTGGAGGTTTTACCCAGCCAAAAGCAATGTGTTTCCTCGTTTGTAAGATGAGAATAGTAGTACTTACCTCACGAGATTATTATAAGGATTTAATGATTTCATATTTGTAAAGTGTTTAGAATAATAACTGGTACTTTGTAAGTATTATAAAAGTGTTAAAAAATAATGAGGATTTTTAGTGAAAGTTTTAAGAGGCTCTAGGGTTAAGACTGAACTCTGTATTTTATATGGTACATTTACATGTTAAATACAGTTTTTCTTCTGATTTAGACCTTTTGGTCCTGTTTTGTTATATTTTTAAATAAGAGGGAATCTTTTCAAGTTACAATTTAAAAATAATAAGTCTAATAAGATCAGTAAACCAATGGTCCTCTGCTATGTAGATGTTTATATTTACATTAAAAGCTTACTTACTTTATGCTATATTATTTTCCCCCACATTTACTCTATATCAAGTTTAAATTCCAAAGTGTTTCTCGCCTAACTTATTTTAAGGCCTGCCTTTCATCACTTTCTTTTTGCTCATCCCAAATACAGCAATACCCTTGCTTAATCAACTTAACTTATGCATCTGGAATTGCAACATAAAGGTCCCAAAACAGCACTTGAGAAACTATGATTTATCCTTAATGTGTTACAGGTGGCTTTTTAAGAGAAATGCTTATTTCTAGTGTCATTAAAATGATAAATTTCTAAATCCTTAAACTGCATTTCTGTTAAAAGTTTACTGTGGTACATTTTCTTCCAAACTTGGTTTTGCATACACATTCCCAAATAATACTTTTGACCTTATGTTTATAAGAGCAAGTTACCGTTAAAATCCTATTAGAAGTAGATGAATATTAACAAATTTAGCAACAGGATTTCCTGCTATTAAATCATAAGTTATTTAGACTAAACTGTACCATATTTTATAACATGTTCTAGGAATTTTCTGGTAAAAAATTTACATCAGATCACTATCGAAACCAATATGAATGTAATGGATGAGGCAATCTCAAATATAAATTAAAATATACAACTTTATAGATTTTGATATGTGATGTTACATTGTTATTTGAGAGGTTGGCAGCCAATTTATATCTTTTGAGAATTTTAGCTTCAATTTCTAATTTAAAAAGAAAAAGGTTTACAGTGAAATAAATGCAATACCATGTCGTGAAAATACATTTGACTATACTTTTGCTAAATTAATGTTTTACAATTTAGAAATTACTTAAAAAATGAATACAGAGACCAAAAACATGGTTTCCAGTAAGCTTTGGTGTGATACTGAAAACATCTTTTGTTGATTTAAAGATAAAGAGTGTTTTGCACTGCATTAATACTGCTAAGCTGAATTTTAGGTATACCTGCACAGATTGTCAACTGAATGCCCATCATTTTGGTACAAGACAATTAATCCTGTATAATTCTGTGATGTTTTAGGAATATACTGTTTGTTAATGATTAAATGAAGATGGTTATTTTCAAAATTTTAAATACGATAACTTTAAAAATGCTATGAAGACAGTCGTTTCTATACTTTCTAATGTTTAATGTCATTGTATTCCTGATGAATGAGCGTAAGAATGAGCTATGGTAGCCTGATTTGCCCATTTTTATTTCTCTCATGGTTACTCTTTTTAAAAAAAAAAAAAAATTTATTTGTTTAGGCTGCACCGGGTCTTCATTGCGGCATGCGGACTTAGTTGCATGCGGACTTCTTAGTTTCAGCATGCATGTGGGATCTAGTTCCCCAACTAGGGATTGAAACAGGCCCCGTGCATTGAGAGCACGGAGTCTTACCCGCTGGACCACCAGGGAAGTCCCCCTCTCATGGTTACTCTTAAGGAAGGATTGTAGATCTACTGATTGCTGGGCCTGTCTTGGGGAAAATCATCTGTCCACTACTCAAATCACTTAGCTACTAAAATTGTTTCTCGGAATATGAACAACTTTCTATGTTTTAATGTCTCCTTGAAGGAAGTAAATTTAGTGCCATCCTTGTAGTGTTCAAGTCAGAAATTATGGAGTTGTGTCATTTGAGCCTGTGGACCATAAATAAGCCCCAAATTCTACTACTAAACATGTAGAATAAACTCAATACTGTAGCCTACAAGCATTTTCCTTCATTGTTCTCTTGTTCAATCACTACAAAAACTTTTATTGTGCCTAATTTATGTCAGACTCTATACTATGTATTAATAATTTTTTTAAAAAACCAAAAGTTTGTTTTCAAGGACTTTACAATTTAGTGAGATTTTAAATACAGTTTGTTTGAAAATGCTATGGTACTGTACCAAAAGAACATAGCAAAGAGGTACCTAATTGTGCCTGAGATGGCTTGGGAAGGTTTTTTGGATGAGATACTGATTGAATTAAGACTTAAAATTTTGTGTAAATTATTAGGGAAAACTTGGGGCAGGACAAGAAGATAAAAAGGATATTTCAGGCAGAAAACAGCATTCGCAAAGGAGTTTCAAGAGTGTGTGGTATATTATAATAAAAAAAAAAAACACTGAATATTTAGGCATGGCAAGTAAACAGGAGCCTATTGGTAGAATGAAGAAATATTTCTGGAAAGGCAAGGTCCAGGTCAAGAAGGATCTTCAATAAAATCCTATAACTTAAAACTTTATTCTGAATATGACACATGGTCAGGCTTTTTAATGGTAGCCATACTACCATTTTCATTAAGCTATAACATACATATAGCAAAATGCATTGTGTACAACTCTACAAAATTTTAATGTATAAACACCTTTTTAACTATCACCCAGATTAAGATATAAATCATTTCCAGCATTCCAGGTTCTCTCCCGCCCCTTCTCTTTCTATAACCACCCCTCACCCAAGTAATGAGTATCCTAATTTATATTACCATGAATTAGTTTTGCCTGTTCTTGTACTCTTTTTAGACTCTCTTCTTTCACTCAACATAACATTTGTGAGATTCACCCATGTTAATGCATGTAGTACTAGGTTTATTTTCTCATTGCTGTGTAGTCTCTTGTATGATTTTATCACAGTTGCTTATCCATTCTACTAACTCACTAACATTTACATTGTTTCCAGTTTTTTGCTACAATAAAATGGAAGTACTATAAACATTCTTTGCATATGTTGATATGTTGCTTGCATTCTTTGATAGATGTATGCATTCTATTCTTTTGGGAGGATTCTCTTGGAGTGAAATTGAATGTCTAGGTTTAGTAGATAATGCCAAGAAGCTTTTCTAAAGTGGTGTAAATGTACATGCTCACTAGCAATGTATGAGTAAGTTGATCCACATCTTCGTCAGTACCTGATTATTATTATTATTTTTTATAAATTTATTTTTTTGGCTGCGTTGGGCCTTTGTTGTGGTGTGCGAGCTTCTCATCGTGGTGGCTTCTCTTGTTGTGGAGCACAGGCTCTAGGCGTGCAGGCTTCAGTAGTTGTGGCACATGGGCTTAGTTGCTCCGCAGCATGTGGGATCTTCCCAGACCAGGGATCGAACCCATGTGCCCTGCATTGGCAGGAGGATTCTTAACCACTGTGCCACCAGGGAAGCCCCAGTACCTGATTATTTTTAGTCGTGTTCTCTCTTTTCTTCTTTTTCTTTCTTTCTTTCTTTCTTTCTTTTTTTTTTTGGCTGCACCCACACAGCTTGTGGGAATCCCAACCAAGGATCAAACCCATGCCCCTTGCAAAGGAAGCATGGGGCCCTAACCACTGGACTTCAAGGGAATTCCTTAGTCTTTTTTCATTACTAGCTATTCTGGTGAATGCAAAGTGATATTTCATTGTAGTTTTCAATTGCATTTCTGTGACAATAATGATATTGATCCTTATTGACCATTTGGATATCTTCTTTTAGAAATACTTGCTCAATTCTTTTGTCAATTTTTAAGTTAAAATTATTTTTTCCCTCTATCTTATTTGTAGGAGCTTTTTGTAAACTCAGGATACAAGTACTTAGTTGGATGTATTTCTTGTGAATATCTTCTCTGGACTGTAACCTTCTTTTTCAGTGTTTTTGATGAACTGAAGTTTTTAACGAAGTTCAACTTATTATTTTTTATTTTAGAAATTTTAGAGTTAGTGTTTCTTTGTGTCCTGTTTAAATCTTTGCCTATCACAAGGTCATAAAGATATTATCCTATGTTTTCCTCTATAAACTTAATTGTTTTAGCCTTCACATTTAGATTCACGATTCATCTCAACTAATTCTTATGGATGGTAGGAATTAGGGGTTAAAGTTTCATTGTTTCTCAGATATCCACTTTATCTAGCATCATTGTTTAAAAAATCTCACCCCACTTAACTGCAGTTACACCTTCATTGTAAATCAGGTGACTGTATATATGTGACTCTATTTCTGAACTCTCTACTCTGTACCAATATTGGTCTGTATGTCTATTGTCTTAGTTCAGACTGCCATAACAAATTACCATTGACTGCGTGGCTTAAAAGACAAATATTTGTTTCTCACAGTTCTGGAGGCTGGGAAGTTCAGGATCAACATGCCTACAGATCCAGTGTCTGGTGAGAGCCCACTTCCTAGTTTGCAGTTGGCTGTCTTCTCATTGTATCCTCACATGGTGGAGAGCAGAGAGAGAGGGAGCAAGCTCTTCTGTCTCTTTTAATAAGGGCAGTAATCCCATCCCTGAAGGCTCCATCCTCAAGATCTAACTACCCCAAGGGCCCTACCTTCTAATAATATCACATTGGGGGTTCAGATTTCAACATATAAATTTTGGGGAGACACAAATATCTATTCTTTTGCCAATACCAAAGTGTAGTAATTACTTTACCTTTATAGTGAGTCTTCAAATCTTGTTGTTCTTATTCAGGATTATCTTGGCTATCCCAAGTCCTTTGCTTTTCCATATGAATTTTAGAATCAGTTTGTCAATTACTACAAAATTGAGGCCTTCTGGGATTTTGATTGGGGCTGAATTTAATATATAGATAAAACTGTGGGGAATTGACATCTTAATAATAGTAAGGTTTTTTTCTTCATGAACATGGATTATCTCTCTTTTTATGAAGGTCTTTTTTTAATTTCTGTAAGCAGTGTTTTGGACTTTTCAGTGTAGAGGTCTTTCACAACTTTTGTTAGATTTATTCCTAGGAATTGAGTTTTTTCACGTTATTGTCAATGGTATAACTTCATAAATTTCACTTTCCATTATTTGTAGCTAGCATATAGAAATACAATTAATTTTTATATATTAACCTTGTATCTAACTACCTTGCTAAATTCAGTTATTTTTGTAGATTTTCTTGGGTTTTCTATATATATAATCATATTATCTGCAAATAATGCAACTTTTATTTCCTTTCCAATCTTCATACATTAAATTTTTTTTTTAGCACTGGCTAGAACCTCTAGTATAATACAGACATACATTGGAAATATTGCAGGTTTGGTTTCAAACTACCACAATAAGCAAATATCTCAATAAAGCAAGTCACACAAATTTTTTGGTTTCCCAGTACATATAAAAGTTATGTTTATACTATAGTGTAATCTATTAAGTGTGAAAGAGCATTATGTCTAAAAAAAACCTACATGGATACCTTAATTTAAAAATACTTTATTGTTTAAAAAATGCTAACAATCATCTGACAAGGCAGGGTTACCTTCAAGCTGGCAACATAAAACAAGTTGGTGAGTATTTACTCTTCCACTATAGTCTGAAAGAGTTTGTTAATATTGGTATTATTTCTTTTGTTAAATGTTAGGAATAATTTATCAATGAAGCCATATATGCCTAGAACTTTCTTTGTGGAAAGAGTTTTAATTTTGAGCACAATTTCTTCAACAGATATAAGACCGTTCCGATTTTGTTCTCTTTCTTCCTTCCTTCTTTTTTCTTTCCTTTATATATTTTGAAGTTATGTTTTTAGGTGCTTATATTTAGGATTGTTGTGTGTTCCTTTGAATCAATACTATAAACATTATCAAATGTCTCCCTCTATATCTAGCAATACATCTTGCCTTAAAGTTTACTTTTTCTCACATTAATATAGCTGTGATAGTTTTCTTTTGGCTAGGGTTTATTTTCAACCTTTATCTGTTCTTATCTTTACAGCATGTCTCCTATAAACAGTATATATTTGGGTGCTGTTTTTTCAGTCATTCTGACAATATTTGTCTTTTAATCAGAATGTCCCTATACATTTAAGTACTGATATATTTAGATTTAAAGCTATTGTATTTTTTGTTTCCTATTTGTCTCATCCAGTCTTTGTTTTCTTACTTCTCCTTTCCTATGGTAGTCATCATCATCTTCTTCTTCCTTTGGACCAGTGAATTTTTAGTTACACATTTTATGATACTATTGTATTAAGGATCACTTTGGAACAGGGTTTCCCCAATCTCAGCACTATTGACATTTTGGACAAGATAATTCTTTGTTGTGGAGGCTGTCTTGTGCATTAAATGATATTCAGCAACATCCCTAACCTGTATCCAGTGGCAGCACCTTTCCCCCAACAAGGTCGTGACATCCAAAAAATTTCAAGACATTACCAAATGTTCCCTGGGGTGGCCAAATCAACCCTGGTTGAGAACCACTGTTCTAGATTAGTGCTGTCCAATAGAAATATAGTACAAGCCACAGATGTAATTTAAAATTTTCTAGTAGCCACATTAACAAAGCAAACAGAGAGAAGTGAAATTACTTTAAAGAATGTTTTTATTTAACAAAATATACCCAAGGTATTATCATTTCATAATGTAATCAATATAAAAATTTTTAGAAATATTCTACATTCTTTTTTCATACTATGTCTTCCAAATCTGTGTTTTACTCCTATAATACATCTCAACTTTAACTGGCCACATCAAATACTTAATAGCAACATATGGCTAGTAGCTACCAAATGGACAATACTCTAGAGACCTCTGTATTTATCCTTGACTTATAATCATTAGTAGGTAAGTCAATAAATACAGTCAAAAGTAAATCAAAACTTCTACCACAATAGAAGAATCTTACAATAGTTTAACTCCATCTATCTCCCATCTTCCCCATGTGGCATTGTTATCATGTATTTTATTTCTATATATGTAATACACCCCACAAGACAATACTATTGTTAGTGTTGTCTTTTGAAAAAAATCTGTATGCTTTTGCACTAGCCCATATATTTACACTTCACTCCATTCTGCAGCTCTGTATTTCTTCTGGGATAATTTTCCTTCAGCCTGAAGATCTTTTAGGATTTATTGTTGTGTGAGTCTCCTGGCAACAAATTCATTTAGTTTGCTTTCTGTCTTTATTTTACTTCATTTTGAAGAATATTTTTGCTGGGTACAGAATTCTAGGTTGGGAGTTATTTTCTTTTAGCAATTTAATTATTGCCATTCCATGATATTTTCACCTTCTGCTGAAAGTCAATTAGAAATCTTATTGTTGCTCTTTTAAAGGGAATGCTTCCTTTTCTCTGGATGCTTTTAAGATTTTAAGTTTCCTTCCTCTGATTTCAGCAATTTTACTAAATTGTATCTGGGAATGGTTATCTTTGCATCTACCCTGAAGCTCTTGAATCTGTGTATTGCTATCTTTTTATCAATTTTGGAAAGTCCTGATCATTATCTCTTCAAATATTGCTTCAGCCCCATTTTTTTCTCTTCTCCATTCATGACTCCAATTATATGTGTGTTAGACTACTTGACTGTGTATATACGTCTTTTATTTCTCTTCTGTTTTTCTCACTGTTTTTTCTTTCTGTGCTTCAGTATAGATATTTTCATTGGGCCTGTTTTTGAGTTCACTAGTCTTTCTAGTCTGCTTTTAAATGCATTTAATGAGTTCATTATTTCAGTTATTGTATTTTTCATTTCTGGATTATCCATTTGATGATCCTTTTTATGAATTTTAACTCACTCGAAGTTCTCCACATTTTCACCCACTTTTTAAAAACCTCGTCTTTAAGTTTTAAAAACATATTTGTAATAATGATTTTAAACTCCTTGTCTGCTAATTTCAACATGTGGATCATTTCTGGTTCTGACTCTGTTTGCTATCTTGATTATTGGTGTCTCTTTTTTTCTCTTTATATGTATTGTAATTTTTAATTATATGCAGACATTGTGTTAATAGACCATAGAGAATACTGGTGATGTTATTTTTTTCCAGAGATAGTTCACTCTTTTCTCTGCTAAATAAATGGAATAAGGTGAAGATTACCTCAGTACAATCTGGATTGAGCTAGGTTGGAGCTGAGTTTCAGTTTTAATGAAACTCAATCCACCTCTGAGGTGGCCCTTTTGAGCTTTCAGTTGAAAGCTAGGTAGGTCTTCAGTACTGACCTACTGTGGGAGAAGCCTGAAACACCATTGGAGATTCATCCAGAAGTTTGGACATCCTGAAACCACAAAAGATTTTACTCTACCTTTTCAATTTAACCCCATCCTCAAGTGTGACCTTCCCAGGTTGTTGATTGAAAGCCAAGTGTTTCTGTCTCCTCAGTCCTGAAATTTCTTATGAAATTTCTTTGAAAACTTTGTAGTTTTGAACTAAATTCTTTTGTTTCTCTTCACATGCATGTTTAAAATCTAGCAAATTTCTTGAGAGGGATATCCGTTGTGTTTGTTGCAGGCCCATTCACTTTAGCAAGACTCTTTGTCTCCTAAGCACCATGAAATTTTACTCTGCCTCCCTGGACCAGGCCCACCAGCTTCCTGATTCACTCTGTCAAAAAATCCCATATGATAAACTGGTTGCACATTTGGGGTACCTCTAAATTCCAATCCATTATGCCAGCTGTCAAATGGCTTTCTGTTTCTTTTTCTCCCAAGAGAGTCCCTCTGACTAGGCCAAGCCCAATTCTTCAGTCTGTGCCTGGAATTAGCAAGTACAATGAGGAAAGAAAACAGTTGGCTATTGTCAGCTTACCTGGAGAGGGCTCTGCCTTCTGAAATTTTAATTCATCTAAATGAACATCGATGTATTTTAAAATATGATTTTTGTAATTTATCCATTTTTTTTGTAGTTGTTGCAGCAGAACATTGGTCTATCCTTCCCACTATATCCTATCTACAAGTGGAATTATCTTTTTCATTTAAAGTGAATTTTCCTGATTACTAATTAAATTGAGCTGTTTTCATGTATTTATGGGCATTGGATTTCCCTTTTTTGTGAAGTACATAAGTCTTTTACCTGTTTTTTCTAC
Source organism: Balaenoptera ricei (assembly GCF_028023285.1). Lineage (NCBI taxonomy): Eukaryota > Metazoa > Chordata > Mammalia > Artiodactyla > Balaenopteridae > Balaenoptera > Balaenoptera ricei. The sequence goes on along the minus strand of NC_082639.1, from coordinate 42,510,743 downwards.
TAGGTTGTCTACTTTTTGATGGTTTGAAGGAGATTTTTATATTTTTTTTCTATAATGAGCCCTTTGTGAGTTTTATGTGTTGCAAATATATTCCCTTCCTCTGTGGCTTTTTTTTCCTTTTCTGTGGATATGTAATATATCATAATAAAAAAGGTTTGAAAATATTTTAGAAATGTTGAAATTAAGATTCCTGTGGACCACAAAAGTGGGACTGTCTAGGCCATGGTTATGGACTGGGGAGTATATTTGATGTTTTTTATGCATTGCCTCAGATTTTTCACTAGTCTTCCTGGCCCTCAGCTGCTTGCTCAGCCCCAGCTACTGCCTCCATGACCAGTTCTACAGACTCCAATGATCCAAGTGGTTTCACAACTGAATCTTGAAGTCTCTGACTCCCGCCACAAATTCCAGACTCAGATGAAGGATTATGGCACAGAGTATGATATCTTGCTTATACAAAAAGTACAGGAGAGGCCAAGGAACTGGAAAGTATAGGGTAATTAACTCTGTGAGGGGCAAACTTTGACAATGGGGGAGAGGACACAGGAGTGGCCAGCCAGTAAATTCTCTCTTCATTCTTTTTCAATAGATTTTTCTAAGGCGTGGTGTTTCTGTAATACCTGCCTGGAGATGTCCTGTTTGGGTAAGTTTCTGGTTGTGTAACTTTGAGAAGTAATGACCAGTTTAGTAATATACCACATTATATTTTCTACCAACTTTCCCCTACCTCACTGCCCTTTTCCTCACTCTTACATTAGCGCTTCAGCTTTGCCTCACAATTTGTTTTCTAGGGAACCCAGGTTAATACAGCCTGTTAGTTAGTAGCCTTTCCTTCTCACCTGTAAATTCTATCTACTCTGAAGTATCCAATGTTATTTTCAGGTCCTGTTAAAATGCTGCCTCTTCTATTTGACTTCCTGGATTCTTTTCATTTATTTATTTTTTTCACTCAACTCTCAGAGAACTTTTCCCCTTCCTTTACTATGATATTTACCATTTTCTACCTTGTAATATAATGGTAACCTTTTTACTAAACAAGCTGAACCTGGTACAGTGCTAACAAAAAGTAACTTTTTTCTTTCCCACTGATTCCTTCAAGACTGCTCTCTCAACTTTTTCTTCTCCATCCCGGGATGATACCTCAGGAGGTCCCATGGCTTTGCAGGTCACTTTGCAGTAATTTTTTAAAAAATCCCCCGGTCAAATAAATGAAGTCTCTTTTTTGAAACTAAAAAAATGTCCAAACTCTCCTACTTCAAACTCTCATACAATTTAAACTCCTTTACCCAGCTTGACCTCTATCAAATGTAAAATCCTGTGATGGAAAGAGTAACATAATTGACTTCTACTTTACCACTTTGCACTTTCACTCCTTCTCCCCCATTCACTAGACTATATCCAGACTGGAACAAGGGAGAGAGAGGACAGGTAAGAGGCAGAAAAATCTCACTTAACTAATATAGTTATAATCTTCCTTCAGGGTCTTCTTTATGGCAGTTACAGAATCATTGGCTCTATCTTTCATAGAGTGCTTTTGTGGGCTTTTTCATGGACACTTCTTTCCAATTCCTGGGGAATCTCTCTATAATACTCAATGTCTCTTTCATCTTATTGATTACAACTTCCCTGAACCTTAGTTTCTGGCAGTCCACCCATCTGTTGAGGTCACCTCACCCTCAAAGCAGTCCTTTTGTATGGAGTCCCTCTAAAGAAGACCTAATCAGGTTCACTGGCACCCTTCTAGTACAGTGGTAAGGATTGAAGCCAGACTTCAGTAAGTTGGCCACAAGATTTTCTTACAGTGATTCTGAGTTTAGTGCCTTGACATTCAATAAATGTTAAATTTTGTTATTCAGGGACCCTCTGAATTCCTCAGTGCCTCCAGCAGAATTCAAGGTGTGGCACAAAACTCTCAGCTTTTGGGAAGAGTTACTCTCTCTTGCAATACTATTTTACCACAAACATCTTCTTTGGGACCATCAGAAGTAATCTTGTGATGCCACTTGTCCCTGTTTATATCAGTCATTATATCAATCACTACAAAGAGCCCAGGTCCCTTATGTCATCCCTCTTACCTCTGAGTATAATCTCCATTGGACTATGTACATGTCATTACCTGACTTCTTTCCAACCTAGCTCTGTCACTCACTACCATAATGACACCTTAGACCTTGTCCTTCCTATAACTATAAACTTCCTATAAGGCTGGTTTCAAGCATTCTACTCTCCAACCATCATCTGTCTTTCTACTCACTCCTTCTGGGATCCTAATTCCGGTAATTCTCAAAGCCCCCTGAGAATTATAACCTATTGTTCCTATGACCTTTTAATTGTCCTTCATCCCACTTATGACCTCAAACCATTCTTACCTAATTTAAACTCCATAGCCAATGATTATAATTATTTTCTTCAACCCACTTGCTTCTCTCTCACTCATATTCCCTTGGCAAAACTGGTTAAATTCAACTCTCTTTTTACCCTTTGACTACACTCACATCACTAAATGTGACTGGAGAAAAACACATAACTTATACTGACTGCTCTCACTTTAAATTCATAATCACTAATCTCAAGGGACCCTCAATGCTATTCAGAAATCATACTATATTATTCTAGTATGGGTAGTAGAAAAGTTTTTGCTCTTCTATTCTCCTAGAAAACTATTCATACCTCCTGTTTCCTCAGATCTCCAACTACTCCTCCCCCTTTTGCACTTCTCATGTAATAATTTTACTTCCTATTTTACTGAAAAATTTGAAGCAATCAGAACAGAACTTCCACAACTCCCAATACACTCTCCTGGTTTCTCTCTGACTATTCCTTCTCCTTCTCTTTTGCTGATTCCTGTTCATTTCCCTGACCTCAAATATTGGAAGGTCTCAGTGCAGAAACATTTTACTTCCTCTATTTTTCTCTCTAACCTTATACTTTCAGGCATCTCATCCAATCTAATATCTTTTAAATAACATGTATATGCTGCCAACCTCCAAATTTATATCTCCAGCCAGGTTTTCTCCCCTGAACTCCAGACTCATGTATATCCAACTCCTACCCATCATCTCCATCTGGATATATGATAGGCATCTCATATTTTATATCTTACCCCCAAACCTGCTTCTACTACAGTCTTTCCAATCTCAGTTCTATTTGTTCAAACCTAAAACCTTGGAGGCAAATCCTACTGGCTCTCTCTTTAAAACATATCTAGAATCTGATTATTTATCACTACTTCCACTGCTACCATCCTGGTCCAAGTTACCTTAATCTCCTGCCCAGATTATTACAATGGCATCCTAACTGGTCTCTCTGTTTCTGTCCTTGTCTTTGTCATCCTTCTCAGCATAGCAGACACAGTCATAGTGTTAAAATAGAAGTCAGATCATATTACTTTCCTCCTCAAAACTCCAATGGCTTCTTCTTGTCTCAGTTAGGGTAAAAGTAAGAGTCCTAACAATACTCTCCAAGGCTATCCATTATCTGTTTTACTATCTCCCTTCTGTTGTCATCTCTTCCTATTTTCTCCTCACTCACTCTACTAATCCTACCATACTAGCTTCATTGCTTTTCTTTTCTTTTTTTAAAATTAATTAATTAATTTATTTTTGGCTGCATTGGGTCTTCATTGCTGCATGCAGGCTTTCTCTAGTTGTGGCAAGCGGCGGCTACTCTTCGTTGCGGTGCACGGGCTTCTCATTGCGGTGGCTTCTCTTGTGGCAGAGCACAGGCTCTCGGCGCGTGGACTTCAGTAGCTGTGGCTCGTGGGCTCTAGAGTGCAGGATCAGTAGTTGGGGTGCACGGGCTTAGTTGCTCCATGGCATGTGACATCTTCCTGGATGAGAGCTCTAACCTGTGTCCCCTGCATTGGTAGGCAGATTCTTAACCACTGTGCCACCAGGGAAGTCCCATTGCTTTTCTTTGAATATGCCCATGACAGACATCCTCCTGCCTGAGGGTCTTTGCACTTATTTTTCCCTTTGCCTTAACCCATATATTAATATTGGTTCATATTTTTAGGTGTTTTCTTAAATTTCACCTCATTGAGACCTTCCATAATCACCCTATTTAAAATTGCAACACCTTCAACACTCTTTTTCCCTTTGCTATTTTATTTTGCTAATAGAACTTGCCATCTTATAGCATACCACATATTTTATTTGTATATTTTGTGTTTTGTCTTCATTCTCTCTACTAGAATGTAAGATCTATGAGGGTAGAAGTTTCATCTGATTTGTTCTTTACTGTATCCCTAGAGTCTAGAAAAGTGCTGAAAAAATGATAGGCACCAAGTACATATTTATTGACTACCCACGGGATGCCAGACTTTTACTAGTTGTTGAGCATATTACTGTGAACAGGCATCATTCCTATCCTCGAGGAGCTTATGGCCTAATTCAGGAAACCAACTTTAAACACAAAATTATCCAAATAAATATTCAACTACATAAGTGCCATTAAACAAAAGTACTGGTTGATATAAGGTCATTAAACAAGGGGCCATCCAACCTGCTCTAAGGAGTCAGGAAGGTTTTCCCTTATGAAATGACATTTAAGTTGATAACCTGACTGATGAGATAACAAAGCATAACAAATAGAAGGAATAGCATATACAAAAGCCCCGAAGGAAGAAACACCTTGCCCTCTTCACAGAACTACAAAATCCCTAATGTTACTGGAATATAGTGGTTGATAGTATTTTCAATTTGTGTTTCTCTGAAAGCAGAGTCAGAGACACAGTCTTGGATGCAGGTAGTTTATTTGGGAGGCAGGTAGTTTATTTAGGAGGTAACCCCAGGAACCAGAAAGGAAGGAGTGAGTAGAGTGAAATAGCGAAAGAGGAAATCAAATATAAGGTTGTGTTATTGAGTTTTTTTGTAATCCACTTTAAAGAGACTTGAGCATTTATCCACAAACCCCACACCTTATCAATTGAGAGTTGCCCCAGATAGAGGTTAAATTCCCCACTCATCTGTACTGTGCTTGCCAAATGCGCTGAGCAAGCTTCCATGGTGTCTGGAGAAGGCCTAAAGATAGAATGCAGACTTATTTGAGTAGGACACTGGCAATATGAAGTGAACTGGAACGATGTAACACAGATATAGCTAAAATCAGAGATACGTTCTGAATATGTGATATGGGTGGTACCAGAGATATCTGCTACAAAAGGGGAGAGTGCCATTGCTATAATAATTACTATTTTAAATTAAGAATGGAGTTGCCTCAGAACAAGAACAGCTAAATTTAGAATCATTGTATTTCAGTGCTTAACTTCTTTCCTTCTCAAAATCAAATTCAGTTTTTGGTCTAGTTAGGATGCAGTGAGAATATTTATTACATTTATATTTGTTGACTTCCTATTACACGAACTGCCCTCATGGAATTTATAGTTTATTTGGGGAGATAAGACAATTTTGTAAGACGTACGAATTAGTGAATGACTCAGAACAAAATATAAAAAATAAAGTGCCTCAAATTTAGAGACATGGAGTGTTCAAGAAGGTAAAATATTCCTAACCTCACTCTTAAAATATTAAATTGTTATTACTATAGGAAGTGGGGTACTTTGTGTATTTGACACCAGAATTGGATCATTTTGCTAACATATTCCTCCTCTAGATGACAAAATTATTTTTAGTGAAAATCAGAAAATAAAATGAATAATCATAATGGCCAGAAAAAAAAGGCAAACAGTGAAAATCTTCTTTCTTATTGAGATATAAATTGACATCTAACATTATATTAGTATCAGGTATATAACATGATTCAATATTTGTATATATTGTGAAATGATTAGCACAATAAGTCTCATTAACATCCATCACCACATATAGTTAAAAAATTTTTTTTCTTGTGATGAGAACTTTTAAGATCTACTCTCTTAGCAACTTTCTAATATACAATACAGTATTAACTATAGTCACCATGCTGTACCTTACGTCCCCATGACTTATTTATTTTATAACTGGAAGTTTAAAGTTACCTTTTGACCACTTTCGCCTATTTTTCATACCCTCCATCCCCTGCTTATGGCAATCACCAATCTGTTCTCTGTATCTATGAGTTCATTTTTTTGTGGATTTGTTTGTTTGTTTAGATTCCACATATAAGTGAGACCATATGGTATTTGTCTTTCTCTGTCTGACTTATTTCAGTCAGCATAATGCCCTCAAGGTCTATATATGTTGTTGCAATTGGCAAGATTTCCTTTTTATGACTGAATAATATTCCATTGTGTATATATATCACATTTTCTTTATCCAGTCATCCATCAGTGGACACTAGGGTTGTTTCCATATTATGGCTATTGTAAATAATGCTGCAATAAACATAGGGTGCATATAATCTTTTTAGATTAGCATTTTTGTTTCCTTCAGATAAATACCCACAAGTGGAATTGCTGAATCATATGGTAGTTCTATTTTTAATATTTTGAGGAACCTCCATACTGTTTTCCATAGTGGCTGCACCAGTTTACATTCCCAACAAAAGTGCACAGGATTCCCTTTTCTCCACATCCTCACCAGTACTTGTTATTTCTTGTCTTTTTTATAGTAGCCATTCTAACAGGAGTGAGGTGATATCTCACTGTGGTTTTGATTTGCATTTCCCTGATGATTAGAGATGTTGAGCACATTTTCATGTACCTGTTGGCCATCTGTATGTCTTCTTTGGAAAAATGTCTATTCAAATCCTCTGTCCATATTTTATTTGGATTGTTGATTTTTTGCTGTTGAGTTGCATGAGTTCTTTATATGTTTTGGATATTAACTCCTTATCAGATATACGATTTGCAAATATTTTCTCCCATTCCATAGGTTGCCTTTTCTTTTTGCCGATGGTTTCATTTGCTGTGTAGAAGCTTTTTTGTTTGATGTAGTCCCACTTGTTTATTTTTGCTTTTGTTGCCTTTGCTTTTGGTATCAGATCCAAAAAAATCATTGCCAAGACAGATGTCAAGGAGTTCACTGCCTATGTTTTCTTCTAGGAGTTTTATGGTTTCAGGTATTATGTTCAAGTCTTTAATCCATTTTTAGTTGATTTTTGTGTATGATATAAAGCAGTGGTCTAGTTTCATTCTTTTGCATGTGGCTGTCCAGTTTTCTCAACACCATTTATTGAAGAGACTGTCCTTTTCGCATTGTATATCCTTGGATCCATTTTTATAAATTAATTGACCATATATGCATGGATTGAAAATCTTCTTTTATTGAAAACAAAAAATAAAAATAAAAAAGTAAATATTATAGCACAGAAAAAGAAAAATAAAAGATTAATACTTTTTCATTTTTTTTTTAATTAATTAATTAACTTATTTATTTTTGGCTGCGTTGGGTCTTCATTGCTGCAGGCGGGCTTTCTCTAGTTGCGGTGAGCGGGGGCTACTCTTTGTTGTGGTGCGCAGGTTTCTCATTGCAGTGTCTTCTCTTGTTGCAGAGCACGGGCTCTAGGTGCACAGGCTTCAGTAGTTGTGGCACACAGGCTTAGTTGCTCCGTGGCATGTGGGATCTTCCTGGACCAGGGCTCAAACCCATGTCCCCTGCATTGGCAGGCAGATTCTTAACCACTGAGCCACCAGGGAAGTCCCTAATTAATTTAGTTTTAAAGGGGAAAGAAACTTATACTTACATAATGTTTTGTAATACATTTTGCAATAATGAATAACATTTTGTTTTTAAGCCTTAATGTCTGCATATTTGCCCATGACTTCATCAAAATTGATCTTCTTCATATACTCATATTCAGTAGAGAATGTATAAAGATTTGTCAATCTATTTTTACTCACTGATTGAAGAAATCTTTTTATTGACTTTAATTTAGAAAAGTTTCTTTCAAGTGAAGCAACATATCTACAACAAGTTAGGAAAAGGCTTAAACAAAAAGGATAAGCTTGGCAGAGATTAACAAAAATCCCATTTTACAATAAATTTTTGAAACTATACATCTTTGCTTCTTCAGGATTGATTTTAGCAGCTTTCAAATGTTTCTGCATTTAAATTTGAAATAGTAAACACAAATAAAAACTCCATATAATGATGTAAAATGACAGAATTGAAGAAATCAATTTCCTTTCTTCATCTTTACAATCTCTGTCTTATTATTTATATCAAATTTACTGTCTAAATGCAGAAATATGTAGTAGCACAGGGGTTGGAGACAAGAACAACATATGTAGTGAACTCAAGCAATTCTGAACCATTATGAACTTACTCTAAAAACAAATGTGTAGCTGAGTCCGAGTGTGTTTGAAGCTGATTCCAAGTTAACTTCCACGTAGAATACAATGTTTAAATGATTTTAAAATGTGCTAATTGGGGGGAGGGGTAGATTGGGAGTTTGGGATTGATGTGTACACACTGCTGTATTTAAAATAGATAACCAACAAGGACCTACTGTAAAAATAAATAAAAAAATAGAAACAACCAAAAAAAAAAAAAGAAGAATACAAAAAATGTGCTAATTGGAAGTTTATGTATATATTATTAAAACACAATTATTTAGAACTTAGACTAACAAAAGATTTGGGGGACAGGATATTTTATCATTGATATGGTTTAGAAGTGCTGATATATGATGATAATAAAAGGCAGATCTACCTTTAGTCAGTTTTTAGTTATTGTTTTTAATTCTCTACATTTAGTTCACCTCCTTATTGCCTTCATTCAGAGCAAACTACTCCCACTGTCCCATCCTTGGTACACCACTAATTCTAGATAGGTTTTAAACTTTATCCTAAACTATATCCTTATTTCTGAGATTTAGACTTAAAAGACCAGTGTATTAGGCCAACTAGGAGTTTGCATGAATTGTTTTGCATGAAGTTTGGGGAAAGAAGTCCTAAAAGCAGTGGGGTGAAAAGAGAAATTGGGAATACAACATGGAGTTTGTCTTAGAGAATGGGTCCAACTAATGGACTTAGGTTTGAAGCCCTTGGGTACTCTAACAAGATATGGAACAGGCTATTTTTAGAAAATACTCCGGGAGAATTTGGGTCACAATCAGCACTGCTTCGTTCCCAGGTTTATAAAGTGTGGAAGAGGAGCATTCTCTTCTCTTCTGCCCTAAATATTGCCCATTGAAACTCTAAGAAATCCAACAGTATTTTGGCAGCTAAAGGATTTTAACATATTGGTACTAGCAGCCTTGGGAGCATCAGGAAGCAGTGCCTTTGAAATAGACATCAAAATATTCAGGATGAGCCTCAGGACTAGTGTCAGTGAAGAGGCATCATTAAATAATTTCATGGGCAGTTGGAGGTCAGGAGATTTCACTGAAGGGAGTTTGGCAGGAGAGTATGACATGACAGGTGGTAGCAGAAGGACTATTCATGATCTTACATGAGATACTCTCAGACTTCCAGACGTAACTGGGTGAGATTTTGGAGGTGAGAGATTAGAGATCCTATAATAATAAAAATAAAAAATAAAACAACAAAAAGCCATTTTGAGTACCTAGGTATATGCGAAATTTCTTTCTTTTCATGGGATCATTCCAATGCTACAAACATGCTCTAGTATTCCATCTTTAAAAACCCTCCCTTGACACTAAATTCACCTTCAGTCACCGCCTCATTTCTTTCCTCCCTTTCACAGCAAAATTCTCTAAGTTGTCAAACCTACTGTCCATTCTTCCTCGCCTCCCATTTATTCTTCTTCCCACTTCATTCCAGCTTCTGCCCTTATCGCTTCACTGAAACTACTCTTGTCAATGTTATCAACAACCTTAGTATTACCAACTGCAATGAATAGTTCTCTTTCCTCATTTTACTTGACCTCTCTGCAGTATTCAACACTTTTCTTCTTGAACTTTTTTTTTTAATCTTTTGACATCACTGTATCCTGATTTTTCCCCCTACTTCTCTGGTTCCTCCTGCTCAGGCTTTTTTTTTTTTTTTTTTTTTTTTTTTTTTTTGCAGATTCTTCTTGTACTTGAGCACGAAGTGTTGGAGTGTTACTCAAGTCAATTTATTCAGTCCCAAAACTGTAAGGCTAAATTTCATATCCAGCTTTAACCTCTTTTCTGTGTTTAAGACACTTATATATAACCATTTATTTGATTTTTCCATTGTATATCTCAAATAAGCATCTCAAGCTGAACAAATCCAAAACTGAACTTCTGCTATTCCCTGCCTCTCTTTCCCCCAAAACCCTGTTCTTTCTTGGTTTTCCTCATAGTAGGCACTCAGTATAAATTAGTGGAATGAGTGAATGAATGAATGAATATTTACATTGCCTCATTTCATTCTGACAATGATTGTAGGTGCTATTTTCAGCACCATCTTAAAAATGAGGAAGGCAAAGTAAGTAGCAAATATATTAGAGAGGCAAAGTAAATAATAAAGAATGTAAAGAATATAAAATTTCAGAGCCAAGCTTTTAATCTCAGTCTGCTTTTCTGTAAAGCTCAAATGCTTCCCCTCTATGCTATAAACGGCTTCTATCAAAACAAGGATGATTATCATAAATAAGATTGTATTTGTGACCATAAACTAGTGCAAACTGGAAGCATCAGCTACATTATTATTAATTACAATGATGATAACAGTGATTACACAGAGCACTTATTGGGCACCTTTCACATACCAAGCATCATGAGAGGCCTTTTCTTTTTTAGTAATAGACTTTATCATTTAGAACAGTTTTAGATTTACAGAAAAATTGAACAGATAGTATAGAGAGTTCCCATTTACCTCCTTATGCACAGTTTCCCCTATTATAAACATTTTATGTTATTAGTATGATACATTGTTATAATTAATGAACCAATGGTTGTATTATTTTTAACTAAAGTCCACAGTTTATTCATATTTTCTTAGTTTTTACCTAATATCCTTATTCTGTTCCAGGATCCCACCCAGGATCCCAAGTTACTTGTCTTATCTCCTTAGGCTCCTCTTGGCTGTGACATTTTCTCAGACTTTCTTTGCTTTCTTTGAAAGCCTTGACAATGTTGAGGAGTACTGGTCAGGTATATTGTAAGGTTGTTCCCTTATTGGAATTTGTCTAATGGTTTTCACATGATTAGATTAGTTATGGTTTATTTTGTTAATTTTTAGAAAAAATTTTGTTTCTTTAGAGCAGTTTTAGATTCACAGAAGAACTGAGAGGAAAGGACAGAGATTTCTCACATACTCCTTGCCCCTTACACATGCATAGTCTCCCCCGTTGTCAACATCCCTCACCTGAGTGGTACATTTGTGGCAATTGATAAACCTACACCAACACGTCACAACCACCCAAAACCCATAGTTTACCTTATGGTTAACTCTTGATGTTGCACATTCTGTGGGTTTGGACAAATATATAATAATATACATCCATCATTTTAGTGTCATACAGAGTATTTTCACTGTCCTAAAAATCCTCTGTGCTCTGTCTATTCATCTCTCCAAACACCCAACCCCCGGAAACCACTTATCTTTTTACTGTTTCCATAGTTTTGGCTTTTCCAGTATGTCACACAGTTGGAATCATACAATATGTAGCCTTTTCAGATCAGCTTCTTTCACTTAGTAACATGCATTTAAGATTCCTCCATGTCTTTTCATGGCTTGATAGCACATTCCTTTTTAGCAGTGAATAATATTCCCTTGTCTGGGTGTACCACACTTTATTTATCCATTCACCTAGTAAAGGATATCTTGGTTGCTTTCAAGTTTCGGCATTTATGAATAAAGGTGCTGTAAACATCCGTGTTCAGCTTTTTGTGTGAACATAAGTTTTCAACTTTTGGGGTAAATACCAAGCAATACAGTTGCTGGATCAAATAGTAAGAGTAGGACTTCCCTGGCTGTCCAGTGGTTAAGACTCTGCTGTTCCACTGCAGGGGGTGTGGGTTCGATCGCTGGTCAGGAAACTAAGACTCCACATACCCCGCAGGGCAGCTAAAAAGACAGAAAAAAAAAGTAGCGAAAAAAAAGAAAAAAAAAAACCCCACATAGTAAGAGTATATTTAGTTTTGTAAGAAACTGCCAAACTTCCAAGGTGGTTGTACCATTTTGCATTCACACCAGCAATGAATGAGAGTCCCTGTTGATCCACATCCTTGCCAGAATTTGGTGTAGTCCGAGTTCTGGATTTTGACCACTCTCATAGGTGTGTAATGGTATGAGTTACAGGGTTTTTGGAGGAAGATTACAAATGTAAAGTGCCATTTTTATTATATCATATCAAGGTTACATACCACCAACATGACTTATGACTGTTGATGTTGACTTTGCTCCCCTGACTGAAGGAGTGTTTGTCAGGCTTCTCCACTGTAAGACTCTTCTTTCTTCTCCCCTTTCCATATTGTATTCTTTGGAAGAAATTTTCTGTGTGCAGCCCACACTCAGGGAGTGGGAACTTATCTCCCCTTCCTTTAAGTTGGAGTAGCTACATAATTTGTTTGGAATTCTTCTGCATGGGAGATTTATCTGTTCGCCCCCATTTATGAATTTATTCAGTCATTTATTTATATCAATATGGACTCACGAATATTTATATTATACTTTTGGTTATAATCAGATGCTGCTTTAATTGGACAATGCTCAAATTGTTCCAGCTCTGGCCATTGGGAGTTCTTTCGGTTGGCTCCTGTGCCCCATTGACATGTCCCACTAATGTGTGTGTGTGTGTTTTGAACAATTCCTTACTTTCTGGTGCCACAAGATGATCCAGGCTATATTTACCCATCCGTATCTATATTAATCAAACATGCATTCTTACTGATGTCTTCAACTTGAATCCATTACCACATTCATCATTCTAGTTAATAAGAGGAAATCTATATATATTTGATCTTATTTATTCCTGTGAGAATAGCAATTATTATCTCATTTTATAGTTGAGGAAACTGAGGTTCAGAGATGACACATTTTTTTTTCAAAGACACAGGGATTAAGAGGTGGAACTAGGACTTCTTCTGGAAGAAAAAGAACATTTAAGAGATGGAAATGAGAAGGTACTTGGTTTTTTAGTAGGCCATCCTGTGAAATGGTAAAGTGGATTAAGGCTCTGTTGGCATGGCCCTGAATTAAACATGGATTGTTTCAATGTTGTGTGTACCTCTTTGAGGAGCAAACTATTATATTGAAAATTTGTTATTAATTATACACCACTCCATAAATCACCTGAAAGACTATTTAAATTTTATATCTTCTAAAAGAGGCATGATTTGCTCTTAAATTATAAAGGTCATTTTGTGTTGTACATTTTAAATCAGTTGATTAAAGGATAATAAATAGGAGTGGATTAGATAGGGTAATTGTACCTCTAGTCAAATTTTCCTGCCCCACTTAAAAATTTAAAACAAAAACTATGCCCCCCCCAAGTTATGGCCACTTTAAAATCTTTATCTTTGACTGCTCATTGAAAAGGGAGCTCTGTGATAGAAGAGCTTAAGAAACAGTGAATATTTATCAATCTCCTTTTGCAAGTTCATGTTTGCTTATTAAAGTAAGTGATAAAACCTGCAACAAAAAAATTACTTCAACTTTTGAGTAACTGCTTCCTAAATTTATTTGTCCATAAACTGCTTTTTTCATGTAAGGGCTATTAATATCCCATAGATCGATATTTGGAACACAATTATTTATTCATTTCATAAGAGAAAGAACTTCATTTATTTTTTCTGTTTTCAGAATTCAAAATAGGGCCTGGCACATAATAGGTCCTCAATTAATGTTTGTTAAATAAGTGGATGAGCAAATGTTTATTAAACATCTGCTATATGCCAGTCACAAGCAATACAATGGTGGAAAAATAAACATGGTTTCTGCCCTATGTAACTTACAGTTTACCAGAGAAGATTGTAAATAAGCAAGTAAAAAAAAATTAAATTTTAGATAAAAGTTATTATGGAAATAATAACAATGTTGAGATGGAGAATAAAGGAGGAGACAAGAATGGTGCTCTAGAAGATAAGCAGCTAGCCCTTCAAAGCATTTATGCAAACAAGTCAACAGTTAACCGGAATCTGAATATTTCTAACATCAACCTTCATTCAGAATCCATGCTGAAATCGTTGATATTAATCAAAGTCCTTGCACTAAATGGATGGCATTCTCAAAAGGACTTAAATTGCCACCATGGAGAACAGTATGGAGGTTCCTTAAAAAACTAAAAATAGAACTACCATATGACCCAGCCATCCCACTACTGGACATATACCCTTAGAAAACCATAATTCAAAAAGAGTCATGTACCACAATGTTCATTGCAGCTCTATTTACAATAGCCAGGACATGGAAGCATCTTAAGGGTCCATCAACAGATGAATGGATAGAGAAGATGTGGCACATATATACAATGGAATATTACTCAGCCATAAATAGAAACAAAATTGAGTTATTTGTAGTGAGGTGGATGGACCTAGAGTCTGTCATACTGAGTGAAGTAAGTCAGAAAGAGAAAAACAAACACCATATGCTAACACATATATATGGAATCTAAAAAAAAAAAAAATGTTTCTGAAGAACCTAGGAGAAGGACAGGAATAAAGACGCAGACATAGAGAATGGACTTGAGGACATGGGGAGGGGGAAGAGTAAGCTGGGATGAAGTGAGAGAGTGGCATTGACATATATACACTACCAAATGTAAAATAGATAGCTAGTGGGAAGCAGATGCATAGCACAGGGAGATCAGCTCGGTGCTTTGTGACCACCTAGAGGGGTGGGATAGGGAGGGTGGGAGGGAGACGCAAAATGGAGGGGATATGGGGATATATGTATATGTATAGCTGATTCACTTTGTTATACAGCAGAAACTAACACACCATTGTAAAGCAATTATACTCCAATAAAGATGTTTAAAAAAAAAAAAACTCAATGGATGGGTTCAATGGCAGAAGAGGGATCAGAGGAAAGACTCAGTGAACTGCAAGATAGAACAATAGAAATTACTCAGTCTGAACAACAAAGAGAAAATAGACTTAAAAAAATGAACAGAGCCTCAGGAATATGTGGGACTATAACAAAAGATCTAATATTTATGTCATTAGAGTCCCAGAAAGAAAAGAGAAAGAAGACATAGCTGAAAAAATACTTGAAGAAATAATTGCTTAAAACTTACCAAATGCGGCAAAAAACATAAACCTACATATTCAAGTATCTGAGTAAACCTAAAGAAATCCAAACCAAAACACATCATAGTTAAAATTTTGAAAACTAAAGACATATTAAAAATCTTGAAAGCAAGGAAAGAGAGAAACAACACCTTACCTATCAGAGAAAAACAATTCAAATGACAATGGATTTCTCATGAAAAGCCACGGAGGCCAGAAAGAAGTGGTACAACACTTTTCAAATGCCAAAGATAAGAATTCTGAATCCAAAATCCTATATCCAGCAAAAATGGCCTTAAGAAATGAAGGGAAAATCAAGACATTCTCAGAAGTAGGAAAGCTAAAAAATTGCTATCAGCAGACCTACACTAAAAGAATCGTTAAAGGAAATTCTCTAAACAGAATGGAAGAAACTAAAAGAAACAACCTCGGAGCATCAGAAAGGATGAAGCAATATAGTAAGCAATATATGGTTAAATAGAATAAATTTTCCTTCTTTTTTGAGGTTTCTAAAACATGTTTGACAGCTGAAACAAAAATTGTTACACTGATGTGGTTATAAATATCTGTAGAGGAAATATTTTAAACAATTATATTATAAAAAGGGGAGTGTAAAGAAACACAAAGGAAAGTACTCCCCTCAGCTCATAAGATGACATCAAGTAGACCATGATAAGTTACATATGCATGAGGTATACCTAGAGCAATCCCTAAAAAAACTGTACAAAGAGACGCAGTCAAAACTACTATAGATAGCTGAGGCGACCCGGCACTGGAGCCTGCCCGGGCTCTTTGGTGGGGCTGGGGGCGGACTCTGGGAGGACTCACACCGGGCAGTGCTTCCCAGAGCTTCTGCTGCCGGTGTCCTTGTCCTCGCGGTGAGACCCAGCTGCCCCCCCGCTTCTGAGGGAGACCCTGCAACACTAGCAGGATTGTTTTGGCTGGATTACTTGTGAAACTAATAAAGCTTAAGCTTCAGACTTCTACTTGCATGGGCTCCTTCTAAAGCAGTGTGGAGGGTGGACCCAGGACAATGGCTGCTGCTCATAATTTGGAGATGGGGGAGGATGTGAATCTGAATAGGGATAGAGAGATGAAAGAAATGCTGGAAGAGGAGACAATGAGAGAGGACAGGGCAGGTAAAGATCCCTTCAAGCCTAAAAAGGTCCACAGGATTGTCTCAAAATGGATGCTTCCTGAACCGGTGCAAAGAACATACCTGAAAGGAGCTAACTGCCTCCCACCCCTGTGTTCATCATCTCCATCAGCATCACTGAGGATCTCTTGCCAGCTCCATCTTTGACCCACTCAAATCTCTTGTGGGTGCTCAGGAGGAGACTATGCTCTGATGGGAGGCTATCTTATGAATGTTCTAGTGAATTTTCAAGAAATGATTCCTGCCTTTGGAATTATCAGACTACTCATCATTGTCCTTATAATTGTGTCGGACATGGGATTTGCTCTCTACAGAAGGTTCTTTGTCCCTGCAAATGGGTTCCCGGTGTCTTTTGCAGCTCACATTGCAGGTGGATTTGCTGGAATGTCCATTGGTTATACCGTGTTCAGCTGCTTTGATAAGGCACTGCTGAAAGATCCGAGGTTTTGGATAGCAATTGCAGCTTATTTAGCTTGCGTCTTATTTGCTGTGTTTTTCAGCATTTTCCTATCCCCAGCGAACTGACTTGCCCCTAACACGAAACAATTAATAAAAAGAGCCATCTGGGAAAAAACTGGAGGACTCTCTATGAAGAAACAGAGAAGTCCCAGCAAATGCTAGCAATTTTATAAAGAGGACAAAACACGCTTGAAGTCGTTGGTTTCAAAGACTGCTTACAAAAGGAGTTAGGGTTTAAGGAAGGGGCTCTTCTGAGTGCATGAGGGGGAAGAGGAAGAGAGAAAAGGAAAAAGAAGTGAGAACCAAAGATTGGCTCTTTCCCAGGCGTGCTGCGTGAGGGTATGTATCCTCTAAAAGAGACTTGCTCTCCTAGTAGGGTATAGTATAGAGATTGCTTGATAGAATCCACAAATAATGTTCTATGCAGAAAATGAAAACTTTTCACATCTGTCAAAAAAAAAACCCAACTACTATAGATAAATCAAAATGGAATTCTAAAAATTTCAAATAACACAAAGGAAGGCAGGAAAGAAAAACAGAAAAATGAAAAACAGAGAGAACAAACAGAAGATAAAAAATAAATGGCAACTTAACAGATCAACAATTACCTTAAGTGTAAATGGCCTAAATACCAATTAGTAGGGACTTCCCTGCCTGTGCAGAGGTTAAGAGTCTGCCTGCCAATGCAGGGGACATGGTTCGAGCTCTGGTCCAGGAAGATCCCACATGCCTTGGAGCAACTAAGCCCATGAGCCACAACTACTGAAGCTCACATGCCTAGAGCCCATGCTCTGCAACAAGAGAAGCTACCGCAATGAGAAGCCTGCACACTGCAACAAAGAGTAGCCCCTGCTCACTGCAACTAGAGAAAGCCTGTACGCAGCAACAAAGACCCAATGCAGCCAAAAATAAATAAATAGATTTATATTTTTTAAAAAACCCAATTAGTAGACAGAGATTGGCAGAGTGAATTTAAAAACAAAACCCAACTATATTGCTGTCTAAAAGAAACTTCAAATATAATACTCTAGGCAGGTTGACAGTAAAAGAATGGAGAAAGAGACATCATACAAACATTAATTAAAAGAGAGTAGCAATGGCTATATTAATATCGATAAAGTACAGTTTAGAGCAAAGACAATTACCAGAGACAGATAAATGCATTATATAATGATCAATCCACCAAGAAGACACAATAATCCTAAATACATATGCACCAAACAACAGATCTGAAAAACATGTGAAGTAAAAACTGATAGAACTGAAAGGACAAATCCACAATTATAGCTGGAGACTTCAATACCCATCTGTCAACCACTGATATATTGGATAACAGATTTAAATATAAGAGCTAAATCTATTAGAAGAAGAAAAAAGAGAAAGTCTTCATGATCATGAATTAAGCAAAGTTTTTGCAGAGAGGACCCTGAAAACCATGACAGAAAAAAATAATAAAAGGGCTTCATCAAAATTTAAAACTTCTGCTTATTGTAAGGATATACCATATTTTGTTTATTCACTCGTTGGTTAATGAACATGTGAGTTGTATCCACTATTTCGGCTATTATGAATAATGCTACTACGAACATTTGTGTACATAATTTTTGTGAACATATGTTTTCACTTTTCTTTGACATATATATATATATATATATATATATATATATATATATATATATATATACACACACACTGCAAGCAGAGTTTCTGGATCATATGGTAACTCTATGTTTAACAATTTGAGGAACTGCCAAACTGTTTTCTAAAGTGGCTCTACTATTTAACATTCTTACCAGCAGTGAATGGGGATTTCAATTTCTCCACATCCTTGTCAACACTTACCATAGTCTTTTAGATTGTAGCATCCTACTGTATGTGAAGTGGTATCTCCCTGTGACTTTGATTTGCTAATGATATTGAGCATCTTTTCATGTGCTTACTAACCATTAGCATATCTTCTTTAGAGAAATATCTATTAAAATACTTATGCCCATTTTTAAATTAGGTCATTTGTCTTTTTATTACTGAGTTGTAAAAATTCTTTATATATTCTGGATACAAGTCCATTATCAAATATATGATTTGCATATATTTCCCTAAAATCCATTTTGAGCTTTTGTGTATGCTATAAGGGTCAAGATTAATTTTTCCCATTTAAATATCATTTGTTAGAAATATTAAACTTACTCCTTTGAATTATCTTGGTATGTTGAAAATCATTTGGCCATAATTGCATAGGAGTATTTCTGCAGATTCGATTCTGATTCATTGACTTATATATCTGTCCTTACACCAAGGTCACAATTTTTTGATTAGTGAATTTTTTAATTGTTCTTTTATTGTAAAATATATACAACAAAAATTACCATTTAAATATTTTTATAAGTACAATTTAGTGGAATTAAGTTACAGTCACAATGTTGTGCAGCTATCACCACTATCCATTTCCAGTAACTCTGTACCTATTAAACAATAATTCCGCATCCCCTTCTCCCTCCAGCCCCTAGTAACCACTATTCCACTTTCTGTCTCTATGAACTTGCCTATGCTAAGTACCTCATATAAGTGGAATCACACAATATTTATCATTTTGTGCCTGGATGACTTCACTTATATTGTTTTTGAGGTTCATTCTTGTTGTAGCATGTATTAGAATTTCTTTCCTTTTTAAGGCTGAATAATATTCTGTTGTATGTATATACCACATTCTATTTATCCATTTAACTGTTGATGGACAAGGGTTGTGGCTTCTGGCTAGTGTAAACAATGCTACTGTGAACATGGTACAAGTATCTGTTTGAGTCTCTGCTTTTAATTCTTTTGGGTGTATACCTGGTAGTAGAATTGCTGGGTCATCTGGTAATTCTCTGTTTAACTTTTTGAGGAACCATGAAAACTGTTTTCCACAGCACCTGCACCATTTTACATTCCCACCGACAATGCATGAAAGTTCCAATTTGTCCATGTCCTCACCAACACTAGTCATTTTCCTTTTTTAAAAAAAAATAATAGCCATCCTAATGGGTGCGAAGTGACGTTTCATCATGGTTTTGATTTGCATTTCCCTAATGATCAGTGATGTTGAGCATCATTTCATGTGCTTATTGGCCATTTGTATTTCTTCTTTGGAGAAATGTCTATTTGAGTCCTATGCCCATTTTTATTTTTTATTTTTAAAATTATTTATTTATTTATTTGGCTACATTGGGTCTTAGTTGCAGCACATGGGATCTTTGTTGCGGCATGTAGGATCTTTTGTTATGGCACGTGGGCTCTCTAGTTGTGGTGCGCAGACTCCAGAGTATGCATGCTCAGTAATTGTGGCATGCGGGCTCTAAAGTGCATGGGCTTAGTTGTCCCGCAGCATGTAGGATCTTAGTTCCCCAACCAGGGATTGAACCCATGTCCCCTGCACTGGAAGGGAGATTCTTAACCATTAGACCACCAGGTAGGTCCCTTATGCCCATTTTTAAATTGGATTTGTTGTTGTTGTTGTTGAGTTGTAGGAGTTCTTTATATATTCTGAATATTAATCCCTTATCAATTAATTCTGGATATATGATTTGGAAATATTTTCTCCTCTGTGGGTTGTGTCTTCATTCTCTTGATAAGAGTCCTTTGGTTCACAAAAGTTTTTAATTTTGATGAAGTTCGATTTATTTTTCCTTTTATTGCCTGTGCTTTTGATGTTGTATCAAATAAATCACTGCCAAAACCAATGTCATGAAGCTTTCGCTCTATGTTTTATTTTAGGAGTTTTATGGTTTTAGCTCTTACATTTGGGTCTTTGATTCATTTTGAGTTAATTTTTGTATGTGGTGTAGGGTAATGCTCCAAATTAATTCTTTTGCATGTGGATATACAGTTTTCCTAGTAAAATTTGTTGAAAAAACTGTTCTTTCATTTAACGATCTTGGCAGCATTATTGAAATCATTTGACCATATATGTGAGAATAGAGTTCTGGGCTCTTTTTTTTTTTTTTTTTTTTTGCCGGTTGGGGGGACTCTTTATTCTATTCCATTGGTTTTTATGTCCATCCTCATGCCAGTACCACACTGTTTTGATTACAGTAGCTTTGTAGTAAGTTTTAAAATAAGGAAGTGTGAGTCTTCCAGCTTCATTCTTATTTTTCAAGGTTGTTTGGGCTATTTGGAGTCCCCTGAGATTCCATATGGATTTTAGAATGAGTTTTTCTATTTCTGAAAAAAAAAATGTAGTTGGGATTTTGATAGGGATTGCATCGAATTGGTACATTACTCTGGGTAGTATTGTCATCTTAACAATATTAAGTCTTCCAACCTATGAATATAGGGTGTCTTTCCATTTATTTATGCCTTCTTTAATTCCTTTCTTTTTAAATTCCTTTCAGTGGTGTTTTCTGCTTTTCAATGTATAAGACCAGTTAAATTGATTCCTAAGTATCTTATTCTTTTTTGATGCTATTGTAAGTGGAATTATTATTTTGATTTCCTTTTTGAATTGTTCATTGATAGTGTATGAAAATGCAACTGGTTTTTGTATGTTAATTTTGTATCCTGCAACTTTGCTACTCTGTTGAACTGATTTATTAGCTCTAAAGTGTGTGTGTGTGTAGAATTTTTAGTGTTATCTACATATAATATCATATCATCTGCAGACAGCGATAATTTTACTTCTTCCTTTCCAATTTGTATATCTTTTATTTCTGAAGTTTTTTAAAAAATTATTTTCCATTATGGTTGTTTTTTAATTAAAGTATAGTTGATTTACAACGTTGTGTTAGTTTTTGGTGCACAGAAAAGTGATTCAGTTATACATATATACATATATTCCTTTTCATATTCTTTTCCATTATGGCTTATTACAGGATATTGAATATAGTTCCCTTTGCTATACAATAGGACTTTGTTTTTTATCTATTCTATATATAATAGTTTGCATCTGCTAGTTCCAAGCTCCCAATCAAACCACCCCCACCTTTCCCCTTGGCAACCATAAATCTGTTCCCTATGTCTGTGAGTCTGTTTCTGTTTCATAGATATGTTCATTTGTGTCATATTTTAGATTCCACATATAAGTGATATCATATGATATTTGTTTTTCTCTTTCTGACTTACTTCCCTTAGTATGATAATCTCTAGGTCCATCCATGTAGCTGCAAATGGCATTATTTCATTCTTTTTTATGGTTGAATAATATTCCATTATATATATATCACATCCTCTTTATCCATTCATCTGTCGATGGACATTTAGGTTGTTTCCATGTCTTGGCTATTGTAAATAGTGCTGCTATGAACATAGGGGTGCATGTATGTTTTCAGATTATAGTTTTGTCCAGATATATGCCCAAGAGTGGGATTGCTGGATCATATGGCAACTTTATTTTTAGTTGTTTCTTTCTTTATTTCTTTTTTTTTGGCCACGCCACGTGGCATGTGGCATCTTAGTTCCCCAACCAGGGATCGAACCCGTGCCCCCTGCCATGGAAACATGGAGACTTAACCAAGTACCTATTTTTAGTTTTTTGGGTAACCTCCAACTGTTCTCCATAGTGGCTGCACCAATTTACATTCCCACAAACAGTATATGAGGATTTCCTTTTCTCCACACCCTCTCCAGCATTTGTTATTTGTAGACTTTTTGATGATGGTCATTCTGACCAGTGTGAGGTGGTACCTCATTGTAGTTTTGATTTGTATTTCTCTAATAATTAGTGATGTTGAGCATCTTTTCATGTGCCTATTGGCCATCTGTATGCCTTCTTTGAAGAAATGTCTATTTAAGTCTTCTGCTCATTTTTTCATTGGATTGTATGTTTTTTGTTATTGAGTTGTATGAGCTGTTTGAATATTTTGGAAATTAAGCCCTTGTTGGTTGCATCATTTGCAGATATTTTCTCCTAGTCTGTATGTTATCTTTTTGTTCTGTTTATGGTTTCCTGTGCTGTGTAAAATATTTGTGAAGTTTTATGGTACATCTTGAAATCAGGTAGAGTTAGTCCTCCAACTTTATTTTTCTCTTCAAAATTATTTTGATTCTTCTAGGAACTTTGCATTTTCATACAAATTGTAGAATCAGGTTGCCAATTTCTAACAAAAAGTATCCTCTAGGCATTTGAATGTAAGTCTGTTGAATGCATTAATCAGTTTGAGAAGATTAACAACTTAGTGGTATTGAGTTTTCCAATCCATGAGCCTATTATATCTCTCCATTTATTTTTAAATTTTATTGGCAATATTTGTGGTTTTAAATGTATAGCTTGTGCACACATTTTGTTAAGTTTATCAGTAAGTAATTTGTGTTATTAATAAGTAACTACTTTGCTAATGTCTGTGCCTTTTATTTCTTTTTCTTACCTATTTCACTTGTTAGGATAACCAATACAACATTGAATAGAAGCAGTGAGAGAGTGCATCCTTGCCGTGTTCTTGATCTGATGGGGGAAAACATTCAGACTAATAATTAAATATGAGGTTAGTTGTAATTTTTGCATAGCTGACCTGTTGAGGTTAAAGAAGTCCCATTTTATTACTATTTTTTACTTTTTATCATGCATGGATATTGAGTTCTGCAAATGCTTTTTCTACATCTATTGAGATGATTATATGAGTTTTCTCCTGAATTCTGCTAACACAGTGAATTAAATTGATTGACCTTTGAATGTTGAACCAACCTTGTATTTCTGGGCTAAACTTTACTTCCTCAAGCTATATTATATATTGCTGAATTCTACCTGCTAATATTTTGTTAAGAAGTGTTTTATCCATGTTTATGAGAGATATTCTATAGTTTTATTTTCTTCTGATACCCAGTTTTGGTATCAGGGTAATGCTGATGTCATAAAATGAATTGTAAAGTATTTCTACTTCCTCTATTTTCTGAAAGAGTTTGTGTAAGGTTAGCCTTGGTTCTTCCTTAATAGTTTGATGAAGTCAAAGCAGTGAGGTCATTTGTGCCAGGAGTTTCCCTTGCATAAATTTTTTTAAAATTTCTTTTGGCAGTGTTGGGTCTTAGTTGCATCACACGGGATCTTTCGTTGCAGTGTGCGGGCTCTTCGTTGCAGTGCATAGGCTTCTCTCTAGTTGTGGTGCACGGGCTTCTCTCTCTCTAGTTGTGGCATGCAGGCTCCAGAGCGTGTGGGCTCTGTAGTTGCTGCACACAGGCTCTCTACTTGTGTGGCACACGGGCTTAGTTGCCCCACAGCATGTGGGATCTTAATTCCCCAAGTGGGGATCGAACCAGTGTCCCCTGCCTTGCAAGATGGATTCTTAACTACTGGACCACCAGGGAAGTCCCTGAATAAATGTTTTAAACTAAGAATTCAATTTCTTTAATAGCTAAAAGGCTATTCAACTCATCAAATTTTTATTTCTTCTTGATTCAATTTTGTTAATTTATTTATCTGTTTTCTTCAAGAAGAAATGTGTCTTTTTCTTTCAGGTTGTTGAATTTATTAAGATAAATTTGTTCATAATTTTTCTTTTATCCTTTAAAAATCCGTAGTGATTAATTTTTGTATTTGCTATTTCTTGATCAACCTAGCTAAAAGGTTTATAAATATTTTTAACCTTTTCAAAGAACCAGCTTTTGGTATCCTCTAACAAAGATATTCTCCTAGTCACAATGCCATTATCTCACCCAGGAAATGTAACATTGATATGTTAATCTTGTCCATTATACAGTCCACATTAAAATTTTCCTAGTTGTCCAAAAATGTCCTTTAAAGTTGTCTTTTATTCAATCAAGGATCCAAGTTAAGACCATGCATTGTTGCTGCATGTGTCATCTCTTTAATCACTTTTAATCTGTAACAGTCCTGTCTGCTTTTTTCTTTGATAATATTGATATTTTTAAAGGGTCTAGCCAATTGTCTCATAGAATATCTCACAATCTGTTTTTGTCTGATTGCTTTCAAAATTAGACTCAGGCTAAACATTCTTGGCAAGAAATTTCATGAGTAAAATTGTGTTCTTCCCACTGTATCATATCAGGAGGTACTTAATGTCAATTCATTCCATTACACTCATGCTAAGTTTGATCACTTGATTAAAGTGATGTTCAAAAGATCTCTCCATTGTAATAATATGTTTTCCCCTTTAGGATTAATAAGTAATCTTAAGGGTGATACTTTAAGTTCATGTAAATGATGCTGAAAAGTCGGCCTCTGTGCACCGGTGCCGAATTGAACCTTGGAGACAGAGTTTTGGGTGAAGTAGAGAAGAATAGCTTTATTGCTTTGCCAGGCAAAGGGGGACACAGCAGACTCCTCCCCTGAAAAACTGTGTGTCCCACACCTAGGAGGATTTGGTGAGGAGTTTTATAGCAATAGTTCAAGGGTGGGGTTGCTGATAAGGATTAGGGTGTGTGCAGGGCCTGCACTCCTTTAATCTGGTCTCAGGTAGTCTCTTGATGAGCTTCTCTGGTTCCTTTAATCTGACCTCACATGGTCTTCTCTGGAATGAAGAATGCTAGCATCTTCCATTTGTTGGGGGTTTTAGTTCTGTAAAGAGCTCAAAGATATTGTTATATGTATCCCTTGAGGTGGAACCAGGACCCTGCCCCAAGTTTGTACCATTGTTTCTTGGCTACTCCTCCCTTGTCTCCGCATCCCCTCCATTCCTTGATTAGCAACTGTTCGAGTATGCCCTTTGGAATTCAAGGAAGGTCATGAAGGCTGGAGCCTATTCCCTATAAGAAACAGGGGACATGGAAAGGCTTCCATGCCCAGGAGCCTCACAGGGTCCTGCTCGGTTTCATAAGTATCTTGTTACCCAGCAAACTTTCATACAATGATTTCTAACTAAGTATTATTACACTGGTGGTTACAAAATAGCATTTCTTAATTCTCCCCTTCATTCTACTTTCCTTTTTCATTCAACACATATTTACTGGGTGTCTACCATATGCTAGGCACCATGGTAGGAATTGGGGATAGTAAGGTGACCAAAAAAAATACATTTCCCCATTCTCATGGAGGGAAATAAATAAGGAAATGGCCTCTTCTTAGCACTCCAAGAAGGAGCTACCTAAAGAACATGTCCTACTTGGACTCATCATCATCTTTATATCAAGTAAAGGGCAGTAGACACATGTCTGGGTTTGGTGTATTTTGTTGTTTGGTTTTTGTTTTGCCTCCCTCTTTCTCTTTTCAAAGAAGATTTTATATATAATTCATATACCATAAAATTCACCCTTTTAATAAAGTGAACAATTCAGTGATTTTGGCATATTTGCAAGTTGTGTAGCAATCACCACTATTTAGTTCAAGAACATTTTTTTTTTTTTTAATTTATATTTTTTATTTTTGGCTGTGTTGGGTCTTCGTTTCTGTGTGAGGGCTTTCTCCAGTTGCGGAGAGCGGGGGCCACTCTTCATCGCGGTGCGCGGGCCTCTCACTATCGCGGCCTCTCTTGTTGTGGAGCACAGGCTCCAAACGCGCAGGCTCAGTAATTGTGGCTCACGGGCCTAGTTGCTCCGCGGCATGTGGGATCTTCCCAGACCAGGGCTCGAACCCGTGTCCCTGCATTAGCAGGCAGATTCTCAACCACTGCGCCACCAGGGAAGCCCAAGAACATTTTTATCACTCCTAAAAGGAACTTTGTACCCTGTGATATCATTCCCTATTTCCCCCCTCCAATAGCCCCTGACAAGAATTAGTCTACTTTCTGTGTATATAGCCTATTCTGGACATATTATATGAATGGAATCATACAATACGTAGTCTTTTATGTCTGGGTCCTTTCACTTAGCATAATGTTTTCAAGGTTCATCCATGTTGTACCATGTATCAGTACTTCATTCCTTTTTATGTCTGAAAATATTCCATTTTATGAATATATCATATTTTGTTTATCCATTCATCACTCCAAATAAGTTTATACGACTCTTACTAACTTTCAAATGGCTGCATAATTCTCTATTGTGTAAATGTGCTACAGTTTAGCCTCTTGTGGATGAACATTTAGAATAGTAACAATATTTTGCTATTACAAATAATGTTTGTTTGTAATGCTATTACAAACACTTACACATAATGAAATACTTTACATATATTCTTCCTATTTTGAAGGTGTAGTTTCAGGTTAAATTCCTACAATTAAGATTCTAGGGTTAAAACACAAACATATATGTACTTTTGTTACGTGTTGCCAAATTCACTTCATAGAATTTGTACCATTATTTTATTCCCACCAGCAATGAATAGAGTGCCTGTTTCCCCATAGCCTCACCAACAGAATGCACTGTACAATTTTTACCAAATTAAAATTTTTTCTACCAAATTTATCAGCGAGAATTATACTTTTACTTTGCATTTATCTAATTTTGAATGAAGTTGAACATCTTTTCAGATGTTTAAAGACCATCCTAGACTCTCCAGCCTTATGTGACTGGCCCAGATGAGAAGAACCCTGTAGTCAATCCACAGAACCATGTTAAATAATAAATCTAATTGTTTTAAGCCACTAAGTTTTTGGGTGGTTGGTTAACTAGCAAAAGCTAACTCATATAATCCTATTAGCCTATTAGTCACAAATCTTATGACAGCCAAAATACAAGGGGCTGGAAAGTACAGTCTGCCTCTTGTGAGATGAATAGCAAATTTACCTGGCAAAGGATATAGATACAGGGAGCAGTGAGTAATTGGTCTTATAACTCAACCTACCACAGTATTTTTCTTTGCTCCTATCTTTATCAAGTTTAACATTTAAAAATTTTCCTTCTTTTATTATGTTCTGGAATAATTTAAGTAAGCTTGTCATTATTTGTGTTTGAGAGGTTGGAAGAATTTGCCTGTCAGACATATGACTTGATACTTTTTTGGGAGATACTTCTTTGGTAATTTTCTCTTTTTTTTTCTATGGAAATTGGCCTATTTAAGCTTTTTGTCTACATTGAGGTCAATGTGAGTAAATTTTATTTTACTAGCAATTATGTATTTTTAACTACACTCAAATATGTTTGCATAGAATTGTGCAAAATAGTTTTTCATTTTTTGTTTTGATACTCTCTATATCAATGTTTATTTCCCATTTGTCATTTCTTACTTTGTATATGTGTGCTTTCTCCTACATGATTAGGTAAGCTAGTGGGTTTTCTATTTTATTGACTTTCTCCAAAGAAACAGAAAATTTAATTTATTTATTATATAGTTTCTCTGTGTTCTACCTCAGTAATATTTGCTTTTACATTTATTATGTCCTCCCTCTGATTTCATTTGATTTAGTTTCTTTTTCTAGGTACTTGAGTTGAAAAATTAATTCATGTAAATATATTCATTTTTATTGATATAAGTGTTTAAGGATGTTTTCCTCTGACCACTACTTTAATTATGTGACTGAGATTCTGACATCTAGATATTATTGATATTTTTTGAGAAATTCTGGGATTTTCATTTGTATTTTCCTTTTCAGCCAAGAGTTGTTTGCTAGAGAGTTATAATATATGTACTTGGAAGAAGCTTTTTTTAGAAAATATTTTACTATTGATTTTTAGTTTTCTTAAATTGGAACAAGAGAATCTTGTTTGTAATATATCTACTTTATAGTATTTGTTGAGTTTTGTTTTTTTTTTTTTTTTTTGCTCACTATATGACTAATTTTCATAAATGCTTCATGTGCACTTGAGAAGCAGGTATATTTTCTATTATCAGAGTGTAAAGTTTGATATATGCATTAGGGCTACCATATTTTTTATGTTGTTTAGGACTTTTAAATTTTTACTTCTTTTATTAAAATTGACATGTGTTGGATTAAGAATCATATGTTAGTTCATTTTTGTCTATTTCTCCTTGCACCTCTTATAGGTACTTATTTGTGATGGTAAGTTCTTTTTTCTGTTCTTCTTACTATGAAAGTATTTATTTGTGATAATTGTATGTCAGTAAGACCAGCACAGACATGGCCTCTACAACGCTGGAAGGGGTTTTACATTTAAAACGCTCCCACACACACACAGTAGGTGGGGCTGGTAGAGAACAGGGCTAGTGAAACCACCGCCAGAACTGCAGAGACCCACCCCGCCTTGCAGCTGGCAGTAAGTTATTTATGAAGTTGCTGTCTTATTTGGTTCATATAATTCATAACTTTTTAAACTTCGTTGTGCATTGTAGTCTTTAGTAATTATTAAAGTTTCCTTCTTTGTCTCATTTAATGTTTTTGGCATGAATTCTCCTTTGTCTGATGTTAGGATCATAAACTTTCTTACTATTTGTATTTGCCTGGTGTATATTTGCCCATCCCTTTATGTTTAGGCTTTCTGGTTCACTTAACTTTAGGTATGTATCTTAAATAAAGCATAGATTGACTTTTGTACTGAAATCGGAAAATCTTTTTCTTTTAATAGGTGAATCAAGCCCACTTACATTTGTTGATATGACCTATGTATTTGATCTCAACTGAAACAATACAAAGTATATTTTCTGGCCATAGTGGAAATAGCCCATGGATCAAAGAGAAAGTCACAGGGGAAATTAGGAACATTTTTAATTGACTGAAAATGAAAACAGAGCATATCAGAATTTCTTGGATGCAGGGAAATTTGAGAAACAACTGTTTCTTTCAGAAAATAAGAAATATCTCAAATCAATAATCTAATCTTCCACTTTATGAAAACAAGAGCAAATAATGCAAATGATGTGACCAACAAGGGGTTAATATCCAAAATATACAAACAGCTCATATAACTCAATATCAAAAAAACAAACAACCCAATCAAAAAATGGGCAGAAGACCTGAATAGACATTTTTCCAAAGAAGACATACAGATGGTTAGCAGGTGCATGAAAAGACGCTCAACATTGCTAATTATTAGAGAAATGCAAATCAAAACTATAGTGAGGTGTCACATCACACTGGTCAGAATGTCTATCATCAAAAAGTCTACAAATAACAAATGTTGGAGAGGATGTAGAGAAAAGGGAATGCTTGTATACTGTTGGTGGGAATGTCAATTGGTGCAACCACTATGGAAAACAGTATGGAGGTTCCTTAAAAAACTAAAAATAGAACTACCATATGACCCAGCAATTCTACTCCTGGATATATATCAGGAAAAAATTAAAATGCAAATTTGAAAAGATACATACATCCCTATGTTCATAGCAGCACTATTTACAATACCCAAGACATGGAAGCAACCCAAGCACTCATCAACAGATGATTGGTTTAAGAAAATACAGTATATATATAAAATGGAATATTACTCAGCCATAAAAAAGAATTAAATACTGCCATTTGCAGCAATGTGGATGGACCTAGAGAATATTATGTTTAGTGAAATAAATTAGACAGAGAAAGACAAATACTGTATGATATCACTTATATGTGGAATCTAAAAAAATAATACAAATGAATGTATATGCAAAACAGAAACAGACTCACAGATATAGAAAACAAACTTCTGGTTACCAAAAGGGGAGAGAGAACGGGGAAGGGACAGATTAGGAGTATGGGACTAACAGATATAAACTACCATACATAAAATAGGTAAGCAACAAGGCTATACTGTATAGCGCAGGGAATTATACCCATTATCTTAATATAACCTATCATGTGGTATAATCTGTAAAAATACTAAATCACTGTGCTGCCACCTGAAACTAACACAATACTGTAAGTCAACTAAACTTCAAATAAAAAAAGAAAATAAGAGAAAATTAAACTGAAAGCAAGCAGAAAGAAGAAAATAATAAAGGTAAGAGCAGAAATCTGAAACCGAAAGCAGAAAAACAATAAAGAAAATCAATGAAGTCAAAAGCTGGTTCTTTGAAAAGTTCAGTACGATGATATCTTCAACTGATCAAAATAAATGAATGAAAGAGAGAGAAGATATTAATTGCCAACATTAGGGATGTGAGAGGGTGTAACTGCCTATACTACAGACATAAAAAATAAGGCAGTATTATGACCAACGTATTTTCAACAAATTTAACAACAAAAATAAAATGGACAAATTCCTTGAAAAACACAAAGTAACAAAGTTTACTAAATAACAGATTACCTGAATAGCCCTGTATCTATTTTAAATTTTGAATTTGTAGATAAAAACTTTGTCATGAAGAGGACTCCAGGCCCAGAGGGCTTCATCAGTGAATTCTACCAGATATTTAAGGAAGTTATAATACCAATTCTATATAAATTCTTTCATAATATAGAATAAGAGGGAGTGCTTCCCAACTCATTTTATGAGGTCAGCATTACCGTAGTACCAAAACCAGAGAAAGATATGTCTTATCTCTTCAGGCTGCTATAACAAAATACCATAGACTGGGTGGTTTATTAACAACAGAAATTTGTTGTTGTTGTTGTTGGTTTTTGTTTGCTTTTTGGCTGCGTGGCACTGCTTGTGGAATCTTAGTTCCCTGACCAGGGATTGAACCTGACTTGGGAGTGAAAGTCCCCTAACCACTTGACCGCCGGGGAATTCCCAACAACAGAAATTTCTCAGGGTTCTGGAGGCTGGGAAGTCCAAGACCACGGCTCTAGCAGATTCAATGTCTGGTGAAGGCCTGCTTTCTAGTTCACAGGTGAAAGGGACTAGGGAGCTCTGGGGGTGTCTCTTTTAAAAGAACAGTAATCCTGTTCATAAGGGGTCTACCCTCATGATCTAAACACTTCCCACAGGCTCCATCTCCTACTACCATCACATTGAGCATTAGGTTTCAACATATGAATTTATGGAGGTGGGGGACACAAATATTCTATCTATTTCAAGATGTCAAGAGGAAACAAAGCTATAAGCCAATAACATTCATGAACAGAAACATAAAAATATTTAACAAAATATTAGTAAATCAAAACCAGCAATATGTAAGAAGTAAAATACGTCAAAACCAAGTGAGATTTCTCCTAGGAATGCAAGGTTGATTCAATATTTGAAAATCAGTGTAATTCACCTTTTAAACAGGCTAAAAAAACCACAATCATCTCAATAAAAGCAGGAAAAATTTGACAAATTCCACATTCATTTATGATTTTTTGTAAGCAAACTAAGAATAGAAGGAAACTTCCTTAAACTGGTAAAAAAGCATCTGTGAAAAATCTAGAGCTAGCATCATGGTGAAAGACTGAGTGCTTTCCCTCTAAGATCAGGAATAAAGCAAGAATGTGCACTCTTTCCACTCCTATTCAACATTGTTTTGGAGGTCATAGCCTTGCAGCAAGGCAAGAAAAAGAAATAAAAGGCATACAGATTGGACAGGAAAAAAAAAATTAACCTGTCTTTATTTACAGACACATGGTTATCTATGTTGAAAATTAAAAAGTATCTACAAAAAAAAGAAACTAGAATAATTAGTGAGTTTAGCAAGATTACAGGATATAATGTTAGTATACAAAAGTCATTGTATTTCTATATGCTTGCAATGAAAAACTGCAAATTGAAATGTAAATAGCATAAAAAATGTGAAATACTTAGGAGCAAGTCTGGTAAAATGTATAAAAACTGTATACTAAAAGTGGCAAAATATTAATGAAAGAATGTTTAAACCTAAATTAGTAGTGAGATATTCATGGTCAAAAGACTCAAAATTGTTGAGATATCAATTTTCCCCAAATCGATCTATAGATTCAACATAATCCTAATCATTTTTTGAGAATTTGACATGTTAAATCTAAAATTTGAAAATGTATGTAGAAATCAAAGGGCCTGGAATATCAAAATTAAATTTGAAAAAGAACAGTTGCAGAACTCACACTACTTGATTTTGAGACTTATTATAAAGCTATAATAATCAAGACTATAATATTTGTATAATGATGGACATATAGATCAATGGTACAGAATAGAAAGTCAGAATTAGACCTACATATAGATGGTCAATTGATTTTTCCACAAAGACATCAAGGTAATTCAGTGGTTATGGGTAGTATTTTCAACAAATGATCCTGGAATAACTGGATATACATATGCAAGAAAAAACTTTAACCCTTTCCTCATACCATATACAAAAACTTAAAATAGATCACAGATCTAAATGTAAATTCTGAAACTATGAAACTTTTAAGAGAAAAACTTTATTTCCCTGGTTTAGGCAAAGATTTCTTGGATCGCACAAAGCATGAACCAGAAAAGAAAAAAACTGATAAACTGTGCTACATTAAATTAAAAACTTCTCTTCAAAAGACATGGTTAAATGAAAAGACAGGCCACAGATTAGCAGACAATATTTACAAAACACATATCTGATAAAAGACTTGTATCCAGAATACACAAAGCACTCTCAAAACTCAATAATAAGAAAGTAAAAACAAACAAACAAACAATAAAAATGGGCAAAATATTTTGACGTTTACTTTGAGTTTTCCTTGAGTGTATTACCCTTTGGGGCATCTAGCTTTATAATGGGGCCTTCTGTCAGTCTTTCCACCTCACAATTGCCCTAAGCATTGTCTTTTATCCTCTCCTTGAGTCTCCTTAAAACTAAAACTTTAGGTTACCAGGTGTTACTGGTTGAATTTTGCCCCCCTAAAAGATGTCGAAGTCCTAATCTCCAGTACCTGTGAATGTGTTCTGGTTTGGAAATAGAGTCTTAGCAGATGATCAGGTTAAGATGAGATTATTAGGGTGGGCCCTAATTCATTATGGCTGGTATTCTTATAAAAAGGGGAAATTTGGACACAGAGGCAGACACACAAAGAGGAAAGACAATGCAAAAACACAGGGAGAACAGCATCTACTAGCCAAGTTATGCCTGAGGCTACAAGAAGTTAAGAGAAAGGAATGGAATAGATTTTTTCTCAGCCCTCAGAATAAACTAACCTGATTTCAGACTTCTAGCCTTTAAAGTGTGAGACAATAAATTTCTGTTGTTTAAGCTACTCAGTTTTTGATACTCTGTTATAGCAGCCCCAGCAAAGTAACACCCTAGAGATCAGTGGATGCCCCCCAGAGCACCTGGCATCAGAACTCACTTTCCCTCATTTTTGGTCTCTGTAAATTTCCCATACCTTCTTACCAGTGCAACTCTGAATTCCAAAATATGTTTAAAAAAATTTTTATCCATCAGTTTATCTGTTTTGTTTTGGGAAGATTTTAAAGGAAATCTAGTCTTCATTTTGTTGGAAATGAAAGTCTACTTGACTCTTCTAGAGTTAACTTTCTGAAAATGGAGTTTGGTTTCTCAAAGGTACTTATTACTTTCCAAATCTAATTTATTATTTATTTTGTACCTTCATTATGCCTAATATCCTATTATACTCCATATAAGGTATTTTGTTTCTCTCACTAGTTCCTTGAGGGCTGAGATG
Organism: Balaenoptera ricei; assembly: GCF_028023285.1. Taxonomy (NCBI): domain Eukaryota; kingdom Metazoa; phylum Chordata; class Mammalia; order Artiodactyla; family Balaenopteridae; genus Balaenoptera; species Balaenoptera ricei. The sequence goes on along the minus strand of NC_082639.1, from coordinate 42,476,861 downwards.
ATGTCTTACCTTCATATACTCAGCATATGGAAAAATACCTCACATATAATGGGTTTTTAATAAGTGTGGTTATTAAACTGAATGTACTTGTATATTGGTCACATGCATAGGTGCTTGGAGTGATGACTTTAAGTCTAAATCCAAAGTTTTTATTCTTAATCCACAAATGTCTGTGTTACTCAAGGTTATGTTCACCTAAGAGGGATTTTCTTTTCTTTCTTATTAATATAACTAAATCTAAATCTCAGGAAACCTGTTGTTTTATAGCCTTCCAAGTTTTCTATGTTAAAGTATTAAATGACTTATTAATAAATATTATTCCTAATTATTACAACCATGTGAAGTAATTATTATTATACCCATTTTACAAATGAGGAAATGAGGATTAGAAAGGTTAAGTGCCTGTTCCAAGGTGAGGTACATAGTAAGTACCAGAGTTAGAAATAGAGTTTATTTGGCCCTGAAGCCATTCACTCACTATCCTCTACTACTTATTATGGATCCCATTATGTAATGATTATGAAACTCCTAGGTATTTTTCTATTCCCATTTGAGTCAGAATATCATAGTCACTTATTCGAAAATAATGAAAGATACCTTTCAAAATACCTTTGTATGTATGTTTTTTATATTTTCTGTCCATGCAGTCACTTTCCATTGTTCACCTGCTATATTTGTTGGATATAGACACCTTCAGAGAGTACATGCTAGAAGAAGTCAATTATTTTGAGGTGGCTTTTCCTTTTTCTTCTCAATAAAGGAAATTTTCCACTATAGGATATTCAAATCAATATCTTAAGTCTAATAAGATGTTTGGTAATAAGTTTGCTCTTTTGGTGCAATCTATATCACATACTACCATGCACTTGCTTATACCTTGCTTGCTTTCCAGTTGTTATATGTATGCCACATGTAAACTTTATCTACCCAAATAGTTTTTAAGCTCCTTGGGGTCAAGAATGGATTTTCTGTTACTTTAGAGTCCCCATAATAATAGTTCCCATTTATTAAAGGCTTGCTGAGTACCAGGAAATTTACACATACTTCATTTATTATTTACAATAACATGACAAATTAGGTATTATTACCCCCATTTTGCAGATGTGGAAAGCTTTGGATATAATTAGTCCCCAAATTGTAAACCTATTAAGCAACTATAATGATGGGTGCTTAATATGTGATTATTGAGTTGACTGATTTGTGGTAATTTCTCTGAAAGATCTTTCCATCTGGCTATAATGAAGTAATAAAAGAAGTGAGTTTGTATCCTTATGCTATAAATTACCAGCCTGTGACATGGGCAATTTACTCAACATCATTAAATCTGAGTTTCCTATTTGTAAAAATGGGAGAATAAAGCCCAATGTCTGAGGGGGTTATGAATATTAAGTTAGGTAATATAGAGACTAAATAATAGATATTGATTTATTAACTTGCTTGATTTTGTGTTTCTTTTCTCTCTCCTTTTACTGAAATGTAAGTTGAATTAATATATGTATAAATTAAGAAGTACCAAAAAGAAGAGACAATTACTAAAGTATCTCCTATTTTCTTTGTGTACACGATTTAACAGCCTACTAGATGATGACAAAATTCAATATATTTAGTACTTTTTATATGCTGACATATTCACACCTATATTAAAATATCTTTGGAGAATCCTCTCAGATCAATTACTATCACACTTCCTAAACTCTTCCTAAAGCAAGAGACTCACTTGCTTTTTAGCATGTTCATATCCCTTTCCTAAATATTTAGGATTTTATTTCCAACAATATTGAATAAGAAACCAGTAATCTTTTAATCTAATGGAAAAGGATTTAAATATTTTTTCCTATCACTCCTTTTCCCCAAATTAATGGAAGATTTTCATGTGAGACAATTCTTCTGTTGGTTGATTTAATATCATTGTTGTTCTTTAACTTGAATCTTATATCTGAATTTTATGTTTTGATATGATTTCTCTTTAGTCTGTCCTATTGCTAAGTAAGGAGAAACCTCACAATGTCTATACAGAGTTCTGTTGTTTAAATCCTATATATTTAAACTCAAAATGATGATATAAAATATTACTTTACTGTAGAAATGTTAAATAAATCTTATGTTGATCCTAAATATAATCATATTTAGTTCATAGAAGACAAAATGTGCTGCTGAAAATCCCCAGATCTTTATCTTGATAATTCAAGACAGAACATTTTCCTTAGAAAGCACTGATCTTTACAATTCTTTTATATTGCTAAGCCTCAAACTTTATTTGCTGATTTTAGGGTATGGTGCATGATCTTTCAATAGGTATTTTGGATTACTTTTTTGAGAAAAATTTAAAAATTAGAATATTAATAAATTAGTATGTGTTGTATATTTTACAGATATTAGTCATATGTTTGAAGAACTGTGCATTTTAAATATTTAAAACATAATAAATAAGCCTTTTTAAAGAAATGAAAGCAATCATTTATCTTCAGCTGATGTTATTATGTACAGTTCTCTTTTATATTGCTACATTAATATTTCCCCATGACATTTGTGATGTCCCTCTGGATGCAAAAAATATATATATTCCTTCTTTTAACTGTCTTTGTATAAAGTTATTTGCTTTTCCATTAGGTACATGGTGTATTTAAACAACTGTAGGCAATTTATACTACCTCAGAGCCATTTTGACTACTCTTAAGCAAATTAGCCAGCATTCAGACAGTTCGGTACTCTCTCCCTTGTGGCCCTACTCGGGCTGCAAATTAAACAGCCCCTCAGTCTAGTCCAGATGTCCAGCTGTATCCACTCACTCTTTCAGAATGGTGTTGAACTTGCTATTTTTGGACAGAATATATATATTTTGTATTTAAGTAAAACCTATGTGTAATTTTAAAATATGACCATAAATAATAAGTGGTTATTTTCTAGCTGTGTTTCAAAAGCATTATCCAAGTGAAAAAGTAGCACACTTCACTGGAAACTGAAAAATTATCCATACCAAGCACATTAATTTGTTTATATTTCCTATGGTGGTATAATGGGAAAAAAAATTTTTTTTTGGTCTTGTTTGCCCTGCTTTTGAATTATTGGGCAAATATCTTTTACTGGTCTTGTTTTGTCCTTGCTTTTGGATTATTTAGCAAACTGCCCATCATGTAATTGATATTAAATTAACCCACAGACATGGCTATCTAAAACTTGAAATGTCCGTTCTTCCTCTTAGCACTATCACAATTCTGTTTCTAATATTTCAAATTTGATTACATTAATTGTGGATGTTAAGTGGTTTCATGTATATTTGCCTCATGATAAAAATTTGAAACAATAACCTAGGTGGAACTAGGACCTGCATCAATGTTTTCAGTTCTAAGATTTTAATTTCTATCCTTCCCTGGATCTTACCTATATCTAAAAAATTATCAGCCTATATTTCTTTAGCAGATCATAATTTAACATCTTAAAAATAGCAATATGAAGTGAACTGGTAGTATTTCTTCAAAATATCTATTTATTCAGTACTGAACGTTAGTAAGAAATATCTAAATATACATATATATACATAAAAATACTCATATAGAACAGGACCACAAAGTATTATTTGGATTACCTGCATAACCAACTATATGCTTATAGATAAACATAGAGAACTTTGGTCCATGTGCCAAGTGCAAAATTTAATTATAAAATAATAATCACTACAATTAGAGTATATAATTTACCAGTAGGAGTAATTTATTTTAAAAAAAACATTGCTTTGGATTTGATATCATAGTCCTCTCTTCATATTTTCCTACAAGTATCAACATTTTCACTTTTTATTAGTTAAAACAATTAGCCTTATCTTACTATGGCAAATTAAAATATATTAAATTATTTTGCAAAGAAAGACCAGAAATTAAATTTAATATTTTTTAGATCTTGATTCTAAACTGTTAATCTTAGCATATGTTATGTCAAAATATTAAATGTGTTTTAAGATACTGACATTCAAAACATAAATACACACTTGCTACAACCTAATGTCCACACTTTTTTCACTTTATTTTAAATAAAATACAGACAATGCTTTTTCACTTATAGGCCTATGATACATTTTAATTAATGGGAATAATTACTTTTTAGCATCACAAAACATGGTTTTTAAAGTTGAAGTAATGTTTGTGAAGGGAGAAGTAGATGGCTGAGGCAGCAGGAATAAAGGAGGATTGGAAACCTTTTTCTACATGCTATTTTTGTTCATCACCTATAATGTAGAGACAAAAAAGTAAAAGAAGTAGAAAAAAAAGAAAGAAAGAAAGATGGGAACAGCCAAAAATATAGGTGATAGTGTAGTTTTTGTTTGTTTTTTTTTTTTTTTAGCTAATCTGTTTTAATTATATTTTACTTAATATTGAAAAAAGATATTCTGGACTTCAATTCCTTTTATATACCATGATGAGTATTACATAATATTGTCTTTCACAGTTAAAAATCATACCACAATACACACTATTGCTTATTTGAATATTGAGGTAGAGAATATTGTACTATTAATCATCATCAAATGCTGCTTAACTTAATAATTTGATCCCACTTTTTCTTCTGATACATAAGGCTTTAAAAATTTCATCTTGAATCATCAACTATAATAACTGATTTGCAAATTAATTATTCTAGGCCTTTCAAATGTTAACATTCATTCACGTCTGTTCTGAACTTGGACAAAAGAAGAAATGAATGTTTCTTTTTAAATGGCGTGTATAAGTCTGGTCTCAAGTTCTTGAATTAGCAGAATGGGCAGCAGAATGCTGCTGCATCACTGAGGACAGTCACTTCTTAGTAAAAATATCTGAAGGAGAAAATTTTGGAACAAGAACAATTTGGGCCCAAATGGCTTTTACAATAGATCCAAAATGTAAAAGAAGATACTGTTACATTAGCTATACACAGAATAGCCAAATTATAGAATAATTATTCCTAAAGGACAGTGAGTTATTTTTTACTTTAGGAAATCATGTTTCCAAGGCATACATTTTAAACTCAGGACAGATTTCTTTACCAGCAAGTTGTGCAAACTGTACACTTAGAAGAAACAAGGGAGTGGACTGTACTTTAATATAATTGTGATAATTTAGTTGCATTTCTAAATTAAAATTTTAACATTAAAAGATGTTGTCAGTTTTGCTTTATATGTGAACTTTCACTATTCTTGTAACTAATCTGAAAAACTAAGGCATATAACTAAAATAAAATTAGTCAGCATGATACTGCTTTATATGGTCAAGATAAAGTATGAGGTTTTTTTCCAAGTAACTACTGTACTGATGAAATATAAAGAAGAGCAGAAGCTTCCGTCTCCAAACATTTCAATGGAGTTTTTTTTAGCTTTTCACCTATCAGTTCCAGAAACTGTCCCATTATTTTAATGTTAAAAGCTAATTAATATCACTTTAATTATACCAACTGAATGCATTTGAGGTCCTGGTAAATTATTTCTTCTTTCATAGTATAGGTTATATGTAGGATTTCTTCTTTATGCTCAAAAGAAATGACGGGTAGTTTGGATAAGGATTGGTGGTTTTTTTACTTCCTCCCCAAAAGAGCTGATGTTTTTGGCTGACTGGTTTTTTGGGGGGAGGGGAGGGAGGAGGGAAGAGAAAAAGGCTGAATGTAGAATTATTGAATAGGCCTACACTAAAATTCTTCCTTGACCAATGGGGACTGGGAGAAAGGAGAGGTGAGGTGGAACACTCTAAGTCTAATAATATCTGTGTAGTTTTAAAAAATGTACAAACTCCTCCAGTCCCCCGTCCCCCTCCTCGTATGTGCTGGTACCTCTGGACGGTCCAGAAGCCATTTTAGAACTCAGGAAGGAGTTCCACTTGTGCTTTTGCAGGTGCTGTGGTGGCAAGGATAACCTCTGCTCACTTGCCGGGTGTGTTACCATGCTGTTATTTAATGTCTTTCAGGATTAAAGACAGCACAGAAAATTCCAAACCCACATCCTAACACCTGAAGCTCGCACAATGTTTCTATAGCAGATGGCAAAACATTTCACTGGAACCTTGATTTGCCAAGTGAATATCCAGATCTGGGGAGTTTTTATTCTTTTCAGGCACTGCTGAAGAGCCATACTCGATTGTCGGATCTATTCCGGGTTCAAAAAACACGACCACTTCTAGGTGTTTTGCGCGTCCCAGCCCCACCCAAAGTCCCGACGGGCCTGCAATTCTGAGTGTTTCAAGCTAAGGGTCTTTCCGAATGAACGTGCATTTTCAGTTCTGGACGTCTAGTAATTTGTGGGGGAAAGGCAACACCATAGGACTTTCCGAGCAGTCGAAGCGGGTGAGAAGCCTGAGAGGCATTTGCCTCCTCGCTGTTGGACGCGAGGCTCGGAGCCCGGCTGTCCTCAGCTGTCACGGGGGGAGGGGGAGTGCTGGCATTGGCTTTGGGCATGGAGTTGCTCCAGCCGCCGCGCCCGGTCCCGCCGCCAGCTCACCTCTGCAGAGAGCTAGGCACTCACCGGCCCGCTTGCCCCTGCTCCCACGTCGCCCTCGGGCCCCAGTCCTCAGGCACAGGTCGCCGGAACCATCCAGTGGGATGGCCGCCGCCTCCTCGGGGACCGCTGCCTGAGGGCCAGGGCCGGGGAACCCTGGCCGCCCCGGCAGCCCGTAGCACCCAGGGTGCCGCGGCGGCTGCAGTGAGGCACCGGGGCCCGCTCCCCCTCCCCGCCCCCGCTCCCGCCTCCTGCCTGCTGCGCCGTGCGCCCGCTTGCCCCAGCCGGCTGGCGCAGCAGCGCACACACTCACTCCGAGGGCGCCTCCAAGGTTACCCGCGGGGTGGGGGCTGGGGCAGGCTCCGGCCACTGGCCTCCTCTGCTGCTTTCCTATCGCCGCGGCCCTTCCGCCGCTCCAGGGCGACCGGGTTCCAAACCCCAAAGTAGAAGAGACTCCAAAGTCCGGGGAGGGAAGTCGAGCTGGGAGCAGACAAGCGTCCGGGCGGGGGGCGGCCTTAGTTGGCTCTGGGTGCCGGGAGAGTCGGGTCAAGCGAGGTCGCGGCAAGAGGGGGCTGTGGCTCCGGCGGGCGCGCTCTGGGCCGCGCTGGCTGGGCCGGGGGCAGCGCGCAGGGGCTGCAGGCAGCACCGAGGCGTCCGAGGCGCCCCGGGCCCGCTGGGGGGCAGAGACAAGCGGGCGGCCAAACCTGCCGAGGAAACTAACTAAATAAAAGGAGACTGTTATTTAAGGCGCGGAAATTTGAAATATTTGGACAGGAAGAGAAAAGAAAAGAAACCTTAGCGAGGGAGGGGAAAAAAAAAAAACACACAACGCGAGCTAACGGTTTTGAAACTCCCCCACCCCCACCCCGGGCTTTTCTGCGCGCCCTGAGGGAGCTCTGGGCTCCAGCTTCCTCACTAGGGAGCCGGGAGCTGCGGTTGGAGTCTGGAGAATTTCGAAGGGACAGAAAGGATGACTTCGCAGCCTCTCCATAGAGGGCTTGGGTGGACTGTGCGCAAAGCTTTACCCCGGGTCTCTGGCTGGAAGATTGTCTCCAGCCTCTCATTAGGTCCCTACGTGGATCTGTTTTTTTGGAATTGGAATTGTGGTGTAAAATCAAAGCAGTCGCGAGGGACGAAGAGACGGACTTTCCCCCTCCAACCCCCCCTCCCCCGCCTTTTGATGAAGGTAGCTTAGGGTAGTCAGGAAGGCTGCGAGCACGACCCTTTCTCGCTCCTGCGCTGTACTCTTCCAGCGCTTCTGGACTATTACTTCTACCCCCGGCAAAAGCCGAAAGCACCTTTTTGGGAACTGAGATTTCGAAACCAATCCGGGGCCACGGATTCCACAACGTTTGTTTGATCAACGCGATCAAGGACATTTATAATATTACCAATTAAAATGCCTTTCCTGGGACAGAATTATTTTATCCATTTATTAGTCACCCAGCGTGGTGTGTGTGTAGGAGCTCATCACACCATTAGGAGATGCACATTGTTTATCAGAAAACTATTGATTCACTACCGAAATATGGTAAAATGCAGTTGCTTAGTGGCTTGGAGACCAGAACGTGGACTGAGGTCCTGTTGGTGTTTCCCCCCCGCACCCACCCCCGGCCCTGCTTTTCCCCAGGTGTAAGCCGGGGGTTCAGCTTACTGGGCAAAGGCTAAGCCTTGAGTTTCCCGACGTGGATGCGGGCGCAGTGAATAACTGAATTTAAGAGCGCATCTCTGCTTACTATCCTCCATTCTTTCTATGGCGTCGTCCCCTGGGGCTCTGGTCATTCCATTAATTAGCACTTGCCTTTCTACAATGCATCTGAAAAAGTTCAGATCCTTCCCCGTCTCAGCTCGCTGTAAACTAGACCCCGTTAAACTCTTCAGTACTGTTCCTTCCATTCTATACATTTCGGTATATTTGTCTTACTGAATATTGTCGAGGTTTTTGAGAGATTGAATAATGGCTTTTCATATTTCCTAGAGGAGACCACACAACTCATTTCTAAAATACTTAGATTAGCAAAGCTATTTCCTGCGAAGAGCCAAAGAAATGTGGCGATGTTTTAATGCCTAGGCAAGTTTTAGGCTGGTGAAGAGGGACAGAGCTCCCTCTCCTCTTTTCGTGCTCCGACCACCTGAGAATAAAGCAACGGCAGAAGTACCTCTCTTTAACTTTAATAAACATCCTATATTTGAAATATCTAAACAGCAATTTTAATGCTTATACTTGATGGATACTGAAAAGTCCATTAAACTCGACTTTAAACTAAGAAACGTCCATCTTTACAGTTGCAACTTGTAAGAAGTGTTGTTTTTATTTTTTTTAGTAATAGTCTTGTGTTTAGAAAATATTCAGCTTACTCAAGCAGTGTATTTTGTGTATTGATTCTAGTTTTTAAATGCAAATTACACCTTTTTCCTTCAAAATCATCTCAATTTCTACTTTTTTCTAAACTTTAAAATAAATGTTTTACATTTAATTTCATGTTGCTGTCAAAAATAAATTTACTCAGTAACTTGTGGTTTGAGGTGGCAGAAGTTGAAGTCTTGTTGCACTTGACATAGGGAAGGTGAACTTAAAATGCCAAATGAAAAGGATTTTTTTTCCTCGGATTTTTTTCCTCTATATTCTTTTATACTATCATGGAAAATAAATTATTGAAAACCACTTGCCTGCCACCTTCCAATCCTTGTTAGGGCAGGCATCAGAACCATGTCCTTCAATAAACCTTGAGGTATTTTGTTCTTTTTGGAGTGAGGGCAGGGAGCTTATAAAGCAGAAGGAGGGAACTTTTACATAAAACATCTTTGTTCTTGTGGGAGATGATGAATAAAGTATTTATAAATTTATAAATGGAAACTGCATTGAAATCCTTTGGTGAAATCTTTAAAATAACAGAGTAAGTAGTAGATGCTGGAAAATTCTCTTGGAAATTTGATATTTCCATATCATTCAAAATTTTTTATTTTTAGCTAAACATATTCTTAAGATTTTATATGCCTTTACCAAAAAGTTTCATGGGAATCAAGTGCTATGTGTAGGAGTGGCCTATTTATTTATTGTAAAAGTGTCTATATTTATTATCCTGTAGCCCCTAAATAAGTTATGACCCTTATATGTAATATATGTATGTTCTTGCTAGCTTTTTATCCCCTAAATATTGTCATTTGCAGCATATTTTAATATTTAAACATTTTGTAATTTTACACTTCTGATATTTCAGGGAGAAAAAGCCAGTGTTACACTTAGCATACTTATGGTATAACTTTGGGAAACGTATTATTTAACCAATTGTTTCATTTTGTGATTTTTAAAAAATCAACTAATGGGAAGCACTTTTAGATGGCATTTTCTTTTTAAAGTGCCTTTTAGAGCTAACATATATTTGCTTTCAGATCGCTACTTCTGAAACCTGTTTTTCAACTATTTAACTTTGAGAGAAAGGGAAGATCGAATATATAAGGATAAATTCACACTGAAATAATTTCAGGTTTATTTCCAAAACATGTTGTCCTTATTCTGTTTTAAAGCAGACATACCAGGCACCAAGTAAAATCTTTGAGGGGAAGCATGAGGAGAGAAAGAAAAGAATAACTGAATCGTCAATAGAATATGTCTAGTTTTTCAATTAGTCTACTTCTTTTTCTAATGTCAAGACTTAAAACACCATGATCTTTTAGAGTAGTTCTCCTTAGCAAGAGGCAAATTATGTGCGGATTATAAGAGGAGTGGAAACCACAGAAAACACTGTCCTGTTTTGAAAAAGTGTTTTAATCAGGCAAAAGAAGCATCAGGACAAACCATTTTTAAAACAAAGTCTTCAAGTTGGGTATTGAGACTGGCAAAGGGAGAAGCAAGGAGAAAAGTCAGGGAAAGATAAAATATTCAGATGAAAGCCAAAGCTATTTGCAATTACATGTTAGAACTCAGGGTTTTGCAGGTGAAAAAGATGTTGCTTAAATATATTCATAAACCTGTAGTAAGATTTCCACTTAGCAGTTTCAGAAGATTTAACTAGCTGTTTAAAATATGACAAAACTGAATTTTAACAAATGATATTAAAATAGGACAGCCAATCAATTAACTGACAAAATAGAAGGCAGTGTGGGAGAGCCCTCCCCACATTCATTGCAGATTCGCAGCTCCCTCCGCCCGGTTTCCCTCCATCAGGCTAACGACCTCGTTTCTCCGGTAGAGCCTGGCCAAGTCGCAGGCGGTGTCCCCCTGATGGTTCCGATGCCCCACTTTGCAGGCCGTGTGCTTCACAAGGAACTCCACCACGGGGAGGTGGCCTTCTTTGGCAGCCAAGTGCAAGGGCAGGTTCCCTTCATTATCCTCGATGTTAACATCAGCTTGAAACTCCAGCAAAGTCTGTAAAGTGTCCAGGAAACCTGCTCTGGCTGCATCGTGAATGACAGCGAAACCAGTTCGGTCTTTCAAATCGGGATTAGCACCTCTAAGTAGTAGTCTCCTGGCAATCTCGGGATTTCCAAGTTTCATAACCTAGAAAAGAAGAAAAAACGGTAGAGTCCTTCAAGTGCTCCTACTACAAGAATATTTTAAAATATCCATCTCTTTTTATGTATGTAACTATTTTTGATGAAGGAGTGCTTGGGGAAGACCCATATGATCGGGTTTGAAGGGCTCAGTTGCAGGAAATGAGTACTATTAGGTAAAAGTAGAATAAAACTTCTAAAAATTGAGCTTCTATGATGGAATATCTTAAACGGGCCCAAAAGTAGGATAAATTGATTAATAAAATAGAATGAGTCCGACTTATATAAAATCACTGACAACTTGGTTCTCTATTTCCCATAAAGATTTGTGTAATTTCATGAATTTATTAAAATAAAAGAAATGGAACTTGAGATTTAAGTAAGTCTCCTTCTGTTTGCTTGTTCATGCTCATAAAATGTGCCTGGGGTGTTAATTCTGTAAAATAAAATGTGGGTAAATTTTATTTTCTAAATAGCTGAAAAGAAATAAGGAGAGTGAGCTTCTTTAAATCCTCAAAGAAGTGTTTCCACACATCAGACTCCATCTAGTCTGATTTTATAAGTGTGAAAATGATCTCTTAAAAATCCAAACCTGGTATTTTCTTAAATTATTAATTTTCACAAGTTCTCTCCAAATAGATACAGCCCCAAGTTTCCAAGTATTTTTTAAAATAGTTTGTTTTTCTTTGCAATTATTTCATATGGGTTACTAGGTGTGTTTAGTGCTTAGAATCCTTCACTTGAAATTTTAAAATGTTACTGATTATTAACGTGTTAAAAAAGCAACAGTGTTCTACATTGCCAATGTATTTATCTAAAACTAAGTTCATGATATGTCTTGTATTAGATAGGAAATGACTGTATGGAAACTGTTCTTGAAAAGAATGAAACAGTCATCCTACTATATTACTTACTGTTTCCTAAAGTTCTAACTAGCCTCCTAATTTTCAAGTGAGCAAAAGAAGAGAAAATAAGATATTTAATGTGTATTTTGGGACACAGACAGCTTTGTCTTGTGGTTTCAGCCCATTTATTAATCAACTGGTGATACCATCTTATTTCCTTTTGCAGTTATTATCAGGCATTTAGGAATAGCTATTTGTAAACTGCCAGTATTTTAAAAGCCAGAATTTGGTATTAAAATTTGCTATCAACATACAAATAATTCACATGACAAAGACTTATCTACTGGTGTTTGAATATATTTCACGCTAATAAGAAATCACTATTAGGCTCTCATAGTTATAAAATATTTTGTGGAGCAGCATTCAGTTGTACAATACATATAATTTCATTGTGAAAAATATAGTCTCATTAACATGCAAGAATATTTCAGCATTTTAATTTTTAATTTATATTTAGGTATATTCATAATAACCTAAATTTATAATACATTACACAGTAGACACTCAAATGTTTGTGAAATTAAATATACACTGGAAAATACATACAAAGCTGATCTCTCTCTTTAGAATGTTTGTTTTAAAAAATCACAAATTAAGTAACATGATGAAATATATTTAGAATGAATAATATTTTATAAATGCAAACGCTATAGATGGCCAAGATGTTAAGCTTCCCTGTTGATAAAACCCTGCTGACTTTTAGCCCTTCCTTTGGGGCAGTGGTTAAAAATGATACATAATTTATTTTTCAAGAACTTCAATGAAATACTTTTTGGTTATTAAAAATTAACACAATCTAATTTTTACCACAACTGCCTCTAAATATTTAGTCACATCTAAGGACCTGAACTGGGAAAAATAAGAGAGAGACACCTTGGATCTTTGTAAAGCAAATGTACGATTAAGGCCTTTGATATTATCCTGATTGAGAAGCTTACACTAGGAAGGGGGAAAAAGCTTTTGTAATTGGGTTAATAAACATAACTGTAGGAGAAAATTTGCCATATTTCGCCAAAAATAATAGTAATGCTGGAAATTGTTTTGAAAGAAAGTTCTTTCTTGAGTTATGACACAACTTCAGAGTCAGGATTATACATACTGAAAATAAGCCTTGAGACTCCTGTTTGTGTGTGTTTCATTATATGTACTAGGACTAAGCCACAATAAGTGGGTGTTAATATCTTGATAAGTATGTTTAATATAAACGAGACTGCAGAGTTGTATTAAAAATGTTTGTCAAAACTTTTTTTTGCAGTATTAATCTCCCAGTCTTCCTGCTCGTCAAAAGTCCTGCAAGATCCTATTCTTACAGGGTTAAGTGGCTCATTCTTTGTGATATTTATATAATATTTTGAATGCTCAATAGGAAACTTTTCAATATATTAAATTTGTGGCATTGCTATCATCACAAAACCTGTTAAAAACTACTAGGTGGAAAAAGAAAAAAAAAACCTTTCCCCACTTAATCCACCTGAAATAACAAGATAAATAATTTAGTATCTATAAGCTTCCTTAATACTGAAAATTTTGCAAGGTCAGTGTATTCTGATTTAAAATATACAGGCTGTATGGACTTCATCTGTCAATAGTAAATCTCCTGCCACTTAAATTTCTAATTCTTGCAATTAAAACAGAGCACTCTAAAAACCCTCTCCCCAGTGGATTTTCAAAAACAGCTTTAAGTGTTGCATTTCGAATACGCATAGCTTATAAGAATACCATCAGAACTCAGATAAAGCAACTGTTTGAGACTACTTTGCCATTTTTCTGTTTCTAAGCCTTTCAACTAAGTTACATGATAACGTTCAGAGGAGGAAAAAAAATTATCAGGTACAATACTTGGCAGCTGGACGTGTTTCATTTGTTACTTGTAAATCTAATTACTAAAAATTAGAACATACCACGGTATGACCGCAGAGACAAAAACACTATAAACTGAGCTCTGATTAGAAAATTCAACTTTTTATTCCTCCTCGATCCTGAATGGGTGGATGGTATTACATTAACTGTGAAATGTACATCCTGTGCCCGTGCCCAGGCCACCCATTCCAAATGAGGAAAGGTCGTTGGTCAAAACCTGAAGCATTTGAAGAAAAAACACCCTTGCCAGTAGTCAAGAAAATTAACGTTAAAGTCAATTATTGGAGCAAAGTACGGAAACCACTAATAGCAGTGTATTTACTTCAAATAATAATCATAATAACGTGTTTACAGAGCTGTCTAAAAAAAAGAAAAACCAAAAAACTCGGCGCTGCTACGACTGCTACAGAATCCCCACCGTCACAAAAACATTCCAAAAATTAAGACCAAACCTGGAACCCACTTGATATCGAGGATGTTATTGGATTTGACGAGTTTGTTCAAAGTACGTCATTTTGGGGAGTTGGATCCACTTAAAGATATAAAATATGGCAACCAACTAGTTTTTAAAACAGTTAAATTTTGTACCCCTGAAAGCTTAAAAGCTATTATTCTAGAAACCCGGGTCACGTAGGCAACATTGTTGACCTGTTTTCCCCACCTCTCTGGATACCAACCTGCAGCGCAGTCCTTCCAAATCCATTTTGTGCATTGACGTTTACATTATTTTGCAACAAACTAGTAAGTTGCTCTAGGTCCCCCCTGGCAGCTGCGGACGCCAACTCGTTCCCCCAAGGCTCGGCCATTCTTTAGGGTCCTGACGATCGGGAAAAGATGAATTAGTTGTTTTTCTTTTTCCCCTTTCCTTCGCTCCTAACCAGGCTGCATGATGGCATCGGAGACTGACAGAAGGACTGGGATGGTTAATCTGGAGTAGAGCTTGGTAGTAAATACTAGTAAGATCTGCCTGCCAAAAGCCCGCCCCTCGATTCACACGTGATTATTCAGCAAAACTGAGCCATTGGAGAGGGGCTCCGCTCCTCGCTTTTTAGCTTAACCCCTATGAAGAATTCTGGTGATTAAACTGAGAGATATACAGGCACACGTATATTTCTGGTAAATTACTCTGGACGTAAAATATAGGCAGAGCCGGCACGTACCTACACTACAGATCTCCGTGAGGAATGTGTGCGGAGATTTAAGGCACTAGATCAGGGCAGAAAATACCGCGAAAAAAGAGACATTTTGGGGGGGAAGAAAAGGCATCAACCCACCCTTGTTCACAGTGGTGACTTGAGCCGCGCGAGCCAGTACCGCAGGGGCAGGTCCTCGAAGGGGCTCGGTCTCCATCCGTCTCGCCGAAGGGGTAGTCCTGAGTGCTCCGCTGCAGGGAGAGCGCCGCGGTGGCTGGATGCTGAGGTGCTCCGGGGGTTAAAGATGATCGCCAAAAGCAAATGAGAGTAGCAGTTCCGTGGCCCTCAAGTTACAGGTCGTAACGACTCCTCGGTGGCCTTGGATTCTCCGGAGGAGCCTTAATTCGCGTTCAGGCCGAGCTGCGGGCTAACGCCGCGCGGGAGGGCTCCGGAGCCCGCTCGCCGGGCTACCGCAGCCCCACCGAGCCTCAGAGGCCGTGGGAGCCAGGCTCGGCGCGCGTCTCCGGAGGCTGCCGGGCGCGCGGCGGGCCCCCGGCAAGCCGGTCATGCCGGCCCCACCGGGTCCTGGGACTCCCAGCAGGGTGAGGAAGGGGGAGAGCGATGCGGGAAGTGTCTATGGGGCCCGGGCTGCTGAAGCAGCGCGCTGCAGCATCGCGGCTGCACAGGGCAGCCCACCGGTAACTTCCCGCCTACGACCGAGCCAGTTCAGACTTCCTAATGTAGAAGCTCATTGAGCTGCCGCCGCCTCTTTTCCTTCCTTTCCCGGTTTTCTGAGGGCCTCCGGAGATCGGGAGGGTCCTGGGAAGTCTCAGGCCAAGCTCTGAGTATCGGGAGTCGCCACAATTCCAGGGCGCAGCCAGTCCCGCCGCTCTTGGCGAGAGCCCAGCGGCTTCGGCGCCGGGTGCCACTTCGCCAACCTCTCGCGGTCCCCTGGCCTGTGCCCCCAGCCTGTGCAGCCGATAGGGCAGCGGCCGCCAGCCAGCTGTGCCCTGGAGCCGAGCTGGGTAGCACCGCTTCCTCCCGAGCCGC
The DNA here is from genome assembly GCF_028023285.1 of Balaenoptera ricei. Taxonomy (NCBI): domain Eukaryota; kingdom Metazoa; phylum Chordata; class Mammalia; order Artiodactyla; family Balaenopteridae; genus Balaenoptera; species Balaenoptera ricei. The sequence goes on along the minus strand of NC_082639.1, from coordinate 42,460,965 downwards.
AGCGCTCCCAGTGACAGTTTCTTTTGTAGCTGGTCCCCCCCAAATCGCCGGTCCCCGCTCCCTTCACCCCTACAGACACTTGTGCGTCGTGCCCCTTTCTGGTCTTTTCCTTCCCTCCCTCCCTCGCTTCTTTTTTCGCTCAAACAATTGCTGCTTCTGTTGCCGCTGCAGAGACGGTGCCGGTTTCTTCTCCCTTTTTTCCGACCTCATCAGCTTTTTTTGAAAAGAAAAAAATTGAGCGCTTTTTGAGTTGAAAAACCCGCCCCCATTTTAACGGCAGAGTTTTAAGGAGGCTCGGCGGAGTTGCTGCGCCGCGGGAGCGGGAAGGCTGGGCACCGCCCACGCCCCGCCCTCCGCCCTGGTGGCGCTCAAGCACTCTGCCGGGCTCGCCCCGCCCCCCGCCCCGCGCCCTTTCTCCCGCCTCCTCTCTCTCCGCTTTCCTCCCTCAGTCTCCTGCGCTGGCTCCCACCCGCCAGCCCAGCGGCCAGGCCCGAGCCGGAGCGGCTTTTTCGGACCCGCGGAGCCGGGTTCGGCCTCCTCCGGCTGGCGGGCGGAATGGAGTCTGCGATGTGAAACCCCGGGCTGCCCCGAGGCCGGCGGGGGCGGAGGTGGAGGAAAGAGGCTTGTTAATTAAGGCTGCGGAGAGCCGCAGGGCCTTGGAGGCTCGGCGGCGCTGACTGCTGGAAGCCGGAGAGGAGGCTGGCGCGAAGCGAGTCTTTCCCCGGCCCTGGCCGGGCAGCCCGGCCCGCCTCCGCGCTCCCCCGCTAGGCTCTCGAAGTTCGGGCGGCCAGGCCTACGGCTGCCGCCTCTTCCTCTGGGGCGCGCGCTGTGTAAACTCGGCCTCCTTTTCTCAGTGCAGAGCTTCGGCCTCGCACCTGCTAGCTCAACGCCCAGGGCCGCGGTGGGCAGAGGTGGCCGCGGGGGTGGAGGGAGAGACCTGACTGACAGCAAAACCAGTGCTCAGAAAAATCAAAAGTCTTTTATAGACTGATTTTTACGAAAACTAAAGGCATGGTATAGGTAAGAAATCACGACGAACTCTGAAGCCTTAATGTTACAGGGACTTGCAACTGAAATACTCCATTTCTTTGGGGAAAGGGAGAAAAGCAATTAACTTTAAAGCAAAAAAAAAAAATAGTTTTGGGAAGGATTTTCTAACAAGGCCATTTCTTTCTTGTCAAAGTTCTCTCTCTGACTACTTACATGGGACTTGTTTTGGGGGGGGAGGGGGTGTCTAAATGTAAAGGAATAGTATCTTCCTAATCGTTTATTTCAATCATCTGAGACACCAGTTGTCTGTACTTTTAACTTCCTCTTTTAGCTATGTAAGATTAATTAATTACTGTTTTCTATATTTTTTGCACTTAAAAATATCCAACACGGTTGCATGATGCACCCAGCGGTCAAAATGAAACCAAGCAAAAAATGACAGGTGGTCTAATTATTACCGACCTCTAGCAAGCATGTCCTCAAGCAACATCTATACCCAGCTCCTTGAAGTACACTGGGAGTATTAGCAACGAAACACACCAACAACATTTGGATAATCATCTAGCATCAGATTGCCTGGTAGGTAGAGGGAGAGTTGAAACTGCGAAGAATCCTGCAGTGTTTCCTTTAACTGAATTGTTGAGAGGAAAATAACCAGAGCTCTTTTCTTAGATAACTAAACGTGAAATGTGAATCAAACATAAACTACAACACAAGAAATTAATTCCTCTCGTTTCTTACATATATTCAGACATTTCAAATAGAACATTTAGGATTCCATATATACCAGTAAATACCATAAATAATATAATTTACTTTTGATTATTCTGGGAAATTAGTATGTAATCTTTCAGTACAGCTGGAGGGTGTGATGATATAGTAGCACTGTTGGCTGTTAAGAGATAACTGGCATTAGTCCAACTTATGAGAGTTGCTTTCTAGCATTTATTATGGTTTCTTGCTAAGAGAAGACATTGTAATAAGGAAGAATATTGTACTCATGTAAAGTATAGGTATACATGTGTTATCATTTTCATGAAATAAAATTCTTTTTGCTGAATAACGATAAATAAAACTTACGGTAATTTAACATGCATACAGAGCTGGATTAATAGTCTTGGAGCTCCTAAGCACTGAAAAGATTTTGATGTCCCACCAACTCACCTCATATGTAAATAAAAATAATACAAAGCCAAAAAATAAGTGTAAAGGAGTCCAACAAAGTTCTGATTTTTCCCATGTTGACTACTTCAATGCTTTTGCTGAAATATTAAATTCTTTAAGAAAGTTTGTTTGTTTTTTACTCTGGCTTAGCTAGTGTCCTAAAGCATATACTTCGTTTGCTTATTGTATAACCCAGAACTGGCAGCATAGAGATTACAATCTTAGTTCAGAAAGCGTAAGTAAGCACTACAAAAGACCTCCAATGAAAATCTCATATTGAGGGCTAGTTCACTGAAGTCAAAGATGAGTATCTCTGCCCTCAATAAGCTTACATTCTAACATGGTGTACAAAAAGATTAACAGTTAAGCATCTGTTAAATTGAAAGTAGTAGTTTGTCTTTTAACCCAGTAATGACATATCTCTCAAACGCTGAAATAGAGCCTTTTAGTTGGATATAAAATACTAACAGTCATGGAAATTTTTTCAGCAGTTCATACTCATTTTAAAGGATTTATAGAAATACTACAAATTATTTTGTGCTTTTTCCCTCATTGACTTAAGTATGCATAGTTTCTGAATGATTAACTTACGGATATGTGTATATGGTATTTACAATTTCTTTACATAGTCCCAAAGTCTTCCTTTTGTTACATTTATAGATCCAAGAGAGGTAGAAAACAGACAGGTACCCTCAAGGGGCCTTTTTATCATTTCATTATTGTGGCTTTGGCATTTTATTTCTGAAATTCAGCAGGCTTTTTCATATGGCTCACACCACTTATGAAAGTCTTTTTGTAAAGTAAGAAAAAAAAATGCCCAGTAAGCAACTCAAAAGTTTAAACATAATAGCAACAATTAATATTTATATAGTGTTTCCTGGTTATAACATCATGCACACATTATTTAATCTTTACAACTCTGGGAGGTAAATATGATAACTATCCCCATTTTTCAGGTGAAGGAATTGAGGCTTATAGAGAATGTGACTAAGGCCAATAAGTAGTGGATATAGGACTTGAACTCAGAATTCATCCCCAAATGTTAGGCCTTTTCCATTACTTAAGAGTCCAGTTCACTGGAAGCTTTGGGTTTGGAACTCTCTCAGACTTTTCCCTATGTGCTTCTTCCATTGGCTGGTTTTGGCCTGTATCCTTTCCCCTTTTCCTGTAATAAATTGTAACCATAAGCTAAAAAAAAAAAAAAAAAAAGAGTCCAGGATCAGGCACTAGTGTCCTAACGAACATTAAATCATTATATGAAATACATTTTGGATTACTTAAGTGTGGATCTAACTGTAGTAGCATTAATCTTCTCAGGAATTACATTGTAATTGAGTAGCATTGTTAAAAAGCTTGATTAACTTAAAGGATCAAGGTTAACACCCCCAATAATGAGTCATGTTGATGTCATGTGTCCCTGATATGATGTGATGAGGACACATCACCTTTGTGGTATCCTTCCCCTGAATCCATAAACTCAGCATAATTCTGAGAAAACATTAGACAAACCCAAACTGAGAGACCATTAAAGTTCCTGACCATTAGTCTTCAAAAGTCAAGACCGAGCAATGGTCACAGATTGGAAGAGGCTAAGGAAACATGACCACTAAATGTAATGTGGTATTCTGGTTTGGACCCTGGAACAGAAAAAGTACATTAATATAAAAATCCAAATAGAGTCTCTAGAACATAATTAATAGTATTAATGCCAGTGTTAATTTCTTAGTTTTGATATCAGTACCGTGGTCATGCAAGATGGTAACAGAGGAAGCTGGAAAAAGGTAAACAGGAGCATTCTGTACTATGTTTGCAACTATTATATAAATCTAAAATTATTTCAAATAAAAATTTAGCAAAATAACTAGAAGTAAACTTTATTATATATATTTGAAAAAATATGAAATAAAATTCCTTTTAAAAGAAGAATGGTAAGTAAGATCAAAGAACATGGAGATTCTAGGAAAAGATCTATATTTGAATTAGACTGAGCTCCGTGACTTAATGCAGTAAAACAGCTACGAGAATGTATAGATTAAGATTATTTTTCTTTGCTCATGCTTATGGACAGAGAATCTCTATATTTTTATTCTCTCAGTTTTTGACACTGGAATGAAATTGTTTCCTTTAAGGAAGGAATTCTGGGGAAATGAATTTTCTCTTTTTTTTTTTAAAGATTTTTTTGATGTGGACCACTTTTAAAGTCATTATTGAATTTGTTAAAATACTGCTTCTGTTTTATGTTTTGGTTTTTTGGCCACAAGGCATGTGGGATCTTACTTAGCTCCCCGACCAGGGATCAAACCTGCGTCCCCTGCACTGGAAGGCAGATTCTTAACCACTGGACTGCCAGGGAAGTCCCGAATTTTCTCTTAATTCAGTATTTATTTTTCTTTCATTCCTTTCTCTGTAGTGGAAAGTTACTCTGGATTCTGGGTATCCAACCATGAATAGTTACGTCATAGGGAAGAATCAGTCTCTTCAGGAATTATACACTATGGATGGTAAAATGCAGGGAGGCAACAGGGTGAGTGGAAAGAGCACTAGTTTTGACCTAGCCTTGAATACTAGGTCTGTCCCTGTATAGCATGACTTTGGGCACATTCTTAGCCTATCAGAGCAGTTTCGTATTCTGTAAAATGGTTGTTGTAAAAATTAAATGAGATAAGGTGTGTGAAGTACCTATACATACTAGACATCCAATAAAAATAAATTCAAAGGCATTGGTTGTTATGTACCCAAGACTTTGCTATTTATGAACTATGGTGAATATAAAAACACATGGAATGAAATGGCTGATAATCTCAAAGAACTTTCAACCTTTGAGGAGAGATTAAAACATGCAGAGATGAAACAATTAGAGAAAAAAATTACAGAATTTATCAGAGTATTAAACTGTGTTGTAAAGATAGTACAGCAGTGATTAGAAGAATCCTTGTTGGCTTAAATATTATGAAAGAGGTGATCCTGAGAAAAGCACTTAGGAACTGGTATACAAAGTAATAGCAACTAATATGGTTTAAGGGTTTGAAAAGTTTTCACAAGCATTATATCACTCAATAATCACAATCACTCTGTGAAATAAGTTTTATAAGCCCCATTTCAGAAGTAAAGAAATTGAGACTCAGGTAAGTTTTTTGTCTGTTTGTTTTTGTCAAGCGGCAGAACTAGAACTCAAGCCTAGTAATGCTATGAAATCTATGCTTGTTTTGTAAAAATATTTTATGCTTCCATGCATTTTCATAATTGTTTTCTCATCACCTGAAATAATCATGTCAGAAGCTGAAGTCAGAGAGTCTAAGTGACCCATCGAAGTTCCCCCAGCTAATTAGTTGGGAAAGCAGTGCTAGAAACCATATGCCTGAATGTCTAGTGTATTCTTCCCCTCTTTCTGTATTACCACATTCTTTTAATTTCCAGATGGAGAGGAGGGAGGGAGAAGGGGAGCAGTACTGGATTTGAATGGGCTCTGAGATATACACACATGTCATCACAGAGAAAAATCTCAACTTTGCAGGGCTGCATTAATCCTGGCCATGTAACTAGAGACAATCATCCACCTGCCTTGTGCTGAGAATGACATATATGAATGGGGCAAGTGAATTGCCACACTTAAATTGCTGGTACTATGTTTCACCTCATAATTCATATTCGTGCTATATTTTGGAATTACTTCCTTGGGGGTGGCAATTAACCAAGAAACCCTTCAATTCATGTGACTATGGAGGGTTCTGTTCCTTATCTACCTCTTTCCGGTCTAAATACAGACTATTACACGAGAGTTGTAGGCCAGACTGTTTTCGTCTAAAGAAAAAAAAGCAGAATAAACCTAGATCTTTAGAACGCCATAGTGCTCTTTGTGTTCAGGGAATACAAAGATTCTATATGGTGATTTCACTAGTTTCTATTTTAACTCTACAGCACAAAATCAGCAAACTTACTTCACCCTTTCAGGATTTTACATACTTTCCACTGCAAGTACGTGCTCTATTTCAGTCCAGAAGATGATATTTTCCCAATTAAAAGTTGAACATACTCTACTGTCACTCTTCTTCCAGCGGGAATGACATTTATAAACTATCACACTTCACTGTACATAGTCTTCGACTATTCTTGGCTTGAAGCCTGATCATCTTTTTCTCGGGATCGATATTGTCACCTTTCTCAGCTTCCATGTCTGCCCCATGACTACCGTGGGAATCTGGTTGCTTGCCATTCCTTGTTACTGAATGTCTGAGGATGCAAGCGTCAGGGCTTGGGATCGAGTGTGACAGTGTGCAAGTGGGCTTTGACAGCTTGAGCATAAAAGACTGTATGTGAAGTTGTATTTTGGTGAAACAGAGAAAATGTACATTTATGAAATGTTTGTTAGACGGGATGTGACGGTGTGCTGAGTTGGTTTGTGAGGCTTGACGTGTATGTGTGTTACTATATAACCACGTAAGGAGCAGAATCTGATCCCCGCCCCAACCATGGGGAGGCGGTACCCCGAGGCCTTTGCTTAATTCAAACCAGAATAACCTGTTGCGGGACTCCAAGCTGCCGCAGTTGCAGGTTGGCGTCCCCGCCGGCGGCGCGCGGATCTCCGCCCGGTAGTCGCGCGCCCAGCGCCTGACAGGAGGGCAGTCACGTGGCAGCCGCAAAGCGGCGCTTTGCGACCTCGATGACAGGCAAAATGTGCGACAGCCTCGGCGCTGGCCAACCAGGGGCGGAGGCGGTGGCCAGGGAGGAAGCGGAGGAGGCGGAGGCGGCCGTGGCGTTCGCCCGCCTGCTTTTTCGCTCGCTTTCCCCGCCCCCGCCGGTGTTGTCGCCGTTGAAGGGAGCCGGCTGCGCTCTGTCGCAACCAGCCCTCATCCAGGCCGGCGGCAGTAAGACCGAACCCACATCCTTACCAACCTCCCTGTCGGGGCGGCTGCGGCTCGGGCTCCGCGGGGCGCAGGCAAGCGGCCCAGGCGCCTGAAGGTTACCGTGTGCATGAGCGCCTAGCCTCCCGCGCTGCCCCGCCCGCCGGCCCGCCGGCCCGCCCGCCGGCTCGCCCGCCAGCCCCTCGGCGCCCGGCGGCGGCGGCGGCGGCGGCGGCGGCCGCAGGAGGCGCAGTCTCTCTCCCGGGTGCGCGCTTCGCTCCCGGAGCCGCGGAACTCGGCGGCCGCCATGGCGTCCAACATGGACCGAGAGATGATCCTGGCAGATTTTCAGGTGAAGTATCGGGCCCAGTTACCCTCTCACCTCCAACCTCGTGGGTTCCCGGTGCCCAAAGGGTGGCCTCTTCCCAGCGTTTGTTTGAGCACTGCAGTGCTGTGTGGTTTGAGTTTTTATACGGTACTTGGCTTGGGGTGTGTGTGTGTGTTGTGTGTTGTGAACTGTGGGGGACTGTGTTATGTTGGGGGTGTGTAGAATGGCTTATGTACGGCTTGAATGGCATTTGTCGGGTGAGTGGGTGTTATGTCGGGTTGTTTTGTGTGTGGATTGTGTATTGTTTCCTGTATTATATGGGTAATGTGTAGAATTTGAGGATAAGTGTGGGGCTTTTAAGTATGAGGTGCTTTAGGTGAGGAGTTTTGGGTTTGTGAGGAGAGTGTGCTGTATGGAGTGTGGGTGTGGTGTATTAAGGGGAGAGTAAAAAAGAATGATGGTGAGGAGGTGGTGAGGGTAGCGGGGCATTGTGCTGGTTTTGAGGGAGAAATAAACATTTGAGACTTTGATGCCTTATTGGAGTCTTTGGGGTGTAGGAAGAGGAGGAGGCAAATAGAGTGTATATATCAAAGTATCTTTGCAATGAGTTCACACGCTTAATAAATTACCAATTCATATTTGTGGATTCCCTTCCTCTACAGATTTGAACTACTTGGTTGGTGTCCTTTCTCCAGGAGAAATTTTAAGGATGAGCAAAGATTATTTCTTACTGACTCAACTGTAGTGACACTGGCATATAAGTATTTTAGGGAGGCCCTTTGAAAGTAGAGCTGTATGCTTCATGAAAGACTTGGAGTTAGAACTAATACCCTGTAAACACCACTTTTGCCTTTTGATGTTGGAAGAAAATATTGTAGTGAGATATTTTTAATCATTTATTTTGGCATTAACTTAGAAGCTATAGTTCTGTATAGGCAGACGTTTTCCTCTAACACTGCCATCATTGCACATGGTCTAATGCTAGCATAGTAGGCAATATTTTTCCTTACTGATATTTTGTTGGGCTTTTCTTCTTTCTCTAATTTTTAAAGTTACTTATTTTTACAACTAAATATTCTGATGGCCATTTCCAGAGTTTGCTCGTTTAATTATTCAAGTCATATCTGCTACATTAAGAATATGCATAAATCTGCATTTGATTATACTGTAACTTTCAAACTCAAACAGAAAGAAGTTCTGAAAATAAAAGTTGACCACAAGATTTTGGTGCTTTGTAGGATTAGGATTGGCCTGAGATTTTCTGCCGAATTCTTTCACCTTTGTTTTCATTCTCCAAGTCAGTCTTTTATCTAATGTGGAATGTAATTGTGAGATAAAAGACTCTATTTGTCTAGGAATGATTTTATCCTTTTATAAAATTGTTCTGCTCTGATAGGAATGGCTTTAGGCAACAAAAAGTATAGTTTACCTCATTAAAAGCTTTAAGGTAACTGTAACTTTGTTTTGATTTACCAAACTTTTGATTTCCTCTGATAACTTGTAGCTGTTTGCTGTCTTATTATTTGTGACAATTATTATTATTATTATTTTTTGGCCACGCTGCATGTCATATGGGATCTTAGATCCCCTACCAGGGATCCAGCCTGTGCCCCCTGCAGTGGAAGCGCGGAGTCTTAACCACTGGGCTGCTAGGGAAGTTCCTATTTGTGACAATTATTATGCTTAGTTTTATCGGCCAGTCTGGAAATTTAGGATTCCTGCATTCAGAGGCAAAGTAAGATTTTCTGACAAGCATTTGGGATTTTATTTTGATTGCATGAAAACATTCTAATAAGTTTTGTTTTTTTTTTAACTTTTGGGTTTATTTATTTATTTATGTATTTATTTATGGCTGTGCCGGGTCTTCGCTTCTGCGCGAGGGCTTTCTCTAGTTGCGGCAAGAGGGGGCCACTCTTCATCGCGGTGCGCGGGCCTCTCATTATCGCGGCCTCTCCCGTTGCGGAGCACAGGCTCCAGACGCGCAGGCTCAGTAATTGTGGCTCACGGGCCCAGCGCTCCGCGGCATGTGAGATCCTCCCAGACCAGGACTCGAACCCGTGTCCCCTGCATTGGCAGGCAGACTCTCAACCACTGCGCCACCAGGGAAGCCCCTAATAAGTTTTTTTCTTCAAACCAATGGCAATGCTGCGAACAATTGTTTACAAAATGGAAAAAGCTTACGGCATCTGCAGAGAACATTTGTTTTCCAAATGGTGAGAGTTAATTGCATATTGTCAAATAGGCAGGAGAACATTACTGGTAGAATAAAAGTTATTTAGAAAACTATGCACAAGCACATTAGCCTTTTGTGTATTTTAGGAACCTTGTATTCCTCTTACAAATGATGATTCCAGATGAGTTTACTCTTGTGGACTTGGTTTTAAAATGGATTATTCTTCACTTTGCTGTACACCTGAAACTAACACAACATTGTAAATCAACTATACTCCAATATAAAATAAAAATAACTTAAAAAAATTAGCATTTATCCAGTTATCAGAAACCAGGCAATTTATTTTGAAAATTATAGCTCAAGACTTGGAATGTAGATGCTTGGATGATACTGGCTTCTTCTATAACTGGGCAAATCAATTTCCCCAGCCAAAAGTGAGCATAGTAAAATTATGTTCTGTTTACTTCATATGATTGTGAAAATTAATAATAGTTTTGAGAGCTCAGTGCTGCTCTTGTAGAAAGGGACATGATTTTTAAATGTGACTAGATTTTAAAAATAAATAAGTTTAAGATTTTGATTATTGCTGGAGAACACAATGTCTAAATATGGGAAAGTTTTTGAGAAGGATTTTGTGTTCTCTAACTATTTCAACTCAATAAACAAAGGACTTCTGTTGAAATCAGTGGCGGAGTGGCTAACAATCATATGAGGTAAATAGAACATAATTTTACTATGTTCACTTTTGGGTAGGGAAATTGATTTGCCCAGTTATAGAAGAAGCCAGTATCATCCAAGCATCTACATTCCAAGTCTTGAGCTATAATTTAAAAAATAAATTGCCTGGTTTCTTTAAATGAGGTAAGTAGTAGATGGAAGATTTCAGCTCAGACTTAATGGGATAGATTTGGGGCTTTGTAGGTGAGTGAACTAATCACCAAGCAAATATATTCCAAATTGTCCTCTAAAAGATTTTTTCCCCCAAGTGAGAACAGCTACCAATAGAAAAAAAATTTAGATTGTGGTGAAATACACGGTAACATAAAATGTGCCATCTTAACCATTTTTATCAATAAGTGTCCAGTTCAGTGACATTAAGTACATTCACATTGTTGTGCAACCATCACCACCAACCATCTTCAGAACTCTTTTTATCTTGCAAAACTGTAACTCTCTACCCATTAAACAATAACTTCCCATTCTTCCTTCTCCCCAGCCCCTGGCAACCACCATTCTTTCTGTGAATGTGAATGCTCTAGGTACCTCTAATAGGTGGAATCATACAGTATGTGTTCTTTTGTGACTGGCTTATTTCACTTAGAATAATGGCCCCAATTTTGTAGCATGTGTCAGAATTTCCTTCCTTTTTAAGGCTGAATAATATTTGATTTTCTCTATGTACCATATTTTGTTGATCTGTTCATCTGACGATGGACACTTTTTCCCTACGTTTTGGCTATCGTGAATCATTAATGCTGTACATGGATGTACAAATATCTCTTTAAGTCCCTGTTTTCAGTTCTTTGGGGTATATACCCAGAAGTAGAATTGCTGAATCATATGGTATTTCTATTTTTAATTTTTTTAGGAACCACCATACTGTTTTCCATAGTGGCTGCACCACCAAAATTTTGAATGGAGAGAATGACAGCGTAGTGTTTAATTAATTTGTAAATTCCACTCTGAACAAATGAGTTTAGACCTTAGAATAGTCCAACAAAAATCAGCTATAAATGTAAATAGTGTTAGCATAGTATATTACTGGTAAAGGAATGACTAGACTAGTACACCTACAGTTCTGGCTGACCAGAACCAGGAGGGGGTGTAAAGGAATTTCCTGGGTTTAAAAAACAGGCAGGCACTGATGAATCAAGAGAGGTTTTTTTTTCTTCTTTTTCCTTAAAGTTTTTTTATAACAGATGCATTCAGGTGCAAGTTCCAAATCTTTTTCTTTTTGTAATTGTATAATTCATTAAGTTTTTTTTAAGGTTGAGGTATAGAGCAAAAATCATTTGATCAAACAAACTTTTGAGACTGTATTCGATTTGCTTACAGATGTGAAAACAGTTATCCAAACAAAGTTGCAGTTGCTATTTAATAATTTCAGTAATTAGTTACTTCTTACTTTGGGTCTAGATGAACAAAAACATGAGTCTTCTCCCTCCCCCACCCCTTTAACCTTTCAGTTAATGCCATGGTAAATTCTTTTTCCTCTAAGATACTTTTTTTTAAAAAAAATTAATTAATTAATTAATTAATTTATTTATTTTATTTATGGCTGTGTTGGGTCTTCGTTTCTGTGCGAGGGCTTTCTCCAGTTGCGGCAAGCGGGGGCCAGTCTTCATCGCGGTGCGCGGGCCTCTCACTTTCGCGGCCTCTCCCGCTACGGAGCACAGGCTCCAGACGCGCAGGCTCAGTAATTGTGGCTCACGGGCCTAGCTGCTCTGTGGCATGTGGGATCTTCCCAGACCAGGGCTCGAACCCGTGTCCCCTGCATTAGCAGGCAGATTCTCAACCACTGTACCACCAGGGAAGCCCTAAGATACTTTTTTTTACTTATAATTTTTATTTGAGAACAAAATGAGTGGTGTACCCATTTGGATTAGTGTCACATGTGGGTCTCATGTTTTTCTATTTATGTTTCTTTGTTACTGATAATATAGATACATAGATCATAGCTCTACTCAAGTGAAGCAAAAACAACTTTCACTAGTAGTAATATTTTCTTTCAGACTTTATGATAAACAAAACTTATCTGCCTTGCTAAAAAAGTATTCTTTCTGAATCTAGTTGCATTGGTCACATATTAAGAGTACCTTTATTTCTTCTCTAGTTTGGCACTGATTTTGATGTTACTTTCAGTTGTATATCCTGGATGACACAATTGTGGCTTTGTTTTCTACTCCTGGTCTTTCCAGCTAGTAATACCTTTGCTGTCTAAATTGCTTTGTACATTTACGTATATTGGACTATCACTATGGGATGTAGTAAGTTTTCATTTGCCTATCAACTCCTCTTTGAAGCATGGACTCTTCCTTGACACTGCTGGTAAGTTACTTGTAGGTAATTTCTACCCTTTCATTACATTACATTTTTTCCTTCTAAATGAAGCTGTGAATCCCTCTTCTTTCTTTTTTAGTTTGACGCAAAGAGATATTTTCTACAAAAGAGGATACCAGACTGCGAGTAGAAATGGTATTGATCCAAACAGATAGGTATCCTTGGTGATGTTGTGGATCAGGGGCCAAACTAAGTATTCATGGAACATCATCTTTATTTCCTGGGAGGTTACCTTGGGTAGGAGATTGAGTACTATGGCAGAAAGTAGTCTTGTTACTGTTCTTTCTTTCCTTTCTTCACTGTCTCCTTCATTTTTAGAGGGACAAATCATATTGTTTTGTGTCTGGATTGTTGGTCATTGGGAAAATAAGGTTTTGGCATGTAGATTAAAGTTTAGTAGTTAGTGGTTAAGAGCATGGGCTTTGATGTCAGATTACTTAGATTTAAATCACAGCTCTGCCATTCACTCATCTTGTGATTTTTGACCAGTTACTTCACACCACTTTGCTTCAGTTTTCCCATATGAAAAAAGGGTTAATGTAAAGTGATTAGGACAGGTGTCTGATATAGAAAGTGTTTAATAAATTTTAGCTGTTATTTTCATTGTTGACAGTTTTAAAGTACGCACTTGTTCTCTGCAGGGGACTTCAGAGATCATCTATTTCTAGCTTCTCATTTTTCCTTTCGTGGACGTTGAGACCCCAAAAAAGGAAGTGACTTTTCCACGGTCATGAACTGGTTTGAAACAAAGATTTTATCCAGGTGTACATAAGAGTGTTCATTTTCTAGCTTAATTTGTCAAATAGCTTGGACGTCTAGAGGAAAACAAGACCCACTACTTAGAAATTTGTCCAAATTGATAAAACTTATATAGAAAATAAATTAACAGTGCCTGGCATATAGCAGACATAACCAGCAGGAAGGAAAGGAGGGAGGGAAAGTGGGACGGAGGAAGGGAGGAAGGGAGGGACTGATCATTCCTAAACTGCCATTCATTCCAGTTCAGTGCCGTGCTTCTAAGCTCACAGGTGATCAGAAGCCATGGAATGGAGAGACTTCAGATTTGTTGAGCATGGTTCGGTTGATGCCTGTTGTCTGCCAGACAGGTTTTATGGACTCTGTAGTTCAGGGGTCAGGAAACTGTAGCCTGTAAGCTGGTTGCCTGTTTTTATACATAAAGATTTATTGACACACTCGTTTACTTATTGTCTATGACTGTTCTCTTGCTGCAGTGACAGAGGTGAGTAGTTGAGACAGAGACTTCATGGCCCACAAGCTTAAAATATTTACTATTTGAGCTTTTAAGATAAAGTTATCTACGTCCCCCGTCCCCCACCCACCCCATGAAATCAATACTTTTCTTTCTAGGTTTTAGTAACTGCAAAGTGTTAGAACATTTGAATGCCTCACAGGTATACATGGTCACTTCTCTGTAGGAGGCAGTTAGAACATTGCACTTAGGCAGACTAGAGCTCTCGTTTTTTGCTTTGTTTTTTTGTTTTGGCTGTGGTTTTCTGAGCAAGTCATTTATCCTTTCTGGGTTTCAGTTGTTCAGTCTATAAAATGTAGATCTGCTTAGAGCCATATCTACTTGAACACAGAAGATTAGACTAGATTAGGTGTTCAAACAGAGTCTGGATAATCACTTGGCAGCAGTGGGGTTGAGGGCATTCAGTTATAATTCAGGTAATTTATCTAGCTTAAGGGTCAGCAAACTACATCCTGAGGGCCAAATCACCAAATTTTTTGTCAGCAAGTCTTATTGGAAGGCAGTCTTGCATGTTCATTTACATACTGTCTCTGGCCACTTTTGCCTTCATTAGCAGAGTTGAATAGTTGATTGCATGACCTGCAAAGCCCAATATATTTACCCTGCCCCATATAGGAAAGTTTACTGATCCCTGGTCTAGATAAGTGGTTTTCATTTTTCAACTTTGGATGATTTCTGTTCCCCAGAGAACATTAGGCAATTTCTAGAGACATTTTTGGCTATCACAACTGCGGGGTGCTACTAGCATTTAGTGGGTAGAGGCCAGGGGTTCTGCTAAACATTGTATAATGCAGTAGACATCCCGTGACAATGAAGAATTATCTGCCCAAGAATTTCAATAATTCTGAAAACCCTTGATCTAAATCAGTGGTTCTCAAACTTTAGCTTGCATAAGAATAAGTGGGAGGGCTTGTTAAATCACAGGTTACCGGAGCCCAGAGTTTTTGATTCAATGGATCTTGGGTGGGGCCTGCAAATTTGCATTTCTACCAGGTTCCCAGGTTGTGCTGATGTTGTTGGATCCAAGGACTACACTTGAGAAAAACTGATCTAGATGATTTTTGAGGTTACATCCATTCCTGTGATTGTTTGATTTTGTGATCTTAAGTACTCTTCCATTTTTTATGACTTAGGAAAATTTGAGTTTTTCAGTATATACTTGATGCTCATAATAAAACATGCTGTTTCATGACTCCATATGTTTGAACCCTTAGTTTTCGTGTCCCTTTGGAAAACTTCTATTTATTGTTCAAAATTATTGCCTACCTTTTGTTTATAAAACATCAGGACTCTGTGCCCAGTTAGTGTTAATCATTTCTCTTATGTATCTTGTACATATTTCTCTTATATCAGAAATAAGAGAATTTCTCAAAAAATTCTGAAATATTTCTGAAATTCTCAAAAATTTCTCTTTTGAGTCTTATATCAGATTGTCAATAATCACTTAACATGTTTCTTTTCCCTACTATCAGCCCTTTGAGTGAACAGCTGCTTGGGTCTTAACCACTGTTCCTATAGTATCTATTAAGAGGTGCTCAGTGAATATTTTTTGAAGAAATATTATGAATATTGGCTGTTGTGGTACAAGTAAATGGAGTAGAATTGTAAATTATGTATTTTTAAGCATCTGCCATTTTCTGACATATGGTTTTGAATAAGAAAATCTGTCACTGAGAGAATACAAATTAGACTAGTTTATTAAATTGAGGGTTATAACTTCAAGGTGACCCATTTATAGAGAAGTACAAAACACCCACACTCTGTTTTAGCTTTTATAGAGGGCTCAGTAAGTTAATGTGACAAAATATACGGCCTGAGGCCATGAACTTTGTAAAATTTGAATGCTGTTACTAAATTGCTATGTGTTAGCCATTCTTCCTGATTATGTTTTCACTCTCAAACTGTTTTTTAAGGCAGAAATTCTAATTTCAAATCAAAATTGCTTACCATGTTAAATCATTAGTCATTGACTTTTAGGTAAGTTTGAGATAATTGCAAGAAGCAAAATTAACAGAATAATTGTACCTGTCTTTATACTTACTTGTGGTTATAGAGGAATAATTGAGATAGAAAGAATGAGATGTCAAGTTGTGGTGAAGAAAAGTGGAAAAGTTTGCAGGTTATGTGTACCTTAATGGCAGTAGAGTTAGGTTCCAGTCACCTGTTTTTTTTTCCCTCTGCAGTTCACCTGGTTTAATGACTGAAGTTGAAAAGTGTTGGTGAGAGGAAAGTTTTGTCTCTTGTGCCCTCCTGGCTCCCCATTCTCTTTCTCCCAAGGGAAAAGTAGTGGTTGAACTTTTTTTTTTTTTTTAAGCCAATTTTAGTGATATTCTTTGGCATCTAGTTAAAGTGAGATGGAGACACAATTGAGCATTTTTATTTTAGGTTTAATGAGGAAGGAATAATAATAATAGCGTATAGCTTTTGATTGATTTGTATGTGCCAGATATTGTGCTAGGTTCTTTTTTTTTTTTTTTTTAAGTTGGTATGTTGTATTCTCAATTTTATTCAGTTCAAGAAATTTTCTTTTTTTTTGGCCGCAAGGCATGCAGGATCTTAGTTCCCCGACCAGGGATCGAACCTGTGCCCCCTACAGTGGAAGCGCAGAAGACTTAACCACCGGACCGCCAGGGAAGTCCCTGTGCTGGGTTCTTAACATCTAAATTCTGCAGTGACCCTGTATTAGGATCCAGAGATACAGTTCTCCGTGGTTTCTGTAATGTCTTGTGAGCACAGGCACTGACTTTTTGTTTCTGACTATGTTTTCAAGGATATTTGTATAGTGAGCAGCCTTGGAAGACAGAGGTAATGTCTCTCTCTGGAGCAAAGGGCAGGCATGCATAATGTCTATTTTAAAAAATTTGGGTTCTCTAGGCTCTAGGTTCATCTTCTGTAACACAATCCACTGTGTGTGCAGGTATCACTTGGCCTACTTTGTGTCACCCTGTGGGAAATGGGACTGGGAAACTGTGCAAGAAAATTCTGATATTCTGACTACAAGTATTGCCATGAGTCATAAAGTTCATTGTCTCCAACCCAGGAGTCTAGCTCTTCTGCCAGCATCCATGAAACTGGCAGGCTCTTAGTTTGCAAGTAGGGTAAAAATCTCAGATCCTTCTCTGCTCTTAACAGTTCTGGCAACAAGGATGGGATGTTGACAGACACATAGGTTTCTGGAAGAGGAAGGGTGAGAGCATTATGGGCTGGTTAATAATTTGAGGGACGTCCATGGGAATTGGTAGTGAACATGTTGACAAAATTGTTAAGTGGTTCTCTACTTTCTTGCCTGTTAATGAGGAGGAATTAAGGAGGTGGTTGCAGACTGAGTACCAGGAAGTAGGTTCAAAGACAGCTGCCTGAACATTCCTCTGGTTCAGGCTAACTCTCAACAACCCTCAAATATCCTCTCTGATAGAGGGAATTTTTTTCACCAATCTGTCAATCAAACTGAGGTTCAGACTCCTCTGAATGTAATGTAACATTGTAATGTAACAATGTAACAGCTAGCACTAAGATTTGTCCTGGCTGGGCAGAAGGCTCTGCCTCCTTCAGACATTTACAGATGTGTGTAATTTGCAGTTGCTGGTGGCAGAAAGCAAAGTTGTTAGAACTTTCACTGGTTTGTCTGAGAGATAAGAGGATGGGGGTACAGAATGTCTTGTGGCTCAGCACCTCCTTTGGAGGAAGCTTTATTCCCAACTTCACTGTCTGAAGCAAAGCCACTGACTCAATGAGGTCCTCAATTTATTGAGGTTTCCCTAAACCTTGTCCTGGTTCACCAGTGGTTCAGCCAAGCTGAAACTGATTATGTCTGCTCATCTTTTGTGGCTGTTCAGCCTTTGCACCAGCTATGCAGACTGGTAATGACTGTAATTGCTGTGTTCAGTGGACAGAACTCAAGGCTGTTCTTATAGGTCTGGCCTGTACTCTACTTCATGAACTTGTATTTCTGCTGACCCTTGGCCTGTTGCCAATGGCCTAGCTATTTGGTCTGCCACTTGGAAACTATAGACTGGCAGATTAAAGACTGCTTTCTTTGAAGCTGTGAACTATTGAAACAAATTATAGCTGCTGATCAAACTGTCTGGATCACTCATGTAGATGCCCACAGTAAGGGCCTTTTCTCTGATGAAGCCCCCTGGAATCAAGCTTCTGATTGAGCCTGCACTGCCCAGAGCCATCATTGTTGCCAGGATCCATCATTGTATCAGATGTGACAGCATATCAACTATCATAAAGTGTGTGTAAAGTAAAAGACTCTATATTTCTGATGCAGAGGGTGACTTGTGACTCCTGCCAAAAGTTGATCTGTTTGTCACATAATGAGAGAAGCTACATTACATGGGATGTGGCCTCTGCCTGTTTTGGTAGATTAAATAAGTTGGACCTTTGACCTCCCTCTCTGAGGTATCAGTGGTGCCTCACTGCTGTTAACACTTTTTCTGGTTGTGTTGTTGTTGTTGTTAGTACAGTTAGCTGACTGGCTACACCATTTTGGCCCTTGAAACTAATTGTGTTATGCTTTCCAGCTTTCTGGACCATTTGCAGTCTGGCAATGGTGCACTTTTTATTGCACCATTTTTATTGCAATAGTGAGCTGATAGTCAAGATATTTGAGGGGCGTTTCATGCCCTCTACCATTCACAGGCATTTGGTATGTGGACGAATGTTGACTGCTGGAATAACTTCCTCCTCAGTAAGTCAGTTTGGTCATTGAATGCAGCTGTCTCCAGAAAGGGATCATTTCATCTTGGCTACTTCCTGGGTAATGATCAGAATGGAAGGAGTGGGAGGTTATATAGCTCTATTTTGAAAATTCACGATTCCACCCTGACCGTTTCTGGGCATGATGCTTCTTTATTTCTCCTAGCAGCAACTCAATGCCAGCCTGTTGATACACCTTCTATGTGGCAGCTTGCCAAAAGGTGGTGTAGGGGATTCAAACTGAATTCTGGTTCAGCTACCTGGGTTTTCTTGTTGGGTTGACATGGTCCTAGATCATAAGGATAATGACCACTTGGTTGAGTACACTGCTTGCTGAGCCTCCCTATGGTGGCTTATGTGGATCAGTAGGGGCCATAAATGGGTTTCTGTACATTTTATGAAAATTCCCTTGACCATCTTGCACCTGACATTTCCAGATAAAAGGCCTGCGTGTAAGTAGGAGATGATTGGAAAGAAGATGAAATTATAGCTACTGGTAGGGGACATATGATTTTGTGGCAGTGGAGGCAAAGCAACAATCTTGACTCCTGGGGAGGGATCACCTTAGACCCCAGAAAGTTTGGGGAAAGGAAAGACATTAATGTTCTTTGTTTTTCTGAACCAAACTTGAAGCCTGCCTTATGAAGGAAAATGCCTGGTACAGCTCTTCCAAGCTGTTGCAGGCACATTAAATTCAATCGACTGCTGAGTCTGCCAAACCCCATTAGAGGGCTGTGATAGCTATTTGATTGTCATTCCTCTTAACCTTACTGACAGGTCTATTGGAAATACCAGGGGTTGGCCCCCAGCTTTTTTACCTTCATGCAAAACACCTGTCAACACTTCCTGATGCCTACCCCACCCCCATACCATAGCCTTCACTCAGAGATCCTGTGGGGCAGATTACTGGTGGCCTGCACAAATGGGACAGTTTGGATTAACTGCCTTCATTAATCCCTTTCAAAAACAAGGACTAGGCTCAATTGTTGGAATTGAACTGGGAACCCTAAGGACCACCACTTGGATGGGAGGCCATGTTGGGACACAAGTTGACAGTGCCTCCCAGACTGATATAGGTCCCACTTGGAAGGACCCAACAATTGTAAACAACCCACTGTATCTAGGTGCACTGTGTCTGCCCTGAGGACTGTATTTCATATGTGGAAACCAGGGATTAATTTGCCTCCCTCCTAAAAATATGGACTCTTGCACCTTTTGAATGGTTAAGTAAACACCACCAGTAGATCTTGTAGCCTTCACATGACTGCGGAGATCTCTCCAAAATGAGAGCCTATCCTTGGTTTCTTGGGGAAGCTTCCCAGAGTTATTTCCTTTTTTTTTTTTTAAATTAATAGCTACTCTATCTATCTATCTATCTATCTATTTATTTATTTATTTATTTATAGCTGTGTTGGGTCTTCGTTTCGTGCGAGGGCTTTCTCTAGTTGCGGCAAGCGGGGGCCACTCTTCATCGCGGTGCGCGGGCCTCTCACTATCGCGGCCTCTCTCGTTGCGGAGCACAGGCTCCAGACGCACAGGCTCAGCAATTGTGGCTCACGGGCCCAGCTGCTCCGTGGCATGTGGGATCTTCCCAGACCAGGGCTCGAACCCGTGTCCCCTGAATTAGTAGGCAGATTCTCAACCACTGTGCCACCAGGGAAGCCCCCCAGAGTGATTTCTGATTTGTTATTTATGTGCACCCTGTGGACAGTTATCTCTCTGAGGGAAGTCATTCAATTAGAATAGGTATTTCAAAATTTGTTCCTAACTTTTTAGCTGAAGTGGCCCTGGAAAGCATTCAGGTCAGCCTCAAGTCACTGACCAAAGTTGTTATGGTTGATAAAATTGCCCTACACTTCTTCCTTCTGGGCCAGGGCAGAGTTTGTATAATTGTTAATTCATTCTGTTGTTCCTGGATTAATGCTTTTGACCAAGTGGAAAGGTTAATACGGAAACTTAGGGAGAATGCTGTCGGCCTCTCTTTTCTGAGGTAAACCCTCATGACTTATCAGATTTCTTCATCTTATTTGGGTGTGGAAGCCTGAGAAACATGGATGAAATAAATTCTGAAGGTTGGCCTCATCCTGTTGGCTGTTGATAGTCGCCTTAATTAAATGCTGTACGAGACAAATTAAATGGATTTAGTCCTAGTCTCTGTCAGATTAATCAGAGTGGCTGTTGGAGTGGCATGCTTATGAGAAGCCAGAGTGTTCAGTGGTGAAGACGGTTAGGAGTGAGGGGTAGATATTTTTGGGAGATAGTTCTCTGTGTGTCTCTTCTATTTCTGCACATCTTATGAACAGAGACATTGATTGTTCCAGATTATCTTTTCAAGGGTGTTGGACTGTTACCAGCCTAGATAATGTCTCCTTCCAGACCAAAGGGCAAGTTTGCTTACAGCCTGGAAGATAAAGATACTTTGATCCTCCAAAGCAAAGAGTCCGGCATGCTTACTGTGCATTATAAAAGATTCATGTTCCTTAAGCTCAGGGTTCCTCTCTTGTAATGCAGATCTACTGCATGTGCAGGTGTCACCTGGAGCACTCTGTCACCCTGTGGGAAATGGGACTTGGGAACCAGTGCTAGAAAATGCTGACACTCTGGCTGCTGCTCTTGCCCTGATTAATAAAGTACTTTGTCCTTGACCTAGATGTCTTGAGTCTTCATCCAGCATCCATGAAATTGTAACAAGCTGCATTGTTAGCTTGCAAGTAAGTATGGTGAAATATTTGATCTTTCACAGTTCTTACCACTGTGAAAGGTTGATGATCCCTCATTTTACAGATTGAATTTGGACCTAATCTGTGATAGCTCTTGTTGTATTCCCATTTTAAAGATGAAAGAGTAGAGGTGTAAAGAGGTTAAGTAATTATCTAATGACAAGTAGTCATAACAAGGCTGGGTTTGGAACTCAGGTCTGCTTTACTCCAAAGTCAAGTCCATGATCTTATATATCCACATTTCTCAAATGGGTATGCTAAGGAGTAATCAAAGCTACAGAATAAATATGCACATCTTCTTGTCAATTTACTAGAATAACTTAAAAAGAAATATGTTTTTCAAAAATTAAAAACAATTATCATGAAGTAGATATAAAATTTGCATGAATTTTAAATAGAAAATGAAATTTCAAAGAAATTATAAAGATGTAGCCTGCTTTTTGGGTCATCTCTTCCCCTCCTCCCATGAGGGAACATGCTTTCCTTCCTCTATCATTCTGACTACAGTAGTGGAAAAAATTAATAAGGAGTGCACTTTACAAGGTTCCTTTTTAACAAAACAAATCAAAGATGCATCTGGTTATTTTTTGATTCCTTCATCCTATTGTAGCTTTGTGAAACACAAAAAAGAAGAACGATAAAGTTTTTCTGGTGTCCCTGGATTTACTGAGGCTAATAGAGGGATCAAAGAAAAAACTGGAATTCATTGACTTCTTATCTTGAAGTTGTATGTGGCAGTGGTTTCTATTGGGATTACTTAGTACTTCAGCAAGAGATTATCCTGTCACTGGTGTTTTTTTACTTCACTTTTACATTTATCAGTATCTGTAAAGTATTGTGTATCTATATTTATGCTAAGTAAATATGCATTATTTTGGGGAGTGCTGTCAGTTTGGATATTTTCCTAAGGTCCTAGTAGTGGGACTTGAAACTAAAGTATAGTTGTCCCTCAGTATCCATGAGGGGTTGGTTCCAGGAGTCTCTGAAGATACCAAAATCTGAGGATGCTCAAGTCCCTTATGTAAAATGGCGTAGTACAGTGAATACAGTGGGCTCTCGTTATCTGCGGGTTTCACATCCTTGGATACTGTAATGACATAGTGGCAAAAGTAATAGAATTGATTCCGGTTAAGGCAAGCTGATCCCAAGTTGATACACACGAACCTTGTTTTACACTGCATTGTATTTAAGAAAAGGAAAACATTACTTAATGATTATTATGGGATAATGTAGTAAGAGATATTTTCCCAGGGCTCACTGAATATTTGATGAAATTAAATACTTAGGGTTTTTAAGTCTGATAATGCATTGGGTTATGTTAAAAAAATGTCCTTATCCTTTAGAGATATATCCTGAAATCCTTATGGATGAAATGATATGATATCTGGAATTTACTTCAGAACAATCTGGGAGGGCTTTGGGGGTGGGTTAATGGGGAGTGAAACAAAAATGGCTACGACTTGGTAATTGTTGAAGAGGGTATTGTGTTCATGGCTGTTCATTTTACTGTTACCTCTACTCTTGTATATGCTTGAACTTTTTCATAATAAAAAGTAAAAAAGATGTTCTGCCTAAAGATAAGTGACTTGGAGGGATTGTAAGCTTTAGGATAATATCTTCATGTTCTAATGGACTATAGGATTAGAGGAGTGGGGATGAGACTATTACAAGGAAGTTATAACAGCAATCACAGTAATGTTATGTAATCCTAGCATTTTACCAATATAGTTGGTAAATTTTTGTCTATACTTTTGTCTACATTTTAAAACTTAAAGTAGTTTACTAGTTAAATTTTCTTCGTTAAAAGCCTTAGTGAAGTCTTGGAATAATGGTTTCATAAAAATAATCAATTTTCTAACTAAGATAAAAGAAACTTGTAAGGAATGAACTTCGTGTGCTAAATTTGAATAACTGAAGACAAGTGTTATTTTGGCAAAGAGGTGCTAACAGCTTCTTTCTTTTTTTTAAGCAATATTTAAACAAAATCAGAAACCCAAAAATGTATAAAAAATGTATTAAGCAAAAAGAAAAGGCCAGTTAGATGATGTGTCATTTTCTGTGTGTATTGATGCAATCTGTTTTTTGCAATGACTTTTTACTCTTCATTCTGCCTTTATTGTCCCAATAGAACAGCATGTGATGATAATGTTTAAATATGGCTTTTTTTTTATTATATAAGCTTCAGGTGTACAACATTAAAATTTGGCATCTTTATGCACTACAAAGTGATCACCCCCAAAAGTCTAGTTACCGTTCATCACCATATACTTGACCTCCTTCACCCGTTTCACCCACCTCCAGCTCCCTTCCCCTCTGGTAACCACTGATCTGTTCGTTATATGTATGAGATTGTTTTTGTTTTGTTTGTTCATTTGTTTTGTTTTATATTCCACATATGAGTGAAATCATATGGTATTTGTGTTTTTCCTTCTGGTTTACTTAACATAATATCCTCAAGGTCCATCCATGCTGTCACAAATGGCAAGATTCATTTTATGGCTGAGTAGTATTCCATTGTGTGTTTTATACACACACACACACACACACACACACACACACACACCACATCTTGGTCCATTCATTCATTGATGGAAACTTAGGTTGTTTCCATATCTTGCCTATTGTAGATAATGCTGCAGTGAACACAGAGGTGCATGTATCTTTTCAAATTAGTGTTTTTGTGTTCTTTGGATAAATACCCAGAAGTGGGACAGCTGGATCGTATGGTAGATCTAGTCTTAATTTTCTGAGGAATCTCCATACTGTTTTACACAGTGGCTGCACCAGTTTACAGTACCACCAACAGTGTATGAGGGTTCCCTTTTCTACACATCCTGTCCAACACTTCGTATTTCTTATCTTTTTGATAAAAGCCATTTTAACAGTTGTGGGGTGATATCTCATTGTAGTTTTGATTTGTATTTGCCTGATAATTAGAGATGTTGAGCACCTTTTCATGTGTGGGTTGGCCATCTCTATGTCTTCTTTGGAAAAATGTCTTTTTAGATCCTCTGCCCAGTTCTTAAATATTTAGTTATTTGGCTGCATTGGGTTTTAGTTGCGGCACGTGGGATCTTTGTTGCGGCCCACGAGCTCTTCGTTGCAGTGCGTGGGCTTCTCTCTACTTGTGGCACACGGGCTCCAGGGTGTGTGTGCTCAGTAGTTGCGGCACGCGGGCTCTAGAGCGCGTGGGCTTAGTTGCCCTGAGGCACGTGGAATCTTAGTTCCCTGACCAGGGATCGAACCCACGTCCCCTGCACTGGGAGGTGGGTTCTTAACCACTGGACCACCAGGGGAGTCCCTCCAGTTCTTAATTGGGTTGTTTGGTTTTTTTTGTTGTTGAGTTGTATGAGTTCTTTATATGTTTTGGACATTAACCTCTTATCAGATATAATTCGCATATATCTTCTCCCATTCAGTAGGTTGCCATTTTGTTTTGATGGTTTCCTTTGCTGTGCAGAAGCTTTTTAGCTTGCTATAGTCCCATTTGTTTATTTTTGCTTTCATTTCCCTTGCCTTTGGACTCAGATCCACAAAGACATCGCTAAGACTAAGGTCAATGAGTTATCACCTATGTTTTCTCCTAGGAATTTTATGGTTTCAGGTCTTACATCCAAGTGTTTACTCATTTTGAGTTAATTTTTATGTATAGTGTAGATAGTGGTCTAGTTTCATTCTTTTGCATGTGGCTGTCCAGTTTTCCCAGCACCATTTATTGAAGGAACTATCCATTCTCCATTGTATGTTCTTTGCTTCTTTGTTATAAATTAATTGGCCATATATGTGTGGGTTTATTTCTGGGTTCTCAGTTCTGTTCCATTGGTCTCTGTATCTGTTTTGTGCCAGTACCATACTATATAGCTTGTAATATAGTTTGAAATCAAGGAGCATGATACCTCCAGCTTCGTTCTTCTTTCTCAAGGTTTTGGCTATTCAGGATCTTTTGTGTTCTGTACAAATTTTAGAATTATTTGTTCTAGTTCTGTAAAATATGCCATTGTAATTTTGACAGGTATTACATTGAATCTGTAGATTGTTTTGGGTAGTATGGATATTTTAACAATATTCTTCCAGTCCATGAGCATGGAATATCATTTCGTTTATTTGTGTTCTCTTTAATTTCTTTCATCATTATCTTAGTATACAGGTCTTTCACCTCCCTTGGTTACATTTTTTCTTAGGCATTTTGTTATTCTGGAGGAAGTTGTAAATGGGATTGTTTTCTTAATTTCTCTTTACGATAGTTCATTGTTAGTGTATAGAAATGCAACAGATTTCTATACATTAATTTTGTATCCTGTGGCTACTGAATTCATTTATTAGTTCTAGCAGTTTTTTGGTGGAGCCCTTAGGGTTTCCTCTATATAATATCATGTCACCTGCAAATAATGACAGTCTTACTTCTTCCTTTCCAGTTTGGATTCCTTTTATTTCTTTTTCTTGCCAAATTACTGTGTGGCTAGGACTTCCAATACTGTGTTAAATAAAAGTGGCAATAGTGGGCATCTTTGTCTTGTTCCTGACAGCTTTTCACTTGAGGTACATTCCCTGTATACGCACTTTGTTGAGAATTTTTATCATAAATGGAAGTTGAATTTTATCAGATTCTTTTTCTGCATCTGTTGAGGTGATCATACGATTTTTTCCCCTTTGTTATATTAATGTGGTGTGTACATCGATTAATTGGCAGATATCGAACCATCCTTGCATCTCTGGAATAAATCCCACTTCGTCATGGTGTATAATCCTTTTTATATATTGTTGAATTTGGTTTGCTAATATTTTGTTAAGGATTTCTGCATCTGTGTTCATCAGTGATATTGGCCTGTAATTTTTTTTGTGTGTGTATGTGGTGTCCTTGCCCGGTTTTGCTATCAGGGTAGTAGGGACATTTGGCTGGCCTCATAAAACATGTTTAATATGGCTTTATTTTAAGCACAGAGAAATACTGCATAAGCTATTAGTCTTCCCACTTAAACAGGCATGAAGAGTATGTAAAGTTAAAATGTAGATTATGACAAAATGAAGTATGTTTTATTGTTAAGATTAAAGATTTTGTTGGATCATAAACCCTACCCATAATCCAGGAGTAATTTAATTTGCCAAGATAAAAATATTAATATGCCAAGAAACAACCACATACTTTCCTGGCATGTCTACTAGAGGATTTTTATTTCTTTACTCTTTTTTCAGTGTATGCATTGTATATGGGTGCATGTGTGTGTGTGAGAGAGAGAGAGAGAGAGAGAGAGAGAGGTGGACTGATTATAGCAGAGCCTTGGCATTTCCAGGGGATGGATCCTGAAGGTATGCTGACTTAACATGGATATAGAGTCATCCTTTGATTAAAGGGCAGTGATAACATACATAGCTGGTCCTAGGACTCAGTTCCATAGCAGTCCTCCTGAGTTTTTAGGAGACTTCGTGAAGATAGCTGCAAGGAATTCTCTGCTGGCCAGGGCACATCTCACAGTTGCAGCTGCTGTTTGTTACCCATGAGGAAAGTATGAAACTATAGAGTCATGTATTTAGGTTGCTCTTCTCACTTATCCCAGATAGGATGCTCTGAACTTGCCCAACAAGGCATTTCCTCAGAAATACCTCTCTTCTGGTTGTTACTGTGGTCAGATAAGTGAGATAAAAGAGATGAGAATATCATGGAGTTTTGGTAGTATTAGTGATAGTGCTTGATTAATGAATAGAGTGTTTAATTCTTATTACACATCGCATATTGTTATGTGAGGATATGATGTGAGGGTATGAAGAATACCTAGAAATATATATTATCTGAGACTGTCTTCATGAATATTTTCACTCACTTGACAAAATTGAATACCTGCTCTGTGCCAGGCGTTATACTTGGTAATTGGGAGATCACTACGTTCATAAGGCAGCTAAGATAGCTGATAAAAGTTTCATTGTTTGTAATTTACTGATTTACTCTAGAGCTGTACAGAATTTATTTTCCCACCACATGAAGGCAACTATGTTACTGTTAATGCTTATTATCTGATCCCTAATTTTCCAGTTCTTTCTACCACTTATCACTTGGTTGCTTTCCTCTGGATGTGTTTACTTATTAATGGCACACTTCAGAGGAGGAGCTTTGGAGTTAACACAATATTCCAAGAGAGATTTGGAGTAGAGTAGAATGCCTCTCCCCTAATTTTGCACATTATATTACTGTTAATGCAGTTACCTTAAATTTTTGACACATGTTCAGTGGATAGTAACTTAAAATTCTGTATGAGTAGATAAGGTATATCTCCTTCCTTTTAAATTTAATCATTTGAATTTTTCAAACTAAGTGGAGATCTTTATGTTTGTTAACTTCCATCCCTCTACCTGCTCTTAATCATCTGTCTAGGAATCTGCTCCATATCAGTTTTTCCTTACATTTCCTTTGGCTTCTGAATCTCCCTTTCTACTGGTTCCCGTTTCTCAACCTATTTCCAATTTAAAGACTTGCCAAGTTTCTCTTAGTTTAAAAATACCCTTTATTGATTCTATGTCCTATTCTGAATGCTCTGTATTTCTCTCTCTATTCCCCCCATATTTCTCTTAAGTATTAGTGTACCTTAAGGGTCTATCCTTGTTCTCTTTTCCATTCCATCCTATCCTGTTACATATGGTCTCTTTGGATAATCATCTTTTCTTTGGTTTTAACTGTCCATTTTATATGTGCTATTGACTTTCAAAGCAGCAGCCTCATTCCTGACTTCTGTTGAACCTATATTCGATTGCTTATAAAGGGTGAAAGTCAGGTTAATTGGCTTGGTTAACAGAGCTCACTGTGATTTGGCCCAAGGTAGCCTATACCTTTCCCAATACCTTGTACTATAATGATACTTTGATGCTTGTAATTTTTGTGAACTTCATCATTTCATGTCTCTTTGCCTTTGCCAGTTCTCTCAGTTGCTTGCCTCTTAGTCTTCTGTTTGTCCCTTAGACTTCTGCATAGGCGTTATCTCCTGTGAAGTCTTCCCTGACAGTTACTTACTTCTCCCTCCTCTGTATTTCTCATTCTTATACATACATCTGCTATTGCAGCTGTCACATTACTTTTTACATATCTGTTTGTCTTTCTTACTAATCTGTGAGTTCTTTACAGCCAGGAACTAGATCTTATTCATTTTAGTATTCCTAATGCTTAGCACACTTTCTGGCACATAGTGTATTCTCACTGAGTATTATATTGAACTTAACTAGTTTTGAGCTTATTGAAATAAGATGAAGTATGATGAGAAGGATATGATTGAGTTTTTGGATCCTGGTTTTATCATCAGAATATTAGCTACTTTAGCTTTGTGTCGTTCGTATATGTAAATGAACATCAGTCTGTTAGTTAATACTCTGAGTGTCCTGAGATTTGGAATTGTATCATATTCACTTCTGTATTGCTAGTACCTAACACAGTACCTGCCAAATGTCAGTCTACCAGTGTTTATTGAACTGAAGCAAGTCAAGTTGAAATTAGATGAAGGCATTCATGCTGCAGTGATTCTGTATGACTGGTAACATTCATCTTTATTTCTGTATTTAATCTTTAAGAATAAGTCAGAGAAATTTTGTCACTTGCCTTATTGAAATCCAGATTTAGGAAATATATGTTACATTCCTGACATGCAAGTCAAATCATCTGTTAAAAAATGGGCATCATTTATTCATAATGGTATCAGTTCTCCTTCTAAGGATCTATTGGCCAGCATCTCTTCAAGAATTTGTTCTAAAATTTGTTATGAATTGATAGCAAAGTAATAGTTGTCTTAATTTTTCTATTTTTCTCCTCTTTTGAAGTGCTTCTAGCATTCCTTGTATTGAAAAAAAAAATCCCTTAGTATCTTTGATGGTTCTTGGTGCAAGACATAAATTTACAGATTCAAGAAGCTCGAGGAACAGACACCAAGGAGGATTAATACAAAGACACATAGGCACATAAAAGTCAAACTCCTGAAAACCAAAGATAAAGAGAAAAGTCTTAAAAATATTCAGAGGAAAAAAAAGACATTCCATGAAGAGAACAATGACAAGAATGTTAGTTAACTTCTCATCAGAAACAATGAAATACAGAGGACAGTGGAATGATATCTTTAAATACTGAAAAAAATGATCAAAATAGAATTTTATATCTAGCAAAATTATCTTTCAAAAGTGAAAGTGAATACATTTTCAGAAAATAAAACCCGAGAGAATTTGTTGCCAGCAGACCTGCACTTTATAAGAAATGCTGATGGAAGTTCTTTAGGCTGAAGAGAAACAATACCAGATGGATGTGGATCTATGGAAGAGTGAAGAGAACTGAAAATTGTATATACAGGCATATCTCGGAGATATTATGAGTTTGTTCCAGACCACCACAGTGAAGTGAATATCACAGTAAAGTGAGTCACATGAATTTCTTGGTTTCCCAGTGCATATAAAAGTTATGTAATACTATGCTGTAGTCTGTTAAGTGTGAAATAGCATTATGCCTACAGAAGCAACATACATACCTTAATTAAAAAAATACCTTATTGCTAAAAAATGCTAACGATCATCTGAGCCTTCAGTGAGTTGTAATCTTTTTGCTGTTGGAGGGTTTGAAATATTGCAAGGATTACCAAAGTGTGACACAGAGATAAAGTGAGCAAATGCTGTTGGAAAAATGGCACCAATAGACTTGCTTAATTTGTGAAAAAAAAAAACAAAAAACAAACAATATATGTGAAGCACAATAAAATGAAGTATTCCTGTATGTGGCTAAATATAAAAAAATTGTATTTCTCTTTGCATATTTTCTTTAAAAAACAAGTAATACAGAAACAACAACATTACATTGTGGAGTTTTATGTTTTATGTAGAAGTTAAAATACAGTTGGCCCAGGACTTCCCTGGTGGTCCAGTGGTAAAGAATCTGCCTTCCAATGAAGGGGATATGGGTTCGATCCCTGGTTGGGGAACTAAGATCCCACATGCCATGGGGCAACTAAGTCCGTGCGCCACAACCACTGAGCTCCCACACCTCAGCTAGAGAGAAGCCCAAGTGCTGCAGTGAAGAGCTCACATGCCACAACGAAAAGATCCCGCATGCCTCAGCAAACTTCCATGTGCCTGCAACTAAGACCCGATGCAGCCAAAATAAATAAATTAAAAAAAAAATACAGTTGACCCTTGAACAATGTCTGTTTGAACTGCATGGGTCCACTTAGTCCACTTATACATGGATTTTTTTTCAATAAATTTGTACTACAGTACTATGTGATCCATGGTTGGTTGAATCCACTGTGAAGTTATACACAGATTTTCAACTGCGTGGAGGGTTGGCACCCTGACCCTCATGTTGTTCAAGGGTCAGCTCTATGACAAGAAGCTGAAAGAAAAGAAGTAACTGAACTCTCCTGTAAGGTTCTTACATTATATGGGATGTAGTAATAATATTAACTCAAGGTAGACTGAGAAGTTATGGATACATATCATAATTTTTAGAACAACCAAATAGAATAATAAATAGAAGAACTATATAGTTAAAAAGTTAATAGAGGAGATAAAATGGAATACTGAAAATAGGCTCAACCTTAAAGAATGCTGGTAAGGAAGAATAACTAAACAAGAGAATTGGGACAGATTACAAACAAAAAAGATGTTAGACTTAAACTCAGCCATATTAATAATTACATTAAATATAAATAGACTAAACAGTGATCAGAAGGTAGAGACTGTCAGATTGGATAAAAAAGAAAAACTGATCTGTATTGTTTATAAGAGGGGCATTTGAAATATAAAGACCCAGTTAGGTTGGAAATAAAAGGATGAAAAAAGCTGTGTTATATAGACACTAATTATACCAAAGTTGGTGTGATTAATTAACACATTTTTGACTGGAGACGTATTACGGCCACAGACATTAGTTTCTGCAAAAATCCCCTGGTCAATAATGTGTTACTGTCAGTCCAAGTAGACTTTAAGATAAGGAATATTACTAGAAATAAGGAAGTTCTGGCCTACTATTTTTCTGCTTTTTAATCTTGGGTAAATCATATGGTCTTCTTTTGATTTCTCATCTATAAATTGCAATTAATATTTGAGTTATGTTAGGCACTTTACCTGCATTATCATCAGTCCTTGTAGTAGCCTTGCAAGATGACTGTTACTCCCATTGAATGGGTGAGGATACTGAGGTTCAGAGAGGTAAGTAACTTTCCTAAAGTCACAGGGCTAGTAAGTGGCAAAATGTGGATTTAAAGCCAGTTCTGCCTTGATTCAGACTTGATTTTTTTTCACTATACATTGTTTCTTGCCAATATACCCTCCTGAAAAGGAGTGTATCCATATATTTTGCTTCTGTATAGACACACCTAATTGGAAGATCTCTCCCGGATTACCTACCTATTTAATCATGCCCTTTTGGAACCCATTCTTCTTTAAGTCATATAAAAATAGTTGTATTCAAATGTTATTAATAGGTTGTGATTGAGACTTTTCAGTGTTGGCATTATGATTTTACTACTAATCAGTACATTTCAAAGATGCCGTTTCCTGAAATACTTTAAATGCAGCCCCAAATTCCCCTAAGTCAGTGTTGATTTTCTTCATTTTGATTAAGCTAAATGAAAAGACAAAGTAGTTTAGATCATTGAAGTCCACATGGGAAAGATATTGGCATTTTGTAGCCTACTGTGAATTCTTCATATGATAAATTGCATAATGTATATTATTTGCCTCTTTTTTTTTTTTTTTTTTTTAAATTTTATTTATTTATTTATTTATTTATTTATTTTTATATTTATTTTTGGCTGTGTTGGGTCTTCATTTCTGTGCGAGGGCTTTCTCTAGTTGCGGCAAGTGGGGGCCACTCTTCATTGCGGTGCGCGGGCCTCTCACTATCGCAGCCTCTCTTGTTGCAGAGCACAGGCTCCAGACGCGCAGGCTCAGTAGTTGTGGCTCACGGGCCCAGTTGCTCCGCGGCATGTGGGATCTTCCCAGACCAGGGCTCGAACCCGTGTCCCCTGCATTGGCAGGCAGATTCTCAACCACTGCGCCACCAGGGAAGCCCTATTATTTGCCTCTTAAAGTTGTAGACTGTGCATTACTGATACTTGTTTAATCTTTTTCATCACATTTGTAGTGTCTGGTCGGACTGAATACTTATAAACTTTAGTTTACGGTAATGCTATAAAAAGCTAAGTATGATTTGTTTGTGTTTTTAAAGAATTTTACAAACCTCTAGATGTACTTTGTTGCCTGAAATGCTGTGAAGCCTGAGAGCAGGACTATATCTTTTACCCACTGTTATTTCCAGACACTGCTGGCATGTGGTAGACACTCAATTAAATACTTTTTGGTAGTTTTATTATTTTTTCTGATTATTGTTCCTAAAAGTCTTACATAAAAAATAGTGGTGTAATGCAGTTCTCATAAAGATATATTAAGTGTTTGCTCCCTCTTGTGGATATAAAGGAGAATGTAAGCTCTTAAAATAAGTCTATTCTCTTGTTTTTGTTTCTAAAAGGTGAACCATATTTTTTCCCTTTTTGGAAGGATGTTAATCCATACAACTTTATCAACTCAGTAAAATGTTTAGTCCACATACACTCCTAAAACACACAGAATTCATGCTCAAGTATCATTGTGTAATGTCCAAGATAAAATTTGTATATTATTATTCAAGCCAGAACTTAGTAGCACTTTTTGAGCACACCCTTTCTAATATTCTGCATATAAATTACATGAATTGTGAAATAACTTAATTTGTTTTAATTCCAAAATCACATTAGATATTTTTGTATGTATGTGAGAGTATTACTGAGAGTATAATTTCCTAATTGTGTAAAGCATTACTTGTTTTGATCAAAGTAAAAATAAAAGCTTAATCAATTTGCTTGCCTTTCACAGCTTTTAATATTAGAACACCTGTCCAAACGGGTTTTTTCTAATGCATAATATATATATATATATATTTAAAAATTAATTAATTTTATTTTTGGCTGCGTTGGGTGTTTGCTGCGCACGGGCTTTCTTTAGTTGCAGCGAGCGGGGACTACTCTTCGTTGCGCTGCATGGGCTTCTCATTGCGTGGCTTCTCTTGTTGCGGAGCACGGGCTCTAGGCACGCGGGCTTCAGTAGTTGTGGCACGTGGGCTCAGTAGCTGTGGCTCACGGGCTCTAGAGCGCAGACTCAGTAGCTGTGGTGCACCGGCTTAGTTGCTCCGCGGCATGTGGGATCTTCCCGGACCAGGGCTCAAACCCGTGTCCCCTGCCTTGGCAGGCGGATTCTTAATCACTGCGCCACCAGGGAAGCCCAGTGCATAATATTTTTATTCTAAAGACTTAATCCAACTGAGACTGTAAGCAACTGAGCCTTGGGAATGCTTTAACATGTAGAAAAATCTTTTAAACACATGTATGTATCCTTGACATTCTTTTCTCTATATAATTACAGACTTTCATATTACTTTGTTAGACCTCTTCATTTTCTATTTACCTCTGTCATTAATAGAACTTGACTTTCATTTTAGACTATTTTTGGAACGGAAACAATATTTTCACCACTTGAGAAGAATTGTACTCTATGTGCCAAAGACAAGTAGCATGCAATAAATATTCACTTTAGTGTAGATGTTGGACTCTTAATCGGACTCACTTACTAGACAGGTATGTGCTCCTGAAACCTGTCTAGCTGTGAAGCATGATCCAGTCTTCAACTCAGCAAAATCACGATTTATCTGTCATTAAAGCAAACAGAAAACCAAAACTTTGTTGTGGTATAATATTCATATAGCAAAGAACACAGATCATAAGAATATAGTTTCATGAACTTGTACAAAATGAATGCATCCATGAAAACGACATTCAGGGTAAGAAAACTATGTAAGTAGAACTACAGAAGCCTCCTTCTAGTCAGTACCCCGCCCCACCCACGCTCTAAGTAAACCCAATGCTTTGAATCTAACATTATATATATATTAGTTTTGCCTGAAAAAAACACTATATTGTGTGAAACCATATGTAGACTTTCTTTTTGTGTGGTAAAATATGCGTAACATAAAATTTACCTTTTTAACCATTTTTAAGTGTACAATTCAGTGGCATTAAGTACACTCTCATTGTTGTGCACCGCCACTACCATCTATCCAGAATTTTTTGATCTTCCAAAACTAAATGCCATACCGATTAAATATTAACTATACATTCCCCTCTCCCTCCAGCCCCTGGCAACCACCATGCTACTTTCTGTCTCTGTGGATTTGACTTTTCTAGGTTCCTCATATAAGTAGAATCATACAATATTTGTCCTTTTGTGTCTGGCTTATTCTGACATAATGACCTCATGATTCATCCCTGTTACAGCATGTGTCAGAATTTCCTTCCTTTTTAAGACTGAATAATATTCTGTTGTATGTATATACCACATTTTGTTTATCCATTCATTGGTCAATGGACATTTGAGTTGATTCCACCTTTTGACTGTTGTGAACAATGCTGCTATGCACATGAATCTACAAATATCTCTTTAAGTCCCTGCTTTAAATTCTTTTTGGTATATACCCGGAAGTGGAATTGCTGGGTAAAACGGTAGTTCTGTGTTTAAGTTTTTGAGGATATGGTAGGTTTTTGTCATATATTTTGTATCCTGTGACCTTAAAAATTTACCTGTCACCCTGGAAGCTTTTTCTTTTTAAAGAATGCAGAGGATTTTCTATGTATAGTTATTTGTTTGTGATAAAAGATATCTTTGTTTCTTTCATGTTTT
This sequence comes from Balaenoptera ricei, assembly GCF_028023285.1. Taxonomy (NCBI): domain Eukaryota; kingdom Metazoa; phylum Chordata; class Mammalia; order Artiodactyla; family Balaenopteridae; genus Balaenoptera; species Balaenoptera ricei. The sequence goes on along the minus strand of NC_082639.1, from coordinate 42,425,987 downwards.
TTTTTTAAAAGAGATCTTTTTTTTTTTAAATTCTTTATTTTTTATTTATTTATTTTTGGCTGTGTTGGGTCTTCGCCTCTGTGCGAGGGCCCTCTCCAGTTGCGGCAAGCGGGGGCCACTCTTCATCGCGGTGCGCGGGCCTCTCACCATCGCGGCCCCTCCTGTTGCGGAGCACAGGCTCCAGACGCGCAGGCTCAGCAGTTGTGGCCCACGGGCCCAGTTGCTCCGCGGCATGTGGGATCCTCCCAGACCAGGGCTCGAACCCGTGTCCCCTGCATTGGCAGGCAGACTCCCAACCACTGCGCCACCAAACCACCTTTGCATTGATGGAAGAAACCCCACTTAGTCATGATGTGTTATCCTTTTTATATGTTCCTGGATTTGGTTTTGTTAAGGATTTTTGCATCTATGTCCATGAAGAAAATTAGTCCAGATCTGGAGAAATTGTAGACCTTCTCTCTGCTCCATGTTAGTGAGGTGAGCCAGTGGATCAGTGACAATGTGTATGAGTTACAATAGCACCTTGGGCCATACCTAGATGTTTTGAGGGTAGTTTGTCTGCTCCTTCTCTTCTGCCTTCTAAATCTTGCACACATTTTTCTTATGGCTATTTCTGACCTGAAACCACTGAGGGAAGAAATTTTCAGAAATGTAGTTTTCAACTTAGGTAAGTCTGAGATCAGCTGATATCATCTTGGCCATACCTCCTACATCTCTTTGTTTTTCCCCTTCTTGTTACAGCATACATAGCTTTCTTAGCACAGTCAGACTTGAATTATATTATACGACTTCATGTATAATGAGAGAACTTTATAATAGGAATTCACGTCAATTTATCCCTTCCCAGCCTTTGTTTTATTCTTATATTTTTACTTCTGTATATGTTATGAACATCACAATTCATTGCTATTGTTTTTGCTTTAAAGAGTTAATTGTCTTTTAAAGAATACAAGAAATGAGAAAAAAATGTTTTATATTTACCCATATATTTACCATTTTTGGCACTCTTTGCGTAAAAGTTCCATCTGGTATCATTTCCCTTCAGCGTAAAAAATTTAACTATTTCTTGTACCAAGAAAGATTTGTTGGTGAGAAATTCTCTCAGCCTTTGTTTATCTGAAAATTTCTTTATTTTGCCGTTTAATTATTTATATATTAAGTTTTTATTAAGGAGTTAGATGCAGTGGTAAACTTAACTGTGTTGGGTGTGTAAAACATTTTGGCAAAGAGTATTAAAGAAAATCGTTAGGGAAATTAAGTCTCTGCTACTTCATAATTTTATTACTCTGCTTTTGTCTTTTGATAAGTAAAATTTATTTTGCTGTTTATAACTAAAAAAATTTTAATTTATTTGAAATGCATATTCAGTGAAATGCACTCATTTTACGTGGACAATTTGATGAGTTTTAATAACTGTATATACCCCTCTAACCATCACCCTAATAAAGATACATAATATTCCATTGTTCCAGGAAGTTTTCCTCATGTTCTATTCTAGTTAGTCCCCATGCCTTATAGGAAACCACTGTTCTCATTTCTATCATGGTAAATTAGTTTTGCCCTTTTTTGTTCTTCATATAAATGAAGTCATACAGTCTTTTGCATCTTGCTTCTTTCCTTCAACATAATGCTTTTGTGTTTCATCCATGTATGAGTATATGTAGTTTTTATTGCTGAGTAGTATTCCATTATCCTAATAAAGATATAGAATATTTTCCTTGCTCTAGAAAGGTTCCCCCAAGGCCTCTTCCAGTCAATCCCTATGCCTCATAGGAAGCCACAGGTTTCTATCACCGTAGATTAGTTTTGCCTGTTATTGAACTTCATACAAACAAAATCACATAGCATGCAGTCTTTTAAGTCTGACTCTTTTTTTCAACCTGATGCTTTTGAGGATCATCAGATACATGTATTATGAATATTTTATCCCAGTCTGTGTCTCGCCTTTTTATTTTACCTTAGAGCCTGGTGTGTTGTCTGAGATCTTGTCTGAGATCTTGCCCGCCTGCTGTTTCTGAAGTATAATTTTTGTCTGGTAAGACCGCCAAAAATTATGCTCTTTTCTTTAGAGGTTTTTTTTAACTTAGGTTTTTAGCTTTTTAACCTGTAGATGCCTAGAGTTTAGTAAATGTTACTTACCAGAAAACTGGCATTATGTTTGAGGACTCCCAAATTTCATTAATAACATTATGAGGCAAATAATAGTATAAGGCAGAGTAGAATTAAATACAAAGTGATTGTTACAGAGAATCATAAGAGAATAGAAAAGAAAGAACCGTGTTTTTCAAGGGCTTCTTATATGAGTGATTAAGGCTTAGAATCCAAGTCATCTTTTGGCTTTTTCTCTTTCACATTTCAAAATGGAATGTGATTAAATGCTAAGTAAATCACTCAGATTTTTTTGTTTTGAAACTCTAATTACAGTAGTTTTGGAAAAGCAGTTTCCCAATAGTCTAAGTCTGAAGAAGAATTGATGCTGGACACTAGAGAGTAGCATTGATTCACTCTGTTTTTTATCATATACTTATTTAGGGGGAAATTTAGCTTATATTAAAAAATGGTTTTTATTGGCCTGTATAATTTTGTACACTTATTTATATGCCTGTGGCATCATAAGCAAAATTCCCTGTTTGGTGTAGTTGAAAGTGAACGGAGAAAAAGACAGCTAAGATTGAATCATAGTTGATTATGCTAGGTTCTGAATTTCTGTAAAATGTAGCTCAAATAATGAGAGAAGTTGGCTGACTTATAAGGAATCCATGGTCTGGTTCTATGCTTTGCAGATTTATATATTTAATTTTTATTTATTATCCATCAGTGATAATGCTCTAGAAAATTGATTCAAAATAACAGATTCACAGGAGACTGATTTGTTAACTAGAATATTAATTTACAACAGGATAGACACTTTCATTGGGCTGGCCAAAATGTTCCTTCGGTTTTTAAAGTAAAAATAAAAGACACATTTTTCATTTTCACCAAGAACTTTTATTGAGCAACGTATTCACCGTTGTTTTCCACTACCTTCTGCCATTTTTTCAGGCAGCTTCATAATTCCATCTTACCAAAACGTTTTATCTTTTTGAGCAAAGAACTGTTCCAGGAGCCTTTTACAGTCTTTCAGGGAATTGAAATTTTTTCCTTTAAAGACCGAAATCAATGGAAATCCGAAGGTGCAATGTCTGGTGAATACGGCGGATGAATCAGAACTTCCCAGCCAAGCTATAACAGTTTTTACCTGGTCATCAAAGAAACATGAGGTCTTGCGTTATCCTGATGGAAGATTATGCATCTTCTGTTAACTAATTCCGGACGCTTTTGGTTGAGTGCTGCTTTCAGTTGGTTTAATTGGGAGCAGTACTTATTGGAATTAATCGTTTGGTTTTCCAGAAGGAGCTCACAATAGAGGACTCCCTTCCAGTGCTCCCATATACACAACATCAACATCAGTATGGTTGGTGGTGGTTCATTTTGCTTTCCCCATGATCTCTTCCATTCCACATTATTGTACAGTATCTACTTTCTATCGCCTGTCACAATTTGTTTTAAAAATGGAACGTTTTCATTACGTTTCAGTAGAGAATCGCATGCGGAAATATGGTCAAGAAGGTTTTTTTTCACTTAACTTATGTGGAACCCAAACATCAAAGCGATTAATATAACCAAGCTGGTGCAAACGATTTTCAGTGCTTGATTTGGATATTTAGAGTATGTTGGCTATCTCCCGCGTGGTATAACATTGATTGTTTTCGATTATTGTTTCGATTTGATCACTGTCAACTTCAACTGGTCTACCCAACCGTGGAGCATTGTCCAGCGAGAAATCTCCAGCACGACACTTCGCAAACCACTTTTGACATGTTCGATCAGTCATAGCACCTTCTCCATACACTGCACAAATCTTTTTTTTTGCGTTTCAGTTGCATTTGTACCTTTCTTGAAATAATAAAGCATAATATGCTGAAAATGTGCTTTTTTCCTTCATCTTCAGTATTAAAATGGCTACACAAAAATTCACCAATTTTGATTTTTTTTAAACTAGATTTTTAAAAATTAATTAATTAATTAATTTTTTGGTTGCGTTGGGTCTTTGTCGCTGTGCCTGGGCTTCTCATTGTGATGGCTTCTCTTGTTCTTGAGCATGGGCTCTAGGCGCGCAGACTTCAGTAGTTGTGGCACACAAGCTCAGCAGTTGTGGTGCATGGGCTTAGTTGCTCTGTGGCATGTGGGATCTTCCTGGACCAGCGCTCGAACCTGTGTCCCCTGTATTGGCAGGCGGATTCTTAACCACTGTGCCACCAGGGAAGTCCCAATTATTTTTTTTTTAAGCAAGACTCTGAGTTTTTTTTGTTGTTGTTGTTGTTTGTTGTTTTTGGCCACACCACGCGGCATGTGGGATCTTAGTTCCCCATCCAGGGATCTAACCTGCACCCGCCCGCTCCATTGGAAGCACAGAGTCTCAAACACTGGACCACCAGGCAAGTCTCTTGATAAGTTTTTTTTTTAATTGCATGCTGATATGACAGCTGTCACAATACAGTGTAACAAAATTGTTTCAAATGAAGTTAAAGACAACTAAGCGCTGCTGGAGCCATCTTACGGAAAAAACCAAATAAACTTTTTGGCCAGTGCAATACATTGACCACAGTACCTTTAGTTATTATTCAGAACATCCTCTTCCTGGTATTAGGATGCCTGAGAAACCAGTTTGGTCATCAGAGCATAGACTGGTAAGCATGAAGCAGAACAGAATAATTGGATTGTTTTGGGGGATGGTTTACCCAGGCCATGGTAAGTCTAGGGAATTATTCCTGTTCCATTTCTAGTGTTTGGATATTCAGACCATCAGTTCCATGATTACTATCTTTAAGATATCTTTATAGTAGCTTTTTTGGTCAGTAATGGACAAATTCTTACTTCCTGGTTCTTCTTTTCCTATATTATTGGTACCCTTCTGTTAGAAATTTACTTAAGGTGTATGTTAATATGATTAGTTTGATTGATACTTATCTCCTGTTACTGACAGTTTGCTCTTCTTTTTTTTTGCTTTTTGCTTTTTTTTTTTGATGGTTGTTCTTTCTTTTTTTTTTTTCACACACACTGTATTTTAGTTTTACAAGAGATAAATAAACTGGCACCAAGCATTGTAAATGGATGACCACAACAAAAGCAACAATGATTGCAATTACCAAACACGAAACACACTCTTACTGTGTCATAATATTGACATTCAGTCCAGTAATCCTTCACTGTAACAGCTCCTTTACTTTGCAGTGAAAATTGATTTGTATATTTTTTGCCTCTGAGTCCTTGTGGGATTTTTTTTTTTTTTATTCAAACAGAAAGTCACAAAAATTATAATCATCCTCATCAGTTCACTCAGTCCCATGTAATTAATTTTTTTTTCATCTTGATCTTTTGTTAGCACTTTTATGAATTCATCAGTTTTCCATTAGAGTTCTGAAAATGCTTATTCATTCAGTTCAGCAGTATAGTCAGTTACCAGAAACCTGTACTTGTCAGAGTCTTTTCCATGAATTCCTTGAAGATGAAACCCTTTTATAGGAACATTTTTGCAAAAGCATCAGAGTACACCCAGAACTGTCTGTAAATGACAAAAGACTTAAAAATGACCACGGTTAAAGATTTGATGAAAGTTCATAATAATGCAATTGACAAGGAAATTTAGTTATTTCTGAGATATACATTTTAAAGTAATAACTAGAATTATGACTTATAACATTATACCAGAACATATAAGATTTTTAGAAATTTCATGTAATGTCTGAAACATTTATATTAACATATTTCCATACAAATAACCCAAAGAAAGTTTAGTATTAGTTGTTTTTTTTGTTTGTTTTTTATACTGCAGGTTCTTATTAGTCATCAGTTTTATACACATCAGTGTATACATGTCAATCCCAATCGCCCAATTCAGCACACCACCATCCCCACCCCACTGCGGTTTTCCCCCCTTTGATTTTTTATTACTCAAAAAGTTTCACTTTTTAAAATTTAATTTAATTTAATTTTATTTTATTGGGGTATAGTTGTTTTACAATGTTGTGTTAGTCCCGGCTGACATGTTTTTTCGTTTTAGACAGCCTTTAAGAACTTTAGGTCTCATAGTAAGAACTCCTCGAAGTCAGCCTGGGCACACGCCACATGCAGATTTTGGTGCTTTTCCAACCTTCTTGGTATAAAGTAAACAATTCTATTACCAGGGGTTTGGGACAGCTTGGTTTTGTTAGAGGCTGTATTATAGGACAGCCTACAATGGTATGTCAAACACTGGACCATCCTGAATGCCTCTAGATACTGTCCCTGGAAGAGGAAAAAGAAGCGACAATTTGCTCTTCTTGATGAAACTGGGGAACAACCCAAGACTTCCTAAGACTGTGCTACAGATACTCTTCCTTTTTTGATGTTAACACCTTGATGAAATTTTCAGGGTTGTAGTGGAAAGATTGGGTGCTTTGGTTTTCTGGCTCTAGATTCAGATTCTAGTTTGGCCACCAAGTAGATGAGCAGCTCGGGTATGCGGATTGATCTCTTTAAGCTTAAGTTTTCTCATCAGTGATACTTTATCTTGTAAGGATGATGAGACAGTTATGAATTAATGTGTCTAAAACACTTGAAAAGTGTGTAAGAAATGTATTTGTATAAAAATCACCCATCTATTCATCCTTTCAATAAGTATTAATTGAGTGATCTACTTATGTGCCAGGCAATTTGCTATGAATGGGGTTACAACACTGACCATGATAGTCAGTGATCTCTTCACTTATAGCATTTACAGTTTAGTGGGTGATAGAGGCACATAAACAGGCAATTACAATACTGTGTGCTAAGTGCTATAGTAGGTGATAAAAGCATATTCATAAGTGTTTTTAGATGTGCCTTAACAAATGCAGTGTCAAAATCTTTAACATTTTTCACGGCTTAAGTCCCCCAACTTAGTAACAGTGCCTGGTTCATTTCTGTGAATTGAATGCATGCATGACTTACATGAAGGAAATGTTTGTATGAAGCATAGCTAATCAGAATTAAATTCTGGTGTGGCTTCTACATTTCAAGTTTTTTTTTTTCTTTCTTTTTTTAAAGAAAAACTTAAAGTTTTATGAAAAACTTTTAAAGAAAAGTTGTTTAAGAAACTGAAACTTGGGTCAGTAACTCATATTATTTTCTGATATCAAACTACTGTTTGACAGAATGTGTGTGCACCTGCATTGTGGCACTGTTTGGCATTTATAAGCATTCACAAACTTGTGAGTAGATTGCAGCAGTGTAGAATCATATGGCAGCTTATTTTGGGAAATTGTAGAGACATAATTTATTTTTCCTAGTCACATTGCCAATGGAAGCAACTATGTAGGTTGTTAAAACCATACTAATGATGTTAAGAAAGAAAAATAACAACACAACCATGCTTGGTAAAAATTAAAATAGTGTAATTCAGTAGTTCTTTTAAACAACCAACAAAGTTTCTGTACTGAGTTAAACAAAATGGTTTACTTGAAAATATCTAGCTGGGGCTTAAGAGGTAGGCAAGGCTCTTTTCCCACTGTACTGGTGGTTCTCAAACTTTAGTCTATGAAAGAATCACCTGGATTGCTTAGTAAAACATATGTTCTAGAGCCCTACTTCCAAGAAGTCTGATTCAGTCGTCTGAGGCACAGTCTAAAACTCTGTATTTTTAATAAGCATCCCAGGTAAACCTGATACAGGAAGGACGAGGACTGTACTGTAAATAACACTCTAGTCCACAATGCTGCCTCTTTTGTTGTCTGTGATAGTGACTTGTCTTGGTGCTGCTCAAGCCCTTCTGTCTATCTTTCTGAAGTTGGTGGCCTTCTTGAAATCATATTGTTCTTACCATTGCAGCACTGACAGTAATTGTCTGCTCTGTGTTATGCTTTGGTTGTCTAAGTGCTCTGCTTTTGAGTATTATCCTTGGATATATCTGAATTTTCTCAAAATATGGAGAATGTTAGCTATCACTCTTTTCTTTCATTTTTCCCCCCAAAATTCTTAACTTAAAAAATTTTCTATGATATAATTTATGCTTTAATAAAAGTAAATTATTTTCAGTTTCCTAACATGAATGCTCTTTCCCTTCCTTTATCTACTCGTTTGACTTCCTGTCTTCTTCTCTACCTCTTCCTTCCTCTCATCACTACTGTTTGTTTCTCGTAACAAACTATGAGCTTCTTAAGCCTGGAATAGAGTAGGTGCTTAATACATAAAATGAATAAGTGAATAATATGCTTTGAATTTTCTCAGTATTATAAGTCAAGTATAAGTTTCATAGTTGTTTTACCCATTCATGGAAGGAGATTTTTCTTTAAGAAAAACAAGACAAAATAAAGGTAAAACTCAGGATAGTAGTTAAACTAGTGGAGAAGGGAAGGCAATTAGGAAGTAGCACTGGGAAGGCTTCAGAGATGCTGAAAATGATGTTATTTTTAAGTTGGGTGGTGAGTATATTAGTATCAGTAGGTATTTGGAAACTGGTTGTTCATCTTTGCTCAAAATAGGGAAAACTGAAATATAAACCGAATATTATTAGGACCATTTGTAATGTAAGTGGGAAGGTTTCTGTACTTGTTATGGTAAACCCCAAAATGAAAACCACTAGGAGATGTTTGAACACTTGGCTTCGATGAGATTGGTAGGAAACTCTAAGCACAACTAAGCATTGCTAAGGGCTTGTCTTAATTAAACAGGATTTTAAAAATTGTAATAAAATATACATAACATAAAATTTATCATTTTAATCATTTTTAAGTTTACAGTTCTGTGCAAAAAGTACATTCATATTGCTGTGTAACCATCACTACCATCCATCCCCAGAACTTTTTCATCTTCCCAAACTGAAACTCTGTACCCATTAAACAATAACTCCCCATTCCCTCATCTCCCCAGCATGTGGCGACAACCATTTTACTTTCTGTGTTTATGAATTTCACTACTCTAGTTATCTCTTATAAGTGGAATCATAGAATATCTGTCCTTTTGTGTCTGGCTTATTTTACTTAGTATGTCTTCAGAGTTCATCCATATTGTAGCATGTGTTAGAATTTCCTTCCTATTTAAGGCTGAATAATATTCTGTCATATGTATATACCCCATTTTGTTTATCCATTCATTCATCAGTGGACACTTAGGTTGCTTTCATGTTTTGGCTGTTGTGAATAATCCTGATTTGGACATGAGTGTACGAAGATCTATTCGGGTCCCTGCTTTCAATTCTTTGGTATATGCCCAGAATTAGAATTGCTGGATCAAATGGTATTTGTGTGTTTAATTTTTTGAGAACTACCATGCTTTTTTTTTTTTTTAATATCTTTATTGGAGTATAATTGCTTTACAATGTTGTGTTAGTTTCTGCTGTACAACAGAGTGAATCAGCTATATGCATACATATATCCCCATATCCCCTCCCTCTTGAGCCTCCCTCCCACCCTCCTTATCCCACCCCTCTAGGTCGTCACAGCGCATCGAGCTGATCTCCCTGTGCTATGCAGCAGCTTCCCACTAGCCATCCATTTTACACTGGGTAGTGTATATATGTCAGTGCTACTCTCTCTCACTTTGTCCCAGCTTCCCCTTCCCCCCCGTAGGACTGCCATACTTAAACAGAATTTGTTTTTTTTAAAGAAAATGTGCAATGATATTAATTTTCTCAAAATGGGGGATGGGAAATGCTCAAGTAAGGAAAATATGTACAGAAACGTGATACTAGTGCCTGATTTAAATTAATGCAAACTAGATGTTTAAAAACTAACTATATAAATAGTTGCATGCAATAATATAGAACTCAGTTTCATACAATGGCAGCAAAAGCTGAGCCTGCAATAGAATTATATATATTGAAAAAGAAATTCAGTAGATGGAAAGTGCTAAAATTAAGAATCTGAAAAATTATTCTCACAGTTTTATATTGTTTCCTATACTAAGTCAGTGACAATTTAAAAGACTTATCCCAGGAGGAAAGGTAACTAAGGAAGAATAGAAAAGACCAAATGTGGAAATGGAGTTGGTTGACAGAGAATATTTGATTTCTTCAAGGATCCTACTGAAATTGGTTCCAGGATCTGGTCCCACAAAGGACCATTGGCTGGAAAGGTGGAAAACCAGGGGGTTCGTGTCTTACTTCAGAGATCACTTTTACTGCATCATCTTTTTTCCCTGCAAGTGTGTGATAGTGTAGAATACAGTGTCTACCAGTGTCTACAGAATGATTCTAGTATACTGACATGGGGCACCAGAGTACACAGAGTTTTTATACAGGTTTTATTTATACAGCTAGTTCTGTGAGATGCCAGAAGAGGAACTTAGAGGAAGTAACCTATATCTACACTCTTTTGAGAGAGCAAACTGGAAACAAAGGCAGTAAGAGACTACAAAGAATGGAGTAGAGACTATTCCTTAGTCAGTCCCTGTTCTAGGAAGCCAGGGAAAATTAAACTCTGGTAGTATCTGTTGCTGCTACTGGGTTTGTCTCCAGGGGTATATTACCATATAACTAACATGGTTGGTTAGCAAATGGAGTCCTTCCTATTCTGTTCCCCTCCTCCCTTTAAATCCCGTTATACCGAGACTTCTCTATTTATTGCAATTTGTATTAGACATCCAAATATTCCAACTTTTTTGTTTAGAAACTAGAATTTTTGTTAGTGCATGCACAGTGATTTAATTCATGCATATACTAAAAATGCATTATTTAATTCCTTTGAAAGGCATTTATTATCACCAATTATACTAGACATAGTTATAGATGATGAAGCTACAAAAATGAGTAAGACACTGTTCAAATCTTTGAGGAGACAATAAGTAAATGATTAGGATGTAGTCTGCTATTTATTATAATATATATGGTTGTATATATATCTCAGGGACTTTGAGATACGCAAAGTCCTAAAAAGACACAGGTAAGTAATTCTTTCAGGTTATAGAGGCTGGAGGTGCTTAGGGAAGGGAAGACTTTACAGAATGAGGTGTCTTGAGTGGTAGAAAAGACATTAATGACGCTTTAAACATAGGAAATAACTTGAGCAAATGGTGGGGCTAGTTTGAAAATGCATTAGATATGAACAGATATTATTTGGCTGTGCACTTAGGATAAAAAGATTACTAAGACATGGTTCGTACATTTCAGGATATCAGAATCTAGTAGGGAAGATAAAAGAGAGATTTTTAAACAAATAATTATAATACAGTCTGATAAATGCCCAAGTTTCATTGGAAAATAGTAGGGAGGAGAACCTAGATTATCAGAAGTAACTGCCAAAGTTTAATTTATTTGGATCACTGTGAGTTGACTTGAATTCTTTTGTCCATATTTTGTCTGATTTTTAAATTTGTTTCAGACAGGAGAGTAAATCTAGTTATTCTATCTTTGAGAATCCTTTTTTGTTGTTGAATAATAATGTAAAATATTTACATGATAATAGTGAAATCTATAAATCAACATATATTCAAAGCAGTCTAGCTTTATTTATTTTTCCTTTTGCCCATTCCCCCACTTTTTAACATTAAAAACATTGGCTTTATTTTCTCATTGTAAAAAAGTAGAATTGAATGTGTTATATTTTCATATTCTTGTTAATCTTAAATAAATGATAGCATATTACACAAACTTTTCTGTAACTTTTTTTTTTTTCCACTCAAGGATATATTCTGGAGGTCTCTTCTTTGTAATATATAGAACAATTTTTTTAATTGTATAGTACTGCTAGAGTATTTTTTAAACTGTAAATCTCAGACATAGTATTTTACTCCACACTAATGCTACTGCTGAGCAGCAAACCACACTATAGCCCAGTAATTTAAAACAACAATTATTTATTTTCATTCAGGCACTTGCCATGAGTTGACTGATCTAGGCTTTTTGTCAGTGTGGCTCTGCTTCAAGTTACAGATCTAGTTGAACTTGGCTCCTGAGCTAGTTGGGCTCAGATTTGTTCCATACATACTCATTCTAAGATCCTCTTAAGGGACTCCAGATAACCCAGTGATTGTCTGGGTTAACATCTGTGGTGATGACACAGATGTAAGAGGACAAACAGAAACTTATGATACCTCTAAAGGCTTAGGCTCAGAACTATAATGCCATATCCAGTTATGCTCCAGTTACAGAATCAAGTCATAGATATAAGCCCCAAAGTTATCTTCCTAGTGTTGGTCTTCACTGGCCAACCTATCAGAAATTTCATTCCTTTCCCAATGTTGCCTATCGCCCTTGCTTTAATGCTCAATTTATTACAATCTTATATATATGTATGTATTTAAACTATTTATCTTGTTTATTGTCTGTATCCCCCCATAACAATGTATGTGTAATGAAAGCAGGGTTTTCTATATTTATTCACTGTATCCCCAGCCCTAAAGCAGTGCCTAGAACGTAGTTGATGCTCAATAAATATTTGTTGAGTGAATAAATGAAGGCATGGAGTGAGATGGGGTTGGGGAGACCTATCACTCATTAAATTTTTTCCCCAATATCTTTTTTTGTTGTTGTTGAGTTATACCTTTAGCACACAAAATACATAGATCTTAAGAGTACAGTTTGATAAACTTCAACAAAAGTATACTCATGAAGCCATAACTCTAGTTAAGATATAGAACACACCTATTACTCTAAAAAGTTTCTTCATGTCTCTGTCCCATTAGTTCTTCACCTCCAGAAGCAATTATTGTCCTTATTTCTGTCACCATAGATTAGTGTTTCCTGTTTTGAATATCATGTATATGGAATCATGTAGCATATACTTTTTTGTATTTACTACTTGCACTCAATATTTTTGAGATTTATCTGTGTTGATACATGTATCAGAAATTCATTCCTGAGTAGTATTATATTGTACAAATACCTCACAGTTCATTTATCTATTCATTTGTTAATGGATATTTGGGTTGTTGGTTACTTTTTGACTATCATGGATAAAGCCGATATAAGCATTCTTACACAAATCTTTTTGTGCACATTTCATTCTAGGAAGATTTTTTTTTTAAATTAATTAATTAATTTTTGGCTGTGTTGGGTCTTCGTCTCTGTGCGAGGGATTCCTCTAGTTGCGGCAAGCGGGGGCCATTCTTCATCGCGGTGCGCGGGCCTCTCACTATCGCGGCCTCTCTTGTTGCGGAGCACAGGCTCCAGACACGCAGGCTCAGTAGCTGTGGCTCACGGGCCTAGTTGCTCCGCGGCATGTGGGATCCTCCCAGACCAGGGCTCGAACCCGTGTCCCCTGCATTGGCAGGCAGATTCTCAACCACTGCGCCACCAGGGAAGCCCATTCTAGGAAGATTTTTATTTCTCTTGAATAAATATGTAGGAGTGGAATTGCTGGGTCATAAGGTAATATATTAACTGTTTAAGGAAGTGTCCAGCAGTTATTCAAAGTGGTTTACCGTTTTACAATTCCACCAGCAATGTATGAAACTTACCAATTAAGGGCTTTTTTGTTTTGAAAGTTAGCTTATAAGTGTTCTTTGTAAGAGGCATTGTGGTAGGGAGAAAGAATAAGGACTCTGGAAATGCTCCAAGGTTGGGAAAATGCTTTAAATATTTAAGCAGTCTTCATAGACATAGAAAACAAACTTATGGTTACTAAAGGGGAAATGGGGTTGGGGGAGGGATAAATTAGGAGGTTGGCATTAACATATACACACTAATATATGTAAAGTACGTAACCAACAAGGACCTAGTGTATAGCATAGGGAGCTATACTCAATATTTTGTAATAACCTATAAGAATCTGAAAAGGAATCTATCTGTCTGAATCACTGCTGTACACCTGAAACTAACATGATATTGTAAATCAACTATACTTCAATTAAAAAAACCCAAAAAAACCCTTAAAAAATATTAAAAAGAGTTGCTCTCTGACAACCAAGCTCCAAACTAGGGGGAATACCTAGGACAGAGGCCTCAATACTAAGACAGAACTGTAGATGGAGTTTTTACCTTTGTGCAATATTTACCTATTTTATGAAGATTAGAATTGGTATGTAGACTGCTGGTTCTAGATGGTGACGTGGAAGGGTCCTGAACTCACCTCTGCCTGTGGACACACCAAATTTACAGCTACATACAGAACAGTTCCCTCTGAAAGAAATCCAGAAACTAGTTGAGTGACTCCTACATATTGGGAAATGAAATAAAAATCCACATCAAAAAGGTTAAGAGAGGCTGAGACACAATCTTGCCATAAAACCCACCTCTGTCATAGCAACACACAACCAGGAGGAAATGAACAATTCTCCTTGGCATGTGAAGGGTTTGGATCCCACATTTGGCGCCCAACCATTTAAGACTTCCACCTGAGAGATGGAACCTCAAAACATCTAGCTTTGAAAGCCAATGAGATTTGCGTCCATGAGATGCTCAAAGCTATAGAGAACCCCGAGACTGTTCTTAACACATTTTTGACCAGAGACGTATTACGGCCACGGTTGTTAGTTTCTGCAAAAATCCACCAGTAAGTAATGTGTTAAATAGCTTATACAGATTTATTGTGGCTAACCCCATAGGGACCAGTGCACCAGCAGCAAACTGAAGCCTGTCTAGTCTTTACATGAAAGAGGCCTATCTGCTTATCTTAAAAGCCTGAGGGACAGGCTTCTAATTTTAAACCCATTTAGGGGCCAACTGTAATGGTCTTCAGAGACTGAGGAGGCTGGTCGGCACCATTTTCTCACTCTCCCTCTGCCTTGTTTCAGTTTTGAAGGACAGTTTTTTTTTTGTTTGTTTACAGTTTTTGTTTTTCATTTTAAATATGTTATCCCCTCTGGCCTTTATAGTTTCTGATGATAAATTAGCTTTTAATCTTATTGAGGATTCTTTGTACATGAAATACTTTTCTTTTGCTATTTTCAAGATTCTCTTTGGCTTTTGATAGCTTATCATAATGTGTTTTGGTATGGGTGTCTTTGTATTTATCCTTCTTGGAACCTATTGAACTTCTTGAATATGTAGTTTCTTGTCTTTTATCAAATTTGGGAAGTTTTCAGCTATTATTTCTTCAATTATTTTTTCTGCTCCTTCTTTTCCTTCTGAGACTCCCTGTTATGCATTATGTTGGTACACTTGGTGGGGTCCCATATATCTCTTAGGCTCTGTTCATTTTTCTTCATGCTTCTGAGACTGGATAATTTTAGTTGACCTATCCTCAAGTTCTCTGATCTTTCTTCTGCCTGCCTAAAGTTGCTCTTAAAATCCTGTAGCTAATTTTTCATTTCAGTTATTGTACTATTCAGTTCTAGATTTTTTCTGTTGTTTTGTAAAATAATCTTTATCTCTTTATTGATATTCTCTATTTGTTGATATGTCATCCTTCTGGTTTTCATTAGTTCTTTTTCCATGGTTTCTTTGAGCTCTTTGAGCATATTTAAGATAGTGATTGAAAGTCTTTGTCTAGTAAGTCTGATGTCTGTTCTTCCATCACAGACAGTTTCTACTAATTTCTCCTTTGAATGGACCATATTTTTTGTTTCCCTGAATGCCTCACAATTTGTTTTTGAAAAGTGGACATTTAAAATATTACAGTGTGATAACTCTGGAAATCAGATTCTTCCCCATTACTCATGGTTTGTTTTTGGTGCTCTCTATGGGTTGTTATTTTCTGTTTGTTTAGTGACTTTTCTAAACTATTTTTGTAAATTTTTTTCGTCATGAGTGGTTTCTGTCTTAATCTGCTCAGGCTACCATAACAAAATACCAAAGAACATAAATCTATTTGTTCACAGTTCTGAAGGCTGGAAGTCTGAGATCAGGGTGCAAGCATGGTTGGATTCTGGTGAGAACTCTCTTCCTGACTTGCAGATGGCCACTTATCTCTTTGTTCTCACATGGCATTGAGAAAGAGATGAGAGAGCAAGAGCAGCCTCTCTTTGTCTCTTCTTATAAGGGGCACTAATTCCATCCTGAGGGCTCCACCGAGTGCAAGTTCACTCTGCTCGCCACATGACAGGCTAATAAATCGGGAGACGAGGTGTTGAGACAAGGAATAGCGACTTTATTCGGAAAGCCGGCAGACCGAGAAGGTGGCAGAATAATGTCTCAAACTAACCATCTTATTGGGGTCTAGATGCCAGTTTCTTTTATAGAACAGAGAGGGAGAGGAGGTGAGGAAGTAAAGTAAAAAGGCCATTTATCTTGCAGAATAGGAGGGGATGTGTTAATTTCTTCTTTTCTGCAGCCATTCACAGGTGGGCAGGGTCAGATTGTCTCCCTCTGAGCTAAACAGATGCACTTTAGTTTAACATTCAGGCAGAGGCGCAGGGTTCCCTGAGGCAGGCCATCATGTATGATTATAATAACAAAATCAATGAAAGGCAAAGGTTAAAGTCAAAGAAACAGATACAACATGGAGTCAAAATTGGCTCTTCGCTGTTACACACCTTTGTGACCTCATCTAAACCTAATTACCTCCCAAAGGCTCATGTCAGTGTATCATCACGCTGGGCCTTAGGGCTTCAACATATAAATTTGAGGGGGGTGGGGGAACATAAACATTTAGTATGTAACAGTATCTGAAATCTCTTTTTCTTTAGTTGTGGTCTGCTAATGTTGTGAGAGAGATTTCTTGAACATGTAGAGTAAAAAAGAAAATAAGAAGAAAGAAAAAGAAGAGAAGGAAGAAAATCCTTTCCTAGCCCTTGCAGACTGGCTCTGTGTTGGGGCACTCTAACACTCAGCTAGGCTGTTTAAACTTCCTGCTTTTGCTGAGCGTAGAGATGAGCCAGTAGTTTTCTCTGAGTAGGTGTCCTGCCTCGGACATGTGCCTGCCCTTCTAAATTGCCCAAATGTTTTTGAGTGCCCTAATTTCCCAAAGAAACTCACTTTGCAGCTTTTCCTCCAGGTTTTGGACGTGTCTGTCGTTTGACTCAACTGTAAGATTTTGTCGCAGGTGGCAGTGGATTTTTCATTTGCCTTAAAGTGTTTTTTTTTTTTTAAGTTTATTTATTTTTGGCTGCTTTGGGTCTTTGTTGCTGTGTGTGGGCTTTCTCTAGTTGTGGTGAGTGGGGACTACTCTTCATCATGGTGCATGGGCTTCTCATTGCAGTGGCTTCTCTTGTTGCGGAGCACAGGCTCTGGACACGCAGGCTTCAGTAGTTGCAGCACACAGGCTCAGTAGTTGTGGTATGCACATTCAGTAGTTGTGGCACGCAGGCCCTAGAGTGCACAGGCTTCAGTAGTTGCAGCACGTGGGCTCAGTAGTTGCGGCACGCGGGCTCTAGGGTGCTCAGGCTCCAGTAGTTGTGGCGTGTGGGTTCAGTGGTTATGGTTTGCGGGCTCTATAGCCCAGGCTCAGTAGTTGTGGTGCATGGGCTTAGTTGCTCCGCGGCATGTGGCATCTTCCCGGACCAGGGATCGAACCCATGTCCCCAGGCAGATTCTTAACCATTGTGCCAACAGGGAAGCCCCAGCCTTAAAGTGTTTTTGAAGAATTGCCCCCTGATAGCTACTTTTCTGTCTTAAGTGAGATCCAAGTTGATGAAACAAAGGAGAGTGCCTTCAGTCAGTCCTTCAGGTAGCCCGATAGGTCACAAGAGACAAACATTCTTTGAGAACAAAGTCTTCTCGGCTCCCTCTGGAGTCAGGGTCCAGGGTCCAACCATTGGAATGTAGGCTAGTGCATTCAAGACTGCTCTGGAGCCAAGAATGAAGAAGGGGAAATAAAAATGCCTCAGGGTTTTCATACTGTTTTTATAATAAGTCACCTTTTTCTTGTTTCATCATTTGCTTGGTTGACGTATAGCTTTGACTGTTTTCCAGAGTTTTGGCAAATTTGATTCTGACAGTTTTTGCTCAATTTTTTCATGTTTCTGTGGAGGGATGGGCTCTTGGAACTACGTCCTCCACTGTGTTTTGTGTGTTTTTTGAAGACAGATGGTGATGGCATTGAAGGAGGTGTACTTTTGCTTGTGCTTTCTGATAATTGCTGCTGTTAGGCTTGCTCTGCACTCCCTGTAGTTTTTCTTTCTGCTTCCTTCTGTGTAACTTCTGCCCTACCTTAACTGTTCTTAGTAGCTTTTGTTAGTACTTTGGAGCCTTTGGTTTATCCTTGTCTTTTCATGTAGCTTAAGTTGAAGATTGCATTTTTAAATGTCTTACTTGGTTGCCTTTTGTTGCTTTTTTATGTTATTCAGAGTTCAAACTGTTCCTTTACCCTGCAAAATTCCCTCTTGGTGTTTGTAGTCAACCCCTGTTCCCACCTGATAACCCTAGTAATCATTAATATGTCTCCTGTTCTTTTAACTTTGCCTTTTTTAGAGTGCCATATAAATGGAATCATACAATGTGTAGCCTTTTGAGTCACGCTTTTACTTAGCATTTGAGGTTTATCCACATTGTTTTGTGTTGTTAGTAATTTGTTCATTTTTGTTGCTGAGTAGTTTTCTATTGTATGAATGTACAGTTGAAGGCCATTTGGGGTGTGGTCTGTTTTCAGCGATTATAAATAAAGCTGTTATAAACATTCATGTATAATTTTCATGTGAACATAAGTTTTTATTTCTTTTAGATAAGTACCTAGGAGTGGGATTACTGTGTCATAACTTTCTAAGAAACTGATCATCTGTTAGCACTGTTTTCCAGAGCGGCTATATCATTTTGGTTCCTCCCCAACAGTATATGAGAGTTCCAGTTTTTCTGCATCCTTACCATCACTTGATATTGTTTGTATTTTGGGCTTTTGTCACTCTAACATATGGAAATGGTATCTCTCTGTTTTTCTGCATTTCCCTAATGACTAATGATGTTGAGTGTTTTTTCATGTCCTTATTCTCATATGTATATCGTCTTTGGTGAAGTTTCTGCTAAAATCTTTTGCTACTTACAATTTATCTAAACTGAGTTTTTTGAGAATTTAAAATTCTTATATTCTGATTATTAGTCCTCTGTTACATGTGTTTTGCAGATATTTTCTCCCAGCGTGTGGCTTGCCTTTTCATTCTCTTAACAGTGTCTTTGGAAGAGCAGTAGTTCTTTTTTTAAAAAGCTTCTCTTTATTTATTCTTTTTTGGCCTCACCACGCAGCTTGTGGGATCCTAGTTTCCTGACCAGGGATCGAACCTGGGCCCTTGGCAGTGAAAGTGTTGAGTCCTAATCACTGAACTGCCAGGAAATTTCTGAGTAGTAGTTCTTAATAAAGTCCACTTTATCGATTTTTTGGATTGTACTTTTGCTGTTGAATCTAAATGTCACAAAAATTTCCTTCTATGTTTTTTTCTAGAATGGCATTAGAAATTGAATGAGTCATATATGTAATTAAAAGTTTTTTAGTATCCACATTAAGAAGCATAAAATGTAAAAGAAACAGATGAAATTAACTTAAACATTTGTGTTTTATTTAAGCTAATATATTTTAAATGATCGTTTCAACATTTATTCACTAGAAAAATTATTGAGACACTTTACATTTTTGTTTTTGTACTAAGTCCTACACTGGTGTGTATTTAATGCAACACATCTTAACTCAGTTGAGCCACATTTCAAGGGCTCATTAGCAATATCTGTCTAGTAGCTACCATATCTGACAGCACAGATCTAGAGGCTTTGCAGTTTGGGGTTTTACTTTAGGTTATTTATTTATTTATTTAGGTATGTATGTATTTATTTTCCACTGCGTTTGTAACTAATATAAAAAAATTTAAGAAAATAATTCATTCTCACTTCTCCAATGGCTCTCGTCCCTCCCTCTTGCCCGCACAACTCCTGACCTATTTCCTCAGGGCCAGGTTCAAATCTGAACCCGTTCACTGCCATTTTCATAGAAAACAACCAGTGCCAGGGATGTAGGAGAAGAAGGTTGGAAGTGGGCAAGAGTACTGCCCAGGTTCTATCCAAAGGTAGGCCAAGTGGAGATTCACAGAGTTCAAACAAAAGGGCTGGTGGCCTCACAGTGATGTAGTCTAAGTAAAACGGGCTGGAGAGGAGATAGGGTAGGCCCCTCAGAGGCTTTAGAGGACATCTCTTGGGCCTGTGTCAAACCCAGAGAAACTGACATTAGAAGAAGAATGGGGAGGGCCAGGGAGGGCAGTCTTGTGGAAAGTTTCATAATTCTCCCATGTTGGGAGGTGGGGAAAGTCTAGAGGGTACCAATGGCCTCGCTCAATTTAGCAGAAGAATGTACTCAACTGTTGGAAGTCACAAAAATGCCGTGGACACTGAGAAAGGCTATGAGGGGACGTACAGTTTCACAAACTGCACTGACCACAGACCATAGCAGTGGTGATCATGCTATTGACACACAAATTACGAAACCCCAAAACAGGAAGTGTAGCCTTTTAGGGAGTAACTCTGTACCAGTCATTTAAAATTGACCCCAAGTCAGACAACCTGATGAGTTTCACAGAGCAGGTGACAACATTGGGGGTAGGGGTTGTGACATATAATGGACTTAAAACAAGCAGCTAGAAGAAGAGAATGGTAGGAAACTGCTCTACGGCTCTCAGGAATCAAGGGCAACAGTGGGGGCTCAGTGGACAGATGAACAAGAAACAGCACTAAAGAGGTTTCCTGTTCAGCCGTCCATTGGCGAGGGGGAAGGGGATCCAGGAGGCAGTTGAATGGAGCAAAGATGGGGTCCTGAAGATGAGGCTCTGGAGACTGGATCAGAAGAAAGAGTGCACATCGTGCACCAGTGATGAAACACAACTTTGGACCCCACATGGGCGAGGTGGCCATGGGGATAGGTGTCACTGACTGAGGGTGGTAGTTGGGACAGCCCCACAGTAGCCATCACAGGGCCACAAGGAAGTATATGGCCACTGGATCACAGAGGGCTCCTTCAAGCCTGGATGGGAAGGCACAGTCTCACAGAGGAGGTCCATGGACTCTGCGTGGCAGAAGGCACAGAACTCAGTCCTCATATGGACAGTGGACCTTTTTGGCAAAGTGCCGGCAGACGAGGTGGTTGAATCTGTCTTCCATAACCTGGGGTCCATCCTTGGACGGGCAGGTATTCTTGATAAGAGACCAGCTCTTGAGGCTTTGAGGATTTCTCCGCTCTTTGTGAAAGCCTTCCTGGAGGGATCCCCATGGCCTGGTCCAGGAAAAGGAAGTTTAGCATTAGCCCCTCCACCAACTATGACCATATGAGCCAGATTTGGAGCTCAGCCCTCCTCGAATTCGGCTTCTGCTCCAGGGAGGAGGTGGGAGACTCAGCAGTGGTGGAATCATTGGTCCCCTTGACCCTGGAGGACCTCTGTGAAGGGCTGATTTGGGGTCACCAGGGTTTCCATTGGTCATGATGGGAGGGCCCAGGAGGCTGGGTGGTCTGATGGGACTTTCATCCCTCTCCAGTCTCTTCCTGTTCTGGCAGTGGGGGCTGCTGCTGACTCTGCTTCTTGCACTTCAGCATTGTGGTTGTGGCAATGGCTGCAGCGGGGTTTTCATCTGTTATTATTTTGAGTTAATTTTTGTATAAAGTACAAAGTACGGATTGAAGTTCATTTTTAACACATGGCTGTCCATCAGAAGCTCTTTAATAAAGTTGTTCTGGGCAGTTAGAGATATAGAGATCATCCTGGGCTCCAGGGCTCAACATTTAAACATATTTTATTACTTTATTGTCTTTTATTTCAGTATAATGTAAATTTATGTTGTAATTAACAATTTTTAAACTGTCTGTGTAAAATGCTTAGAAGTTTTAGGCATTTAGTGTATTGGCTTTATTCATATACCTATTCAAACTTAAATAACACATTATGCTGTTTATTTTTTTTTAACACTAATTAACCTCTCCATTCCCAAAATCCTATCTAAAATTCTTACTTACTTTGTTTTTAGGCATGTACTGGCATTGAAAACATTGATGAAGCTATTACATTGCTTGAACAAAATAATTGGGACTTAGTGGTAAGTACTTTCTTTTTTCCTTTTTTCAGCTTTATTGAGATGTGCTTGACATATAAGATTGTGTAAGTTTAAGGTGTACAACGTGATGATTTGATATACATATATATTGCAAAGTAATAGCCACAGAAAGGTTAGTTAGCACATTCATCACCTCACATAGTTCTTTTTTTTTTTGGTGGGAACTTTTAAGATTACTCTTTTAGCAACTTTCAAGTATATAATACGGTATTGTTTAACTATAGTTACTATGCTGTACATTGGATCCCCAGAACTTATTCATCTTATAACTGGAAGTTTGTACCGTTTGACCACCTTTACTCATTCTCCACCCACACCTGCCAACTACCAGTTTACTCTGTTCTTATGATTTGGTTTTCTTTTTAGATTACACATGTAAGTGAGATCATGCAGTATTTGTCTTTCGCTGTCTGACTTATTTCAAGTACTTTTTTCTTTATACGACAGGTAATGAAATTTTATGTATTTTTGAATGTCTTTAACATTCCTTATAGGTAGTTCAGCATACCATACATAATCCGTCTATAATTCTAATCTGAATGAATAAAATCTAAATGTCGTATTTTTAATATGAAGTTCCTATTTAGTTTAGTATTAGATTAATAAATTATTATGAAATCTTAGGTAATTTAAGTTATTTTCAAACTTCTCTTCTCTGACTGTATATTAAGGTTTGTCTTCCCCTGTAGTATTGTGGTGGAGATTGGAAGGAGAGAAAAATCAGACTTGTTTGAATGTCTGAATAACTCTACTTGATGTTTCTCCTTCACTTCTTGGGGTGGGGGTGGGGAGTCTCACTGATGATTACTCCTTTCTAACGCTGTTAAAGAAGTGGCATTCTGCTGTGGCTTTCCTTATGAACTTCAGGCAATTTATTATAGAAGTGGTTTAGTTTTTTTTAAGGGGGGTGGGCAGTAACTCAAAAGGCAAGGCCCAGAACAGCACAGCACTGCACATTGACAAAACTGTAATTTATTTACAATTGCAAAGCAAACTAAAAATAAATTGTACAGCAGTACAGGAACAGTATTGGTTGTGTTAGGATGACACAGAGGTCTCTCCATACCTTTGAAATCCGAAAAAATTCTAAATTAGAATTTTGAAGAAGTGCTAATTTTTGAAAGTCAAAACTCAAGGTGTATAATTATAGAGCTGAGATTAGTTGTGTAGGTATATTCAAGTCCATACATGGATTTACATAATCAACTGTTAATAAGCTATTTGTTTTGTGTAGATTTACCACTATTAATTTTTAAATTCAAAATATAAAAAAAATTTACAGCTTGTAAAAGTAATAACTCATTATAGAAAAATGAGAAAATGTATAAATTTACAAAGAATAAATTAGTAATCACCCTTAATTCCATCACTTAGAGATACTTATTGTTTAAAATTTTTGGGTATATTATTCCAGAATGTTTTCTCTTAATTATATGATTAAAATTAAAAAAAAAATACAAATTAGATTGTTCTATTCCTACCGTTTTGTAATCTGCCCTTTTCACTTAACAACCTATCATGAATGTCTTTCTATCCAAGTAAATGTGATTGTTCATCATTCTTTTTAATGCTTAGTGTTTGGATGGTACTTCATGGTATGGTTGTGGCATAATAATTTTACCATTCAGTCCTATGCTGTTAGACATTTAGAATTTTTGTGGTATTTTGGAGTTCTACACATTAGAGGACATTCTTGTACATTCATCCTTGCTTACTTAACCTATTGTTTTCCTAGAAGACATAGAAGAAATTCAATTAATAATTGAGTTTCTGAGTCAAACTGTGTACATATTTTTAGGTTTTTGGATACTTATAGTTATATTGCCTTCCAGGATAGTTGCACTAATTTAAATTTCTACCAACTATATAAATTTTTAAGATTGCCTCTTTCATTAAACCAGTGCTATCTTATTTTTTCGTGTTCTGGCACTTGTCAAAATTTACAAATATTTGTATGGCCTGACTTCAAATCCATCCTTTTATCACTGTGTTATTCTCTTAACAAAGCACAGTATAGTGACATATTCCTGATTTCTGTGTGGGGGAAGGGACAGCAACTTATTTGGAATGCTATCACCAGGTTTCTTGTCTTGAAACTTCTTTTGCAATAGCAAGAGCATTGCTTTATTTAGTATGTATATTCTTAGGGTATCTCTTGGAGAGGCTGATGCAGATTATTGGTTGAGGTTAAAAATCCCACCAAGCCACTCTTGCATGGTGCTGATGAGAGATATATGGGCTGGAGTAAAGGGAGGTTGTAGACTAGGAGTAATGGACTACAAGTCTCTGAAGTGAGAATTACCATCTTTGGGGGATGGATGTAAGTTCTTTCCTTACCTGCTTTCTATTGGTCCATGTTCATTAGTTTTGAAGGTTAAACATTTATTGGTTCTGGATATTTTCTCAGTACAATAATCTATCTAGAGTATTGCAAGAAGAGAATTTTTTCCCAGATAGTGTTAAATAATTGAATGGTACAAGTATTCTCCAACTGTTTCTGAGTTATTTGATTTTGGAAAAATATTAAAATAGCACTTGAGCTAAAAACACTGGTGCTGTATTTCTGCAGAAATGCAATCTTATCCTGTGTTGGGTCCAAATAAAAGCATCAGGCTATTTTTCACAGTCTTAAACTTCGGCTTTCTTTTGAAATATATGTCCTAGCTGGCTTTTCTTGTAAATAATGCACTTTTATCCACAGTAAACATTTGCTGTGCTGTGTAAGTATCTTGCTTTATAAAATTTCTGATTTCCCTTGTTCTTATACAGCACTCACTTTACATTGTGGTTTTTAAAAAATAAAGCAAGTATTTTGAATAACCCATTACTAGTTCAAACTTTCATTAGGATCATGGAACTTTTTATATGGTGTTTTTTATATTTTGCCTGTGCATTATATTTTGTGTTTGTAAATTATAATTATCACTGCTTTGTATTTTATGGGCCTTGTGGAACAGTTTGCATAGTGTGAGTTTTTAACTTAGGACATGTCTGTATTTTAAATTTTCTGTACATATCAGTTAGACTTCTGCCATGTTTTTGTGCATATTTTGCTAGAGATGTGTAGAGGAATGTGAGTTAGGCATCACAATCTGGAATTGTGATGAATTAAAAAAAGTCCAATAACAGAAAACTCATTCTGTCGGTACTGAATGCTTACAGTATACCCAGATTTATGCTAGATACAGTGAAAGCTTAAAAACATGTTAACACTATATGGTGTCTGACTTTGAGAAGTGTACTGAAAAATTGATAAGACAGGTGGTCTCTTATACATGTATATTATACTCAGAAATAGGAATAACTTCCTGAAAAAGTAATGATTACAAATATTTTTGCTATTTTATGGATTTAGACACACAGATAAAAAAGTGTTCTATATGAAAATATAGCCCAGTCCCAGCAACTTTAGTCATTAGTCTTTCCCTGATACTGTACATTATTTTTGTTATATAGCTATCCACAGAGCAGTGCTTCCAAACCCTATGTTTTAAGTACCCTACAATTGACTACTTATTTTGGGGAAACTGCAGTTTGGGTTATAAATGCTAAATTCTGAAAAGAAAATAACATGAACTTTAATACTATTGGTAAGCATCTTGGGATACTGATTTACTTGACATGAATCGTCCCCATACCTCCATCTTTTTCAGACTTTCATTTTTCACATTGTCCTGCATTTGTAGTTAGGAGAAGATTAATATCATTGCAGTTGATTCCTTCATTGCAGACAAGTATTTTCAGTATACATCCAGAAAGATGAGTACCTGAGGGGGAATTATTAACAATCAATTAGAATCTTTTACCAAAGGATTGCCTTCTTACATGGAAGCATGCTACATCATCACTATATATTGTAAATTATAAATCTGGGCTCCAGAATTGACCCACTGCTTATTTTCTGTTTTCAGTATAGAAGAATTTGGGCCAGTGGAGAATAGAAATCTGTACAGCTCATGTTAATTTTGAGTAATCAAAGTGTGAGGCAGCTAACTCTAGTGGTGAACCCATTGCATTCATCTTGAATCAAGAGCCCTGGCTTTTCAAAACTCTTGTCATTATTTTATTGAGTATGGCCTAGGCTAAGTTACTTCTCTCTGAATGTCAAATAAAATAAGGGGTTTGGGCTAGTTTATACTCAAGATCCCTGATACATGAAATATTTATGAAGAATCTATTTATGTCCTAATTTCTTTTAATATTCTACAAAAGCAGTCAATTATGAATAGTAATACAAGTAAACATTTTAATGGGATTTTATAAGTTTGAAACACTTGTATGTATACCATTTTGATTAATCCTTTGAACAACTTTATGACATAGATAATGGCCAGACAAGATGCTGTGCTAATTGTTTCAGGGAAGGTTTGTATATATGAAACTCCTTCAATAAATTAAAATTTCCAGTAAGCTCTAGGAGATCCAGGGAAGGCTATTTGACGTACACTTGATAACCCAGTGCTAAGTGAAATAAAGTACAAGTAAACATTAACCTAGCCATACTACATTTTAAGTACTCTATGCTCTTAGGAAATGATTTTTGAACTTTGCACTCAATTTCTGCTCCGCTGCCTGAGGTGACATAGCTGCTCTGCTGAAGAAAGACTCTATTCAGAGAGCTTGTATTTATCTTTAACTGCATGTCCCAACTTGGGGCAAAAATGAAACAAATAAGCCTATCCAATTTTGTATTGTTACTGAATTTCTAGTCTTCAAAGATAATTTTGTATTAATAGAAGCTTATAATAAAGTCAGTAACTCTGAAGAGTCAAACCCAAGGAAAATTATGCACATAATCTGTCTCATTTTGAGATTCATTGAGGTGCTCTGAGACATTTCCATTCCACCAGTTTTCACTTTTGAAGAAATGTGTTTTAATACTTACCCTAAAATGCCTTAGAACAATTTCTTCTACTACCTTACTCAGGATGTGGCTATAGAGTTCCTCGAATGTGCATTGTTTTGCTATCAATACTTTATACAGTGTTATGAACACCTGCAGTTTTATGAATGAACTAGTCTAACCAGTGACATAATGAGTCTCTGTTGTCAGAAAGCAGCCAGATATTGAGTGCTGCCCTTCATCAGTGGCCATTAGACACTGGCTTATATTTGCACAGATCTTTGCTATGACAAAAGAGATGTTACTGTGAAGGAGTATCTCATCCTATCAATTTCTCCTCTTTTGCTATAGTCTTCTTTGTTTCCCTTGTTTTCAAGGGACTGTAAGCCCCTTAAAATTCTACAGAAGTTTTCAGTTTCTCAGTTTGTAGTTTGGCCATCATCCGTCCTCCTCTACCATCTCTCCTTTTATTGAGGGTCTACTTTGTGCTAGTTATCATGTCAAATGATTTACCTACATTATTTCATTTAATCTTCACAGCAGTCCCAAAAGGTGGTTAGGTAGGTATTATCTTTATTTTACAAATGAGAAACTGAGGCCCAGTGATTTAAGTAAATTGTTCATGCTCACTCAGCTGATAAGGGGTAAAACTGTGATTTTGAGCCCAGGTCTCTCCATAAAAATTTTAATAGCTTTAAAATTGTAGTTTAAGGTTATTAAATTTTCTATACCCAGTGTGTTATTCTTTTCTGAATTCCTATACTTTTCTTTCTGCCACTCACAACTAATTTCACATTGTCAAGTGAAAGAGCTTTTGCTATAGTTACACAATGGTACTTTAAATATGTTTATGCTTTGCTTTCAAATAGATTCTAAGATTCTAGAGGAAAGGAATTACGTTTCTTATTAATTTTGTCTTGGCACATGGTAGTTGCTTAATAAAATATTTTACTGATTTTATTATTAGCATACTTACTTTTGAATCTATTTTCCATTTCCATTATTTGGATATTTGAAAAATCTTTGCTATTAAGACTCATGACTCTTCCTGCTATCAGTGTTCCTTATCTGGCAAACATAAGATTTGAGGAAAGAGGGAGGCCCAGATACGCAAGGAATAGGATTGGGCTGATTTCATTATCTCATGGATAAAATTTAGATGGTTTCTTCCCGTTGTAGCTTTTTGAGAAATATTATTCACAAATAAACCCTTTTCTTTGCAATTTTTTTCTTGGCATCTCAAAAAAATTTTTTTTCTCTCCTGTTTATTTCTGGTTGTACCATTCTACTCTAAAGAAAGCTCATCATATCCAACCTATTTGAAATTTTTCATCAGTTCTGCCTCTCAGGAGAAAACTAAGTGTGATAAAAGAATGCTGTTACTTAATGTATAATTAAGTGGGTATGAAAGAATTGTTTTCTCCCTTTCAAAGGAAAACTTAAGTTTTTACCAATATGAAGTTCTCAGTTTACTAAACTTACAGTTAGTAGTTCACATTATCAAATCAAAACTCTTTGAGGTCCACATTTTTTCCCGGACTGCAACTTGACTTTCTGCTTATTTTTTCATTGGTTTTTGCTTCATATGTTGTTACTTTTCCTTTGAATATAATCTAGTTCTAGAATTACTTTATTGCATGAACCAAACATCTCCTCTTTTATAAAACCTATGGTAGATAATAGTTCAGAGGCTTTAAGACCTAGTAGGAATGTGGTGTGTTAATCCCCTAGCAGGAAGTGATATGCCCATTGTTAAATGAAATTTGGAAATGTGGCTAATGTTTATTGATTTCTAGTACTACTTATCTAACCTGTGCTTCAGAGCACAGTTAAACTCTTTAAATGAAATATGTAGTAAGGAGTCCCCTTACTGCTATGAAACTAAGCTGAAGGCTTTACGCTAATTCTGAAAGAAGTAGTATATGCTACTTATGATTTGAACATTTAAAAGAAAATAAAAATTTCAGTGGTTTTGTTTTTAAAATTGTTCAGTTTAAGCAGATATAGTTTGATCTTGATATTTTATAAAGCTTGCTAACCTACTAGTTAACTTGATTTTAAAAATGGGGTTTTTTTCAACAAGTTGCCTTGATATGATATTTAACTAATTTATTTCTATTCCTGGAAGTGGTTTAAACAAAATACCATTGCAGCAAAATCAGTGGTTTAGTGGTTACACCTGTAGATGTGATGACTTGCAGTTCTTCCTGCTGGTTTCAAGGATCAGCTGACATAAACCAGTGTGTGCTTGGAAAAGAAAAAATAATATGGCATTTAAAATTCCTACTTTTACAACTTTATATTTATACTAACAATTTTTAATAATTTGCTACTTAATGGTAATATAATTTTTAAAAAAAATTAGTTGTATTTCTATCTTTAAGTAAAATGGTA
The DNA here is from genome assembly GCF_028023285.1 of Balaenoptera ricei. Classification (NCBI taxonomy): domain Eukaryota; kingdom Metazoa; phylum Chordata; class Mammalia; order Artiodactyla; family Balaenopteridae; genus Balaenoptera; species Balaenoptera ricei. The sequence continues at coordinate 42,396,861 of NC_082639.1, read as the reverse complement.
CTTAAAATGTTCACATAAGAAGATTTATATTTCCTTCCTATATATCCCGAGGTTCTCATTTTCTTCATTCCCTCTTATTTATTTTTCTTATTAAAAATTTTTTTTCTAGGTGAGTATGCTTAAGATCTACTCTTAACACCTTCATTCTCTTTTAATAATCTATTTTTGTGTTTTGTTGTTTGGTTTAGGTTTTTTTTAACTTGATGTTTTAGGAATTTTTTAATTATATATTTTGGGGTCCTCATCTAATTCTTTCTTGTGGATGGATTTCTCTCAAACACAGACTTGCTCTATGTCTTTAAAAAAATCATAGCCAAGTTTAAAATCTCTCTTCATGGTAAATAGTGATAAACATAGTTTCATAGTTCTTCACATACCAAGGCACTCTGAGATTAACTATGCTCTGTCTGTATCCATTTTAGTTACAGGAAACTGAACAGTGGAGTTGTTCTTTGAATTCCTCTGTTACAGAATTTGGGCCATCTTTCTTAGCTTAATGTTGAAAGCCCTCTACCATTTAATACTGCCTCTTCATTATGAGTGAGTTTCCATAACTCTGGAGCCTGTATGACTTAATACAGCCAAACTAGCCTATAACGTGCCATATATATTCCTACTGCCAAGCTTTTGCTTCTAGATCTCCCATGAATTTTTTCCCCTTTTGCTTGCTGACCATCTAGATGTTATCCTTCCTTTAAGGCTCACCTGAAGTCTAATCCCCTCTATTCCCTAACAGCCTCTTCTCTCAGTAGGGACACCTGTCTCTGAAGCTTCGTATCCCTTGTTGTGGTACTACTCTTATAACACTTCGCTTTTACTGTATTATTCCCCTTCCCTTCACCCCAACACATGCTTCATGTGTGGCACATGCACACACACACACTGAAAGAGAATGTGAAATAATTGTTTAAAGAATTAAAATTTACACATCCAGCTAGGGTGTGTAAGGAAGTTATATGGATAAGCATACACTTTCATAGATGTAGCTGGGAAAATGTATTACATGATACCTTTAATAAATCCTTGACTAGTAGCTATGTAGAAGAGGTCTTTGAGAATATCTTAGTCCTTGTTTATTGCCACATTATTACCTACGTGTTGGCATTTTGACTTTTTAATTTTTAAACCAGGAAGTTTATTATTTTTTTCTTAATGTCAAAATTGAGATATAGCCTGTACACCGCAAGTCTAATAGCACTCTCACAAATTCCAGGCTTGAATTTTGGGATTTTTTTTCTTAGTAATTGATTTAATGTATAGAGGATGAATTTTTAAAAATGTATAATGACTGCTAACAGTGTGTGTAGAATATGAGAATGTCTAAAAATGCTAGGGATTTACAGAAGAGTTGCAAAATAATGCAGGGTTCTTGATACACTTCATCAAACTTCTAATGTTAACATCTTGCATAATTACAGTATAATTGGTATAGTACTATTGGTAATTTTGGTATAATACTATTATAATAGTACTGTTGTACTATTGGTACAATACTATTAACTAAACAACAGACCTTATTTGCATATCACTAGATATTCTATTAATGTACTTTTTTTGGTTCAAAATCTGATCTGAGATCCACAATGCATTTAGTTTTCATGTCTCCCTAGCCTCCTCCAATCTGTGATTTTTAAAAATTTTTTTTAAAAATTTATATTTTATTTATTTATTTTTGGCTGCATTGGGTCTTTGTTGTTGTGTACGGGCTTTCTCTAGTTGCTGTGAGTGGGGGCTACTCTTTGCTGCAGTGTGCTTGCTTCTCATTGTGGTGGCTTCTCTTGTCGCGGAGCACAGGCTCTAGGCGCGCGGGTTTCAGTAGTTCTGGAACACAGGCTCAGTAGTTGTGGCACACAGGCTTAGTTGCTCTGTGGCATTTGGGATCTTCCTGGACCAGGGATCAAACCCATGTCCCCTGCATTGTCAGGCGGATTCTTAACCACTGCGCCACTGGGGGAGTCCCCAGTCTGTGATTTTATTCCTCAGCTGTTCTTTGTTTCATGACCATGACACTTTTGGAGACCACAACACTTCAGGTATTGTGTAGCATATTCCTGAGTTTAGATTTATATGATGTTTTCTCATGATAGACTGAGCTTATACGTTCTTGGCAAGACTACCACAGATGTAATTTTGTGCCTTTCTCAGTGTAACAAGAGGTACGTGATGTTAAGATGTCTTGGGCTTCCCTGGTGGCGCAGTGGTTAAGAATCTGCCTGCCAATGCAGGGGACACAGGTTTGAGTACTCGTCCGGGAAGATCCCACATGCCACGGAGCAGCTAAGCCCGTGCACCACAACTACTGAGCCTGTGCTGTAGAGCCCGTGAGCCACAACTGCTGAAGCTCACACGCCTAGAGCCTGTGCTCCGCAACAAGAGAAGCCACTGCAATGAGAAGCCTGTGCACCACAGGGAAGAGTAGCCCCCACTAACCGCAACTAGAGAAAGCCTGCGTGCAGCAATGAAGACCCAACACAGCCATAATTGAATGAATGAATGAATGAATGAATGAATAAATTTATATTAAAAAATGTCTTATTATTCGTGATGTTAACTTTGACACTTGGTTAAGATGATGTCTCCCAGGTTTCTCCACCTTTGTCATTAGTAAATATCTTGTGAGGAGATACATTGAGACAACACAAATATCCTGTTTTTTTTTAAATTAATTAATTTTTGGCAGCGTTGGGTGTTCGTTGCTGCGTGCAGGCTTTCTCTAGTTGTGGTGAGCGGGGGCTGCTCTTTGTTGCGGTGCACGGGCTTCTCATTGCGGTGGCTTTTCTTGTTGCAGAGCACGGGCTCTAGGCATGCGGGCTTCAGTAATTGTGGCACAAGGGCTCAGTAGTTGTGGCTTGCGGGCTCTGGAGTGCAGGCTCAGTAGTTGTGGTGCATGGGCTTAGCTGCTCTGTGGCATGTGGGACCTTCCCGGACCAGGGCTCGAACCTGTGTCCCCTGCATTGGCAGGCAGATTCTTAGCCACTGCACCACCAGGGAAGTCCCCAAATATCCTGTTTTTCATTAAACTTTTGCTCACTAATTTTTTGTCCTCTATTGATTTATCATTATACCTCTTTTGAAATTTTTTTTTGTAGTTGTCCTAGGTTTTAAAATATACTTTTTCAACCATCCGAATCTATATTTAAGTAATAATATACTGCTTCATATGTAGTGTGATGGCCCTACAGCATTGTATTTCCAATTCTTCTCACCCATGTTTTGTACTATTGTTGTCATGTATTTTAGTTTCCCATATGCTGTAAAACACATGTTGCTACTATTTTTCTTCAGATAGTTATCTTTTTAGAGCAATAAAGTATAAGATGAAATCATTATATTCATTTTATTTTACTGTCATTTGTTTTATTTCTTTGTGTAGGTTTAAGTTTTTGTCTGGTATCATATTCCTTCTGCCTTAACTACTTCCTTTAATATTTCTTGTAGAGTAGGTTTGCTGGCAGTATATTCTCACAAGTTTTTGTTTGTCTGAGAAAGTTTTTATTGTGTCTTCATTTTTGAAAGATGCTTTCAATGGATATGGAATTCCGGATTGACATTTTTTTTTTTCCTCCAGCACTTTAAAGATGTCATGCTGTTATCTTCTAGTTTGCATGGTCTCTGGAGAGAAGTCTGTTGCTATTTTCATAGTTATTCCTCTGTATGTAATGTCTTTTTCCTCCCCTCTGGCTGTCTTCAAGATTTTCTCTTTGTGTTTGTTTTTCAGCGGTTTGGCTATGATCTACCCAGGTGTGTGTATGTGTATGTGTGTGTGTAGCTTAAATGTTCTTAGATGTTCTTAGATCTGTGACTTTGAACATTCTTTTTTCTTTTTAATTGGGACTAAATTCATGTACATATAGCTAACCATTTTAAAGTATATAGTCCAGTGGTATAAATACCACTGTGTATTCCATGGAATTTTATTCCATTGCATATAAATACCATTGTGTATTCACAGTGTTGTGCAACCACCAGCTCTCTTTAGTTGGTTTTGAAAATTGTTGGTTATTATTTTTTCCTTCTCTTTCTCTCTTCTCCTTCTGTGTTTCATATATTAAAAAGTTTGGTTTTGTCTACAGCTCTTGAATGCTCTGTTCTGTTTTTTCCCCACCTTTTTTTTTTTTTAATGTGTTTCAGTTTGAGTAGTTTCTATAGACCCCTGTCTTCAAGTTCACTGATTCTTTCCCTGTGTCAGTTTTACTGATAAGCTTATTGAAGACATTCTTCATCTCTGTTACTGTAGTTCTTTTTTTTTTTTCCCTAACATAGTCTCTCTCTCTCTCTCTCTCTCTCTCTCTCTCTCTCTCTCTCTCTCTGCTGAAATTACCCATCTGGCCTTATCTGTTGTCCATTTTCCCCATTAGAGCATTTAATATTTTAATCACAGTCATTTAAAATTCCCTGTCAGTTTTTAGTATCCTACCTAAGTCTGTTTCTGATGATTGCTTGTCACTTGCAAATGTGCTTTACCTGGCCTTTTGGTATGCTTTGCAATTTTTGTTGAAAGCTGGACATTTCATGTAGAATAGTAGAGACTAAGGTAAATATTTTTATGTGTGGAAATTGACATGCATGCCTTTCTGAATGCTAAGACTTTAGTGCAGGTGTTTGAGTTGATCTAATTTTGAGCTGGGTTGTGCTTGAGACTTATTTGTCCTATGGCTTTGTTCAATATACTAAAGCCTTCAAATTCCTCTCCTGATACATGGTGTTTAGGGTGTCAAGTGGTTTGGTAGATTTTTTTTTTTTTTTTTTTTTTTTTTTTTGGCTGCGTGGCTTGTGGAATCTTAGTTTCCCAACCAGGGATTGAACCCGGGTTCTTGGCAGTGAGAGTGCAGAGTCCTAACCACTGGACCACCAGGGAATTCCGAGGTTTTTTTTTTTTTTTAATGCTCACTCCTTAGCTTTTGGTTTTCTCTCCGAGCTATGCTTCAGAGAGAGTGTATCTCTTGCAAGTTGCTTGTTACTCTGCTTGCTATTCTGGCCATGGGGACTGAGGTGGGGGGCATTCTCTGTTTCTGATAATACTTGAGTCTTCTGCAGGCATTGAGTCCTTGGGCCTTGGGTTTGTGGCCTTCACAAAGCTCATGTCTCTCTCCAGCTATAATTCTGAGCCCAGCATGTTTTCCTGCTCCTCTTACTGGGACAGAGGATTTTCCCCCCTTTCCTCCTTCTGGCCGCAGTGGATATCACATGTGCCCCAAGGTGATAATGTTTGTTGCCCTTCTCCCTTCAGACTAAGACTTTTGTTTTGTGAGGGAGATGCAAGGGTCCTGGCAGTTTTGTGCACCTCCCACAGTGTCTGCTGATTCTCTTTGTTCTATACCCTAGTAGGGACTTTCTTGGGACTTTGCCAATTGTTTTTTTTCTGTGAGCACTTTGTGGTGTTCATGGAGTAAAAGCCTGCAAGAACTTGCAGATCCCTTCCCTGTACTTGCCTTAACTTTCTCACCAGTGCATTGTTAGCCTCTACCAATTTGTCAGCCACCCTAGTGTAACTTTCACTTTAGTAAGCCAGTGCTCACATTTTGCCTCTCTCTGCGTACACCTGTCTTAGATTTTGGGCCGGTTGTTTGCCCTGTGATCTTAGCATTTTAATGGGTTTCAGAAAAATCATGTACTTGTGCTCTTGCTCTTTCATTATAAGGTTGGAAGCAGTATGCTTTCCAGTTCTCTAATAATTCATTGTCATTATCTTGAAAAACCTACTGTAATTTCACTTTGTACTTCTTTCCCAACAAAGGTTTAATAGATGGTTTTAAAATTTTCAGATGCAGGGTCCTTTCTATTTTCTTGTTTTGTTAGTAACTTCTAGTTCCTTTGTGTTGCATTTAGAGAGTATTGTTTATAATGTTTCAATTTTGTGGCAGTTATGTTTCTTTATGACCTCACATGTGATTGATTTTTGTGTATGTATCTTTGGCTTTTGAGAAGAGGTGTGTTCTCTGTTATCAAATGTAGAGTTCAATATGTATGTCCGTAAGATCTTCTACCTTCTTTCTTATCTTTTGTCTGTTTGATCTGTCTTGTATTGAGAATAGTGTATTTAGTCTCATTATTTAGTATATTTCTTTTTCTTTTTAAATCTCCTATGGTTTTTCCTTCATGAAGTTGATTGCTGTGTTATTTCATGCATACATATTCATAAGAGTTATACCTTTATTGTGAAGTGTGGCTTTAAGCAGTAAAAAGTGACCTTTATCACATTTAGTTCTTTGGGCTTCAGTTCTGTTTTGTGTAATATCAGTAGGCTACTCCTACTCTCTTTGTTTCCAATAGCCTGATATTTTAATTTTAATTTTATTTTTAGTCATTACTTTGTTTTAGGTATGTATCTTGTATGTAGCATAAGTTGAGTCTTGTTTCATGAGCCAAATTGAAAATGTTTTTCTTTTAATAGTTAAGTCCATTCATATTCACTAATATGACTGATGTGTTCGGTCAGTGCTGTCATAATATTTTGTATTTATGCATGCTTTGTTGTACTTGCTATGCTATGAAATACTACATGATTTATCAATTTTCAAGTACTGTACTCTCTAAGCCTACCTTTTAAGTATATAGCAATCAATGTGCTTATTCTATTTTCCTTTCCCTCCTCCTTCTTTTACTTAAAAATTGCATTACTTATACTTTTTCAGAACATTAAAATTTATCTATTTGTCTTTCACCCTGCATCCCACCTTTGTTTTAGTGGTGTATATTTATATATTTAAAAAATACTCATCATCGATCCTTTTACTTAAGCTTTCTTAGTCATCAGTTGGATAAAGCTCTTTCTCTAGATTTATCAAGAAGGGCTGATTGATGCACAATTCCTTAAGTTCTTGTATACTGACAACTGTTTTTCTATCACCCTGATATTTGAAGGACAGCTCTGCTGCATATAAAAATCTTTGGTTCATACTTTCTTTAATTGTGTTTTTAAAAAAATACTGCTTCATTATTGCTTTGTTATATGTATTGGTTTGGAAACTCTGATGCTACTCTTATTCTTTTGCCTTTGTAAGTTATTGATCTTTGCCTGGAGGCCTTGAGGAGTTTATCTTTATTTTTGAAACTTAGTTTTAGTAGAATATGTCTCAGAGTCATTCTGGGTTAATTTTTCTGAGGCATCCAGTGAGCTATTCAATATATAGATTCTTGTCTTTTTGTATTTCTGGAAAGTTTTCTTAGATTATAGTTTTAAATTTTAGGTCAGTTCCATTGCTTTGTTTTTCTTTTTCAGGGACTTGACAATATGAATATTATTACTTTATCTCTCTTCCACTCCACTACTTTCTCTCTGATTCTTTTTACTTTTATCATTATGTTATTTTCATTCTCTTGGTTGGTTTCTTGCCTTTCTTCAATGCCTTGCATTAAATTTTGTCGGCATCTGTTTTCCCTTGGGCATCTTGTGATTTCCTCTTCATTTTTGAGAGAATTTTCTTTCTTTCTTTCCTGGGTAACATCAACTTTCTTTCATTTTTCCCTGCCTTTTTGTTATTGTTGTTGTTGTTCATAATTTTTGAATTTTCTGATTCAAGGTGATTTTTCATATTCTCAAATGCTTATTTAAGTATATTTAAATATACTGTTTGAAGCATTGATTGACAGATTTTTCCTGCTTCATAGTTGTTTTGTGGGAGGGAATTTTCGGTAGTAGATATGTGTGAAATTTCATTTTCTGATTTTTTTTGCAATACCTCTTATATATATATGTTGGTTTGTGTGTGTGTGCACACACATTTTTATGGTAATGGTGTGATTTACAAGGTTTTTATTTAATGGCGCCCTCTTCTGTCGGTTTAGCAAAATTCAGATACTTTAGTCAGTTTTTTGGTTGGTTTGTTTTGGTGTGTGGGGGGCTGGTGGGGAGGGGTGGTGAGGAGTAACAAGTGCTTTGGTATTATGATTCTCTTTTGCCTCTTTTCCCTTTTACCACTCGATTGCCATAGGGAGCTTTTCACTTTCTTTTTGCTTTTTTTTCTCTTTGCAGAAGCTATGTGTTTCTTAACCTGCCCTTTAGGTTATGTCTATCCCTTTAAGTTGTGCTTTATTTGAAGTCCTTTCCTTGTAATCTTTGCTCTGATCTGTTTATACACTTTTTAGTGTTTTCAGACAGATTGGGCTTAGGCTCATAGGCAGTAGTTTTAGAGCAATTTTAATCTCCTTCTCTAGCTTCCCTCTTCTGTCTTCCCCTCATTTCTTCTGTATCTGTCTTTGTGGGGTAGGGGTAGGACCAGGAATATGAGAGATTATGCGCTAGGATTTGGTAATTTTTCTCTTTTTATTCACAGTTATTTTGAAGTTTCAATATTCTCTTTGTTTAGCTTTATTTTTCCCTTGTTGAATAGTATTGTTATGGATGGTGTAACAGTCTGAGTTCAATCAGGATATATAAAATCACAAAGTTGGTTAAACAGGTGAAGTTTAATATAATGAATTATTAACTATGATAAACGAGTAAGGATAAGATATGAGGAAACTCTATATTGTACTGTAGGGCTAAGGGAGAGTACCCAAGGAAGGATATACTTTGAAGGGATTCAGACCTTGTTGGAGAAGTGGTTCAGCTCACTCAGTAGAAGAGAAGTTCACTGTATGGCCAAGTCAGAAATGGTTTGAATCACTGCGCAAGTAATTGGCACCCTCTGGTGTGCAGATGGAGGAGCAAATCAGCAATCAGTAGTGTGAGTGTGCAGTGGGCTTGTATGGAGTTGGGGATCCTCTGGGCACAGGCACGCTGCATGTGGGGGGTGGGAGACTTGCAGAAGGAGTGGCAGCATGGTGTGAACCCTCTGACCACAGGCAGGCTGTGCACAGGGGCTTGTAGAGGGAGTCAAGGTACTGGTGGGTGGGCAGGAGACCTTTGAACACTGGTTTCTATGTTGAAAGGGCCATGAAAAGATTATCACTAGGCCAAGACTGCAAGGTTGCAGAAAGACCATGTTCTGGGCCCATGACAGGGACAGAGCTCCATTGGGTGTCCTCACTCCCACACTGCTAGCTCCTATGCTGCAGCCAGAAACTGCAGAAGAGCCTGTTCCCTCTGCAGTATCCTTCTAGTGCCCTCTACTGAGAAAATTTAAGATTGTGCTCATTTTGTTTTATTTACTTATTTATTTTTGGCTGCGTTGGGTCTTCGTCGCTGCCCGCGGGCTTTCTCTAGTTGTGGAGAGTGGGGGCTACTCTTCGTTATGGTACGCGGGGTCCTCATTGCGGTGGCTTCTCTTGTTGAGGAGCACAGGCTCTAGGTGCGTGGGCTTCAGTAGTTGTGGTGCACGGGCTTAGTTGCTCCGCGATATGTGGGATCTTCCCAGACCAGGGTTCGAACCCGTGTCCCCTGCACTGGCAGGTGGATTCTTAACCACTGCGCCACCAGGGAAGTCCCATGATTGTGCTCATTTTAAAAGGAATTGTTCCCTTCCCTTTCCTTCCCTTCCCTGTCCCAGAACATAATTGAAATGTGCATTCAGACCTGAGTCAATAAATTGATAAATGACACAGAAAGAAATATTGCATGATAGATAGGCAGCCATTGTTGACTTAAGTTACCTGCAAGTCCCACCAAATTTTATATATCTGTACCTTTTTTCTTATTAAATCCTTTGTTTGCAGTGCCATTCCTTGGTACTTCAAAGCTTTCCTTCCTCCCAGCCTGTCAAACATTTATCCTGCCTTAGGCACCTTCTCGTTATAATCTTTTTCTTAACCTTTTCATTACCAATCACTGCCCCATCGTTTGTAATCTTAATTTCAAACATCCCTCTTTCCCACCCCCATCTCATACCCTTTAATAACCAGACTTGTAAAATCCTTCAAGCACACTAGGATCATTGATTGATGATCAATCATCAATTCATTGATTCTGACACCTTTACACTGTTTTTCAGATCTTGTGTATCTGCCTTTTTTTGACCAAAATTTTAGCTTCTGTCATTATATTGACAATGCTGGAGGGCCAAAACTTTGTCCAGGTCTTCTGACTGTAGATTCAGATTCCGCTATACTGGAGTTGGCAAATGGTTTTAACATGTAAGCCAATTCTGTTGATTTTTCTTTTTTTTCACTGTGTGCAAAGGCAGTTGATAGTGTCTGTCTAAAGAAGTGCATTAAGGTTTATGAGGTCATGTCCAGATTTAGTAGGAAAAAGTGACATAATTGCTTCTGAATACCTACCATGGACGTATATTTTCCCTTGCAACCACATTTGTTTCAAAGTGTCTTAAAAATCAAGTGTGTTCACTAGCTTTGAAGTTCAAAAAGCAATTTTAGGTTTTGGTTTTAGACAAAGGTAACTGACCTTGCATCTCTACTCCCACCACCTGCCATGATGTGTTCTAGGAAGCTAATATATAATTCCAAAATGAGTTATCTCCTTCACTTATTAACTGATTAATTTAAATATATTGAGTCCTTACTATGTGCCAGCACTTTCCTAGGCACTGGGAATACAGCAGTGAACAAGATCAGCAAGGTCCATACTCTTATTGGAACTTACAGTCTTGGGTGGGAGCCATATTATCTGCAAATAAATTTATAAACACACAATATGATTTTAGAAAATAATACCATGAAGAAAACCAAACTGGACTGAAGACATAGAGAGGGTTATTTTATATTGTGGATTCAGGTAAGGTTATTTTATGGGGTAGCATGTTAGTTGACACCTGGGAATGAGGAGCCAGCCATGTAAAGATCTGAGGAAAAAGCATTGCAGAGACAGAGGGAAGAACAAATGTAAACACCTTGAGGTGAGAGCCAACAAGTGTTTGAGGAAGAGACGGAACTCTAATGTGGCTATAGCGAGCAAAGGGGAGAGAATGCTAAGAGAACTCAGAACAAGAGATAGGGACCCGATTTTGTAGGACTCTATAGATGAGAATTTTATGTGTATCAAGAATATTTCAATTTGATAACTCATAATCCAAAAATGATTTTCTCATTAATACATTAAACATTTAAACACGTGCTTAAGAATGATAGAAAATAATATTGGTTTGGATTACAAAGTAGTGTTCTCTTACAGTAGACTTCAGATGACAAGTTTTATAATACCTGTCAATGAAGAAACAATGAAAGAACTCATTACTGTTCTGAAGAAATCACTACTCAGACCCTCAGCTCTTTTTGTACCTACCTGTCTTTCACCTTTTGGACTGCATTGATCTGAGGGTTCAAAATCCACAACAGAAAGAAAGTATTGGTTCTGGTCAGTCAGTGTGAAATGGTTAAGTTAAGTACTCTTAGTGTAATGAGGCTTATAGTGTGTTAGTGTGTCTGGACCCAGCAATCTTATTTAGGGTAACAAAACTCAATATACTTAGACAAAATATAACAGGGTCTTATATTTTTGGTCAATAAGTGAAATGTAGTCCAGAATTCCAAGGAAGTTAGAAAGTATAATGAGGCCCTTGCATTCCTAGTCAGTCAGGAAATGTAATAGAGTCCAAATCTCTTACTTAGTCTGGAAATGTAATGATCCAGCATTCCTAGTTAGTCAGAAAGTATAATAGTCCAGCACTTAGCCAGATATTGCTTAGCAACTGGTATGAAGGTTTGATGGAAAGGAAACAGAAATAAATGGTCAAAGTGAAGTTTTGGAATCATTAATTTATTTAAGCCATGCTTTTGATTGATCTCTTTAAAATTTTATGCCTCATATCTGGGTTTTTCTTTTTGCCTTAATTACTTCTTTTTAAAAATCTTTTACTATCTGGCCTTTCATTCCCTCCGTGTATTTCCGTCTCATATTAATTGATTGGCTAATTCAAAATGTAGCTTTTCAAGTAACTTCATATCGTTTTCTCTTTTTTTCCCCTTTGCTAGCCAAAGGCCTAGAGTTCTTACCCTTATCTTCCTTTTTAATAAAACCTTAAAGGCAAAGAAACAAATGAAAAACATAGCTAGGTTTAGTCTGTTTCTTTTGAGTTTACTACTATTAATTATATTTTTACAATATAAATATTTGTGTTTAAATACATGAACAGTACATAGATATTGAAAAAATTGAAAACTATGTAAGAGCAACAAAGGAGAAAGTCACTAATGATCTTACACTACAATTTTGTTTGACATTTTGGTATATTTTTTCTAGTCTTTTTTTCCCTCCTATGTTTATGTGTAAGCATGCATATCTATGTATCAGTTCTTAAACTGTTTTGGGTCACAAATATCTTAAAATATTTTGTAACTTATGGATGACAGAAAAGTACTTAAAAGTAAAAGACAAAATTTTATATATATCTTCAGGAGAATTCAGGATTTAATATATCACCACTGGTCTTTTTCACTTACTGGCATGTTGTTGCTGAACCTTATTCCTTTAGATCTTGTTCTTCCGCAGTAGAGCCATTGCTGCTCCATACCTTTTGGCCATGGTAATGCTATAGTTAAGATGTACCATTCTCATAGTTCATGTCCACTGTTAGCTAAATATTTTTGACAAAGTATGACACCCATGTACCCAGTGACTGGGTCCTGAGAGACTTTCAGTTTCAGTAATATGTAGTGCCAGGACCAGTCTTACCTTAATAACCCATGTTATAATTTTCTATCAACTGAGTAGTATTCCATTGTAGGATGTACCATAATTTATATAATTAATCCTCTATTGACATACATTTAGGCTCTTCCTAAGTTTTCTCTATTTATTATAAACAAAACATTCGTGCACTAAATACCTTCCTATTTACTTGTCTGACAGTTTCCTTGTGTTATATTCCTAGAAGTGAAATTGCTCAAATTTGACATGAATTGCCTGATTGCACTTGAGAAATGTATCAATTTATAGATAACAAAGTTTATCTTTGCTAACACTAGGCATTATGGAATATTTTTAGTAGTTATAATTTTTATAAGTGAAATGCACAGATCTTAAGTATGTAGTAAGATGAATTTTGACAATTCTGTACACCTGTGTAACTAATACCTCCAGTCGATACATAGAACATTTCCATTGTCACAGAAAGATTCCACAGGAAAAATTCCATTGTTTATAGGTCATTTATATTTTTGGTGAAGTGTCTATTCAGATCTTTTGTGCATTATATTTGCATTGTTTTTCTTATTAATTACAGGAATTCTTTATATATTCTTTGTATATATAGGTCCTTGTTGTTTACCTGTTTTATATATAATGGTGTGTGTATGTTAATCCCCAAATCTTAATTTATCCCCCTCACCCCATTATCCCCTTTGGTAACTATGTTTGTTTCTATGTCTGTGAGTCTATTTCTGTTTTGTAACTAAATTCATTTGTATCACTTTTTTAGATTCCACATATAAGTGATATATATTTGTCTTTTTCTGTCTGACTTACTTCACTTAGTATGATAATCTCTAGGTTCATCCATGTTGTTGCAAATGGCATTATTTCATTCTTTTTTATGGCTGAGTAATATTCCGTTGTATATATAGCACATCTTCTTTATCCATTCCTCTGTTGATGGACATTTAGGTTGCTTCCATGTCTTGGCTATTGTAAATAGTGCTGCTATGAACATTGGGGTGCACGTATCTTTTCGAATTAGAGTTTTCTCTGGATATATGCCCAGGAGTGGGATTGCTGGATCATATGGTAACTCTATAAAGAACATGGGTAAAGGATTGTATACACTGTATTCCCGTTTTGTGGAATAGGTAAGATAGATGATGTTTTCTTCATTTTACATATGACTACTGTGAGGTTTAGAGAACCATGCCTAAGGTCGTAGGCAACTACCTTCATGCCCAGACATCTCTCCTAAGCCTTTGGGGCCCTTTCTCTTTCTAATCACTCATTAGCCACCTGGATGTCCCACAGATATCTTAAATGCAAAGTGCCACCAACTTATTCCTTTCTCTTTGTTTTCTGTAGTTAGTGGTGCTTTGATCTACCCAGATGAATCTGCCAGGCACCTGGGTATCATCCTACAATTCCTGTCCTTTTATCTAATTGGCTTCAGGGGGAGAAGAAACGGGGAAAGAGAACTAGTATTTTTCACATACCTATTCAATACCCTATTTGCTGATTTTCATAAATCTTATTAAATCCTCTCAGCAACCCCTGTGGTTAGACAGTGTCTCCAGTTTTGCAGTTCTATTGTAGAAATTAGGAAATAGGCTCAAAGAAGTTAAGTGATTGGACTTAAATTGTAAGGAGTGACTGAGATTTGAACTTAGGTCTTCCAGTTTCTAAAGTCTTCATTCTCTCCAGTGTTCCTAAGCAAATTTTTCTTAACTTTTCTCTTACTCTCAGTGATACTACCATTGTTTGTCTCAGTTTGGATTGCTGAAAGAGCCTACTTAATCAGTCTTTCTGCTGTCAACCACATTTCCTTTAGTTAAGCCTCCAAGCTGTTGAAGAGTGATCTTTTTCAAAAGCAAATCTAGTCATATTGCTTCTTTTCATTGATAGCATGAAAACAGCAAACAAAGCACTTCATATGACATAGTCCCTACCTGCTTCTCTTTCCTCATCTGTGCTTCCTCACATCTACCCTACTCTCCAGCCACAATGAAAAACTGAATTGCAGCTGCTATAGTCTATCATGTCTGCATGCCCTCATATTTGTTATTACCCTAGTTCTTTCACTCTCTGCCACATTATCTGTTACACTTACTACTCAAGATTCTAAAGTGTAAGTTCCTACTGGAAGTCTTCACAAAAGCTTCACTAGCTAAATTAGGTGCTTTTTCTTTGCCCTATGCGTATTTCTGTTATAGAACTTCGTTTTAACTATTTGTTTTCATGCCTTTTGCTATACAACTCTGAACTCTTTAGGGTCAGTAAATGTTAATGGATTGCCATCTAATAGTAACACTGTAAAAATACCTTTCCTTAGGGAAGCTGGCATAAATTGGATTTTCACAGAGTTGTTGTGACTTTTATATTTATTTTATTCATCCCTGGTATTGGAATGGTATATTGGGGAACCTGACTTCTGGTATTTGATACACTCTCTTAGGCAAGTCACTGTTAATTTTCTAGGCCTCAGTTACCTCATCCAGTTAATGACAGTTTGAATTAAATGTTTTCTGCCCTTCTCCCCCCCGCCCCCCCCCCCCAACATCCATCTTTCCCAGTGACTCTGATTTTATAATTTCATCTGGGAGGTTTTTGAGCAGAGATGTGACACAATGACAGTAGTGTTGTAAGAGTTCCACTTTGACAGAATGTGTAGGGTGAATTAGAAGGAGATAGACTGCATAGATTCTGAGAGACCAGTTAATGAGGTTTGATGAGCATTTGGGATAGGATCAGTATTGGGCGAAAGAGAAATAATTATGAGGGAAGCGTTACAATTTGAAATGGTAAGCGCGGAGTAAAGTGTTGTCTTCCGTCCCCCCTACTCCCAAATGGGTTCCAAGATTCGAAGCGTGTGTTGGCTTATTTTTTCCTCCACTTTTTTTTTAATAGTTTGTATTGGAGTATAGTTGCTTTACAATATTGTGTTAGTTTATACTGTACAGCAAAGTGAATCAGCTATACGTATACATAATCCCATCTTTTTGGATTTCCTTCTCATTTAGGTTGTCACAGAACATTGAGTAGAGTTCCCTTTGCTATGCAGTAGGTTCTCATTAGTTATCTATTTTATACGTAGTGTCAATAGTGTATATACGTCAATCCCAATCTCCCCATTCACCACACCTCTCCCTTTCCCCCTTGGTATCCATACATTTGTTCTCTACGTCTGTGTCTCTATTTCTGCTTTGTAAATAAGATCGTCTATACCAGTTTTTTCAGATTCCACATATAAGCGTTAATATATGATATTTGTTTTTCTCTTTCTGACTTACTTCACTCTGTATGACAGTCTCTTGGTCCATCCATGTCTCTACAAATGACCTAGTTTCGTTCCTTTTTATGGCTGAGTAATATTCCATTGTATATATGTACTACATCTTCTTTATCCATTCCTCTGTTGATGGACATTTAGGTTGCTTCCATGACCTGGCTATTGTAAATAGTGCTGCAGTGAACATTGGTGTGCATGTGTCTTTTTGAGTTATGGTTTTCTCTGGGTATATGCCCAGGAGTGGGATTGCTGGGTCATATGGTAGTTCTATTTTTAGTTTTTTTTTTTTTTTTTTTTTTTTTTTTTTAAATTTTATTGCATTTTTATTTATTTATTTATTTATTTATTTTTAATTTTTTTTTTCTATTTATTTTTGGCTGTGTTGGGTCTTCGTTTCTGTGCGAGGGCTTTCTCTAGTTGCGGCAAGCGGGGGCCACTCTTCATCGCGGTGCGCGGGCCTCTCACCGTCGCGGCCTCTCTCGCTGTGGAGCACAGGCTCCAGACGCGCAGGCTCAGCACTTGTGGCACACGGGCCCAGCCGCTCCGCGGCACGCGGGATCCTCCCAGACCAGGGCCCGAACCCGTGTCCCCTGCATTGGCAGGCAGACTCTCAACCACTGCGCCACCAGGGAAGCCCTATTTTTAGTTTTTTAAGGTGAGTTATCTTCCACCACCACCCCCGCCCAGCCCCAAATGGATTCCAAGATTCAAAGCCTGTGTTGACTTCTATAGGAAACTAGATTTTCTATTTTGAGGGAAATATAACTAGGGGAGTAAATAGCTTAAATTTCTTTCTAATTTCAGCCTTAGCTTCAAAAGAGAATAAGAAATGGAACTTCATAACCAGAGACATAGTCATTTCCAGATTTATACAGAAAATGTATTTTTTTCCCACCTGAAGAATTAGTTCCTTAAGAACACAGAGAGAGGGTTATTAGTCAGAGGCAGCATAAAGACAGGAAAAAAAGGGAAAACTAATTAAAAAAAAAAAAGAAAGAAACAACTCTCTGAGCATGCTCATTGAGTTCAAAGGCTATGAAGTTTTGGTTTTGAGATTTTCCTCATGGAACATACGCTGTGGAGAAGGTCTCCTTGTTAGTATTATTGCAGTTGCACACTTAAATTTAATATTTGTTGAGCTCTCATACTTGTTCAGCAGAAAGCTTTAGAAGACATCTCTACTATACTGTAAGGATGCTGCTGGCTCTTATTACTCCAGTCAAGAAATCCACAAATCTCTTCTGGTATCAAAATTGATACTAACTCTGAGAAGTACCATGAGTGATTGATCACTCTGTTCCTATCACTACTGCTGGGTTCTGTGGCAGTATAGGACCATGGTAACAACTGTTGAGGTAGCTGTTGCTAATGTCTCTGCTACTCTAAAAGCTGTAAAATGGTTCCACTGGATTTGCAAATATCTTGAGAGGAAATGTGTTGTTTTTCCCAGTTTCATCCTTCATATTTTTCCTGTCACACTGCACATTCATGTTTCTGATAGCAAGTATATTAGTTTCCTAGGGCTGCCTTAACAAATTACCACAAACTTAGTGTCTTAACGCAAGAGGAATTTACTCACTCACAGTTCTGGAGGGCTGAAACTCAAAGTCAAGGTGTTGTCAGGGCCACACTCCCTCTGAAGGATCTAGGGGGGGAATCCTTTCTTGCCTATTCTAGCTTCTGATGGCTCCTGGTGTTCTTTGGCTTGTGGCAGCATAACTCCAATCTCTGCCTCCATTTTCACATGACCTTCTTATCTGTGTTCTTTTTTGTCTCTGATAAAAATACTCTCATTGGATTGGGGCGCATCCTATTCCAGGATTATTTTAATCCTTAACCAAATTGCATTTGCAAATACCCTATTTCCAAGTAAGGTCACATTTTTAGGTTATAGGTAGAAATGAAATTTTTTTAGCACACTATTCAACCCACTACAGTAAAGTGCTGGCAATTTGAGAACTTTTTGGTAGAGGCGTTGTTTCCTTTTGACCGTACTGATTTATTTGCTTACCAAACATTTAATGAACCCTAACACTGTACCAGGAGTAGGTTCAGAGAAAGAGGGACTAGTTAGATTCTTTGCTCTTAAAGAGCTCCCATGTAGTTGGAAGGCAGATACAGACCCCAGTATATGTAGTGCCATATGAGAAGCTGGGTAATAGAGGCTTATACCAGATGCCTAATACATCTTTGTATTCATTCTGTATTTGCTGTGGAGGGACCTAGGAGGGAGGAAGTAAGAGGAGAGTCAGGAAAGATTTAACAAAAGAGGTGACATTTGAATCTTGAAGGAAGACAAGGAGGTTGCTGAGATAGAGGTAATATCAGGTATAAACAAGGCACTGTAGGTTGAAAGAGAGCGGCTTAGGAAACCATAGGTTCTAAGGTGTCATCGAATCATAGAATGCATATGGAGGAATAAGAACAAATAATAAAACTTCTGTTTTCTAACAACACTGACTTCTTGTTCCTGGATTGCAGTAATCCTATGAACATTGTGGCAAAGATATTACTACAATAAATTTCTCCAAATCTCTTTTTATATGACTCCTTCCTGGGAAAACAGAAAAGATTTTTCTAGCCCTTTTGAAGTTATATGGGGACATTCCCACCCCTCCCACCCGCTTTCTTCTACTCTTTCCTCCTTCCCTTCTTTTTTGCTTCCTTCTAAGCTGTGGCCATTGATGGAAACTCTTTTAACATGGTGGTGCAGCAATTCTGGAGTAGCCTGAATGACTGAGTTACTGTATGGAAGACAGATATCCTGGAGAGTTGCCCATACTTTCAGCAGATTTTGCATGGGTGAGAAATAAACTTTTATTTGTTAAACCATCAAAATTGGGGTATTGTCTATTATTGCAGCAGATACTATCCTGACATAATTTTTAAAAATTTCCTTTAGATATCTTCCCAAATTAAAAATGGCAGAGGAAACTGCTTGCTACTTTTACATTTTAGGCTGAAAATATATTTCAAATGTAATTATGTATTTCAAACTTAACCCCTTTTACAATTATAAAAGTCATATGGATTCATTTTTATGAAATTTAGAAAATATAGAGTAGCTTTCTCTCTACCCAGTTATAAATAAATACTGCTAATAATTTGGCTTAAATAAGTCTCTCCCCCAAATGATTCTTTTATAAATTATTTTTAATATTTCTTTTTAGATGTCATGAAATATTTTTCATAAAGCGTGATTTTCAGTGGCCCCACCACATCCTATCATGAAACATAGATTTTAACCAGCTTCCAGTTATTGTTCACTTGGTTTGTTCTAATTTTTTACAATATAAACACCAAAGAGAATATCTATGTAGAAAAATCATGTAAAAAATTCCTAATTATTTCCTTAAACTGAATACCTAATGATAGATTTGTTGGTTTAAAGGTATCTCCCTCCCTAACGCTTTTTATTTATTTTTATTTTTATATTTATTTATTTATTTTATTGGAGTATAATTGCTTTACAATGCTGTGTTAGTTTCTGCTGTACAACGAAGTGAATCAGCTATATGTATACCTATATCCCCTACCTCTTGGACCTCCCTCCCACCCCACCCCCCATCCTACCCATCTAGGTCATCACAGAGCACTGAGCTGAGCTTCCTGTGCTTTATAGCATGTTCCCACTAGCTATCTATTTTAAGCATGGTAGTGTATATATGTCAATCCTAATCTCCCAATTCGTCCCACCCCCCCTTCCCCCAGTGTGTCCACATGTCCGTTCCCTGCATCTGTGTCTCTATTCCTGCCCTGCAAATAGGTTCATCTGTACCATTTTTCTACATTACACATATATGTGTTAATATACAATATTTGCTTTTGTCTTTCTGGCTTACTTCACTCTGTATGACAGACTCTTGGTCCATCCACATCTCTACAAATGACCCAGTTTCATTCCTTTTTATGGCTGAGTAATAGTCCATTGTATATATGTACCACATCTTCTTTATGCATTCATCTGTCGTTGGACATTTAGGTTGTTTCCATGTCCTGTCTACTGTAAATAGTGCTCCAATGAACATTGGGGTACATGTGTCCTTTTGAATTATGCTTTTCTCAGGGTATATGCCCAGTAGTGGGATTGCTGGGCCATATGGTAGTTCTGTTTTTAGTTTTTTAAGGAACCGTCATACTGTTCTCCACAGCGGCTGTATCAATGTACATTCCCACCAACAGTGCAAGAGGATTCCCTTTTCTCCACACCCTCTCCAGCATTTACTGTTTGTAGATTTTTTGATGATGGCCATTCTGACCAGTGTGAAGTGATACCTCACTGTAGTTTTGATTTGCATTTCTCTAATAATTAGTGATGTTGAGCATCTTTTCATGTGCCTCTTGGCCATCTGTATGTCTTCTTTGCTGAAGTGTCTATTTAGATCTTCTGCCCATTTTTTGATTGGGTTGTTTGTTTTTTTAATATTGAGTGCCATGAGCTGCCTGTATATTTTGGAGGTTAATCCTTTGTCCGTTGCTTCATTTCCAAATATTTTCTCCCATTCTGAGGGTTGTCTTTTCATCTTATTTATGGTTTCCTTTGGTGTGCAAAAGCTTTTAAGTTTCATTAGGTCCCATTTGTTTATTTTTGTTTTTATTTTCATTTCTCTAGGAGGTGGGTCAAAGAGGATCTTGCTGTGATTTATGTCATAGAGTGTTCTGCCTATGTTTTCCTCTAAGAGTTTGATGGTGTCTGGCCTTACATTTAGGTCTTTAATCCATTTTGAGTCTATTTTTGTGTATGGTGTTAGGGAGTGTTCTAATTTCATACTTTTACATGTAGCTGTCCAGTTTTCCCAGCACCACTTATTGAAGAGGCTGTCTTTTCTCCACTGAATATTCTTGCCTCCTTTATCAAAGATAAGGTGACCATATGTGCGTGGGTTTATCTCTGGGCTTTCTATCCTGTTCCATTGATCTATATTTCTGTTTCTGTGCCAGTACCGTACTGTCTTGATTACTGTAGCTTTGTAGTATAGTCTGAAGTCAGGGAGCCTGATTCCTCCAGCTCTGTTTATCTTTCTCAAGATTGCTTTGGCTATTTGGGGTCTTTTGTGTTTCCATACAAATTGTGAAATTTTTTGTTCTAGCTCTGTGAAAAATGCCAGTGGTAGTTTGATAGGGATTGTATTGAATTTGTAGATTGCTTTGGGTAGTAGAGTCATTTTCACAATGTTGATTCTTCCAATCCAAGAACATGGTATATCTCTCCATCTATTTGTATCATCTTTAATTTCTTTCATCAGTGTCTTATA
Source organism: Balaenoptera ricei (assembly GCF_028023285.1). Taxonomy (NCBI): domain Eukaryota; kingdom Metazoa; phylum Chordata; class Mammalia; order Artiodactyla; family Balaenopteridae; genus Balaenoptera; species Balaenoptera ricei. The sequence continues at coordinate 42,375,845 of NC_082639.1, read as the reverse complement.
ATTTTCTGCATACAGGTCTTTTGTCTCCTTAGGTAGGTTTATTCCTAGATATTTTATTCTTTTTGTTGCAATGGTAAATGGGAGTGTTTTCTTAATTTCACTTTCAGATTTTTCATCATTAGTGTATAGGAATGCAAGAGATTTCTGTGCATTAATTTTGTATCCTGCTACTTTACCAAATTCATTGATTAGCTCTAGTAGTTTTCTGGTAGCATCTTTAGGATTCTCTATGTATAGTATCATATCTGCAAACAGTGACAGCTTTACTTCTTCTTTTCCGATTTGGATTCCTTTTATTTCTTTTCCTTCTCTGGTTGTTGTGGCTAAAACTTCCAAAACTATGTTGAATAATTGTGGTGAGAGTGGGCAACCGTGTCTTGTTCCTGATCTTAATGGAAATGGTTTCAGTTTTTCACCATTGAGGACGATGTTGGCTGTGGGATTGTCATATATGGCCTTTATTATGTTGAGGAAAGTTCCCTCTATGCCTACTTTCTGCAGGGTTTTTATCATAAATGGGTGTTGAATTTTGTTGAAAGCCTTCTCTGCATCTATTGAGATGATCATATATGGTTTTTCTCCTTCAATTTGTTAATATGGTGTATCACATTGATTGATTTGCATATATTGAAGAATCCTTGCATTCCTGGGATAAACCCCACTTGATCATAGTGTATGATCCTTTTAATGTGCTGTTGGATTCTGTTTGCTAGTATTTTGTTGAGGATTTTTGCATCTATGTTCATCAGTGATATTGGCCTGTAGTTTTCTTTCTTTGTGACATCTTTGTCTGGTTTTGGTATCAGAGTGATGGTGGTCTCGTTGAATGAGTTTGGGAGTGTTTCTCCCTCTGCTATATTTTGGAAGAGTTTGAGAAGGATAGGTGTTAGCTCCTTTCTAAATGTTTGATAGAATTCGCCTGTGAAGCCATCTGGTGGTCCTGGGCTTTTGTTTGTTGGAAGATTTTTAATCACAGTTTCAATTTCAGTGCTTGTGATTGGTCTGTTCATATTTTCTGTTTCTTCCTGGTTCAGTCTCAGAAGGCTGTGCATTTCTAAGAATTTGTGCATTTCTTCCAGGTTGTCCATTTTATTGGCATAGAGTTGTTTGTAGTAGTCTCTTCTAATCCTTTGTGTTTCTGTGGTGTCAGTTGTGATTTGTCCTTTTTCATTTCTAATTTTATTGATTTGCATCCTCTCCCTTTTTTTCTTGATGAGTCTGGCTAAAGGTTTATCAATTTTGTTTATCTTCTCAAGGAACCACCTTTTAGTTTTATTGATCTTTGCTATTGTTTTCCTCATTTCTATTTCATTCATTTCTGCTCTGATCTTTATGGTGTCTTTCTTTCTACTGACTTTGGGTTTTCTTAGTTCTTTCTCTAGTTGCTTTAGGTGTAAGGTTAAATTGTTTATTTGAGATTTTTCTTGTTTCTTGAAGTGAGATTGAATTGCTATAAACTGCCCTCTTAGAACTACTTTTGCTGCGTCCCATAGGTTTTGGGTCATCATGTATTTGTTGTCATTTGTTCCTCTGTATTTTTTAATTTCCTCTTTGATTTCTTTAGTGATCGCTTGGTTATTTAGTATTGCACTATTTAGCCTCCATGTATTTGTGTTTTTTACAGTTTTTTTCCTGTAATTTATTTCTAATCTCATAGTGTTATGGTCAGAGAAGATGCTTGATATGATTTCAGTTTTCTTAAGTTTTCCGAGGCTTGATTTGTGACCCAAGATGTGATCTATCCTGGAGAATGTTCCGTGTGCACTTGAGAAGAAAGTGTAATCTGCTGTTTTCGGATGGAATGTCCTATAAATATCAATCAGATCTATCTGGTCTATTATGTCATTTAAAGCTTGTGTTTCCTTATTAATTTTCTGTCTGGATGATCTGTCCATTGGTGTAAGTGAGGTGTTAACGTCCCCTACTATTATTGTGTCACTGTCAATTTCCTCTTTTAGAGCTGTTCGCAGTTGCCTTATATATTGAGGTGCTCCTATGTTGGGTGCATAAATATTTATAATCGTTATATCTTCTTCTTGGATTGATCTGTTGATCATTATGTAGTGTTCTTCCTTGTCTCTTGTAACATTCTTTATTTTACAGTCTATTTTATCTGATACGAGTATTGCTACTGCAGCTTTCTTTTGATTTCCATTTACTTGGAATATCTTTTTCCATGCCTTCACGTTCATTCTGTGTGTGTCCCTAGGTCTGAAATGGGTCTCTTGTAGACAGCATATATGTGGGTCTTGTTTTTGTCTCCATTCAGCCAGTCTGTGTCTTCTGGTTGGAGCATTTAATCCATTTAGATTTAAGGTAATTGTTTATATGTATGTTCCTATTACCATTTTCTTAATTGATTTGGATTTTTTTTCTGGGTCTTTCTCTTCTCTTGTGTTTCCTGCCTAGAGAAGTTCCTTTAGCATTTGTTGTAAAGCTTGTTTGGTGGTGCTGAGTTCTCTTAGCTTTTGCTTGTTTGTAAAGCTTTTGATTTCTCCTTCGAATTGAATGAAATCCTTGCCAGGTAGAGTAATCTTGGTTGTAGGTTTTTCTCTTTCATCACTTTAAGTATATCCTGCAATCCCTTCTGGCCTGCAGAGTTTCTGCTGAAAATCAGCTTATAACCTTATGAGGATTCCCTTGTATGTTATTTGTTGGTTTTCCCTTGCTACTTTTAATATTTTTTCTTTGAATTTAATTTTTGTTACTTTGATTAATATGTGTCTTGTGTTTTTCTCCTAGGGTTTATCCTGTATGGGACTCTCTTTGCTTCTTGGACTTGGGTGGCTATTTCCTTTCCCATGTTAGGGAAGTTTTTTGTTTGTTTGTTTGTTTGTTTTAACATGTTTATTGGAGTCTAATTGCTTTACAATGGTGTGTTAGTTTCTGCCTCATAACAAAGTGAATCAGCTATCCATATACATATATCCCCATATCTCTTCCCTCTTGCGTTTCCCTCCCTCTCTAGGGAAGTTTTTGACTATAATCTTTTCGAATATTTTCTCAGACCCTTTCTTTTTCTCTTCTTCTTCTGGGACCTCTAGAATTTGAATGTTGTTGCATTTAGAGTTGTCCCAGGGTCTCTGAGATTGTCTTCAGTTCTTTTCATTCTTTTTTCTTTATTCTGCTCCTCAACAGTTATTTCCACCATTCTGTCTTCCAGGTCACTTATTTGTTCTTCTGCCTCAGTTATTCTATTATTGATTCCGTCTAGTATATTTTTCATTTCAGTTATTGTGTTGTTCATCTTTGTTTGTTGCAGTTCTTCTAGATCTTTGTAAAACATTACTTGTATTTTCTCGGTCTGTGCCTCCGTATTATTTCCAGTATTCTGGATCATCTTTAGTATCATTACTGTGAATTCTTTTTCAGGTAGTTTGCCTATTTCCTCTTCATTTATTTGGTCTTGTAGGTTTTTACCTTGCTCCTTCACCTGTAACATATTTTTTTGTCGTCTCATTTTTTGTTTTTTGATGGGTGGGATTGTGTTCCTTTCTTACTGTTTGTTTGGCCTGAGGCTTCTAGCACTGGAGTTGTAAGCTGTTCGGTAGAGCCATGTCTTGGTGCTGAGATGAGGACCTCTGGGAGACCTCACTCCGATTAATATTCTCTGGGGTCTGAGGCTCTCTGTTAGTCCAGTGGTTCGGACTTGGAGCTCTCATCACAGGAGCTCAGGCCTGAACCGTGGCTTGTGAACCAAGATCCCGCAAGCCGAACGGGGCAGCAAAAAAAAAAAAAAAAAAAAAAGGACCAGAACCATAACAAAGAGTAAAAAATAAAATGAGGTTAGAAAACTACCAGATTTATTAGAAAAAAAGAAATATAGATGAACAACAACCGGAAGGTAAAACAGAACCGCAATAGCAAAAAGTAGAAAAAAAGCAAGCTAGAAAAGGCCTTGGTGGTGGTGGGGAGAGGCTTAGGCAAGAGTGGGGTTTAGGCCGTGGGTGGGGTCTAGGTTTAGGACCCATGCAACCCGAGAAGTCCCTGGGGCATCGGGGGCGGGGCTTAGGCTCAGTGTAGCCGGAGGGGCCCAGGAATGCCTCTGGCCTCAGAGGACAGAGGACCAGGCTGGGACCAGACCCAGCAGGCTCCCTGGGCCCGAGATGGGTGGGGGAAATGCTAGGTGTGTTCCCCCCAATCCTCCATTCCTGTAGGGCCCTCTCCATTTGCCTCTCTTCCTCCCCCCCACCCCATGCTCCTAGGACCCATGTGGCTTTAAAGGGGCTCCCGAGGATGGAAGACCAGGCCCAGGAGCCCAGTAGGCTCCCTGGGGCTCGAGTCCACAGGGGAAACACCCGCCGTGCTTTCCCTGATTGTCTAGTCCCAGCGGGTCCCCCTCCCATCCACCTCTCCTCCTCTTGCCCCCTCCTTCCTCCCTCCTACACCCCTAGGACCCACGTGGCCAGAGGGGGCCTTGGAGGGTGGAGGACCAGGTCCAGGAGCCCAGCAGGCTCCCTGGGGCCCAGTTGGGCAGGGGAAACACTAGGCTCATAACCCCCCATCCTCTGATCGTGGAGGGGCCCTCCCTGTCCACCTCCTTCTTCTCCCCCCAACACGCCCCTAGGACCAACGTGGCCAGAGGGGACCCCAGAAAGCGGAGGACCCAGCCTGAGACCCTGTCAGAATTCCCGGGGCCTGAATGGGCAGGGGAAATACGAGCCGCACTCCCCCCAAACCTCCAATACCCCGAGGGTCCCTCCAGGCATGGGTACCCCTCCCTTCACGCAGCCACCCCTCAGCGGTGCCGGTTCCATCCAGCCTCCACTTCTCCTCCCCCCTCTTTCCCCCCCATGTCCTACCCGGTCGCTTGGGGGTTCCTCCCGTCTTCTTGGGTGTCGAGGTCCCCCACCAGTGTCTGGTAGGTGCCCTAGTTTTGGGGAGACGCGAACTCTGCCTCCTCCCACTCTGCCATCTCGACTCTGCCCCCCCAACCCCTTTTAATGGTTTTGATACTATATCAAATTTATCTCCAGAGAAGCTGCATTATTTACAATCCCACCAATAATATAAAAGAAATCCTTTTCATTATGTCTTTAGCAACACCATATTTTCGTGTGTGTGTGTGTGTGTGTGTGTGTGTGTGTGTGTAAGTAGATACATATTTAAAATATATATGTATGTAAATATATTGATATATATTTGCCAGTCTGATGAGCAAGTGTGTTATCTTTTTTTTTATTAAAGTATAGTTCATTTACAATATTGTATTGGTTTCAAGTGTACAACATAGTGAGTTAATATTTTTATAGATTATATTCCATTTAAAATTATTATAAAATATTGGCTATATTTCCTGTGCTGTAGAGTATATCCTTGTATCTTATATATTTTATACATGGCAGTTTGTACCTCTTAATTCCTTAATCCTAACTTGTCCCTCCCCTTCCCCCATTCCTCTTCCCACTGGTAACCACTGGTTTGTTCTCTATATCTGCCAGTCTGTTTCTGTTTTGTCATATATATTCGTTTGTTTTATTTTTTTAGATTCCACATATAAGTGATAACATACAGTATTTATCTTTCTCTGTTTGACTTATTTCACTAAGCATAATACCCTGCAGGTTCATCCACGTTATTGCAAATGGCAAAATTTCATTATTTTTTATGTCTGAGTAATGTTCCATTGTATATATTATATATCCACATCTTCTTTATCCATTCATTTGTTGATGGACACTTAGTTTGCATCCATATCTTGGCTATTGTAAAAAATGCTGCTGTGAACATTGGGGTGCGTATATCTTTTTGAATTAGTGTTTTCATTTTCTTCAGATATGTATTCAGGAGTAGAATTGCTAGATATATGGTAGTTCTGTTTTAGTTTTTTGAGGAGTCTCCATATTGTTTTCTGTAATGGCCGTACCAGTTTACATTCCCACCAACAGTATACTAGGGTTCCCTTTATTCCACACCCTCGCCAACATTTGTTATTTGTGGTATTTTTGATGATAGCGATTCTGACAAGAGTGAGGTGATATCTCACTGGAATTTTGATTTGCATTTCCCTGATGATTAATGACGTTGAGTATCTTTTCATGTCCCTTTTGGCCATTTACATATGTCTTCTTTGGAAAAATTGTCTATTCAGGTCTTCTGCACATTTTCTAATCAGATTATTTGTTTTTCATGATGTAGAGTTGTATGAGCTGTTTATATATTTTGGATATTAACCCCTTATGGGTCATATCATTTGCAAATATTTTCTCCCATTCAGTGGGTTGTCTCTTTGTTTTGTTGATGGTTTCCTTTGCTGTGCAAAAGCTTTTAAGTTTAATTAGGTACCATTTGTTTATTTTTGCTTTTTTTTTTCTTTGCCTGAGGACTAACCCAAAAAAATATTGATATGGCTTATGTCAGAGAGTATCTGCCTCTGTTTTCTTCTAGAAGTTTTTATGATTTTTTAGTCTACATTTAGGTCTTTAATCCATTTTGAATTTATTTTTATATATTTGATGTGGGAAAATGTTCTAATTTGATTCTTTTACTTGTAGCTGTCCAGTTTTCCCAGCACCACTTATTGAAGAGACTGTCTTTTCTCCATTGTATATCTTTGCCTCCTTTGTCATAGATTAGTTGACCATATGTTTATGGGTATATTTCTAGGCTCTCTATTCTGTTCCATTGATCTATGTGTCTGTTTTCATACCAATACCATACTGTTTGGATGACTATAGCTTTGTAGTATAGCCTGAAGTCAGGGAGCATAATACCTCCGGCTTTGTTCTTTTTTCTTAAGATTGCTTAGGTTATTTGGGGTCTTTTGTGGTTCCATATAAATTTTAGGATTATTTTTTCTGGTTGTGTGAAAAATGTCGTGGGTATTTTGATAGGGATTGCATTAAATTTGTAGATTGCTTTGGGTAGTATGGACTTTTTAAAAATATTAATTTTTCTAATCCATGAACGTGGGATATCTTTCCACTTCTTTGTATCATCTTCAGTTTCCTTCATCAGTGTTTTATTGTTTTCAGAGTATGGGTTTTTCACCTCTTTGGTTAAAGTTTATTCCTAGGTATCTTATTACTTTTGAAGGGGTTTTAAATGGGATTGTTTTCTTGATTTCTCTTTGTGATAGTTTGTTAGTAGTGTTTAGAAAAGCAACAGATTTCTGTACATTATTCTTGTATCCTGCAGCTTTACTTAATTCATTTATTAGTTCTAAAACTTTTTTTGGTGGAGCCTTTAGATTTTGTATGTGTAGTATGATGTCGTCTGCAAATAGGGGCACTTTCACTTCTCTTCTGATTTTGATATGTTTTATTTCTTTATCTTATCTGATTGCTGTGGCTAGGGCTCCCAATACTATGTTAAATAGAAGTAGCAAGAGTGGACATCCTTATCTTATTCCTGATCTTAGAGGAAATGCTTTCAGCTTTGCACTGTTGTGAAAATGTAATGTTAGCTGTGTGTTTTGTCATGTATGGCCTTTATTATGTTGAGATATGCTCCCTGTATACCAACTTTGATGAGAGTTTTTACCATGAATGGATGTTGAATTTTGTCAAATGCCTTTTCTGCATCTGTTGAGATTATCATGTGATTTTTATCCTCCCTCTTGTTAATGTGGTGTATCATGTTGATTCATTTATGGATATAGAACCATCCTTGCATCCCTAGAATAAATCCTACTTGATCATGGTGTATGATTCTCTTTATATATTGTTGAATTTGGTTGCTAATATTTTTGTTGAGGATTTTTGCACCTATATTAATCAGAGATATTGGCCTGTAATTTTTCTTTTTTTGTAGTGTCTTTGTCTGGTTTTGGTATCAGGGTGCTGGTGGCCTCATAGAATGAATTTAGGAGTGTTCCTTTCTCTTCAATTTTTTTGAATAGTTTGAGAAGGATAGATATTAGTTCTTCTTTATATGTTTGTTAGATTTCCCTTGTGAAGCCATCAGTCTTGGACTTTTGTTTGCTCTGAGTTTTTTGATTACTAATTCAATTGCACTACTAGTGATCAGTCTGTTCAGAATGTCTTTTTCTTCCTGATTCAGTGTTGGAAGATTATATGTTTCTAGAAATTTATCCATTTCTTCTTGTTGTCTAATTTGTTGGCATATAACTGTTTCTGTATTCTCTTATGATATTTTGTATCTCTGGGATAGCGGTTGTAATTTGTCCTCTTTCATTTCTTATTTTATTTGGGTCTTGTCTGTCTTTTTCTCAATGAACCTGACTAAAAGCTCAGAAGTTTTATCTTTTCAAAAAAAAAAAACGAAAAAAACAGCTCTTGGTTTCATGGATCTTTTCCATTTTTTTGTCTCTATTTTATTTAACTCTTCTCTGATCTTTATTATGTCCTTCCTTCTATTGATTTTTGGCTTTGTTTGTTCTTTTTAAAATTCCTTTAAATGGTACGTAGGGTTGTTTATTTGAGACTTTTCTGTTTTCTTGAGGTAGGCCTTTATTGCTATAAACTTACATCTGAGAACTGCTTTTGCTGTGTCCCATAAGTTTTATAAAGTTTTGTTTTTATTTTCATTTGTCCTGAGGTATTTTCTAATTTCCTTTTTGATTTCTTCATTGACCCATTGGTTTCTTAGTAGCATGTTTAGTTTCCACGTGTTAGTGTTTTTCCCATTTTTTCCTCCTGTAATTGATTTCTAGTTTCATCCTGTTGTGGTTGGAAAAAAATGCTTGATATAATTTCTGTCCTCTTAAATTTGTTGAGACTTGGTTTGTGCATGTCATCTATTCTGGAGAGCGTTCCATGTGCATTTCAAAAGAATGTGTATTCTGCTGATTTTGGATATTAAGTTCAACTGGTTTAATGTGTCATTTAAGACCACTGTTATTGATTTTCTATGTGGGTGATCTGTCCAGTGATGTAAGTGGGGTTTTAAAGTCCCGTACTATTATTGCATTAATGTCAGTTTCTCCCCTTTTTTCTTAGTATTTGTTTTATATAGTTAGGTACTTGTATAATAGGTGCATATATGTTAATGAATATTCTATTCTATTCTTGTATTGACCTTTTTATCATTATATAATACCTTTCTTTGTATTTTGTTATAGACTGTTTTATAGTCTACTTTGTCTGTTATGAGTATTGCTACCCCAGCTTTCTTACTGTTTCCATTTGTATGAAATACCTTTTTCCATCCCCTTACTTTCAGTGTGTATGTGTCCTTAGCTCTGAAGTGAGTCTCTTGTAAACAGTATATTGTTTTTTTTAATCCAGTTTTCCACCCTGTGTCTCTTGATTGGAGCATTAAGTCTATTAACGTTTAAAGTGAAACTGATAGTCATTTGAGTTTAAACATGTTCTGAAAGATCTACGTTTTTTACTCCCCTTCCCCCCATGTTTTGTGTTTTTTACATCTTCATGTTTTTCCTTTAACTGTTTATTGTAGTTACAGTGTTTTTTTTTTTAAATAATTTTTGTGTTTTCATCTTCATGCTAGGTTATTTAAGTGGTTGAGACACAGCCTTTACTATATATTTGCCTTTACTAGTGGGATTTTTACATTCCTATAATGCCTTACTTCTTGTTGTAGCCTTCTTTTCCACTTAGAGAAGACCCTTTAATACTTCATGTAGGTTCAGTTTACTGTTGATTAATTCTTTTAGTTTTTGCTTGTCTGAGACGTTCTTTATCTCTACAATTCTGAGTAATAATCTTGCTGGGTAGAATATCCTAGGTTGTAGGTTTTCCCCCATCAGCCCTTTAAATATATCATGCCACTCCCTTCTGGCCTATACATTTTGTGCAGAAAAATCAGCCTTATGGGGTTCCCTTGTATGTGATTCTTTTTCTCTTGCTGCGTTTAAAATTCTCTGTCTCTAACTTTTGCCATTTTAATTATGAAATGTCTTGGTGTGGATCTCTTTGCATTCATTTTGTTTGGAACGCTCTGTGATTCGTGTACTTGGAAATCTGTTTCCCTCTTCAACTTCAGGAAATTTTCAGCCATAATTTCATCAAATATATTTTCTACTTCTTTTTTCTCTCCCTTATCCTTCTGGGACCTCTATAATGCAAATGTTAGAACACTTGATGTTGTCCCAGTGGCTCCTTAAGCTATCCTCATTTTTTAAAAATTGTTTTTCTTTTTTGCTGTTCTGATTGGGTGATTCCCATTATTCTGTCTTCCAGATTGCTTATGTGTTCTGTATCACCTAGCCTGCTGTTATTTCCTTCTAGTGTGTTTTTCATTTCAGTTATTGTATTCTTCAGCTCTGATTGGTTCTTTTTTATATTTTCTAGTTCCTTGTTAAAATTCTAACTGTGTTCATCTGTTCTTTTCCCAAGTTCAGTTAGCATTCTTTTCACCTATGCATTGAACTGTTTGTCTGGTACTTTATTTATCTTTGTTTCTTTACAGGTTTTCTCAGGGTTTTTTCTTCTTTGATTTGAAACAAACTTGTGTCTTCTCATTTTATTTAACTTTCTCTGTCTCTATGAAATTAAATGACACAGTTACCTATCCCAGTCTTGAAAGTGTGTCCTTGTGTGGGAGTGTCCCTATGCATCTGTGTGTGCTGAGTGGCTTTGGTAGGAGAACTGGATCTGAAGTGAGCATGGTCATGTCTTCCCTTGGGGTTTGCTGGCAGCTACCACCAGCCTCTGCTTCTTCTAAGTGCACATACCTCCTTTAGCAACAACACTTTTGCCATAGTGGGGAGCAGTGCCAGAGCAAGAGGGGCCAGAGTGAGTACCCTGCATTGACTGGGGCAGGTGCTGGGGTGGTCCTGGCATGCTTATCAGAGCCCCAGGTCGCTGCTAAACCACTGCCTCCATGTGCACCAGCAGTGGCTGTCCTCCCTCTGTTCAGAGGCAGGACCAGATCTGAGCTTGCTCTGTCCTCTGCCTGTGTGAACTCTTCTTGGCAATGGCATGCTTCCTCTAATGAAGAGAAGTTCCTTTATTTTTTTTTTAATTTAATTTTTATTTTATATTGGAGTATAGTTGATTTACAGTGTTGTGTTAGTTTCAGGTGCACAGCTAAGTGATCCAGTTATACATATACATATATCCATTCTTTTTCAGATTCTTTTCCTATATAGGTTATTACAGAATATTGAGTAGAGTTCCCTGTGCTCTACAGTAGGTCCTTGTTGATTATCTATTTTATATATAGTAGTGTGTATATGTTAATCCCAAACTCATAGTTTATCTCTCCCCACCATGTTTCCCCTTTGGTAATCATAAATTTGTTTTCTACATCTGTGAGCCTCTCTCTGTTTTATACAGAAGTTCATTTGTATCATTTTTTTTTTTTTAGATTCCACATATAAGTGATGTCATATGATATTTATCTTTCTCTGACTGACTGCACTTAGTATGATAATCTCAAGATCCATTCATGTTGCTGCAAATGGCATTATTGCATTATTTTTTATGGCTGAATAATATTCCATTGTGTATACGTACCACATCTTCTTTATCCACTCATCTGTCAATGGACATATAGGTTGCTTCCACGTCTTGGCTATTGTAAATAGTGCTGCAGTGAACACTGGGGTACATGCATCTTCAAATTATGGTTTTCTCCAGATATATGCCCAGGAGTGGGATTGCTGGATCATATGGTGGTCCCTTTAATTTTTAAAATCTGTTCTTGAACTAGCTTCAAGTGGTTTTCCTTAAGGTAGCTTTATAATGTATACTTACATATGATGGACAAATGTATTTTCATTATAGTTCTCTTATAAAAATGTTTTGCTTGTTTTCAACAGATTTTTTCTTCTAGATTGGTTTTAGAATTATTTTGTTTAGGTTACAAAAAGAAAATATTGGTATTATTGTTGGAATTTCTTTATTCCTGTAAGGTAACTTGGGAGGAATTGGCATCACTGCAAGTAGTCTTTCCATTCAGGGGTAGCTTCGCATTTCTTCAAATTTTCTTTTTATTTTCTTCAGTAACGTTTTAGTTGTATTTATTTTTTATTTTAAAGTGAGATGAGAAGCCATTGGGGTTGCCATTGGAGTTGGTAAACAAGACTTTGAGCCCTGGACAAAGTCACAGTATAGAATAGCTTGTGATAAACTAGTAACAAATTCTATTCAGATTATAAAATGTAGGATGGTAAAACTTGGAAATGTTTTATAAAAAATGGTTGCTGAAGGGGCAGTTCTGAATTGATCTAATGATCAAATTTATAAGAACAACCTTTTTAAAAAAAAGTGTCTCTGGGTTTTAAATGACACCCTTGGGATCATGAGGGGAGGGTAAACAGGTTGTGTTTAATCTAGATCTCTGTGATGTGGATGCAGGTATCATCTGTCAGCCTACTTGACCCCAAAAGGGACATAGTGAAGCACCAAGGTTTGGGTGGTGTGTGCATGCCAGATTCTAATGACCAAACTGTCATTAACTTTTGTAACCTCACAATTCCTTTCAAGCTACTAATAATGCTTTTTCATTTAGAATGATTTTTTTTTTCTTATTTTAGTCACTTGCAAAAGCAGTTTGGCTCATGAGGTTTAAACAACTGAAATGCTGGCCCTTGGTTTGTCAATAATTGGCAGCTCAGTTACAGGATGCAATATAGCTGCCCAGGTTTAGAAGAAACAAGTGGAATAGGGAAAAAGAGAAGGGTGTGTGGGTAGTTTCTTGGTTTCCTGATGTTTCCACTAAGTAGTACAAAATGCTCTGAAAGAGGCATGGACTTTTGGGAAGGATCGTTTCCTTTGACTGCCTTTAATCCTGAGCAGCAGTCTCAGTTTCCTACCTACCCTGGCACACATGCCTATTTTCCACTTTTGGAATGTGTTGAGGAAGGCAACAGATGGGTGTCAGCACTGTTGAGGTTAGGCTCTAATGAGAGGCTGCTTAGCTGAGGGTGAATCAGTTTATGGTGTAGAGCAGCGGTCCCTAACCTTTTTGGCACCAGGGACCGGTTTTGTGGAAGACAGTTTTTCCACGGACCCTGCCGGGGGTGGTGGGGGATGGTTCAGGCAGTAATGCAAGCGATGGGGAGTGGCAGATGAAGCTTCCCTTGCTAACCCTCCGCTCACCTCCTGTTGTGCGGCCTGGTTCCTAACAGGCCACAGCCCGGTATTGGTCTGCAGCCCAGTATCGGTCCGCCACCCAGGGGCTGGGGACCCCTGGTGTACAGCACACGATGTTGGCATTTCATAGTAGGTAACACTGTGGAAGACAAGTTGTGAGACTTTATTGAACAAGTGGTTAAGGATAAGACCTTTTTTTGTATATTCTGCCCCACCCTTCTGACTGGCCTGGTTCCATTTTTCACCTTCATGTTAGAATATAGCTCCTTGAAGGAATGCCCCTCCATATCCCACTCCCCTCCACATTATGATTGTATCACATTACCTCTTAAGTGTTTGCACCAATTTTGTTACAGTTGGCAGAGTATGAAAGTTCCAGTTGTTCTACATACTTGCCAGTACATGGTCTTACGAGTGTTTTTATTTTTGTCCATTCTCTTAGGCATATAAGGGCATTTGATTGTGGTTTTAATTTATACTTCCCTAATTACTGATGGCCATTTGGGTATGTTCTCTTCTGAGTACCCATTCAAACCTATTTATTTTTTTATTGGATTGTGTCCTTTTCCTCTTGGTTTGCAAGAGTTGTGCATATTTTCTGGTTAGAAGTTCTTTGTTATATGTGTTGTAAAGGTCTTCCATTCTGTGGCTTGCCTTTTTGCTCTTTTAATGGGGTCCTTAATGAGCAGGAATGACTAATTTTAATATAGCTCTGTTTATTAATCTTTTCCTTTACTGAATTTGCTTTTTGGGTCCTGTTTTTTAAAAGAAATCTCTGCCTATCCTAAATTAATGAAAATGTTCTTATAGATGTTTTCTTTTAGAAGCTTATTTTTGCCTTTTACATTTAGAGTTGTAATTCATCTGGAGTTGATTTTTATGTGTGGTATGAGATAGGCTCAAGTTTTTTTGTTTGTTTGTTTGTTTTGTTTTATTTTTCTCATGGTTATCCACTTGACTTGCAATCATTTATTAAAAATACTGTTCTTTCCCTACTTCTCAGCAGTGCCATTTTTGTCATAAATCAAGTACTCCTATATGTATGTGTAGATCTGTTTCTGAACTCTCTATTCTGTTCCACTCGTCTGTTTGTCTCTCCTTGCTTCATTACTACTCCTTTATTTACTGTAAATTAAAAAAAAATCTTGATAATCTGGTAGTGTAGGTTCTCGAACTTTGTTGTTTTCAAGGTTGTTTTGGCTGTTCTTGGATATATATTTACAATCAGGTTATCAGTTTCCACAAAGAATTGTGCCACGATTATAGTTGAGATTATATTGAATTTAAAGATTAATCTGGAGAGAATTAATGTTTATACAGCATAAAGTCTTCAAATCTATGAACATAGAATATCATTCTATTTATTGAACTTGTCTTTAATGTCTCAGTACTTTTTTCTGGTTCTTTTTGTTGTTGTCTTTTACATTTTTCATTATATAGTCTCTAGGTACTTAAACCTCTGTGATTGTGATGTAAATGCTATGTTTTAAAATTTTTATTCATTGTTTTTCAGTATTCTGAATTTCGTTTTCTTGTGTATTGTTCTGGTTCAGATCTCTTGCACACTGTTGAAAGGTGTGATGCTAGTGGGCATCCTTGAATCATTCCCATTCATACAGGTAGAGGTTTCAGTGTTTAAACTAAAAGTGATGTTACTTATAGGTTTTCTGTAGCTACCCTTTATGAGGCTAAGGAAATTTTTTCCTACTCTTTTAAATAAATTATCTTTTAGTGATTATAATTGATATTGAGGTTTATTAACTACTTCTTCTTCATAGGTTGAAATAGCCATAGAAATTGTCTTTTTTATTCTGTTAACGTGCATTACATTGATTAATATTTGAATGTTATATATTATTCCTTTTCGTTTACTTCTGGATGTACTGTGCTAATGTTTTAGGAATTTTATGTCTGTGCTCAAGAGGGAAACTGGTATATGATCTTTTTTTCTTGTAATGTTAATGTGTTTTGATATCAAAACACATTAACATTATCTGGCTTCGTAAAGGCCCGCCAGATATAGCAAATAAAAATCCCATGAATACTTACACTAAAAATATTTATTTTTTATCTGAAATTCAAATTTAATTTCATGTACTGTATTTTATCAGGCAACACTACTCACAAGTAAGTTCAGAAATGTTGCCTCTCTTTTTCTGGAAGAATTTGTGTAAGATTGGTGTTTTTTCCCTTAAATGTTTGGTAGAATTTATCAGTGAAGCTATCTATGCTTGGAATTTTGTTAGATTTAGACCTAAATATTTCATTTTGAGGGTGCTAATATAAATGATATTATGTTTTTAATTTCAAATTTGAATTGTTCATTGCTGGTATATAGGAAAGAGATTAATTTTTATATATTGACCTTGTATCCTATAAGGATATTAAATTCTTATTTATTATATATTCTCTTCTTTTTAACCTGATTATGATAGAGGTTCAACATTGTACCCCTGATTTTTTAAAACCTAATATAAATGAAGAGTTTTACCTCTTTCCAGAAAAAGCAAGGGCATTAGAACAACACAGCATCCATTTATTGCTTCTTATGTTTTATGTATTTCATTATATACTTTAATTCTATGTACATTTAAAGTCTTATAAGACATTATTATTATTGTTTTATCCTGTAATATGCATTTAGATTTACATTCTAATTACTCTTTCTGTTGCTTTTTATTTCTTTCTGCATTTCCTTCCTTCTATCTGGTACCATTTTCTTCTACTTGAAGAACATCTTTTAGTTTTTGCTTTATTATGGGTCTGTTAACAAAAAATTAAATGTTTTCAGAGATGTATTTATCGTCTTATTTTTTTCTAACTTCATTTTTTTTTTTGTAATGTCTGAAACATTTATATTAACATATTTCCATACAAATAACCCAATGAAAGTTTAGTATTAGTTGTTTTGTTTGTTTTTTTATACTGCAGGTTCTTATTAGGCATCAATTTTATACACATCAGTGTATACATGTCAATCCCAATCGCCCAATTCAGCACACCACCATCCCCACCCCACCGCAGTTTTCCCCCCTTGGTGTCCATATGTCCATTCTCTACATCTGTGTCTCAACTTCTGCCCTGCAAACTGGCTCATCTGTACCATTTTTCTAGGTTCCACATACATGCATTAATATACGATATTTGTTTTTCTCTTTCTGAGTTACTTCACTCTGTATGACAGTCTCTAGATCCATCCACGTCTCAACAAATGACTCAATTTCATTCCTTTTTATGGCTGAGTAATATTCCATTGTATATATGTACCACAACTTCTTTATCCATTCGTCTGTTGATGGGCATTTAGGTTGCTTCCGTGACCTGGCTATTGTAGATAGTGCTGCAATGAACACTGGGGTGCATGTGTCTTTTTGAATTATGATTTTCTCTGGGTATATGCCCAGTAGTGGGATTGCTGGGTCATATGGTAATTCTATTTTTAGTTTTGTAAGGAACCTCCATACCGTTCTCCATAGTGGCTGTATCAATTTACAGTCCCACCAACAGTGCAAGAGGGTTCCCTTTTCTCCACACCCTCTCCAGCATTTATTGTTTGTAGATTTTCTGATGATGCCCATTCTAACTGGTGTGAGGTGATACCTCATTGTAGTTTTGATTTGCATTGGTCTAGTAATTAGTGATGTTGAGCAGCTTTTCATGTGCCTCTTGGCCATCTGTATGTCTTCTTTGGAGAAATGTCTATTTAGGTCTTCTGCCCATTTTTGGATTGGGGTGTTTGTTTCTTTGATATTGAGCTGAATGAGCTGTTTATATATTTCGGAGATTAATCCTTTGTCCGTTGATTCATTTGCAAATATTTTCTCCCATTCTGAGGGTTGTCTTTTCGTCTTGTTTATGGTTTCCTTTGCTGTGCAAAAGCTTTGAAGTTTCATTAGGTCCCACTTGTTTATTTTTGTTTTTATTTCCATTACTCTAGGAGGTGGATCAAAAAAGATCTTGCTGTGATTTATGTCAAAGAGTGTTCTTCCTATGTTTTCCTCTAAGAGTTTTATAGTGTCCAGTCTTATATTTAGGTCTCTAATCCATTTTGAGTTTATTTTTGTGTATGGTGTTAGGGAGTATTCTAATTTCATTCTTTTACATGTAGCTGTCCAGTTTTCCCAGCACCACTTATTGAAGAGACTGTCTTTTCTCCATTGTATATCTTTGCCTCCTTTGTCACAGATTAGTTGACCATAGGTGCGTGGGTTAATCTCTGGGCTTTCTATCTTGTTCCATTGATCTATGTTTCTGTTTTTGTGCCAGTACCATATTGTCTTGATTACTGTAGCTTTGTAGTATAGTCTGAAGTCAGGGAGTCTGATTCCTCCAGCTCCATTTTTTTCCCTCAAGACCGCTTTGGCTATTCGGGGTCTTTTGTGTCTCCATACAAATTTTAAGATGATTTGTTCTAGCTCCGTAAAAAATGCCATTGGTAATTTGATAGGGATTGCATTGAATCTGTAGATTGCTTTGGGTAGTATACTCATTTTCACAATGTTGATTCTTCCAATCCAAGAACATGGTATATCTCTCCATCTGTTGGTATCATCTTTAATTTCTTTCATCAGTGTCTTATAGTTTTCTGCATACAGGTCTTTTGTCTCCCTAGGTAGGTTTATTCCTAGGTATTTTATTCTTTTTGTTGCAATGGTAAATGGGAGCATTTCCATAATTTCTCTTTCAGATTTTTCATCATTAGTGTATAGGAATGCAAGAGATTTCTGTGCATTAATTTTGTATCCTGCAACTTTACCATATTCATTAATTAGCTCTAGCAGTTTTCTGGTGGCAGTTTTAGGATTCTCTATGTATAGTATCATGTCATCCGCAAACAGTGACAGTTTTACTTCTTCTTTTCCAATTTGTATTCCTTTTATTTCTTTTTCTTCTCTGATTGCCGTGGCTAGGACTTCCAGAACTATGTTGAATAATAGTGGTGAGAGTGGACATCCTTGTCTCGTTCCTGATCTTAGAGGAAATGCTTTCAGTTTTTCACCATTGAGAAAGATGTTTGCTGTGGGTTTGTCATATATGGCCTTTATTATGTTGAGGTAGGTTCCCTCTATGCCCACTTTCTGGAGAGTTTTTATCAGAAATGGGTGTTGAATTTTGTCAAAAGCTTTTTCTGCATCTATTGAGATGATCATATGGTTTTTATTCTTCAATTTGTTAATATGGTGTATCACATTGATTGATTTGCATATATTGAACTAACTTCATTTTTGAAGAGCATTTTTTGCTGGATATAGAATTCTGGATTGGAAAGTTTATCTATTTTTCATTACTTTGAAAACATTTTGTTTTCTTTTGTCTTCCATTGTTTCTGGAAAAAAAGCAACTGTTAGATTTAGTTTTGTTCCTGGAAGGCAAATACTCTTTTTAGTATCTTTTAAGAGTTTCTTGTCTTTGTTTTTAGCAATTTAACTAATATGCCTAGGTGTGGCTTTCTTATTATTTATCTTGCCTAGAGTTCATAGGGTTTCTTTAATATGTGTCTTGATGTCCATCAATTTTAGGAAATATTAGTACTGTCTCTTTAAATAAAGGTTCTGTCCCATTCTCTTTCTCTTCTAGGTCTGAAATCCAATTACATATGTGTTATACCTTTTGTGTGTCCCATATGTCTCTTTTACTCATTATTCTATTATTCCATTCTTTTGTCTCTCCATGCTTCATTTGGGTATTTTCTTCTGATTTACCTTTTATTCACTAATTATCTCTTTAGTTGTGTCTATTCTGATGTTAAACCCATCTACAAAGCTCTTAATTTCAGTTACAGTAAGTCCCCTATATAGGAACCTTCAAGTTGCGAACTTTCAAAGATGTGAATGTCTGTTCACATGTCCAGTCACTTAAGTTATTAGTTCATGTGTCTGGTGTACATTGTCACGTGCATGCATCCTCTACAAGTGGTTGTGCTTTTGTGTACTTTACTGTATAGAGTACAGTAGTACAGTATCTTTATTTCAAGCCCAGGACGTCTGGATGCAAGCGTAAAAGCAGTGGTGATGTGATGTAGCTGGTACTACTAAGAAGTGCCAAGCGATAACGATGGAAACAAAAGAGAAAATAATTGAGGCAGTGGAGTGAGACGAAAAGATGGTACATGTCGCTTGTTCTTATAACATGACTCATTCAACCATCAGCACGATTCTAAAGAACGAGGACAAGATCATAGAACATGTGAAGTCTGCTGTGCCTATGATGTCAACAATAATATCGAAGAAGTGTGGAAAAGTGAGGGGGGAGATGGAGAAGCTTCTCAGTGTGTGGATGCAGGATCAGCATCAGCATCGAGTCCCACTCAGCTTAATACTGATTCAAGAGAAAGCTAAAAACGTTTATGAAGACTTGAAGAAGAAACATGGCAAAGAATCAGAGGGCGCATCTTTTAATGCAAGTCATGGCTGGTTTCAACGGTTCAAGGCTAGAGCTACCTTCACAACGTAAAACATACAGATACGGTAGCTGCCCGGGAATTTCCTGAAACGCTTCGAGAAATTATTGATGAAAGCGTGTATTTACGTGAGCAGGTTTTTAATGTGGATGAGACAGGACTGTACTGGAAGAGGATGCCAGATCGAAGTTACATCAGTAAGGAGGAAAAGTTGATGCCAGGCTATAAAGCAGCAAAGGATAGGCTAACTCTGTTGTTTGGTTGCAGTGCTTCCAGTGATATGAAGCTGAAGCCTTTCTTAGTTTTTCAGAGAACCCAAGAGCCTTTAAAAACATAGCCAAGGGCTCTCTTCCTGTTGTGTGGAAGAGTAACCCCAAAGCCTGGGTTACATAGGCAATTTTCCAGGACTGGTTTTTCCACCACTTTATCCCAGAGGTAGAGAAATATTGCTTGGGGAAGGATGTCTCATTCAACATTCTTTTGCTGCCTGACAGTGCTTCTCCTCTGTAGTGCTTAGTTCAGTGTATGGTTGTGCTCATCATTTGCCAGTTTTCTGTCTCCTTCTCCATTCTAAGTTACAGGGCTGACTTACATAAGCTCCATTCCCCAAGCTCTCTTGCTGTCTGGCTTTCAGCTATCATCCAACGACAGGCAGTGTCAAGAGATTGGAGAGTGAGAAACTAGGCTCTTCTCTCCTTCTCTCCCTGTTTCTGTAGAGTCTCCAGTGATTCCATTTCTTTTGTGCCTCCAGCTCTTTTCAGAGTGCCATCTCATGCTGGACAGCCTCTCCTTCATGATCCCCATTCCTGTTAGGTAGCCTTGGCTTAATGGACTCTGTTAATATACTCCTTTCCTTGGTTTCTCCACCCTAGTTGGGGTAGTAGGGACTTCTTGTTCTTGCTTATTGCTAGGTTGCCTCACATAAGCTTTAGAAAAAATTGAAGTGAAATTCACATAACATATGATTAACTATTTAAAAGTGCAATTCGGTGGCCTTTAGTGTATTGCCAGTGTTGTGCAACTGTCAGCTCTCTTTAGTTTCAAAACTTTTTCATCACCCCATAAAACACTCTGTATCCATTAAGTAATTCCTCCCCATTTCCTAGTCCACCTTCCCTTATCCTCTAGTAGCCTTTAACCTGCTTTCTGTCTTTGTGAATTTGCCTGTTGTAGATATATCATACAAAAAGAATTATATAACATGTAGACTTTTGTGTCTGGCTTCTTTCACTTAATGTAGTGTTTTCAACCTTTTTAATTTTTCCAACACTCTTGAAAGAAGTTTTGCTTATTGAAGTCCCCCTATTGATCTATCTGGTATTGGTTCCTTTTCCGTACTGGACACTGACTGATGAAATATTTATTTATATGTTTATTTTCTTGTTTATTATTTATAAGTTTTTAGGAATTCCAAGCTTCATGAGGACAGAGACCATTACTGTTGTACTGTTTTTTTTGGTATGAGAGAAATTTTAATACAGTGCTGAGGAACATCACAAATCACAGAAGGATTATTAGTGATCTTATCAAAATGAGGAGCTATTAACCTTTACAGTAAATTGGTCTGTAATGAGTACATTACTAATTGTTTTCACCTGCTTTTGATAAGCAGCCTCTACTAAAAACAGTAGACTATCAATTAACCAACATAAGAATCTGCCAATATAAGTAATTTTTAAGTTTATATATTACTGGCATTTCAAAAAGGAAGCTACTCTCGGAGAATGTTTATTTTAATCTTTCCTCCCTTCTATTTCTTTATCCTTTCTTTCCTTTACAGGAATCTTTTTGTGTGTGTGTGTATTTTTAAATTGTGGTTAAAAAAAAGACACAATATGAAATTTACCATCCTAACCATTTAAAAGTGTACAGTTGAATAGTGTTAAACATATTCACATTGTTGTGAAACAGATCTCCAGAACTTTTTTGCCTTGCAAAACTGAAACTTTATATTGTTTAAACAATAAGTTCTCTATTCACCCCTACACCCAACCCTTGGTAACTACCATTCTACTTTCTGTTTCTGTGAATTTGACTACTTTAGTTACCTCATATAGTGGCATCATACAGTATTTGTCTTTTTGTGACTGGCTTATTTCAGTTAGCATAATGGTCTCCAGGTTGTAGCCTGTGACAGGATTTCCTTTCTTGTTAAGGCTGAATAATATTCCATTCATTGTAGGTTTATAACAAATTTTCTTTATTTATTCATCAATAGTCATTTGGGTTGCTTCCACCTCTTGGCTATTATGAAGAATGCTGCTATAAACATGGGTGTACAAATATCTTTTTTAAGACTCTACTTTCAATTCTTTGTCTCTCATTTCCTCTCATATCTTTTCTTTTACATGCTGTGATTAAGATGAGTGTTTATTAAAACTCCGTCTTCAGGCATTATTGGTAGAGTGCTTTATTATCTGAAGTTCTTTTTTTCCCCCAAAAAATTAAAAAAAACCTTTTCATATGAAAGAGATACACAGTTCTTAAATATCTATACAAAAACAGTCTACAACAATACACTCTGTTGTCTGCTTCTTTTTTCTGTCTTTATATTTGGATATCTGATAAATAAGTTTACTGTGGTAGATGTGATATGAGTTTAGTCACTAATAATAGGCTTGGAGCAAACCACCCCACCTTTCTGGAATCTATTTTTGTTGCCAATGGCTGAAGGAAACATGTTTCATTAGAGAAGTTTGACAATCTTCTAGTTTTCATAGTTGCTAATATGCTTTTTTCTTTCACTATTGCTAGAAACTTTACAAATTTACAATCCCGGAAATGATTGGGGCAGTAGAGTAATGTGCTAATTCTTAGAAAAAAGTCTTTTGTATAAGTAACTCTTATGTTTATTCCAGGAAGAGAGTTGTCCTGAAACAGGAAAAGGGGCAGTTATCCGACGTATGTGGTGCCATTAAGGGCCTTATTAAGGATCTGAGAGGTAGGAGAACGATAGAAGTACATAAAAAGAAATGAAGATGGCTGCAAATGTAAGAGAAAATAGTGCTGTGGGTAGAAAACCCATTTTCAGATAGCAAGAGAGTATACTAGAGGTGCTTCAATTATCCCTTCTCTTTTTTTCTTCTTGTGTACAACAGTAGGTAATCAAGGGAGTGTCTTTTGCTAAACCTTAATTTGCTTTCTGTTTTTTTAATTTTTCAACATTTTATTATGAAAATGTTTGAACATACAGAAAATTTAAAAGAATTTTACAGTGAACACCTACATACCTGCCACCTAGATTCTACTATTAACATTTTAAAATTTTTTAAATTTTATGTTGGAGCATAATTGATTTACAGTGTTGTGTTAGTTTCAGGTGTACAGCAAAGTGATTCATTTATACATATTCATGTGTCTATTCTTTTTCAAAGTCTTTTCCCATTTAGGTTATTACAGAATATTGAGCACAGTCCTCTGTGCTACTACGATAGAATTTGCTTTCTATCTCTCGTCATGCCCAGTGTTAAGATGGCACCATGTGAGAAAGTAGACAGAAAATGTGGCAGGAGGTCCTCTAGAGAGGGTTTGAGATCAAATGTTAATCAAGTGATTTTTGCTATCTCAGTGCTTTGATGTGAGACTTGAGAAGTCATAAAATTGTTAGCGTAATTTAAAAAAAGAACTAGAGGAAAAGCTGACTGAATTTTTTATCTTTTAATACGTGCCAAAGATAGGGGAGATGGTGGCTACTTTTTTCAGCATGCTCAAGGAGCATAATTGGTCATTTTGCAGTTTATGTTATTTGTATTTTCAGACTGTGGTTAAATGTTCAGGTGTGCTGTGTTGCTGTTGTGACTAACGTCTGTGTACCAGTTGGCAGATAAGGTGTGTTTATATATTTTGTCATCTTTTTGTATTGTTAAAAGGATAGATTGTGTATGAAACAAAATTATTTGTCTTGGTGTTTTGTATGGATTGTAGTTCAACAAACATCACAGAAATTCTTAAGGCCTGTACAAGTTGTATTTGAATGTTTCATGGAATCATTTATAGCAATTCCACATTCCTATAGAGAATTGTACTCTACACTCTTATTGATTACGAAAAATCTTGGGTTATTACAATTAAATCAATTCAGGATTATTAATTGCAGCTATTTATTCTGTATGGCCAGTATGTTTTCAGATGTTGAATAATTTTGCTATATTTTATGTATATAAAATAGTTATTTATTTAGTTGGGAAGAGACAGCATTTGCCTTAGCTCAGTCTATTTGGCTAGATCTATTGATTTTCAGAGTTCTAATTACTAGGATTTATTTAAAAAATATTTTTAAACCACTGCAACCCCATCCCAACCAAGTGTAATAGTTCCAACCTTGCAAAAATATACCATATGATTAATTTGTGGAAATCAAATAAACATCACTTTTACCCCTTAAGCTCCAATACTTGGTATTATTTTGTTTTGAGGACTTCTTAGGTAAGCCATTAAATCATGTCAGGGAAAATGTAGATTTCCCTGTTGAAATTTGAAACCAAGAGAATATCACTGATTCTTGGCATTCGTCAAGTTAGTTTGGTAATCAGTGATTCTTAAACTTAAGTGAACTAAAAATCACCTGGGGAGCTTGATACAGAGCCCTGCCTCACCTCCAGCCAAGTTTGCAGTTTTTATGAGCTTCTCTCAACATCTGGTTAGAACACTAAAGAGAATACCCCGGAGATGAAGGGTGTTGGTTTATTGTGTCATTCAGTCTGCAGTTGCTGTAAGTCCAAATCCCTACTTTTTGAGGTTCTGTTTCTCTTATTCACATATCCATCTCAGTACCTTACCCCTACTTCCTCTATCAGTGTCATACTTATCAAAATGATCCCCTCTTGATACTTATTACAGATCCCTATGAAAAATGGCTTTAAGGAAAGGGCTTGATAAAATAGTGGCTTTTAGAAATGACTGTGAGAACATGGTGGCGCTCTAATATTAGACATGGTGCCTAAAGACCTGATTTACAGCTCCATTCTAATATTTACTGTAAGAGCATGGCTAATTGGTTAAATTAACTGCTTTGATCCTCAGGTAATCATAATTATTTCACAAGGTTATTAAGATTAAACAAAATTACATATGGAAAGTTCCTAGCAATGTGCTTGTCAAATTGAATCCAATTTGAAATTGAGTCCTGGATATGAAAAAGCATTCCAGTTACTGTTGCTGTATAATAAACTACCCCAAAACTTAGTGGCATAAAATAAGCACCTTATTATGTTCACAGATCCCATGGATCAGAAATTTAAAAAGATTATGTTAGGAATAGCATGTCTGCTCCATGATGTCCAGAGCTTCAGCTGGGATGAGTCAAATGGTTTAGTGTGACTCATATGGTTGGGAGCTGGAATATCTGGGGCTAGACTGCTTCCAAGATGGTTTCATCACTCATGTGTCTGGAACCTGTGCTGGGATGACTACAAGGCTGAGCTCAGCTAGGACAGTAAACTGAATCGTCTCTTCATGACATCTCCATGTGGTTTGCACTTTTCTCACAGCTTGAGGCTACGTTCTGAAAGGGAGTTTCCCAAGAGTGAACTTTTAAGGAAACTGTAGAAGCTCTGTAGCCTTTTATTACCTAGTTTGAGAAGTCACGTAGTGTACTACTGCTGTACTTTGTTGGTCAGAGCAGTCACAAGCCTATGTAGATTTAAGAGCCCACTTTTTGAAGGGAGTATTATCCAAGAATTTGTGGCTAGTTTTAAAAACCTACAAAGAGTCATTGGAGATTTTACATCTAGTCCAGCTTCAGTTCCTGTCCTATTATCCTGTTAATTTAAGTGGATTTAACTTTATTGATATACATATATATATATGTTTATTTATTGTTGTGGTGGTTAATTTCCCTGAAGAATCCCATAGGGATATATCAGTAGACTTTATGAAGTAAGCACCTTCACAGGTGCAAAGGTCAAAGGTTATGGACTCTTAGGTCTGGAAAGGACCCTAGAGATCTGTGATCGTTAATATTATGTGTCAACTTGGCTGGGCCACAGTGCCTAGATATTTGATCAAACATTATTCTGGTTGTTTCTGTGAGAATGTTTTTGGTTGAGATTTATATTTAAATTGGTGAACATAGTAAAGCAGATTGCTCTCTATAATGTTGATGGGCCTCATCCAATCAGTTGAAAGCCTCTCCGGAGCAAGGGGAAGTCTGTAGTAGATGGCCTTCATACTTGAACTGCAACACTGGCTTTTCCCTAGGTCTCCAGCCTGCTGGTCCACCCTGCAGATTTTAGACTTGCCAGCCTCCATAATTGCATGAGCCAGTTCCTTAAAATTAATTTCTTTCTTCCTATCTACCCCTCTCTCTCCATCCTATTAATTCTCTTTCTCTGGAGAACTCTGATTAACACAAGATCATTTAGCCCAACCCCTTTGTTTTTACAGATTTGGTAACATAAAGACTCATAGAGAGAAAGAAATTGGCCAAGGTCAAAGATCAAGTTATTGAGAAAGCCATGACATGAACCCATCTCTTGATTTCCAATTCAACACTCTTATTACCTGACATAATACCTTGCCCAGAGCTATAAAACCAAATGGAAAAGCTCACCCTCTCCTACTTCAAATAAAAAATAAGCATATTGAGTACTTTCCATATATCAGGTCCTGTCCTAAGTAGTTTGTATCCTTCTTTCTCATTAATTTTCACAACAGCCCTAGGAAATAAGTATTATTCTTAGAATGTCTTTCATTTTGCATATTTGGAGGGCAAATGACTTGCCTAAGATGATACGTACAGTCAACAATAGACCTGTTATCTGAATTTAGGTCTCTAAATCTGGAATTGGGATTAATTACTATCCTGCATTCTCTGTATAAATTTCTTTTATTCCTGTCCCTTATTGATATTAAGCAATGAAGAAGAGATTTGGATTTAGTGAACTTTTGATTCTCATCAGCCTGGAGCCTTTTCCCTTCACTGGTTATTTATAAGCCCTTATCTTTTGTTAATACTGATTATTTCCTGAATGAAAATGTCTGGGCTGTTGTCTGACCATTGCTACCCAAGACATTCCCAAAGTGGACACATTACCATGAAATTATGTGCCGTAGTCACATGTACAATCTCTGCTGCCACTAACTGTTATTATCCCTCCTCCACCTTCCTGTTTCTCTTGCCTTCTATCCCTTCCTGTAGTACCAGTGGAAGGGGGCTAGGGGGAGAGAGTAGTGGTGTGGAGAAGAGTTTTTCATCTAGGTGGAAGTAAGCAGAGCATTAAGTTGCATATTACTTTCAGTTACATAAAGTTACGAAGGGAGCTTACTTGTTAGTTTATAGGACTAAAAAAGGAAAAAATATAACCAACTTAATGATTTGTACTCCTTTAGCACTTTGATTTCTCAGTACTAATATTTAAAGTGTGCAAATAAGATGGTAATCAGTCAGTAGAGGATCAACAATTAGGAATTGGGATTGGAAAGACCCTGGATTTTAGTAGTACTTGTCTTGTACAAATTGGTTAGATTTACTGAGCTTGAGGTAATTGTCCTGCAGATCTGTTGTATAATAGATTGAAGACAATTTTGTTTGGTCATTCTTTAGTATATTTGGAGCACTGGATACACAGCTTTCCTATCTTCTAGAAAATCAATCAGCTCTAAGTGCTATGATGAATGCAAAGAAGTAATACATTGTTCTTGCCTATGGGAGCTTAGACTCTAATTGAGGACACAAAACACATAGCTGGGAGGAAAAGGATTAACATTATAAGGCAAAATATAATATGTGCTAAGTGAACGGCTCATAAAATAACTGTCTTCAAATAGATTTTGGCAATAAAAATTGAGAGAGTGTGAGAATGATTGAGAATGCCCAGGGTATGGGATAGAGACTTGCATTGGGCCTCATGACTGTTGACTGAAGTGGATGAGCTTAGCTTCTTTTAAAATAAATAATGAGGGTTTATTGTATATGTCTGAATATGAGATGATTCTCATTTTCCCAATGATAAGATAATAAAAATATTTTTAAATAAATTTATTTATTTATTTATGGCAGTGTTGGGTCTTCGTTGCTGCACGTGGGCTTTCTCTAGTTGCAGCGAGCAGGGGCTACTCTTCATCGTGGTGTGCGGGCTTCTCATTGCGGTGGCTTCTCTTGTTGCGGAGCATGGGCTCCAGGTGCATGGGCTTCAGTAGTTGCAGCAAGCGGGCTCAGTAGTTGTGGCTCATGGGCTTAGTTGCTCTGCAGTATGTGGGATTTTCTGGGACCAGGGCTCGAACCCGTGTCCCCTGTATTTGGCAGGCAGATTCTTAACCACTGTGCCACCAGGAAAGTCCCAATAAAAATATTTTGGTTAGCCTGAATATATAAACTTTTTAAAGCTTGTATATGAAATAGTCATTAAGTTTAGCTTGTTAAGTTATACATACATATTTTAAGTTAGATAATAAAAACTATTACTTTAGAAATATTGCTTTTTAAAAATACTCATTTAGTGAAACGTTATTCAAACCTTTCACATGCATTTTAAATGTTCGTGTCTTCCTCATTACTGGAAATAGTCTCTCAGTTTTCCAGAGCACGTGATCTTAATTTTTGCTTAAGTGATTTGAGATAGAGCACTTAAAAAATCTGGATATGGTACTTTTTCTGGGAATTTTAATCTCAAACCACAAGAACTCATTTGCTATTCATGAGCTTTACAATGAAACCCTTTCAAGTAATCTTTAATGGGCTTATTTATAATGACATCTAAATTTTTAATTGTGAGCTAATACCCACCCGCCCCCTCCCCCCTGCTAAATAAATATGAAATCTGTTGAATTTCTGCCATTCTTTTTAACTGATTCCATTTGGTAACCTGTTTTCAGTGTCCAAAACTAGTATTGTCTGAAGTTGTTTTAGGCTCTATGTCTTTTCTAAACAGTTTTTTGTTCTTCAAAAGTAAAATAATGTAAAGACTCAACTATAGGGCAGTTTCCTCTTTTCTTTGGGATAGTTTTGGGAAAAGAATTTTGCCCTATATTCAGTGTCATCATCTAACATTGATCAAAGTATTACAAGTGAGCTAGTGAGTAAGGTGAAGGAGGTGGTTGAAGTGGAATGGAGAGTCTAGTACAATGCTGTTCAATACAGAAGGTACTAACCCCACGTAGGTATTTAAGTTTAAACGAATAATTTAATAATTATGTTAATTATTAAATAATAATTCAATTCCTTGGTCACACTGGCCATACTTCAAGTGATCAGTAGCTGTGTAGGGCTAGTGGCTACAGTATCATACAGTGCTGATACAGAGTATTTCCATCACTGCAGAAAGTTCTGTTGGGTAGCACTAGTCTAGAAGATGTTCTATAGCCTCAGGAATTCAGAGATTTCTAGGAATAATCATATTGGTGGTAGTAGTCAGCCCCACCCCCCTGCCGCCCCACTTCACCCTCCAACTCAGCTGTCACCTTCCCTTCCTCCACATAGACACAGATCAGAGGTGAGTTGATTTCTCAGTTCCTAAAATAGACTTAGTGACCCAAGGAACTATAGTAAATATTAGTATTGCTAGTGTATTATAGAGATTTGTATTGTGTTGATCTGATACTCAAAGTACACCCTTTCCTCTATGTTGTTGTCAAGAAATAGACCCCAACTTGCTTTATGATGAAAGGAGCAGGACTTTTTGGACTCAGAGAGGCCTGAGTTTGAATGCTACTGTGTGTGATTTTGGATGAATCTCTTAATTTTTCAAAATGTCATTTTCCTCATCTGTTAGCATGCTTGCTTCATAGAGTGAGGATTAAATGAGATAGGTAATGATGTGTAATTACTTTACATAATGCCTTGCACATGTCAGGTGCTCCCTTTCCTCTTCATTCCTCTTAATGTCCCAAAAGACATCTAATAATGCAGATTTATTCACTTAACACTTTCACTCAGAAATTCACCGGAAAATATTTATTGAGCATTTACTATATGCAAAGTTGTCTTCTCAGTACTAGGAAAATAACAGTTAACCAAAACAGATAAGAATCCCTGCCGTGATGGAACTTATATTTTCATAATGGGGGACAGACAGTAAATAATATAAGTAAGTAACATTATATAATGTATCAGAAAATGATAATGCTAAGGAAAAAAAATAAAACAGGGAAGAAGGATATGAAGTTTGTTGGGTGGTGATCTGCAATTTTTTAGAAAAGGTGGACAGGTGACAGTTGAATAAAGACTTGGAGGAAGGGAATTAGCAAGTGAGCCATGTATCTGGGGGCAAGAACGTTTCAGGCAGGTGTAATAGTGACCACAAAAATCCTTACGTGAGAAATCAGGCCTGACATTTTTCCAGGAACATCAGGGAGACAAGTATGGCTCAGGAAAGGAGGAGGAGGAGAAGTTAGAAAGATTAGGGGAGTGAGGGAGGGAATAAGGAATCTTAAGGATGTTGTCTTTTTATACTAGAGAAAATATCAGTGGAAGATTTTGAGTAGAGCATTGACATGATCTAATAACTTCACTATTAAATAAGAATACACTGAAGGTGAGCAAGGGCAAAGCCAGGAAATCAATTAGGAGGCTGTTACAATAATGGAGGAGAGAGAAGGTGGAGACTTGGCACCAGAGTGATAGCAGTGAAATGTGATCAGAATCTGAATGTGTTTTAACATTTCAGCAATCAGAATTTGTTAATGAGTGGGGAAGGAGGGAATAGTGAGAGAGAGAGAGTCAAGGATAACTCTGAGGTTTTTGGTTGGACCACCTGGAAGAATGGAGTTGCCATTTATTAAGCCAGTGACACTTTATATATTCTTCTTAATGCTGTATTGTTATTTCTCCTCCTGGTTTCCCAAGGTTTGGGCTGTCTTGCCCGTTTGTTATCTACAATATCTAGCACAATTCTTTGCACAGAGTAACTGCAATCTACTTTCCTGAATTAAATTGATTTTTAGATGAACATCAGTCTCAAAATAGAGGTGGCTGTATTCAGGACTGCTGGTAACCAGGTAGAGTGTTTTCCTTATGTTGCTGCTTATAATATAAAGCATATCTGGTTTGTTGGCTTTGCTCAACCAACTAAAAGTCTTCCCTTGAATACTGCAGGATGTCTACCTCCATAAAGCCTTCAAACTGCTAACCTTCAGACATTTCTGTTTCTTTTGTGTTTTAGCTTGCCAGTTGAATCTAGAAAAGGCAGATTAGTGGATTTCTCCCTTCCTCTTCCCCCAGCTATTGGATAGAGCAGAAGGCAGTTATTTTATAATAGGTGGAAGAGAGAGAGGTTGTGTAGGCCTTTATGTGATGCTGACCAGAGTCTAAGTACCATCCACTTGCCTAAGGAAGAGTAAAGAATCCAGGGAAAGAAAGTAAGTGACTGTACCAGAAACTACCTTTCTTGCATTTTGGTTTTAGTAAATGAGATCTTGGTTGTCAGTTCGTTTTGATCTTAGCTATGTGGTTCTCCCAGTTTGCTATTTGTTTTTTCATCTGTAGATATTTATTTGACAAAGGTGAGTCTCTCGGGTACCATTAGTAGTCTTAGGATCTTCCTCGTATTCCTTTGTCTTTAATTTGGTTTGCACCAGTCTTGATTCTGCATGTTGGGCTATTTTGATAGTGATATGTGCTTGGAAAGATTCAGTGAACTTTTTTTGCACTGGACTAAAAACAAATTGTGAAATGGTTATATTTCTTAAATTGTTTTGCTTTCTGTTTTCTTCCCCTGAAAAAAAAAATCAAATTAGAACTTATTAAAACCAAATATTTGCTCTTAGGACCTGTTACAGGATTGCCAATTGGAATTCTTTTCTATTGCAAAAGTAAACAGCAAGATTAATAAAAAGAAATTTGAGTTTAGGGTTAGTTGTAGGGATATTAAACTACTCGCTTCTACTTTAGTCTGATCATCTTATCTGTAATTGTTAGAGTATGTTGATGATGGTAGACCATTATTTAAATAGTGAAGAGAGAGAGGAAACATCTCCAGAAATAAGTTGTCTACAATTGGTAAGTGTTATGAGTGGAAAATTTTCTATTTTTAAGTAGTGTCCTTTCCTTGCCTTCAAAATTTTGTGATTAAAAACTATTTGTGATTTCAAACAAGGGTAGTTCTCAGTATGACAACAGTTACAATAAAAGCAGCCCACCTTTATTGGGTATGTTACTATGTATCGGACACCATTTAAGCATTTTATATATGTTAACAAGTTTCATAAAAACCCAATGTGCAAGTACTGTTATCACCCCGCATTTTACTGATGAGAGAACTGAGGCAGAGAGACGTTAAGTGACTTTCTAAAGATTACGCAACTAGTAAATGATGGGGCTGGGATATACGGCTTTCTGGCTCAAGACCCCTCACTTTTAGCATATTTAATAACATGTGAGTGAGTTTATGAAGAACCTATGCCTTTAGACATTAAGTAACTTCCAAAATAATAAAAGGTTCAGGGGGAAATAATAGATTCTGTACGTAATGGCAGACTAACAGACTTTATATGGGTCTCTAAAATGTGTGCTATAAACTCTCTATAGTTGTTCCCAAACCTCGTTGTGCATCAGAATCACTTGAGGAGTTTGTGTGTTGGGGAGGAAGATTTCTGGGCCTCATTTCAGACCATCTGAATTTGGATAATTGGGAGCAGGACTTTATATATCTGGATTTCTAGCCCAGCATGAGGCAGATATTTATGCACCACCGATGTACAGCACATAACAAAACTGATTAAAACAAAAACACCATGTAATGGGGATGGATAATTATGGTGGCTAACATTTGCAGAGTACTTTTCTTGTATTATCTCATTTAATCCTTATAACAGCCATATGAAATAAGTTGGTATTATTACCTCCACTTCATAGATGGGAAACTAAATCTTAGAGTAGTCAAGTTAACATGACGAAAGTCACACAGGTAATAAATATATGATAGAACCAGGATTTGAAAACAGACTTAAACTACAGAACATAGAAATTCCCTTAATTGACCTAGTTAAATTATAGTAACTAAATACTGAATATGAATTGTTACTGTAGTTTTTTTCTTTGCTTAAAAACAAAGATATAAAATGAATATATAGGGACTTCCCTGGTGGTCCAGTGGTTAGGACTCCGCACTTCCAATGCAGGGGGCCCAGGTTCGATCCCTGGTCTGGGAGATCCCACATGCCGCATGGCCAAAAATTATATAACTAAATAAAATAAAAATAAAAATAAAATAAAATAAAATGAATATATAAAAATTAGCATTTGCATGCCATCTGCCTTTTATCTGTTTTCTATTAATGGCAATAAATTACCATACCTGGTGGATTCTCTAAGGCCAACATTTCAGTATTAACAATTTGGTTGATGCATATATGTAACTGTAACTGAGGTTTGTATCGGAGCTCAGGTGCCCATATATATCTCCTTCTACTTCTCTGATACTTCTGTTTAATATTTTCTCTGATTTTTCCTACATGCTACTTAAATGTTGGCATTCCAAAGGTTCCATCAGTGAAGGCTTTTCTTTGTTCACACTACCTCTCATTTTGGGTAAACTGAATCCACTCCTAAGACTTTTGCAAATACTTTTAAAAAACAATATTGAGATATAAGACACATAAAATATACCATCTTAACCACTTTTAAGTATGCAGTTCAATAGCATTAAATATATACACATTGTTGAGAAACAGATCTCTAGAACTTTTTCATTGTGCAAAACTGAAACTTTGTACCCATTAAACTATAAGCCCCCCTCTGCCCCCCAGCTCTTGGTAACCACCATTCTATGTACTTTCAGTTTCCATGAATTTGATTACTCTAGGTACCTTATGTAAGTGGAATCATACAGTATTTGTTATTTTTTGGCTGGCTTATTTCACTTAGCACAATGTTCTCACAATTTATCCATACAGTAGCCCATGACAATATTTCCTTCCTTTTTAAGGCTGTATAATATTCCATTGTTTGTATGTACCACTTTTTTTTTAATCCATTACCATTGCTGGACATTTGGGTTGCTTCTACCTCTTAGTTATTGTGAATAATGTTGCTATGAACGTGAGTATACAAATATCTTTTTTGAGACCCTGATTTCAATTATTTTAGATATATAACTAGAAGTGAGATCACTGGATCATTTGGTAGTTCTGTTTTTCCACAAATATGTTTAAAGTGAATGACTCATGACTCCAAACTCTGTATCTTGAACTCACGCATTTTAAGATTCTTAACAATCTATTGGACATCTCTGTGTGAATGTCCCATGTGTACTTTAAAATCAACATGCCTAAAACTGGAAGGCTCAAACCTCCCTATCCTCACCAGCCTGTTCCTTTGCTCATGTTCTATGGCATTTTCATTTATTCACTTGTGTATTCAGTGTATATTAACTCACACTACCTAGGTACTAGGCCCTTTTGTTCATGATGAGGGCACATCAGTGAACAAAATAAAGTTATCTGGAGCTTATATTCTGGTCAGGGAAGACAGATAACAAACAAGGAGACAGTAGGGTTAAGGAAAGCCTCTCTGAGATGACCGTTGAGTAGAAACCTGACTGAAGTGAGGGAGTGAGGTATGTGGATATCTAAAGGAATAGCATTCCAGACAAAGGGAAGAATAAGTTAAGGAGTTTAATGTGGGAGCATGCTTGGCTTGTGCAGGAAATTGTAAGGAAACCAGAACAACTCAGCGGGGTTAGTAGAAGATGATGTCAGAGAGCGAGAGAGAGAGAGAGAGAGAGAGAGCTGGAGCCAGAATATGTAGTCTTGTAAGGTCAGAATAAGGACTTTGACTTCAATTCTGATGATAAGGGAAGGCATAAGAGTATTTTGAGTAGGAAAAGGGTCTTATTTGGCTTGACATTTATAAGCATCATGCTGGCTGCTATGTGAATAGGCAGCAAGTGTGTGGGGCAAGGATGTTTGGAGACTATTGGAATACTACTCCAGAGGAAAGATGATGATTTAGATCAGGGTGGAAGCAGAGAAGGTTGGTGAGATTCTACATTTTGGACATAGAATAAAGAATTCCTCATAGATTGGATGTGGAGTATGTGAGAAAGAAAAGAATTGAGGATGACTACATGATTTTTGACTTGAGCAATGGAATCATTAGAATTGCATGCCATTTTTAATGATTGAGAGGACTGGAGCAGGAGCAGTCACCCAAGTCAGAAGCCTGGACATCATTTCCAGCATTTTTTTCCTTTTCAATTCACACCTCGCAGTGCTACCCAAATGATTTTCCTAAATGGCAAATTTGAGTTGCAGCAGTTGCCTCCCCATTATCTTCAGGTTAAGTAAAACTTTTAATGCCTTTATCCTGCCTCTCATAATCTAACTCTTGCTTATTTTTCCAGCCGGCCTCTCACTGCTTCCTGATGCAAACCATTGCTGAAGCCACACAGAACTACTTTTAGCTTCCTGGGTAGACTAAGTAGATTCATACATTGCACTTAAAAAAAAAAAAAAAATCTCTTCCTGAATGCTCTCAGTCAAATTTCTTTTCCCTAGAAGAGCCTTGTTTTAATACTTGATTCAAATATCATCCTTTCTTCCCAGCTTTTCTCCGAACATTCACATTACTTCCACTTTTTTGCCTTTAGAGTATCTTATATATTTCTCTATTGAAGTCCATAATAAATGGAGGAAAGAGTCATCAGTTTTGGAGTCATACAGTGGAGTACTTGAGAAAAATTTAGAGAAGAATATCATAGTGATTAATATATTTGGAAAATAGGAATTTGAAGGTACATTTAGAAGAATTTAAATATAGTAGATTGTTGGAAATGGTCTGTTACAGATATGAAAAATTAAATAATTATTTTTGAAAAATGATTTTCCTTTCTGCCCAGAAAGAAAGAGGGGGAAATGGTATTAAGCATCTTTTTGAGGCCTCATTGGCTTCCAGCCGTAATCTCATGGTCTTTCTTTAGTGTGGACACTTAAAATCTATTGTTTCTTTGCCCAGTCACATCTGTAGCTGGGGAAATTTTCATCCCAAAATAGATCTCTTTCTCATAGCTCACTTCATTAACATCATACTAATGAGGTTTGTGAAATAATAGAGATTTATATTGGTCTGTCCTGGTTCCTGGCACAGAGCTTCTAAAACCCTTGTAATTTCCTAAGTGATAAGAGTAGCATTTTTTGTTTTAATATTTGGTCTTTGACCCTGGTTCCTGACAAAGAGCTCCCAGATCCCTTGGAACTTCCTGGGTGATAGGTGTGTCTTTTGTTTTAATGAGGAGACTCTTGGGCTTGTGAATAACTTCAGGAAAGGGGCCAGTCACCAGAAAGACCAAGCCATGATTAGAAGCTTGGAAATTTCAGTTCCACCTCCTATCCTCTAGGAAGGGGAGTGGGCTGGAGATTGAGTTAATGATCGATCATGCCTACATGTTGAAGCATTTGTAAAAATACCAGTAGTACAGGTTGGGGGAGCTTCTGGGCTGGTGAACACATAGGAGGGTGGCATGCCTGGAGAGAGCATGAAGCTCCGTGCCCCTTCCCACATACCTCGCCCTATTCATCTCTTGCATCTGGCTGTTCTTGAGTTTTATCCTTTTATAATAAGCTGGTAATCTAGTAAGTAAAATGTTTTCCTGAGTTCTGTGAGCCAGTCTAGCAAATTAATCGAATTGGGGAGAAGGTTGTGGAAATCTCCGATTTATAGCTGGTTGGTCAGAAGCACAGGTGGCAACCTGAACTTGCGATTAGCATCTGAAGTAGGAACTGTCTTGTGGGACTGAGCCCTTAACTTGTGGGATCTGATTCTGTCTCTAGGAAGATAGTGTCAGAATTAAGTTACAAGGACACTTACCTGGAGTTACAGAATTGCTTGATGTGTGGAAAACCCACACATATGGTGTCAGAAATGAAGTAGAGTTGTAGTAGACTATGGAGCGTTTTCTCCCCATACAAGGTCAAAGGTGAAAATTCCCCAATTCACAGCTGTAGGATGATGGTCTCTTTCAGAATTTCTCATTGGCCCAATTTATGGCAAAAACATGAGAGGAGGATGATTCTGTCTTATTCACAACTGTTTTTTCCTCAGTACTTAGAATAGTTCCAGGTTAGTAATTAAATATTTGTTGAATGGGTTATAATGGTAGAATGAATGAATGAATGCAGTATTTGAATGCATGAATAAGATGAATGATTGCTGTGTAAGTACAACACAATGAAAAGTCATTGAGAAAAAGGTGGTGTGAGTCAGTTAAATTTTCTTGGAGAAAATGATTCAAGTCTGGGTCTTGAGCTCTACTAGTCCACAGTAGGCATTCCTTGCTTTGTGATCCCATACTGTTTCTCATGCTGGATTGAAATTGTTTCTGTAACTGCTCAACCTGGGAGGAATGTGTCTTGTCATCCTTGTATTCCCTCCAGTGTCTAAAACACTGCCTTGATTATGGAGAAGAGAAAGCCTGGGTTGTGTTGGAAGAATTCACTTGATGGCAAGATCGGAGTTGTAAATGCTAAAATACTGGTACTTTGTGGGTTTGACACCTATTATTTAGATATTTTGTAAATACTTGAAATTTGACATACCATAGAGTAATGATTTCAAATTAAACAAAAAGTGCACTAATTTAGAAAACATTTTTCTATACTTTAAATATTTTCAAGAGATAGAAACAATGTTAATATTATAATCATAATTATTCTAGTTCACAGGCTTTCTAAACATGTGGAACATGCAGAGTTGCCTATACTAGTCTATCTGGTAATAATATATATATATATATATGATTATATATAATGAAAATGTATTTGTCATTTCTATTTTCATAAATTTTAAAATTTAACAGGTTTTCTTTTTCTACTTGTTTATAAATTCTTGTATTTGAAATGTATTGTGTTTAGTTTCACTGATTTGCAATCAGTAATTAATTTAGAGATTGACCAGCTGAGGAGACTGCTATAAGAATTAAGCTAATGATAATGCTATGACATAATTGTTGAAGACTGGAAAAATGGTGGTCTGTTAGTAACTTAACGTGTATTGTATTGAGTTTGTCATATAACCTCATCTAATCTCGGTTTATCAGTCTTTGAATACAAAGTAGAATTTGGGAGGGAGGATAGGAAGCAGGGTTTATTGGAAGGTTGCTGAGAAGCTCATGCATTTGAAAGAAAGCTTGAACAACCAAACCAAGTCTTAGGAAAACCAGTAAACCGAGTTGCTCTGTCAGAAACTTATCACTGAGCACCATTGTCAGGACACATCTTCAACTAGTTAGTCACTCGTTCAAGAGCCACATTCCCAGGAGAGCCTGATTGGTCTAGATTGAGTCACCATGATTAATATATTTTCAGTATCACATGGGATGAGGCAGGAGTAGTAGTTCTCCAAAAGAAACACATGATCTGTATCAAAAGGAAAGAGGGAAGTGATGATGGGCTGGTACAAACCACAGATGGGGCACAATAATAGCTAATGGGACAATATATGCATCTGAGATTGCATTTTTCTAGTGTTTCATGAAACTGAATTGAACCGGAGTTTTAATGTTCTTTTGTTAAATCAACTTTGTCAATGACTAATTTATATACGTATACAGATTTTAGTTGTATACAACTCTATGAGTTTTGATAAATGTATACATTGTGTATGTATACATTGTGTATCCAGTCCCCCTCCCTTCAAGATTTCCATCATATTAGAAAATTTGTTCTCTTTTCCTGTCAGTAACCCTCAACGCTGCTCCAGGCAATCATTGATCTGATTTATATTGCCACATTTTGGTAGTTTAGTCTGTTCTAAAACTTCATATAAATGGAATCATATACTATGCAATCTTTTGTGTCTGGCATTGTTTACTCAACATAATGTTTGAGGTTCATCCATATTGTTGCATGTATCAGAAATTCATTTTTATTATTGAATAACAGTCCTTTGTGTGAATATGCCACAGTCTTGTTTATTCATTGGTTGATGGATATTTTGGTTGTATCTAGTGTTTTTGGTGTTATGAATAAAGTGGCTATGAATATTTGTATACTAGTTTTTGGTGGACATATGTTTTTATTTCTCTTGGGTAAATTCCTAAGAGTGGAATTGTGGTACTGTATGTTAAGTGTTTGTTTAACTTTATATAAAACTGTCAAACTGTTTCCAGTGTAGTTGTGCCATTTTACATTCCCATCAGCAATGTGTGAGAGTTCTAGTCCTCCAAATCCTCACCATCATTTGGTGGTGTTAGTCTTTTTAATTTCAGCCATTTTAGTGTGTTTGAAGCAGATTTCTTTGTGGTTCTCTTTTTAAAAATTAACTTTATGGATAATAAAATGAACCCATTTTAAGTGTACAATTTGATGAGTTTCGACAGATGTAAGTACCTACATTACTACCACCACCACAGTCATTATCCCTAAATTTCCCTATTGTCCCTTGTGTATCATTCGCCACCGATCCTAAGGAATCCTTTATCTGCCTTCTTTAACTAGAGATTAAAATGGTCTTTCCTAGAGTTTCACATACCCGAAATCATACAGTATTTTCTCATGTCTGACTTCATTCATTTAGCATAATGTTTTTGAGATGTACCCATGTAGTTGAATGTATCTGTAGTATGTTCCTTTTTATTGCTGAGTAGTGTTCCATTGCACCCAGACACTGTGGTACACCCAAAACAACACTTACCTGTTGTTGGGCATTTGGGCTGCTTCTAGTTATTGGGTATTGTGATTAAAGCTGCAATGAATATTAGTATACAAGTCTTTGGGAAGTATGTTTTTATTTCTTTTAGATAAATACTTAAAAGTAATATTGCTAGGTTATATGTTTACCTTTATATATAAAACAGTTTTGAAAGTGATTGTACAATATATGAGACTTCCTGTTGTTCAATGTTATTGCCAAAACTTGTATCATCCTATTTAATTTTAGCCATTTTAATAGGCATGTGGTGGTCTCTTATCATGGTTTTAATTTGCATTTCTCTGATGACTATTTAATGTGAACAGCTTTTTATATGCTTATTGGCTATTCATATATCTTTTTTTGAGAAGTTTCTGTTCAGATCTTTTGCCCATTTTCTTACTGACTTGTTTGTCATCTTATTGAGTTATAAGAATTCTTTTTATATTCTGAATATAAATCCCTTCTTGGACGTTTATACATAACAAATACTTTTCCCAGTCCATGACTTACCTTTTCATTTTCTTAGAGGTGTCTTTCAAAGAGCACATTTTGAAATTCATCATTTTTTTTCTTTCATCTTTTGCCTACCCAGTGTTGTCATGATTTCCCACTGTGTTTTCTTGGTGTCCTCATTTATAAAATGAGGGGGTAATATGAGAGTTAAATGATTTAATATGAGTTAAGCACCTAGAGAATACATAGCACCTAGTAAAAACTATATAATGTTAGCTACCTTTATTGTTACTACAACTTCTTTACTCAGAAGTTATCATTGAAGTTTTTGGACGCTGTCTGTACATCCCTGTCTCATCTCCCTCCCCTCTCAAGAAATCTCATTGGCATTTTCTTCAGGGGTCATTTGTTTAAAAATATGAAAAGACCAAAGCCAAGATTTCTATATGTGTAGGGGATGATTTGTATTAGATGCTGTAGTTTTCAAAATTTATTTATTTATTTATTTATTTAGGATGCTGTAGTTTTATAATCTACCAATTTGCCATTTCCCTTCCCCCAAAAGGTCTAAAGCCCACCGTGAGTGTCATGGTTTTCTCCTTCTGTTAAGGCTGAAGATAAGAATATTTCTTACAGCCACCTCTGACCTTGACTTCCACTATACTTTAAACATACCTCACATGTCTTCCAGTGGACTCTGAGAAATGACGATTCAGAGGGTGTTGTCAAGTTTTGCTAAAGAGAACTTAGAGGCTGGGATTCTAATTGTGGTAAATTAACTGATTAAAAATGTCATGGACATAATTAGCATAAAAGCAATAATAGTTATACCAAAATGGATTTTCATACTACCATAAAGTAGATCAAGGCAAGATGCTGTTTTTTATATATGTTGCAGTCTGCTGAAGATCCACTGTAGTGTGTTTGAGTCGGTCCCAGAAATAGAAATATTGTGTTTATTCTCTGTTTCTTTGGCCAAATATTTAATCATTCCCTATTATTATATTCCTGTTTATAGAATGAGAGATATAATATCTTGCTAGCCAAAAAAGAAAAACAAAAAAAACAAAAACAAATTAGCAATGGGATTATTTACATTTAGCAAATGATACGTGGTTCTTATGTGATCAGTATCATTTCTAGTCTATAATCTAGGTTTTTCTAAATCTAATCTCTTTTCTAAAGGTATCCCCTCTATCTGTGCTCTCCTGAGCCCTGGATCAGGTACCCAGGCATACCCAAAGTCTAACATGGTGCCTGGCAATGAATAGGCCTTTGGTAAGTTTGTTGAACCAAACTTTTAAGTTTACCCTTTATTTCTTGAGTCTTTATTGTTTCCCTTTCCATGAATTCTCTTTGAACTCAAGAAGTCACTATTCTTTAAAAGAAAAAAAAGGCAAACAAAAACTTATCTTAGCCATTCTTCTTGCAGGTCCTATCTTTATACTTTTCATATTGTTTCAAGAATCAGTTTTACTTACTTTCTTATTTCCCTTGTATTTCTTAGCCTTTTATGATATAGTTTTTACTAAAACTGTTTTCAAATATGTCTAACAGTCTCTTCTTAGGCCTCATTATATTAGACTGTTTTCACATTTTTTATTTTCTCTAATCCCTCCTTATAGTACCTTCATTGCCTCTCTATGACATATTCCTGGTCCTTCCCCTCCTATCTAACCCTTCCATTTTTATTGTTTTGTTTTGTTTTTAGCTTTCTCTTCTCTTTTTTTTTTACATTTATGAATTCCCCAAGTTTCTTTGTCTCACTTCTCTTCACCAGAGAATAAAGGAGGGAGGGAATCAAAGTATTTCTAGGGCTTCAAATAAGCAGGTGTTTTACTTAATCTAGCTCTGATTTTTAAGATTACTTTTTTGTCTCCTTTTGGATATTACCTGAACTTCTCATAGTAAAATTAATTGTTGAATGGATTTTTTTCCATGCTAGAAGACATGCTATGTTATGTGCATTAGTAAATCTGGTACATAGTTGGCAATTACAGTCATTCCTCGGTATCCGTGAGGGATCTCTTCCAGGTGCCCCTAGGGATACCAAAATCCACAGATGCTCAACCTCAAGTCTCAGAGTGGTTCTGCATCCTCGGATTTAGCTAACTGTGGATTGTGTAGTACTGTCGTATGTATTTATTGAAAACAACAACAACAAACCGAGTATTAGTGGACCTGTGTGCGGTTCAAACCTGTGTAGTTCAAGGGTCAACTGCAATACATATTTGTGAAGTCAACAAATGATATCCTACTATTACCTCAAAGTTAACATTGTTCAAAGTCGAATTCATCTGAAATTTTCCTTTGCTTCTACATCTACCCATTATTCAGTGTCCATATCAAATGCTGTCCCTTTTCTGAAACTTTCCTTAATCCTCACAGTCAAAAAGCACTCTCCCTATCCTATATTTCTTTAGCAAATCATACTTTTATTGTATCTTCATTCTGAATTACATTTTACTTATTTATGTACAGAGTTTATTATGTACATAAGGTTGAGGTCAGGGATTAACATTCTATCCAAAAACAAATACATTATTTAAAATAATATAAGATCTTAGAAGAGGAAAAGGGTTGAAAGTAAAGGCGTGGGGAGTTCCCTGGTGGTCCAGTGGATAAGACTATGCGCTCCCAGTGTGGGGGGCCCGGGTTCGATCCCTGGTCGGGGAACTAGATCCCGCATGCATGCTGCAACTAAGAGTGCATGTGCTACAACTAAGGAGTCCACAACTAAGAGTCCGCATGCCGCAACTAAGACATGACACAGCCTAAATAAATAAATAAATATTTTAAAAAGAAAGTGGAGGTGTGTCATGGTACCTTCTGAATAGTATTGCCCCCTTCCCCATCTTGCTACTTTTCATTTACCCTTCAGTCTTAGTTGAGACATTATTTCATTCAGGAAGCTTTCTGTGAGCCTTAAGCAAGTCTCCACTGTGCTGCTTTTCTTTGTACTCCTCTAGCATCATTCATTTAGCAAATGATTATTGAGTGCCTTTTATGTGCTGGCATTGTGCCAGGCAGCGGGACTAAAGTGGTGAACAAAATTGATATCATCTCTTCCATCATGGAGCCTACAGTCTAGTGAGAAAGACAGACATAAAACAAATAATCACCAAATAAGTAATTATCAATTGCTATGAAGAAAAAGTACAGGGTTCTTTGTGAGAGTAAACCTATGGGGGGGGTGTTGATTGGAGAAGAATTTTTGGAAAAAGTATATCTAACAAAAACATCAATTATGATGATTGAGATTCAGCCAGACAAAGAATAGGGAAAAGGGCATTCCCTGCAGGTATAGTATCTTAAAAGGCCCTAAGAAATAAACAAAAAACTTGATGCCTTTAAGGAACAAAAAGGCAGGGCCATTTTGGCTGAAAATGTAGTATTTACTCATACAGATGAGGAAACTGAGGCTCAGGGAGGTTCAATGAGTATAGAATATATACTAAGGTCATCAAAGTAATAAATGGGAGAATCTAGATTCAAATTTTGGACTTTATAAATTCTTAGTGTTCTTTCCATTATACCTTGGCATTCCCTAGTGAAAATTTGAACAAAATCTTTCCAAGCTCTGGTATTTCGTTTCTTTTCCAACATCATAGAATATTCTTTGACCATTTTCTATTTTTTAACAAAGAAGATATTTGTATGTGGAACCATTGCTGTCAACAGAAAAGGGATAATTGACCTGGCACCAGGCAGGGATGCTTCTATTGAATTTGTGGCTTTGAAAACTGATTTTAGCATTTCCTTGACTCTGAGGATTTCTGAGCCTCCAGAGTTGTCAGGGTTCTATGGTATCCACTGTCTTTAATAATCTGTGGATTTCTTTGATTTTTGCCAGTGGAGCGTTAAAACTTGCAAAATTCATAGCAAGTGTCTTACACTCTACGTTGTTTCCATTCAACAGTATAACTTTGTAAACTTAACCTACCTCTGGCAAATATTTAAGTTAATGTTTCACAAAATACACAAACTTTTTGCAGTTGCTCTCCATACAGCTGATAAAACATCCAAGTGTTAGCTTCCCCCCTCCTCCCATTTTGATGTGGATGTGGATGTGGATGGGAAAGGGGAGGGAAGAAGTTGTTATGATGCAAAGGCAAAGTTGGAAGAGTCATTTTTTTCCTCCAGAGAATCTTCTCTGTTACCCTGTAATGACGTACCCACAATCCAGGATGTAACAGCCTGTTTGCTTAGTAGCCTTCAAAAATGTCCAAATCATGGCACATGTGTTTACCTATGTTCTAGG
Source organism: Balaenoptera ricei (assembly GCF_028023285.1). Taxonomy (NCBI): domain Eukaryota; kingdom Metazoa; phylum Chordata; class Mammalia; order Artiodactyla; family Balaenopteridae; genus Balaenoptera; species Balaenoptera ricei. Next base: position 42,332,205 of record NC_082639.1, on the reverse strand, counting down.
TAATTGGTGACTTGTTAGCTTGGAGACGAATTTCAGGAATGTTTTATATAAGGAGACTCCCCCAGGGATGCTCCTGTTCCTTTTGTAACCTGATATAATTGTGGTGTGTTTATTAAAGACCTTTTGATACATTTTTTCCTTCTAAATATTCTTCTCTTTAAGAATAATGATTGTAACACAACACAATGAATTTAATTCCTGAGCTAATTTTAAAATTCTTATTGGCATTTTTCGTTTGTGATTTTATATCTTGCTCCTCTCAATCTGAGGAAGGAAATAATGTTAAAAGATTACTTTAAGGTACTGATTTTACTTGTTCTAACACCCTTAAACATTGGTTTTGTGGGTGTTTTGCTTGAATGAGGACTGTGGAATTAAGCTTTTTATGACTCAAGATTTGGGGATATTAGATGCCAAATACATGTTTTTTAGATTATCTAAAACACAGTTTTATTATAGAGAGGGAGAAAAACATTTAATGGAGAATATTTTTTATCACTAAGGAAACACTTATTATTTTGTTTAAATTTTCAAAGTATACTTATTTTGCTTTACAGTGTTTTCCACCCCACTCCACTCCACCCCTGAGCATTTTTCTGTTTCTTTAAATGTCTTCTCTGTTTTTTGTTTGCAGGCAGCTATCAATGGTGTAATACCCCAGGAAAATGGCATTCTGAGAAGGTATGTTGTAAGGTACTTAGTAGTAAAATGAGAATTTAGCAAAGCAAAAAAGAGACAGTTGTTAATTTTTTTGGTTTCACTTTTTGATAGAGCACTTTGTGATGATCTTTGATGTATAAGTTCATTAATACAGTTATTCTTCTTTCAGACATTTTTATTAGTCATATTAATTCCCTAAAGTCTCCAATGTCTGTCTAATGTTATTTCAGATTGGGTGATACCACTTTTAAATGTGATTTTATTTTTAAGGAAACTTTTCAAGGTCATCTTCTAATTCATAAGATGGAAGGAACTGAATCCTTTAAACTGTTAGTAGTGAGAAAATGAGACATGTCTCAGTAACTCCAGAGCATGGTTATCATCTAACTATACAGGCTTTATCTTCAACCTTACTAATTCTTTTTTTTTCTCCCTTTGGTTTCTAAATTAAATTTATGTTAATTTGCAACAATTTGAGTAAGTCCTTAATAATGAAACTTCCCAGAGCACTGGGCTGTTTTACCTGAAGTATCCAGTGTTAACATGTGGAATAGTCTTCGTGGTTTTGTGTCACTGCCAGAAGGTAAAATTGGAAGATGATGCCAAGAGAACTATAGTAGTTACAAAATAATTCCTTAAGTTAAAAATAAATTCATAACTTTTCTCAAAATTGGAGACTGGTTCTGGATTAAAAGAGCACATTATAAAGTCATAGGAGGTAAAACCATTCTCCCTTACAAGTGTGGTTTAATTACTTGATATGCCCCCCCCCCGCCCCCCACCCGCCGCAGTTCAAACTTTGGCTTGAATTTTGGTGGCTGGGATTTCTAAGTCACTGAAGCATGATCTGCTAAGTGCAGATGAGGCAAACAGAAACAGCAGACTACGAATGAGGTTGTTTTGGAGAGGAAGAAAAGTGCTGTTGCAAAAACATCAAAAAATTTACCATGAACTGCAAAATGTGCTGTACTTTATAGGAAACTGTGTATATTTAGAAAGGAAGAAAAATTCTGTTTGGTACCTATACCACCCTTCGTGATTAATGGTTTTTAGGTGAAAGCAATGATAAACAGACCTATTCTCCACCTTTTTTTTTTTTCTGAAAACTGTCAGTTTCATCCAGAGTAAGTGTGGCTGATTTCCAGAGTCTGTACCAAATTTTTCTGTGTTGGTTTGTTCGGTGTTTTTTTTTTTGGTTCAGAAGCATTCAGTTCTATTGAAGCCCTTGTCTAGAAAGCAAACCAGATGATTACAGAAACTTCCTTCAAGATTATTTTTTTCCTTGGTTTAGAAGGTTTTAGACTGCTAAATATGGCTCCAGTTTTATTCTTGAGTAAATGTTATTCCACTTTTTGTGCCAAAATTTTTGCTTGCTAAACCCTTGTGGATTCAGCTGCTAGGTTCTGAGTACATATTGGATATATCTTACAATTAATAGTATTTGCTATGGGTGAACTGTAGAAATTCTCTCATCCCTGGAAACATCCCATCTCTCCTGTCACAGAAGATACTTTTTGGTTAATATATTTTATAGCTAGAGATTCAGTACTGAATTGATTTCTAATAAGGTTACTATAATATTTGGGGTTTAACTTTCATCAGAGTGGGTTTTTGTTTTGTTTGCTTGTTAAGGAATGAATCATATGTCCACAAAAGAAAGTAATAGTTTTCAACTATTGCCTTCCTAACTTTGTTCTTTAGTTTTGAAATCACCGTGAATTTGACAGAACTGAAAATTACTCTTGTATGTCTACTGACCAGAGGAAAGGAAAGAGGACTCTTTGTACTTTCTCATAGATTTAACACTGAAAGTGGAAGACACAATGCTAGGAATGGTATATGTAGGCAGTTTGAAAGGATCTTTGTTTTGTGTGTTTGATATTTGTAGTAAGTTGATTATAGTATGTGAAAACAACTAACTCTTAATTTGTCAGTTTATACCTTAGCAGAGAAAAGAGCTACCAAAAAGAGTTTTGGTTTTTTTTAATATGAACTGTTTTTGGAGGGAGAAGAACCTAATCTCTGCGCTTTATAGCTTTTCTTGAAATCAGATGTTTATGTGAATTCAGAAGTGGGAATTTGTTTTTTTAACGTACCCATAAGTTCAAGGCAGAGAAACTAACTTTTTTAAATACTTAAGGCACTGTGCTAGGTATTTGATATAATTTTCTTTATTAATGCCCATTAAAACCCTTAAGAAATACATGCTCATATTTCATAGATGAGGAAATTCAAAATTAGAGAATTTATAGATTCACTGAAGGCCACAAATATAGTAGTTGGTGAAGTCTGGATTTTCTCATTTTAAAAACCATGCTCTTTCTTTTATATCACTCTGTCCTTTTCAAGGTCAGTAACCCAGGCATGTCACAACTTTTAAGATTTTTTCCTTTGGGTAAAGAAGTTGAAATTTAATACACGTATATAACATCTTTCTTCCACAGCTTTGTTTTAACAGTTATTATCTTAGTTGTAAGCAAGTAAAGGCATTTTACAGGTAGAGAAAATAAGGCATGAAGTGACTTGGCTCAGATGATACAGCATGATGTTGATGAGTCAGTAAGCAAGTCTTCCATCTCATCTTCCAAGGCTTATTTCACTAGACAATACATTGCTAATACAGCATATTTATAAAGTGTAAAAATATGCAGTCATAATCTAAACCATTCATTTAGTCATAAGCAAACATCAAGTATGTACATGTATATTTACTACATCTTGTTGTAATATTTTATTTATTCAGGATATTGTCCAGAGCCTTTTAAAAAATTATTTTTGGAGAAAGCTATTGTTAGAAAGGAGCACTAATGAATTACTTGTATTAGTAGAGAGTAGATGCTATGTTTTATAAAAATTTTATGAATTAATAGTGTAATTTTACTCATTGACTAAGTGGGTGGTATTTATCAACTCATTTATTTTATGATCCAGACAGATATACTGTATATTTCTTTGTCTATTGTTTAATTCATTGAGGAAACCTAGCGAAGACAGCTTTGTTTTCAAATCTTGAGCATTATTATAATAGCTTTCAGAATATATAAGTGCTGAGGTTTTCTGATTTAGAAAATGCCCATTTTGGCCAGTTAGTCTTTATTTATTGTCTTTTCTGATACCCATTTAAAAAATCTGATCTTTTTCTAGAGACAAATTTATCTTTAAGACACATTTTTTTTGCACCTAGAGGTTTTACCATGGGATGGACTTTTAAAAATTGAAATAAGTGCAGAGTTTCTGTTTACTTTGCTTTGTTCACTGTCTTCCAAGGATCTGTGTGGTTTGTAGAGGAAAGTTGAGCAAGGATAAAAACACTCCTTTAGTTGAAGTTTAGATCTAAAATAGATTTCTCCATAGAGTTTCCCTTACCACCCAGTGTCTTTTTGTTTTTTTTCTTTCTTTTAAATTATTGATTAACTTGAAAAGAATAGTGAGAAGGTCAAATTATAGGATGGTAGTCTTCATAGATGAAAAATCTTAAAAACAGTTTTTTTTGAGTCAACAGTTTTGGATGCCTTTGCACACTCTTTGGATATCACTGAACATTAGTCACAACTGACAAGATAATTCATTAACTGGTAATCTCTTTTCCTCTCTCTCTCTCTCTCTTTTTGTTTTTTGATTTCTAGTAAAAGAAACTAATGTAAATTCATTATTTTTGTTGATCTTGAAATAGAGTAATTATAGCTAATAAGAAAAATTTCAAGAGATAACTTAAAAAAAATCCTCTTTGTGGCTGAGAAACATACCAAAGAGTGTGCTCTGATTAGAAATATTAAACTATCTTCTAGAGTTAGGGTTTGGTAAAGGGAAAAAAAGCACCACACTAGCACCTCTTTTAAAAAAGAGGGGATTTCATATAGGGAATGAGTTACACAGATATATAGTAGGTTGAAAGAACAATAATGACTGCAGGAAACAACTGGACCATCAGGCCCACATGGAGGTGGGTTCTGCTGGTCGATGAGGAAGGGAGCCTAGGGCAAGAGGAGACTTAAAGCTGAGAAGGGTGTGCAGAGCCGGGACTGTATGGGGCAGATCCATGGCACCCACTCCAGGAAGCCTGCTCTAGGACAGACCTGTCCAGGAGAGGCCCCTATTGACCATCAGAGGGCACAAGGTCACTCCTGGTACTGGAGGAAAACAGGAAAGAGCTTGGGAGAGGTTGAAGTTAGCAGAATTTTGGAGCTCAGAGGAAGGGCCCTAGGAACTTGGCCCCAGACACATGAGAAAGAAGTCCTGCTCAGCTGATACTGGTATTTCTGACAGGATGCAGAGGCTTGTTTCAAAGTATTGAAAGAAAATAGAAGCTAACTTCAGTGGTTGATGCTGAAACAAAGTGGGTGTCATAGTTACGGTGTTGTTACTGCTAGGGTAACGTTGATAGGATCAGTGTGTAAACTGTAAGAAGAGAATTTTGTCTGTGTCTGTGTGCGTACACGTGTGCTGTTACTGTCCTTGTTTCTGTTACTGATCATAAAGCCATGGTTGATATTTACCAGTTTCTTCCACTATTTATTCTATATTCCCTCTGCCAGTGCCTCAGATAGTCAAGGTTCTCTACTTCGTGGGACATCTCAAACATTCATTCTTGAAGAGTTAGAATCCTCAGTGGACTTACCCTTTTTAAAAAATTGGTTGTAGCTTCCCATTAACTCTTAATTTTGGACATACCCTAGAAAATAGTCCATTGCATAGCAACAACCTGATTTTTTTCCTTGGTAATCAAGACCAGCTAGTACCTCCTCCTTTGCTAGTTGATTCAGTAGCATGAGGAGTATAAAATGGCCAAGTGGCATTCTCAAATTCTAATACAGTGGAAGTACTGTGGAAACATTGCATCCTGTGATCTCTGAACCATCAGAGCCCAAAGTTGCAGGAAACAAAAATTTGGTAAGTTATTAGGCATAATAAGGGGAACCCTTACCACCACTTAATTCCCATACTCATTTTTTTTTCTGGCAATATGAGATATATCACTGTGTTTTGGTCATTGATATAAAGAATATACCACATCCTTTAAGGTAGAGCCCCAAGCTTTGAGGATATTCTCTCCCAACCTGCAGCATAACTATCTTCACCATTACACTGTTCAGTCAAGCTAGCTGCTTCTGGGTAATGGTATACACCAGTGATACCAGTGCTGCACTTCTCTTACTGTGAAATGAGTTCCTTGGTTAGAACCAGTGTTGTGTGGGAAGCCATAGATCAATAAGGCATTCCCTAAATCCATGAATGGTGGTGCTGGCAGAAGCATCGCTGTCAGGGGAGTCAATTTCATATTCAGAAAAGTGTCTTTTTAGGTAAGAACAGATCACTGCCCCCTCCATTATAGAAATGATCCATTACCAGACCCCTGAGGAGTGGGGCCGTATTGAGGGCTCCATATTGGCCTCTGTTGTTTGCAGTTTAGGCACTCAGTAGTTTCCCTAGCCAGATTCAGACTTGGTGAGGGTAAGTTGATGCTGTTGTGCCTATGCCTAACCTCTATCTCTGTTGGCATGGCCACATTGTACATTAATGCATTGAGTAGTCCTGGGGTGGTAAGGGAATAAGCTAACTGACATCAACAGAACAATGTCATCTTATCCATATTGAGAGCCTTTTTTATTTTTTTAAGTGGATAGCTTATAGATGGCAGTCACCCCATGACATATATTCACATTTTGTGTTCATTCTAAACGATCCATTTCCAATCCTCTTCCCCAGACTTCTGTGTCAACCAATTTTCTTTTTATTCTTTCCAAGTTCTGGTCAGCTGGGCAACACATTAACTATTGCCCGTGATTCAATGTAGATTTGTATCTCAAGTTATTTCTCCTTCTAAATGAAGTGGTCAACCTGTGTTACAACCCTAAGTTCTCCCCACTGGGAGGTTTTTCTTTCACTACTGTCTCTCAGGGATATCTTTGATTGGGATTGTAATATTTCAGCAGTCTGTTTTTGGTTGGTACCAGCATATTATACATAACCATTTTTTCCTTTCCCAGTCCAAATTTTTTTCCTTCTCAGTTAGCTTAGATATGTCTTATGCATTGATGAGAAGTACAAGGTGCAGCAGCCAGCCATGTACCATAATATGCTTCTGACCCCTGGACCCCAAAACTTCACCAAGGTGAAGGCCCCTGCATTTTCGTGGTGTGTGTCTCCTGATCTCTATCTAGCATGCATGTATCTTACCAGAGCATCCAAGTACTTGCTACTTTTGCTCTTCAGGACCAATCTACATTGTCATCACTATAATGTTTTGTGGAATACCTGGGTTATCAAGATGTGTCCAGGCTAGATTATTATGCCAAAGAGCAAGAGAGTTGTTATAATCTTGAGGAAAATATAGTGAAGGTATATTGTTTACCCTGCTGAGAGGAAGCAAAATGCTTGTCATGGTGCTTGCAAATTAAAATAGAGGGGAAAAAAAAAGTCTATGCAAGTTTAGTTGCTTCCTGTTGTCTCCTCCTACATAATAACCCTAATTCCATGAATTAGGCAGTCAATATGAGCTATCTATCGGGATCTGGGGAAAAAACTACAGGGTAAGTTGAATAGATTGAATGAACACTGTACGATTGGATTTAGGCCAAAACCTCATTTACCACCATAACTTCCATTTTTGTATCCCCAGGAATTAGTATTAGAGTTAGCATCTAGTAATCCCCTAAAGAGCTAGATATTTTCCTTTTTTCAGTACACAAACCCCTAGTAAATGGCTACAGGTCTCTTAGGGGAATTCTTAGAGGAAAATTTACAATACACATATGTGGCTCTGTTGCATTGTCTTTGGGGGACCAAGGACTTTATGTCTGTGTTTGGAAACTGGGAGTGACTGTGACCCTTCATTATAGTTATGGAAGTTAGGATCTAGGCTACCAGATCTAGGTTTCTGTTGTTTATAGGTCAAGTAATATTTTAGTCAACTGACTTTTCATTTTGTTTCTTAGAAGTACCATGTTCAATAAAGCACTACTAAAGGTCTCTGCAGGTTGAAATCTTCTGATTGCCACATTTTGTCCATGCTGTCCGTTAACATCATTGCTCCCTCCTTTTTCTTGTTAAACCCTGCCATTTGACCTATGCATTCTGGGATCTCATCATGCCTATTAGGGAGTCTTTTTCAGTGGTGTCATCTCCCCATGTTATTCCCAACCCACAGAAGACAGCCACTACAGAGTTTTTCAAGGATGTAGAATCCCTCACTCATGTATTTTTCAGTGCTTTAGTGCAGTGTTCTCTGGGACCTCATGGATTATGTAGTAGGAGGATGTGTATATATTCAGGCTGTACATGGTTAATCCACTTTAGCATTCATATTTTTCTAAGCATCTGGATTTCTTCTACATTTTGCCAGGAAAGTTTGGGCATTTCCTCCTCATTAAATGTAGACTCCTTTGGGATTTAAGTTTCATTCAGTCGACAAGGAAACTATTAGAAGTACTTACAACTGCTTAAGCAAATATATTATATTTGGCCCTATTCAAACTCTTTTGGTCAAACTCACTTAAAATTCATTTCCACAACTATTCCCTAGGTTTTTGCTGATATAATTTATCAAAATATTATAATTACTTTTGGATATAAGCTGTCTTTTCTCAGTTAAGACATCGTACTTATTTTCTTGGAACATGCCTACATCTGATTTTAGAGGTAATAAGGAATGGTGGAGGTAGGTTTTGAGAATAGACATCCCCCTTCAAGGCAACTGTCTCAGGTAAGAGTATTCATAGTTTCTAAGCAAGAGGCTGATCTTCTCAGACATGGGAGGAGGAGCTGTTTCTGCTTACAGAAGAGGCTCAGAGAGACTCCAGGGCTTCAAGGTTCCGACATGCATCTGAAGCCACTCAGGTATCCCCATTTCACATGTTAGGTTCTCACTCCTTCCACAACAGGGCCTTAACTTTCACAAAAGAGACTTAGGAAGTATGTATATTCAACTTTCACTGCAAGTATGCAAGCTGCAAAATTAAATTTTGAGTCCAATTCTTAGGAAGATCATACCTGTGGTTACAAGAAATAAGAAACTCTTTTTAAAGTGCCATTCAGAAACTCTGTAACTTTCTTATCATGAATTGAACTGAAATTTAAAACCCCCAAGTGTGTCATTTTCTTCTGTAAGCTCTCCTTTAGAGTCAGGGCAGCCTGCTCACAGTCCTTGTTGTCATTATGGCCACCATAATGGTCAGGTCAGATAGTCATTTGGTTCCCTTAGGCACTTGTTTCAATAATGATAATTAATCATTATGCCAGTGCATGGCTTGGATCACTAGTATCCCATTTTCCATTGGCAAGGAGCTCAGCAGTGCATTGAAGGTCAAGGCCATAATCAAGCCAGCCAGTTCCTGAATCCTTTGTTTCCTGGGACACCTCCATTATCAAGAAAATGAAACCACACTAGGGTATTTTTAACAGAGGGAATTTAATGTAGGATTGGTTACACAGGTGTGGAAGACTAAAAGAGCAAAAAAGTAAAACTGAAGCCTAGATATAATAACTGCTTCAGGAAGTTACTGCTTGAAGGTCTAGGGAACAAACGGATTAACAGAACTTTGAAACTCAGAGGAGCTCTTTGAAGCTGAGGATCAGACCTCTGTGGAATGTATACTGTCCAGCCATTAGTGGTATCTCAGAGGGAATGACAAGAAGCTGGTTATAAGAGTGCTGAAAAAAGCAGGAGACTGAAAGCTGTAGGGTGATGCTGATTGAAATGCATGCAAACAGGAAGAAGGAAGTCTTTCCTCCCCTCCTCCTAACTACTAATCTCTACCTAGTATCCTCTATTTGACAAAGGTCTATCAGGAAACCATATGCCAAAGGAAAAATATAATTTTGCAGAATCCTAGCCCCTGCATTACAGAATAGACTATAGAAGGATGAATTTGGAGTTAAGAAAAGCAATGTCAGTGACCAAACTGCTAATTAGCTGTTTTTCTTAGGTTCTGAGAAGTTGTGACAACATTTAGATATGTGAAGTATTATTGCACAGATTCTGTTCATAGATGCCTAGAAGCTCACTTTGGCTTCCAAACAGTGACATTCTTACTGCTTTGGACATTTTCTCTGTTCTCATGTTTTCCTTCCCACATTGCTTTCCTTGACTCTGACAACTGGGAGAATGGATAGGTTTTTGTCTTTGGATCAGTGGTTAGAGTGTCTGAACTCTGGTGAGATTAAGCTAGTCACTTTCAAACTTTTTTGACAAGACCTACAATGAGAAATATTTGGAATCTAAAATACACATATTACAAATATGTCCCAGAATCAAAAGTTTTATGAAATAATACTTGGTCCTAACTATTAAGTGAAAGATACTGATAATTTCTATCCTATTCTTTTCTATTCTTAATCTTATTCTGATTGTGTTCTTTAAAAGACTTACCACAACTCAATCAATTATGTAATCTATAATGTGATAAACACTGATCAAAGCAACAGTGTGAAGTAAATGTAAATAGTCTCTCCTTCTTAATTGTATAAACAATGCTTAACTTGGCAAGTTTTTGGTCATTTTTGTTGTTGTTCCTATTCGGGCCCCCAACACATTATTTTTCTTTAAATTCAGGGTGAGAAGAAAGATATTTTAGAACTGAGCTTGTAGTTCTGGTGGTGGAGAAAAATTATACAATAATGATATTTAATGGGAGCATTTCTTATGTTTCCTCCCTCCCTACTTTTCCTACTGAGGGGGGAAAAACAATGAGAATATATATATGATAACTTAAGTCAGAGAAAAAAAAAATCCAAATTCTTCATAATTATTCCTCTACTCATTAGTTTGTCAAATATTTGTATATCTTCTCTGTATAAAATCTTGAACTCAGCAGATGATACAGCCATTAAAAACACAAATGTGAGCTTCATAATTATTGATAGTGGTGAGATGTTAGAACTAGTCTGAGGTAGTAAAACATGCTCTGAGTTGAAAAATACTCAATCTGAGATATGAAAGATGAATATAATTAGCTAGAAGAAAGATGGAATTTGGGGATGGGATGGGAAGGAAAGAATATTCTTAGAAGGAATAGTTTTTATGTTACCTCATGAAATAGGAAGGATCAAGGTAAGACAAAAAACAAAAGGCTGTTCTGGCTATTAGCATAGAGAGATGGAGATAGCATAGCACAAGATGAAGATGGGAAGGTAGATAGGATTCAGATCCTATAGGGCCTTGTACGCCACTTTGACCATTTATATGAAGAGCAAAGGGGAATATAGAAGAAAATGATATGAAGACATTTGTCTTTAATTTCACTCTAGTGGTGGTATGGGATGAAATGCAGGGGGGTAAGGGTATGTATGGAGAGATTAGTTAGGCTATTGCATTAATCCATGTAAGAGGTGACTGTGGCTTGGACTAGGGTGGCAGCTTCGGAGGGGAAAGGTAGATGACTTATCTAAAAGATATTTAGGAAGTAAAACTGAAAGGACTAGTTAGATGTGGGAGTTGAGAGAGTAAAAGAGGGCAAGGATAATGCCAGAGGTTTCTAGCTTGGGTAGCTAATATGAGGAATAAATGGGAAAATCAGGCTTGGGGAAACATTAATGGTTTAAACTTTGGCTATACTGGGTTTGAGGTTTGAGATCTTACTAAGTACTAGGCATTGTGCTAAGCTTTTCATACACATTATTTGATCTAATCCTTACAAATATAATTAATTTTCCTGTTTTACAAATGAGACAGCTATTAAGTGGACAGAGCCACGATTTCATTTTTATTCTTTAAGAAGGGAGAGATTCAACCATGTTTAAATGTTTCTGAGAAGAATCCAGAAGAGAAGGAGATGTTGAAGATAATGGAAGGGAAAGGGATAATCCATAATGTAAAGCTAATGAGTAGATGCGTAGATAGAACGATGTCTTCTCTATTTAGAGAAAGAGAGTGCATATGCAGGTTAGTTTGTGGATTTGATGTTAGAAAGGTAAGGGAATTTCTTCTTGATGGCATCTGTTTTCTCTGCAAAGTAGGAAAAATATATTTTAAGACTGAGGAGTGAGAGGGAGAATGGAGGTTTAAGGATGGTAAAGTTTCAGAATAGTTTTTGTGGAAAGTAGAGTTAATGAATCAATTAATGATTCAGTAAGTAAATGAGAGTGGGTTAAGAAGACACTTAGTAATTCACAGAGTTTAAAATGATGTTTTATCAACATCATAACAGCATAAGGCAAAAATCTAATTAAATGAGATGTGTGTGATACTGCTAACAGACATAGAAAGGCAAGGATGGGAGGGAGAGTAATGTGGCTTTCAGTCATTGGGAGAGATTTTGTGGAAGAATTAGAACTTACTTAGTCCGTGATGCACAGGTAGGTAAATTTGATATGAAGAACAGCACAAGCCAAGTACCGTTAAGTCCCCTCTATACAAATGAATTCTGTTTCAAGAGTGCTTTCGTAAGTCCAGTTTGTTCGTAAGTTCAACAAAGTTAGCCTAGGTACCCAACTAACACAATCGGCCATATAGTATTGTGCTGTAATAGGTTCATAATACTTTCGCATCTTTGAAAGTTCGCAACTTGAAGGTTTGTATGTAGGGGACTTACTGTATGGAGTGGGTCCTTAGTGGTAATCTGTAGTTATTTGGTTGATGATAATCCTTCTTTTATGTCAATATTTCAGTGACTATGGGGGTGAGCCTATATCAGGACCTGCATTTGATCCAGCAAGTCACCCAGCTCCAGCTCCTGCTCCTGCTCCCTCTTCCTCTTCAGCATTTCGACCTGTAATGCCATCTAGGCAAATTGTAGAAAGGCAACCTCGGATGCTGGACTTCAGGGTTGAGTACAGAGACAGAAATGTCGACGTGGTGCTTGAAGACAGCTGTACCGTTGGTAAGGTTTTTCCTACCATATAGCCTCCACAAATAATTCATTAGGTAAACATTCAGTTTATATTCTTTTCTCTTGAGTTGACTGCTGACAAGAAGGAAAAAAAAACCAAATTGTTATTGTTTCATACAGATTATTGTGTTCTAATTTTAAATACTGTCTTCAGATTGAGGTAAGAATAATTTTTTATGGTTCCACATATGCAGAATGGTATATGAAGCTGTTTTAGGGCAGATACAAATCAAACATCTCAGAGCTTTAAAAAGTACCAGAATTATTAAGTATATTGATATCAGACTTTATAGCTGAAGCTCCTTCATTTTTAATACTATGATTAATGAGAAATAAGAAATAAGACATTTCCATCACTTCTTCTCCCTGCCAGCTAAATAAATGCTTCAGTACTGTTCTCTCAAAGGAGACTCATAGTGTATGCCTGCCATTTTCAGACAAACTTTACCAAAATTCTGTGGAGAAACTATGTTGATTTCATGTTTGATTCACATTATATTTGATCCATGTTTGTTGTAGAACTAGAAATTGTATTAATTTCTATTTTAATACGGTTTTGCCTTAAATCTAAATTTTAGATATTTCTGAAATTTTGCCTTTGTTCCTTTTTGGGGAGATCCTTTCCTAATTTTATTAATTGAGGTACCAGTCTGTGGCCTGTTAGGAACTGGGCTGCACAGCAGGAGGTGAGCGGCGGGCAAGCGAGCAAAGCTTCATCTGTATTTATAGCCGCTCCCCATTGCTCACATTACTGCCTGAGCTCCACCTCCTGTCAGATCAGCAGTGGCATTAGATTCTCACAGGAGTGCAGACCCTAGTGTGAATGACACATGCGAGGGATCTAGGTTGCACGCTCCTTATGAGAATCGAATGCCTGATGATCTGAGGTGGAGCTGAGGCGGTGATACTAGCGCTGGGGAGCAGCTGCAGATACAGATTATCATTAGCAGAGAGGTTTGACTGCACAGAGACCATAATAAATCAGTTGCTTGCAGACATATCAAAACCCTATTAGTGAGTGGCAAGTGACAATTAAGCTGGATGTGGTGGCAGGCTTTAACTATAGTGGCAAGTGAGTTGATGTACTTCAATTGTATAGCTGCATCTGGTGGCAGGCTTTAAGTCAGAATCCGACACTTATTTTAGTCCACTCCTGGCCCACCCATTATTTTATTTACCACTTCTATCCGCGCCTCTTTCCCACTCTGCACACTTGTCTCAGTCACAGTTTTGGTAAGTCCACAAGCTAACCCTAGCCAAAATGAGTAAAAAACAAACGTCGCTGGAGAGCTTCTTTGAAAAGGGGGAAAGACCCAATGATGAGACAGCAGAAGAGTCTAAGGCTGCCAACAAAAAGAAAACTGCATTTAGAAGAAAATACCAAGAGTCCTACTTAAATTACAGGTTCATTGCAACAGGTGATTGACATTCTCCAACCACGCTTTGTATAGTATGTGGCAACCGGTTATCCAGTGCAGCTGTGAAACCTTCAAAACTGCTTTGCCACATGGAGACCAAGCACCCTGCATTAAAAGACAAGCCTTTGGAGTTTTTCAAAAGAAAAAAATGTGAACACAAGAACAGAAGCAATTATTGAAGGTCACCACTTCATCAAATGTGTCTGCACTGAGAGCATCATTCTTAGTGGCTAACCGCATTGCTAAAGCTAAGAAGCCTTTTACTATTGGTGAAGAGTTGATCCTGCCTGCTGCTAAGGACATTTGTTGTGAACTTTTAGGAGAGGCTGCAGTTCAGAAGGTGGCACATGTTCCTTTTTCAGCTAGCACCATAACTAGATGAATTGATGAAATAGCAGAGGATATTGAGACACAATTGTTAGAGGATTAATGAGTCACCGTGGTACGCAATCCTGGTTGACGAGTCCACCGATGTTGACAACAAGGCAGCAGTGCTTGTTTTTATGCGATATATTTTTCAGGAGGATGTGCATGAGGATATGTTATGTGCACTTTTGTTGCCAGCCAACACTACAGCTGCAGAACTATTCAAGTCGTTGAATGATTACATATCAAGAAAACTGAATTGGTCATTTTGTGTCAGTATATGCATGGATGGAGCAGCTGCCATGACTGGGCGGCTTTCTGGTTTCTCAACTCGGGTCAAAGAGGTCGTTTCTCAAATGTAAGTCTACGCACTGTATCATCCGTAGAGAAATGCTGGCTAGCTGAAAAATGTCACCTGAACTTAACAGTGTTTTGCAGGATGTGATTAAAATTATCAACCACATTAAAGTACATGCCCTTAAACTTACATCTGTTCACGCAGCTCTGTGAGGAGGAGGATGCAGAGTACACACGTCTTCTCTTATACACGGAAGTGAGATGGCTTTCTAAAGGTAGATCACTGGCCAGAGTTTTTGAGTTATGAGAACCACTCCAGAGATTTCTTTTAGAAAGATGGTCACCACTGACAGCACATTTCAGTGCCACAGAATGGGTCACAAAACTTGCTTACTTGTGTGACATATTCAGCCTGCTCAACGAACTCAATCTGTCACTTCAGGGGAGAACGACAACTGTGTTCAAGTCGGCAGATAAAGTGGCTGCATTCAAAGCCAAACTGGAATTATGGGGGCAACAAGTGAACATTGGGATTTTTGACACGTTTCAAACATTAGCAGAGATTTTGAAAGAGACTGAGCCAGGGCCGTCTTTCTCCCAGCTGGTGCGTGATCAGCTATCTCAGCTTTCAAAAGAGTTTGAGCATTACTTCCCAACCACAGAAGACTGAACTGGGAAGGAATGGATCTGTGACCCATCTGTGAATAAGCCAGGTGAATCGAATTTGTCCGTGCTAGAAGAGGATCAACTGCTTGAGATCGCAAATGACGGTGGCCTTAAAAATATGTTTGAGACAACCTCAAATCTCCATACGTTCTGGATGAAAGTCAAGGCGGAATATCCTGAGATTGCCACAAAAGCACTGAAAAGGCTGCTTCCATTTCCAACATCCTATCTTTGTGAAGCAGGGTTTTCTGCAGTGACCGCAACCAAAATGAGATTACGGAGTAGACTGGACATAAGCAACACACTTCGGGTGTCACTGTCTCCCGTCACCCCCAGATGGGACCATCTAGTTGCAGGAAAACAAGCTCAGGGCTCCCACTGATTCTGCATTATGGTGAGTTGTGTAATTATTTCATTATATATTACAGTGTAATAATAATAGGAATAAAGTGCACAATAAATGTAATGCGCTTGAATCATCCTGAAACCATCCACCCGCCCCGGTCCGTGGAAAAACTGTCTTCCACGAAACCAGTCCCTGGTGCCCAAAAGGTTGGGGACCGCTGCATTACAGAGAAAAGCAAGTCTGTTAAAAGAGTGATCATTCCCAAACATGAATCAGATTGTTATTCCCTTACTTAAAACCATTTAGAAACTTTCCATTGTTTTGGGGATAAAATTCAAATCTTTTAACATGACCTGTAAGTCCTGCTCGACCAGACCCTACTGCATTTCTAGTTTTCATCCATTACCTTCTTACTCACCATGCCTGAGTTGTAACGGACCTCTTTCAGTTCCTTGAATAGGTTATTAGCTCAGGGCCTTTGTACTTGTTTCTTTTTTTGCCTGGATTCCTCCCCTAGTCTAGTCCCTTCTCCCTGTGCCCATCCCCATGCCCCCAAATATTCTCCTATACATTCCTTTTTATTTTAAAAATGAGATATATACAGTATAGTTTTATTAACTATGGGTACATTGTTGTACAGCAGATCTCTAGAACTTTCTCATCTTAAGTGAAATTCTATATCCACTGAACAGCAACTTCCCATTTTCCCCTCCCGCAAGCCCCCTGGCAGTCATTATTCTGCTTTCTGCGTCTATGAGTTTGACTACTTTAAATACCTTATATAAGTGGAATCATGCAACATTTGTCTTTCTGGCTTATTTCACTTCATATGATGAGTGAAAGGCTCATCCATGTTGTAGCATATTACAGGATTTCCTTTCTTTTTAAAAGCTGAATAATATTCCATTGTATGTATATACCACATTTTCTTTATCCGTTCATCTGTTGATGGACATTTAGGTTGTTTCCACCTCTTGGCTATTGTGAATAATGCTGCAGTGAACATGGGATTGCAAATATCTCTTGAGACACTGCTTTCAATTCTTATTTTTGGTGTGTGTGTGTGTGTGTGTGTGTGTGTGTGTGTTGTTTTGTTGCTTTGTTTTATTTTATTTTATTGCAGTATAGTTGATTTACAATGTTGTGTAAGTTTCAGGTGTACAGCAAAGTGATTCAGTTATACATGTACATATATTCATGCTTTTTTAGATTCTTGTCTCATATAGGTTATCACAGAATATTGAATAGAGTTCCCTGTGCTATACAGTAGGTCCTTGTTGGTTATCTATCTTATATATAGTAGTGTATGTGTGTGTTCATCCCAGGCTTCTGATTTATCCCTCCCAACCCCCTGTGCTTCCCCTTTGGTAACCATAAGTTTGTTTTCGATATCTGTAAGTCCATTTCTGTTTTGAAAATAAGTTCATTTGTTTCTTTTCTTTCTTTTTTTAAATTAGATTCCACATATGAATGATATCATATGATATTTGCCTTTCTTTCTCTGACTTACTTCACTTAGTATAATAATCCCTAGGTCCAACCATGTTCTGCAACTGGCATTATTTCATTCTTTTTTATGGCTGAGTAATATTCCCTTGTATATAGGTACCACAGCTTTATCCATTCCTCTGTTGATGGACATTTAGGTCAGTTCTTTTGGATTAATACCCAAAAGTGAGATTGCTCGATCATATGTTAGCTCTATTTTTAATTTTTGAGGAGCTTCCGTACTCTTTTTCATAGTAGCTGCACATTTTACATTTCCAGCAATAGTGTACAAGGGTTCCAATTTTTTCACATCCTTACCAACACTTGTTATTTTCTGTTATTTTGTTTTTGTTTTTATAATGGCCATCTTAACATGTATGAGTTGATATCTCGTGGTTTTGGTTTGCATTTCATGATGATTGGTGATACTGAGCATCTTTTCATATACCTTTTGGTCATTTGTATGTCTTCTTTGGAGAAATGTCTAATCAAGTCCTTTGCCCATTTTAAAATTGGGTTATTTAACTTTTTGCTATTGAATTGTGAATTTCTTTATTTGTTTTGCATATAACCCCTTAACAGATATGTGGTGTGCAAATATTTTCTCCCATTCTGTAGGTTGCCTTTTCACTCTGTTGTTTCTTTTGCTGCACAAAAGCTTTTTAGTTTAATGTAGTCCCACTAGTCTATTTTTACATTTGTTGTCTATGTTTCTGGTGTCATATCCAAGAAACCACTACCAAGATAAATGTTATGGAGGTTTTTCTGTATGTTTCTTCTAGGAGATTTATAGTTTGAGATCTGTAATCCATTTTGAGTTAGTTTTTGGGTATGATGTAAGATAAAAGTCTAATTTCATTCTTTTGCATGTGTATATCCAGTTATGCCTGTACCATTTGCTACCGTACCATTTGTCTACCTTTCTCCATCATGTAGACTTGGCACCCTTGTCAAAGATCATTTGACCTATATGTGTGGGTTTATTTCTGGGCTCTCTGTTCTGTTCCATTGGTCTATATTTCCATCTTTACACCAGTACCATACTGTTTTGATTACTTTGTAAAATGTTTTGAAGTCAGTAAGTGTGAGGCCTCGAGCTTCATTCTTCTTTCTCAAGATTATTTTAGCTATTCAGCGTCCTTTGGGTTCCATATGAATTTTGGTATTGTTTTTTCTACTTCTACAAAAAATGCCATTGGGATTTTGATAGGGATCACACTGAATCTGTATGTCTCTTTGGGTAGTATGGACATTTTAACAATATTAAGTCTCTCAATCCATGAACATGTGATGTCTTTACATTTATTTGTGTCATCTGTTAATGTCTTTCAGCAGTGTTTTATAGTTTTCATTGAACAGGTCTTTTGCCTTCTTGGTTAAGTTTATTCCTATGTATTTTATTCTTCTGATGCTGTTATAAATGGGATTGTTTTCTTAGTTTCCCTTTTGGATTATTTGTTGTTACTATATAGAAACATAACTATTTTGTATTCTGCAACTTTGCTGAATTCATTTATTAGTTCTAATACGGTTTGTGTGTGTGTGTGTGTGTGTGTGTGTGTGTGTGTGTAATCTTCAGGGTTCTCTACATATAAGACATATCTGCAAAGAGAGATAATTTTACTTCTTTTTTCCTGATTTGGATGCCTTTCATTTGTTTTTGTTGCCGAATTGCTCTGGCTAGGATTTCCAATACTGTGCTGAAAAGAATTGGCAAGAGTGGGCATCCTTGTATTGTTCACAATCTTTAGAGGAAAAGTTTTTCGTTTTCACTATTGAGTAAGATGTTAGCTGTGATCTTTTCATATATGGCCTTTATTGTATTAAGGTAATTTCCTTTTGTTCCTAGTTGAGTGTTTTTGTCATGAAATGGTATTTTGTCAGATGTTTTTTCTGTATCTATTGAGATGACCATGTGATATTTTCCCCTTCATTCTGTTAATATGGTATATCACATTGATTGATTTGCATATGTTGAACCATGCTTGCATCCCATGGATAAATTCCACTTGGTGTATGATCCTTTTAATGTGCTGTCAAATTCAGTTTTTAAGTATTTTGCTGAGGATTTTTGTATCTATATTCATCAGGAATATTAGCCTGTTGGTTTTTGTTGTTGTTGTTCTTCTTCTTATAGTGTTTTTTTCCTGGCTTTGGCAACAGGGTAATGTTGGCCTCATAAAATGAGTATGGAAGTGTTCTACACCTTCAAATTTGGGAAGATTTCGAGAAAGATTGATGCTAACTTTTCTTTAAATGTTTGGTAGAATTCTCCAATGAAGCCATCTGGTGCTGGTCTTTTTTTATTGGGAGGTTTTTGATTATTGATTCAGTCTCCTTACTTAGTTATAAGTGTGTTCAGATTTTCTTTTTCTTTATGATTCAGTCTTGGTAGATTATATGTTTCTAGGAATTTACCCATTTCTTCTAAGTTATCCCATTTGTTGGCATATAACTGTTTATAGTAGTCTTGTGATTCTTTTTATATTTTTGTGGCATCAGTTGTAATATCTCCTTTTTCATTTCTGATTTTATTTGAGTCTTCTCTCATTTTTTCTTGGCTTAGGCTGAAAATTCATCAGTTTTGTTGATTGTTTCAAACATCAGCTCTTAGATTGATTTTGTCTGTTGTTTTCCTATTCTCTTTTCATTTATTTCTGCTCTAGTCTTTATTGAAGACTAACTTCCTCACTTCTACTAACTTTGGGCTTAGTTTGTTCCTCTTTTTCTAGTTACTTGAAGTGTAAAGTTAAGTTGTTTATTTGAGATCTTTCTACTTTTTTAATGTAGGCCTCTACTGCTATAAACTTTCCTCTTAGCACTGCTTTCCCTGCATCCCATAAGTTTTGGTATTTTGTGTTTTATTTTCATTTGTCTCATGATATTTTCTAATTCTCTTTTGATTTTTTCTTTGGCCCATTGGTTGTTCAAGCAAAAGTTGTTTGATTTCTATATATTTGTGAATTTTCCAGGATAGATTACATTTTAGGTTACAAACAACAGATTTAAGAAGATTGAAATCATACCAAGTATGTTTTCCAGCCACAATATAATGAAACTAAAAATCAATAGCACTTTTCCTTTACCCTTTTCTTCTTAAATTTATTATCTGTCCTGGAGCATGTTCCATGTGTGCTTGAGAAGAATGTGTATTCTGGTGCTGTTGGGTGTTATGTTTTGTACATGTCTGTTAGTTCCATTTCGTCTACAGTGTTGTTCAAGTCCTTATTGATATTCTCTGTGGAAGTTTTATCCGGTATTGAAATCCCCTACTATTATTGTGTTGTTGTATATTTCTCCCCTCTGTTCTTCCGCTGTTTGCTTTACATATTGGGTTCTTTGTTGTTGGGTACATATATGCTTATAATTGGTACATCTTCCTGGTGAGTTGACTCTTTTGTCATTATATAATATCTTTCTCTCTCGTAGCTCTTTTTTCTGAGTTTTTAAAAAAATTGAATTATAGTTGATTTACAGTATTGTGTTAATTCCAGGTGTACAGCATAGTGATTCAGTATTTTTGCAGATTATATTCCATTATAGGTTATTACAAGATATTAGGTATAATTCCCCATGCTATATAGTATTATTTCAGATTTTTATCTGTTTTAAGAAAACTAGAAGGCAGTCCTATATTAAATAAAATTTAACTGCTATTGTATAGCATGTGACTGAGTAGATAACAGTGTCTCTTTCAAATTGATTCTTTTTGTTGATGGAATATTTGGCATATAGTGAAAGTTCATGGATATTTTAATCACTTGAACCACTTTTTCATTGGTTCACTCAGTTGGAGTGAAATCCGCTGCTCATTTCAAAGATGGTGATCAAAATGCTGGCTTCTGGATTATACATCTTAATATTACACTTTAAGTCTGTCTTAGTTTGGAGAATATGAACTATTTCAAAGCTTTGTTATAGAAATACATGATAGAATTTCTAGGGATCACATTTTGTAAACTCTTGGCCTTTTAATTCACTGTAAAAGCAGACTTGTGCCTAAGTATGGTAGAGTAGAAGCATTTGTGTTATTCTGTTTGAAAACAAATACAATTTAAATAGTTACATACGTTTTGTAAATAAAATTTGATTCCAAATGAATTGTAAACCAGATATTATTGTATGATATGTATCTTTCTCCTGCTTCTCTAAACTGTTCCAATTTTTTATTTGTTCTGGTTTATAGTTGTTCTCTTATTATGAATTATGTGCTAGTCACACATCACATCATGCACCTTTTCTTTGTTCATTGTTGGTTTGTTGATATGCATCACTGTGGAAGGCATACTCAGGGATATTTGGGATTGTTGGAAGTTTTTTCTTCTTTCATTTCTTTCACTGCTTTTGATTAAGTTCTGTTAGTTTTATCACAGTATCACTTGAATTCCTCCTTTATTTGGATCCCCTCCATTACAGTTCAAGAATGAATTTCTTTCATAAGTTATTAAAATAATTCCTCCCTCTATTTCCATTTTTCAGTTTCTTTCTTCCTCTAGTTTTACATAGTTTCCCTATAGTGATCTTTCTAGAATATAAATTTCCTCATATCCTTCATTGGTTCCTTATTTTTTATATTCTGTTACTTATTAAGGAATTGGATAAATACTAATTTTTCTGTATACATATAAATATTAAAAGGCAAAGAGATGCTAAATAAGATAATGCCACTTCCCATGCTATTACCAGGGAGACTCAACATAGTATAAAAGTAAGCCTAGGAGCAGCCAAGAAGTTTATATCAGAGTGACACATAGTAGTAATTGTATTGGTCTGTTAATGTTTTTAGTGTCCTATTTATTACTGCAGTTTCATTTTATTACAAAATCCTTCTGGATTTTCTTATCTTAAATAAATTTAGAGAATTATTTTATTATTCATTTATTTATTTTTAAAATAAATTTATTTCTTTTATTTATTTATTTTTGGTTGTGTTGGTCTTCATTGCTGCGCGCTGGCTTTCTCTAGTTGTGGCGAGTGGGGGCTACTCTTGGTTGCCGTGCACGGGCTTCTCATTGCGGTGGCTTCTCTTATTGTGGAGCATGGGCTCTAGGGTGCATGGGCTTCAGTAGATGTGGCGCATGGGCTCAGTAGTTGTGGCTCGTGGTCTCTAGAGTGCAGGCTCAGTAGCTGTGGCGCATGGGCTTAGTTGCTCTGCGGCATGTGGGATCTTCCCGGACCAGGGCTTAAGCCCATGTTCCCTGCATTAGCAGGTGGATTCTTAACCACTGCGCCACCAGGCAAGCCCCTAGGGAATTATTTTAAAGCATAAGTTCTTCTATAAAATACTATCTAGTGTGAAGTAGTGTCATCGTTAGGGTAGGAATTATTGTGTATTATTATGTTTAAGATCTAGCAATGGATTTAACCTAACATACAGGTATTTGTTCAATAAAGTTTGTTGAATCAGTGCTGTCAGCAAACCTACTTTTGCTGAGCCTGTTCAGCATAGCCTTAGTTCCATTTCTAGAATGTAGCAGAAAAGTAGGTCCGTTGTTAGTTAAACCATTTGCCTTTTTTTGTTGTTGTTTTTATTTTTATTTTATTTTATTTTTTTATACAGCAGGTTCTTATTAGTTATCCATTTTATACACATCAGTGTATACATGTCAATCCCAATCTCCCAGTTCATCACACCACTACCACCACCACCCCCGCCACTTTCCCCCCTTGGTGTCCATACGTTTGTTCTCTACATCTGTGTCTCTATTTCTGCCCTGCAAACTGGTTCATCTGTACCATTTTTCTAGGTTCCACATATATGCGTTAATATACGATATTTGTTTTTCTCTTTCTGACTTACTTCACTCTGTATGACAGTCTCTAGACCATCCACGTCTCTACAAATGACCCAATTTCGTTCCTTTTTATGGCTGAGTAATATTCCATTGTATATATGTTGTTGTTTTTAATCTACTTTCTTAAAGCTACTTTTATTATGGTGGATACCATTTTAGTTTAAGAGAATCCGATTGAGTATCAAAAGAGTGAAAACATTTAGCAAGTGCATTTTGAGGCTGAAAAAATAATTTGGGGTATTTACAACCAGTTTTTGTCTTGAATATATAAACTTGGATTCCGGACTTGACTCTGCAACTCAGATAAAGAATGTAATTTTTAGCACAGGCCTTAATTCCTCTATGCCTTAGCCACCCTTTATGAATAATAAGCACTATGTAAGTGTTTTCTGGTTTTGGCTATTGTTAGTGCGTATTAAAGAAAAAAAGAGTAGCAATCTTATTTGCCTCACATAGATGGTGTTAGCATGAAATAACAAGAGAACTGATCATAGCTTGTACTTTGGGGAGAAAAGGTAGCAAATGTTGTGCATTAGTAGCATTATTCTTTGGTCCGTCTGCGAACTAATATCTGTTGTCACCATGCCAACAATTATGTACTCCCCAAATTATTTATAAAATCATTTTTTCAAGTTTTGTTGAGATATAATTGATGTAGAGCACTGTATAAGTTTAAGTGTGCAGTATAATGATTTGACTTACATACATCATATAAAGTCATTTTAAAATATAAATAAGCATCATCTCAGACTGTGTGGTCTTACTGTGCATGGTTTATTTTTATATATGCATTAGCAATGTTTTTTTTTGATTTAGTTTCACATTTTTAAGTACTGCACTTTCAGTAAACATTTTTCAAATGGAGACGTATATAAGGAACAAAATGAGTACCTTCCCTTTCTCTGATTCTTAACTTCCTGCTATTGTCAGTTTGGTATGTGGTTTAAGGTTGCCATTTTATAAAATGTCTTTACTTTATTTAAAAGTAATGTTCACTTGATTACTTTTATTCCTTATGTCACTTTTGTTGTCTGCAAAGCAAGGCAACGACTATCAGAAGCATAGACTTATGTTTTCTAACACCTTTAGTTTCTTCCATTCATCTTTCAGTCTCCTCTTCCTCTGATAATACCCCACCATCTTCCTTTGAAAGATTATAAAATAGCTTTTTTCCTTTTTAAAGGAATAAACATACATAGTAATGGCTTGGACATACACACACAAGCATACCTTGGAGATACTGTGGGTTCGGTTCCAAGTCCACTGCGATAAAGTGACTATTACAATAAAGCAAGTTACATGAATTTTTCGGTTTCCCGGTGTGTACAAAAGTTGTTTACACTATACAACTTTTAAAATGTGCAGCTATATTAAATGTGCAGTGGCATTATGTCTAAGAAAATAATGCAAATGCCTTAATTAAAAAATATTTTATTGCTAAAAAATGCTAACCATCATCTGAGCCTTCAACGAGTCATAATCTTTTTGCTGGTTGAGGATCTTGCCTCAGTGTTGATGACTGCTTGACTGATTAGGAGGGTGGTGGTTGCTGAGGGCTGGGGTGCCTGCGGCAGTTTCTTAAAATAAGACAATGGTTTGTCACATCAGTTGACTCTTCCTTTCACACATGAGCTCTCTGTAGTGGGTGATGCTGTTTGATAGCATTTTACCCACAGTCAGCTTCTTTCAAAATTGGAGTCAATCCTCTCAAACCCTGCCACTGCTTTATCAACTAAGTTTATGTAATATTCTAAATCCTTTGTTGTCATTTCAGCAATCTTCACAGCATCTTTACTAGTAGCAGATTTTATCCCAAGAAACCACTCTCTTTGCTCATCCATTAGAAGCAACTCCTCATCTGTTCAAGTTTAATTGTGAGATCACAGCAATTCATTCACATCTTCAGGCTCTACTTCTGATTCTAGTTCTCTTGCTGTTGGCACCACATCGGCAGTTACTTCCTCCACTGAAGTCTTGAACTCCTCAAAGTCATCCATGAGGGTTGGAATCCACTTCAGACTTTTGTTAACGTTGGTATTTTGACCTCTTCCCATGAATCATGACTTTTCTTAATGGCATATAGAATAGTGAATCCTTTCCAGAAGCTTTCAATTTACTTTGCTCAGATCCATCAGAGGAATCACTATCTATGGCAGCTATAGCCATATGAAATGTATTTCTTAAATAATAAGACTTGAAAGTTGAAGTGACTCCTTGATCCATGGGCTGCAGATAGATGTTGTGTTAGCAGGCATTAAAACAACATGAATCTCTTTGTACATCTCCATCAGAGCTCTTGGATGACCAGGTGCAGTGTCAGTGAGCAGTAGTAGTTTGGAAGGAATCTTTTTTTTCTGAGCAGTAGGTTTCAACAGTGGGCTTAAAATATTCAGCAAATCATGTTGTTGTCAGATGTGCTGTCATCCAGGCTTTGTTGTTCCATTTATAGAGCACAGGCAGAGTAGATTTACTGTAATTCTTAAGGGCCCTAGGATTTTCAGAATGGTAAATGAATATTGGCTTCAGCTTAAACTTGCTAGCTGCATTAGCCCCTAACAAGAGAGTCAGCCTGTCCTTTGAAGCTTTGTAGTCAGGCATTGACGTCTCCTCTCTAACTATGAAAATCCTAGATGGCATCTTCTTCTAATATAAGGCTATTTTATCTATATGAGAATCTGTTGTATACTGTATTTACCTTCATTAATTATCTTAACTAGATCTTCTGGCTGACTTCCCATAGCTTCTACCTCAGCACTTGCTGCTTCACCTTGCATTTTTTTGTCGTGGAGACGGCTTCTTTCCTTAGCTGCATACTTTTGTAGCTTCCTCACTTCTCTCAGCCTTCATAGAATTGAGGTAGGACCTTGCTCTGAATTAGGCTTTGGCTTAAGGGAATGCTGTGGTTAGTTTGATCTCTGCAGAGCTCTAAAACTTACTACGTGTCACCAAATGGCCACTGTCTTATCATTTGGGTATTCACCGGAGTAGCACTTTTAATTTTCTTCGAGAACTTTTCCTTTGCATTCACAACTTGGATAATGTTTGGTGCGAGAGGCCTAGCTTTTGGCCTGTCTTGGCGTTTGACATGCTTTCCGCACTATGCTTAATCATTTTCAGCTTTTGATTTTAAAGTGAGAGACATGACTCTTCCTTTCACTTGAACACTTAGAGGCCATTGTAAGGTTATTAATTGTCCTAATTTCCATACTGTTGTGTCTCAGGGATTAGGGAGGCCTAAGGAAAGGGAGAGACAGGGGAATGGACAGATGGTGGAGCAGTCACAGTACACACAACATCAAGTTTCTTGTCTTATATGGGCAATGTTCATGGTGCCCCCAAACAATTGCAATAGTAACATCAAAAATCACTTGATCACGGATCACCATAACAGCTGTAATAATAATGGAGATTGAAATTTTGTGAGACTTACCAAAATGTGGCACAGAGGAATGAAATTAGGAAATGTTATTGGAAAAATGGCTCCAGTAGACTTTCTGGTTGCCACAAATCTTCAATTTGTAAGAAATGCAATATCTACAAAGTGCAATAAAATGAGGTAGGCCTGTAATAGTAAATAACACTGTACTTTCCCAAGGTCACATATTTAGCAATTACTGCTGAAAATTAGGAAGTAAATTCCAAAAGACTTTTGTGCAATCAGAATAGGTCATTTTATTATAGATGTTTTTTGATTACTTTGGGCTTAATATTATGCTAAGTTCTTGGGCTATGTGTAAATAAGACATTCCTTATCCCAGAAGACTCCGTGGTCTATCTAGATAGAGGGAGGAAGAAGACATGGAAATAACGGACACTTATTCATTCATTCATTCACACACACACATACATATAATACACATTACCTCCCATACACCAGCCACTATGCTCACTCTCCTTCGTTCCGTACGACGCTTACCACAACACTGTGAGGCAGCTGTTATTATCCGCCTTTCGAAGATGAATAAACAGAGGCTCAGAGAATTCCTGAACCACAAATTCAGTCTTAAATGAATCTAGAATTCATGATCTTTCCAATAAAATAACGTCTATTATGAAAATACATGCAGAGTGCTATGAGAATATTGAAAAGGAAGCAATTCAATTTTAGTTGGTGACTTGGGAGTATGGGAAGGGAATAAATTCAGTTGTGAGGTTGGTGAGGAAAGATTTCAGAGAGGGACCAGGCTATGAAATACGAGTTAAAGTATGTCATGTAGACAAAGTGTGGGGAAGTTTATTCTAGGCAAGGAAAAGCACAGAGGAAGGAATCATAATGGTGTGTCTGGAGGAATATGCAGTCATGAGCATAAAGTTCGGGTTGTGGTCTTCAGTTAGCTGGAAAGTCCACTTCAGTAGAACTTCTCCTTTTCTATATCAGTGACAGATTCATGCTACAGTTCCCTCTCCTGAGCCTACCGCAGTCCCTGCCTCTGCTCTTTTATACTCATTGACTTACTTATTTTCACATTACCTTGACATAGCCAGAACCTGTATCCCTATATTATAGATGTGAGAACTGAGATAAGAGAGTAAGTAAGTGAGTTCATTGGTTCATGGAGATTAATCGATATGGAGGGAGCTGTAAAAACTAATCGAGCTGACCACGAAGTAAGCAGTCTTTTCCACATTTTTGTCTTAGGGTTATCTAGTGTGTGCTTAAATTCTTTTAGCAGTGGGATGCTCATTAATTTTAAGGCAGTAATTCCATTGTTCAGCAACTCTGACTAAAATTTTATAAATAAAAACACTGTACCTCAACCACATGCAAAACAGAGGTATCGTTAAATGTATTAATTTTTTCTTGTTTTGAGTTGCCACCTGTGAATTCCATTCTTTTGACCTCACTCTACTTTCAGAGACAGAATATACAAAGTAATATATTTTCTCTCTTGACAATTATCCAGATATTAAAAGACAGTTCCGTTTTTCCCCATTTCTTCAGGCTAAACATCTTCAGTTATTCAGCCATTGCACAGAGCTGTGTTGAAATTAAAATGCATACTTTATGGGGATATAATGTATAGCATTGTGACTATAGTTAGCAACTTTGTATTGTGTATTTTAAACTTGCTAAGAGAGTAGATCTTAAAAGTTCTCATAGCAAGGAAAGAATTGTAAGGAGGTGCTTGTTAACTAAGCTTATTGTAGTAATCATTTTGCAATTCATACATATACCAAATCATTATGTTGTATACCTTGGAACCAATATAATGTTATATAACAATTATATTTCAAAATAACTGGAAAAAGTACATTCTATAGATGCTAGTTGTTGTTACAGTCATTTCTTCTGAGGCATCACTTTCAGATATTTTCACACTTTAGAGCCATGATTCATTTTAGGATGCCAGTGCTACATATACAATGTGATACTCATATTTGTGTACACCTTGGGTTGAGAGAGAGAGCACAGTTGATCTGACCTCTTCCTTGATTGAGGTATGTCATTTCTAGTAGCGTAACCTAATTATTTTTTGGAACCACCTTTTCATGATGTTTCAGCGTCTCACAGAGAGATTGTGATTGGTTCTTGCCTGTGCTCTCTTTCTATCCTTTATATATCTTTGTATAGCAGTTGTTCTGTAGTTTCTTAACAAGTTATCTTTCTGTTAGACCGTGAGCTCCTTAAAGATGGACATAATTTCTTCTTATCTTTATTGTGCTTGGTGCTTGGTAATAGTAGGTGTTAATTAAATATTTGTTGAGTGCATTTATTGGATAATGGGATGAACACTGATCTAATACTTAAACTTTTAGGGTTAAATGGTATCTTCTCCTATGGTATCTTCTCCTGTCCCCTTTCCTTTTCTTTTAGTTTGTGATGTTTTCTTGATGAGGACTTCCTTTCCTACAGCTCCAATTCCTATACAGCTTGAATTTCTGATTAGTTCAGACCATTCTACTCACCTTTCTAAGGCCAGCTTGTTTGCCATCTTAGTCTGCTAAAGTCTGGAGAAGAGAAAGCAACAGGAAGATGCCCTTAATGTATGGCGTTGACAGTTATTACCTCTTCTATCAACCCAACAGTCTCTTGTAAAAACTTAGTGTAACTTGAATGGATAAAGAAGATGTGGTATATATACACAATGGAATACTACTCACCATAAAAAAAAAGAAATAATGCCATGTGCAGCAATATGGATGGACCTAGAGATTATCATACTGAGTGAAGTAAGTCAAAGACAGATATGATATCACTTATATGTGGAATCTAAAATATGACACAAATGAACTTATTTACGAAGCAGAAACAGACTCACAGACATAGAAAACAAACTTATGGCTACCAAAGGGGAAAGGGGGTGGGGGAGGGATAAATTACGAGTTTGGGATTAGCAGATACAAACTACTATATATAAAATAGATAAACAGCAAGGTCCTACTGTATAGCACAGAGAACTACATTCAATATCCTGTAATAAACCATAATGGAGAAGAATATAAAAAAGAATATGTATATATATAACTGAATCACTTTGCTGTACACCAGAAACTAACACAACATTGTAAATCAAATATACGTCAATAAAAACAAACAAACAAACAAAATTTAGTGCATCTTGATATTTTAGGATTGTTCTACTTTTGAGCTTATCCTCTCTTCTTCATACCTCTCCCCACCGTCTCTCCCCTTTTAGGCATTTATGCTATTACAGGATATTAGACTGTTCCACAAAAAGATTTGGTTTGGAAACTCCTTTATAAGCTTGGGAAATAGATTCTAGTTTGGAGAGGACTAAGGAAACATAAAAATATAAAAATTTAGGTTAATTCAAGTGTATGTGATAACCCAGGAGACATAGAACAAATTGCCTGGCCTTCATTTCCTACCTTGGTCATAATAATTCAAACCCTGATGTAGACTGCTGATATCAGCCTAAATTTCTCCAGATTTCTTGGGCATGTAGACACTTTGAAATTTTTGTTTGTCTGTTTTTTTGTTTTTCCTAATCAGGTTAGATACTTTGCCCTTGAACTGTTGTGTTGTGGAAATACCAATCCTCATTCATATAGTCTCGTTATTTTCTCTACCTCTGGTCTTTCTCCATTCTAGCTGATTCTTAATAGCAATGGCTGTTTTCCTTGCATTTTTACACATTTGTTTATTTACTCAATATGTATTTTCTACTGTGATCTAGGTATCATATTTGATCCTAGATATAGGATGGAGAAGAAAACAGGCATGATATTTGTCTTCATAGAACTTAGTAAAGGATATAGACATAACCAATACATTAAAAATATATTGCAACCTATGAAAAGTGATCTATCAAGAATACAAAGAAAATCATGTCATTCTTGTGATTGAAAAAAATTTCATGTACCTTATCAACAGACTAAAAAAGAAAAACCATATGATCATCTTAACAGATACAGAAAAAGCATTTAACAAAATTCAATATCCATTTGAAAGAGACTCTTCAAAATTAGGAATAAAAAGTAGACTCTTCAGCCTTATAAGGGGCATTTATAAAATCCTATACTTAGCATAATACTTAACGATAAAAGA
Organism: Balaenoptera ricei; assembly: GCF_028023285.1. NCBI lineage: Eukaryota > Metazoa > Chordata > Mammalia > Artiodactyla > Balaenopteridae > Balaenoptera > Balaenoptera ricei. The sequence continues at coordinate 42,301,834 of NC_082639.1, read as the reverse complement.
TTGAATGCTTTCACCCTAAGAATAAGAACAAGGCAAGGAAGTTCACTCCTACCACTTCTATTTAACATTCTACTGGAAGTCCTAGGTAATGCAAGAAGGCAAGAAAGAAAAAGAAATAAAATACTGATTGAAAAGGAAGAATTAAAACTATCTTTATCCAAAAATGACATAATAATCTATGTAAACAGCCCTAAATAATCTACAAAAAAGTTACTAGAACTAATAATTGAATTTAGCATGGTCACAAAATACGAAGTCAGTATATAAAAGATCAATTGTATTTCTTTATACTAGCAACAAACAGTTGGAAACTAACATTTAAAAAAAGCCTGTTTACAATATTATTTTTAAAAAGGCTTAGGGATAAATATAGCAAAATATATGCAAGGCCTTACACTGAAAACTACAAAACATTCCTGAGAAATTAAAAACCTAACTAAATCAAGAGATATGTTGCATTCATGAATTGGAAGACTCGGTATTGTTAAAATGTCATTTTTCCTCACATTGATCTATAGAATCAGTGGAATTCCAATAAAAACTCCAGCTTTAGAAAAATAGATATTGACAAGTTGATTCTAATATTTATATTGAAATGCAAATGGTATAGAATAGTCAAAACAATTTTTGAAAAAGAACAAACTTGTATGACTTTATACCACCTAATTTTGAGACTCATTTTAAGACAGTAATCATGACGACATAGTATTGGCAACAAAGATAGACAAATAGACCCACATATACCTGGTTAATCAGTTTTTTACAACTTTACCAGTTAATTCAATTTAGTGAGACAAGACAGTCTTTTCAGCAAATGGAGCTGGTGCTATTTGGACATCCAGATGCCAAAAAAGAGCAGCAGCAGTAGCACCACCACCACCTTACCCTTTTACCACATACAAAAATTAACCCCAAATAGTGCACAAACCTAAACGTAAGAGCTCAAACTGTAAAATTTATAAAAGAAGATCACTGTGACTTTGGGCTAGGCAAAGTCCCCCCGCAGCCCCCCCCCCCACCACCACACAGGACACAAAAAGCACAAACCTAAAAGAAAAATTGAAATATTGAACTTCATCAAAATTTTACACTCTGATCTTTGAAAGACATTCTTAAAAAATTGAAAAGACGAGCTGAAGTTTGGGAGAAAATATTTGCAAAACACATACCTTATAAAGGGTTTATACCCAGAATATCTAAAGAACTCTCAAAACTCAATCCTAAGAAGACAACCAAATGAAAAATGGGCAAAGAATTCTAACAGACATTTTATCAAAGAAAACAGGTAGAAAATAATCTTGTTTTAAAAATTTTTATTGGAGAGGTAGAAAATATTCTTGAGAAAAAATTTCCAGTACCATTATTAGGAAAATGCAAACTAAAATCATAATGAGAAACAACCACACACCTATTAGAATGGCTAAAATTGAAAAGACTGAATGCCAGGGGGTGGCATGGATGCACAGCAACTGGAACTTTCATGTATTGCTGGTAAGAGTGCGCAAGGGTACTTAGTTTTTCAAATGTTTTAAAGTTTGGTAGAATCTTTTAAATTAAAACACGTACTTACCGAATGACCAAGTGATTATATTTTTAGGTAGTTACTCAAGGGAAATGAAAATATTTCCCCACAAAGATTTGTACATGAAATGTTCATTGCAGCTTTATTCATAATGGCCCCAAACAGGAAACACCTCAATTGTCCATCAGCTGATGAGTAAACAACTGGTGGTACAACCATGCAATGGAATACTACTTAGCAATAAAGAGGAATAAACTACTGATGGCAGGTAACAACATGGATAAGTCTCAAATATTATGCTAAGTAAAAGAAGCCAGACACAAAAAGGAATCTTTATGATTCCATTTATATAACTTTCTGGAAAGGCAAAACTAGTGAAAGAAATCAGATCAGGAGTTAGGGATAGGGGAGAGGATTAACCGCAAAGGGGAACATGGGGGAATATTTCGTGGAGATGGTAGTGTTATTTTGATTGTGGTGGTGGTTTTACAGGAGTATACATTTGTCAGATACCATCTCATCAAACTGCCTCTTTTAGGATAAGTTCAAGTGCATTACCCTAGCACATATACCCTTTCTTATCTGGTCTTATCCTACCTTTTTAGCCCTACTGCTTTCCTTCCCTTGTAAGTACCTAATTCTGATTTCACTGTATGCCTACTATGTGCCAGATGCTCTTCTAGTCGTTTAAGGATAGGCTTGACATTAAAATGTTTGTTAAGCTCTTACGGTAAGCAGCTTCAGGGGTTAAAAAAATACAGTCCCCAAAGGACAAATTAAGCAGTTGGGTAGTATGACAGAAAGCCACCACCTTTAGGCAGAAGTGATTATTAAGGTAAACTAGTATGAAGCAGTAGTTCTGTGGCAAAGCTGTGGATTATGGAGAGTCCACAGCAACATCTAGCTGGTACCAACATGCTTGATAGCTAAGCCATTTCTTCTATTCCTCCATCCCTCTCATCCTCAGGTTCTACCATTTATTAAACTCCATAGGAGTGTTTCTAATTTTATATGCATAAAAATCACCTTGGGGAGGGAATGGGGAGTTGATTAAATGTATAAGTCCTGGGCCAAATCCTATAGATTTAGATTCGAATTCTGTAATGGGGTAGAGCCCACAAATCTGCATTTTTGAAAACAAATAGTACAGGTGATTCTGATGAAATTGAAGAACTATGTCTTAAGAAACATTGCTGAAGAGTCTTTTTCACAGATTACTGTCTTGTGCATCACCTTTTCCATTTTCAACATAAGCAGTTTATACCTTCCTTCACTTTTTCTTATCTTGCTGTTTTAATACCCTCTGCTAATAGGTTTCCTCTTTTCTGTTTCCCATTCAATTCTTCGCTCTACTGCTAGATTTTCTTGCTTAAAATCAATGAGTAACAAGTTCCTCAATATATATGGTTGAAATCTGGCACTTAGAAGAAAGACTTTCAACAGGTATTAGTTGCTTTGTTCACTCTTTCTTTCTTGAGTCCTAGGATAGAAATTGCCTTCCTCTGTTTTTGAATAATTCATTTCCAACCACATTCCTGCTCCATTGTTTGTTGTAGAAAATTCATGAAACGGACAAAAGTGTGAAAAAAGTAAAAATTACCAGTAATTCTACTTTTAACTGCAGTTAACGTTTTGCTGCATTTACTTCCAGTTTCATTCTATGTCTGTTATATAAATCTATGTTTTACAAAATTGAGATAGACTATATTTGATGCTTTAGAATCTGCTTTTTTTTACTTGTAGTATTATATCATCATCATTTTCCATATTTTAAAATACTCTTGAAGCACACAGTTTTTAAAGCCTGTACTATGATTTATTGTACCATTTTCCTTTTGCTGGTTATTTTGAGCTCCCCTCCATTCCTGATCTCTCACTATAGCATACTGCAGTGAAGTTTGTTGAACCTCAGTGATTATTTTTCTACATAGAGATGCCTAGAGGTGCAATTCTTCATGAGAGGGGATGCACATTTTAAAAGTTTTAGATATATTCTACCAAATTACTCTTTAGAGAAGTCTTATTTTAAATTGCCATCAACAGTATACTAATTTATAGTCTTGCCAGTAGTTTGTGATATTAAAAAAACAAAACCAACAAAGACCTCAACATAAGAGCTCAGACTATAAAACTCTTAGAAGAAAATATAAGGGCAAAGCTTCATGACATTGGGTTTGGCAGTGATTTATTGTATATGACACCAAAATACAGGAACAAAAGAAAAAGTAAGTGAATCAGGCCTCATCAGAATTCAAAAGTTGTGCATCACAGGACGCTATCCATAGAATGAAAAAGCAACCTACAGAATGGTAGAAAATATTTTTGAATCATATATCTGATAAGGGACTAATATCCGGAATATATAAAGAACTCATACAATTCAACAACAACAAAAAACAACCCAATTAAAATTGTTCCCGCTACAAAAAAGAAATGATAATAATGTGATATGATAGAGGTGTTAGCTAATGCTACAGTGGTAATCATATTTCAATATATAAATTTATCAAATCAACACATGTATACATTAAACTTACACAATGGTTATATGTTAATGATATCTTAATAAAAAGATTTTTTTAAATGGGCAAAGGACTTGAATAGTTACTTCTCCAGAGAAGATATACAGGTGACCAGTAAACACATGGAAAGATGCTGAACAACATGAATCGTCAGCAAAATGCAAATCAAAACCACAATGAGATACCACTTCATACCCCTTAGCATGACTGTTCTAAAAAACAACCAACCAAACAAAAAGTAACAAGTGTTGGCAAGGATATGAAGAAATTGGAACCCTTGTGCATTGCTGGTAGGAATGTAAAATGGTGCAGCTGCTGGGGAAGGAGTATGGCAGTTCTTTAAAAAATTAAACATAGAATCACCATATAATCCATCAATTTCACTTTTGAGTATATACCCCAAATAATTGAAAGCAGGAACTTCTACAGAAAAACAGAACAAAAAGTAGAAGCAACCCAAGTGACCATCGACTGTTGAATGGATAAGCAAAATGTGGTATGTACATACAGTAGAATATTGTTCAGCTTTAAAAAGGAATGGAATTCTGCTATATACTACAACATGGATGAATGTTGAAGACACTATGCTAAATGTTTCATAAGCCAGATGCAACAAGGACAAATATGTATTATTCCTCTTATAAGAGATACCTATAATAGTCAGATTCCAGCAAGTATATAGTGGTTACCAGGGGCTGGGGGGGAGGTGGGAATGGGGAGTTATTTAATGGATACAGAGTTGCACTGTGGGCTGATGAAAAGTTCTGTAGATGGATAATGGTGGTGGTTGCACAATGTGGAATGTACTTAGTGTCACTGCACCGTACACTTTAAAGTGGCACATTTTTATGGTATGTATCTTTTGTTACAATAAAAAAGAAAAGAAAGAAAAGCTTTGTCAGTTTAGAAATAAATGGTATCTTATGTTTTCAGTTCAGTTTTCTTTTACTACTCAGTTAATACACTAGGTATATTGGCTCTTTTGTATGTAAGTTTATATGTTTCTATTGTGACTTTCTTTTAAAATTTTTTTAAATTTATAAGAATTTTTTGTACATTAATGAGATTATCCTTTCATCCATTACTTGTTTAGCAAATATTTTCCCCATTTACATTTTCATTTTATTGTGCTTTTCGAGATACGGAAGTTTTATTATTTTTACAGTATTGGACTTTTCCTTCACAGTTTTTCTTTCTATGCTTGTGGTTAGGAAGCCCTTCCCATTCTGACATATTATTCAGTTTCTGTATTTTCCAAAGTGCTTAATTTAGTGCCGTACACATATTGGGTACAATGTGAACGTGAGGTTTTAGAATTGCAAGAGCCCTTAGAGGACATTTAGTCTGAATGCTTTATTTTACAGGTATGTAAACTTAAAACTCAGGGAGGCTGCCCTGCCATGGTAGTTAGTAGCAGACTCCAGAACAGCCAGTCACTGTCTTTTGACTTTTAGCCCAGTCTGTTATCCACTGAACTAAAACAATTCTGCTATATGGATAGTGAGCACAGAGTGTCTTTATTTGGGTAAAGGTACAATACAAGAAGCAAAGAGGTAAACAGAAAACAAAGTTTCTAATGAAAAGTGTTTGATAATCTTTACTGATCATTATGCTTCATAAATGACTGGAACTTTTGCTCCTTGTAAAATTATTTTAAATACTTCCCTTATATGTTAGTTATAATCATTAGGTTTCTTTCTGTGTTAAGGGGAACATTAATATTTAGGAAAAAAAGACTTCTGTCTTTTACTCTTACAGGCACAATTAAACATCAGCCTTTATAGCAATCTGATAGAGTGTTTTGTATGCATTGTTGGGTATAATCTCAAATCCTGTAGGACCCATTGACACACTGTAAATAACCTAAAAATGAGTAGCATTTTCTGGAATCCTTTTGTCTCAGACTGCCTACATATGCACATATTTATGATTCTTGTTGATAATTATAGGTGTTACGGAAATGATCTTTTTGTTTAAATTTATATGTTTAAGCAGCAAGATATACAAGGGCTGCATCTTTGAACATCTGAGATGGAAAGGTATAGAGGGAAAAGCAATGGAACATTGCCTTGTAGTCTTTGCCATTAACTTACTACTTGTTCTTGGGTAAGTCATATCCCAGAATGATTTTAAACAGCCTCTGAGCTGGGTCCTTTCTAGCCCTGAAAGTCTAATGTTGTTGCTTCTGCTATAGAATCTTAATCTGATTTTTCTCAAAAGAATAGTTTCACAGTTGAAACAAGTGTTTGTAGGGGTTGGTGGCTTATAATGTTTAAAATAAGGAAATGAATGGAGGCAGTACAAGATTTCTGACATTACAGAAAATGTGATTTGAACAAAGGAGGAAGAAATTCGCTTTTGAGAATTGTGCTTGAGAAAAATCCACGTGATATATTATTTCTCATTTTGTTTTTTCTAGGTGACAGGTTTGATTTTCTTGTGTCTACTGGTAGACTGAGTCTCATTTTTCTTTGGGGGCAGTTCTTACTTTTTGGTGCCACGTTGTGTTGATATTTTTTCATTAAAAAAAAAAAAGGGAACAAAGCGGCATTAATATGAAATGTATTCTTAGCTTTTAAAAAAAAATTAATGTGGAATTTAAGGCCCAGAGAGGGCCTATAAACTGGCTCAGTAATTAATAGTCACTTAGTGATAGAATTGGGATAATGCGTTTGAACCTAGTGATCATTACTTTTGTACAGTCTCAAGGAATCCCCCAAATTTCTGAACTATACTTTTGAGAATCACTGCTTTAGATGCACCAAAGTAATGTCATAAAGATGTCTCAAAAGGATCAACCTATATGCATGAAATGTAAGGACCTGTCAAAATAAACTTCTACACTCCTTAGGGGCAAACCATTAAATGCAGACACTCATTAATGTAATTTTCATAATGTCTGGCATTCAGTCAAAAACTAGTAGACATGAGAAGTAGCAAAATGTGACCCATAGCCTGAAGAAAAATTAGAAAATAAAAACATATTCATAAATGGCAAAAATAATGGAATTAGGAGAATTTTAAAACAGCTGTTATAAATATGCTTAAGGATTTAAAAGAAATCAAGAACTTGAAGAAAGAATTGAAAAAAAACAAAGGAAAATTCTAGAGCTAAAATTTAAGATCTGCAATAAAATATTTACCCTGAAGGATTTAACAGGTAGATGCTATTAAAGAAAAGATCAATGAATTTCAAGACATGGCAATAAAAACAGTGTAAAGTGAAGTACACACAGCAAAAATACAGGAGAGAGGGCAAAGGATGGAGCTTAAGTAACCTGTCATGAAATAAAAAGCAGCCTAATATATGCGTGATTAGCATCCCCCAAACAGAGGGGCTAATAGAAAGGGGGAAATTTTAGAGAAATAATAAGAGAAAACAACCCCAATTTGATGAAAACTGTAAACTTACAGATCTAAGAAGCTTAGTAACTCCAAGTAGGAGTAACTCAAAGGAAACCACATCATATTAAAACTGCTGAAAATCAGTAGTAGAAGAAAATTTAAAGTAGCCAGAGGTGAAGAGACAAAGACACATTCCATATAGGGAAAAAAAGATTTAAAAATAATGACTACAGACTTCTTATCAGAAGCAATGCAAGCCAGGAAACAATTTGGTGATACTTCTAAGTGCCGAAGGAATAAAATGTCAACCTGGAATGCTATATCCAACAAAAATATCTTTCAGAAATGAAGACTAAATAAAGATTTTTTTTCACACAAACAAAAACTACAAGGAATATTAAAGGAAGTTCCTCAGGCTGAAAGAAAATTATACCAGATGGGAAATTAGATTAACACAAAGAAATGAGAAGTACCAGAAATGGTAAAAATTTGGGTAAATACAAAATTGTTTCTTTCTTTTTAATTTCTTTAAGAGATAAATGACATTATAAAGTAAAAGTAAGAGCAGTGTATTGTGGGTTTTATAAATTATGTAGAGATAAATGTATGAAAACAACGTAAAGAATAGGAAAGGGGAAAGGAAGTATGCTGTTGTAAGACAAGTCCTGTGTTACTTGAAGGTGGACTCTGTGAAGTTAAGTATGCATATTCTAAACCCTAGAGTAATCACTAAAAAAATGAAACACACATAATGGTTATTAAGTCAAGGTTTGAAATGAAGTGGAATACCTAAAACTATTCAATAAATGCAAATGAAGGTAGAAAAAGATGATAAAAGAAAAAAAATCAGATAGGACAAATAGGAAACAAATAAGACTATAGATAATTACAATAAATATAAATAATCTCACATCCTTATGAGAAAGGTAGAGATTGTGAGACTGGATAACAAAGGACAACCAATTATATATGTACAAGAAACCCACTTTAAGTATAAAGCATAAGATTCAAATATACATATAAGAAAATAGTAATCAACATATATGTTATATTAACAACATTATGTTATCATGCTAATATTAAATGAAGTAAACTTCTGGACAAAGAATATTATGAGGGATAAATGGGGACATTTCATAATGATGAAAATGTCAATTAATCACAAAGACATAAGTATCCTAAATGTGTGTGTATATAATAACAAAAGCTTGAAAGTATGTGAAACAAAACTAATCAATAGAACTGCAATGAGAAAAGAACAAATCCACAATTATAATTGGAGATAACACTCCTTTCTTATAGTAATGTTCAGAACAACAGACAGAAAATATGAACAGAATATCAACCAGTTCGACGTACTTGAAATGTATAAAATGCTTCTCATAACCATTGGAAAATACATATTCTTTTCTCATGCACTTGCAACATTCATTAAGGTAGAAAATATGCTCAACCATTAAACAAGTCACAGAAAGTGACTTAAAGTGACTTAAAAATCACGTGAGGTATATTCTCTGACAACAGTGGAATTAAAATAGAAATCAAAGGAATCTGGAAAATCCTGATATATTTGGAAATTAAACAACATATTTCTAAGTAAACCATAGTCAAAGAAGAAATCACAAAGGAAATTAGAAAATATTTTGAACTGAATTGTGATGGAAACGTGGTGTATCAATGTTTGTTTGATGCTGACAAAGTGGTATTGAGACGGAAGTTTATGGTTCACATGCTTAATTACAAAAGAAGGTAGTTCCAAAGGCAATGATCAAAGCTTCCAGCTAAGAAATAGGAAAAGTGTCCCTACCCCACCCCAGCCCACCCTTCTGCTTGCAGGAACCAGATTTACCTTCACTAGCTAGGTTGGAAAACCTCATAATTCATAGAGGATAGAGTACAGTTGACCGTTGAACTCATTCTTTGGATAGAATACAGTTGACCATGAACAACACTGGGGTTAGAGGCACCAACCTTTTGCACAGCTTAAAATCCACATATAACTTATAGTCAGCCCTCCATGTACTCCATTCCTCTGTACCTGCAGTTCTTCATTCACTGATTCAACCAACTGTGAATTGTATAGTACTGTAGTATTTACTATTGAAAAAAATCTATGTATAAGTGGACCCCCACAGTTCAAACCTGTGTTGTTCAAGGATCAACTGTACTCAGAAGGCTCTTGCCTCAGTAGTGTCAAGATTAGCTGTAGACTAAATACTGCACAGGTGGTACCAACATCTTAAAAGCAGAGACCCAAAAGCTCTGAACTGTTTCCAGGTAACTTAACTGCCTCCCAGAACAAAGCTCAGTATATTTATAGGAATAAAAAACATTCAGCACCCATCAAGGTAAAATTCACAATGTCTCGTATCCAGTAAAAAATTGCCAAGCATACCAAGGAGAAAAGCCGGCCCATAATGAGAAGAGAAATCAATTAACCAAAAACAACCCAGAATTGACATAGATGTTGGAATTAACAGATTAAGGACATTAAAACAGTTATTATAGCTATATTACTTATGTTCAAAAAGAGAGAGGAAAGATTTAAAATCATAAGTAATTGAAAAAGTAAGAATAACCCAAATCAAATGTCTAGAGGTTAAGACCATGATGTCTGAGATGGGATTAACAGAAGATTAGATATTCAAGAAGAAAAGATTAGTGAACTTGAAGACATCACAGTAGAAACCAGTTTGGAAAAGAGTTTGGCTGTTTCCTACAAAGTTAAAAATACACTGGCCATCCCTCTCTTAGGTATTTACCCAAGAGAAATGAAATCATATGTCCATCAAAGACATGTATGTTACTGTTCATTGCAGCTTATTTGTAATAGCCTCAAACTGTGGAAAACACAACATGTCCATAAACCAGTAGATGGATAAACAAATTGTTGTATATCTATACAATGGAATACTACTTAGTAATAAGAAAGGGATTATCATTACGTGTAACAATGTGGAAGAACCTCAGACTATGTTGAGTGAAAGAAGCCAGATTTTAAAAGAACATTCTGAAATTCCTTTTATCTAAAATTCTATATAATTCAAGCTAATTCATAGTCACAAATCAAATCACTGGTTCCCTGAGGATATGGTAGGGGATGTGTGGAGGAATTAACAAGGGGCATAAGAAAAGTTTTAGGGGGTGATGAATAAATTCATAATCTTGATTATGATGGTGGTTTCACTGGTATATTTGTCAAAACTTACAAATTGTAGATTTTAAATATGTGCAGTATTTTGTATCAATCATAATAAAGCTGTTAAGAAATTTTTTTGAAAAGAACAAATCAAACCCTAAGTAAGTATGGAAGGAAAAAAATCATACATGCACACAGAAATCAATAAAGCAGAAAATGGATAAACAGTAGAGAAAATGAACAAAATGAACAAAACCTAAAGCTGTTTTTTGAGATCAATAAAATTGATAGTTCTCTTGCTAATGTGAATAAGAACAAGAGAGAAAACACAAGTTAATCATATTGAAAATGAAAGGTACCTACAGACATTGAATGGATTATAAGACAACATTAAGAGCAAATTTAGGCCAGTAAATTTAAAGGTTACATGAAACATTAAAAAGGTAGAAAAACTCTTTTTAAAGGTGTAAGTTACTACAGCTGACAGAAGCAAAAATTTAAAATCTGAATAACTCTACATCTAATATATAAAGTTATTGATAGTTGACAATCAAAACCTTTCCCCAAGAAAACCCAAGCCCAGATGGCTTCACTGGTAAAGTTTGTCTAATATTTAAGGAAGAAATGTTAGCAGTCATTCACAAATAGAGAAAGATGAAATATTGTCTAATTCATTTTATGAAACCAGCATTAACCCTGATACTAAAACCAGACAAAGACATTACAGGAAAAGGAAACTATTACAGACTATTTCTTACAACCAGAGAGGTAGAAATCCTTTACAAATATTTGTAAATTGAATTCATTAAATATAATAAAATATATACATATATATATAATATAACTCATGATCAGGTGGGCTTTACCCAGGAATATAAGGCTTGTTTAACAATTTGTATATAATCCATTATTGTAGTTCACCATATTAGTACAATGAGTGAAAAAATTCATTTGATCATTTTAATAGATGGAGGAAAAAGCATTTGACAGTATTTAACAACAATATTTAAAATTTCGTGTTTTTTGTTTTTAAATAATTAAACTCGCAGCGAAGTAAGAATAGAAGGAAACAATCCCACGAGGGTTCTCTTTTCTCTATATCCTTGCTGCCATTTATCTCTTACTTTTTGACGGTAGCCATTCTAACAGGTATGAGATGATACCTCATTATGGTTTTTTGGTTTACGTTTCCCTAGTGACTAGTGATGTTGAGCATCTTTTCATGTACCTATTGGCCATTTTTATATCTTCTTTGGAAAGATGTCTAATCAAGTCCTTTGCCCATTTTTAATTGGAGTATTTGGGGTTTTTTGGGCTACTGAATTATATGAGTTCTTTACATATTTTGGGTATTAAACCCTTATCAGATATATGGTTTGCAGTCAGTGGACTGTTCCTTGATGACATCTGCATATCTTCTCAGTTTTCGAAGTAACATACAGGAGTGCCATCTTGTGTTAAGATCTTTGGAGTCAGGCAGACCTGGATATAAAAACTGGCTCTGAAACCTGCTGCATTCTAGCACTTCACTGCCCTAAAATATTTTGGATATTCTTGAAACAACAACTATTTATTGAGAACCTATACTGGCCAGATACTATGCTAGACACTTATGGGTGTATTACCTTAATTAATATGACTTAAAACTGACAACCTTTTTTGAGTCCCTTTTATGTGTTGGACACATAGTAACACAAAGTATTTTCCATTCCGTATGTCATTTAATACAGCAACCCAATGAAGTATTGGTACTATAGTTATTATTCCTACTTTAGAGAAGAAGAAATTGAGACCAACAGAGAAGAATTTTTTGAATATGAGGAACTCAGGTTGCTGTCACGGCTCTGGGTTTGTTTTCTATTCTTTTCTACCTGTGGAACAAAAGACTTTTTGTTTTATATGTTACCCAAGCTTGCTGCAAAGACTAACTGGGACTTTAACTTAAAATCTCTTTTAGTTTTTCCTTTCCTTTAGGTTATGAATGCTAAGGGTGTCTCCAAGAGTTTAAGCAGGAAGTGTCAGGTGTAGATAGGTTTCTAAGCGGAAAGCACTGGGCAGGCTTGTAAGCGCATAAGCCCAGTTCCAGATAGGTACAGCTTTAGAAATAGCAACCTTAGTCACAAATGAAAAGGCAGTGTTTATATGTATTTGGTAAAAGAAGTATGGCTCACCTTTCTCTCATTTCCATGAACAGAACAATCCTTTGTCAGCAGTGATATTTTTGAAGGTCAAAGTTGATAAATTTTGTGCTTCTAAAATATAAGGTTGAATCAGAATTCTGTTTTATGATGTTTAATCGCTATCCAAAGTGCCTAGATAGGAATTTTCCTTAGGAAAGTAAAAATATGCCACTAAGGCTGTGAAGGGTTTGATTGTAGCATTGCTTGCTTAGGCAGCTGTGCTTCCATAGAACTTGTGTAGTGTAAGCTTCACCCACCATCTGTTCCTTTATCAGCATGGAATTACTTTTAATGTATAGTATAATCATTTTCTGCAGTGTTCAATCACTTACTATAAATGAAATTGAATTATGTGTTAATCTATAATTATAGACTAACCAACCTAATAAAAGCATATATATGAAATATTTGTACATTCTGATTTAATGATCTGTTTATTATACTGTAGTACCAGAAATTAGCTGGTTAATTTATAAGTAGACTCGATTCCTGAAAAGTAATTTGTGGAGTACTGGGAAAATTGTGATTCCTCACTGTTTCTCATTAGCATCATTTTCATTTTTTCCTTTTTACCTTTTGGTCTTTGTCTTCACTGAATAGAATATCCTGGCCTTTGATTTGGCTCTCCTTCACAACCTGGCTATACTTCAAGCTTGGTTTAAACCCAGCTGTATTTCAAGCTGGATTTAAGTCTCATCTGTCTCACAAAACTTTCTCTGACTATTTGATCCAACATAATTTTTTTTCTTTTCTGAAATTCTGCTGCTTTTCTCTTTAACACAGTTTACATTGTCTTCTACATTATATACATTGACTTTATTTTTTTTTCCAGCTACATTCATGGATGTTATCTCCTTTCACCCTTGAACCCTAGAGGTAGATAAGATAGGCAGTATTATTCCCCATTTTATAGATGCAAAAAAAAAAAAAAAGGCAAGTTGTTTGATTTCTTCAAGATAAGACTTCAGCCCTAGTCTTCATTCCACAATTTGCTTTCCCTATACTATAATGCCTCAAGTTTTGTACTTTACCAACTACTCCTACCATATGCTGAGCACATATAGGTATTATCAGTTGGTTTAAAATAGATTATTTCTTTTCAAACCCCCAATCACTGATATCTGTTTCTTTTTAAAAAGGTACTTAAGTAATTGTATAATCTTTTATCATAATGGTGAAGGGACAGCATGTTGTATGATCAAGATTTGAAGTTTGGACTACTGAAATTTTTCATATGCATTCATCAGACAAATGTCATTGACTATGGACCATATGCCTAATATTAATGCTAGCTCTGGATATGAACAAATATGTATTGCATTATTTTGTTAGTAATATCTGGTCTCCTCTTTTTCGTACAGGAGAAATTAAACAGATTCTAGAAAATGAACTTCAGATACCTGTGTCTAAAATGCTGTTAAAAGGCTGGAAGACTGGAGATGTGGAAGACAGTGTGAGTTTAGTAACTGCCTAAAAATAAAAGAAAATTAAGTTATGCTATTGACTAAATGATGTATAAAATTGTTTTTTATTAATGTTACATATGACAGATGTAGGTTTGGTAACAGTAGCTGAGTTTAAGGTATCAGCAAACAATGTTTTTTGCAAGCTAAAACATTTTCATAGTAAACCAACAACAGTTTTAAGTGAGTTAGATACGTAAGTGGCGTGTTTTTCCTACTTCTAACTATTTTATAGGGGTTAATTTGACATTCTTTTTTGAGAGCTTTTACCTTTTTCTCAAACCTCATATGATATCAGTAAGTGCCTTGGAATAATAATTTTTTTCTTAACATCTTTATTAGAGTATAATTGCTTTACAATGGTGTATTAGTATCTGCTGTATAACAAAGTGAGTCAGCTATACATATACATATATCCCCATTTCCCCTCTCTCTTGAGTCTCCCTCCCACCCTCCCTCTCCCACCCCTCCAGGTGTTCACAAAGAACCGAGCTGATCTCCCTGTGCTATGCAGCTGCTTCCCACTAGCTATCTATTTTACATTTGGTAGTGTATATATATCTACGTCACTCTCTCACTTCGTCCCAGCTTACCCTTCCCCCTCCCTGTATCCTCAAGTCCATTCTCTACGTCTGCGTCTTTATTCCCATCCTGCCCCTAGGTTCTTTAGAACTTTTTTTTTTTTTTTGATTCCGTATATATGTGTTAGCATACAGTATTTGTTTTTCTCTTTCTGACTTACTTACTTCACTCTGTATGACAGACTCTAGGTCCATCCACCTAACTCAATTTCATTTCTTTTTATGGCTGAGTAATATTCCATTGTATATCTGTGCCATGTATTCTTTATTCATTCCTCTGTCAATGGACACTTAGGTTGCTTCCATGTCCAGGCTGTTGTAAATAGTGCTGCAATGAACATTGTGGTACATGACTCTTTTTGAATTATGATTTTCTCAGGATATATGCCCAGTAGTGGGATTGCTGGGTCATATGGTAGTTCTATTTTTAGTTTTTTAAGGAACCTCCATACTGTTCTCCATAGTGGCTGTATCAATTTACATTCCCACCAACAGTGCAAGAGGGTTCCCTTTTCTCCACACCCTCTCCAGTATTTATTGTTTGTAGATTTTTTGATGATGACCATTCTGATTGGTGTGAGGTGATACCTCATTGTAGTTTTGATTTGCATTTCTCTAACTGTTAGTGATGTTGAGCATCCTTTCATGTGTTTGTTGGCAATCTGTATATCTTCTTTGGAGAAATGTCTATTTAAGTCTTCTACCCATTTTTGGATTGGGTTGTTTGTTTTTTTGATTTTGAGCTGCTTGTAAATTTTGGAGATTAATCCTTTGTCAATTGCTTCATTTGGAAATATTTTCTCCCATTCTGAGGGTTGTCTTTTGGTCTTGTTTATGGTTTCCTTTGTTGTGCAAAAGCTTTTAAGTTTCATTAGGTCCCATTTATTTATTTTTGTTTTTATTTCCATTTCTCTAGGAGGTGGGTCAAAAAGGATCTTGCTGTGATTTATGTCATAGAGTGTTCTGCCTATGTTTTCCTCTAAGAGTTTTATAGTGTCCGGCCTTACATTTAGGTCTTCAATCCATTTTGAGTTTATTTTTGTATACGGTGTTAGGGAGTATTCTAATTTCATTCCTTTACATGTAGCTGTCCAGTTTTCCCAGCACCACTCATTGAAGAGTCTGTCTTTTCTCCATTGTATATTCTTGCCTCCTCTATCAAAGATAAGGTGACCATATGTGCGTGGGTCTATCTCTAGGCTTTCTATCCTGTTCCATTGATCTATATTTCTGTTCTTGTGCCAGTACCATACTGTGTTGATGACTGTAGCTTTGCAGTTGGTCTGAAGGAAAGGAGCCTGATTCCTCCAGCTCCATTTTTCTTTCTCAAGATTGCTTTGGCTGTTCGGGGTCTTCTGTGTTTCCATACAAATTGTGAAATTTTTTGTTCTGGTTCTCTGAAAAATGCCATTGGTAGCTTGATAGGGATTGCATTGAATCTGTAGATTGCTTTGGGTAGTACAGTCATTTTCACAATGTTGATTCTTCCAATCCAAGAACATGGTATATCTCTCCATCTGCTTGTATCATCTTTAATTTCTTTCATCAGTGTCTTATAGTCTTCTGAATACAGGTCTTTTGTCTCCTTAGGTAGGTTTATTCCTAGGTATTTTATTCTTTTTGTTGCATTGGTAAATGGGAGTGTTTCCTTAATTTCTCTTTCAGAATTTTCATCGTTAGTGTATAGGAATGCAAGGGATTTCTTTGAATTAATTTTGTATCCTGCTGCTTTACCAAATTCATTGATTAGCTCTAGTAGTTTCTGGTAGCATCATTAGGATTCTCTATCTATAGTATCATGTCATCTGCAAACAGTGACAGTTTTACTTCTTTTTTTCCGATTTGGATTCCTTTTATTTCTTTATCTTCTCTGATTGCTGTGGCTTAAACTTCCAAAACTATGTTGAATAATAGTGGTAAGAGTGGACAACCTTGTCTTGTTCCTGATCTTAGTGGAAGTGGTTTCAGTTTTTCACCATTGAAGACAGTGTTGGCTGTGGGTTTGTCATATATGGCCTTTATTATGTTGAGCTAAGTTCCCTCTATGCCTGCTTTCTGGAGGTTTTTTACCATAACTGGGTGTTGAATTTTGTCAAAAGCTTTTTCTGCATCTATTGAGATGATCATATGGTTTTCATCCTTCAACTTGTTAATATGGTGTGTCACACTGATTGATTTACATATATTGAAGAATACTTACATCCCTGGGATAAACCCCACTTGATCATGGTGTATGATCCTTTTAATGTGCTGTTCGATTCTGTTTGCTAGTATTTTGTTGAGGATGTTTGCATCTATGTTCATCAGTGATATTGGTCTGTAGTTTTCTTGTGACATCTTTGTCTGGTTTTGGTATCAGGGTGGTGGGGGCCTCGTAGAATGTGTTTAGGAGTGTTCCTCCCTATGCTATATTTTGGAAGAGTTTGAGAAAGATAAGTGTTAGCTCTTTTGTAAATGTTTGATAGAATTTGCCTGTGAAGCCATCTGGGCCTGGGCTTTTGTTTGTTGGAAGGTTTTTAATCACAATTTCAATTTCAGTGCTTGTGATTGGTCTGTTTATATTTTCTGTTTCTTCCTGGTTCAGTCTTGGAAGGTTGTGCTTTTCTAAGAATTTGTCCATTTCTTCCAGCTTTTCCATTTTATGGGCATAGAGTTGCTTGTAGTAATCTCTCATGATCCTTTGTATTTCTGCAGTGTCAGTTGTTACTTCTCCTTTTTCATTTCTAATTCTATTGATTTGAGTCTTTTTCCCTTTTTTTCTTGATGAGTCTGCCTAATGGTTCATCAATTTTGTTTATCTTCTCAAAGAACCAACTTTTAGTTTTATTGATCTTTGCTATAGTTTCCTTCATTTCTTTTTCATTTATTTCTGATCTGATCTTTATGATTTTTTTCCTTTTGCTAACTTTGGGGTTTTTTTTGTTCTTCTTTCTCTAATTGCTTTAGGTGTAAGGTTAGGTTGTTTATTTTGAGATTTTTCTTGTTTCTTGAGGTAGGATTGTATTGCTATAAACTTCCCTCTTAGAACTGCTTTTGCTGCATCCCATAGGTTTTGGATCGTCATGTTTTGATTGTCATTTGTTTCTAGGTATTTTTTGATTTACTCTTTGATTTTTTCAGTGGTCTCTTGATTATTTAGTAGCATATTGTTTAGCCTCCATGTGTTTGTATTTTACAGTCGTTTTCCTGTAATTGATATCTAGTCTCATAGCGTTGTGGTTGGAAAAGATACTTGACATGATTTCAATTTTCTTAAATTTACCAAGGCTTCATTTGTGACCCAAGATATGATCTATCCTGGAAAATGTTCCATGAGCACTTGAGAAGAAAGTGTATTCTGTTGTTTTTGGATGGAATGTCCTATAAATATCAATTAAGTCCATCTTGTTTAAAGCTTGTGTTTCCTTATTTATTTTCATTTTGGATGATCTGTTCATTGGTGAAAGTGGGTTGTTAAAGTCCCCTACTATGATTGTGTTTCTGTTGATTTCCCCTTTTATGGCTGTTAGCATTTGCCTTATGTATTGAGGTGCTCCTATGTTGGGTGCATAAGTATTTACAATTGTTATATCTTCTTCTTGGATTGAGCCCTTGATCATTATGTAGTGTTCTTCTTTGTCTCTTGTAATAGTCTTTATTTTTAATGACTAGTCTATTTTGTCTGATATTAGGATTGCTACTCCAGCTTTCTTTTGATTTCCATTTGCATGGAATATCTTTTTGTATCCCCTCACTTTCAGTCTGTATGTGTCCCTAGGTCTGAAGTGGGTCTCTTGTAGACAGCATATATACGGTCTTGTGTTTGTATCCATTCAGCCAGTCTGTGTCTTTTGGTTGGAGCATTTAGTCCATTTACATTTAAGGTAATTATCGGTATGTATGTTCCTGTCACCACTTTCTTAACTGTTTTGGGTTTGTTATTGTAGGTTTTTCCCTTCTCTTGTGTTTCCTGCCTAGAGAAGTTCCTCTAGCATTTGTTGTAAAGCTGGTTTGGTGGTGTTGAATTCTCTTAGCTTTTACTTGTCTGTAAAGGTTTTAATTTCTCCATCAAATCTGAATGAGATCCTTGCTGGGTGGAGCAATCTTGGTTGCAGGTTTTTCCCTTTCATTACTTTAAATATGTCCTGCCACTCCCTTCTGGCTTGCAGAGTTTCTGCTGAAAGATCAGCTGTTAACCTTATGGGGATTGCCTTATATGTTATTTGTTGCTTTTCCCCTGCTGCTTTTAATATTTTTTCTTTGTATTTAATATTTGATAGTTTTATTCATATATGTCTTGGAGTGTTTCTCCTCGGATTTATCCTGTGTGGGAACCTCTGTGCTTCCTGCACTTGATTGACTATTTCCTTTCCCATATTAGGGAAGTTTTCAACTGTAATCTCTTCAAATATTTTCTCAGCCCCTTTCTTTTTGTCTTCTTTTTATGGGACCCCTATAATTTGAATGTTGGTGCATTTAATGTTTTCCCAGAGGTCTCTGAGACCGTCCTCAATTCTTTTCATTCTTTTTTCTTTATTCTGCTCTGTCGTAGTTATTCCCACTATTTCATCTTCCAGGTCACTTATCTGTTCTTCTGCCTCAGTTATTCTGCTATTGATTCCTTTTAGAGAATTTTTAATTTCATTTATTGTGCTCTTCATCATTGTTTGTTTGCTCTTTAGTTCTTCTAGGTCCATGTTAAACGTTTCTTGTATTTTCTGCGTTCTATTTCCAAGATTTTGGATCATCTTTACTATCATTACTCTTACTTCTATTTCAGGTAGACTGCCTATTTCCTCTTCATTTGTTTGGTCTGGTGGGTTTTTACCTTGCTTCTTCATCTACTGCGTATTTCTCTGTCTTCTCATTTTGCTTAACTGACTGTGTTTGGGGTCTCCTTTTCGCAGGCTGCAGGTTCATAGTTCCCGTTGTTTTTGGTGTCTGTCCCCAGTGGGTAAGTTGGTTCAGTGGCTTGTGTAGGCTTCCTCGGTGAGGGGACTGGTGCCTGTGTTTGGTGGATGAGGTGGGTCTTGTCTTTATGGTGGACAGGACCACGTCCGGTGGTATGTTTTGGGGTGTCTGTGAACTTATTACTATTTTTAGGCAGGCTCTCTGCTAATGGGTGGGGTTATGTTTCTGTCTTGCTAGTTGTTTGGCATGGGGTGTCCAGCGCTGGACCTTTCTGGTCATTGAATGGAGCCTGGTCTTAGCGTTGAGATGGAGACCTCTGGGAGAGCTCTCACCGATTGATATTATGTGGGTTTGGGAGGTCTCTGGTGATCCAATGTCCTGAACCCAGCTCTCCCACCTCAGAGGCTCAGGCCTGACACCTGGCCGGAGCACGAAGACCCTGTCAGCCACACGGCTCAGGAAAGTTTCTAGAGGTCCAGTGGTGTGGGCATGTCAAGCTCTCCCTTTTATAGCCATGAAAAAGTTGCTGTATCTGGCCCTTCCTTTCCAGTCCTTGCAGATTGGCTCTAGTAGGTCACTCTTCTGACGCTCAGCAAGGCTGCTCACCGCTCCAGTTGGCAGCTCATTTTCCACCTTAAGCGGGAAAGCCTGGAATAATAATTTATTGAACAATTACTTATTGGCCTGAAAGAAGTAATACACAGTATATACATTTATGTCCAGTAGTGTTTATGGAACAAAGAAGATAATAAGAAACCTTTTTAACTTGGAAAATTTAAATGGTAAGAATATTTCTTTGTTTACTTGGATAGGGTCAGGTGCATGGAATGAGTTATATTTTAAGAATTTGTACAAAGTGTTGCAATTTTAAGGTAGTAGTTGCTATTCTCAAGGACCCAGTAGCAGCCTTAGGCATAAAATATTTCACACACTTACTCTTTTTCTGACAGAGAGAGTAGGGAGTGATGGAAAGAAATGAGTTAACTCCAGAGTTTTAGGTGTTTGAGGTAGAAATAATTATCAAATCTTTTCACAGTAGTTACTGAGTTGATACGTCAGTACCCAGCAGAAACTTAGAATCTTTATCTTTTGGTTCAATTCTTTGTCAATTGCTTCTGGTAGACATTGTGCTTATAAATACTTATATGTGAGTTTATTTGATATATGGAGATGTTCTGAGTACTTCAGTAAGTTATTTATAGAAATTTCAGGTTGGCAAGTTATTTATAAATTAGGTACAAATTAGTGATGTGCTATATTAGGGGTCAGCAAACTTTTTCTGTACAGAGCCAGGTAGTTAATGTTTTAGACTTTTTAGGCCATACAGTCTCTGTTGCAACTACTCAATTCTGCTGTCATAGCCTGAAAATAACTACAGACCATATGTGTAAGAGTGAGCATGACTGTTCCAATAAATCAATATTTGTGGACACAGAAATTTGCATTTTATATAATTTCACATATCATGAAATACTCTTCTTTTGATTTGTTTTCAAACATTTAAAAATGTAAAAACCATGCTCAACTCACAGGCCATCCAAAAGCAGGCAATAGGCCGAATTTGTCACACAGGCCATAGTTGACTGATCCTTGCTGCTTTATGGCTGCTCTAACTGAAACGTGGATTAAAAAATAAAAATAAGTGTTGACTGAGTAAATCAACAACTTTGGCAGAAGTAAAACACCAAAATGTATTAGTTTACATAGCTATATCATTTATGCGTTCATTTATTGAGAGACCTGTGGATGTGAATCAGCCTTACATGGCATTTTCGGTAGTTTGTGAAGAGAAAGGCAATCATGTTGAAAATGTTCTTAAAGCTGTGTGTTCTAATACAGCTGTCTCTCAGTAGCCATAGGAGATTGGTTCCAGGACCACGCCCCATACCAAAATCCATGAATGCTCAAGCCTCTTACATAAAATGGCATTTTACTTGCATATAACCTACACGTCCTCTGTATACTTTAAGTCATCTCTAAATTACTTATAATACCTAATACAATGTAAGTGCTATGTAAATAGTTGCTGATGTGCATCAAATTCAAGTTTTGCTTCTTGGAACTTTTGGAATTTTTCTTTTTCCGAGTATTTTCCATCCTTGTGTGTGGAACCCATGGATATGGAGGGCTGACTGTATTTGAACTTAGTCTTTGTTATCAATAATATTTTCAGTTACTTATTTCTATGTACTCTTCTCCCTAGGTGATTTCTGCTATTTCCATGCCATTAATTTTCTGATTGCTTCCAAATTTATATTTCCAGGTTATACTTCTATGAATTCACATATCCAAATTGGTAGTTCACTTTTATGCTTGCATACCTTATTGGCATCTTTAACTTAACATGTTTAAAATGGAACTCTTGATTTTCCTTCCCATGCCATTTCTCCACCAGTCTTCCCCCTATAAATGGCAGAACTATATCACCACTGCTAAATCCAAAAATGTGGGCATTAATCTTTTCCCATTTGGAAAACACCTAATCCTCAGAAACTAACACAACATTGTAAATCAATTATACTTCAATAAAATAAATATTAATTAATTTATTAATTTATTGACCGTGCTGTGCAGCTTGCGGGATCTTAGTTCCCCGACCAGGGATTGAACCTGGGCCATGGCAGTGAAAGAGCTGATTCCTAACCACTGGACTGCCAGGGAATTCCGCAATAAAATAAATTTTTAAAAAATTTCAAAAGCACCTAATCCTTTGGTAAGTCCTATAGCATCTATCTCCAAAATATATCTCAACTGTGGCCACTTTTCAGTATTTTTATTGCACTGCCTAACCCAGGCTATTAGCATATCTTGCCTGGAACAATGTAATAGCTTCATTATTGTTTTTCCAGCTTTTTTTCTTGGGTTCTCCCAATGCATTCTCAACACAGGAGCCAGAATGAGCTTTTAAAAATATAAATCAAATTATATCACTCTCCTGGTAAAACATAACTTTTTATTGCACTTTGAATAAAATTCAAGCTACTCACCATGGTTTAAAAGGTATTGTATTATTTACCCTCTATTCATGTCTACAGCCTCATCTTCAGCCTTTCATACCCTCTCTTTCCATGCTGCAGCCATAGAAACCTCCTTTTAATTCTTCTAATAGGCTCAAGCTCTCTATAACTTTACCTGACAGATGCTGTTTAACTGCCTGGAATGCTTTACCCCCAATTCTTCACATGGGTGGCTCTTTTTCATCTTTCAAGTCTCAGCTTAAAATGTTACTTTCTGTAACAGACCTCTGTATAAAATGGCTCCCATCCCAGCATTTCCCATCACAACACCATAAGTAGAGGGACCATGTCTGTTGCTTTCACCATTAGATATCCAATGCCTGGTATAACAGGCATCAAATAAATGTTTGTGGAATGACTGAATGACTTAAAGAAAGCATCCATTTATTTCATCATACCATATGTGGTTTGAGAAGGAAGGTTTAGCGGAAAATCTTTGGATGATGGCATGGCAAACTGACAATAATAGTCAAGTGGTAAGACCAAGCAGTTATCAGTAGTCCTCAAAGTAAAATAATGAAGGATGAAAAATGGTAAAAATAACTTTCCTGTGTGTATATGCATGTGGTTTTTTTTTTTGTTTGCACGTTAACTCTTGAAAGGTAACATAGATCAATTTCAAAAGGACTTGCGTATATTTTACAAAAAGATTCAGAACTTCAGGTCTTCCTGGATGATTGTGAAGTTATGATTAATTACCTACTACAGTGTCTTATTTTCAAACCATGGGTCACAAACCATTAGTGAGTTTTGAAGTTAACTGAGTGGGTTATAGCCAGTATTAAAAGAAATAAAGAAATAGGATAAAAGATGTCAGAGTGTATTGCAAATAACGAGTATTTCTTTTTATTTAAGAAATAACTAATATGAGTCAAGAGTAAGTCCCAAAGCCTGTGAAGGAAGCCTGTGCCCTTAGTAAGATGGGCCCTCTCATGGAGGGGTCAAGAATGAGTTCATTATGTTCTATGCTTGGGTAAGATCAGCCCTTCCCAGGTGCCCCTACTTCCATCTGCAGGGTTAAAAGGGGTTCCTAGATATCAACTCCACCTTTCTTTCCAACACTTTCAGCCCTGACATTATTATTTGCTTTGATTCAACCAGAACCAATTTCATTATGCCTTTTCCTCCTGTTTATGCAAGTCACTGCAAGGAGTCTCAGATTCCCACTTCACTCCTCACTCAAACCTCCATAGTCTCTGCACAGCCCATATCTGTCTCTATTCTTTTTCCTTTACAGTGCTTGAAACCTTTTTGCTATGCCCTGTGGAACTATTCATCATTAACCAAATTCCTCTTATTGTCAACCTCTTCCCTGCACATTCTCTTCACCATCTACCTCTGACGGAAATCTGCCTTTCTGATCACATTGTTTTTCTGTAGGCTTCTCAGTGTTAATTGCTTTTCTCCAGTAGCCATCATACCACTGGACTAACTGGTAAAACGTGTGTTCTCATTGTTCCTCATTTCCATTTCCAGTCCTTCCTCTCTAAAAAACCTTCAGCTTTGACTTTCATGTAAAAAAAAGTTGTATCACCTACTTATTGAAGTCATCTTTCCTCACTTTCTGATGATTTTTAGTTTCTGGTTTATAAGTGCTCTCTGTGTTAATTCTTAGTAATATAGCCTTGTAAATGATTCTTCTAACATCTTGGCCTCTTAGTTCTTTGAACTTATTTTCTACAGTGAACTTCTTTTCCCGTCCTATGTCAGCCATATCTTCCTGTGGTCTTGTCATTTAATTAAAACAATTCTTAAATACTAATTTCAAGCTTCCATTTTCTGCTAATCATCTCTCATCTTTCTGGCCCACTTCCTTTAGTATCCTAACCCTAACAATCCTTCAGCCTTATTCAGGCCTCCAATCCATTGTTTCTGCCATCTTTTCGTGATCATTACCTCTTTCATGTCCTCTCTTTCTTCCTTAGAGTGGGCAATATCCCATGGTCATTCATTATAATCACTTTCTTGCATGCAGCCTCAATTCTTGCTTCATGGATCTTGCTTGACAAAAATCCTTACCTTGGGTAAATACAACTCTGTCTATTCTGTGCCTCACAGCTAAATGTGACTAGAGACAAACAAAATCATGCTGATTGGTGTATCTTTAAATTCACGACCATATTCTTTAGAGAGCCCCCTAATGTTGCTAGGCAGTGATAGCGTATTTACCTGGTTTATCCACACTCTCCTAAATGGCTATTTTACACTTATCTTTTCCTCAGACCTTTAAAACACCTCTCCCCTATTCTCACCCTCAGCTGATGACTTCATTTCCTATTTTGTTTCACTGATTAAATGAAGGCAATCACAAGAGAATTTCCACAAGCTTCCAACTTGGTCTCTGTTTACTTACCTGTGTCTTATACACATACTCTTCTTTTTCTCCTGTTACTCTAGATGGCATGTCCAATCTCCTATCTAACGCCAAACCTCCATGTTTGCTTTGGATTACATTCTGTATTCCCTCTGGCCTAAATCAAGGACTTCCTTCACTTTAATTCTTCCCTGCATCATCAGTTTTTCCCTCTAGTAGAGTGTTACCATTAACATTCAAACGTGATGTTATTTCTTCCATTTTTCTCTTGATCCCACCTCCCCTTCCAGCAGTAACTCCACTTCTCTAGTCCCTTTGATAACAAAACTTCCCCCAAAGAGTTGTCTATATTTGTTGTCTCGAATTCCTTTCCTCCCGTTTCTCTTGAGCCCAGTCTAAGTAGGGACCTGCTAGTGGACTTGCCATTGTCGCTGCTGACCACATTACTAAATTCAGTGTCATGGCTTTTAAGTGTCGTCTGTGTGCACTGTCAATTTTATATCTCTAATTTATATTTCTACCCTAGACCTGTTCCCTGAATTCCAGATGGATATATCTGACTGCTTTCTTGTCTTCTCCACTTGAATGTTTAATACACATTTCAAACTTACATGCCCAAAGTGGAGGTCTTCATTTGCAGTCTTCCCATTTCAGTTGATGGCAACTTTATCCTTCCATTTGTTGTCTAAAAGCTTTAGGATCATTATTGACTCATATCCAGTCTGTCAGGATATCCTTTTGGTGTGATCTTCAAAATATATCCAGAATTCACCTATTTTGCATCACTTCTATTACAATCACACTGACATAAGCCATTATCATCCTTATCTTAGTATATTTTATTACTCTCCTCTGTGCTTCTGCCCTCCTTTGTCAACCTTTTCCCATCCATTTTCAACACAGCTGACAAAGAGATCCTTTTAAAATATGAATCCGATAATGTCACTCCAATAGCTTCTGATCTCATTCAGAGAAAAAGTCAAAGCCCTTACATTAGCTTAAATGTCTCAACACATTTCCTCTCACCTATCTCCTAGCATCACTGTTAACCTCTCTGACCTATTTCCTACCAGAACTCATTTGGCTTCAGCTACATTGGACTCCTTGTTGTTCAGTAAGCATTTTGCACTGGCTATTGCCTTTGCCAGCCATATTCTTTTTCTATACATGTTCATGGTTTCTTTCCTCACCACTTTCAAGTTTTTACTCAAATGTCACATTCTCCAAGTGAGAACCACCCTGATAACCAAGTTTAAAATTACATAATTCCCCAACCTCATATTCTTCACCCTCCCTTTTCTGCTTTATGTTTAGTCAAGATAACTATCGCTTTCTAGTAGTCAACTATATGGATTACTTTGTTTATTCCTACTAAAATGTAAGCTCCAGAAGATCAGGGGTTTTAGACTATCATGTTCACTGCTATATCTTCAGTGTTTAGAATATTCCTGGCACAGAATTGGTGGCTCAATAAATATCTGTTGAGTAAATATTTTTGTCCTGGGTTATGATGTAAAGATGTAAAATGTGTTTCTTAATGTGTCTTGCTGTCCAAAAAAGTTTGAATTAGCAGGTATTTACCATCAAGTTGGGAGTTTGAAAGGTATGTAGGAGTTCTCTGGCAAATAAATTTGGTGAAATTTTGTGTGGTCATCAAGATAGTAGGTCAGAGGTAGCCCAAGAGTAGTTTATTCACCCCAGACAAAGTGCTTTAACAAAAAAAAAATATCTGGCCTAACAGTTAAGTGACCTGGGTAACACTTACAAGAGACCTCATCCAAGTCATTTCACCTCTTAGGCTGCAGCTCCTCATATATAAAGTCTTTGGGTTGAGGTACTCTCTATGATCTTTTCTAGGTCTAATGATCTCTGAACACCTACATTGCTAATTTTTGCTATAATGATCCTCAATGAAGTGGATATTAGTTGCAAGGATATGCTTCTTCAATGAAGAAATTAATGATTCTCAACTGTGTTCTTATATATTTGTATCGTTTCATGAGCTAAAGAATTTGTATTTTATTTTAATATTCATATTTATGCTAACTTATGATATTTATGAGAGACAGATTTTTTGGGATTCAATAGTTCTTCTGTATTATCCTATTGTCAAATTGTCAAAAGATGCAAAGTCAAACTACAATAGTGATAATTTTCTAAGAATTATAGGAAAAGATTAAAAATGCACAATCAATAGTTATTTTTTATTTGTTTTTATTTTTTGTTTTTCAGACGGTCTTAAAATCACTACACTTGCCAAAAAACAACAGTCTTTATGTTCTTACACCAGATTTGCCACCACCTTCATCATCTAGTCATGCTGGGTAAGGTGTTTACTTTTCCTGGGAATCTGAAACAAAAAGTTTGATTGTTAAGTTGCTTTACTGTATATAAATATCAAAATCAAATCAAATGAAATCAAAATCTTGTTGAAGCTTTAACTTACCAACAGCTATTAACTATATAAAGTTTCAAACTGTTTGGTTTGGGTAGTTTATTTGTTTGATTTTAGTGATGGAATCTTTTTACAAAGAAAAGCTTTAGCAAAACTCTATTATGTAAAAAAGAGTCAAAAATGGCACTTCTCTGTTTGAAGGGGAAGAACTGGAGTTGGAGGGAAGAGATTGAGTAACTGGAACTCCAGTGTCTCCCATGGCTAAAGAAGCAAAGCTTTGAGGAAGATTCTTGGGCTCTGCAGAATACAGCTTGAAAAACACGGATATAAAATTTTTATTAAGATTTTCTCTCTATCTGGAATAGAGGGTCTCATTCTTTTTTCAGTATTCACAGTGAAACTCAGTACATTTATAGAATGATCAGATGATTTTAATGTTTAATTGTATGTTACATTATTGCCTGATGAAGCAACCTGATCGAAAGTGAATGATTAAGGTATTGATAGAGTAATAATTTTTATGAGTACAGTATCCTTCCAGAACTATGTTTAAGTTGTTCTTAGATTTTCACCATTTTTTGCACATTTTCTCTTTTTATTTAATGCAACTTGGTGTTCCTAAACTTCGAATATTGTCCAATTTTTCCCCACCACCTACCAAATACCTTTATTATTAATGTAGTAGAAGGAAAAAAGTTCTGTTTTTCTTTAGTACCCTACCCACAGAACACCTCTGGCCACCAGATGTGTGGGTCCCCACCACCACCACCACCACGAGGCAGTTCTTCATTCCCAGCTGGATGTTCTACAATTTAACTAAATTCTGATACTACCTACCTGGAGATAACATTAGATCTCACAGGTTCAGGGCTCAGTCCCACAAGACTGCCCCCATATCAGACCCAGTTGCAAGTCTGTGTTGTCACCTGTGCTTCTGACCAACTGGCTATAGATTGGAGGTTCCCACCCCTCCCTTCTGAGTTCGGTAATTTGTGAGAGAATGGCTCACAGAACTCAGAAAAATGCTCTACTGGCTATTACCAATTTATTATAAAACATATTTTAAAGAGTATAAATGAACAGCCAGATGAAGAGATACATAGGATAAGATCTGGAATGGTCTCGAGCACATGAGTGCCTGTAATGTTTGGGGTGTGCCACCCTCCCAGGACATGAATGCATTCTTGTTTACCAACTTGGAAGCTCTCCACAGCTCTTCAGCTAGGAATTTTTTTTTTTTTTAATTATTATTTATTTATTTATTTATTCATTCTTGGCTGTGTTGGGTCTTCGTTTCTGTGCGAGGGCTTTCTCCAGTTGTGGCAAGCGGGGGCCACTCTTCATCGCAGTGCGCAGGCCTCTCACTATCGTGGCCTCTCTTGTTGCGGAGCACAGGCTCCAGACGCTCAGGCTCAGTAGCTGTGGCTCACGGGCCTAGTTGCTCCGTGGCACGTGGGATCCTCCCAGACCAGGGCTCGAACCCGCATCCCCTGCATCGGCAGGCAGACTCTCAACCACTGCGCCACCAGGGAAGCCCCAGCTAGGATTTTTTATGGAGGCTCACCACAGACGTATGATTAATTGAGTCATTGGCTATTAGTAATTAACCCAACCTCCAGCTCCTCTCTCCTTCCTGGAGGCGGGGGTGCAGGCTAAAAGGTCCAGTCCTCTAATCATGAGCTTGGCTCCCCTGGCAACCAGCTTCTCTCTAGAGGGGTTTTCCAAACATCATCTGTTTAGCAAACCCAGGTGTGGTTGAAAGGGGCTCATTATGAATAACAAAAGAGCCCTCTCTTTTTTCACCTTTATCACTCTTATCACTTAAAAATTTCCAAAGATTTTAGGAGCTCTAAGTGGGGAAGAAAACCAAATGTATATATCTTATAGATCATACCATCACAGGTGGATAGTAGCAAAAAGAAAATTAAATTTCACTTTACCAAAGTAGAAATCACTGAACGAAAAAAAGTTAAATCTAATATAATTGTATCTGATAGTCTGTTAAAGGTTTGTTTTAGGCTAAGAATTTAAAGATTTCTTGGGTTGCTCTTTATCTTCTATGTTCAGATCATATATTAATGGAAAGTTGTATTTGCATACTATTACAAACAGCCAAACAGTACTTGTAGTCCTCGTGTTTATAGTAATGTTGATATAAATACCAGATGAGATTATGGGTATGGGTTCTGTATCTAGTCATGTAGGATATTATTTTTTAGGTTAGTTAACAGAGTGTAATCACTGTCATCCAATATATAATCCACATAATTACAAGTAGGTAAGAGACATCATTGGTTATAATCTATTGCTTTCCAGTAACATGATTAAATAGATGTATCAAAATGTCTTCCTGGGCTAATGGAAATGTTCTTCATTGCCATGTGGCTGACCTTAGTTTGATTGCCACTTCCTCAGTCCCTAGGCAGGCAGGGGCCTACAGTGCTTCCGAAATACAGTGTTTATTGGAACATGAGTACTTTATATAGCACTAAAGTAGTCTTCCCTAGTTGGCTTTATGGATTTTTAGCAAGTTTTACAGTAATGCTTTTTCGTGTTGGAACAACAAGAAAGACATAAATTCAAAGCCAAATAAAAGACACAAAGCACAGTGTATCTGGCTGTGAGAGGAGGGGCATTAGAGCTTTCCTGCTGATGAAAAAGTTATATTAGGGCACATTTTATTAAAATCTAACTAAAAAGTCAAGGTGTGTTTCTTTTAGGTGTGTTAATATATCTTTCTATAAAACTAGAGATTATTTTTCTTTTTTTGTGTGTGATGTATATCTTAAATTCTGATTTCATGAGAGACAATTTAAAAAAACAAAATCCATACAGAATTTTAAAAGCTAATGGTAATAATTATTTTTAACTTCTGATTTTCATTTTGTGTTTTATCAAATAAAAATAATTTTTGACATCTTAACTATATAATAGAGTCCAAAAGTAATTTAGTATTGAGTTATAAAGCACATCATATTATCAAATATGGGAGACATAAAAATTCTCTGCACTAAACTCCATAATGAATCAAATTGATTTGTTTTTGTAAAATTTTGTTATAATTGGTGGATTCATACAAATCTTATTGTAATTTGCAACCTAATTTATAATCTAAAAGGGAGAAAATAAAAGGTAATTCTGATTCTTAGTATTATATTTGAGAATTGGCAAATGAATAGAAGAGATCTGAAATTGGTAGAGAAAAATAGGAAGGATTCTTCTAACACCTTGGCCTCTTAGTTCCTTGAACTTATTTTCTACAATGATCTTTTTTCCCATCCTACGTCAGCCATATCTTCCTGTGGTCTTGTCATTTAATTAAAACAATTCTTAAATACTAATTTCAAGCTTCCATTTTCTGCTAATCATCTCTCATCTTTCTAGCCCACTTCCTTTAGTATCCTAACCCTAACAATCCTTCAGCCTTATTCAGGCCTCCAATCCATTGTTTCTGCCATCTTTTCGTGATCATTACCTCTTTCATGTCCTCTCTTTCTTCCTTAGAGTGGGCAATATCCCATGGTCATTCATTATAATCACTTTCTTGCATGTAGCCTCAATTCTTGCTTCATGGATCTTGCTTGACAAAAATTCTTACCTTGGGTAAATACAACTCTGTCTATTCTGTGCCTCACAGCTAAATGTGACTAGAGACAAACAAAATCATGCTGATTGGTGTATCTTTAAATTCACGACCATATTCTTTAGAGAGCCCCCAATGTTGCTAGGCAGTGATAGCGTATTTACCTGGTTTATCCACACTCTCCTAAATGGCTATTTTACACTTATCTTTTCCTCAGACCTTTAAAACACCTCTCCCCTGTTCTCACCCTCAGCTGATGACTTCATTTCCTATTTTGTTTCACTGATTAAATGAAGGCAATCACAAGAGAATTTCCACAAGCTTCCAACTTGGTCTCTGTTTACTTACCTGTGTCTTATACACATACTCTTCTTTTTCTCCTGTTACTCTAGATGGCATGTCCAATCTCCTATCTAACGCCAAACCTCCATGTTTGCTTTGGATTACATTCTGTATCCCCTCTGGCCTAAATCAAGGACTTCCTTCACTTTAATTCTTCCCTGCATCATCAGTTTTTCCCTCTAGTAGAGTGTTACCATTAACATTCAAACGTGATGTTATTTCTTCCATTTTTCTCTTGATCCCACCTCCCCTTCCAGCAGTAACTCCACTTCTCTAGTCCCTTTGATAACAAAACTTCCCCCAAAGAGTTGTCTATATTTGTTGTCTCGAATTCCTTTCCTCCCGTTTCTCTTGAGCCCAGTCTAAGTAGGGACCTGCTAGTGGACTTGCCATTGTCGCTGCTGACCACATTACTAAATTCAGTGTCATGGCTTTTAAGTGTCGTCTGTGTGCACTGTTAATTTTATATCTCTAATTTATATTTCTACCCTAGACCTGTTCCCTGAATTGTCTTCTCTTCACCTCAGATTTGGGATTTTTTTTAAAGGTATATTTTATTTAGGTGGTTGGTTTGATATTTAATTGGTTTTATTCTTTTATTTCTCTGACACAAGTCAGTGGATGTTGGAAGACTAAGGGGAACTGCATAATAAACTGCCTGTTAATTGCAGTGCAGAACTATGACGAGGTCCTGTCGCTGGATTCCACCATTCCAATTCCAATGCAATGGCAAATATTAGGTTCTTTCTTTATAGAGTATCAGTCTTCTCTCAATGGACTAGACAACACTGGTATTATAGACAACACTGGTATTACAGTATCACTCCTAAACAAAATTTATTATGACCAAATCAGAAAAGTAATATGATTATAATCTATCTCATCATATAAAAGATAACAAGACCTAGAGAGAAAAATCCTGGATTACACTCCCAGCTTGGTTAGGGTCTTAGATTTTTCATATATAAAATAGGAAGCATTGATTTTAGTTGCCAGGGTGGTTGTAAAAATTCATTAAGCAGGAGAGGTACATTATATGTGAAATCACAAATTACAAAGCATGATTATTACAATTATTTATGCTAGTAAATACCAATAGTAATCTTTTTCATTCAACCCTCACTTGATTTTTATAACAACTCTACAAGATTACAGGCTGATTTTGATATCTCTAATTTATCAATTAGCAAATTGTGGTGTTTAGAAGAGTTTTGTGGATTGTTCAAGGTCATCAGTGAATACTTCTGATACTGAAATCTCCATATGACCCTCCATCTACTATAGCTTCCAGTTTCTTGACAGAAATATATAAAGCTTTATTCCAAAGATGCCTTCTTTTTTGGAAGCTGAGATTTTTTAAAAAATATCTTGTAATTTGTCATTATATACTTGTTGAAGGGCATTTATATACATTATTTCACTTACTGTAGTTCTCAAGAATATTAATGAAATTTCGGTGTGTGAATGAACTTTTAGTTACCGTACACTATTAGTCATTTAGTAAAATGTAGATATAAAATAACATGCTTTTAAATTGTTTACTGACAAACAATATTATTCTCAAGGTTTGGTGAGAGCTATATCTTAAACCATGTCTTATAAAATTTTTTTTTCTTAACTTGATTTTACTGCCACTAGGGGGTGCCTGTTAATTGAGTCTTATTTTGTATTTACATTTTTTTTTTAAAAGCTAAGAGCAGCAAAATTACCATATAAGTGTCTATAACTGAATTATATTTAGAATTATTTTAAAGTAAGTAATGTTTTTCAGAAAACAGAATTTCAGGCTTTTTGAGAATTTAAGAGCAAACTCTTTAATCGTAATCTTTATAACAGTTGAAAAGCATTTAAAAACTTTTTAAATAAATCAGATTTCACTAATTAATTCAAAGGTGATGCAGTACCCCTATGGCACAACTTCAGATTATACTGTAAATCATAGTAAAATCAGAAGGGATGGGGACTGTTAATTATACCTGTTTCATATTATTATAGGAAAGATTCAATCTATCAAAGATTTATTGATTACCTACTAGATGAAAACAAGCTCTGTCCTGTGGGAGCTTATAACCTATTTATTAAGGTATATATAAGCTTATATATATATATATATATATAAAATTTATTTATTTATTTATTTTTGGCTGTGCTGGGTCTTTGTTCCTGGTGCAGGCTTTCTCTAGTTGCAGTGAGCAGGGGCTACTCTTCGTTGCGGCGCACAGGCTTCTCATTGCGGTGGCTTCTCTTGCTGTGGAGCACAGGCTCTAAGCACGCAGGCTCAGTAGTTGTGGCTCATGGGCTTAGTTTCTCCATGGCATGTGGGATCTTCCTGGACCAGGGCTTGAACCCGTGTCCCCTGCATTGGCAGGCGGATTCTTAACCACTGTGCCACCAGGGAAGTCCCCTTAATTCATCTCTTTAAAGAAAATTTCCAACACTGTTTTGGTGTTCTGTGTGCCACTCAGGTTGATTCATCCAGTAGACACCTCTTTTCTTCATCTGCTCTAAAAGTTGGTGTTTCCCAGAATTCTGTTTTCAGCAGTCCCTCTTACTGTACATTCTCCCTGACGTCTTCTCTCAATACTTCAATTTCCAAAAACATATGTAGATGACAAGTCTCTATTTATAAACACCTGTTTCCTACTTGCCAATGGAGCTTTTCACTGGTGTGTGTCCCATATGTAATTCAGTCACATGTCTAGAACTGAGACAATCATGAAAAATATGTACTACTGCCTATATTTTTTGTCTCAAATGTACAATGGTACAAAATATTGCAGTGTATTCCAAGTAGTATGGTAATTATTTAAAAGGTCATCAGTTTGGTATATAAGTAATTAATGCATTTATTAAGATCATTTTTGGTAGGAAGATGAGAATAAGAACCAGGTTGTAGTAGATTTTAATGGATAAGTGAGAAATGAGGGATTAGAGTTACTGTTATTTTCAGAAAATTCAACTCTGAAGGGAGAGAGAAGTTGAGGGAGGAGTAGGGTCAAGAGACTAAAGAATTATTAGAATTATGAGGAGGAAGAGACAGCAAATAGGAAAAAATTGAAAAAGTGAAACCAAAAAGGGCTGGTGGACAAAAAGAGTATGGGAGTATCTTAACTTAAGCTGCAATGACAAAATACCATAGACTAGGTGACAAACAATAGACATTTATTTCTCACAGTTGTTGAGGCTGAAAAGCCCAATCAGGGTTCCTGTGAGATTTGGTTTCTAGTGAGAGCTCTCTTCCTGGCTTGCAGACAGCTGCCTTCTCACTGTGTCCTCATATGGGGGGTTGGGGGTAGGGGGGAAGGAGGGAGGGAAAGGAAGTTGGGGAAGGGAAGTAGAGGAGGCAGGGAGCAAGCAAGTACTGGAGTCCTCTTGTCTCTCTTCCTCTTCTTATAAAGACACCAATCCTATTGGATTAGGGCCCCACCCTTATGACTTCATTTAATCTTAATTACTTCCTAAAGACTGTTTGCAAACAGCCATATTGGGGGTTAGGGCTTCAATATAGGCTTTCTAGGGTTGGGGGATGCAGTTCAGTCTATAGCAGGGAGGCAGGGTGGAGTCCAGGGGTTAAGTGTTGAAGTTAGCTGGCAGGTTTAGAGACAGAAAAGGTAGAAGAATAGAAGATTGGAGCAAATGGAGAACATTTCTGGATTCTGGATTTCAGTGCTGTTAAGTAATAGTTGTTGAAAAGTGTAAATTATAGATAATACTGCAGTAGAAGATAGGTAATAGTTACAAGAATAAGGATGTTAAATATGAAGTTAAAGTATTTGGTAAGTGATAGTGACACAACAGTTATCATTTATGAAGACAGGCTTTTTGCCAAGCCCTTTATATATATTATCTGATTAAATCCTCACAATAAATCATAGATGGGTGTTCTTTGTCACATTTTGCAGATGGGTAAACTGAATTAGGGGTAGTGGTTAGGTGATGGCAGAGAGAGAGAGTAGTTATTGAGAGCTTGTTTAGGTTCTTATTTGAAGAAAGCTAGAGCTACTGATTAAATTAGTCTATATTAGAAAAATATAAACCTAGGTATAAATGTTATAACTTAAGGGGATAAACACTGAAGAAAAATAACCTGCATGCTTCTAGAAGAAAAAGGAATAGTCAGCTATATGTTGTTTATCAGAGAAATATCTCTTAAAGAAATGACACAGAAAAGAGAAAGGGTATAAGAAATGATATTTAAGCCAAATATTAATTTTTTAAATGTAGTGTGGCAATATTAATAGCACATAAAATTGAATTTAAGGCAAATAATATTGAGGGACAGTTTACCAAGAAGACATGACAATTGTAAACTTGTGTGCACAAATCAGCAAAAATTGACAAAATTACAAGGAAAAATAGTTCAACCACAATTATATACAGATGTCTTATGGAAACTAATGAATTAAGCAGTAAATCTTTGTAGGCTATATATTATTTGAATAACCAAATTAAGCACATATAGAATACTTATGAAAATTGACCACATATTAGAACACAAAGCCAGTATCAAAGAATCACTATCATGCTGACCCATTCTCTGGCCATTATGCAATAAAATTAGAAGTGAAGTAATAATAAAAAGGTATCTCTGAGATTCTCCATACATTGGATACTACAAATAATTTACTTCAAAATAACTTAATGGGTAAAAAAAAAAAAAAAAAAAAAAAAATTTATGGGTAAAAATGAAATCATAATAGCAACCACTAGCTGTTCAGAAGTGAACATAAATAAGAGTGCTATATACTAAAACTTTGAATATAGCAAAAGTGGTACTTAGAGGGAAATTTGTAATATTAAGTCCACTAATTAGAAGATAAGAAAGATAGAAAACAATTGCATTGTATGTTCAACTTAAGAAAACAGAGAAATAACAATAGAGTAAGTCTGAAGAAAATAGAAGGAAAGAAAGGTTTAAAAGCAGTAATTAATGATAGAAGTAATCAACAAGTAATAACTGCTTGAAAAATCAAGCCAAGAAAAAACGAGGGTAAGCACAAAAATATTAGGTATGAAAAAGGGGACTTAACTACAGATTCAGAAGAGATTATTTGATTAATAAAATAATTATTAAATAAGTTAATACAAATCATAAGAAATTAATAAATTGTTTTAAAACAAAAATGTGCATGAATAGTAATAAAATAAGCATATCTTTATGGCTTATTAAAATCTGAAATTTAGTTGAAATGGAGACTTTTGCATAAACTATCAAGTACCTAAATGAATACAAGAAATAGGTAACCTGAAAAAAGTGATAGCCATCAAAGAAATTGAATTTGTAGTCAAAAATTTCACATGCCACTTCTTCCCCCTCCCCCACCCCAGAGGATTTCCATAAAGAAAGTTTACACAAACTCTTCCCAGTGAGACTGCTAACTATCTTATTTTATAATGTTCATGTAATCTTGTTACCAAAACTAGAAAAAGATAATGTAAGAAAAAACTGTGTGTAAATCTCACTTATAACCACAGATAATAAAAATGAGTAGGTAAACTTTTCTTTGCCTTCTCTCAGCCTTACCATTTAATGACCTCTTCTTTCCCCTGTCCTTATTCCACTACCTTCAAGTGGCACCTCTCCCAGCATTCAAATGGTCTAAGATGTAAATGAACCAAAAACCATAACTTGATTATGTCTCTCCCCTGCTCAAACCCCTCCATTTGCATTTTTGCACTTAGAATAAAAATCCAGGTTCCTTACTAAGATATATAGGACTTACATAATCTTGTTCCTGACTTTTTCTCTAACTTCATCTTTTATCATTCTCATCTCTGGCTTGTATCTTGCCAGCCACACTGGCCTCCCTGCTCTTCTTTAAACATTCTAAGTGTGCTTCAACTTCAGGACATTTGCACTTTGCTATTCCCCTGCCTGAAATGATCTACCACTTATCAACTTGGCTTACTCCTTTACTTTATTCAGGCCTCTACTCAAATGTTACATCCTCAGATAGGCTTTTCTTGATTCCCCTGGCTAAAAAAGCCCCTCTGTTATACATTCTCCCTTTATCTTACATTATCACAACAATGCATTATATTAGTAATATTAGTAATATATTCATATTTGTTGTCTGTGTCCCTCATCACAATGTAAAGCTGTAAGAAATCAGCGACTTTTTTTTTTGTTCACTGTTATATCCTCAGCAGCTAAAAGAGGGCCTGAAACATAGTAGGTACTTAGAACTATTTGTGGAATGAATACTGTGAAGTGCTACATGCCTAAGGATGTTTGCCTCCTAAGAGAGACCAAATGTAAGAAGTAAAGTTCTAATGTAGGGATATCAAGCATCATGCGGAACAGATATAAGATACTTGGGGAGCCAAAGATCTTACAGGTGTCCCATAAATGTAATGAACTAGGCAACTCCACTCCTTGACCTGAGTTTAGCCTTTTTGTCCAGTGTTCCTTTTCATTTTTCTCATCAAAGTATGGAGTAACGGAAGGAGCTCTGGCTTTATAGTGAGACACTGTTTATCCTATAACTGTCCTACCCTGGTTTTGTGGCCTCAGGCAGCATCTTTCTTCTCTGAGTCTTAGTTTCCCTCGTATTATTTCTTATATGGCTGTCCTCTCTCCAGCCAGATCCTGAGCTGTGAAGAGCAAGAGCACTCTTACTGAGCATCTCCCTCAGTTCATGAGAGCGCCATCTGTGTAGAGCCCTTAATAAACATTTGTTGTGATGAATATGAAAAGCTTCATGACAAATTGAGGGATTTAATTCTTTATCCATGCATGTGTAGTCTCTCCACTGGCTGTTTTGCTATTTGTCAAACTCATCATAAAGTGTTTTTCAGATAAATGGAGAGTCCATCTCATTTATTCATGCAGGATGTCAGTTATTCACTCATTTACTAGATATAGATTGAGTACCATCTTACAATGTGTTAGGTCCTTGTTCTAGGTGTTAGGGATACAATGAGAAACGAGACAACAAGGTACCTGGTTTCATGGAGTTTACAATATAATATGTGTAGACATGTGGGTAGGGTGGAGGGACAGGCAACAAACTACAAATAAGATAAACCAGAAAAATTATCAGATGATAACAAGTGCTTTGCAGAAAACTGAAATAGAGTGACATGATAAGAAGTAATTGGGTGACTACTGTAAGTTGTAAGGTCAGGAAAGGCCTCTCAGAAGAGGTACTGTTTCAACTGAGACATGAATGATTGAGGAACCATTAAAGTGAAGAGCAGAATGAATAGTATTCTAGGCAAGGGAAATAACTAGTGCCAAAGCCCTCAGGCCATGTATAAATATAAATGGAGAAGGCTTAGTTAGTATTTTTGGATTTGGTGTTACTAATGATCACCTTGCTAGAAAAGGACTGAATGGGTGTCTTGGTAATAAAAGACAGTCTTTTCAGCTTGCTTTGGTCTTATTCTAATAAGTGCTAAAAATGTCCAGCTCCATTTTAATTATATAGATTGTCTTCATTTTTATGGCAGGGTGACAGAAAATAAGGTATCCCTTATGTGTAGCTGTCCCTTTTACAAGTAGTAATTGAGTCTTGCTTTTTTTTTTTTTTAATTATTATTTATTTATTTATTTATTTTTGGCTGTGTTGGGTCTTCGTTTCGTGCGAGGGCTTTCTCTAGTTGCTGCAAGCGGGGGCCACTCTTCATCGCGGTGCGCGGGCCTCTCACTATCGCGGCCTCTCTTGTTGCGGAGCACAGGCTCCAGACGGCGCAGGCTCAG
Organism: Balaenoptera ricei; assembly: GCF_028023285.1. Taxonomy (NCBI): domain Eukaryota; kingdom Metazoa; phylum Chordata; class Mammalia; order Artiodactyla; family Balaenopteridae; genus Balaenoptera; species Balaenoptera ricei. The sequence continues at coordinate 42,262,839 of NC_082639.1, read as the reverse complement.
TAGTTGTGGCTCACGGGCCTAGTTGCTCCGCGGCATGTGGGATCTTCCCAGGCCAGGGCTCGAACCCGTGTCCCCTGCATTGGCAGGCAGATTCTCAACCACTGCGCCACCAGGGAAGCCCTGAGTCTTGCTTTTGAACTTTGACCTTTTTATACTGGGAGGATGGTTCCCATTAATATTTCGATGAGTTCTGTGAGGGTATTGTTGAGCTCTGGTCATGCAGTCTAGCATATGGTCCTCTTGTGTGGCCTCTGAGTTGTGAAGTTGCTTTTAATTCTGACTTTGAATTAGTTGCTATTTGTGCAAGCATTAGTAAATTCAGGGTGCTAATTGGGAGTCCTGTGATAGTTAAGTAAACCACTGGTGTTAAAATATGTGGCCTTTTTTTTGTCCTTGGAAAACCGTTGGTGGGAAAGCAGGTGACAGTAGCCTTGAATTAGGTGAGAGTAGGGTATTATATTTTCTGATGGATACTGTGGAAGGAAATTGAGGAGTAGTGAGTCAAGATATCTGAGTCCTAGCCCTATCTGAGTTCTAGCCCCAGCTCTCCCACAGAATCACTGTTTGACTTTGGGCAGGTCACTCCTCTGCTCCGGGCCTTAGATGCTACCAGAAAATAAAGAGGCTCCATGACTGGAAAAAGAAACTGCTTTAGTAGCCAGACAAGCACCAAATGGATCATGTGGCTTAGACTTGAGTCCTAAGTGAGGTCTTTTACCTTTCACTCCAGATCCAAATCTTAGGGCCCACATGCTCAAGTGACCCATAAAAAGAGTTATGACTGGGTCTTCAGAGCCTTAAGGACTGATGCAGTAGACCTGCCTCACCAACCTGGTCACAGCAGGAAACATAGCTTAGAGAGCTCATGGCAAACCTTGTCCAGGGGTATTTACCACAGAGGATAAAAAGTGGAAGGGAATTTAGTGCATTAGGGCATAGGAAATGGAAGAGGAAGCTGCTGATCTCGTCCCTGCCTTCTGTGAAACCTAACCTAGTACAAGGTGACCTTGTGAATAATTATAATAGTCTCTTCTTTTCTCTGGAGGAAGCAGGTTTAGAATGGGGAGAAAATGCTACAAATGTTAAAACACTTCCTTTGTGAGGAGAAGCAGCATGGGCAGAAATAGTATTCACCCTGTAAGCAGAGGCAGAAGCTTGAAGAAAAGCAAATGAAACATTGTTCTCATGATCCTTGAGGTCTCTTCTAACCTTCTACGTTGGATGTGCACTTCACTAAATCCATTAAGCCTGCTATAATTAAGGGAAAAACTGAACTATTCCTCTTCTGTCTCTGCTTCTTATAACTAGCTGTGGTAATAGGTATCCAGCTGTGCTTCTAGTCTCGGTCTTAGCTAAGAGGTGACACCCTCTGGGTGGTATGTGTATTGATACTCATACAAACAGTTTATTTTTTTCTTTTTTGTTTTCTTTTTCCCATCTCTCCTACCCTGTACTGAGGCCATTCAAGATACTTCTTCACCCCCCATTATCCCAAATAAAAAGGTAACTGAACAGTATCATGGAACTGTTGTGGGGTTCACTTATTACAAGGACATTCTAAGGTTGCTTTCAGATAGCTCTCATCCTACTTCTATTTCCTCAGCACCTCACAATCTCTGCACAGATGTTAATCCTTATAATATTTTTCACTTTTTATTTTAGTCTATATCCTGCTATTTCAATTTTTGGTGTTCTCCCTTAATGCAAGAGTCATATCCATGAGAGCTCTGACTTAGAAGAAAGCTCTAGGGTATCGTCTTTGGAAGGATTTAAAGCAATCATCTAATCTAGTCCCATTTTATGACTAGGGGAACTGAGGTACAGAAAGGGGAAACTTTATACATGCAAGTAAATGTTCTGAAAGGATTGGTTAATTTTTTCTTCCAAAATGCTTTACAAAACAACTTCTTTTTTGTTTGTTTTCACAAAGGATATTCATCTGTGAAAATGTTTTACCAGTGTTGTAAGTAGTACAGTATTTGATAACAATTCGATGTATCATTCTTAAAATCACTCATCATTTCTTAAGAATAAATATAATCAGTGTTTCAAGTACATTATTGTGATTACTATTCAACTTTAATTCTTGTGAGCATTATTATTAGATTTTGTAAAAGTAAAATTAGGAAGTATTGGATTGGTAAGTGTTTCTTAATAAGGGGCTACTTGAAAAGTGGCTTTTTTTAAGAAGAGGACATTTCCCTATAGTTATGCATTCTGGATGAAAGAAACTTGTCCCCAATTAAAGCATTGGTGGAGATCACAACACATCTAATTGGATTGATGTAGCAAACCCATTTATATAGTTTACTGCCTATTGATAGGTCAGTGAGTACTGAGATTAGCTTGTTAACATCACACTTCGAAAAAGAACTGCAGGTATTCTCTATGGTTGATTTAATGGACAGTCGGAAACTTGGTCACTAATTCATGAAACAAAAATCATTGTATCTTAATTCATGAAACAAAAATCATTGTATCTGTAAATTTTTTTTCTTCGTGGTTTGTCTGGATGAGTAGAATTATGTTTTGACAGTTTTACTATGAACTACTTGATGGATCACAATATATCACTATCACCGCTAATTACCACATTTTGATTAATTTTATATACTTTGGTTAGTACATTTTGCTGAATCCAGTAGATCTCTATATTGATAAACAGTAATTATAGACATAAGGACACCTGAACTTTGAAATCTTCATGAAAATGTTGTTAAGAATTATGTGAAACCGAATGTTTGTTTATCTAGACATATTTAATTGCCAGCAAAGAAAGCAATTAAAAGTAGCTGCAGAGTAAGAGGACAACCTTTGTTAAACGTGGTTTTAAGATTGTTACAGAACTTGTGGTGATGATAACATGGTGTCTTGGAGGATGTTAACAACTGTAGCAGAGTGTTAATTAAGAATGATGTAATCTGCAGCTCAGAATTATTAGTATCATATGTTAGTTTAGCTGGACAGGAGCAAAACCTAATTTCAGTTATGATGAGGGCTCAAGTTATATTTGTAGTGGAAAGATTAACATTTTATTTTTGTGCTGTTCCTGAGACAATTTAAAAATCCTGAATGAAATACAGTCAAATGTAAACATCAAGTCCCTAGCTCATTTACATATGTGCCAGATTTTCAAACTGATTGCTGTTTGAACCTAATCTGTCATTGCTGGCTGCATTAGCTACTACAAACATTACATTTACATATTGATTTCTTATTTTGTTTTAGTGTAAATAATCCATAATTATAGTAAATTTGGTCTTTTGTTGACAAGAGCTCATATGACTCTGTAAGTTTAGAATGGAAATTTAAATTGCCATGTGTCATGCTTTTTAATTTAAAAGCTTGATATATCTGAAAGGATAAAAAGATCATTGTAGATAATAAAATATTCCCAAAGAGACAAAGGAGAGAAAATTTTGTAGGGCCTTTTAGAAAGATATAAATTGTAAATTATTAATGAAAAATTCAATAGCACATTCTAAGATTATTATTTATATTTTTATAAGAAAAAGTCACAATAATTTGAAAAAATTACTTTTTTGGCTTCAATATCAGGTCATATTTAAAAAATAAAATTATTGGAAATGAACCTTCTAAACGTGTTATTTTACATTGATATTTGTTTAAAATATCCAGTGCAAGAAAAGAAAAAGCACACACACAGAGCAAGAATGAAACAGGAGATTTTTTTTATCTCTGTATTGATGTTAATATTTTACTCAACTACGTATACAACATTGATTTGAGAAATTTAATTTCACGGACAACAGCCGTATATGTCAGTGGTCATATAGTATTATTAAGTAGCAATGGCAAAATATCCATGGTTTCCATTTACATTGATAAAAAGTGTGTTGTATTTTTGAAGTTAAAAATATGGGACCCGGGCTTCCCTGGTGGCGCAGTGGTTGAGAATCTGCCTGCCAATGCAGGGGACACGGGTTCGAGCCCTGGTTTGGGAAGATCCCACATGCCGCGGAGCAACTAGGCCCGTGAGCCACAACTACTGAGCCTGCGCATCTGGAGCCTGTGCTCTGCAACAAGAGAGGCCGCGGTAGTGAGAGGCCCGCGCACCGCGATGAAGAGTGGCCCCTGCTTGCCGCAACTGGAGAAAGCCCTCGCACAGAAACGAAGACCCAACAGGCCAAAAATAAATAAATAAATAAATAAAATTTAAAAAAAAAAAGTAAATAACTTAGGAGAATTAACATTTAAAAAAAGAAAATATGGGACCCATTTAATTGCCAAAATAGTAGTTATCCAATTGTTCAGATACTTTTTATGGCTTATAATTTTTTTGTGGAGATATAATTTACATATAATAAATGGGTTCTTAAGTATTCCCCAGTTATATGAGTTTTGACAAACACTTACTGTTTTCTACAATGGATTTTAATGAGTGGAATTTTAATTTGGATGTGTATATACCATTTAACAAACAGATAGCCATTTAGTAGAAGCCTGTGCAGAATTGATGGTATCTGTTTACTTGAGTGCTGTGAATTCAGAACTCTTAAAAGCCCTTATGTTAGTCAGCTCAGGCTGCTATAACAAAATACCCTTGACTGGGTGGCTTGAACAACAGACATTTATTTCTTACAGTTCTTGAGGCTATAAAGTCCAAGATCAAGATGCTGACAGATTTGGTTCCTAGTGAGAGCCCTTTTCCTGGCTTGCAGATGGCTGCCTTCTCACAGTGTCCTCACTTGACAGAGGGAGAGCCCAAGCTCTGTTCTCTCTTCTTCTTATAAGAACAGTAATCCCATCATGGGAGCCCCATCCTCATGACTTCATATAAGCATAATCATCTTCCAAAGGCCCGACCTCCAAATATCATCACATTGAGGGTTAGGCTTTCAGCATGTGAATTTGAGAGGATACACAAACATTCAGTCCATAACAGCCCTGAAACCCAAGTCTGAATGTGTTGTTTTTCCTAGTCTAGTTGTTTAATCTTGATGGATTTATACTTTATAACAATGAATGCTTCCCCTAGAACTGTTACTGTTTTAATAGGAAGGCTCTGATTTAGCCTGGCCAAATCTTCTGCCCACTGAAGATTTAAGAGGGAATTCTTGATTCAAGGAATTGCTGAAGAAGAAATCCTTAAAATTACTGTTATTATCCTTGATGCAAGACACCCGGCCTTCTACTGTTCTACCCTAAGGGCCTGCTGCTATTTGTCAGGAGGAAGCCATTCCTCTTCTTAATCAGGAATTAATGACAGGTATATAGCTACATGATGATCAAATGTTCGTTTCACTACCATAATGCAATCTTAAATTAACCTTGAAAAATCACTGTGTCATACATATTAAAATATCCATGTGCTTTCTGCGTAAGTGGATCACTAAAGTGCTCTCTCAATGTGAAATAAGCAGTCAAGACAGTAAAGGCTGTTATATATATTAATGTGTTGCTTTCATCAGTACTTGACATATGGAGGCCAATAATTTATGGCTTTTTATGTTCTCAGGTATAAAGAAATGTCTGTAACTTCAGGTTTATTTATTGGGGCCTGTGTTAAAATTTGCTGTACACTAATTTTCCCCATACTGTCCTTCCCCCCCCCCAAAAAAAACTGGATGGCAATATAAAATGTATTAAACTAAGTCAGTGAATTAAAATGAAGTTGTTACTCACTAGAAGACAGACATTTTACAGATGACTTCTCTGTTCCTGATAATTGCTCATAGTTAAATTGGAATGGGATCCCCCCAGGCATAGGTGGACATTCATTAGCAGAATGAATGTCCAAGACTTGTGGACAGAAAAGAAAGTAGAGAAGGGATGTTCTGCTGAAACTATTTCTAGAATTTTGTTGGTGGCTTAGATATTAATGCTCAGTTATACTACTGAAATTTTTAAGGAGGTAGATTATCTATTTATCTGTTTATCTATCTATCTATCTATCTTTTTGTAGTTCCCTCTCACATGCCTCCCACTGTCCCTCCCCCAACTTGAAAATTAAGAAACTGGCTAGGAGAATTATGAGATGGTATATGTGAAAATGTCTAGCACTTTGCCACTAATTGCTTTAAAATGTTAACATTCACTGTGTTGTGTTTTTTGCAAATAACCACCAGTTCAAAGCTTGGGGACAATGTATATGATTTTCATTACATTTCAAACATTAATTTCAGTTTATATCTGAGGGTACAGCAACGGTAAGTTTTAATGACTGTTGTCTATTTGTAGAAACAACCATCTCGTTGTTGGTAAATACAAATATTCAAACTGAAAGTAAAATCATAATAGAGAATGAAAAATTAAAAACCGGTAAGGAGAGAATAGATGTTCTATTAAAACCATTTCTTGCATTGAGTTAAAATTCAACTGCTTTTAAAAAATTTCTACATTTGCTTACACCTTTCCTTCTCCCTCTTATTGAAGAGAAAACATGCAATTAAGGGAAACAAAAAACTGTTCTGTATTATTTCTCATCCACCTACTTTGGTAATTACCCTCAGCTATTCTGAAGGTCAAAGTTGATGTAGCATGAATGACTTTGCATTTTGAAGGTAAAAGAGAGACTGCTTTAAGGTGGATTAACTGTGGCTAACTATCCTAACCAACTATTAGAAGACACTACTGTGGAGAAAATTGCTCCTAGATGCAGCAACTAAGGGCTCAACATACTCTGCTAAGCAGCAGCTAGAATCAATTTCTATAGATAATATTTTAGCAATAAAATCTTTGAAAGTTATGCAAATCACCATAGTAAATTCCTTTACAGCCTTTGCCTCCTCCTTGGTCTAATTTAGGTATTCTTCCTCTGTATTTCCATACCACCTTAGCAAAAGTGGTATTAGAGCTCTTAGCAAATGGTACCATATGTGGATTGTAGGTTTGCTTGTCTGTGCATTCCTCTATAAACTCAATGAAGGCAGAAATAAGATCTTACTGGGTCCTCTTCCCCAGTATCTGGAGGACAAATCATAAGAGTTAGACCTTAGAAGAGTTACCACTACTTATTTTGTGTGTGACATTAAGCAAGTTACTTAACATCAGTTTCCTCATCTGTAACAAGAAAATGATAATAATAAACTTCATAAAGTTGACCCAAAGCCCTTAATGCCTGATGCATAGTAACACTCATTAAAGGCTAGCCATTATTATTAATGGCTAAGTGAATGAATCAGGCTGGATTCTGAGGTTGCAGGTAATAAAAACCATTCTCACAAGGAACATGAATGTGGTATATCAACCCCAAGCAAGATCTGTGTTAAAAAGAACCCTGTGAGCTTGGATAACATTAGGCATAATGTACAGTTATGTTCCATGCATCAGGAACGGTTTTATCTGGAGATTATCATACTAAGTGAAATTAGTCAGAGAAAGACAAATATCATATGATATCGCTTATATGTGGAAGCTAAAAAAGAATGATACAAATGAACTTATTTACAAAACAGAAACAGACTCACAGACTTAAAGAACAAACTTTTGGTTACCAGGAGGGGAAGGGGGGATAGATTGGGAGTTTGGGATTGACATGTACACACCGCTATATTTAAAATAGATAACCAACGAGGACCTACTGTAACAACCTAAATGGGAAAATTTGAAAAAGAATAGATACATGTCTATGTATAACTGAATCACTTTGCTGTACATCTGAAACTAACACAACATTGCTAATCAATATACTCCAATATAAAATAAATAAATAAAAAGATTTTACCCTCTATCAACTCCTACAGAGAAATGAAACTAAAACATGAAAAATAACTGCCACAAAACCACCATAGACACTTTGGTTAATGTTTTACTGTCATTGTAAGATTTTGTAGTATGGGTACCCCTCTAAAGTATTCTATTTTTAATAATAGACCACCTTAAAACTTACATGTAATAAAAATTCCCACTTGGCTTTGTAAAATATAATATTCAGAGTTTTATCAGGTAAAGATTATTTTCTTTTTTCTGAAGAGGAAACAGAATTTTCGGAGTAGTTAAGTGCCTAAAATAAGGGCCTGTATATGGTAGACACAAAATAAATAGTATTGAAAGAATTATTATTGTGGGGGTGGGAGACAAAGGCCAAACAACTAGTGGGGAGTGGAGCAGGAGTTCAAATCTGACTCTGTGACTCCCAAGCAGTTTAAAGCCATAAATATTTTTTCTTGCCAAAGTTACCTTTCCCCAGGGCTCCTGGGAAATTGCAGAACTAGATTAAATTGGTGTTCTTCTAACGTAGTTTGGCAGTCACTGCTGGTCCTGGCAAACCTTTCTACAAACTTATTGCACAAGTCTGCCAGTCAACATCAAGAAACATATATAAGGAACTGCATAAAGGCAAGCACTAAAGGTATTAAGCGTTTGTATAGATTCATATGTAAAGATAAAGGAGGATCTATCTATATAATAATCAAGACTTCTGGAATTCTGAGCTTCTTAGCCCAGCATTTGAAGCCCCCATAATGTTGGTCTTTACCGTTTTTCAAGTTTCCTGTTTCAGAAACCCTTCTTTACATCCCCTTATACTTCTTCCTCATTGCTTTCTCCACCCTTCCCTGTATTCTCCAATCTCATCTCTGTTCAAACTAGTCTATGTCTGAAATCACCTCTATTATATACTTGTCAAATTACTATACATTCTTTTTTATTTTTTATTTTTTTTAACATCTTTACTGGAGTGTAATTGCTTTACAATGGTGTGTTAGTTTCTGCTTTATAGCAAAGTGAATCAGTTATACATATACATATGTTCCCATATCTCTCCCCTCTTGCGTCTCCCTCCCTCCCACCCTCCCTTACTATCCATTCTTCTTCATAGTACTTCAAAGTACTCTTTTTCTTCTCCACAATCCTCACATCTGTTTTAACTCTCAGAGTAGTCTGTCTTGAGGTCAATGATTATGTCTTTGATTCCTGTATTATTACGAATAAGAATCAAATAATTATAGAAAGAATGAATGAATTGTGAACTCCTAGCAGGCAGGGTCTTACTCATCTTTGTATCCCTAAAGCAGCCTAGCCATTTGGGAGATAGGATGCTGAAGAACATAGAATCAAATATAGTTTAAAAACTGGGTTCCATCTTTTTATAGCTGCATAACCTTGGGAAATTACTTAACCTTTCTGAACTACAATTTTGTGAGTAAAGTGGCACTTCAAAGGTAGGCTTAAAAAATGAGAATTAATAATTCTTTATATGGAGTTCCAAATATGCAGAACTATTCCTTAAGTGTTTATAGGATTGCCTTGAATCACCTTTTAGTATGCTAAGTGTCGAGGGAAATACAGATGAATAATAAAGATACTTACTCTCAAAAGGCTTGTAGTCTTGAATTCAGGACTTCCACACGTGAAACAAAGCAAACCATACAAAACACTATAAATAAGTATTAAATAAGGGATATGATACATGAATTCAGAGAAGAGACAGTCTATAATAATACTAATGGTAGGACATGAGGTAGTCTGAAAGCTGTGCAGTATTTGGGAGGAGAGCCCTGTTTGCCTAGGTGATTTCTTTTGGCTACAAAATCTATATACTATCTGTAATAGTCCCCCTATCCATGGGGAATACATTTCAAGGCCCCCAGTGGAAGCCTGAAACCACAGAGAGTACCATATTCTACGTATAGTATGTTTTTCCCTATACAGGCACACACCCCAGAGATATCGTGGATTCAATTCCAGACCGCTGTGATAAAGCAAATATTGTAATAAAGTGAGTCACATGAATTTTTGGTTTCCCAGTGCATGTAAACTTACGTTTGCACTATACTGTAGCCTATTAAGTGTTCAATAGCATTATGTCTAAAAAAAAACAATGTACATACCTTAATTAAAAAATAATGCTGTTGGAAAAATGATGCCAATAGTCTTGCTCAGTGCGGGGTTGCCACAAACCTTCAACTTGTAAAAAACACACAGTCTGTGAAGCGAAATAAAGCAGAGTGCAATATAATGAGGTATGCCTGTACATACATACCTATGATAAAGTTTAATTTATAACAGGCACAGTAAGAGATGAACAACAATCACTAATAATAGAAAAATTATGACAATGTGCTATAGTAAAAGTTATGTGAATGCAGACTTTCTCTCAAAATATCTTATTGGACAAATATGATGCCTTTTCCATCTTAAGCACTTATCACGCACTGTAGCCATAACTTTTGCATGTAGAGGTGAGACAGCAAAACTAGCACAGACTTCTTTTTCCTTCTTCACAATTTCATTGGTAGAAGATTCATTCTTACAGTTGATCTTAGCAACCTCAGCATACAATTTTTTTTTAACTTTCACCTTTTCACTTAAAGGAAGTACTTTATGGCTCCTCTTTGGCAGATCCGAATTGCCAGTGTCACTACTCTTGTGCTTTGGGGCCATTAAGTAAAATAAGGGTTGCTTGAATACAAGCACTATGATAGTCTATCTGATAACCAAGATAACTGCTAAGTGACTAAGGGGCAGGGTATTCTGGACATAGGGATGATTCATGGCCCAGGTAGGATGGATCAGGAGGGCGTGAGATTTCATCACTCTACTCAGAACAGCCTGCAATTTAAAACTTATGAATTGTTTATTTTTGTAATTTTCCATTTAATGTTTTCAGACCTTGGTTAACTGCAGGTAACTGAAATTGCAGAAACGGAAACTGAAGATAAGCGGGGGGGGGGGGGGGGGGGCGGGGCAGGCTCCTGTATGTGCTGTCGACTCTCCTGATCCGAGCTCTCTTACTTGACCCTCAACTCTTATACACAGCTGTACATGATATCTCTTTTTGGATCTCTAATAGGCACCTTAAACTTTGATATATACATAACTTCACTCTCAAATTTTCTACCTAACCTGTTCTTAACCCAGGTTTCCTTGTTAAATGCAATTCCATCTCTCCATTTGCTCCGACCACCTTGGAGTTATATTTTTCTCTCACATTCCATCAGTAAGTTGTCTGGCTTCTACCTCTAAAATACATCTGAACCTGACAACCCTTCACTCTCTGCCTCTATAGTTAGCGTAAGCCACCATCACTTCTTGCTGGGACTAGCCCTGCCTTGACTCTTTTCGCACTGTAGCCAGAGCAAACAGAATAATGTTGTATAAATGTACGTGTAAGTCAGATCTTAACCATTTCCCAGTGTAAAACCTTCCAATGGCTTTCCTTTGCAATTACTATAAATACCAAGTTCTTTACTGTGGTCTACAAGGACCTACATGATCAGATTCCTGCTATCTCTTTCTTATACTAGCCTCAACTTAAATGTCATTTCCTCAGAGATGTCTTCCCCAACTATTATGTTGAAAATAATTTCCTTCCCCCCCCACCCCTCTGCTACCTTTTATAATCCTGTTTATTTTCTTCATAGCACTTAACATTCTCTAAAGTTACTTATTCATTTACTTGAGTATTGTTTCCTTTACTAGAATATAAGTTTCATGAAAGCAGGGACCATTTTTTTTGTTGTTCATAACTGTGTCCCTAGCAACTGGGACGGTGTCATAAACATAGGTATGTGCTCAACAAATATATGTTAACTGAGTGAATGAACATGCTGTGTTCTTCCATGTATTATTTCCTAGTCTAAAAAGTGCCACCCATCTCCCTTCCCCAAATAAAACAAAAATTTAGTCCCTTCCAATTAATAAACTCTAAGGTCCTACTTATCCTTTATATTTCAATTTATATTTTTATTCTCCTCTGAAGCTTTCCCTTAACCCTTTCCCCCTCTCACTGAGGCAAAGTTAAACACTTCCTTCTTGGTTTTCATTGTATTTTTTTTCAATTTCTCAGTTGTATCTATTACATTATACTATGGCTTTCTACGTGTCTGTCTACCCTCATTAGATTGTGAAGGTTTTCATGGACAGGAACTGTGTATTATTTGGGTTGGTTTCCTTAGCATCTGGAATAATGCGAGGCATTCAGTTAATGTAGATAAATAAGTGAATCAAAATCAAAATCTTAATTCCCATGGTAGTTTTCCAGAAGGCAACATTGCTGTGTAAAATACAAAGATGAGTAAGACTCTTGCCTTCTGAAAATTTACAGTTTATTCATTATTAAATAAATATTTATCTGCAGTGTGCCAGGCATTATGCTTAAGTGGTAAGGATCAAAGACAAAGGTCCCTGCCTAAAGAAACTCTACTTTAGTGGGGTATTATTTCCCTTGATTTTGATCAATAATATTTCATGCTGTATATAGGTGTTTCCTAGGTATTTTGAATCTGTAATTTACCTGTGAACTCGATGGGCGACACTGGGACACACAGATTAACTGCGTAATTCTAATCTTATGTTGAATGTATATTTATCACATAGTTACATATTGGCAAAGGAGGAGTGATGAAGGCCAGAACCGTATGTTTTTTTTGCTTCTAAAGCATAGCATGGAAGAGAGATTAGCACTGCACTTGAGACTAGCAATACAGATTGTTCATACATAATGGTGACAGATTTTTATTTTCATTGCCGATGGTGCTTTTTAATATTGTTATAAACAAATAGAACCATGGCTTATTTTTCTTAATTGATGTGGCTAAATTCATTTATTCTTCATGTTTCTGACACATTTCTTACATTTTAGAACTTTGGCACAGAGTTTAATATTGCTCTGAATTCTCCTATTTCTGAATTCTCGGTATTTCTGACTTGTAAGTGAAAGCACAATTATTTTGAAGGAATTTCGGTATAGCAATTAAAGTTCTGTAGATTTCAATATTTTCTCAATTTTTACTGAAACTGTATTTCTATACCTATATGACACTCATGAGTATAAACAATAGTTTCAAATTTCTGTTCTTCCAGAACTGCTGTTTCATTTGGAATTGAACCACAGTTTTTGATTATACATTTTAGTAGCATATTTGGAATTTAATATAATTGACAAATTTGCCTCTCTTGGAGAAAATACATATGCAGACAGTAGCACATGACTTGTCGAAATTCTTATGTATGCAAAGTATCTATAACTGAAGTTTAAAAACACCTTGGTAGAGAAGGAGTTAACAGGTTAGCTCCCCTTGGTTGTTCTCAGCTTGCTCTCTTGCCTTTAGGAGCTGAAAAGATGATAACATTGGGCCTGGACATGCCTGTGTGGAGGTTATGGTACTCCTGGGGTTTTTGCAGCTAACCGTAAAGCAAGCTAGAACTTGTTCATCTCAGAGTTCCTTGTTTTTCTTTCAGCCCTTTCAGTGCCCTGCAGGAGTCATTAAATCAAAACTTCATGCTGATCATCACCCACCGAGAAGTCCAGCGGGAGTACAACCTGAACTTCTCAGGAAGCAGTACCATTCAAGAGGTGAGTTATGTCTCACAGCTAAGGAATAAAGGTAGCTCATTATAGCTAATGTTGACCCTGTTAAAGAGAGGGCTTATGTGTTCTGGTTGGAAACTCTCTTTATGTTTCATTATTGGGTTTTTAATTTTAATTAACTTGAGCATCAGTGATTACTGTAGATACATTAAATGACTTGACCTAGAAAGATGTTGTAAATGAAAGCTCTTGATAATTCTTAAAATAGTCAACTTTTAAAACCCTGCTTAAAATAGCACATTGTTATATATTTCATAGTTTTATAGTAATTATTCAGAATATTAATTTGGAGATTATCGACAGCATGCATTTTCAAACATGCGTATACTTTATTTGAAAGGTTGCTCTCAAATATATTATTTATAGAGTGTATCCTGCCTATTTCCAAAAGGAATTGAGGAGGCTTTTCTTAAGCAGTTGAATTCCAGCCTTGGGCAGTATTCCTGAGATGCTGTAGGGAACCCAGTCATTTAGCTCAGAGTATCTATGAAGAATCTATTTATAGTGTCAATATTTTCATCAATGTGACCAACCAGGGCCACTGTTTCAAAAAGAACCTCCCCCAAGAGAGAAGAGGTAACTTCTTGTCTGTGGCCCCACCCACCTAAAAGCTAGTAATTTATCTCCTTTGGGGGGGGAAATGTGTAAGGCTATGGCAAGACTTGTGTTTAGAGACAGTGAAATGATGACTATGTCACATTACCCCCTTGTAAGTTATGAAGACAACAGTCATTGTCCACTCATGTTTTTATAAAGAAAATTAATCTTGTTTAATCTTAGATTATTTCATAAATTTTTTCTTGGACTACATTGCTTCAACTAATTACTAATGTCATATTGAAAGAACAAGTTGTTTTCACCCTAATCATTTTCCGGAAGTATATGAATTGTTTCAGTAATGGCTGAACTGTTAATGGTTTTTCTTTTTTCATGTTTTATCAATAAATTTCAACTTCTGAATTTGGCGTAAATAACTCATTACTTGAAGTTGATTTTCTCTGTTTATCACTTGAATAGTTTGTTGACTAGTAACTAAGATCTTTAAGATTTTTCTTGGCGCCTAATTTGAATCATAGGTTTAAATTATTTGATTTTTTTCAGGATTTTAAATATATTAATTGCCATTTCATTTTTAATCTCTATAATGGATGTTCTGTTCTCTAAATTTAAAATTTTAATTCCTTGAAGAATCATTGTCGTTTTTATATTGAAAATAATGTTTAACTCTGGTCCTATCGCAGAGTTATTCTGGGAACCTCATGATTATGAAATTTAAATTATATATTGAATAAAATTAAATAAGAAATTCAGTTTCAAAATAAATAACCCCAGTTTAATCAAGAACAGCAAAGATAATAGGTAAATTTCATTCTGTGGTTGATTTCCTTTTTTAAGTTGAAGACTAGTATATCGCATGAAGGGTACATATAGACTGCCTTATTTTTTTTTTCTGATTGAAATATTATAGCCAGAATTTTACCTTTTTTTGTTTTTTTGCGTTTTTGTTCTAACATTTCCAGATTCTATAGTTTGAGTGTGTTTCAACTTTCTCCCACAAGAGGGCAGAGAGGACTATTAAACTGATAGTCTAAAAATGCCATTCAGTGTTTTTAAATTAGCTTCTCTTATATTAACAAAAAGGAGCATAATAGCCAAGTTATTGTTTGATTTACAGATAATTGGCATATTGCAGGGAGGAGACTTAATTTCACCCTTTTAAATTAAACAGGGAGATTTAAAAAGACATAAAATATTCATTAATGTTCGGTGATTATAAAGTAGTGGCATATATTTATTTTGCCTTTATTACTGTTTCGATGGGAAAATACTGCAAATATTTCCGAAATCGAGTTGGCCATACTGACAAGTTGAAATGTTTAAGCAGCGTTAATGCAATCTGCTCACACCTGATATCCTATGCAGAATGATTCAAAATGACTACATCAATTATTAAAAGAAATATTTAAAATTCTGTAAATGTGCCATTGTGTGCCACAGTTGGCTGAAACTGTTCTCTGCGTCCTGCTATTTAGATTACCAAATATATTTTAAGCTTCAAGGACTTGAAAACAGTAAATCTTTTTATACCATTTCTAAATGAAAAGAGTCCTGAAAATATTTTTGCAGACAAATATTCTTATGTATTTCTCAACAAGAGTTTGGTTTCTTCTTTTTTCCTTTTTTTATCTTTTAAAAGTTGATTTAAAATAATATTTTGAAATGCTAGTTGCCAGGAAAAAAATAAATGCAGTTGTTTCTAATATCTGTTGCTTTTCTGTAGGCAGACAGGTAGACATAAGCTCTTTTATTCTGTACAGTTTAGAAAAGGAATGTGTATTATACTCTCTAAGCTTGGGGTCACACTTTGTAGGCCTAATTCTAAGACTTTTCTCCTTCAACTTGTGGAATACCTGGAATGGGGTTCAAGTAGGACAAGATGCTCTTATGCTACAGCCATGCAACCCACAGTGACACTTAAGTACATGTATTTTTTTGTTGCATGATTGAAAGTCAGGTTGCAACACAATAAAAATATAATCTTGAAATGATTTTGCAGTGTTATTTTATAAATGCTAGAATTTTTGCTATTAATTTGGAAGCTTAATGATACCATATATCCTAACTTGTAAATTAATTTTTGTCACCAGTTTCAGAAATCTTTTTACAGTGTTGTTTAATAGGTTCAAGAATGAATTCCGACCAACATATAAGAGAAAAGGAAGAAATTTAAAAAAAAAAAAAACTGATTTTATTTTCCAGTGTAGTTGTATATTATTTTTGTTGTAGGTGGGAAAAAAAATACCATTTTCTGGTATTTTTAATTTTTGAAAGCCTTGCATTTTTAAAGGAAAGCTCTTGTAATATTTTCCCCCAGAGGGAAAGTTCTATTAAATGAAATAGGATTGACAAAGGCACTATAATTTCAACTTTTAATTAACAAAATACATTTTTAAAAATACTGACTTAGAAAATAGAACTTAGCTGCAGTTTGAATTTTAAATAACTCTTCAGTGACCATATGTTCATGCAAGTTAGTGGTGATAAACCGATAGTTGTACAAGTGTTTGTTCATTCTGTCTCTGTGGTCTCTTGCCTCACAATGCATGACTTATATCCTTTGGGTGCTCTAGACTTTAATTTAAGCTAGTTAGATATTGAGGTTATTTTTTTTTAAGCTCTTTACAAATCCTTCCACTTACATTATCCTCCTACTTGAGGAAAAGGCAATGATAGTATAAAAAGGTCAGAATGGAGGGTTGCAAGTAGTCATAAGAATAAAAATCCTTTCCCTTTATCCATTATGACAAAATAGTTTATAAAAATTATCAAATAATGTAACAATAACTTTGTGACATCTGTCTTTCTACCTTTTTGGATCCTTAATTAGCTAGTTGACACACTTTAAATTAGTGAATTTCCCTGAAAATTTAAACAAGCTTACCTTATTTTAATGAATTTTCTACACTGAGAATTTAGATTTTTAAACAGTTAATTGTACAGATTTCAGTAATTCTGATTTTTAAAGATCTGTGGCTACAAATGCACTTGGGATTGGTTAAATTAGGGGGAAAAAAGATTGATTTGCCTACTTCAGATCCTAAACCCAGGTGTGGAAAAGGAAATAAAGTCCCTGAAATCAAGCCAACTTTTCTTGGAAACATTCTTTGTTGTCCATCTTACTATTGCAAAAGCTCCTATTAGACAAAATGTCCACTTTTCTTTATAGATGTCATACAAACTTAAGGAATACACACATGACCCAGAATAACACTGATAAAAAACCAAAGTATTTTTGGTACGGAATCATGGAGTATTCCTTATCTCTTACAGTGAGAAACACTATGAAGAAACACTATTGGAATTATTTAAATCCTTTTCTGAGTTTCACTTTACCCTAGAATTCTCACTGTTCTTATTAATGTTTATTTAGTTCTCAATGGGAATTAAAGGGAAAAATCGACAACCTATAAAGATATATCTTGCATGAAATAGTAAAACATTTCACTACTAATACTAGCATTTGTTAAGTGGGAAGGCACTAGTTTTGAATTAGCAACAAGAAGTGAACTAAATAAATCATACCGGTCCTTAAAAATAATGTTGGCTAAATAATTGTGAAATCATGAGACTAATTCTGATTCTGCAAATTTGAAACTCCTGTTGGGTTTTTTGTGTCTATTTTTCTCTTGCTACTTTCTCAACTTGCTTGACTAATACATATTTCAAACTCTTCTCCTTTAATGCTGGACGTTGTTAACAGTACATTTGTAGTCTTTTACAGATTATACTAAAGAGCAATTTTCTAGTAATGGGTTGACTAAAACTTCTTAACTAACATGCCCTTTCTGTATATGTTTTACATATAGTTTGTTTATTTTTTGGTTTGTTTGTTTTCCAGTATGGAGAGGGTGGGGGCTGCTGGCACAGAACCTGAAGAGTAGAGAGATAAGAATGTGCATATGCAATGGGGTAAATTAAATTGTGTGCTTATTTAATTAAAAGTTTATGTGGTGTATTTTTACTGTAAGATGAATGGCATATATAAGCTCAATTAGAATGAACCCATTTTAATTAGCGTGTATCATAGTTTGATTTTTAAAAATTTGAAATCACATATGACATCTTAGGAAGAATGAAAGAGAGATAATTTCTTAAGCAACTGGGCAATGAATTTGAGCCTTTTTTCAGCTTTCAGAAAAGGAGACTATGAGTTTCTTTTGCATGTATATGATGTTTCAAGTTGCACTTTGTTACTGAGATCTGTTGAAGTTATACCACTTCAAATGAATAAATCAGTAATGATCATTTTATATACTTTGGGGTTTTCTGTGATTCTTAATAAATTATCCCCTTAGGAAATAAATTTAAGTAATATTTACAATGCAGCTATTTGGAACTGACGAGTCTTTCTTTCCCTCTGAAAGTATTTTAGAATAATCTCTATTGGACATTTTTTTTTTAGCCTTGTAAGTATTTCTTCACCTACATTTCAAGAAGGTAGAACCAATGAAATTTTGTTAAGAGTCGACGGTGCTTTAGACCTTTGTTACTTAAGATATGTGTATCCTAACAGCTTCTTGGCGGACTGTATTTCATAATCTGTGATTTGTGTGTCGGTAGTTTTAAAATGCCTGGGTTAAGAGATATTATGTTCAGTTATCAGAAACTAATAAACATAAGACATTTTTATATGCAAGAAAAGGCAGAGAGTAAATAATTGCACTGGTGACCAATACTGTAATAATCCTGTTTTACAATATGCACTTGACAGGTTGTAATAGTGCTAATTGAAGAGACTAATTCACACTTGCTTCATTCTATTCAAAGGCAAAATCAGCAGCTTGTTTTGCTTTTGACCAGATGGTCCTCATGAACACCTACTGTGCACTTTAAGTGCTTTACTAGAATTACAAAGGCTGGGGGCTGCGTTCGACTCCAAATGATTTGAGGAGTGAGAGGGAGAGAGAGAGAGGGGGAAAAAAAAACCTCTGTGCTCAATGGATTTGGTGCAAGTAAATTAATTCTAGTAGACCCATTACACATTGAGCCCCCTTTTCAAAGCTCTGAGCCTCCTCGCTTGCTCTGTAGCAATGAGAAAGAGAAAGAGAAAGGCAGATTACTGCAAACAGAAATAAAAAAAAGGGGTATGAAAGGGAGAAAAGAGGCCTTGAAGCCTTTCATATCATTTGAGTTTTTCAAGTGCGTTATTTTTGGGGAGGGTGGATATATGAAAAGCCAATTGGAGTTTTTTTTGTTTTAAAGTGCGCTATTTAAGCACCATGAATATAGGCGCAAGAGCAACAGTTGACTGAGTTTACTGTGGTGAAGCTTTGTGTTCGAGGATGAATCAAATTCATTATATTCAACTCTTTGTGTTTTAACATGAATGTAGGGTTAGTTTCACAAGACTGTGTCTGTTTAGGATAATTATAATTTAATATTTTCCTTTCATAAAGTTATCACTGTAGATGTCTAAAATTTTAATCAAAGCAGATTTTGTACACTGACTTTGAAGCACCCTGACAGTTTAAAATTCAAAGGAAAGCTTTTTTAGTTTTCAAAAGAAAAGAAAGGCTCATTCTAAATGGCATCGAAGCAGAGATTATTATAACTAATTAGAAGTCACACATCTGTTAGCTTTTGGTTTGTGACTTACTTATGTATTTTTTCAGTAAAATATATACTTTAAAAATATATTGCTGTTATTGAGTGAACCCAAAGGGATAAAATGAACTTAAAAGAGAACCACTTATTCGAGCCAACCATTTTTCCAGATCTCCACATGTTCCCATAAAAATATGTAATGTATTAAAGTCCATTAAATGTAAATTGGAATTGCGTAATTAATAACAAGTTCAAATGCACTTCCAAACAAAATGTTTTTGCACAGTTCTTGTTAGCATAATTCTGATTATTAACCAAAGTTATTATAAAAATAACAAGAAAGTATAAGCAAATCCAGTTTGTGTAAATTTATAATTATTTCTTATCCTTAAAGCCATTTGTATATAATTTGGAACACTGACACTGTGAAATGATTAATTCTTATTTTTAGCTTATGTAAAATGATTAATTCTTATTCTAAGCTTATGTGGGTTAAAATACAAGGGATCATATCTAGGAGTACATGTCAGTTATTTTGTATGTTTTTATACTTTCAAGTATAACTCTCTTGTGATATATTTTTGTTCCATGGTTTACTTTTGTTTGATGACACGTATTATTGACACTGTAATTCAACTTTATTTCAATTATAACCATTAACAAAGAATACAACAAAATCATACCAATAGTATTATATGACTTAAGGATAATTGTAAACAGTTTACAAAAAATGAATGTCTAGATTTGTATTTTTGGCATAATGCATCAATATGCTTTATATGTCAACATGTTTTAATTACATTTTTAGAAAATAAAATATAGAAATACAAAGACAACCACAAAAATATTTAAAGTTTTACTTCTCAAAGACTTTTAATGAAGAGGATAGGATAACATGCCTTCTTTGATATTTAAATTAAATTTAATTAACTTCCTATTAATGTGGTCATTACTTTGGGACTTGTTCATTGAAATATTCATTGTGGGGTGGGGGGGGGGGGCGGAACATAAGGGGAATCCCCAGACCTTCAACTAACAAAATATCCAATGAAATTTATAAGCAATGAGGTGTTAATGAATTGATATCCTCTGGGAAAAAGGGATTTCAAGAAAAAAATCTGATTAGGAAAAACTTACTGAAAAAATTTTTTTGCAGTAGACTATTTAAAATAAAGATAAGACTACTAGATTCTCTTTCTTGTAGGTACCATAAAAAACTATCTTTAAAGCCAGAACCTCAATTAGCAGAAGTGGATTGATCATGACCATGCAGTCATTTATTTAGGTGGGGCTAGTTCTTTGGTTTCCCACACACAGTAGTTGGAGTGTTTCTCCTCATGAAGAGTTTATTTCAGTATTAAAATATTAACCCCTAGATTCCTGAATGTCAGAGACAAGGTTCTCTTCTATAGGGCAAAGGTTGGAAAAGGCTGCCGTTTCTTTATAGACCTTGATAAGTACCACATTACTTAAGCTGAGAAATGTTTTAGCATTTAACTATCCTCTAGCCATAAAATAAGAATTATATAACCTCCCCATTTTTCTCCCCACCCCACCCTCCCCCAGCAAAAACATAAGCAAAAACAAAGAAGGAGGTAAATCAAAGGATGGGTAGGTAAATGAATATAAAATGCTCATAAACATAAACTAGACTAAGACTAGGTATATTAAGATAAGGCCTGCATATAGAAAATATTTACATGTTTATCCTTATATACCAAAGATTATTTGTCTATAACCTCTTAAAACATGTGTATGGTAATTTTTCTGTTGTCTAATGTGTTTTGTGTATGGCCTAATACTATTTAGTCAAGTAGTTATTCTTTTTCAAACATATTTATTTTGGCAAATATGCTTAAAATTTTTTTATTGCTCAATTTAGGGCTGTATTACCTTATTATTACCCTCAATGTATTCTTCTTCTTATTTTCTTAAACATTTTTTTTTTTAAAGAAAAAAGACTAAAAGCTTATAGTAAACATTTTCTCTAAATGACAAAATGTATTCCTTGCTTTGTGGTCATTGCGTGACCAGACAGTAGAGTACTGGATTGTTTTAAGGTTTTTACAGCTGCAAGGCAAAAGCATCTGCTCATTGCAAAGCCGGCATTGTTTAATTTTGACACTGACTTTTCCATGTGTCTTGTACCAAGGACTGGATTAGATGCCACTAAGATGAAATTTGTTTTAAGTTGCTCCCAAAGTGCAGCTGTTCCCATATACAGCCTGATAGCTTAACCAAAACAGACAGACATAGGATCAATCAGAATCTTTGTACAGGGTCACCTCACTAGGCAAGAGAGGCTCAGAGGAAGAATGTTAATGATATTATTTATCATGAATAACTGCAAAATTAGTTTCCAGGCTGATTTAGTGTATGTAGAAGTAGCCCCCTGCCTGCTTTTTAGGGCAATAGAACCATTATTAAATATTTAGCTTTTAAACTGGAGTATAATGGTCAGATAGCAAGGTTCCTGTGTGTACATTAGGCACTATTCTTCTGCAGTCAGTTGCAAGAAAAATGATCAGTTTATTGGTCACTAAAGTAGTAATTGACTGAAAATAAAACTCAATCTAAAATGCTGCTGCTAAAATCTCGAAAAGTGGACATTTTTGTAGAATGGTAATTTTTCTTTAATGTTTCAAGTGAATGAAAAATGAAAGAGCACCTCACTTTCTGGGTTTCCTAGGATTGTGTGAATTTCTACCCAGCTGGTCCAAATTGATTGATACAGGGCCAAATATTTGTCTGCCTGCATTTCAAAGTCTATAATTTGCTAATGAATTGTGGTAATAATCTTTCATCATACATGAAAGATTTAGCCAAACAATTTGCTAAGTATGTATTTTGATCATAAAATTTTTGGACTTACACCAAGCTTTACATCTATTTTACAGCTAATGCATGGGGGTGGAGGGAGAGCAGGGGGAGAAATAATACTGAACATGGACACTAGATGGAAAAGGATGAAGGAAACAAGAGGGAAGAAGGTACTTTGGAAAAGAATAATGCCGGGAAAGTCCTATGAGTGACAGTGGAAAACAAATTAGATTTGCACATAGAGTGCAAAATAGAATTTTTAAGTGCCAGCAGAGTTGTAGTCTTCAGTGTCTAGAGGTATGGTATCCATGAGGATGAATACAAGGAAGAAATCTTTTCCTTTTTAGCTACAGCTATTACACACATTGATTATGGAGTAATTTGCTAGAAATTTATGCTAGAAAAGTCAGATGCCCACAAATTAGAAGTAATTGAAGGCGTAAGAATAAAAGCCAGATGTTGGTTGGGGTTGATTTAGAGACTTTGGGGGAAAAAAAACAGTGAAGAAATAAATGTGATTGGAACAATTTCAGAAGAAGGTGAGAGAGGAACCTCCTAGTTAACTCCTAGGAATGAATAGAAATGACTGTAGGCATCCAAGAGAATATTTTCTCTCTCTCTCCAAGACAAAGACCATACAAAGGGAGATGAAGCTTACTTATATTTGTGAGGGGATATTTAGGATTAAATAACCTCTATTTGAGAAAGTACAAACTTTATTTATGTATCTTGGGAGGGCAGCATAAGTTATACTCCACATGAAGTCCAAGATTAAACTATGGAGTGAGAGGACAAGAAAATGTTCTAAATAAGACTCTTGTACGTGTAATTTCTCTTTCATTGTTAGAGATCAAGGAACCATGACTTCCTATTTGACTGAAATAATCTGAATTGCTTTCAAGTTGTCTATGAGGAGAATATTTAATGATACTGATAAAATTTTCCTTGCTTTGTGAGCAGGGATTTTTTTTAAAAAAAAAAAAGAAAAGCAGGTAGCTAATAGAGAAACCGTATTATAAAAGGGACTGAACCTTCCATTTTGTAGATTTTAAAGATAAGCAGCTCTTGAATTTTTACATACCTGCTGTACCTCCTGAATATGTCACATTTACAGTCTGTATCCATTTATGTAAATCTCTTTTTGTTCTCTGATAGAGATAAGCCTGTTCTCAGTGTTAGTACAGTGATGGGAACTCTTAAAGTATTTAGGAAAGTTAAAGTTCTATATGTCAAGTTTATTTCAGATGAGTTGAAATCTTGTTTTACACACTGACTTTCTTAGCCTCTTTCCCTCTGTCTTGCTGACTTTTTTTTTCTATTTTATTTAATACTTGTCATAATTTTTTTGTAGGTTGTATTGTTATCACATTATGATAGTTACTGAAGTAAATATAGAAGAGATCCAATAATCATTATGAAGGGAAAACAATTCATCAACATTATATTTAAATAACTTGTGAGATAATTAGTAAGATTCCTGATTCTCTTGTTAATAATTTTATAAAAATTCCATTTCAAAAACAAATATTAGAGTTATAGATTATGTATGTAAAATTCAAAATATGCGGGTTGCCATTTGTTTCTAGTCCTTTTGGTGTTCTGTTATCAAAAGCACTTTACATTTACACCCCTGCCTTTGCCTGCTGAAAATGTGAAATATTTTCACCTAAGAGGTATACTTGTAATATCTAATAATAATAGAATATCAGTGAAATATCAGTTCATTTCTGTTGAATTAGGAGATGTTTCCCTTATACTTCACATTGTAAACAAGAGAATCTTTAAGGTGTTTTTTAAAGGCTGCTGTTTTCTTACAGGTAAAAATTTTTGTGATGATAACAGGTATACACATGGATCACTTTGCTTGGAATTAGAAATTTCAGAAATACAGTAAAATGTCTTAGGAGTCCTAGTTTCTACTGGTAATTGTAATTTCAAATATTGTAACCCATTTTTGTATGTAATGAATGGAGCAATGTATGAAGTATCACTCTAAAGTAAATGTGATTGATATATTGACATGAATACATGTCATAAATTTAAATGAATGTTGCTCCTTCAAATCAGTCATTTCTGTTGTTGATACACATACCCTCTGTTGCTCAACAGTTACTCTGAATTTCCAGGAACTGGCTCTAGAGACTATGATGTGGGGTTTTTTGGTTCTGTTTTGTTTTGTGGAATAACCTCACTTATGGCCTGTCTTTGTCCTGTGAAGAGGGGAAACTGATTTGTTGAAACTGCCATAAGTAATCTGAAGCCAAAAGTTGTGAGCCAGGTGGTTATTTAATCTGAGTGGTCAAATTTGTGGTTATTCAGGTTAGGTGTCTCTTTGCTGAGCTCCTCCTCTCCCTGTGAACATGTATCTGTCAAAGCATTTACCACACTCATTTGCAATTATCTGTTTACTGATTTATTTCTCCTGTTAGACTAAGAGCACCTTAAGAATAGGAAAAGTATTGAATTTATCTCTTTGTTTCTAGGCCTTTCATTGAATTTGTCACAGAGTAGGTGTGCTTAATGAATGACTGAACTAAAAAAGAAGAATCTATAAATCAGTGAGATTATTTGTAATTTAGAGGCATTTGTAAAAGTGAAGTTATCCAAGTATGTCTGAATATTTCAAGCATTTCAAGTATTAATGTTGACATGAATATGTACTTTCTCAAGGGGATTATTATGAGAGGATCTCTCTGATTTGGCTTCATAAATTCTCATTTGTTAAAAATGAGGCTGAGAATAGGTAGTTTGCACAACAGTAAAAAATAAAACTCCTACTTTAAGGTAAATTTATGTTTTCCTTAATTTGTAGTGTCTGCCAGGTAACTTCTTTGTAGTTTCCCTTCTAAATGAGATTGTAAAAATTGATTTAAAAATTTTTTTTTAAATCAGTAAAAACTGATTTTTAAAAAATGTTTTCTGAATCTAGGGCGGCAGTGTTACAGATTTTAATCAAACTAACAGTACTTCTCAATTGGCAATTAGTTAGCTTGTGGTAGTGGAAAGATTATTGCACTATGGTATAGGGAATCTGAGTTCTAACCCCCTGCCACTAACAAGCTATATGATTGTCTAGCCTTGAGTGGCCTGATATTTCTTTTTCATTTGTTTGGCTTTTTCAAGGTGTAGAACTGCAGAAGCTCAGTTTTTGCTAGTGAAAATATAAAGTGTCTTAGAAGCTTAAAATATGCATAAAGTCCCTGTGTCCCATTGAACCTATTAGGCACGTCTGTTGCAGCACTTCTGTCCTTTTATTTGCTTTGTGTTTGTTTTCCTTATCATGGTAGGCTCCTTGAGGGCAGGATCTCAGTCATTTAATCTTCATATTTACAGCACTAAGCCTAGTGGCTAGCACCTTTTAAATGATTGTTGAATGAGCAAATATTTACATGAGTCAGCATCCAGTGGTTGAAAGGAAGTTTGGAAACCTAGATTCTATTATCTGATATTGTGCTCTCTACCTATATGAGTTTGGGCAGTTCATTTAACTACTCTGGGTCTGGGTCATCTATGAAAAATAGGAAATGATTTCCAAGAATTTTTCTGGTTCTAAAATTTGGTGATTACGTGTGAATTTAAAAATTTCATATGTGCTTCAAGTCAACCTTGTGTATGGGAGGGGGAGGGAGCAAAGGAGAAAACTGGTCAGTAGGCAATAACTGTGTATGTAAATATGCATATTTGTCACTGTGGAATGTAAATATCCCTTTATTCATTAAGGTGTTATTTAAGAGGTTTAAGGTTGAAATAGAGGCCTCTGTTGCCATGATGTTTGAACTTCTATAATTAAGATTTTTTTCTGAATAGTTTTATTTTTATCTTAAAGTAGACTTTTACCTTTTTAAAAACATATGATGCAACAGGACTTTAAAAGTGAATTGTGCAAACATAGCAAGTCTTTCTAATATATAAGAAGAGTTTTAAAATATTGAGATACAGTAAAAGTAAGTGTTATTAATTTGATGTCATCAACTTCACTTGTGGTAAGTGAATTAAAATTCTATGTGAATATCAAGGCTATGGTACTGCCATAAGGATAGACATATAGATCAGTAGAATAGAATTAGAAGTCCAGAAATAAACTCCTTACCCTCAAGGTCAATTGACTTTCAGCAGGATTGCCAAGACAACTCAACATGGAAAGAATAGTCTTTTAAAAATACGGTTCTGGGACAACTGGATATCTACATGCAGAAGAAGGAAATTGGCTTATTCCTTTACATCATATATAAAAATTAACTCAATTGGATCAAAGACCTCAGTGTAAAAGCTAGAACTATAAAACTTTCAGAAGAAAACATAGGAATAAATTTGTGACCTTGGGTTAGGCAGTGGTTGCTTAGATATGACACCAAAACATAACAAAAGGAAAAGTAGGTAAATTGGACTTCATCAAAATGAAAAACTTTCGTACCTCAAAGAGCAACATCAATAAAGTGAAAAGACAACTCACAGAATGGAAGAAAATATTTCCAAGTCATATATTGGTTAAGAGACTTGTATTTGGAATATATAAAGAATTCTTACAACTCAAAAAGAAAAATAAACTAATATTAAAATGAGGAAAAGATTTGAATAGACATTTCTCAAGAGAAGATATGCAGTCACTAAACACATGAAAAGTTGCGCAACATCTTTAGTCATTAGGGAATTGTAAACCCAAACCAAAATGAGATACCACTTCATACCACTAGGATGGCTAGAGTAAAAAAGATGACAATAACAGTGTTGGCAAGGATGTTGAGAAATTGGAAGCCTCAGACAAGCGGGTATGTAAAATAATACAGTAGCTTTGGAAAACAGTTTGGCAGTTCCTCAAAAAGTTAAACATTGAGTATACTATATGACCTAGCAATTCCACTCCTAGATAGATAGATAGATAGATAGATATATAGATAGATAGATACACACACACACACCAAGAGAATTGAAAACATATGTCCACACAAAAATGTACACATGAATATTTATAGCAGTATTATTCTTTTTTTTAATATCTTTATTGAAGTATAATTGCTTTACAATGTTGAGTTAGTTTCTGCTGTATAACAAAGTGAATCAGCTATATGTATACGTATATCCCCATATCCCCTCCCTCTTGCGTCTCCCTCCCACCCTCCCTGTCCCACCCCTCTAGGTGGTCACGAAGCACTGAGCTGATCTCCCTGTGTATACCAGTATTATTCTTAATAGTCAAAACATGGTAACAATCCAAATATCCATCAACTGTTGAATGGATACACAAAATATGGTACATCGTAAATGGAATATTATTCAGTCATAAAAAGGAATGAAGTACCAACACATGCTAAAAAATAGACGAATCTTGAGAAAATTTTGCTAAATGAAAGAGCCAGACACAAGGAAGGCCTCATATTGTGTGATTACATTTATATGAAATGCCCAAATAGGCAAATGTATAGAGGCAAAAAGTAGATTAGTAGGGCTGAAACTACTCTGTATAATACTATAATGGTGGATACATGTCATTATAAATTTGTCCAAACGCATAGAATGTACAGCACCAAGAGAGAACCCTAATGTAAAATATGGTCTTTGGGTGATAATGACATGTCAGTGTAGGCTCATCAGTTGTAATAAATATACTACTCTGGTAGAGTATGTTGATAATGGGGAAGGCTATGTGGAGGCAAGGGGTATATGGGAACTCTCTACCTTCTGCTCAATTTTGTTGTGAACCTAAAGCTTCTCTAAAAAATAAAGCCTATTAAAAAAAATTTTTTTAAGTAGATTCATGGTTGCCAGGGGCACCTGGCTGAGTAGTAAAGGGGAATGGGTCATGGCTGCTAATGAGTATAGTTTTTTTGGTTGTTGTTTTCCTTTGTCTTGTTGTTTGTTTTTGTTTTTTACATTTCATTAATAATAAACCACTAGGTATGCAACACAATACATTAAAAATACTAGATATATTTAAATAATTGTGTATTTATTTACATGCAGCAGTTTTCATAATGAGAAATATAATGTAATTTAAATGCAGCACAGTGCTCTTCATATGGGTACCCATAGAATGTTTAATAAATTAGGAAAGTCAGTTTAAATCTTCATGTTTATTTGTGTACACATTTGTTTTTGTGTGCGTATCTCTCACTACTTAAGCAAGTTCTAAAATATTTTTGGCTTTCTAAAAAATATCTGAATTTGCCATATATATGATTTTTCCATGGTTTTAGTAAAATTTACAAAACATAAAATTTATCATTTTAACCATTTTTGAGCAAATAATTCAGTGGAATCAAGTACATTCACATTGTTGTGCAACCATCACCACTATCCATCTCCAGAAATTTTTTCATCTTCCCAAATTGAAATCCCATACCCATTAAAAATAACTCCCTGTACCTCTCTCCCCTGTAGCCCCTGGCAGCCGCCATTTACTTTCTGTTTCTATGAATTTGTCTACTCTAGGTACCTCATATAAATGGAATTATATACTCTTTGCCCTTTTGTGACTGGCTTATTTCACTTAGCCATAATGTCTTCAAGGTTCATTTATGTTATAGCATGTGTCAGAATTTTTTAAGGTTGAAAGATATTCCATTATATTTTTGTACCACATTTTGTTTTATCCATTCATCCACTGATGAGACATTTGGGTTGTTTCCACCTTTTAGCTATAATGAATAATGCTGCTGTGAACATGGGTGGACAAATATTCAAGCCCCGGCTTTCAGTTCTCTTGGATATTTACCCACAAGTGAAATTTTTGGATCATATGGTAATTCTGTGTTAAATTTTTGAGAAACTATCATACTGTTTTCCACAGTGGCTGCACTATTTTACATTCCTACCAGCAATGCACAAGGTTATTCCAGGATCCTCACCAACACTTGTTATTTCCTGTCTTTTTAATAATAGCCATCCTAGTAAATGTGAAATGGTATTTTATTTTGGTTTTGGTTTTCATTTTCCTAATGGCTAGTGATACTGAGCAGGCATCATTTCATGTGCTTATCGGCCATTGTGTATCTTTATTTGGAGAAATATCCATATAAATCCTTTATCCATTTGGGGGGAGTTTCCTTTGGAATGATGAAAATATTCTGGAATTCATTAGTGATGATGGTTGTACAAGTTTGTGAACATATTGAAAATCACTGAATTGTACACTTAAAAGTAGTAAAAATGTAAGCTAAACAAACAAACAAAAAAATGGATATGGAGAACTGAGAGCTTATGAGAGTGCTATACCTACAAATAGAAAAATTGTACCAAAAAGGAAGATTAAAGAACTGGGGATGATGCCACTAGGATAAAGTATATAAGAACACCAAGTTTCAATTTACCAATGTTTGCCAAGAATTTAAAGAACTCTTTTTGAGACAAGTAACTAGATTTCCCCCCTTTCTATTGAAGTTAAACCAAGAGAAAACGGACTTGGTTATGTTGGAGAGAATTTTTCTTGAGTTTGATATTATTAAGCATTGGAGAGTTTTATGGAATCACAATTCATAAGCATTTCTGTTAAATATTTAAAAGGGGACAGATTCTTACTTTGTTTTTACTTGATGGCAAGTCTATTGCATGACTGGAATAATATCCCAAGTGGATTAATACCATTTTTTTTTTTTTTTTTTTTTTGATGGTGACATGAACAGAGGTACTATTAAACGGTACTGATGACATCATCATACGAGTTTCTGTGATTTAATTTTGCATAGTGCTTCTTCATCAGTATTGTTGTTGAAGCATATTTGAGCATGGAATGAATACTTTGTATGAAGAATAAAGATATTAATTATTAGTCTGTTAAAAAACATATTCTCTGTGGGAAATTATTATCTATCATCTATAATCTAGTAGAGGCTCATTAAAAACTGGAATGGTTTTTATTTCACAGTAATTTGGATGAATTTCTTTTTTTTTTTCCAATTCAGATTTCCCCAGTTTTATTTGGACTTATTTGTGTGTTTATTTCTTTTCTTTTTTTCAGTAGTGTAATTAGTTTTAATTTTTATTTTATATTGGAGAGTTGATTAACTCTTAGTAGAGTTGATTAACAATGTTCTGTTAGTTTCAGGTGTACAGCAAAGTGATTCAGTTATACATATTCATGTATCTGTTCTTTTTCAAATTCTTGGATGAATTTCTACAGAGACTTTTCTAGTCAGTGATATTCTGGCTATTAACCTTAAAGTTGTTGATAGCTTCATTGAGGGGAAAGAGGAGGAAGCTTCACACTGGGTTAGTGTTTTATACTTTTCAATTCCCCTCCCCCTGCCTTAGTTCATTTGATTCTTATAAGCTGTACTAGTGTCAGGCCTGCTGCATATGGCTATGCAGGTTGAAAATGGCACCTCCTGAAAGCTGTGGTCTTGATGAGCATGTGAATGTGGGACTTGATGGTAACTCTTCCTGCTATATAAATAGAAGTACTGATGCAGATTGTAGGTAAGTGGTCTCCAAGAGTCCCCAATAAAATCATTGCTTTTTCCCATTGTATGATTTGTAGTGCCTTCAGTGATTCCATTTCCTAAATCTTTAATCCATTAACGAGGTCTATATTGAGGAGTAACCTACTTCACCCTCCTTTTCTCTCTACATAGACTCTTTCCTCATCTTTAAAGTTAGCATAGTGGTCATATTACTTGCCTGACAGGTATTTAATTGTGAGAATGAAAGTGAGACAAATAGGTGAATATAACTTTATTAGCTCTAAAATACTTTTTATAGGAGTTATTCTCACTTCTTTCCACATACCTTAGATTTTACTAAATGATATTACTTATTTGTCTCTGAACACGCCCCACCATTTTTAAAAAGGTTCCTTTAACTCTCTTCCTTCTGCTTGACCCCTGCTCTTCACGCCGTTCAAAGACCCCTGTATGTTTCAGGAAGACCATACTTAGCTGATACATCCTCCAGGAAACCTAAAATCCTCTGTCCTATTATAAATGTAACCTGTCCTTATCTCTTGATTTTGTCCTCATATGCCAGAAAGTGTTATATGTGCCTCATACACTCTACGTGTAGTTGTCTTAGCCCATTGTCCAGCCTATATGCTCTTTGAGAAGAGAGGGATTGTACTACATCTTCTGATCTTTATATTCTCTCTCTATAGAACCGAACAGAATGATTTCAGAATAGAAGAAGAAAAGGCATTTGTTGAAATTAACTGAGTTATTCAGGAATTTTGTGAACCTGATAAACTGTTGCTAGCTTGAAATCAGCCACAGTGAGAGTATTTACACCATGGAAATCAGCAAACATTTCAAATCACAGGTTTTTGTTTGGAGAGCCAATTTATTAACACACTACTGGTTGTGTGTCTCTACCCCCAGTATATGGTGAACTCTTCAGATTCATCTATTGCCTCAGTGCCTGGCCTGTGGTAGGAAAGCTCTTTGCTGAATTAATGAATAAATAAATGATTGAATATATCAACTGCCTTATTCCTCTACTGTCTGACTTCTGCTGCCAGAAACTAAATTTTAGAATCTAATGTATTTTTTGAGACCAAGTTCTGAAATGACCCATTGTCATGGACTGCAGTTTTCTTTCTGCTTCATAGTTTGAACCAAAAAAAGTGTCTGTTGGAAAATAAGGCTATTAAACACACATGTTTCAATAGCACAGTAAGGATGGCATTTCTGTCCATTATCACCTTGTTAAGCTACTCCTGCTATGACTTTGCTGCCTACTAAGTTTTTGGCATCTATTGCTTAACTGACTGACTTACCTTTTAATTTCCAAGTTGGAAGCCAATAGTGTGAACCATCTCAAATTAGCTGAAAGATTTTCTTTCACATTATAAGAGGTAACTAACCAATTAATTCTCTCTTGTCATGGATGTTACAAATACCAACAAATGAAAATATAATGTCTTAGGACTTTAATATTACTTTAAAAATTACTATATTAAAACAACTTGTACTGTTCTTTCTATTAATTTTCCTGTTGATTTTATCAACGTAACATATAAAATGAAATTTAAAGATGTTAACAGTCATTTGACTTTTTAATTTTTTCTAAAACATCCTCCATAATGATGATGCATATAAGTTTTTTAAAAATAATGCTAGCTTTCTGACCATTCCATGTGCTATCTATTACCATCTAAACTTGAAACCATTTTTAATTTATTTTAAAATTTGAAGAAAATAAACACTATGTTCAGATCTCAACACTAATTATTAAAAGAATAGAAATATACCAACTTACTCTCTGAAGATCTCAGTAAGTTTCATGTTCTATACACCATATTTTATGTGACTTATAGTGCTTTAATTGGCTTTTAAAAGGGCTGATGAGGGTAGCAGTATGTATTAAATATGTAGCAGATTCACTCTTGTAATCAAGGAGGTAAATAGGCTAATCACTTACCAACATAATTTTTTATTTTTCAAGTTCTGCTCTCACTTTACACAATAGGTTAAATATTTTGTTGTTTAAAATCGAGACAGACAGAAAATGACATTAGACAACATGCATATTTGTTGGTTTTATTGAAAGTGCGAAAAATTTCAAACAGTTCTAATTAGGTGCAAGTGCACTCAATCTCTGGAGGTACATCTTTCAGCATCAGCTACTCAGTTGCACATTGAAATTTTGTGCTGTATGGAATTAATGTACCACAGATACTAAAGATGTTTGATTCAAAGATAATAATAATGGAGTGATGACATTTTAATAAAACCTTACCTATTTTTATGGAATAGTTAAGAGAAGCTATTCAGAAAAACGGGAGATTCTTGTTTGGGTTAAAAATTTATACTGTGTTAGAATTTCTTTTCAAGTGAGAGAATATGAGAATATTATTGAAACATCCAGAGACTAATAAACATTTAAAATTTATAATGAATCAAAACATAAAAAATTAACTACTTTCTTTCTGACAAAGTCAAGGTCACCACAAATTAAGCATATAACTAAGAGTTTTCTTTTTAAAGGCATTTCGTTAAAATAATTAGAATTCTTAATGTAGTGTCTGTGATCTGCAGTATATGGTCAATTTATATCTGTAGAAGCAACTGTTCAGATTACAGAATAGCTTTCTGTAGACTCTGCATATAATTAGTTTGCTTAAATTCTGTGCTTAAGTGTTCTAACTATAAGAATGGGAAAATAAGAAGTATTTTATTTTTTTTAACATCTTTATTGGGATATAATTGCTTTACAATGGTGTGTTAGTTTCTGCTTTATAACAAAGTGAATCAGCTATACATAAACATATATCCCCATATCTCCTCCCTCTTGCATCTCCCTCCCACCCTCCCTATCCCACCTCTCTAGGTGTACACAAAGCACCGAGCTGATCTCCCTGTGCTATGTGGCTGCTTCCCACTAGCTATCTGTTTTACATTTGGTAGTGTATATATGTCCATGCCACTCTCTCACTTCATCCCAGCTTACCCTTCCCCCTCCCCATGTCCTCAGGTCCATTCTCTATGTCTGCGTCTTTATTCCTGCCGAGCCCCTAGGTTCATCAGAACCATTTTTTTTTTTTTAGATTCCATATATATGTGTTAGCATACGGTATTTGTTTTTCTCTTTCTGACTTAACTTCACTCTGTATGACAGTCTCTAGGTCCATCCACCTCACTACAAATAACTCAATTTCATTTCTTTTTATGGCTGAGTAATATTCCATTGTATATATGTGCCATATCTTCTCTATCTATTCATCTGTCGATGGACACTTAGATTGCTTCCATGCCCTGGCTATTGTAAATAGTGCTGCAGTGAACATTGTGGTACATGACTCTTTATGAATTATGGTTTTCT
Organism: Balaenoptera ricei; assembly: GCF_028023285.1. NCBI lineage: Eukaryota > Metazoa > Chordata > Mammalia > Artiodactyla > Balaenopteridae > Balaenoptera > Balaenoptera ricei. The sequence goes on along the minus strand of NC_082639.1, from coordinate 42,228,893 downwards.
CAGGGTATATGCCCAGTAGTGGGATCGCTGGGTCGTATGGTAGTTCTATTTTTAGTTTTTTAAGGAACCTCCATACTGTTCTCCATAGTGGCTGTATCAATTTACATTCCCACCAACAGTGCAAAAGGGTTTCCTTTTCTCCACACTCTCTCCAGCATTTATTGTTTGTAGATTTTTTGATGATGGCCATTCTGACCAGTGTGAGATGATATCTCATTGTAATTTTGATTTGCATTTCTCTAATGATTAGTGATGTTGAGCATCCTTTCATATGTTTGTTGGCAATCTGTATATGTTCTTTAGAGAAATGTCTATTTAGGTCTTCTGCCCATTTTTGGATTGGGTTGTTTGTTTTTTTGATATTGAGCTGCATGAGCTGCCTGTATATTTTGGAGATTAATCCTTTGTCAGTTGCTTCGTTTGCAAATAGGGAAAATTAGAAGTATTTTAAGTTGATCTGAGTATCTTGGAGAGGGATAGAAATTCTCTCAAAATTCTGATCACTTGTGAGAGAATTTTGTTATGGAGACCACTGCACTGAGTAGTTGTCTTGACTAGATGATCCCATAGGTCACTTTTAGCTTTAAAGTTCTTAGAATCTGTATTGGATTTTCAAAGTGTTTTCTTAATAATATGATAGAGCATTATAACTTTTGCTTCAAAGGTATCCTTTTGATAAAATGCATCTTATCTAAATAATGTATAGCAGGGAACAAACTAAAAAATTATAATTAAAATGGTAAAGCTAACTGTCAGTAACACTTGAACACTAGTTCTACAAAGCATTAATTAGATATTGCTGTTACCAGTCTGTCATACACTATCAGAGCTTAACATTTCCTCAACTTGGAAAACATTATTTTAATCTTTTAAGACCCCCTAATTCTGTAACATAATTAATTCTGTATGAAACAAAACTGATTTCTTGAGCACCTACTAAATGTGCTAGATATATCACAGTGAAAATGATTTTCCTTTTTTTAGCTAGATATTATCTCAAGGCAAAATATTACTTATTTTGAAGCAAAGGTATAAGTTCCAGGCTCTAGAACTTATTCCTGTTTAGGTCGTATATCAGAAATGGAATATATTTGTTGGTCTGTGTGATATTGTTATTAGATGTATTAACTGCCAAGATGTATGGTTCAGACTCTACTTAAATGCATGGACAAAACCTGTTTTTTGGTGTTTGCATTTAGAATATCTGTGACATGCAAATGCATGTGGGAAGATTTTTATTTTCTGTTTACCTACTCTGTGCTTTACACTTTAATTGCATAGAGTTTTGATTTTATTAATCAGTAAAAATGTGTTTTCAGCAATACTAAATTGAAATACAACTGATAGAAATAAAATATAATTTACTGAGAATTATCACATTGCCTCCTTTACTTAAACACATAAGGATCTTGCCTGCCTCTTACCCTTCTGTCTCTTTGCATGATTGGCTCTTCATTCTTCAGGTCTTGGTTTAAATATCGTCTGACCTTCTCTGCCACCGTCCCCCCAATTTAAGTAGGTCTCCACTGCTTTGTTAGTTTCCATTATTAAACCTAGTTTACTTCTCTCATATACCGATCATAAGTTGTAACTATATATTTGCTTACTTGTCTTTTCTCTTAGACTGTAGGCTTCATGGGAGTAAAACCATGTCGTTCCATTCCCTGGCATAACCCAAGCACCTAGTTCAATATCTACAACACAATTTTACTGCCTTTAAGAAACATTCCCAGTCAAAGTCACTCTCTTCCTCTCCTATACTGATATAGAACTTTGTACTAGATCCTCCACTTACAAACTCTCTGACCTTGAGAGTTATTTAACCTCTTCCTGCCTCAGTTTCCTCATCTCTGAAATGATGACATATCTCGGGGGTTTGTTACAAAGATATTAGTGTATCTAAATCTCTTAACAATACTAAAACATAATAAGCCTCAGTACATGCTTTTACATTATTTTAAGGTGTATTATTGCCTGGATTGTGTGAAATTCTTTTATTGTTGTGTCCATTACTCTCTTTTCATTGTAAGCTTCAGGAGGATAGTGGGTGTATCTTACTTATTTGTCTATACTACTGTTATCTAGTACAATGTTCTGTAGCAAGTTGAAGTCTAATTCAACACCAATTTGATGCTTGATTCTATCCCCTAAATATCTACAGTGTAATAATAATTGGTCTCTTCATGTCTGAGTGTTCGTATGAGCTAAAAACAATTTCACCTTTATTCTCCCTTGTTCACCAGAAGCTCTAACCACTCAGGGCTGCTCTGCATTCTTTAGACACACACTCCTGCAACTTCTTGTACCTTTGTTTATTCATACTATTTCGGCTCTGACTGCTTTTACATTCCATGTCCATATCTAGAAAGTTTTTAAGGTCCATGCTCAAAAGTACCACCTCCGTAATACATTTACTAATCTTTCATAGGGATAGAATGACTTTCTTTTGATACTTAATAACGTAGTATCTTAAATTTGGGATATTTGTATAAAGATCTACCTTTGTAAAAGAAATATGTGTGGAGAGCCTCCCATCAAGCCTCTTAGATAGCCTCAACCACCAGAGGGCAGACAACAGAAGCAAGAAAAACTATAATCCTGCAGCCTGTGGACCAAAAACCACAGTTACAGAAAGATAGAGAAGATGAAAAGGCAGAGGGCTATGTACCAGATGAAGGAACAAGAAAAAACCCCAGAAAAACAACTAAATGAAGCGGAGATAGGCAACCTTCCAGAAAAAGAATTCAGAATAATGATAGTGAAGATGATCCAGGACCTTGGAATAAGAATGGAGGCAAAGATTGAGAAGATGCAAGAAATGATTAACAAAGACCTAGAAGAATTAAAGAACAAACAAACAGAGATGACCAATACAATAACTGAAATGAAAACTACACTAGAAGGAATCAATAGCAGAATAACTGAGGCAGAAGAACGGATAAGTGACCTGGAAGACAGAATGATGGAATTCACTGCTGCGGAACAGACTAAAGAAAAAAGAATGAAAAGAAATGAAGACAGCCTAAGAGACCTCTGGGACAACATTAAACGCAACAACATTCGCATTATAGGGGTCCCAGAAGGAGAAGAGAGAGAGAAAGGACCAGAGAAAATATTTGAAGAGATTATAGTCGAAAACTTCCCTAACATGGGAAAGGAAATAGCCACCCAAGTCCAGGAAGCGCAGAGAGTCCCATACAGGATAAACCCAAGGAGAAACACGCCGAGACACATAGTAATCAAAGTGGCAAAAATTAAAGACAAAGAAAAATTATTGAAAGCAGCAAGGGAAAAACGACAAATAACATACAAGGGAACTCCCATAAGGTTAACAGCTGATTTCTCAGCAGAAACTCTGCAAGCCAGAAGGGAGTGGCATGATATACTTAAAGTGATGAAAGGGAAGAACCTACAACCAAGATTACTCTACCCGGCAAGGATCTCATTTAGATTTGATGGAGAAATCAAAAGCTTTACAGACAAGCAAAAGCTAAGAGAATTCAGCACCACCAAACCAGCTCTACAACAAATGCTAAAGGAACTTCTCTAAGTGGGAAACACAAGAGAAGAAAAGGACCTACAAAAACAAACCCAAAACAATTAAGAAAATGGTCATAGGAACATACATATCGATAATTACCTTAAACGTGAATGGATTAAATGCCCCAACCAAAAGACATAGACTGGCTGAATGGATACAAAAACAAGACCCATATATATGCTGTCTACAAGAGACCCACTTTAGACCTAGGGACACATACAGACTGAAAGTGAGGGGATGGAAAAAGATATTCCATGCAAATGGAAATCAAAAGAAAGCTGGAGTAGCTATACTCATATCAGATAAAATAGACTTTAAATTAAAGAATGTTACAAGAGACAAGGAAGGACACTACATAATGATCCAGGGATCAATCCAAGAAGAAGATATAACAATTATAAATATATATGCACCCAACATAGGAGCACCTCAATACATAAGGCAACTGCTAACAGCTATAAAAGAGGAAATTGACAGTAACACAATAATAGTGGGGGACTTTAACACCTCACTTACACCAATGGACAGATCATCCAAAATGAAAATAAATAAGGAAACAGAAGCTTTAAATGACACAATAGACCAGATAGATTTAATTGATATATATCGGACATTCCATCCAAAAACAGCAGATTACACGTTCTTCTCAAGTGCGCACGGAACATTCTCCAAGATAGATCACATCTTGGGTCACAAATCAAGCCTCAGTAAATTTAAGAAAATTGAAATCATATCAAGCATCTTTTCTGACCACAACGCTATGAGATTAGAAATGAATTACAGGGAAAAAAACGTAAAAAGGACAAACACATGGAGGCTAAACAATACGTTACTAAATAACCAAGAGATCACTGAAGAAATCAAAGAGGAAATCAAAAAATACCTAGAGACAAATGACAATGAAAACATGACGACCCAAAACCTATGGGATGCAGCAAAAGCAGTTCTAAGAGGGAAGTTTATAGCTATACAAGCCTACCTAAAGAAACAAGAAAAAGCTCAAGTAAACAATCTAACCTTACACTTAAAGAAACTAGAGAAAGAAGAACAAACAAAACCCAAAGTTAGCAGAAGGAAAGAAATCATAAAGATCAGAGCAGAAATAAATGAAATAGAAACAAAGAAAACAATAGCAAAGATCAATAAAACTAAAAGTTGGTTCTTTGAGAAGATAAACAAAATTGATAAACCATTAGCCAGACTCATCAAGAAAAAGAGGGAGAGGACTCAAATCAATAAAATCAGAAATGAAAAAGGAGAAGTTACAACAGACACTGCAGAAATACAAAGCATCCTAAGAGACTACTACAAGCAACTTTATGCCAATAAAATGGACAACCTGGAAGAAATGGACAAATTCTTAGAAAGGTATAACCTTCCAAGACTGAACCAGGAAGAAATAGAAAATATGAACAGACCAATCACAAGTAATGAAATTGAAACTGTGATTAAAAATCTTCCAACAAACAAAAGTCCAGGACCAGATGGCTTCACAGGTGAATTCTATCAAACATTTAGAGAAGAGCTAACACCCATCCTTCTCAAACTCTTCCAAAAAATTGCAGAGGAAGGAACACTCCCAAACTCATTCTATGAGGCCACCATCACCCTGATACCAAAACCAGACAAAGACACTACAAAAAAAGAAAATTACAGACCAATATCACTGATGAATATAGATGCAAAAATCCTCAACAAAATACTAGCAAACAGAATCCAACAACACATTAAAAGGATCATACACCACGATCAAGTGGGATTTATCCCAGGGATGCAAGGATTCTTCAATATACGCAAATCAATCAATGTGATACACCATATTAACAAATTGAAGAATAAAAACCATATGATCATCTCAATAGATGCAGAAAAAGCTTTTGACAAAATTCAACACCCATTTCTGATAAAAACTCTCCAGAAAGTGGGCATAGAGGGAACCTACCTCAACATAATAAAGGCCATATATGACAAACCCCCAGCAAACATCATTCTCAATGGTGAAAAACTGAAAGCATTTCCTCTAAGATCAGGAACGAGACAAGGATGTCCACTCTCACCACTATTATTCAACATAGTTTTGGAAGTCCTAGCCACGGCAATCAGAGAAGAAAAAGAAATAAAAGGAATACAAATTGGAAAAGAAGAAGTAAAACTGTCACTGTTTGCGGATGACATGATACTATACATAGAGAATCCTAAAACTGCCACCAGAAAACTGCTAGAGCTAATTAATGAATATGGTAAAGTTGCAGGATACAAAATTAATGCACAGAAATCTCTTGCATTCCTATACACTAATGATGAAAAATCTGAAAGAGAAATTATGGAAACACTCCCATTTACCATTGCAACAAAAAGAATAAAATACCTAGGAATGAACCTAAAAAAAAAGAAAAAAAAAAAAAAAGAAAAAAAAAAAAAAAAAAAAAAAGAAAAAAAGAAATATGTGTGTGTGTGTATATATATATATATATATACACACACACACACACACAAATATACATATGTATGTGTATATATATATGTACTCTTTTTTAATAGCCATTGATTTTATTTTTTAAACATTTTTTAAAATTAATTAATTAATTAATGTATTTATTTAGGTTATGCCAGGTCTTAGTTGCGGCACGCAGGATCTTTTTACTTGCGGCACGCAAGCTTCTTTGTTGTGGCATGTGGACTCTTACTTGCGGCATGCAGATTCTTAGTTGTGGCATGCATGTGGGATCTAGTTCCCTGACCAGGGATCGAACCCAGGCCCCCTGCATTGGGAGCGTGGAGTCTTACCCACTGGACCACCAGGGAAGTCCCTATGTATACTCTTATATTCAACAAATATTCCTGGTGCTCCAACTATGTGCTAAGCACCATTCTAACAGCCTATAACACAAGGATAATTTCCATGTGGACTTTCTAAGGTAAACCCATACATATTAAAGATGATTTAATAAGTGCTGTAACAGAAGTCTGTTGAAGGATTGTAGAGACTGGGATTAGCTTTACCTACAGGGTTGAAGAAAGCCTTCTCAGGAAGCAGTATCTGAGGTGGACTTTTAAAAATGAGTAAGATATAACAATTGTTAAATTTATGCACTGAACATAGGAGCACCTCAATACATAAGGCAAATACTAACAGCCATAAAAGGGGAAATCGAGAGTAACACAATCATAGTAGGGGACTTTAACACTCCACTTTCACCAATGGACAGATAATCCAAAATGAAAATAAATAAGGAAACACAAGCTTTAAATGATACATTAAACAAGATGGACTTAACTGATATTTGTAGAACATTCCATCCAAAAACAACAGAATACACTTTCTTCTCAAGTGCTCATGGAACATTCTTCAGGATAGATCATATATTGGGTCACAAATCAAGCCTTGGGAAATTTAAGAAAATGGAAATCGTATCAAGTATCTTTTCCGACCACAACGCTATGAGACTAGATATCAATTACAGGAAGAAATCTGTAAAAAATACAAACAAATGGAGGCTAAACAATACACTACTTAATAACAAAGACATCACAGAAGAAATCAAAAAATACCTAGAAACAAATGACAATGAAAACACAACAACCCAAAACCTATGGGATGCAGCAAAAGCAGTTCTAAGAGGGAAGTTTATAGCAATACAGTCCTACCTTAAGAAACAAGAAACATCTCAAATAAACAACCTAACGTTACACCTAAAGCAATTAGAGAGAGAAGAAGAAAAAAAACCCAGAGTTAGCAGAAGGAAAGAAATCATAAAGATTAGATCGGAAATAAATGAAAAAGAAATGAAGGAAACGATAGCAAAGATCAATAAAACTAAAAGCTGGTTCTTTGAGAAGATAAACAAAATTGAAAAACCATTAGGCAGACTCATCAAGAAAAAAAGGGAGAAGACTCAAATCAATAGAATTTGAAATGAAAAAGGAGAAGTAACCACTGACACTGCAGAAATACAAAGGATCATGAGAGATTACTACAAGCAACTCTATGCCAATAAAATGGACAACCTGGAAGAAATGGACAAATTCTTAGAAATGCACAACCTTCCAAGACTGAACCAGGAAGAAATAGAAAATATGAACAGACCAATCACAAGCACTGAAATTGAAACTGTGATTAAAAATCTTCCAACAAAGAAAAGCCCAGGAACAGGTGGCTTCACAGGTGAATTCTATCAAACATTTAGAGAAGAGCTAACACTTATCCTTCTCAAACTCTTCCAAAATATAGCAGAGAGAGAAACACTCCCAAACTCATTCTATGAGGCCACCATCTCCCTGATACCAAAACTAGACAAAGATGTCACAAAGAAAGAAAACTACAGGCCAATATCACTGATGAACATAGATGCAAAAATCCTCAACAAAATACTAGCACACAGAATCCAACAGCACATTAAAAGGATCATACACCATGATCAAGTGGGGTTTATTCCAGGAATGCAAGGATTCTTCAATATAGGCAAATTAATCAATGTGATACACCATATTAACAAATTGAATGAGAAAAACCATATGATCATCTCAATAGATGCAGAGAAAGCTTTCAACAAAATTCAACACCCATTTATGATAAAAATCCTCTAGAAAGTAGGCATAGAAGGAACTTACCCTCAACATAATAAAGGCCATATATGACAAACCCACAGCCAACATCGTCCTCAATGGTGAAACACTGAAACCATTTCCACTAAGATAAGGAACAAGACAAGGTTGCCCACTCACCACTATTTTTCAACATAGTTTTGGAAGTTTTAGCCACAACACTCAGAGAAGAAAAAGAAATAAAAGGAATCCAAATCGGAAAAGAAGAAGTAAAGCTGTCACTGTTTACAGATGACATGATACTATACATAGAGAATCCTAAAGATGCTACCGGAAAACTACTAGAGCTAATCAATGAATTTGGTAGAGTAGCAGGATACAAAATTAATGCACAGAAATCTCTTGCATTCCTATACACTAATGATGAAAAATCTGAAAGAGAAATTAAGAAAACACTCCCATTTACCATTGCAACAAAAAGAATAAAACATCTAGGAATAAACCTACCTAAGGAGACAAAAGACCTGTATGCAGAAAATTATAAGACACTAATGAAAGAAATTAAAGATGATACAAACGGATGGAGAGATATACCATGTTTTTGGATTGGAAGAATCAACATTGTGAAAATGACTCTACTACCCAAAGCAATCTACAGATTCAATGCAATACCTATCAAACTACCACTGGCATTTTGCACTAAACTAGAACAAAAAATTTCACAATTTGTATGGAAACACAAAAGACCCCGAATACCCAAAGCAATCTTGAGAAAGAAAAACGGAGCTTGAGGAGTCAGGCTCCCTGACTTCAGACTATACTGCAAAGCTACAGTAATGAAGACAGTATGGTACTGGCACAAAAACAAAAATGTAGATCAGTGGAACAGGATAGAAAGCCTAGAGATAAATGCATGCACATATGGTCACCTTATCTTTGATAAAGGAGGCAAGAATATACAGTGGAGAAAAGACAGCCTCTTCAATAAGTGGTGCTGGGAAAACTGGACAGCCACATGTAAAAGAATGAAATTAAAACACTCCCTAACTCCATACACAAAAATAAACTCAAGATGGATTAAAGATCTAAATGTAAAGCCAGACACTATAAAACTCTTAGAGGAAAACATAGGCAGAACACTCTATGACAAAAATCACAGCAAGATCGTTTTTTACCCACCTCCAAGAGAAATGGAAATAAAAACAAAAATAAACAAATGAGACCTAATCAAACTTAAAAGCTTTTGCACAGCAAAGGAAACCATAAACAAGACCAAAAGACAGCCCTCAGAATGGGAGAAAATATTTGCAAGTGAAGCAACTGACAAAGGATTAATCTCCAAAATTTACAGGCAGCTCATGTAGCTCAATATCAAAAAAAAACAAACAACCCAATCCAAAAATGGGCAGAAGACCTAAATAGACATTTCTCCAAAGAACATATACAGATTGCCAGCAAACACATGAAAGGATGTTCAACATCACTAATCATTAGAGAAATGCAAATCAAAACTACAATGAGATATCATCTCACACTGGTCAGAATGGCCATCATCAAAAAATCTACAAACAGTAAATGCTGGAGAGGGTGTGGAGAAAAGGAAACCCATTTGCACCGTTGGTGGGAATGTAAATTGATACAGCCACTATGGAGAACAGTATGGAGGTTCCTTAAAAAACTAAAAATAGAACTACCATACGACCCAGCGATCCCACTACTGGGCATATACCCTGAGAAAACCATAATTCAAAAAGAGTCATGTACCACAATGTTCATTGCAGCTCTATTTACAATAGCCAGGACATGGAAGCAATCTAAGTGTCCATCGACAGATGAATGGATAGAGAAGATGTGGCACATATATACAATGGAATATTACTCAGCCATAAAAAGAAATGAAATTGAGTTATTTGTAGTGAGGTGGATGGACCTAGAGACTGTCATACAGAGTGAAGTAAGTCAGAAAGAGAAAAACAAATACCGTATGCTAACACATATATATGGAATCTAAAAAAAAAATGGTTCTGATGAACCTAGGGGCACGGCAGGAATAAAGATGCAGACATAGAGAATTGAGCTGAGGACATGGGGAGGGGGAAGGGTAAGCTGGGACGAAGTGAGAGAGTGGCATGGACACGTATACGCTACCAAATGTAAAACAGATAGCTAGTGGGAAGCAGCCGCATAGCACAGGGAGATCAGCTCGGTGCTTTGTGACCACCAAGAGGGGTGGGATAGGGAGGGTGGGAGGGAGGGAGATGCAAGAGGGAAGAGATATGGGGACATATGTATATGTATAACTGATTCACTTTGTTATAAAGCAGAAACTAACACACTATTGTAAAGCAATTATACTGCAATAAAGATGTTAAAAAAAAAATGAGTAAGAATTTTCCAAGGGACAAGAGGAAAAAGCATGGAGGCATGAAAGTAACCGTGTTTTAAGGAAACGTTATTTTTTTGATATACATAGAAAAAAAGGTTTCTTTTATCTTCAGATCCTGTCAGGGTCTACCCAGCATAGTGCTTGACAGATAGAAAGTTGTTAATGTTTGAATAATAAACGAAGTGATATGAGTCTACTACAAGTCAGCATAACCTGTTCTCTATGTCCATCTCTTGCTTCTACTTTCTTCTGAAGTATCTTTATTCTTAGTCAGTAGCTTCCCAAGTAGTGATATAGTGGCTACTACATAAAGCTCTGAGTTTATTCTGCCAGTATAGTAACTTAAGTGAAATTTGCCTTTCTCATGGTTACAGCAGAATTCTTGCTGCTGATTTAAATGACTCAGCTTGGGTCATATATTCATCTTTAAACATATAACTTGGTGGGTCATAGGATAATAATAAATTATTAATTTAGAGAAGTAGGTGGTGGCCAAATCATTCTAAGAACAGTGGGATGCTTTTGGAGGTTTTAAATAGAGAAATTATATGACCTAGTTTTTGTTTTTTAAAAATGCTCTTTTTGCTCTGTGTGTAGAGTGGATTGCAGAAGGCAAAAGTGAAAGCACCTAGACTAGTGAGGTGGTTCTCGTTATAGTCCAGCTGAGAGATTATGATAGTCTTGTTTTGGTTATGGATTAAGAGGGAATGGATGGTGAGATTAAGGGGGAAATGAAAGATGATTCCTGAAATCTTGACTTGAGTAACTGAGTGAATGGTAGTGTCATTTATTGAAATAGGGAGGACTGAATGTGATGATAATTTAGTTTTGGCTGTTACATTTTCATTGTCTATTAAATGTCTGTGTGGAGAAGCAGGTGTATCAGTTGGGCAAGTCCTTTTCTCATCTTTAAAGTGGAAATAATGCCATATATTTAATAGGGATACTGAGGGATGTGGTAATGTATAAAGCATGTGGCATTTAATAGCTAGTTGAATGAAAGGAATAAATGAATGAAGTTGATATTTAAAAACCTAATAACTACACCTTTTAAAAAATTGGAACTGGCTTCCCTATGTAATTTTGTTTCCACATTTAGCAACTACAAAACAATGTACCCTGTGTTCATTCATTGTATTTGGTAGATAAAGATTCTGGCATAGGAAAATGTTTTTTAAAGAGCAACTAATTTTACTTTATCAGGTTGTCTAGTTCTTGCCCTCTTCCTTCTGTTTTACTTATAAAAATCGGTCAGTTCTGTGAAATGTGTAGGCTAGAGTTAAAAAGGTTTCCCTTTAGTACCGTGGTCAAACACTAATGAACTTGCCCTTAGATATATGCTTGACATTGCCTGACCCATGAGTTAAATAAAAATGACATTGCGGTTTTAATAGTGTACAGTTGCCTGGTTACTCAGTCTCTATACACTTGTCTATGAGGCTAATGCTATTTGGATTTATGAGAGATTGGAGAAATTCCATTTTTGTGCAGTTTTTAGATTCTGTATTTTGAGATATCTTAAAGGGTGAGGTGGGGGGTTACGGGTTGGTTAAAGCTGCTTATAGCAGGGGAAGGGCCTGATGCCAAGTGTTAATTTTGAATGGATAGTGGCTATCTCAAATAGTCTTAAGTTATCCAAAAAATACAAATTAATTATTTTTCTTTTGTAGTTTACATATGTGGCCTAGATTTGCTTCACAATTCATACTTTTTAAAATTTATTAATGTAAAATAAAGTGAAGAAAGTATCCCATACACTCAGGTTGACATTGAAAAGTATAACAACAATTTTTCCATCATAGTTTTTTTTTTTAATTACTCAAAAAAGTACATGAATAATACTTTCATGGTAAATGACTCAGGAACTCAGGAGTCTAAAAAATAAAACATGACCGTCCTACTTTGTGAATTGGGTGGATTTCTCTGAGATAGCTACTTAGAAATGAAATGTCTGGGTTAAAGGTTACATTCACTTATTTTGATAGATATTGCCAAATTCCCCCCTCAAAAATCTTTACCTACTTCTTCACCCACCAGCAGTATTAAGCATGCATGTTACATTGTATTCTTACCAAACAATAGATTGTCAATATTTTTAGTTGTTTCCTAATTGAAAGGTATAAATGGTATTTTGTTTTAATATGCATTTCCTTAATTACTCGAAATTAAACATTTTTTTCTGTATCATTAGCTTAGTGATATTATAGTAGTTTCCAAACCAGATTATTTTAGTATTTATTGAATTAAAAAATGATTAGTTAACATGCATATAGTAACAGTTAAATTATAATGACACCGACACACTTGATTCACATTGTTAGTTTTACTGTAGACCAACTGTATATTGTAGTGTGTAATTTATTGCTCTTTTTAGTATATCATAATTGGAATAAAATATAGAGAGGCAGAATAGCATAGTGGTTAAAAGTATGGACTACTGAGCCAGACTGCCTGGATCAGAATACTACTTCCAGAACTTATTGTTATTTGATGGTGGTTAAGTTACATATCCTCTCTGTGCCTCAGATGCCTTATCTCTGGATGAATGGATAAAGAAAATATGATTTATAAATATAATGGAATATTATTCATCCTTAAAAAAGAAGGAAATCCTGCCGTTAGCAGCAACATGGATGAACCTGGAAGACATTGTGCTAAGTGAAATAGACGGACGCAGAAGGACAATACTCCAAGATACCGCTTATATGAGGAATCTAAGATAATCAGATTTATAGAAGCAGAAAGTAGGATGGTGGTTGCCAGATGTTGGGGGAAGAAGGAAATGGGAAGGTATTAGTGAAAGGGCACAAAGTTTTTGTAATACAAGATGAATAATTCCTAGAGATCTACTGTAAAACACAGTGTCTATAGTTAACAGTACTGTATTGTATACTTAAAAATTTGCTAAGAGGGTGAATCTTATGTTAAGTGTTCTTATCACAAAATAAAAGTAATAGTAATGATAATAAATGAAGAGGATAGGAGGAAACTTTTGGAGGTGATGGATGGATTTATGGCATAAATTGTAGTGATAGTTTCATGGGTTCAGCTCATCAAATTGTACACATTAAATATGTATAGCTTTTTATATTTTAATCATACCTCAATAAAGTGGTTTAAAAAAGAAAAATTGTGGGGACTTCCCTGGTGGTCCAGTGGTAAAGAGTCCGCCTTGCAATACAGGGGACGCGGGTTCGATCCCTGGTCAGGGAACTGAGATTCCACATGCCATGGGGGAACTAAAGCCTACATGCCACAACTACTGAGCCCATGCACCTCAACTAGAGAGCCTGCGTGCCGCGAACTACAGAGCCCATGTGCCCTGGGGCCCGCGCACCACAACTACAGAGCCGACCCACCCAGCCTGCGTGCCACAACTAGAGAAGAGAAAACCCACATGCCACAACTAGAGAGGAGCCTGTGCGCCACAACGAAAGATCCCGCATGCCTCAATGAAGATCCCACATGCTGCAACTAAGACCTGATGCAGCCAAAAATAAATAAAATAAATAAATAAATAATCAATAAATCTTAAAAAAAAGAAAAATTGTGAAAATAGTTAATATCTACAAAGTGCTTAGATTAGTACCTGTAAGTGTATTTGAATGTCTGCTAAATAAATTAATTAAATTCATAAATTTTACTGCACATTTAGTACATATAATTCTTTAACCACTAGGATCCCAGTGTTTTCAACAAAACTTCATGATGCAAAGATATATTACAACTCAAGTGTCAATGTCTAAAAATCACATCTTAAATATGTGTTTTATAAGTATCTTCCAGTGTGATTATTAAATTGAAAAGAAGAAATTTTTCTCCTTTTTTCTGGAATGAGGTGGAATGGGTAAAAAAGTAGTTTGTTTCATTTTCACATGTTCGTATGGTTGATCTTTAGAAACGAAGACTTTTGTTTAGTGCAGTGGGTACTGGTGTGATACGGTAGAAAAAACACAGATTGTTAAAGTTGGAAAGGATAGAGTTCAAATCCAGGTCTGCCACTTTAATAAAGTCATTTCTGTATACACAGGGTTGATGTGAGTATGAAATGTAGTAACACATGTAAAGTGGGTAGATCAGTGCCCTGGCATTCAATAAATGGTAGTTGCAGCTGTTATAATTGTCTCTTCTCTACCCTCCTAATACTTTATTGATATCTTTATCCTTATAATTATCACATTGTACCACGAATATTTGTTTCTGGGTGTGACCCTCACTGGGCTGCGACTTTCTTGAAGGCAAGAATATTATCTCTATCTATCTTTGTATCTCTCCTGCAGAGGTTGCACACTGACAACTACAAGACTGTTTTGTCTGGCTACGAGTTTTTGTCCCAGAGTGTTTTAAATTTGAATTGGTTGCCAACATTTAGATGTTTAAAAGCTTCACATTTCAAGACAAAACAAAACAATGCAGGATTCCTGGCTTCTGGCTTTTCTCAAAGAATCAGAAAATTCTAGCAATACTGAACCCCATAGCAGCAATCAGCTGTTCTGGAGTAGCAGCTGCCTCCTTCGAGAGGCATGCTGTCTGGTTTGCCATAGTCCCCAACACCCCAATATTGCCTCCTTAAAACTAAGGCTGAATGCCGTTTGCCCATCACATTTCACTCGTTTATGTTTCCTGTCTGGCTGCTCTAGACACTTGCATCTGAGAAAGCTTGCTCTAGTGACAGGGTTTGGAACTTAGGAAGTACTCAACAAATGTTTGTTGAATGAGTGAATGAATGAATGAACCATAAACATGCACGTATAGAAGGTTTACCAGATTTACTTTAAAGTGTCCAAGGTGATAGGGGTCTAGCTGTAGTTTAGCAACAGCTATTCCCATCATCTTTTTCAATATACAGCATGAGGAAGGAATGGTTATGCTGGGGGGTGGTCAGAGAATGATGCTCTGAAATAACTGGCTTTCATTGGATGTGATTACTAGGCTGCCACATTTTCAAGAATAGACACCCTCAAATTTATTCACTACTAGTATAATGCAGTGAAACATGACAAAAAATAAAATATGGGGACTTCCCTGTTGTCACAGTGGGTAAGAATCCCATCCGCCTGCCAATGCAGGGGACACGGGTTCGAGCCCAGGTCCAGGAAGATCCCACATGCCGCAGAGCAGCTAAGCCCGTGCGTCACAACTACTGAGCCTGGGCTCTAGAGCCCGCGAGCCACACTACTGAGCCCACGTGCCACAGCTACTGAAGCCCACACGCCTAGAGCCTGTGCTCCGCAACAAGAGAAGCCACTGCAATGAGAAGCCTGCGCACCGCAACAAAGAACAGCCCCCGCTCACCACAACTACAGAAAGCCTGCGCAGCAACGAAGACCCAACACAGCCAAAAATAAAAAGATAAATAAATTTATTTTAAAAAAATAAAATACGATCAAATGCACTTGCCATTTATTTTGGAATGCATGACAATATCTTTTCACTTAAGCAAAACATACAAACAACACCCAACTGTGTTTGAAGACAAGGTATCTTTGATCAGAACTCTGAAATATTCCTTTGAGTTAGCTCTTAGTATAATAAACTTTATTAATTTGTACCTGACAGTAATTTGGTATTTATGATTATTTAGTCTAGTTGAACTGATGCATGTCTGTGAAGGAGGGGTTAGCCAAGTAAGTGAAAAGTATGGGTAACATTTCTTTGGTAAGGATTGGGGGTGGGTAATGGTCTACTGGAAAACTAGTTTTAGTTTTGGGGGGAAGTATCATAAACAGTAAAAAAGAGAAAGTGCCTCAGGGTCCCATAGGTTTCTTTTTGAATCCTGCTTCTGCTACATACTTGGAGAATTTGGACCCTCAGTTGCATTTTCTATAAAGAATAAAAACTGCATTGAAGTTGGTAATAAGAATTAAAGAATATATACGTGTATGTAAAGCATCTGACAGAACCTTTGCATTTCATGTTTTCTTTGCCTGGAACACACTTTCTGGGATTTGTACCTTCTCATTCAGGATTCAACCCATCCAAAGTAGAGAATGACTGGGAGGAGTAGAACTTAACCTAATTCTGAATTATCTTGTTTATATATTCATATTTCTTTTTTGTCTCTTTTCGCACCCCTCCCCCCACCATACACCTACTATGTAGAATGAACGTAAGCTCCATGAAGACAGAGACTTTGTCTTTTTAGTCACTACTACGAAATAGTGCCTTCCTCTAGTAGACACACTCAATAAATGTTTGTTGACTGGCTGGACAGCTGAATGAATGCTCATGAATTATTAACACTCAGTGAATGTACTTGTTAAACTTAGACCAGGTTTATTAGCTGCTTATATTGATAAGTCCAGTGAGAAATTCTCCTAGCACTTTGTTAGCAGTACATTATGTATTTCTTTTAAAATATATTTTACTGTCACCCTAATTTTTAGCACTAATAAAGAGATGAAATGGCTTTTGTAAGGAGGCAAAAGTTTTATATTTAATTCTTAACTCAGTCCTATCTGTAATTTTTTCATTCATTTATTCAGTCATTTTACCTTTAAAATAAAAATTTTACATTACCTTTAAAATAAAAGTCCTATAACAAGTGTATGTGTGTTGTAAATAACAATTCACACATTTTCTTCCCAACTAGATTTGGTTCCTTAAGGGAGTGTAGAAATCTGTATTTTGTCTACTCACAACTTTCTTTGCTGTATTGTAGTCACTTGAGTAATAGATGCTCAGTAAGAACTTATTGAATCAATAAGGGACTGAGTATGAGACTGGTAGTGGCTGTAGCATCCCTTACACCTGTCTTTCCAGCTCTGCTTCTATGAATGTTTTAGGGATCTTGGCCCAAAAGAAGGAATTAATTTTCAATCATCACTCACTTAAATAAAAAAAAAACTGCCAGGTGTACAGGAAACATGATTTATTATAGTAACATCTAAATCATTGTAGTCATTCCCAGGTAACCATTTTATATATGAATGCATGAATTGATGAATAATTAGACCCATATAATGTGGCAGCTATGTAAGTTATAAGCTTACATTTTTAACTAAAGAATATTCTACTGTCTTGGATATTTAATTATTATAATATATTATAGTTCATTATTGCTCTTTTTCTTTTTTTTCAAGTAAGGTATCATTACGTGTATTCTATCATTATTCCTTTAATTATGTGGAATTAATGCATATAGTTCCTATTAAAAACAATAAAAGAATAAGTATGAAAAATTAATTTAGCACAATATTTCTTCTTTGTGTCTCAAGGACTATAAAGAAATAAGAATGAGTTGAAGCATGTTTAAGTATATAGTATGTATATATAGTATACATAGTATATATAGCATGTATATATAGTATAGTAAACATCAGTGGTATATTTTTGTGTTGCTCTATATTCTTTACTTTCTTCATTTTAATCCACTATCCAGTAGGGTGGTTACTAGCCACATGTGGCAATTTGAATTTAAATTGATTAAAGTGAAATAAAGTTTGAAATCATTTTTCTTAGTCACACTAGCTGTGTTTTAATTACTCAGTAGCCACATGGGACTAGTGGCCACCCTATTGGACAGCACAGATATAGAACATTTCTGTCATCACAGAAAGTTCTTTTAGCAGCTGGTAGGCCTCATATACACAATTCCTTATCCCTTATTTTGCCACATTTACATTAGATTTTTTTGTTTGTAATTTGAAAATGAAGTTTAATATGTCTTAGAAATACTACCTTGCTTAACTTCTTGAAATCTCTTTTCCCCAGAATGGTTGTTTTATCAACTATGTATTTAAAACAATATGTTTCTATTTTCCATGTATTAAGATAGTCAACACCTGCCATTTTCATCATTATTTAAGACTCTAAATTCTGTGATGAATACAGTTGAAGTAATGCCTTTAGGTATTATTCACTTTTAAGACAACACAACATATGATAATGTCTCCATGTGCCTTTTTTACCATATACAATGAAAAAAATACTTATTAAATGCTGATTTTTCCCCCCTTTATCTTATTAAGTAAATTATATGGACCTTTTTTATGGAAGCCTTCATAGTTAGAGATGTAAAACAGCAATTTCTTGGTTCTATAGCATGACATAGTTCAGAGCTGAGATTAGAGAATCCCCGTAGAGTTGTTAATACTTGAGGGCATCCCCAACTAGAAAAGTATGTGAATTTAGGCATGGGAGGAAGGAAGGATCTGCTTTAAATTTAGTGTAGGGTCACTGAATCTTAATGATAGATTAAACAAGGGAGGTAGAATAATGAATAGGGGTATGCAGTGTGTAGCACTAATACCAGAAGTCCATGGTTTGTGGCGGTTTTTTAATGTCCTTTCCCATATGGTTTTGAATAGAGTAGGTTATGGCAGGGATGAGCTAAGGAATAGCTTTGTTAATGAATAAATAGGAGTAATTTTTTTTAACAGGAGACTTCAGGCTGTTTATTTAGAATGCCTGCTTATTTGATAAATCATGTGATTAAAATTTTTTCTGATCTTAATAATACATTAAGAGGTGATACTAAGGTATTCCTGTTATTTTCTTTATAAATCAGCTGTATTTTCATTTCAGAGCCAGTCCTAATAGTGAAACCTTTGGGGTGTGATTTTAACTGCCTCAATTAAAAGCCAGTTGTGTGGAGCTTCTGAGCATTGGCATGATCAGCCCTTAGTTAGGGTTGAGTGTACAGTATTAGACTTTCGTTCATGGTGTCAATTCACTTTGAAAGGTTTAATTAAATTGTCATTTGGAACCAGTCTCCAGCTCTACCTCATTCACCTAAAATTAACTAGGTATGTAATTTTGGTGGTTATCCTCTTATTACAACTTTGCTCTTGGCCAAGGCAGCTACTTTTCTTAAGATATCCTTCCTGCCTTTCTACCCACATTTATCATCTCAGAGAGAGTAATGCTAAAATTAAGCTGATCTTGGAAAGTAGCAAGTTAAAAGCAGAAAACCTGACCAGACACACTTTTAAATATCTCTCAGGGCTCTTCTTTGGAGACTACTTAATATTTCCAAAAGGAGAGGTTAAGTAGGTTGTCTTTGGTGCCTTGGTTAAGCAGAGGGAAGGGAAATGTAACTCTCCTGACTCCAGGGCCCCAAATGCAAACACTGGCCTAGTTGTTCCCAAACTTTCTCCTTGATGTGGGTGACTTGAATGGTTTATTTTCACTTGATGAGCCACACCCCCAGGCACTTTAGTATTCATGGCAGACCCCCACACTAAGTCCCTTTGTTGTCTTTGTTTTTTGCATTTTTTTGTTAACAAGAAAAGATAAAATTATTAGAGACCTGATTATAGACTGAGGTTCCATTGCTGATGGTTCCCACCACTTTTTTCAGCATCTCAGAGAAAGGCAAAAGCCTGGATGGGCAACAGACAGCAGCAAAGCAAACATAAACATTATGTCTGAGCATCATTGTGGTGCTACCAGAGTGGGGAAGGATACACACAGTCTTCATCAAAATATAAAGATGGGTCTTCACCAAAAACAGTAAGACTGCCAGCATCTGAAAAATTTTGAAGTTTCTATAGAAGCAATGGTCCTTTAAGGGAAAGAAAAAAATTCTTAAGAGGAAAGAAGAAATGGATTAAGAATTTTTAAAATCTGCATTATTATCCTGACTTACGCATTAACTAAGTGAATGACATTTGCAAGGCAAGTAGTTTAATTTGTCTGTGTGTGTGTGTGTAAAATTTAAAAGAAAATAACAGTTCTGTGAAAAACAAATTAGCAGAGTAGATTAATGGCATTGCCCTACATCGTCTTCCTTATAGATGCAATTTTATTTTAGAACTTAAAGAGGTTGCAAATAAGACAGATATCTGATCAGAGTTTCACTTGTTCAAATCAAAAGCACAGAAGAGGGGTTGGCAACAGTGCCCAACCGTTGAGAGAGGGAAAGCTGGAATAACAAGATGGGGCAAATTGATTTACTGTATATTGGCAAAGTAGAAGCAGCAGGCCCATAGTGTGAATGTCTTCCTATATTTTTATTCCAGACAAAACTCTTATCATTAGTGTTGTGTAGAGACTCAGACGGCATTGGGCAAAAGTTTATACAAGGAAGAGCCTTTGCTAACCCTCACACGATAAAGTTTATTTACTGTTTTAACTATTCTTCTCCTTTTACCTTGATTTATTTTCCTTGAAAATTTTTTATCTTACTATTTCTTTCCCAGCTGTGTGTGACACCAGGAACCCTCTTACTGTGAAGGCAGCATTCAGTCATTGAAACAATAACAAGTTGCTATTTATTCTTGCAGTTGTCCTTCCTCTACAGCACTTAAAGTACAAAACTGACAGCCTGTAACTGCTCTTCATTGCCTGTTACAGCACAACAGGTATGAAGAGGCTCAGTTACTCTCTTGACAGAGGGTTCACCCATAGTTGGTCACTCGTACTCTTACTTGTTACCAGTTAATGCTCACCGTTCAGAGTAAGCATAATGAGTCTTATGGAAAATTCTTACCCATTACAATTATAAAAGTGTCAGGTGAAAAAAAATTTTAAGGATAATAACCCTTTATTTTATAGAAGAGGAAATTCAGGCTCGGAGAAGATATGTCATAGTCATAAAAGAATCTAGACTTTAGAGTCTTGTAGAACTCAATTAAATCCAAATCTCACCATTTACTAACTGGAGTAACCTTAGGCAAATTATTTATTGTCTCTGAGCCTCAGTTTCCTTATTTGTAAAATGAAGATAATAATACATGTAAAAGTTTATTGTGAGGATATATTAACATAAAACCTAGTTCCTGGTCTATAGAAGATGCTCAATAAATGTTCAGTTGCCTTTCTCTTTCCTTTCCCTTTCCTTTACTCAGGGTCACTCAGATAGTTAGTGGCACAGCTGAAGTGAACACCAGGTTGTTCTGGCTCCAAGTACATGTCTTTACTTTGAATGAAAACAAAACTTTTTTAAAAATTTTCTTATTGCAGAAGTAATAGACACTTAGAAAAGATAGATACACAGAAAATAAAAGTGACTCATAATCCCATGATGCAGAGGGAACAAATTTTAATATTTGTTCTATATCTTTTTTCTGTGCATATATATAGTGTACATACATATGTACATATACATATATGTATATGTATAACTTAATAAACAGAAATGGGCATAATTTTGTAACTTGATTTTTCTTTAATATTTAACAACTTTTTACGTTATTAAATATTCTTCTCCATTGGGGTCAGCAAACTTCTTCTGCAAAGGGCTAGATAATAAATATTTTAGGTATTGCAGGGCATGTGATCTCTGTTGCATCTATTCAAGTGTGCCCTCTTGGTAGTACAAAAGCATCCACAGACAGTATGTAAACAAATGGAGGTAGTGGTGTTCCAATACAACTTCATTTACAGAAACAGACAGCAGACTGGATTTAGCCTATTACTGGATATTAAATTTGTGCCAATTGTGTGTGTGTGTGTGTGTGTGTGTGTGATAATAAACAAGACTGCAGTGAATATCTTTGTAGCTAAATATTTGGCTTACATGTACGATTATGTCCTTAAGATTAACTTGTATATCGCTTCTGACATTATAACAAATGGTTTGTCTACTAAAATTCAGACTTAAAAATCAAAGTACTTCTGGTATACAAGTATTTCTTGGTTTATGTGACCAATCTTTAAAGTTGTACATAAAATTGAACTTTATAAAATGGTTTAAGTTTAAAGTAAAACTCCTTAAAAATGTTCTTATAATTGTTCCAGTTATTTCTAGGATTTACTTTTTTTACTTTTTTAAAAAATATTTATTTGGTTGCTCTGGGTCTTAGTTGCGGCAGGTGGGCTTCTTAGTTGTGGCTCACGGGCTCCTTAGTTGTGGCATGCAAAGTCTTAGTTGTGGCATGCATGTAGGATCTGGTTCCCTGACCAGGGATTGAACCCAGGCCCCCTGCATTGGGAACACAGAATCCTAACCACTGTACCACCAGGGAAGTCCCTAGGATCGACTTTTGACTTAGTGTTTTCCTTTGTGGAAGGACTTATAAATTAATTTACCTGATTCTAAAAGGGGAAGTTTTAAGAGCATTTAATGAGTGACT
Source organism: Balaenoptera ricei (assembly GCF_028023285.1). Lineage (NCBI taxonomy): Eukaryota > Metazoa > Chordata > Mammalia > Artiodactyla > Balaenopteridae > Balaenoptera > Balaenoptera ricei. The sequence goes on along the minus strand of NC_082639.1, from coordinate 42,206,404 downwards.
GATGTTTGATTCATTGTGGACAATAAAAAACATTCACTTCTATGGTATCTATTAGGCCATTGTTGGAAAAACTTTGCTCTTACACTGTTTCCATAAAGTATAGAGAGGAAATATTGCCTTCTAGGATAAGGTCTTGACTGATTGATTAACAGTGGTTAACCTCCCACTGTTTTTCCTTTGGGTCTTGTTTCAGCTAGCCTATGAGAGAGACCAAAAAAACAAACCAAAAACTGTTTAGTCTTTCCTTTGCTTCAAACAGTTCTCTGGTCTTTAGGGACATTTCCTCAATTCAGCTGATAGGTACAGGTGTCTTCCAAGTTTATTTAGTGTGACAATAGATGATTTATTGTGGATTTGCAGTTTTACTGCAATACCAAATATATATTATAGCCAGAAAGCAATCACACTTAAACTTAAGGCAGAAAAACTGAAGATTAACACAGATTTTCAATGATGAAGATTATTATTTATCAATTATTTCAGTGCTATGGAATCTGTAGTGAAGTAGTGCTATCTTTCATTACTTTCTTAGACTAAAAATAATCACTTTATCATCGAAAAAATTACAGCACTTCTAGAATTTCCCTAACAAATCATTATTAATCATGTTCATTCTCAAAAGGACTAGCTACCTTAGGCAAGAGTTCAAAGAACTTTTGAATCAGTAAGTTAGAAAGACATGGCTATCTGGGAGAGCCTATAACTCACACAATGCTTCTTAAACTGACTTGGTAAGAATTACCTAGAGAGCTTGTTAGAACACATACTGTGGGGTCCCAGCGTTTCCAGTGCACTAGGCCTGGGACGGGTACCCTGAATTTTCATTTCTAATAGTTTCCAGGTGATACTAATACTGCTTGTCCAGGCACCACACTTTGAGAACCACAGATGCAGAAAAAATAATTGTTCCCATTTGTGAAACATACTCAGCCTTGCTCATTTATAAACGTTTCCTTCACTCTTTAAGAGTTCTCTTTTAAAATCCAGGCTTAACCTTTAACTAAAGATATGAATTAATTTTAATAAATTTATGGCCATTAGTTCAGTTACTTTATGATCTAACATTGCAATTTTTATATCATTTTCACCCACACCAAACTTTTAGGATAGGAAATTCTGAATATAACCATGTTTCTAATGAAAGTGTTAAATCTTATCCTTGATAGTTTCTCAGGATGGCTAAAATCCATTTCTAACTATATGCATTCAAACTACTTTCCATATTTGCTTAACTTTATTGGCATCATTCCTGGTAATCTCTTAAGATGCCGGTTGTCAGATTTCTTTGCAGACAAGTAAGAGGTGAAATAAGTTTTTAAAGTATGGTACAAAGTAAAACTTAGTTACAGTTGTTGGAATGAAGAATTCAGTTAGAGCCAAAAAATGTTTTAATAGAACAGAACGCAGCCTAAAGCCAGGTTGAAAGCAACTTCAATTTTACAGTTTTCTTCAAACAACATCCTCATTGTTTTCTGCAAAGATGGTATTTGAGAAAAAGAAATGTCTCGAGTTACTGTTTTTATGAGGAGAGAATTGCTCAGTCTCTTAAATGGTTAATGAGAAGAAGTAATAGTTAAACACTTGAAGCATTGATTTCTGATTTGAATTCTCCAACACAGGCCAGCCCTGAGGGAAGGGGGGAAAAAAAGCTTGCTAATTAACATTTGATTACTGATGCCACCTTCTCATTCCCCTTGCACCATCCGGTTTCAAGTGTTTTTGTTCAAGAAGGATTTTTAGGAGGGTTTTAACTTGCATCATAGTAAAACAAATCCATGTGCAATTGCAACGAGTATACAATATGTTAAAAAAGAAGAAAAAGAAAAGTCCTTAGATATGAAGTATGTGTTCAAAACCCAGTCTGTATCAGAAGTGATTGGTTTCTTAACTATTATAAGCCTTTCAGAGCACCAGTGATTGCTAAGAAACTGGAACTAAGCCTAGTCTGTATGTCTTACTTAAAACGCACACACACACAAATACTTATTTATTCAGTGCAGTTATTATTTAGCAAACTCTTAACTGGAGCATCATTTGATGTTGTGAATTACTTGGAGTTCAAATTTTGATACTCTAAAACTTGGATAAGCTCTGGTTCTAATATGACCAAAGGCCTCTTTCTTCTAAGACTGATAAGAGAATGAGATACATATATGTAGTTTCAGGGTGCTTTTTTGTAAGGGTTGTAATCTGTCATAGTATTCTTAATTCAGAAAATCAAGAAACTAGAGTGCTAACAAATTGATAACTGTTCTAAGCCCACGGCAATTAAATATTTGGTTTCTATTTTTTGCCATATTAAAATATTTGATATGTGAAAAGTCATAGGCCAGATTTCAAAATTTTAAAGATGTTGAAATAAATTAATAGAACTTTACAACTGTATCACTTAGCTTGTAGTATTCTGGCAAAACCATAGCCTGTTTGGTTGATGAAATAGTTATTTGGAAAACCAGTATGACAGGTTTTATTTTTAAATGAGATCTCCTGGGAGAAGAGTATTATTTAGTCTTTTCTTTAAAAAAAAAAACAAAATCTAGACTTTTCAGTGCAATTAAAAGCAAAAACTAAGACTTTTCTTTATCCAAGAAGAAAAATTCACTTAAAATGTTTATAAATGTAATAATATCTGTATTTCTTAACCAAAATTATTTGCAATTTTCCTTTTTGATGTCTTGTATTAATCACTCTTTACTATTTTTCTTTCATTTTCTAGTCTTAATGGTTTTAAACTTTCCCTCTTTACTTGTTTATCTTAAATATACTTAGCTCTTCTTTTCCTGTATCTGGGATTAACGCCAATATTTTCAAAAAATCATAGAATTTTAGAGCTTTGAAAATCAGTAGTGATCTTGTTTTATTCTTTTCGAATATTGAATAAACTAGGTCTCAGGTTCCACCAACTTGCACCGCAGTAACAGCAGAATTAGGACTAGAAATCTAGTTCTCTGCTTCTCATTATGCCACAATACCTCAAACTTTGTGGCTTTTCTAATAATCAGAATCTGCTTTCACTTGGATAATACCTGAATGAAATTTAAAATTCCCTAAAATGTTTTTCAATAGTGTGACCAACATTTAGCTCACAACATTTAGCTATAAAATACAGCTGACAAAGTTATCTACCACGTTTTATATTTTTCAGTTTGAATAGCTACAGACAGCTCATTTAAGGCTAATCTGAGCCTCAAAATTCGGCCTTTAGCAGAGTAACTTCCTAAGAATTTTTTTTCTAAGAAATTCTGATAAAATTTAACTGAAATATAAAACTGTTTGAAAATTTATGGAACTCAAAATTTTGTGGGAGATGAATGTCTTACATAATTTTATTTTGAGCAGGTCATAAAAAAATGATCTTTTTCCCAGTGCTGTGTTTATCATTGAAATTTCCACAATGAGGAAATATGAAGTTTGAAGTGGAGATCATTGCTTACATTGTTTTATTAACAGTGAAAACAAATATAAGGAAATATATCAATACTGCATTAATTCTGTACTATTTCAAGGTAATCTGATTCAAATATTTTTTTCTTAGTCACAAACAACTGTCTCATATGAAGCAATGGGGGAGAAGTGAAACTGTCCTTTTAGAAAATCTGGAAAATAAGCTCTGGAAAATCTATTGTCAATCTAGAACACTTAATCCATATACAGTATAGTTTGTAACATAATTTTAATGTTCAGCTGGTAATCAAAGCATTTATTAAATTTTTTCAGAACTAATTGAAACATTTGCATAGTTTAGCAGCCTAAAATCTCATAGATTTAGAGCTTAATGCATAACAAGAATTGAAAAGATTATGAAGATTCAGCATAATCTTGAGCCAATGCTGATCAAAGAAAGTATGTAAGACAAAAAGGCCCTTAGGAAATGTTACCCTGTGAAGTGCCACTTGTCCTTAACTGGAATTTAACACAAATCTCTAAAGATGAAACTCCATCAGAAGTAGCACAGTAATTGCAGCTGGGCATGCCAGCTACAGCATCCTAGCCTGTATGTGTGTTCTTTCTGCCTCTCTCAAGTGCTCTTAAATCTCTCAAATCAATCAGTCTCTCAACCTTCCCCCTCGCCTGGCCCCCCTTTTCTCCCCTTCCCTTTCTTTAGTCCTTCCTCTCTCCCTCCTCTGTTCCTCCATCCTTCTCTCTCTGAGAAAACTGTGTCCTTCATTTGATTCATGATGACCATAAATTCATCTGCTTCATTTTATACTTAGCTATATTTTGTCATTCAGCTTTCCTAGAATACTAATTTTTTAAAAGAATCATTTTTACTTTTGCTTTGTGTACATTTCTGATTTTTTTCTTCCCTACAGAATTGTCACTTGAAATTTTAATTAAATAAGATCATCAATAAAGACAGTAGAATTTTTTAATCTCTATTAATAAGACCATCATTCATTATGTACTTTTGCTGTCTTATCACTTGTCTTTCTTCCATATAATGGTAAAATCTGCCTATGGCTTCAGCACTGATAAACATGGAATTATTTTTGAAAAACTTATTTGTTTTCACTTATGTTGTTGTTTAGTGATTATGGTTTAACACGAGGTTCTTTTGGCTTACTTTCAGAAACACTGTGAATTTAGCTTTTCCATTGGAACAATCAAACATTAGCCATATATGGTTTACGTTGTACCCTCTCAGCCAAGTTCTTTCTGCATTAACCAGTTTATTCTATGACAAGTTGCTTAACAGATGTCATTCTGGGGAGAACAATGAAGCCAAATACTTGTGCAATGGCTAACATTACTCTAACTTTGATCACTTTTGTTCAGCACATCAGTCTGGCGTTGTGCTTTATACCAACATAACACTATAGCCAGAACATGCTTTTCAGGCTTAGAATAGCAAAGGAATGTTATTCATTCAGTGCAGTTACAGATGAGTTAATGAAAGAAGAAAAATACTGTTTATTTCATAATACCATGTTGTTGTGTTTTGGAATTAAGGTGGAATTTAAAGAATCCCACTGCAGAGTTATTTGTTTATATACTCAACTCATAGTATTTGTGTATATTCTCCAGTGCAAGGGTAGCCTTGCCACCTTTCCAACAGATGTAAATATTTGTCCTGCCTTCCCCTCCACCTTCAAAATAGCTGCTGACCCTTGGCTTATCTAGACAACATAATTAAAACTAACTTTAAGAAAGGAATTTTTTGCCTTGAGACCTAAAATTTCCTCATACTCCCTTCTTTTGTCCTCTCACTTTCTTTTATTAATAAACAATAATAATAATACTTTGTGTTTATGGAACACCTTTCCCCCAAGAGCACCAATGTTTAAGCGTGACAGAATAGTCCTAGCTAGTGGAAGTGGTAAGAGGTTAGATTGCATTTGGTTAAATTGTTGGGTTGATAATGACTAATGAAAATTTCCAAACTTGATGTGACTGACCATAAACAAAATACTGCATGGTAGACTGGCCATTGCTAAGAATCTGTGAAAAAAAGCTGTTTGTTTGAATTGAGTGGGGATCAAACCATGCCCCCAAGCGCCTCAGTTCTCATTTGCTAAGTCTTTTTTCGCAGGTGTACATTAGAGATAAAAATAGATTAAGTTCTGGGTTTTGTTTTGTTTCTTTCTTTCCCCAGTGAATATATTTCTCTCTTTCACTGGAATGGTAACTTAGATGTGTTTATGTATAGTAAACAGTAATGTGATACAAAATGCTGTAATTGGACAACGCGATACTTCAGGCTTCTGCATTTTAAAAACGTGAATGAATGCTGCTTGTTTTCCACATTGAAGTCATTATAGAACTTATTATGTGCAGCATTTCAAAATTAGCTTCATTGTTACAGCAGGGTAGCCCCAGAACTAACCTGAAGAGTTAGCTAAGGTGGATGAGCTCTTCATTCTTACGATTTGATAATTTATTTTGTTTGTAAATATGGAATGAAAGAGAATTTTTGTAATCTATTTAGAAAAAAAATCTAAAGAAAGATATGATAATTACTGGATAAAGAGTTTAACCTTCCAACACTTTATTCTGATAAATCACTTACCTCTTCTCCTTTTAAAGTTAAAAGGTATTGGGAATTCCCTGGCAGTCCAGTGGTTAAGACTCCGCACTTTCATTGCTGTGGGCGCAGGCTCCATCCCTAGTTGGGGAACTAAGATCCCACCAGCCGCGTGGGTGTGGCCAAAAATAAACAAACAAACAAATAAAGTTAAAAGGTATAATGTTACTTTTGAGAGAAACAGTTTTTTAACTTTACCAGTATTTAAAATAAAAACTATCATTACTATATTTTCTTTTGGGGAAGGGCCTAAATAGCATATTAATGGATGGCTCTCAGCTAATAAATATTCTGTTGAAATAGTTTCTAATTTGGAATGATTTCAAAGAAATAACCCTGTGCTGCTTTATTAATAAGTTGTTATATCCTTGAAATGTACATAAAACAATGAAGGAAACTTCAGGTTTTTCCTTCCACCCCCTTGGAAAAAAAACTAACACCCTTTTCTGTCCCACTTAGAAACTAGGGATGTATCTTTTATTTGAACCATTGCATATCTTGAGTCATTGTTAAAATTAAATAGATTATTAAAATGTATAATTATAAATTAGGTCATGTAGTCTGTCCTACGTGAACTGTGTACTTGAAGTTTCTTGACTGAAAAGAAACTTGAAGCCATCCAGGAATATAAAAATAATCAGTGGGGTGGGGTGGGGGGTTGTTGCTTGAACTATTATTTCATCTAACCTTGGTTTAAAATTGGTTTAGATTTTTTAATAAAATTTTTATGATTTGTGTTTTCCTAGTTTCAAATTCTTGTTTTGAGTCTCGAAAACAGAGGAAACACAGTGTATCACGTAAATTGACTGGCAACTAACATAAGTCATGTGGAAACCCTATTTTAATTATTCTCTTTCTTTTTATAGGTAAAGAGAAATGTGTATGACCTTACGAGTATCCCTGTTCGCCATCAGTTATGGGAGGGCTGGCCATCTTCTGCCACAGATGACTCCGTAAGTGACAGCTGAGTTGGCAGTTTTATATCCTCCTCTCTCTTTTGCCACTTTCAGTCTAATTGGCAGTGATATTAAGCAGAATCAAATGTTTGGAATCCATTGGAAGAATTTTATAAATCAAATAATGTTGAGGATAAGACGAATTGTAATAATTTGAGTTCACTTGCAGAACTGGTGTCAATAAGCCAAGTATATCAGCATTCTCTTGGTAATGTTACAACATCAATATCAGGAACTTGATGCTGCTTGATTTGACTTAAATTTTTCCTTGATTAAAAAAATACAGATATTCAGATATTACTAATGAAATGTCCCAAACACAAAAATTTTTTCCCTAAATTACAGATACTTCAAAATCAATCTAATCATTTTATTTAATTTTAAAACTGCATCTCCAATAGTTAGACCTGCACTTTAAAAAGTTACTTTTTATAGTTAATATTAATAGCACTGTATTCTTAAACACACTCATAATTTTCACTACCATAAAAAACTCGAAGAAAAGACCTAGTCTGTAATTTTTAACTATTATTATGTCTACTCATAATAATTTTCCTGTTGTAAATTTTGAAATGTTTCCTATCTCTGTCCTGTTTCCAGTGATTATTCTTTTCCAAGAGAGTAAATTTTATCATCTGAGGAGGCCATTTTGGCTACTTTTATCATAATCTTGGTTGTTCTAACCAGATACCCATTTTTCTTTTAAAGTAAAAAATTAGAATGTTTCAAGAATTTTGAAGTAAGCCTTATTTTTAAAGTAAATAGGGCTAAAAAGATGTTAAGACTCTGTAAACATCTTCTAACAATAAATACCCAAATAATGATTATTGCTAAGAGTTTAATTACCATTTCTTATTTTCTAGTAAATATTACATTTCTATCTGGATAATAATTACTACCCCTCTCTCAGCACTACCATCATATACTTTAATCTAAAGGAATTCTTTGTGGAAGACAGAAACATTTTTGAACAATCTGTTTATGTAGATGCCACTTGAGTCTAATTATTCCACAATCTAAACACTGTGCCTTTGGAAAATGTTTTATGGATTATGAAACTTTAAAAATAATCAGAAGATAGCAAAATTTGTTTTTTAAGTGAACACTTCAGAAAAAAATTACTTGTGTGTAGGCATTTACATTTATTTATAAACAACTGATTTTAATATTGACATTATAGTATATCATTAGAGTTATTGGTTGGTTGTCCATGGCTAAGTTAGTAAGGATGTGGTTGTTGTTTTTAGTTTGTTTTTTCCCCATTAGACTGATAGAAAATGTGATACATTTATTTTTATAAAATTAAGAGAGTAACATACATAAATGATAGCTTTCTGTTTACCCGAGAAGACGTGAGGAAACCAGAAATGTTCTTAGCATTGTCTAATAACCTGCTACAATAAATAATAACTTTAATAGAAGAAAATAATTAAGATTGAGCATGTTACTTAAATTCTCTGAGTTTCAGTTACCTCACTGATCTGAAGAATTGTGATGAGGATTAACGATAATATATATATACAGTACTTGCCTCATAGTAGACACTCAGTAAATGAGAGTCAGTATTATAATTAATATTAACATAACTCAGAAAGAGATCACAGGCAGGAATTGACTGGTTTACGTAAATGAAACGGTACCTGAGATTTGCTTCAAAATAACCTCTGGGGTTGGGGGAGTGAGTGGGGATATAGATAAATCCAAATTAGCTGTCTATTGATCATTGTTGAAGGTGGGTAACGTGTATATTTGATTTTTGTATACTATTCTCTCAAGTTTTAGGTATGTTTGAAAATTTCTATGTTAAAAAGTTTGAAGCAAAAATAATTGTCTGGTTTAAGGTAATAAGGTCCAGAGATGTGGGTCTTAATAGGGTTGGAAATGCCAGCTGCTCTTGGGCTCCACACCTGTAGAAACCAGGCTGAAATAGGCTTATCAGAAGCGAGTTCCAAGAGTGATAGGCAAAATCAGTGAAATACAATAAATTCTTCTGTAACATAGTACCTTACACATTTTAGTTGTTAAATCATTGACTTGAGTTGGCACTGTCTCACATTTTAATGATCTCACATTTTAATGATCTTTATTTAATTTTTTACCAAAGAGTTCTATGCAATTTTATTACTATGGGAAAATATGGAAAGCATCTAAAACTTACCATATGGAAGTCTGTGATGCTACCTGGTACTATAAGTCACAGCAGACACAAGAGGGAATCTCCATTAAGAAACTTGATTCTTACTGCCTCATTTTTCATATTTCCACCTTGTCCCAGAACCTGTCAAGTGATGCCTGCCTATACCTCCCCAGAGCATATGTTGCCATATTGGCAGGATGTTGCCTTGAGCTTCATGATTGATACAACAAAGATGTTTAGGGCCAAGCTGCTTTTAATCGGTGCCATAGCAGATCCACTAACTCCAGTGCTTGAGTTTTGGCAAAAATTGCTTATAACTGTAGTCTTCTAAGGAGCTTCTAGCCAAAGAAATGTCATGAAACCTTTCTTTCATTAGGACTATAACAACTCATAAAGCTGGTGCTTGTAATCTATATTGTTGCAGGCAATGATGGTGTTTTTATACTTATTTAAATCACTCAAGTGGAGGCATCTGCTACAAAATAAGAGCGTCCTCACAGCTTAGGGTATGAATTGGGTACAGCTGAGAAATGTCAGCTGTGTAAACAGCCTGAAATGTGTTACCAACAAAAATATAATTAATTTCTTTCCAAGACTATGTGCCATAACTGAATATTTAGGATGGTTTAACTTTCAGAGAAAGCACCTGAACATTTTCTTCCCAGTGCCAGTGTAGAGGATTGATTATAAAGGTCATTAAAAGTGAGGTTAGTTTGTACTTTCCCTGCTCAGTTGCAGAAATTTGTGTGGCTTTGAACATATAGTAGCTTTAGATACCAGTGGCTTCCATAAATTGATAGAAATATCTTAGATCAAGAAGTTACAATAAGTGGCGCTGGGAAAACTGGACAGCTCCATGTAAAAGAATGAAATTAGAACATTCCCTAACACCATAGACAAAAATAAACTCAAGTTGGATTAAAGACCTAAATGTAAGGCCAGACACTATAAAACTCTTAGAGGAAAACATAGGCAGAACACTGAAATAAATCATAGCAAGATCCTTTTTGACCCACTTCCTAGAGAAATGGAAATAAAAACAAAAATAAACAAATGGGACCTAATGAAACTTAAAAGCTTTTGCACAGCAAAGGAAACCATAAACAAGATGAAAAGACAGCCCTCAGAATGGGAGAAAATATTTGCAAACGAAGCAACTGACGAAGGATTAATCTCCAAAATATACAAGCAGCTCATGCAGCTCAATATCAAAAAAAACAACCTAATGCAAAAATGGGCAGAAGACCTAAATAGACATTTCTCCAAAGAGGATGTACAGATTGCCAACAGACACATGAAAGGATGCTCAACATCACTAATCGTTAGAGAAATGCAAATCAAAACTACAATGAGGTATCACCTCACACCCGTCAGAATTGCCATCATCAAAAAATCTGCAAGCAGTGAATGCTGGAGAGGGTGTGGAGAAAAGGGAACCCTCTTGCACTGTTGGTGGGAATGTAAATGATACAGCCACTGTGGAGAACAGTATGAAGGTTCCTTGAAAAACTAAAATTAGAACTACCGTATGACCCAGCAATCCCACTACTGGGCATATACCCTGAGAAAACCATAATTCAAAAAGAGTCATGTACCACGATGTTCATTGCAGCACTATTTACAATAACCAGGACATGGAAGCAACCTAAGTGTCCATTGACAGATGAATGGATGAAGGTGTGGCACATATGTACAATGGAATATTACTCAGCCATAAAAAGAAACAAAATTGAGTTATTTGTAGTGAGGTGGATGGACCTAGAGTCTGTCATACAGAGTGAAGTCAGTCAGAAAGAGAAAAACAAATACCGTATGCTAACACATATATATGGAATCTAATTTTTAAAAAAAAAAGGTTCTGAGGAACCTAGGGGCAGGACAGGAATAAAGATGCAGACGCAGAGAATGGACTTAAGGACACGGGGGTGGGGGGAAGGGTAAGCTGGGACGAAGTGAGAGAGTGGCATGGACATATATACACTACCAAATGTAAAATAGATAGCTAGTGGGAAGCAGCCGCATAGCACAGGGAGATCAGCTCAGTGCTTTGTGACCACCTAGAGGGGTGGGATAGGGAGGGCGAGAGGGAGATGCAAGAGGGAGGGGATATGGGGAAATCTGTATACATACAGCTGATTCACTTTGTTATACAGCAGAAACTAACACCACATTGTAAAGCAATTATATTCCAATAAAGATGTTAAAAAATAAAAAGAGCAAGCAAAAAAAAAAAGTTAATAGTTTGGGATGGTGGAAATGTTCTAAAATTAGATTGTAGTGATGGTTGCACAACTCTGTAAATTTGCTAAAAATCATTGAATTGAATACACACAAAAAAGAGTAAATTTTATAGCATGTAAATTATACATCAATAAAGCTGTATTTTAAAGGAAGTTAATGAAGAACTAGATTAAAATATTTGTTCATTTACGTTTTTATGTTGCATGAGAAATACTTTGCAGTAACACAGGAGGTGTTTTCTTCAATGTACTTCTCATTAACCTTTGACTTAGCAAACAGGACAAAGAAATAGACTTCTTATAAGTAGATTCTTGTATAATCTTGAGTCTCTTTCAGACCTGATAGACTACAATCTTGACATTTTCAGTACTATCAGTGAAGTTAACAATCATTTAAAACATTGTTGCCCCATCTGTCTTCAGAGTTAAAATATTTTCTTTGCTTGTAGTTGTACTCTAATGTGATGTGGCATACTGTATGAATTGTCAATAACTCTTTCAGTTCCTTTTGCACTCTTTCACCAGAGAAATAGGTATCTAAAGCTTGACCAGTAGGGGAATGTTTTCATGCTGTGACAGTTCAGCTGTGAGAACAAGGAGTTGCGGGTAGACGAAATCTTTTTACACTTTAACAAGGACACTCTTGGTTTCCAGAGAGTAGAAATAATTTTAACACTGTGAATTATGTCAAGGCACTTTATTATAATGCAGACAATTTGAATATATGTAGTTTTTAAAACTCCAGGTTTTAATAATACTTATACAATGGAAGAAAAATCCTTCGGTTTTTAATACTTTTTTGTTGTGCCCCACCCCCTTTTTTTCTTTTGAGATTACTAATGGTCTTCTGTGGTTCCATCACTGGCTAAGGAATGTTCATTCAGAATTTGAGAAATTAGGAATTTTAGGACCAGAGGTCTTTAGACATGTGTTAGGAGTCAGAAAGCTACTTACTAAATATTAAATACTTTCACATTGAAAATGAGATCATTTATAAACAGAATCATTATACAGTGGCTTTTCTATGAAATAAAAATAAAAAATCATACACATGACTTATTCCTTTTTTTTTTTAATTAAAAAGAATTCGTGAATGAGGGAATGTCATCTACTTTGATCCTTCTGATGGAGACCATTTTCTCCTGTAACTTCTCCCTGACGATTTGTGTTTGGCAGGTGTCAAATTATAAACATTCCCCTGATACTAGATCCCCACCCTCCACTTTATAGGAGCTGCTGTCCCAGTACAGACTCTCCCTGTTACCACATACCTACCACACTATAGTTACCTACCTACTAAGTAAACTCATAACCTCCACTATAGTCATTCCATCCATTGCTGCAAGGTTAATATTTCTAAAGTGCAGAACAAGTCACATTCAGCCTCCCTTATCTTCAATGGCAACCCAATATGTGGTTATGTCTGTACAGATTTTTATGCTGTCATTTAAAACCTTCATTCTTGAGTCTGAAACTTCCCCTCTAGGTTTATTTTCCCATACAGGCCCAGAGTAATTTCTCAATAAATATTTCTTGAATAAATGATTGAGTATGATACCACATGTATCTCCACTGTAGCAAAATATTCCTTTTGCTGTTCTTCAGACATACTTCGTGCTCCACTCTGTTATTTAATCATACTGTTCCTTCTACCTAGAATACCTATAGCAATTATCTCTTTTCTTCAAGACCTTTCCTTAGGAAACTTTGCCTGTATCCCTCTTCCCATGACACCTTCTTCAACCATCTTAGAAATTAGTTTCTATTTGTTTTTCTATTTAAATTATTTTTATTTTTCCGTATTTTTGTTCTTTGCTTCCTTATTCCTCTCACCTGGCTCCATTACTTACCTGACTAACCACAAATAACTTGATTAAACCCTTTGGGTCTCAGTCTCTATAACCATAAAACACAAATAATACTCCCAGAATTTCGTGAAAACTAAGAGTCAGTAGTTACAAATATAGTTACTCCTACATTTATTTTGAAGATTGAAGTAGTCTGTACTAGATGATGTCTAATATATGGCTGACCTTTGGCTATTACTGTTTCTTTCATCCGTCTATTCATTCACTTGACATTTGTGTAACAACTCTTATAGGCCAGTAACCACACTGGCCCTTAAAGTTGCAAGCATAAGGTCCTATTCCTCAGGTTTTTTGCAAAGTATAGTGTGAGACAGTTATATAAACAGTGGCAATTGAAGTTTATGTAAACGCAGTGGGATCATAGAAGAGGAAACAACCAATTTCTCTAACAGATGGGGTGGAGAAAAAATGGCTTCCCAGAGAAAGGAACCAAATGTCCCTTAAGTTAAACAAATTAAACAAACCTAATTATATTTTAATTTGTATACTTGTGTTCCTCCCTTTTGTAAATTCTAAAAATTGGGAGTAAGAAGTCTCTTCCTCATTTTTGTATGCTCTGCAGGATCAAATGTAGTATTTTTTTTTTAAACATAGTGTTTTATACATTCACTCATCTGAGTTGTTCAGAGCTCCATTAAGTTGACATCTATGACAATAAACAACTAAATGATGAATTGGTATGATTCTAGTGACTTGATAAAGAAGAGAGTGACTCATTTGAGAATCAGGTTTATTTTCTTTCTAATAAAAATTATCAAAACTCGATATTTCTTTATTGGTAAGTAGAATAACAAATTTAGGAGTGGGGGAGCCACTACACTGAGCGAATTTGTATCAGCATATGTTTAATTGTGTGTGTGTATGAGAGAAACAAGCAAGCAGACAATCCAAGTTCATTAAATCCCAGTATTGCTGTCATTTGGATAAGTTACTTATCATATGAATTTCATTTTCCTCATCTGCAAAATGAAGATGATGTTAATACCCTTGAAAGTCTATTGTGAAGATTAAATGAATTAACATAATAGTTTGAACCATATGAAATTTCTATTTTTAAAGGATAAAGTGGTTGAATATTAGCATTTCCACATGGTTTTACCTAATTTGTAAAGCACATAACATAATGCAGGGTTTGGCAATTCAGCCCAAACCCTACTCTCCATCTGTTTTTGTAAATATTTTTAAAATTTTTTTTTAAATTATTTATTTATTTGGCCACATCGCATCTTTAGTTGCAGTATGCTGGCTCTTCTTTGCAGTGTGTGGGCTTCTCTCTAGTTGTGGCACGCAGGCTCAGTAGATGCGGCACCCGGGCTCTCTAGTTGTGGGTTTTGGACTCCAGAGTGCGCGGGCTCAGTAGTTGTGGCGTGCGGGCTCTCCAGTTGTGGTGCGCAGGCTCTAGAGTGTGCAGGCTTAGTTGCCCCACGGCATGTGGGATCTTAGTTTCCCGAGCAGAGCTTGAACTCACATCCCCTGCGTTGGAAGGCAGATTCTTAACCATTGGCCATCAGGGAAGTCCTGTAAAACTTTTTTTAATAGAGGTAACATTGGTATATAACATTATATTAGTTCAGATGTACAACATAATGATTTGATATTTGTATACACTGCAAAGTGATCACCACAATAAGTCTAGTTACCATCCATTATCATACAGTTGACCCCCTTCACCCATTTCACCCACCCTCCAAACTCCTTTCCCTCAGGTAACCACCAGTCTGTTCTCTGTAACTATGTGTTTTGTTTTGCTTGTTCACTTGTTTTTTTAGATTCCACATATAACTGAAATCATACAGTATTTGTCTTTCTCTATCTGATTTATTTCACTTAGCATAATACCCTTAAGGTCCATTCCTATTGTCACAAATGGCAAGATTTCCTTCTTTTTTATGGCTTAGTAGTATTAGACACACACACACACACACACACACACACACGCACGCACACATCTTCTTTATCCAGTCATCCATCTATGGGCAGTTAGGTTGTTTCCATATTTTGGCTATTGTAAATAATGCCGCAGTGAATGTAGGGATGCTTATGTCTTTTTTGAATAGTGTTTTTGTTTTCTTTGGATAAATACCCAGAAGTGGAATAGCTGGATCATATGGTAGTTCTGTTTTTAATTTTTTGCAGAACCTCCATACTGTTTTCTGTAGTGGCTGTACCAATGTACATCCCCATCAACAGTGCACAAGGGTTCCCTTTTCTCCACATCCTTACCAACACTTGTTATTTCTTGCCTTTTTGATAATCGCCATTGTAACAGGATCTAAGGTGATATCTCATTGTAGTTTTAAATTGCATTTCCCTGATGATTAATGATGTTGAACAGCTTTTCATGTGCCTGTTGGCCATCTGTAGGTCTTCTTTAGAAAAATGTCTATTTGGACCCTCTGCCCATTTTTTTAGTCAGATTGTTTTTTTGCTATTGAGTTGTTTGAGTTCTTACTATATTTTTGATGTTAAGTCCCTTATAGGATATATGATTTGCAAATATTTTCTCCCATTCAGTAGGTTGCCTTTTCATTTTGTTGATGGTTTCCTTTGTTAAGCAGAAGCTTCTTAGTTTGATATAGCCCCACATGTTTATTTTTGCTTTTAGAGTCAGATCCAAAAATTCAGCACCAAGACGGTTGTAAATAATGTTTTATTGGAGCACAGTCACACCATTTGCTTATGTATTATATACAGCTGCTTTTACACTATAACTATAATGGCAGGGATGTTTAGTTGCAACGAAACCACATGGCCCACAAAGCCTAAAATATCTACTATTTGGCCCTTAACAGAAAAAGTTTGCTAACCCCTGGTGTAGTATCTGGCATTTAGTAGGCATTCAACAAACATTGGCTCCTTTTCCCTTGAGTAAGCAAGCACCTTCTTTATATCACATACGCATGCAGAATCAGAAGCATTCTTTGAGTAGCTTCAGGGTCATCTTATGCTATTTAAATTACTTTCTTAGCCTGTCCTAGGTCAGACAGATTCAGGCAACCTTTGGACATTTTCACTGGCTTTTTCTTTATTTGGCAAGGTCATGGATAATGTTGCTTCTTCTAATGGTGGTGAGACTCAGTAGCTTCAGAGGGTTCACTGCCCTTGTCAACATATAGAGTCTTTTACAAATAACACAGGCAAAGACTAAACAGACAGAAAGAACAGCTTTGAATGCAGTAGAAGAAAGTTTAAGTTTAAAAGGAATGGAAAGTTGTGAAATGGGCTATACCCTGAACAGTGAGAATGAGAAGTTCGAGAGGGTGGATGAAGCAGTCAAGGGACATATTTACTCGGTAAATATGAGGGAGAACACATGAAAGTGAGCCCTCAACAGAAAATTTGCAAGCATTAAGATCTGATGTTGTTAATCTTGATTTCAGTTTATTAAAATCCAAAACATGAAGACTACTGCTTCTGCCCATGAAGGGGTAACTTCTATGGGAATTTTCTTCCCTCTGGAAACAACTAGAAGACTGGATAAAATATGTGAAACAACTGTTTTCAGATATTAGACAACAGGTAGTTCAGGACTGTGAAGAAGGAAGCAAATGAGCCCTGCCTGGAGGCAGTTTCTGGGTCCCGGGGCAGGGAGAGGAAACCAAAACAGAATCTGGTGATTTTATTGTGTTTGAAGAGACAGAGAGTAGAGTTTAGGGAGGTCAAGGCAGCTAGACTTTGCAAGGCAGAGTACTAGCAGAGAAAAAGCTCCAGAAGTCTATATAAGGTTCTCCTGGTCTTTAGCTGAATACCAATCTACTTCTGGGTTCTCCTGGTCTTTAGCTGAATACCAATCTGTGCATTCATAGAGTGAAATTCCAGGATATTGGGCAAAGAACTACTGCCAGGAAAAAGAATAATTAACTGGGAGCTGTAAGGCAAACAATTCTCAGAGCTCACACAGAACTGGGAATAGTTTGAGTTCTCACAAGCCATAGTAGAGACACCTCAGTGAATACATGGAGCATTCAGGAGATACCCACAGGAGAGTCACGCCTTAGTGGAGTGGATAAACAAGACTTAGAGTGAAGGCTACTCTAGGACTGCCCTTCCACAAGTTTAAAAACAACTTTCAAAAGGAATAAGCTGATTAATAGGTAACCGCCTCTAAGAACAGAGTCCAGCATCCAGTTAAAAGTTACTTTATATACAAACAAGCAGGGAAATCTAACCCCTAACCAGGAGAGAAATCAGTCAAAAGAAATAGACATAGAAGTTACATAAATAATGAAATTGACAGATAAGGACTAAAGCTATTATAAATGTTATGAATAGACTCAAGAATTTAAAGGAAAACATGAACTTAATGAGGAGAGAATGGAATGTATAAAAGAAGATAGATAGATAAACAATATAATATCTGAAATGATCATTTTACTGATGAACTTAACAGCAGATTAGAAACTGCAAAAACAAAAACAAAAACGGTGAGCTTGAAGATATAGCAATAGAAACTATCAAAACTGAAGCACAGAGGAAAAAAAAAGAACAAATTAAAAAAATATCAGTGACCTCTGGGACAAAATCAAGCAGTCTAACATGCAATTGGAGTCTTAGAAGGAGAGAAAGGATGGGGGGAAGGAGGTCAAAGACCAAAAAAATTGAAAAAATAATTTCTGAAATTTGTCCATATGTGATGAAAACTATAAAACTTATAGATCCAGGAAGCTCAATGAATGCCATGAAGGGGAAGCACAAAGAAAAATTCCACACTAAGGAGTATCATAATTGCTGAAAACAAGTGATAAAAAGAAAAATTTCAAAGCAGAGAGAGTAAAAAAATATACATTACACAAGGGAAGTAACATAAACTCTTTAGATTTCTCATCAGAAATAATGCAAGCCAAAAAACAGTAGAATGACATTTTAAAACTACTGAAAGGTTTTTGAAAATGACAACTTAGACTTCTATATCAGGTGAAAATAATCTTTCAAGACTGAAGGAAAAATAAAGACTTTTTCAGACAAACAAAAACTGAGAGAATTTGGGCCCAGCAAATATGCACTACAAGAAATATTGAAGTTCTTTAGGCAGAGGGAAAATGATATCAGAATAAACTTGGCTCTATACAGAAGAATGAAGAGTGCTAGTTATGGTAAAAATGTGGTTAAATATAAAAGACATTTTTCCTTATGTTTTTAATTTCTTTACAAGATAGCTGTTTAAAGATAAAATAACAAGTAATCTGGAGTTTTGAACATATATAGAATTAAAATACATGACAATAGCACAAAAGACAGAATGGAATTATACTGTTGTAGGGTTCTTATCCTATACATGAAATGGTATCATATTAATTTAAGGTAGTCTATTATATTAAAAATGCAAACTGTAAACCTTAGAGAAACCACTAAAAAAAAAAACACGCAAAAATGTGTAGATAATAAGCCATTAAAAGAGATGTAATGGAATACTAAAAAAATATTCAAAAATCAGGCAGGGAAAAATGAAAAAAGGAACAATGAAAAGGTGAAATATGTACAAAGCAAATAGCAAGGTGGTAGGTTTAAATCCAACCATTTTGATAATTACAGTAAATATAAATGGTCTACACATTAAAGGGCAGAGACTGTCAAAATGAATTTTAAACAGCAGGACTCAACTATATGCTGCCTATAAGAAATATACTTTAAATATAATGACAATGGTAAGTTAGACATAATGAGTGGGAAAAATTTACCAGGCAAACACTAAAAGTAAGGAAGCTGTAACAACTATATTAACATCAGACAAAATACAGAACAAGGAATATTACCAGGACTAAAAAGAAACATTTCATAATAATTAAATTTAGGACAGGAGCTTCCCTGGTGGCGCAGTGGTTAAGAATCCACCTGCCAATGCAGCGGACATGGGTTTGAGCCCTGGTCCGGGAAGATCCTACATGCCGCGAAACAACTAAGCCCTTGTGCCACAACTACTGAGCCTGTGCTCTAGAGCCCGCAAGCCACAACGACTGAGTCCACATGCCACAGCTACTGAAGCCTGTGCGCCTAGAGCCCATGCACCGCAATGAGAAGCCCATGCACCGCAAGGAAGAGTAGCCCCCACTCGCTGCAACTAGAGAAAGCCCGCGCACAGCAACGAAGACCCAACGCAGCCAAAAATAATAAATAAATAAATAAATAGATAGATAGATAGATAGATAAATAAATAAAATTATAAAAAAAAGAATTTTAGGACAGCTCCTCAAGAAGACATAACGACCTTAAATGTGTATGTACCCAATAACAGTTTCAAAATATGTGAAGTAAACCTGACAGGACCAAAAGAATAAACAAATCCACAATTATAAAGGTTTCACATTCCTGTCTCAGCAATTTACAGGAAAATGACAGATAAGTATATAGATTTGAGCAACACTCTTAACCAACTTGACCTATTTGAAGTTTATAGACAC
This sequence comes from Balaenoptera ricei, assembly GCF_028023285.1. Taxonomy (NCBI): domain Eukaryota; kingdom Metazoa; phylum Chordata; class Mammalia; order Artiodactyla; family Balaenopteridae; genus Balaenoptera; species Balaenoptera ricei. The sequence continues at coordinate 42,186,783 of NC_082639.1, read as the reverse complement.
TTTATTCAACAATGGCAGAATACACATTCTTTTCAAGTGCATATGGTACATTCCCCAAGGTAGACCATAGCCTGGACCATAAAGTCTCAGTAAATTTTAAGAGGATTGAAATTAAGAGTATTCTCTCTGACCAAAACAAAATTAAATTACATATTTTATAATTTTTTGTAATTTACATAAGTTACCTTTATTTTTATAAAAAATGTTTAGTAGTTTGTTTCTTTTTATATCCAATGTAATCAACAAAAAGCTACTAAAAGTGACAAGTGAAGTTACCAAGGTCACAGGTTACAAGATTGCCATACAAAAAAAAGGGGGGGGTGTTACTATATAGCACCAAAGAACATTTGAAAATGGAATGTTTAAAAATTGTACCATTCATGATTCCATCCAAAAACATGAAATATTTAAGGATAAATCTAACAAAATATGTGTAAGATCTGTACACTGAAAACTACTTTTTTTTTTGCGGAAAGTGATTTTATTTTTTAAATTTTTATTGGAATATAGTTGATTTACAATGTTGTGTTAGTTTCTGCTGTACAGCAAAGTGAAACAGGTATACATATACATATATCCACTCTTTTTTAGATTATTTTCCCATATAGGTCATTGCAGAGTATTGAGAAGAGTTACCTGTGCTATACAGTAGGTCCTTATTAGTTATTTATTTTATATATTGTAGTGTGTATATGTCAATCCCCATCTCCCAATTTATCCCTCCTCCTTTCTTTTCCCCCTTGGTAACCATAAGTTTGTTTTCTACATCTGACTCTATTTCTGTTCTGTAAATAAGTTCATTTGTATCATTTTTTTTAGATTCCACATATAAGCGATAGCATATGATATTTGTTTTTCTCTGTCTGGCTTACTTCACTCAATATGACAATCTCTAGGTCCGTCCATGTTGCTGCAAATGGCATTATTTCGTTCTTTTTTATGGCTGAGTTGTATATATGTACCACATCTTCTTTATCCATTCCTCTGTTGATGGACAGTTAGGTTGCTTCCACATCCTGGCTGTTGTAAATAGTGCTGCAATGAACATTGGGGTACATGTATCATTTTGAATTATGGTTTTCTCTGGATATATGCCTAGGAGTGGGATTGCAGGATCATATGGGAGCTCTATTTTTAGCCTTTTAAGGATCCTCTGTACAGTTCTCCATAGTGACTGTACCAATTTTCATTCCTACCAACAGTGTAGGAGCGTTCCCTTTTCTCCATACCCTCTCCAACATTTATTGTGGTAGATTTTTTGATGATGGCCATTCTGACCAATGTGAGGTGATACCTCATTGTAGTTTTGATTTGCATTTCTCTAATAATTAGTGATGTTGAACATCTTTTCATGTGCTTTTTGGACATCCATATGTCTTCTTTGGAGAAATGTCTATTTAGATCTTCCACCCACTGGATTGTTTGATTGGGTTGTTTGTTTTTTTGATATTGAGCTGCATGAGCTGTTTGTATATTTTGGAAATTAATCTGTTGGTTGCTTCGTTTGCAAGTATTTTCTCCCATTCTGTGGGTTGGCTTTTCATTTTGGAAAACTACTAATAATTGATGAAAAAATAAAGTCCTTAAAAATGGAGAAATAGATCATGGTCATGGATTGGAACACAGTATTTTTAAGGTGGTAGTTCTTCTCACACTGCAATCCCAATAAAAAATTAGTAAGCCCTTTTGGGGTAGAAATTGACAGGTTAATTCTAAAATTTATATGGAAGTGTAAGGGACCTAGAATTCCCAGAACAATGTTGAAAAAGAACAAAGTTGGAAGACTTACACTGCCTGATTTCAAAATATAATGCATTATTCATGATAGTGTGGTATTTGTGCAAAGATAGACATATAGATCAATGGATAAAACAAAGCGTTCAAATATAGATTTATATGCATGTTGTCAATTGATTTTGTGCAAGATACCAAAGTAATGCAACAGAGAGAGAGAATGGTCTTTTTTTTTTAAACAAATGGTGATGAATCAACTCGATATCAATAAGGACAACTTCAACCTTTACCTTATGCCACACACAAAAATTATCTCAAAATGGATCATAGACCTAAATGCAAAAGCTACAGATGTAAAACTGGTAGGAGAAAATACAGGAGAAAATCTTCTACAACCTTAGAGTATGAAAAATTTCTTAGAGAGGATACTAACAGGCCTTGCCATAAAAGGCAAAAAAAAAAACCTGATAAATCGGACTTCGTCACAATTTGCAACTTTTGCTCTTCAGAAGACTCCATTTAGAAAAAAAGGGAGGGAGCAAGCCATAGACTAGGAGAAAACATCTGCAAAACATATATTTGACAAAGGGCCTCTATCCAGGTTATATAAAGAAGTCTTACAACTAAATAATAACACAAGGGAATTTGGGGGAGTGATAGAACTTTTTGAAATTTTGATTGTGGTGGTGGTAGTTAAAAGAGTGTGTGTGTGTGTGTGTGTATGTCAAAACTCCTTGAACTGCACACTTAAAATGGGTGCATTTTATTATAGGTAACTGGACCTCAATTAATTTTAACTAGCGGTTTAGGATGAATATGTTGATCTGAAACCATAACTGGTAAATGAGAAGGTGAAATGCAGAACCAGTATTCAGCTCTCAATCTGCCCCCCTCCCTGATGCCAATGTCTTGTGCCATGCTAGTCCTTATGTATTCCATGTTGCTTAAGGTAGTTCCAATTTTAAAATATCCAGTCTAATTTTTTCCAGAATGGTACTCATACTGGTTTGAAGTTTTACTTGTTCAGTAAGAGGCAGAAACAGAGAAACAAACCTTGCCTTTATTTTCCTTTATTAAGTTGGCACTTAGGAGTCTTTGAATATAAATGAATTTAAAATTTTTACTGTAGCACTTTTGCCTATATGCGTGTGTGTTCTTGAATAGTAGCCATATTATTAAGGTGGCAGGGAATGAGCAGCAATACTCTATTTTGGTACCCATAGTTACTTAACATAGTGGTAGGTGAGTATATTAAGAGACATATAGTGATTTGTAGTTTACAAAGCATATTTCATATACATGATCTCATTTGAGCCAAGTAATAGATTATAAATAAATAATTTTTGATAGAAATAGTATACAGTGGAATACAGTTACTATCTGTTATTGTAAATTTTCCTCAGAGTTTCTTCAAACCACATTTTTCTAATAGCTACCTCTTAGAAAGAGTACTTGTGGTAACTTGTTTACATACACTTTCCTCTATGAGACTATGAACTCCTTGAGGGTAGTAAGCATGTCTTACTCATTTTTGTGTCTCAAGTGCCTAGCATAGCCCCAGCACAAAATAAACACTCAGTATATGTTTCTTGCATTTATATTAAACTTAACACTAAAAAGTCAAGTGATTGGCACTAAATTGCTATAAATAACTGCTAGCCTAGTATTGCAATACCTATCATTGCTTTCTTCAGAGACACCCCTGCTCTTTTTCAAGAAACCAAGCTCTTTTCCTCTGTTAACTGAGAAAGGTCTTATTGGAACTCTTGTACCCGACCCTATTCTATAACTGAGAAATGGAAGGTTGTTTATAATACATATGTGCAGTGCTTAATCTCTGGCATTTGTGTTTTCAAGTTAACATGCTGTCTATTGCATTTGAACAGCTGTAACATATGTGATAAGATTTCTTAATAAGTCATTTTCTTGAGCAACTGAAATATGAATATGAAGAGTAGTATTCCCAGCTTGTTAAGTTGTGCTTTAGATCCTTGGATTTTTTGATATAATCAATTGCCCATAATTCTGTATTTGAGAAAGGTAGTAAAGATAGCATGATAGCCTGTTTTGGCTAACAAAAATTCCATGGCATTTTTTGATGTACAAATAAAAGGGATGTTTGCAACTGTGTCTAATTGGCTAAATTCTTATGAATTTTCTAACCCAAAGAGAAGGCTTAAAATGAAAATGTACGCATGATAAGTAGCCTTTTGAGCTCCAGGTGACTTAATCAATAGTCAAATCAATTGCTGCCCCCACATCATGACTTTGTTTAATATTCTACATGTAGAATATATAAGGGTGTTTTTTTGATAAACATCCACAAGAGATTGTTGGTACTGATTGTTCCCACAGCCAAAGAAAGTCTTTTTTGTTCTTTCATTGTATGTTTGTTGACAGTTGTGATCAACATGGAATGAACTGCTTTACAGTTTATTACTTTCAAAGTACAAATTTGAATGCTGTGGATTCAGATGTATAAAAGAGATAAAATTACAGACAACTTTGAGTGGCAGTTACATATCAAACCTCACGGGGGTTTGACAGGCAACGAATATCGTTATTAGATGCTTTTTCCATAATTGCTGACATTTATCCAGTGTTTCACAGTATTTGCTAATGTATTAATGCAGTCAATCTCTGAGAGGCTGCACATGCCTTTTTAGCCCTGGCTTTTATGGGATTCTGAAATTCATAGACCCACAGATACTTATTCCCTGCTGGTTGCCGTAGTGACAGAGCTCAGAGATAAGCCAAGACAGAGCCCTTTTGTGATTGCTTTTCAGGTGACATTCAGCAGCAGCTTGAGTAGAGTGTCCTTTTATAGTTCCTGTAATTCAGAAAATGATAACAGCTTTTTGCTGCTTAGAAGAGAAGTCTGTGGACTGCTCCCGGTGGGATTTCGGTTTGCTGTGCCACTTCATACCAACACCAGCCTGATAAAGTTCTTATTATTGTGGAGATTTCAAAGTGCAAGGGGAGTGAATTAATTATGACGGGTTAGAAAATACAGGACTGATACTACAAATAAAACTTTAAAGAGCCAATGCATGTTTCATAACCATACGTAACAAATTAATTTGGACATTTTAAGCTATTGTGATGATGTAGTTAGTCACTTGCTCAATAAGTAAATGCACCTGACTTCTAAATTGCTTGGTGAACCATGCTAGCTGTTCCATCTCAAAGTTTAGAAGTTATCTTTCATTTCTATATATCATTTTCTCATTTGAAACTATTGCTTTAACATTTTGTTGTTTAGAGGCAGGTAGCTTTATTAGGAAGCATTCTTAGTCAGGGTTATTATAATTTCTTTTTAGTATTCTCAGCAGTGGAATAATTAAAAATGAGTATTTTATAAATAGCTTGTATAAAGTACCTCAAATTCTGAAGAAAACACTATGATGGAGCATGGTGGATTGGGGGAGGTACATTTCAAGAAACAACTGGAGAAAATGGAATCTTACCTGGAAAAAATATAAATGTCTTAAGAAGCCATGTTTTTCCCATAGACTCTTAAAGCTAGGAGAGTTAATAGTCGTTATTCTGCAAGAAGGAGAACTCCAGTGACAATGGGTAATTATAGGAAAGTTTGAGAGCAAGAAACCACTGTCTGCGTAGTTGATATTATTGAAAAGACGCCAAAAAAGAACACCATGAAGAAGAGGAACACTAACCCAAATTAAACCATGCAAATCTGAAGGGAGTTATGAAGCACTTAAATATCTTACCCCTAAAATTTAAATGTAATTTGCAGTTAAACAGGAAGCAAGTAGAACTAGCTGAATAGAGAAGTAACTTGAGATTCAGAAGAGATGAAAAAGAATGGATGTGTTCCCTTGTTTCAGAATTGCTGGTGAACCATGCTAGATGAACGAGCATATGGATAGCACATGAATGAGGGCTCAGAAGAGAAATATGGCCTAAAAAATCTAATTGGTTATCTTGGATTAGCTGTGCAATTGAAAAGCGGGAGATCTACTTTTTGTTACTTCCTAACCTTTTAGGCTCATTTCAAGCAGATGTAAACTCACTCTCATAAAATTCAAATATTTGTAGTCAGACAAACCTTCAGACTAGTGACAAACAAATATGACATTTTCAAATGATATTTAGTAGACCTTTACTAACACTGTGTTACCCTGTGATGTTCATTGCATTCCTTACTTCTTATGGTTTAACTTAATCATCAGTCATTTGTTTTGATATGGAGAAATTTGTAAGAGTTGTATTATTATATCGTGTGCTTTTCTGTGCTGTGGTTATACACTTAGGAGTCTCTCTCAAAATTTAGTCATCCACTGAGAAGGTCTTTAAGACCATATCATTCCCACAGTATTTTAGAACTCATAAATATCAGTTTATAAATTTTACTAAAACAAAACACAAAACAAGCAAGCAAACAAACCAAAGTAATGAAACCTATAGGATAGAGGAAAAAGGCATGTAGTCTCTCAAAAACTGTGGCGACGCCATGCTATAAAATGGTTATTATATTAAGGGGATTGGTCCTTTTTACTAACACGACAACCTATCCTCTGAATTCAGAAACTCAAAAATTTCATCATAGTTTTTGCCTTTGATGTATATCTATTTTCAGATAACTGTAAAGTCAAAATAATTTAATGAAAATTAGCCTTTTGCAATGTGACATCACAATATGAAATACTTCTGTGGCTTGACCCTATGAATTAAAAATAAAATCTAGATGAAATTTAACCATTTCTCTTTACTTCTATAATTATTATTTTGGTTGTTTTAATAACAACAGGAATAACAGGAATAATATGTGTTTATCTGCTTTCTTTTAGGCACTCTGTTGGACCTTGATATGTTTTATCTCTAGTCTTCCCATTAATCAGTCCTGAAAGGTAGATGTTATTATCCCCATATTTGCACGTGAAGGAACTCAAGCTTAGGGTGGTTTAGTAACTTGCCCAACAACACGCAGATAACAAGTGTGGGAAGGGGATCCTGTCCCAGGTTTTACTTTAAAGGCTACCTCTTTGCACTGTACCATAGGGATTTCCTTATGGACCTTAAGCTCCAGGTTCTTATTTTTTCTTCCCTAGCATAGTTCCCCAGTTTTACCTATTATGAACATTCAGATATTTTCCTTAATCTGTCTTATCCCCATAAGATTGGTCCCTTTGCCTTAAGCTCATCTTAGACCTGTGTCTCTGCAAATAATGATAAAATTAGATGGTGCTTAAAAAATACTTATCATATACAAGGCACTAGTCTTAGCAATATATGTTTGATAGTATAACTCACTTAATCTGCCTAACAACCCCATGAGGTAAGGGTTTTTGTTTGCTCATTTTACACATGAGCAACCTGAGGCATATTTATATGACCTCATAATGTGGCAATGGTATTTGAACCCAAGTAGAATAGAGTTCATGGCCTTACCCTATGCCTCTCATAATAGCAGAGGAAGATCAGTGACAGGACATCTGTGAAAGCCTATCCATCATCTTTGTTCTTCACCATGCTGTAATGTTCACTGTGGAGCAACTCAAGGATGAACATGCCACATTCATTGTGGCCATAATTCTACTTTCATGAAACATGAAATGGAAACTGGATCTTTCTACAATTTACTGTGAAGCATAACCACAGTAGGCACCATGCCTGCCAATTCTCTTTATTTTTCTTTTAGTTTCATTGGTCTGGAGACAGTTGTTTAATTACTCATAAGCTTTTAACATCCATGAAGAAGAAGGTATCATCATTCCAGTCTTTTTCATCTCTAAAGCAATATTAGCTGACAGTTTACTAATTGATCATAAAACTCCAGAAGTGATATTAAATGTTATCCTCATTTTAAACATGGAAAATACTGTGGCTAGTTATTTAAAACCTTGTCCAAGGCCACAGAGACAGGATTAAAAATTAGAAACTCCTTTACACTGAACATTAGGATATTGCCACTAGCCCAAACCCACACTTTCAAATCAGATAACTGTGTGTAGAAAAAGAGCACTGGATTTGAGGGTCAGAAAACCTTGTTTCTAGTCTAAGCTGAGTAAGATCATTCCTCTACCTATGCTCTGTACCCCATCCCCTTCTGTATTCTCAGAACTATTAATAATTATCAATTATCATCATCAATAATCTCTTCTTTAGTATTTTTACTAATCTCAAAATAACTAGATATTCTATCCACATTTAAACATGAAAAGCCTCTTACCTTAAAAGAAACACACACATACATGCAATAAAAACAAAGACAGAAATCTTCTCTGACTTTAGCTGCTACTTTGTCTTCCTCTTTGCAGCCAAAATTTAAAAAGAGTTATCTATAGTTACTATCTTTATTTTTTCTCTTCCACTAATTCCTCAGCTCACACCACTCTGGCCTTCAATCCGTTTCTCCACCAGAATAGCTTTTCTTCAGTTACCAATGACTGCTAAACCTCATTGTACTTGGCCTCTTAGCAGCATTAAAAAAAAACCTTTCTATCGAAATACATTTACTCATAAAAGTGTACAAATCATAAATGTACAACTTGATGAATTCTCATAAAGTAAATACCCTTAGGGTAACCAGCATCCAGACTAAGAAGGAGAACATTTCCAGCATCCAGAAACCCTCTCATGTCCCCTTTATCTAGGAGATAAGACCAAAGATTAGTTTTGCCTTGTTTTAAACATATGAAACCATAAATGGAACATATAGTATGTTCCAAACATAAATGGAACCATATAGTATATATTCTTTGTCTAGTTCTTTCCTTATTTCCTTTCTTCCCTCCTTCCTTCCTTTTTTTTCAACCTTATGTTTATGTGATTGATCCATATTCTTATATGTAGTTATAGTTCATTCATTCTCATTTCTTTATGTGGATATTCCACATTATTCATCTCTTCTACTGTTGATGGGGCCTTTGGGTAGTTTCTACTGCTGGGCTATTTTAAATACGTTTCAGCAGCATTGGACCCTCTTGAAAACTCCTCCCTGAAATGCTCTTCCCTTGGCTCCCAGGATACCACACTGTCCTGGTTTTTCCCCTTCCCTTGTGGTGCTCCTTCCTTTTCTGTCTCCTTTGGAAGCTCATCCTTCTCTACCCCGTCACTAAATATTGGAGTTCCTTAGGGCTCAACCCCATTTACTCGTTTTGTCTTACTTCGTATATTCTTCCTTGGCATTCTCATCACACCTGCAGTTTAAATTATCACCCATGTGATGGTGACTAACAAATTTGTATTTCTAACCCAGTCATGACATGTCAGCTCCAGAAGAGCCTTATCCTCTCCACTTAGAGGTCCCAAAGGACCTTAAATTCAACATATCCAAAGTTGAATTCATGTTCTTCCCTGGCCATACCTTTGCTTCCGAAGTTCCCTAATTCCATGAGTAGCATCATCACCTATCCAGTCCACAGGCCAAGATAGGAGCTACTCTTGATACCTCTCTCTCCCTTGCTGACTGTATCCAAATCATCAATTCCTGTCAATATTAGCTCTTATATATCTCTCATTCATTGTCTGCTGTCCATCCCCACTGCCATCACCCTAATATAAGCTAACAACTTTTTGAATCTGGACTGTTGCAAGAGACTCCAAACTGGGCTCCCATATCCACTCTCACTCCCCTTCAATCCACTCTTCATACTACATCAGGATAATCCTTTTTTTAAAAAATATCTATTTACTCAAGTAATGTCCCTGTTTAAATCTTCCCAAGTAAGGACCAAGATTCTTAACATAACCTACCAGGCACTGTATAGTCTGATTCCTGCTTACTTCTTTAGTGTTTGTTTATATTACACTGCTTGTTTTTCTTTAGCTACACTGATCTTCTGTCAGTTCTCCTAATTCCCATCATTGGGCCTTTGCAAATGCTGTTGTCGCTACCTGGAACAGTCATCTTCCCTCCAGTCTCTTCTGTATATTTCTTACTCATTCTTCCAACTCAGTCACTTCTCCGTGGAAGCCGTTTTTTCATCGTGTTTAACACAGTTGTGATTTTATATTTTATTTAAGTAATTATTTACCACATAAACTTAAGTTCCATAAGGACAGATGTCTATTTTTGTTCACCTTCGCATAACTAATGCTTTCTGATAGAAGGTGCTCAGTAAATATTCGTTGAATGAATAAACCTTTCTGAGCGTTGGTTTCCAATTCTTACAGCTATTCAACATTGTTGTAAGGTTCAAATAAGATAACATATGTGGAAATACACCCTAAAATACAGCTCACTAAAGAAATGTAAGGAACTGGTATTACTATACCCAAGCAGATAGATTCTTGCTACTGAAGATTAAAATTACTAAATTTTGCTGTGATACTAAGATTATGCAAACAAATGGCAAAAATTATTGTGGCTTCAGTTCTCGTTCTTTTGGTTTGTTGATCTGGTTCCACAGTCATTCCATCATTCCTGCCATAGTTCAGACTCTCATCATTTTCTCTTGGTTTCCCTGTTCCAGACCTTCCTCTCTTGCTTCCCTTAGTCCATCCTCCCTTCTTCAGTATAGTTATCTTTATTAAATGCATTTGCATCATATTACTCCCTTAGTTCAAATCACTCTATGGTTTCCCATTGCTTACAGGATGATATCTAAGCTCATTAATGGGGCATATATGACTCTGCATGATCTGACCTATGCTTTCCCTTCTACCTGTCTCCCTCACCCTTTTCCACCTTACCTGCCCTCCAGCAACACTAAACTACTTGTTTATTAGATGTGTTACCTTCTTTCTTGCCATTTTGCCATTGCTGATATCATATTCCTTCTCTTCTAAGGTGCTTGTACTCCTCTTGGTCTACTCCTTAATCATATCATCCTTTTAAGATTCAGCTGGTACGCCTTTGTGACATTTTCTCTTGAAGTCCTCAGGCAAAGTTAGACATTTCTTCCCAAAGCACATATTAAGGGACTTAACCACATTGGTAAAATTAGTTATTTACACTTCTTATGTGCAAATACATTTCACTACTTATTGTGAACCCTTCAAAGGCAGGGACACTATTCTTTTTAATCTCTCTATCCATAGACATATAGCAGATACTTGAGATTTACTGACAGGGTGATTAGAGGAGAAGAGTGACCAAGAGAAATGAGGAATGGTCAGATTTTAAAGTATGGGAAGATGCGTAGGGTCAAATTCATGTTGTATAGTGGATTCCGTCTATTATTGTTATTAAGACTGAGGTCAGCTGCAGGATCCTGGTGCTATATAGAGGGGGGAGTTACAGTGCATTTGACTTTAGCTCATTAGGGTTCTTATTGTGTCATCAAGATCAACTTAACAGTTTGATGTTTTTATTGCACATCTGCTTACTATATGACATTTGAGTTTTACTTTGAGGTCTTATAAGGTAACCAAGGTGAACACATACAAAAAGTTTAAGATATGCTAATGCTCATGTTATATAGTACATAGGGTGAGCCTAGCAAATGTTGAAGGAATAAAATCAATCATCTGTTTTTCAGTTTTTAAAGTCATTTCACATGAACTAACTCATTGTTCTTTCATAATCTTTTTAATCAGGCAGAAGGGTTATTGTTTTCTCTTACAAGTAAAGAAACTGAGGGTCAGAGAGGTAAAGGACTTTGGCAAGAACACTAGAAAGTTAGAAAGTCATGGAGTCTGGACTAGACTGCCGTGTCTACCAGAATGCCTACCATGGAGCCACCTGGCCTTTCTGGTTGGCTATACCAGTGCAATGCCATTTGTGCTTTGATCTGTAAGAAATTTTTTAACCTGAGCCAAAAATTCTGAAAGTTTCCAAATGACATTCAAAGTGGAACATTGTCCCTCAAATGACACAGTTAAAATGAATGAATATAAATCTAGCCAAGTTTTCAAGTGCTCTTTACTTGATATGGGCTGGTTCAAGCTTGGTGCCTCTATTGAGTTAGTTGATACTTGAGGCACTGAGGAGATGAAACTCAACACAGACAAGATTCAGTACAGTTGGGAGATGGTAAGAGCAACAGGGTCATGGTATAGGAGAAGATAATATTAATGAGCCTAGGGTATGGAGCCTAGGGTACAGTATGGAGTTACCAAGTCGAGGATGATGAAGGAGAGAACCAGATCCTAGAAGAGGATTTGGGGAACAGGGATAGAGTGTAGAAGAAGCTGTAGGCTACCTCCCAGTTTTGCCCAATTGTGACTACCGCTGCTCCCAGACATACACAGCGATACTATCAAAGGCTCCCCAGGGGAGCCAAATTCCCCTCTCCTCATGGTATCCCCAAAGATATCCAACTCTAGTAGAGAGTTGATCACTGCCACTTGTTCCTTAGCTTCCTGTATGTGTCCAAAGTGGCAGCCTACTCATTATTAAGATCCAAGAAACCAACCTTGGTGAATGCCTCCTGAGTTAGCAAAGCAAGGAGATACTTTCATTATCCTTCTTTCCTAGCAGACTTCACCAAAGACTGGCTACAGCATGGTATTATTTTCTCCCAGGCCATAACTGGGTAAAGGTTTTAGTGTTAGGAAATTGGAGAAGGTCAAGTTTGGGTAACATTATTTTGGTCTTGTCACATAGCTTTGAATGTCTTTTTTGCTGGAGAAGAGTTTATATGACATCATTTAGGAGGCTCTTGGATTAAGTTTTGGTGAAATGTGTATCTTGAATGACAAAGAATGGAAAAAGCGTGGTGTATAGAAACCGGTAGACCTCCCTCATAGTCTTCCCTCTGTAACTTGCCCCCTTTTTGACTTTGGAAAAGTCATATAAATCCTCTGAATGTTGGTTTTCTTAGCAGACAAATGAGTTATATTAGAAAATATGCATGTGACCATGTATAATAGATCGTAAAGTAGCTTTAGACATATTTACTAATTTTGCTAAGCCTGTGTTTTCCTCATCTGTCATGTGGCAATATTAACAGTTTTAGGATTAAATGAGTTCATGAATATGGATTGCTTTGCTGAATAAAAGTTAGTTTCTTTCATATGAGTGAACAGATATAGATTCTAGAATCAGAACATCTTTAATTAAAATTAAATCTCAACCCTATCAGGAGCATATAGCCTCTTAGGACTTCTGTTTCTAAGAAGGGGCTAATAATACCTACCTCATAGACGGGGCTAATAATACCTACCTCATAGAGCCCTTATGTTAATGGGGAGTGGGGAGATGAATTTAAAGTGTCTAGTGCATACTAGTTGCTCAGTAAATATTGGAATCCTTTCCCTTTCCATCATCTTCCCTACCCTCGACTCCAAGGTTTCCCTTAACTCTAAACTTTTCCAATACTGTATACAATTCTAATACATAAATCTTCAACAAATGAAATGGATCAACTAAAAGTAGGTAAATTTCAAATAATAAAAAACTCCTGAATGACAACCTTACTAGTGTTCTTTAAAAAATAAAACTTTCCTTAATTCTCAGATCATTTCTTGCTTTCATTTTGCTGAGCAATCTCTAGAGATTTTGTTTTGTTTGGTTTTTCAGGGAGTATTTCTAACATTTTTACTATATGTTGCTCAAAATAATTTGTATAAAATGATTTATTCCTAGCCTCTGGAGAAAAATGTTTACTTTTTAGTTTTGTTATACTCACATTAAAGGTTCTTTTTTTTTTTAACTATAGTGCTTTTCAGTAAATTTATTTAGCTCAAAGTTACATGTTGATTAGTTTTTTGAAAATTAGGACTTATAATTAGCACACAAAAATGATTACTGCCTGTTTTGGAGAATTAACACTTTAGCACAGTTTCATTTTACAATAATTTTTTTGGCATTGACATAAATAAGTGCTACAGGTATGAATCTGCGCACAGAAGACATGCTTGACTCAGGAAAGGAGCATTATTTTATCATGTGTCAAATATTTTTTGAAAGATTATTGAATTTGAGGATTTTCCTATTTTTTTTAATACAAAATATTATTCTTGGTGTGTGTGTGTGTCAGCTTGTTTGTGTACAAGAACCAGTGAACCAGTAAGTAAACATATACACATGTATAATAGAGGGATTACTTATTGGTTCTTGTATTTATCTGAGTGTGAGTCCTAAAAAATATAATAGTAAAATAATGCTGGTATACTATTATTTTTATATGAGACATTATTTAAAATGTGTTAGAGTATTTTGATGTATAGTATACATTACTGGATAGTTTCTCTACCAATCTGAAAACATTTTTATTAGCTATATTATGCATCCTCATAAATTTGAGAGCCATCATGTCTTACAAAGTAGAGTTTAAATGACATTTGAATTACCCTAATTCTTGTGTAGTACACAGAGATGAAATATATTAGAATGGAAAGATAATTATAGAGAAACATTAAATATGAAATGAAACTAATGTGCCTTTCAAAAAATGAAAATGTGTAAGTTCAAATTATATTGATGTTGAATTTGAGTGGTCTGTATTTTACTTATTTTGACTAGTTGTTTCAAGTCACCAGTGACTACTGAATTAAATTTAACCTATCTTATGTCAGAATCCTTTTGAGCCTTATACTTTTCACTCAAACCCAGAGGTCAATAAAATAGTACTCTGATGATAGTTTTTAGTATTTCTTACCTCACTTTGGAATAATTTCCAGGCACAACCCCCTCCCCAGGTAGATTATGTATTCCTCTAGAAAATTACAAGTATCTTTTGTATTTTATTTTGTCTAGGAAAGTACCCATTTAAATTAAAGCAGTAAACATTTATTATGTGGCTGGCCCATCAAAGCAACCTACTAAGCCCTGTGGGAGCTAAAAATGAGAATATAAGATCCAAGCTGTGTCCTGAAGGACTTTAGGACCTAAACACAGACACAAGCAAAGTTAAAAGGACCACAAACCAAGAATTCTAGAGGTTCACAATAAGGGTATAGGAGTTGAACAGAAGGAGAAAAATCACGTGGCTTGGATGGGCCAGGCATGGATTAACTAGAAAGGTGAAGTTCTTTCTAGTTTCTAGATAGCACCCACTTATGCTGCTGTGCCTAACTTTGTGTAGTTAATTCAGACTCTATTTTTCCCAGGAGGAAAACCCATGCCAAGATGCCCAGCAGCATTATGTCCATGTGCCGAGACCAAAGCTGTTAGCATAACTGCCTGAGTTTGCCAAGGAATTAGATGCTGCTGGAAAAATATTCAGAGCTCCTATGTTTGCTGTCCAAAGAGTTCCACAGTGTTGTGGGGTAAATGGCATCCCACTATTGACTAGATATGTGCCAAATGGCTGGTTGGTACTCTTTACACGTACAAAACAGGCTTGAGATGTATCCTTGTAGATTTGAAGGTTCTGTGATTATGATGAGCTGAAGCCACCATTGATTAATACAGTAGCTCTCTGAAATAATGAGGTTTTTCCACTAACAGTACCTCTTCATCAGACTTAAAATGAGCACCCAGCTTGAGGTAAAAAACACCTTTCTAACCAAAGATTTTGTCTTGATTCTCTGTGAATATGTTGTGATTATAGAATAAGGCAAAGGGCTTGTTTTTATAAGATCTTGGGTTCTTATGATCAATATTTCCTACATTGACTTCATATGCTTTTGTTAATAAATGACTTTCCAAATGTTAGAAAAATGAAGAAAAATATGAGTTTTTTGTGTTTTTTTTTTTTTCTGCATAAGATACCCCTTCTGTATTTCGGATTGAGAAAAATTCAGTACTTCTACTGCATCATTCATGTATATGATGGTTTTTAAATTTCTGGAACTGTTAAGATATTGAAATTATGTTGCCATACCAAAATTACTATGGATTCACCAATAGATGTGATTTCCTAAAAATTAACAACTGATTTCTTCTGTTGAATTCCTGCTCAGCATCGTTATTTTGTCCTTTGCTTTTCATGAGTGTTTAATGCTTCCAGATTCTTTTTCAAAGAAGTCTCCACGAGCTTTGGCTTGCATTCTCCAGCCAGGTTGTTGATGTTTATATGCGTGCATGCATGCGTGTGTGGGTGCGTGTATGTGTGTGAGAAGCAACACTGAATCCCTTTTAACTCTGCCCAGGTAACAGACACCGGGCATTTGTGAATCAAATCGTGCACGCGCTGTGGCAAGTACAGAGCCATTCGCTGTTGTTTTGTTAGCACACGTTAGCATTGATTATGATGTGGACATACTTATTTCCCAGATTTGCTTCATCTAAATAACAGCAAAAAATAATGAAGTGTCCAGAGCTTAGCCATCATCATGTGGTGTTTCCTTAAGTCCAAATTGAAGTAAAAACTGAGTAAATGACCATTTTATTTATTTTTAAAATCCCCTGTCAGGAGAGAGTAATTAACTCAGGATCCACAATTAGCCTCACAGCAGTCCGTGTTAACCACCTCCAGCCATCCCAGGTCTTTTAGAGGTGGCCTAATTCTGAGATTGTTTTGCACTTGAAACAGAGAGACTTATAATAACCAGCTTGAAACACATTTAAGAAGTGTGAGGTTTTTCCTTTTTCTTTTTGAGTTAACGTCTGCCCTCTCTAATGATAATTTTCTGGTTTGCAAGTGGAAAAAAAACAAATATTTGGAGAGAGTGTTCTTTCCTGCCAAGTTCTAGAGCTTTGTCTTTCCTTTGGTAAATCTAGAAGTAGCTGCTTTGCTTTAGCTGGAAATTTCAATATTGATTTAGTTACGTGACACAAAAGAATTAGCAAAATGAATAAAATATTCAGGCTTGGGAGAGAAACATGAAGAAAACTTAGAGAGGCCCACTCATCACCATTGCTTGCTGTTAAAGTATAATTGCTGGCTTTTCCTTGTTTACCTTTTTGGTTTGGTTTTGTTTTAAAGGAAATGTTCAGTTGCAGAGCATTCCTGCATAATTCAGATATAGCACAAAGCTCGACCCTGGGAACCTTTGCTGCTGCTCTCTGAATGTTTTTTATGCAACCTGCTTTTACAGGTTTAAATTACATTCTGTGACACTGTTTTTGTGGTTGAATTAGAAACTTTTTTTTTTTTTTTTTTAGTTAAACCTGTGATAAGTAATTGTCACAGTTAGCGCCCTGGTACAATGCTAATTTGAAGTGACATGTCCATACTGGCCCTCTGTAACATGAAGAAGCCTAACAGGTGTGAGGGGTGTGGCTTCCCATGGGCTCTGTTGAACTTCTAACCAGAGAAAAATAGCAGAAAAAGTGAAATGAACCTTGAATAAAGCTGTCAGCAGTAATTATCTCAGCAACACTTTGTGGGGAGATAAAATAAGCACTGGTGCTTTTATAACCTGAACACACTGGACCCAAGATAGATTTTTCACCCATTGAACATAAACTGCTGAATACCTTTCAAGAGGTATTTTCATGGAGCCTAATTAAACAATAACAATAATTATTATCATGAAATATAAATTTCTGGAAGACATGCATTTGTTTTTTAGGTTAGCACGTGGTTTCTTTTTGGTTTTTTTTTTTTAGTGGTAGTTTTGGTAACAACCTTATTTTTTCATGCTTCCTGTTTTGGTAAGCCATTATGGTGTGAAATCTCAAATTGTCTATAGAAAATTATCTTCTGGGAAAGGATACTTTCACAATTAGCACAAAAAAAGCTTGAAAGTTTGGTTTTCATATACTTTGAGAGGTGTTCAGTATATTGGACTTGCCCATATAAAACAGAATAATATATATGAATGAGCTGAATGAAATGCAAGTCATCATATCAACACTGCTGCATATGCTTACTTGGAGAGGTATATCAGCACTATACTTGTTGAGTGGAGTAGGACCCAGGGAAGATTTGATAAATCTTTTTCAATCTGTTCTTCAAGCACCATCCATTGTCATTTTCTTTGACAGTGGTATTTTTAAAGTAGACTTTAGTTTACTTAAAAAATAATTCAAATGACATAATGACTGTGTTTACCTAACCTAAGAAGTATAGAAAAGTTATAGTGTGATTTTTCTTTATAAATTTCCAGTCTACAGAAGCTAACTGTGCAGAGAAACAGATGAGACTTTGCAACAGAAGTTGGAAAATTATGCTGGATAATTTTCTTTGTCATAACTATTATTTGATTGCTTTCATATCTTCTTTCTTCTTTTTTTAAACCATGATTGTTTTAAGCTTTCCTCCTGCCAGTTTGATTCCCGGTCCTGTTTAGTCTTTCTTGTTTCTAACTTATATATTCCATAATGATGTTTCTTTGGATTTCAATTAATGATTTTCTCTGTAGGTTTTATTCACATCTAAAATTTGTTGGACTGAAAAATGAAAGAGAAGTGTATAAAAGTTACTATATATAAAATATAATGTAATACTTGACGGTGACAGAAGAATGGGTTTCTAAGAACTTTTGCACAGAGGGTTTTATTAAGAAAGTGTCTCTTGAAATTTGTGAGGTTGGTTTGAAAGAACTTCTTCCAGAAAACAGAGATGGTAAATCTGTGGCACATGTATTACCACTCCTGTACCCCATCATGGGTGTGCTAATAAATCACAATGTCCTTAAAAAAAAAAAGTATAGGAAAGTTATAGTATGATTTTTCTTTATAAATATCCAGTCTATAGAAGCTATAGAAAAGTTATAGTATGATTTTTCTTTATAAATTTCCAGTCTATAGAAGCTAACTGTGCAAAGAAACAGATGAGATTTTGCAGCGTAAGTTGCTGTCTTTCTTTCATTGCCTTTCTAGAGTTATGATTTCAGGTGACCTAATGACATCTAGAGACTTTTAAAATTTTTTCATAATTCACCTTTACCATTATCCTCCACCCAATGTATCAGAGGCTTAACGAGATCGCCAGGTTGGCTCACATTTAAAGTGGAGGTGATGTCATTTTTTAAAAAAGCTAGGAGTCAACATATGTTAGTCGTGACTCTGCTGTGTTTATTAGCTCTGAGATCTTGTGTGAAAATATGAGCTTCATTTTTCTTTTCTGTATAATGGGACTGTAGCAAACTAGGCCAAGTGCATTCTCATTTAGGGGATAACAAGGATTAGGTATAGCAGAATAAAATAGAGCTAACATGGTCTTCAATTCATTCACAAACCTGTAGCCTAGAAAGCTATTAACTTCATCAAAGTAGAAACTCTGTTCACTGTTGGCAGTGTCCTTGGCGCTCAGCTGAGTTCTTGACACATAGTAGATGCTCGGAAACGATTATTTAAGCGAATGAATAGTATATTTTGCACTTTACTTAAAACAAATTTAGTACCATCTGTTTGTCTTTTCCTCAGAATTATATAGCAAAATCCTTACCATCAACCAAATATCTATATATATCTTTACCTATATCTATCTACATATATGTAATATATACATATAAACGATAATCCTCACAACTTTTTAAAATGTTTTTTTTTAATTTTTATACAATTTGTTATGGTTTCTTTCCGTTTACAGTTATTACAAAATACTGGTTATATTCCCCATGTTGTACAGTACATTCTTGAGCCCATCTTACACCTGATAGTTTGTTCCTCCCCCTACCCCCCACAACGAGTGACCACTGGTTCTCTGTATCTGTGAGTCTACTTTTTTTGTTATGTTCACTAGTTTGTCTCACAACAGTATTTTGACGTAGAAACTTTACAGAGGAGGGAATTGAGGCACTGAGAAGATAGGAGAGTTATCCAGAGTCATACAGAGCTAGGATTTCAAACACTGGCCGTGTAGCTTTGGAGTCAAGTTCATAATCACTCTGCTTATATACCTCTCCAAGCAAATATAGTGACACCTGATTACCAAAGAATTTGCCTTACAGTGACACACTTTTTTCTAGAAATTTCCTTGTCACCTGTACAAATGATTCAGGAGACATAGGGTACGTTTTGGGGATGAGAGTCCTTCCTTATTCAGTAGGATATTCCCTTACTCCCTCACCTTCTAGAACAGCAGGTTCCTGATCTATTATACCCACTGAAGCAGTGTCACTGCCTTTCTTGGGACTGCCTCTTCCCCAGTGACAGAAATATCACACAGGGCTGTGCCCTGGGCAGACTTCCACCGATGTAGAGTGGCAGAGTTTTGATCCCTAGATATTTGGCTTTTCCACTCGGTTGAGTCCAATTCCTGAACCAGGCTTCAGTGCCTTCAACCCAGGCCCTGACCTACCCGTGTAAGACCTCTGTCTCTAAAATCTCCACTGTCTCCTTTTACCCAGCTCCCACTGTGATTCTGGTACACTCCTCAAGTAACAAGCTGACTGAAAGATGTTTGTTTGTGGAAGATTTGTCAAAGTGTCACGAGGTATGACTGACTACCAAAAGACACTGGGTGTTTTAGAGAACAGAAGCTATTTAGAGGTTGGGGAGGTTATAGAAGGTTTTCATGAGGAGATTGAGCTGAGTTTTAAAGAAGTGCTTTTACTTACTTTTCTCAAATAATCCTAACAAACCTAGGAAGTGGACAGGTGGAGAAGAATGGGGAGAGGAACCCAGGCGAGAGTAGTGGCATGAGCAAAAGCCCGGGAGTAGACAAGTGCAAGGCATATTTTTGGATCAATGAGCAAACAAACCTGTATACAGTATAAAAATTAGTGAAGGATAACAGCTGGAAAGGTAGGCCATGTTACAGCCTTGAAAAGTTGGTTCAGAGTGAGAGAAAAGAATTTGGAGATCACTTTATTTTTTTTAATTTACTTATTTTTGGCTGCATTGGGTCTTTGTTGCTGTGCGCGGGTTTTCTCTAGTTGTGGTGAGCAGGGGCTATTTTTCGTTGTGGTGCGCGGGCTTCTCATTGCAGTGGCTTCTCTCGTCGCGGATCACAGGCTGTAGGCGCGCGGGCTTCAGTAGTTGTGGCTTGTGGGCTCTAGAGTGCAGTCTCAGTAGTTGTGGTGCACGGGCTTAGTTGCTCCGTGGCATGTGGGATCTTCCCAGACCAGGGATCGAACCCATGTGCCCTGCATTGGCAGGCGGATTCTTAACCACTCTGTCACCAGGGAAGTCCAGAAATCACTTTAGTAAGAGGCAGATTTAGGATTTTTACCCAGATCCTTTTATCTATGTACAGTGCTCTTTCCATATATTAGCCACAAATATTTTTAAACACGTGGAATCATATCACAGGCAGCATTGATGGGAGAAAGTCATAAAAAGGCACCGTGCAGCCTTAAGACATAAAAGAACAATACTTGCTTTGCTCTAATGGTGGTGACAGAAGAGAAGTAGCTTATAGGCTTGTTAAGTGTATTTAAGCTGAAAGTTCTCAGTAGGCTTAACTGGTCTCCTAAAATCACTGCAGCAGTGACTTTTCTGTACCCCCAATAATCTGTTTTCCTATCTCTCAGTCTCGGTTAAGTTCACCTCATAGGAGTTAAATGGCAAACTTGTAGAAAGTTCCACTTTTGGACATCACTTATAAGATATACTTTTAAAAATCCCAGTCGTAAGCAGAGAGTGAATGTCAGAGATGAGCTCTTAGACAAACTGAGAGCCAAAATATATCTAAATAAACATACTCTCCACTGGGTGACACTTACAAGAATGTCAAATAAGCTCTTGAGAAGAGATGAGAAACATCTAAATAAACTTTGTTCACCTAGGAAAAAAATATTTTACTGAATATTGGTCAACATCTGGATGTCTTTGGTGTGGAAAAGATTAAGTAATGTATTTGGTTGCTCTGTGTATGTTTCAGAATACATATTTAACTAAGTTAAATGTAGTTGACATAAGGTGTAAAACACTTAACTTATACCAATAAGGTATAAAACATAAGGTATAAAACACTTAACTTATACCAATAAACACTTAACCAATACCAATATTGGCATCTAGGCTTAAATTCTTTAAAAAAATTTTTTTTTAATTTTTATACAATTTTAAAGGTTACTTTCCATTCACAGTTATTACAAAACAAAATAGTGGCTATATTCCATGCATTGTACAGTACATCCTTGAGCCTATCTTACACCCAATAGGTTGTATCTCTCACTTCCCTACCCCTAAATCACCCCTCCCCCTCCCCATTGGTAACCACTAGCTTGTTCCCTATATCTGTGAGTAGGCTTAAATTTCTTAAAAGACAAATAATTGTGCATTGCATCTGGAAACACCTATATGATAGTCCTTCCTTCTGTCAAAGAGCCAAATATTAAGTTGTGTGTGTGTGTGTGTGTGTTTCAAATTGCAAAATTAACTAAGTCCACTATTCTAGGCACCTTTTTATTTATCATCTTTTAATGTTGTCAACCAAGATATTATTCTTATTTCTCATATGACGAAATCTTACGAGGTCAAGCGACTTACCTGGGAAATGACATTAAATATCAAAACTAGGATCCTAGGCCAGGTTATCTGCATCCAAGTACCTGGCATATAATAGAAACTTAATAAATGTTTATTGAATGACTAAGTTATAGACTCTGAGTAACGATATGGTTAGTATAGCTTATTCAGCAAATAGCTTTAAATTATGAAGTAATTATAGAGAAGAAGGGCAAAGTCAAGAGAAATCTGCACGTGTTTCAGATTACTTTCTCCCCCTCACCAGTCTTGTGGGTTAGAAGCAATATATTTAATATCTTATTTTCTCTCTTCTGCCCTCCACCAGAGGGTGCTCATAAGCAATTAAATAACATAAAGCAGTAGAGACAGAAATTGAGAAACCAGTACCATTTTAATTCGCAACATGGATAATTGGCCTCTGTGCAAAATGGTTGACTTTAAAACAGAACTCTTGATTCAGTTGAAATAGCTTCTTCAGTTTAAAGTTGCCTTGCAAATAACAACTTGTCTGCTTGCCTGTGCTACTATCTTTATGCAAGTAAACCTGACCATTTTTGCTAAATAGGTGTGGGAAAGACTATGCCACTAGGCAGCATCAGGCTGGTCTAATAGGGCAGTATTTCTTGCATAATTTAATGCTCTTCAGTAGTATTCTAGTATTCTGAAGTATTTCAGATGCTCTTCTAGGTGTACTCATTAGAATCAATAAATAGTAGGATTCAAGGATGCTGTTATTATCTATATATTTAGTTTATAAAAATACATCTGTTTATAAAAATACATCTAATTCTGTTGCATTGGCAACTTTTTATCTCCCTGTGGTGTAATCTGGTTTTAAGGGCTAGGATGCAATAGAAGATTTTTTTAAAAACTTTTGTGTTGAGCATCCTTTTTTTTTCGTAGAAAGAACTCAAGGTAATGTTGGACCAAGTGCAGAGAAGCATGAAGGTGGGCAATCATAATGTGGAAAAGTAGCATCAGGTGATTCTCCTTGTTCTGAAGCTCCCCAGCAGATTAAAAGAAAGAAACAAAGAACAAGTCAGAAGCATTTTTGATTATTTTCATATATATTTCCTAAAATTTTTTTAGAAATTTGAGGTAATTAAATCAAGATAGTTATTATTTTACAACTAACTGTAACATCTGAAGAACACAGTTAACATTATTTAGTAGAAAGATGTAGGATACGAGTCAAGAGAATATGTTTATGCTATCATTATGCAGATATGTGACTTGGGGCAAACAATTTTACCTCTCTACATCTCAGTTTCTCTCCCTGTTAAATGCGAGCATTAGACTAGATGTTGTGAGAAGAAACTGCCTTTCATTTGGAATCTGTTGAGGACTCCTGATAGAATAAGTTTTAAGAATAGGCTGCTGATACATTTCCCTCTGGAGATTCTCAATGCTAGCTTGGAATGGAGCTGGGGAAGCTTACAGGGAGGGTATGGCAGCAGCGCTTAACTCAGTTAAGGCTTCAAGATCTGTGGTCTCCTACCTGGGATGCCAACAATTGATGAATTCTAAGGACCCTTCTGACTCTAGTATCTTACGAGTCTAAAATGAAGCCATCTGTAGGAAGCCGTCCTTGTTTCTTCCAACTCTGCTTTCTTGTATGATAACATTCATGTTTATGTACATACCAAAAACCCTCAGAATGTGTTACTGTTGGTTTATTTCATTAAACCTTACCAACTTGCCAAATCAATTGGGCACTATAACACAGCAAGGCCAGACAGAGGACACAGTTTTTTAGCTATTTACACAGGAGTTTTGTAGATAATTGATCTTGACTTATACATCTCTTATGATATTCTATTGGTTCCAGATTATTATTAGTCACTTCCTTTTTAACAGTGTGTTTTTTTATGAGGTGACTAAACTGCTATTTAACCCTGCTACAAGAATGTGACAGTGGGCTAGTCCAGACAAGTGGAGGTGCACTTGGTAACTAACATTCTTAATAAGCTTGCTTCAACCTGCCACAAATTAAAAGCTCTGTGACTTTTCTAGCACATAAGTGATTTAAAAAAAAAAAAAAAAAAGCTTGCATTGTGAATAAATAAGCTTTTTTGATTTGCACTCTGGTTGGCAGTAAATGAAACTTCAGCCTCGTGATTCAGTTTTGCTTAAAACTACCTTAATAACCTGTCTAGCTAAGCAGTGAGCTTCTGAAAATTTTAAAGGGGTGATCCAGCAGTCATCTTCGGGGCTCCGTAAAAAGGTTTTGTGTTGCTCAGAAACATGATGTAGTTGAAAACTCCATGGCCTTTGGAGTAAAATCTGCTTTGCCACTTAGTGGTTGTTTGATCTTACATAAATTATTCTACCTCTCTAAGGCTGTTTTATGATTTATACAATCATGATTGTCTTTAATTTGTAGGATCATCATGTAGGGTAGACATATGTTAAGCACTTAATATATAGTACCTGGCAAATTGATTGTATCTAGGAGTAGCTGTTTTAATTAAGCCAAAGAAACTAATTATTGTTTATCAGACCATAAGACAACATATAGTAGGGCCTTAATAGTTGTTTGATTGAATTCTTTTTAAATGGCTCTGAGATAAGACTGCCTAAGTTTAATTTTGGTTTCCTACTGAGTACCTGTATGACCTTGGGCAAGCTTCTTAATCTATGTAAGGCTTAGTATCCTCATCTTTAAAAAGGGGATTATAATAATACCTATCTGGCAGGGTTATTGTGAGAACTAAGTGGAGTAATGCATATAAAGCAATTTGCACAATAACAATACATATTAAACTCTCAATAATAGCAATTAGTTAAAAAATATTTTTAAAACTACTGAGTGGTTTCATCGGTAAATATACGTATTTCAAAACTTATCAAATGATACTCTTCAAAATATGTTTAGTTATTGTAGATCAGTTATACCTCAATAAAGCAATACTTAGTGATTGTGTGTGTGTATATGTGGTATGTATATATATATTCTTTTTTTTTAAACATTATTTCTTTTTTTACTATTTATTTATTTATTTATTTATTGGCTGCATTGGGTCTTTGTTGCTGTGCGCAGGCTTTCTCTAGTTGTGGCGAGCGGGGGCTGCTCTTCGTTGCAGTGCGGGAGCTTTTCATTGCAGTGTCTTCTCTTGTTGTGGAGCAGGGGCTCTAAGCACACGGGCTTCAGTAGTTGTGGCACGCAGGCTTAGTTGCTCCGCGGCATGTGGGATCTTCGCACACCAGGGATCGAACCCGTGTCCCCTGCACTGGCAGGCAGATTCTTAACCACTGCGCCACCAGGGAAGCCCCTATGTATTCTTCATACTGTGTTGATTGTATTCAATGCTGGTGCCCAGTAGCATTCCCAAACCTGGATGGAATTAATTATGCTGGTGTCAGGATGATGACAAGCTTGAAAACATGGTTGTAAAAAAACTTTCTTTTATTAATGTTCTTTTTGAAACACAAGGGAATTGTATTTTACAAACTGATTTTTTAAAGATACATATAGTAAAGCTATACTTTCAGAACTGTGAGTTTGTGTTACTAAGTGTGTCACATGCAGGGTGAGGATCCTGCAGGGGACTGAACTGAATTTTCTTAGTGAGTTATTAAGATCACAGTCCATTAGAGTTGGAAGGAATCTCAGAGGTCATTCATGTGGGTTGCTCCCATATTTTACAAAAGACAATGTTAATTCTCCTGATGACTGGCTCAAGGTCCCATAACCTGGTCTCCTAAATTCTTGTTCAATACTTTTTAAATGTCTTAATGTGTCATTAACAGTGAGGAATAAAGACAGGCTACAAGTGTGTATTTGGGAAAAGGCTAAAATTTGGCTACAAAATAAAAATACTTTTAAGAACTAATCCATATGTTTAGAGAAAGCATTACTGAGAAAGGCCTAATAAACACCCTGAGGACCAAGCCTAAAATAATAATAATACTTGTCAGAGATAGCCAGTGATCAATTATGATGGTTTACAGGAGTTGTCTTTTGCACATTGTTTTGGTATTTCCTTTTAATTTGTTTATAAGGAAATTATGTAAGAGGAAACATTGAGAAGATTCTCAAACTTCATAGAAGAATGTGCTTTGGAGGCTTCTCAATTATTTCAAATAATTGCCATTATTATTTATGAAAATTGGTTTCATCTGTACACATTGCATACTCCAGCAGTTCACAACTTTTTGGTCTCAGGATCCTTTTGTACTCTTAAAGTCATCAAGACGCCAAAGAGCTTTGGTTTATGTGGATTATATCTACTGACATTTGTCATATTCAAAATTAATATTGAGAAAAATTAAACGTTTAAGATAACAATAATAAATTAAATATATGTTAAGATAAATAGCATTTTTTTATGGAAAGTAATTGTATTTTCCAAAAAATAAAATTAGTGAGTAGAGTGATGTTTTACACTTTTACATATCTCCTTAACGTCCGGCTTAATTGAAGACAGTTGGATTCTCATATCTTCTGAATTCAGCCTGTTCTGATATGTTGTTTTTGTTGACGTATATGAAGAAACTCTGTCCTCACACAGATCTGTAGTTGGAAAAGGGAGGAGTATTTTAATAGTCTTTTCAGATAATTGTGAATATTCTTCTTTGATACTAAACTGACAAGTGATAGTTTTCTAAAGGCTGGTTTCAATGTGGAATCTGGAGCCATATCAATGTACTTTTTGTACTTTGTTACAGCAGTATCCCTTGGTCTGTCTTGCAGTTTGAGTAGATCCTTTATCCATGCCTGATTTTACAAGGTCATGCATTCATTGTTATTTGGAGAGTATTGGTCCTCTGAGTTATACAGATTTTCTAATGTTGAAAGATTTCATTATATAATATCAAAAAATCACTTCTGCTAATATCACCACCGATCTCATTAGAAAAGTCTTTAAGCATTAGGGAGCTATTGAGTCCATGGTGGCTGATGGTTTTCCAAAATTTTAATTTTTAATTTTGAAAACTCAAATTTTGTCATTGGCAATTAATACTTTCAGACTTGTGCCTTGAAATAACAAGCTTGCTTCATTCATTTTGGAGGAGAATCCTGTCACATACCTAAATCTGAATAACCATAGTTCATCTGCCAGTCATTTAAGTAATAATAGTGTTCCATGGAAAAAGTAGCTGATTCAGAACACAACTCAATTATACAAGTGCTTTTCCCTCAGCACAACCTTAATTCTCTGCTGTGCAGTGTGAGTGCTTTATGCATACTTCCCAGTTGTCACATAGAATATTAAAAAGCATGTTCTCAAGAGTCAAGTTTAATTAAAAGTAATAATTTTTGCCCATTCAACAGCGACATTCTTAAGTGAAATTGGCATTTTTACAGTGAGTAAATGGCACGGGAGACTTTGACACAATATAGTGTCACTACTTCGGCTTGTGCTAAGGCACCAGCAGTTTTGCCCACCATTGCTTTTTTACCATCAGTGTAAAAAAATAGTGAAAAAGTCAAATACTATATAAGTATTTATTTAGAAAATTATTTTGACTTTGTGGAACCCCTAAAAGGTTCTTAAGAACCTTGTGTTTATAGAACACACTTTGAGAATCATTGGCATAGTTCATGTCTTCCTAAGAAAATACTAAATACTTTCTATAAGAAGAAAAGAAAAAAACTTCAGGTAGATTTTAAGAGTATTCACTGGGGCTTCCCTGGTGGCGCAGTGGTTGGGAGTCTGCCTGACAATGCGGGGGACATAGGTTCGAGCCCTGGTCTGGGAGGATCCCACGTGCCACGGAGCAACTAAGCCCGTGAGCCACAACTACTGAGCCTGCGCGTCTGGAGCCTGTGCTCCGCAACGGGAGAGGCCGCGGCGGTGAGAAGCCCACGCACCGCGATGAAGAGTGGCCCCCGGCCGCCGCAACTGGAGAAAGCCCTCGCACAGAAACGAGGACCCAACAAAGCCAAAAATAAATAAATAAATTAATTAATTAAAAAAAAAAAAAGAGTATTCACTAACTGTTGGAATATCTACTGTGTGGCAAATGTATTCTTTACGCCATTCTCACAGAAAGCCTGTTAGGAGAGGTAATATTATCCATTTTTATAGATGAAGAAACTGAGCTTTGAGATATAAAGTATTGATTGGAGTAAATAGTAGAACAGTGACTAGCAGAAGTGAATTTGAACTCAGGACACTCTGACTTTAAAAGTCCTTGCTTTCAAGAGAATTAGAAGACAAGCCACAAACTGGGGGAAAACATCTACAAAAGATACATTTGATAAGGGACTGTTATCCAAAATATACAAAAGACTCTTAAAACTCATCAAGAAAGCAAACAACTCAGTTTAAAAAATGGGCCAAAGACCTTAGGAGACACCTCACCAGAGAATATATACAAATGACAAAAAACCATAGGAAAAGATGCTACATCACATGTCATCAGGAAATGCAAATTAAAATAACAATGAGATACCACTACACACTTATTAGAATGGCCAAAATCCAGCACACTGACAACACCAAATGCTGGTGAGGATGTAGAGCAACAGGAATTCTCATTTGTTGCTGGTGAGAATGCAAAATGGTACAGCCACTTAGAAGACAGTTTGGCAGTTTCTTACAAAAATAAATATACTCTTACCATATGATCTAGCAATTGTGCTCCTTGGTATTTACCCAAGGGAGTCGAAAACTTATGTCCACACAAAAACCTATACACAGATGTTTATAGAAGCTTTATTCATGATTGCCATAACCTGGAAGCAACCTAGATGTCCTTCAGTAGGTGAGTGGAGAAATAAACTGGTACATCCAGACAACGGGATATTATTCCCCACTAAAAAGAAATGAGCTCTCAATTCATGGAAAGATATAGATCAACTTTAAATGTGTATTATTAATTCAAAAGGTCCATGCTACATTCACCTGTCTCCTGTTATTAAATAGAAAGAGTTGCTTTTAACAATCCACAAGAATTTTTTAAGTGCCTGCATTTTCCTCAGGTTATTTATTAACACTGCAGATTTACTTGATTTTGGTCATTTTTCTTCAAGTTTAATTTTTTTTTTTAATAAATTTATCTATTTATTTATTTATTTTTGGTTGCATTGGGTCTTCGTTGCTGCATGCAGGCTTTCTCTAGTTGCGGCGAGTGGAGGGTACTCTTTGTTGGAGTGCGCAGGCTTCTCACTGTGGTGGCTTCTCTTGTTGCGGAGCACGGGCTCTAGGCACGCAGGCTTCAGTAGTTGTGGCATGTGGGCTCAGTAGTTGTGGCTTGCGGGCTCTAGAGCTCAGGCTCAGTAGTTGTGGCGCATGGGCTTAGTTGCTCTGCGGCATGTGGGATCTTCCCAGGCCAGGGCTCGAACCCCTGTCCCCTGAATTGGCAGGCGGATTCTTAACAACTGCACCACCAGGGAAGCCCTCTTCAAGTCTAATTTAAAAACAAATTTTACATCCTTATGGTACTGAGTCCAAGCTCATACTGCTCACCACATGACAGGCCAATAAATCGAGTTGTTGAGGCAAGGAATAGTGACTTTATTTGGAAAGCCAGCAGACCGAGAAGATGGTGTACTAGTGTCCCAAAGAACCATCTCACCTGAGTTAGAATCCAGGCTTCTTTTATACTAAAAGGGGAGGGGTGTTGTTGATTGTTGCAAGCTTCTTAGTGCCGGAATCCTTTGTTCTTGCAGCTGTCCACATAGATAGGTCCAGTCACAGTGTTCCTGTAAACCTCCAACAAGACAAATGTTATTTTCTGTTCTGCAGCTTTTTATCTGTATATGAATGGAAAAGTTTTATACCTTTGAAGGTCAGAGCCTTGAGAATGGGCTATCATGTATATTTTCAGGCTATAGGCAACATTCCTAACTTGTAGAAAAAGCAGTTAGAATACAGAGGTTAAAGTAAAAGAAACAGATCCAATATGGAGTCACATTTGTTCTTCCCTGTTACACTTTCAGTCATCAGCTGACAAGAAGAATCAGCTTGAATTCTTGCCTACTGTGGCTATCATGCTTAAAAATGTGGTCTTATTTTTAAAATGTAAATACCGTAAAATCTCTTATTTTTGTAAAGAGGAGTTTGTTGAACAGTTTAAAATATATAAGCTTTTTGTGTTAATGTAGTAGAATATATACTTGTCAAATTAATTCATTAATTTAGCATTATTTTGAATCAGTGTTATGTTCTCACTGGTCATTTTATCCCAAGCCACAAGTACTCATTCACAGAATAACAAAAAGAGCGTTCGTGGAGCATCTACTGTGGGCTAGGCATTGTTCTTAATGCTTTACACATACTAGCTCAGGCTTATCCCAACCCTGTGAGGAAGTACTAGTCTAATACTATCTCTGTTATGTATCATTAGGGCAGCTATGGCTTTTTTGTTTTTTATTTGTTTAGTTTCATCTGTCTTATAGGTGTATATTCATCATCTTCCCAAGACATTATTCAAAATATCTTTTAAAGGCTTATTTATAAGGACTTCCAACACTTGCAGTTGTGAGATTATACCTCTAAGAATAATCGTGAAATTGGTGTTAAATATCCTTGTCTCCTTTATTAACCAATTCTGACCGATGAGCTCTGTAAGCACCTGAAGCATCATTGACAGGAGAGGGAAAGGGTTATTTCAAGCTAATTTGTTTTTCCCAAACAGTCTATTGTAGTTAAAATTAAAGTATTTGAGGGAGCACTCTGTAATATGAGAACCTTTGTAAACACAAATATAAGGCAAACTTTTCAGAGAAAGAATTTTAGATAAGACCTAATCTTATATTTTGGTATTTTAGGTATATAAGTGTCTTATGGAATTTCTTTGATTCTGTGTCTCTCCTACAATTTATATTTTTTAGGTTTCATAATACTCATATCTGATTTCCATGTGCATTAGAGCCATTTATTTTAATCTCAGAGATATTTTTCTTTTTTCACTCAACTGTAGGAATTGTTAACAATTTTCTTAATGATAAGCTTAGGCGAGAACTAGACAGGCCCCATTCTTGCCCTCATAGAACCTTCTACAGTGTTACGCTAGAGTTACAGGGTTTTTTTTGTCCTCTCCACTTTTCAGTTACAAATACTATCTGTATTCTTATTCATTACATAGCCAAGACCTGTGTTTATTTCCAGTATAATTTCAAGCTTAAATTTATGGTATTTGCTCAAATGGGGATCATTGTTCTTTATATAGAAAGCCTTTATTGAGTATTTCTGTTCCTAGAGATTACCAGTTTACAAATTTTTCCACCCCACCAATGTGTTTAAGTATGCAAGTTCAAGTAGGTAATGAAAGAGTATAAGTGTTACTTTCCAGGGAAAAACTGCTTTAACCTAGTACAGTGAAGGACTGTGACTCATTTCAAAATCTATTTCAACTCTTTATTCAGTTTTTTTCTGGCTGTATTAGACTTAATTCTTTGACTTCCCATCATGGCAGATGCAGAGATTCAAAATGGGTTCAAAAATTCAATATAGGATAAAGTCAAGATTCCTTTATTTTACTGTTTAATTCTACATACTTGCCACACACCTGGGGGTATAATCTTCTGGATACTTAAGGATTAGGAGAGGTTGGTGAGCAAGTAGGTTAAAGCAATCTTATGATTGAAAGATTACCATTATATAGAGGTTAATTAACTAATATCATGTATGTACATCTAAATGTAAATTTTCAACTATAAAGTCAAACAAACCTGCAAATTTCTAGTCAAACAAACCTAGAAATTTCTTTTTCTAATTTCTAGCAAAATAAATACTACAATGATAATAATATTGGTTATTTACAGTTACATAACAATTTGATTTCACATACATTATCTTACTGGATCTTCATACCAGCTCTGTGAGAGAAGTAGATCAATTGTATTACACCATTTTCTAAGTAAGAAAACTGAAGTACAGAAATTCTAAGCGATTTTGCCCATTGTCGTTGAGTGCTTTAGCCAGCCTGGAACATCCGCCTTCTGACTTCACATCTGTTATAGCTTTGGTCATGAGTCCCAGCAAACCTTTACTGTAGCTCTAACTTCTTGAAATCACTCTCTAAGTAACTATTGTCCCTTCCAAGGGGTCCCCAGCTCTACTGAGACTGTGATATAATCCCAGCTTGACTCATTTGTATTCCTTTTTCTGTCTCTGTTCCTATGTGTATCTCTTGTCTCCCCGACTGGTATATCTGTTCCCTTAAAACAGACACTATGCCTTATATTTAATCAATGCTGGGCACATAGAAATTCTTGACCCTTTAATTTCCTCAGTGTAGAGTGAGGCCTACTTGTTCAGCTATAGACTAAGGAGAAAGTGCTGGCCACTGTCCTCTTATCTTCAGGAATTTTAGTAGCTATGGGAAAGGTTAATATTGATAACTGTGGAGACAAGCCCATTAAAGAGACAGCCCATTTGTAGTACCATGTACTTTTAGTGAGCGCCTTCCTCCAGCTCCTCCTAAAATATGTCCTCTTTTAATTTACGATTGGGCTGTATGCAAAGGTAGTCACAGTGGAAGTTAATCACCATTCCTCTTCGCCAGGTCCTAAAAATAATGACCATTGGAGTGATAACAGCTCTTCTGCCTATTTCAGTATAGTTTCAAAGCCATCTTTTCTTATCTTATTCTTTTTAACCCTTTCAAAAGTCCATTGAGGTAGTTAGGGCAGGGATTACTCACCTCAATTAATAGAAGACGGAACTCTAGCTTAGAACAGAGAAATGACTTTTCCAAGATCAGAAAGCTAGGCGGTACTTAAATTGAGTTTTTCTGGCTCTTCCAGTTCTCTTTCCATTACACTACACGGCTTCTGATTGTCAGTGACATTTACCATCATTACTATTTCATTACCAGAGGATTTCAGAGTG
This sequence comes from Balaenoptera ricei, assembly GCF_028023285.1. NCBI lineage: Eukaryota > Metazoa > Chordata > Mammalia > Artiodactyla > Balaenopteridae > Balaenoptera > Balaenoptera ricei. Next base: position 42,154,167 of record NC_082639.1, on the reverse strand, counting down.
AGGGAGGAGAACTTTTTTCAAATGAAAAAATGAAGGCAGCGTGTCTTGAAATTTTGCCTATGCTTCTTATCCAGCTTAGCTTTGCTTTTATTTGTACTGAAAGGAAATAAATTGAGCTAATTGTGACAATAATTTTGATGGATATGATTGAATAGAAATGACAGTCATTGCAGTTTTGCTTTTATTTATTTATTTTATTAATCAGGCCTTCTACCATTTGTAAAGTACAATGCCAAAATATCTAGGTGCAAAAGCAAACAAACAAAAACCTCTGAGACTAAAGGAAAGGTAACAATAAAAAAACACACGATTTTTATCTGTATAATCTATATGACAGCACACACCACACATGATTGAAAATACCTGGATATTTAGGTGACATTTGCATTTTCCATTCCAGTATTTGTCTTCAGATAATTAGCCTAATTATAACACGTTTGAATTGTAGTTAGGACTGACCCACTACTGTGTCTGGTCCCTATGAATTTACAGATATTTGGGTTTCCTCATATATCAATTTAATTCACACCTCCCCCAAAGTTACAAGGAATGCTTTCAGTGTGCTAGTGGATACCCTATTTTATTTCTAATAATAATAAAAGGAACTTCACTGTATATCATCATTACATCAAATGTGTGTCATTTTACTAACACCAAAGAAAAATACCGTCTTTTGGCTATTAATATTGTTTTAATTCTTTTATGCAGACAAAAGTGACATGCATTCATATTTTCCTAAATTTAATTTAAAACTCAAAATAGTTATTTAATATCAGACCCAAAATAAAATTCAGTAGAAATAAATATATATTACTTTCATTGTTTTGGCTAAATTTGGTTAGTGTTTTAGATCATAATGGTAATAAAACAATGTCTGTGTGCCAGGTACTGTGCTAGGTGCTTTACATATATTATAGACTCACCAGCTGTAATGATCTGAAATTGTGGATTAATATTGATTAGAGCATAAATGACATTTATGTTACCATGTATAGAAATGTGTTGTTTTTTTTAAATGCCTTCTGCAAACACTCTTCCAAGTACCCTTCAAAATAGATTTATAAAGTACTGCCCTGGGAATTGGGAAATGGAGGTGTTATTCTACTAATCAGAAAAGTAACAGACATGCTGGGGTGGGGAGGTGTATATGATTAGCTTTATTTAGGCTTGTTACAGTTTCCTGGAGCTCCAGTCTATTGTCTACTGAAAAATAGCCTTGCTGTTGTAACATCCATATATGGACAAATTTTCAAAGCCTTCCTTTGAATGTAATGCCTAGGCTACTAGAGTGAACTTTCTAATCTTGCTTCAGAAATAATAGAAAATACCTGAAAAGTAAAACTTTTTGTGAAATATGAGTTCATTTTGTTTACAAATGATGGATTCTACTTTTTGCAGATGTGTCTTGCTGAATCAGGGCTCTCTTATCCGTGCCATCGACTTACAGTGGGAAGAAGATCTTCACCTGCACAGACCCGGGAGCAATCCGAAGAGGTAAGCCTGTTTGCTTGCTTTTCATTGAACAGAAGGCCTATCCTCCACTCACATGCCCACTTCCTGTTCTTTTTTATCTGCCACAGCAGTGAATAGATAAAGTTAATGTAGCGTGAATAAAGTCTCAGTAAATTCTTAAAGGCAGAAACTTTCCATGCAAGATTATTGCTAATGTGCTCCTTCTTGTTCTGTAAGTTTCATGTTCCAAACAGACAGATTTTGGGTGGATTGGTTGACATAATTTTTACTTAGAACCGTCAGGTTAACAAAGGAATTTTCTTTGCTGCTGACCATATAGTTGAGTACATTTATTAGGATTCATCCTGAAGGTCCTTTAACTCATTGAGTTGGAGCACCTTCTATGAGCCAGGCATTGTCCTCAATACTAGGTAACAAAGATGAATAACAATGTACCTATACCAAGGTGCTCAGTCAAAGGTGATAGGTTAGTAAACCAATAATAATGACATAATGTAATAAATGCAGTGATGGCAGTGCATACAGGGTGCTGTAAAAACAAAGAGGGGCAAAAGGAGAGTGAACATGTTTGTGTATGTGATGTGCCTGCATGTGTCTTTGTGGGTCTGAACTATATTAAAAGACAGTATCTTTTCCTTGGCTACAATAGCACTGTGTCCGACCATGACTTTGGTTACAAGGGAATGGGAAAGAGAGCCTGGACATTACAGTTTATCTGTTTTAAAAGTATTTATTAAGCTGCTATTTTGTACTAGGAAAAATCATCACCATGACTTAAAAAGTGCATGCAACAGAGGTCATAAATAAATAGTACAAAAAACTTTATTTATACCAGTGTTTTTTAGGCTAGTACCTGATCCAAGTATTCAAAAGCTTGAGCTAGTCCAGTAAAACTTTTTCCCACTTAACATTCTATGCAAAATATGGTTGCAAAATATTTACTTAAACTTATATATTTTAGACATTCATTATGGAAGCTGCCACAGGACTTCTGCAGCCATCCTCTGAATGTGTACTTATATCGCTTAAATATGTGAAAGAGAAAAAGGACTGCATAAGTGAAGTTCTAGTCTATGATCATCCTGTGAAAATGATAGTTTGCTACTCGGTTTTTGGAAATCCACAAAGAAGGGAGGTTTTCTCCCTACTACAAATACTACTGTACTGTTTCCTTGAGACTCTAAAAATGTTAACTTCCTTTAAAGAGCCCACACCGTTTTTTCCAGCTCTTTATCTCACTAATTCCTCATGAAAGGAAAAATGATAGGGTTTCATTGCTTGGCAGAAGTTGCCAGAAATAATTTATTGAAATATTTCCTTCTAGTGCTTGAGTATATTTTTAATGACTAAAGTACGTTATGCGTCAACTATTTAATGGATAAATCTGCTAACATTAAAAGGGAGCCAACTAGCTCCACCCAAAATTCTTAATTATTCTATGCTCTGAGAGATGACAGTTAACTGTTTCACTTCATTTTATTTCCTTTTTTCACCCTCACCATTATATGTGTTATATGGGCAATCCCTTCAGTGGAAAGAAGTCAATGCCATATATTGAGGACTAGCGTTTTTGAGGCTGGCATACACTTTAGGTTAATTACGGAAGAAGGTAGAATAAGGTTAGGGAGCTTTACAAAACTAAAACAGCCACCCTTGGGAATATCTTTAAATCTGATTATCTCGGATGAGTCCATTATTTTTCCTTCCCTGGCTAACTGTAAATACCACTTCTTCCAGAGGACTGGTGAGAAATGGGAAAGAAGCTGTGACTTGGTTTTTATGTTGTCATAGAATTATAAAACTGGAAGGGATTTTTTTAATTTGATTTACACTCTCCCATCCATTCATCCCTCATTCATTTAAACATTTTTTTAATGTCTTCTACATGCCAAACATTAGGATCACAGTCTGTGTGCTAAAGGAGCTCACTCAAAATGTATCTGTGTTTTATCTCCAGTGGCAGGGTTCTGTCCTCATGAGGCAACCAGTTCCACTGTTGAGCATCTCTGTCTGTTGATATCAACCTTATATTAAATTGGAAGCTGTGACCTTGTAGCTTCCACCCAGTGGTTCTGCTTCTTTCTTCTGGTTTTAACCCTTCTCTTGTATGACTTTGTGTTTTTCAAGATAATTACCATTTTGCTATTGACTGTCTTCAGCCTTGAGTTAGGAAGAAGATACTTGAGACCAGCAGTTAAATTCAGGTTTTGAATTTTATGCATTGTAGTTATGTGTTCTTTAACTGGGGGAATTTTGTTTCTTACATCCTCCTTCTAGCCCTGCAAATACATTTTCCTTATGATAATTTAATATTTTCTCTTTTCTTCCCATCCTCCCCTTGCTCCTGAGCCCCCTTTCAATGACCTTCCCATATTTCTGGGTACCTAGCTAGGTACCTATCTCGCCTCATCACGGATGCTTGAGTGGGACAGTATAGGGACCCCCTGGACCCAGGTTCCTTAGGAGTTTTCCAATCTTCAGTAGATAGTGGAGGAGCAGGAGGGGTATTCCAAGAATAACAAAAAAAGAATTTAAAATATAGTTAATGTTAAAACTATTGATTTATATTTTTGGTTACAGGGATGTCTGTTGAATACTTACTATGTGCTAGTCAAATGAATCTAAACTGAAAATTTCATATTATATAACTAATGAGAAAAGTGAGATAAGCATAAGATACTAGGGGAGCACATGTATGGGGGAAGGGTGCTATAACCTTCAAGAATGTTTTTAGGCAAAAGGCTTGTCTGCCTCATCTACCTCTGTAGCCCTAACACCTAGTAAAGTGCCTGAGGGGCTTCCCTGGTGGCGCAGTGTTTAAGAATCCGCCTGCCAATGCAGGGGACACGGGTTCGAGCCCTGGCCCGGGAAGATCCCACATGCCATGGAGCAACTAAGCCCGTGCGCCACAACTACTGAGCCTGTGCTCTAGAGCCTGCGAGCCACAACTACTGAAGCCCACATGCCTAGAGCCCATGCTCTACAACAAGAGAAGCCACCACAATGAGAAGCCCATGCACCGCAACGAAGAGTAGCCCCCGCTCGCCACGACTAGAGAAAGTCCGCATGCAGCAACGAAGACCCAATGTAGCCAAAAATAAAATAAATGAAATAAATTTATAAAAAGCAAAATAAAATAAAATAAAGTGTCTGGTACATACCAGCCACAGAATAAATATCTGTGAATGAATATTTTTTAAAAAGAAGAAGGAGCTGGGGGAGGAGGGAACTACAGCAGTTGACATCCAAATCGAATTAAAAGAATGAGTCACAGTCAGACAAATGAAGAAACATGGAAATAGTATTCCATTCAGAGGAAATAGCATGATATAATGTAGTATATGGGGTGACATGAGTGCAGTTTGTTCATGCAAAATAAAGTGGGAGGGGACTTCCCTGGCGATCCAGTGGTTAAGACTTCGCCTTCCAATGCAGGGGGTGCAGGTTCAGTCCCTGGTCAGGGAGTTAAGATCCCACATGCCTTGGGCCAAAAAACCAAAACATTAAAAAAAAAACAGAAGCAATATTGCAACAAATTCAATAAAAACTTTAAAAAAAAAAGAACTTTGTAAAAAAAATAAAAAATAAAGTGCGAGACAAAGAAAGATAAAAGATGAGACAATGATGAATAGGTCTTATATGTCAAGTTGGGAACTTGAACTCTGGGCAGGCACAGAAGGCTTTTAAGTGGGGAATGATTTTTTTATTTTCCATAATGGACATTTTAGAGAAAAGCACTTTTCTGTGCAGAGGCTAGATGTAAAGGAAGCAAGACTGGAGACAGAGAAATCAGATATGAATCTATTGTGCTAGTACAGGCAGAAGATAATGAGACCTTCAACTAGAACATCACTAGTTAAAAAAAGAGAGAAGGAAATGGATTCAGGATATATTTTGGAGGGAAAATCAGTAGGATTGGTGACTGATAGGATCTGTGGGAGAAGAAAGAGGGAGGAGATAAGGATAATTAGCTCTGTATAAAACTGAACTTACCATGTCTCCCCCAAAACCCATCTCCTCACCCTTATTAATGCTCATTGTCAACCCAAGACAAAAACTGTTTATTCCAGTCATAGAGGGACCTGCTATTCTTTGAAACTGTCCCAACTGATCTGATATATCAAGATTTTTATGATCCTTTCCTTTTTGACTGTTCAAATTAGGATATTTTTATGTCAGCATCAAATTTTTTACCCTAATTTGTTAGTTGAGGTGTTTGCTATTAGAGTTTATGTTCTGCGCATTATCTTGATCCTACCCCCACTAGCCTCTCCCACAACATGGGAGGGGTAAGAACTCTCTCTTGCATTTTTATCCTCTCCCTCTCTATTGGTTCCTTCTCTTCATCTTAAGAATATGTTCAGATCTTCTCATCCTAAAAATATATATATATTCCTTCAAACTTAGCTCCCCTTCAAGCGTTAGCTCATCTGTTCTTTTTTTCACAGCCAAGCTTCTTAGAGTAATCTGTACTGGCTGACTCTATTTCTTCATTGTCTATTTACTTAACTCACTACAACGTGGCTTCTTTCTACGGAGTGACTAAAATTGAATTTAACTATTAGTGGCAGATAATAGTTTTTGGGAGATCGGCTAAGATGGCGGGGTAGAAAGACCCTGAGCTCACCTCCTCTCACAAGCACAACAGAATCACAACTATTTGCAGAATAACCATCGATGAAGAAGACTGGAACCTACCAGAAAAGATCTCCTCCAACTAAAGACATAAAGAAGAAACTACAATGAGATGGGTAGGAGGGGCAGACTCATGATATAGTCAAGTCCCATAGTCCCAGGTGGGTGACTCACAAACTGGAGAATAATTACATTGCAGAGGTTCTCCCATAGGAGTAAGTTCTGAGCCCCACGATGAGCTCTCCAGCCCAGGGGCCCTGGTGTGTGTGTGTGTGTGTATACACACACGCGCACGCGCGCGCTCGCACACACACGCGCACACACACACAATGGAATACTACTCAGCCATAAAAAGGAATGAAATTTTACCATTTGCAGTAGCATGGATAGCCTTGGAAGGTATTATGCTAAATGGAATAAGACAGAGAAAGACAAATACTATATGATATCACTTATGTGTGGAATCTAAAAAATACAACAAACTAGTGAATATAGCAAAAAAGAAGCAGACTCACAGATATGGAGAACAAGCTAGGGGTTACCAGTGGGGAGGGGGAAGGGAGGGCCAAGACAGAGGTAGGGGATTAAGAGGTACAAACTGCTATGTATAAAATAAGCTACAAGGATATATTATACAACACAGGGAATATAGGCAATATTTTATAATAACTATAAATAGAATATAACCTTTAAAAGTTGTGAACCACTATGTTGTACACCTGTAACATATAATATTGTACATCAGCTATACTTCAGTAAAAAGAAGTATGGGACAGGAAAAAATAGTTTTTATAAAATACCATGCTATGCCACCTTTTTTCACTTTCACAGCCAACTCTGTGGGTCAATATAAGTCACCTTCTACAGTGGTGATGCAATGATGCTTGCCCAAAGTCATACAGAAAATGGCAAAGTATTCAACACTAGGTCTTTTGATTATAAATCCAGGTTTCTTTGTTGTGTTGTGTTTGTTTTGTTTTTTTGTCACAGTGCCATAACTGTCTCTTTCTTAATTCTCATCCTGCTGAATCTGTTTACATTGCTTGTCTCCACTGAGATTTTCTCACACCTTACTTCTCAGATTCTTTCTCTTAATTGCCTTTCTAATCTTTGACAGTTATCTTTCCATCTCTTTTACTGTTTCTTTTTCTTCACCAGTTGAAATATATATTCTGTTAACTTTTATCCTTATCACTGTTCTTCCTTTATTTTTTAACTGAATGATCTTATTCATTTCTGTAGCCTCTACTATTATTTATCTGCTGATTATTTCAAAATCTAAATCTTTTCTGGATCTCTTCCTTGAGCTCCTAAAAAGATTTTTTTTTTCCAGTTGCCTACTAGATGTTTTTACCTGGATGCCCTACAGCTTCCTCAAATGTATTCTATCTGAGAACTGGCCTCAATATTCTTCCTCACCAAACCTGACCTTCCCTACCACTCAGTCACCCAAACTAGAAATTTTTGTTTCATATGCCTCTTTCATTTTTTTCATCCTCAAATCTAATTGGTCAACAATTCCTATTAGTTCTACTGAAGTATATTTTAAGTCTGTCCCCTTCATTGAATTCCCACTACTACTAAAGTATAGGCTCTCAAATCCTTTCGCTTGGAACATTGAAATAAGTATCCCTTCTCATGTCTTCAAGTCTAATCTGCCATATGCTGCCAAACCACCGCAAACACACGCGCATGCATGCACGTGCACACGCAGATACACACACACACACACACACACACACACACCCATCAGAATTGTTCCCTTGAACAGTCCTCCGCCTAAAAACCTTTAGTGATTTCCCTATTGCCATCAGAGTAAAGTCCAAATACCTTAGTGTACCAATTTAAGGACTACTACAATCTAGTTTCATGAAAACTTTCTGGCCTTATAGCCAGTCCACATTCCTCTTCCATACATAGAGCTGATGATTCAGTTTGTTTTTTGGAATTCTTTATTGATTTTTTAAATGTCCAGTTTCTTGCTTGTGTTTTTTCTCTGCCTAGAGTACAACTCCCTCCCCACCAATCTTCCATTACATACACTCCACAACATTGATATCTTTTTTAAAGATATGGGTTAAATATTAGCACTTGCATCGGGCCTTGCACAGTCTTCTAAAGTAACTAATCACTCTTTCCTTTATTCTCCAATAGTCTTTGCTTATACTTTTATTGTATCTCTTAACACACTGGAAAAGACATATTTGCAACTAAATATAGCTTCCTTTAAAATGGGAATTTCTTGAAATTTGGAACCATGTTTTCTCTCTGTATCCCAAGCTTTTAACCTGGTTCTTTGACATAGTAAGTAGTTGGTGAAAGAAATATCAGCTTCAATTATAAGCTTGTCTTATTCATGTATGAGTTCTAAATTTTTGTCTCAAGCAGTTCGGTGATCATCTTTTCTAAGAAGTTTGCCCTGATTCCTCCCACTCCCAATAATTTAGGTACTCTCCTCTGAACTTACCTATCATAACACTTATTGTTAGGTATTATAATTATCTATATATATATTATATTGTATTCCTTGAGAGAACATACACTGTATATCTTTCACTCAAGTCCAGGCAATGTAGCATTTAGTAGGGTTTATGAATGTATGGTAAATGATAAAGGGAATAAATGAATGCATTAAAGAGCCAAAATAGAATCACTAATTTTTTTTACCTTTTTAAAAAATTTTGAATAAATAGCTTCTCTGGTTTCAAAGAACTTTAGAGCAACCATGACTGAACCAAGAGATTATCTATTCTCATCAGCAAACTTTAATGAAAAAAGATTGTTTATCTCATTTTTTAGAAAAAGATTTTCCTAACCTGTTAGATGGCTGATAAGAAAGAGATTGGGAGTTCCTTATACATAATTAAGTAGCTCATTCTTGCAGATACTTCAATAATTCATATTCAAAATATACTTTTTTCAACAAAATCGGCTTTTTAGATACCTCCCTTTGAAGATGTTGTTGTTGTAGGATTTTGTTTTCTGGGATCTTAAGAGAGTTGGGAATTCTGTACTTTGTGAAGACAAAATAATGTGTTGCATAGGCACAAAATTAAAATCACTGTCCTAGTCCTCTTATTATGGAAAGGGGCTATTATTTGACTGAAAGCTGGATTAGAAGAAAGAGGATAGATGTGGGGGAGTAAGGTAAAAGCAGTAAGAAAAAAAAGATGATATATAGAACAGTTCCTTTCTTTTTCATCCCTGTGTCCTCCAAACCTCCTTCTTAACCTAACGCCTCTTTAAGGGAGGGTGAGTACTAGGCAAGACGAAGTGAAGGCTGAGATGATAGCCTAGCTGACAGAAGATGTGAGAAAGTTTATCATACTGGACTTTTGTTTCTTTCCACTTGCCTGCAAACCTGGCTAAGTACCCTAAAGGAATGTGTAGTGTGCCTTTTAGATCCTGAGCCTTTACACATTTAAGAATTCAAGGGAAGTTCATGCTCCAGATATTTGCCTACCTGAAACAGATGGAATTCAAGTACAGTTACAGTCCTAGTAAATGTGTTATTTTGAAGGGGAAGCTCCTTCACTGTTTTGAAATGAGAAAGGGTTTTGAATTTTTATGCTGTTGAATTGCTGAAATCAAGAGGTGGTCTTGGCTCTACAAAGCAAAACACTAAAGTAGCATTAGGAGTACAAGTAGAACCAAGGCTTCTATGAGAAATAGTGGTATAGTCAGAATAGCAGGTAGATGCTTAGGGCAAGGACCGTTCTTATTCATCCAGTAAGTATATGTACATTTCCTTCTCTATTCAAACCATTAGGTAAACTGTCTTTAAGGTAAGAGGGAAAATGTTAACAATTATGGGCATTAATGCTTGGTTATGCCCAAGGAGGAAATGCTAAGCCTGCTGAGTCATATGGAGTAAATATCTTGCCTTCCTTATTTGGAGCTGTTAGACTCACTAGATTAGTAGTTTTAAAAATTGTTCTGGGGGCTTCCCTGGTGGCACAGTGGTTGAGAATCTGCCTGCCAATGCAGGGGACACGGGTTCGAGCCCTGGTCTGGGGAGATCCCACATGCCGCAGAGCGACTAGGCCCGTGAACCACAATTGCTGAGCCTGCGCGTCTGGAGCTTGTGCTCCACAACAAGAGAGGCCGCGATAGTGAGAGGCCCGCGCACCGCGATGAAGAGTGGCCCCCGCTTGCCGCAACTAGAGAAAGCCCTCGCACAGAAACGGAGACCCAACACAGCCATAAATAAAAAAATAAATAAATAAATAAATAAATAATTTAAAAAAAAAATGTTCCGTAGTGTCCTGAGAGCCTTCAGAGGTAACCCAGCTATGAAAGGGATGTGAAGAAAAAAAGGCCAAGGCCAGGAGCATTAGGCTCTTTGTTGCCCTCTCCCTGCATCAGCCAGAGTGGCCTTACTTTTATCTAATGTATTCACTATAATTTTACATAATATTTTGCTTGGGGCTAGGGGAGGGAGGTAACTCTGTGAAAAGAAATTTGAAAACCGTTAGTGAGAGATCTTTAAAATCCCTTCCAGCTTTAAAATCTATGATTCTATGACTGACTGAACTCTAACATCCCCTCTAGCCAAGTTTCATGAGTCTTTGATTCTGAGTTTCTTTTAATGCATTTTCATAATTTAGGTACATAGCACCATATTTTGAAAGATAGAAATTTCATTTATTAAATGGTCTTTGTAGACTTTATTTATTAAACATGGTACAGATAGGCACTTAGCCAGATACCTTGCTGGGACCCCCTTCTTATCCAAGACATTAATATTTGTCAGTATTCACAACTCAGTTCAAATGTTTGAAATCTCAGTATTTTTGAAATCCCATTCTAACTTAGAGATCAGGAGCCAAGTTCATATTTTGAAACTGATGTTTTTCATTGTACTACCTTATATCTCAACGGACGTTGCTGAAAACAAAATAAACAGAGCATATTTATTAGTGCCCAGCATGTAGTAAATTCTCAGTAAATGTTTATTGAATTGAAGCATCATTATTACATCTCATATTTAATGGCCTTCAGTTTACAAAGAGCTTTCGTATATAGTGTATTTCACGTTATCTTCCAATAACACATGGGGATAGTGTACCATATTTCACTAATGAGAAATTTGAGAACCATTGCAGTAGGGAAGAGGCAAATTTTTAAATGCTACCATGACTTCTGCCCAAAAGTTTAGATTACCATGAGCTTTTTGAAAGACTCGTATAGCTTATTTATCTCTGACCTCTTAGATTGTACCTGTTTCTTCATTTATTGAACGAATATTTATTGAGCACCTAATTGTATACCATAGGCTGGGGGTCAAACAGATAAAAATCCCAGTCTTCATTGAGTTTGTAAGCATTCTTCTTTTTCACTCAGGCTCCAGCCTTTAGTCTAGGGGTATCACAGCAAGATTAGAAATTATATGTAAGCCTTAAAATGAGAAATATTAAGCTTCACTCTAGCAAATAACTTCTTATTTAATAAAACTTTTATAATGCTAATGTCCTATTGTAATTACATAATTTATATTTTGGAATTTGATTTCCTAAAGTTAGTATGAAACTAATCATAGGACTTTCCTTAAATAGCAAAGCACCGATGTTCATATGGTTAGTGATAGTGATGGAGATGACTTTGAAGATGCTTCCGAATTTGGGGTGGATGATGGAGAAGTATTCGGCATGGCGTCATCTGCCTTGAGAAAATCTCCAATGAGTGAGTATTAATAGCTCTTTGGGTCCAGCATTGTAATTCTCCCTCCTAGTGCAGAAACTTATGAGGAACAATGAACTTCAAAATCTCTTACTGACTTTCAGGTTTGGAGAGAGAAAATATAGAAGTAGACATTATTCATAAGAACTAGAGCCTCTTGAATTTTGATCTTAAGCCCAACCATTCCCAATACTTTAGTAAAATTCATTAAAAACTCAAGGGAATGTAACTTTTGTTTCACATGTATAATTAGTTATGAGTTTATCTCTTTACTTTAAACCCAGAAATTGATAAACAAAATAGCTGTACTTTTTGTGACTGTACTTGTCACCACACATCTTATTGGAGATATCAGTTTTATCAGTAGTTATATTACTTTTCCATTCACTGGTACCCATCTTTGGAAGGAAAGAAGTAAACTAAATGTGCCATCTCCCTCACTTGCACCTGACAAGATGCATAGTATAGGATCATAAGTGGTGCTATACAAAATGACTATTAAAATAAGCCCATAAATGGCTCATTTACTCTGTGAAATTAGGGGACATTCATGGGCAGAAATAGATGCGATATTTACATAAAATGACTATTTTCCTGATTAATAAGGTCTTTAGAATAATTTGAGAACCTTTTTATATAATTTAATCACAAGATGTCATTTCAAGCATAATTGATGACTGGCACATATTTTCAGCACCTAGCAGGATTGTATCAGTTGATTTTCAGAAATTTATGAGCTTGAAATTTTTTTGAGGTTCTTTTTTAAGGTTTGATGAAATCTTCTAATGTATGTCGAGTTAAAATGTCTCCTCAGATGTATCACAGAAACTAAAATTTAATTCCTCTTTATTGATTAAATATATTTCTTATATGTGGGATTAGATGTTATGTGGTTTGTTTTTTGTGTCTATTTGTTTTGGTTTTTTGTTTTTGTTTTTTCTTTTGTTTGTTTTTTAGTGCCAGAAAACGCAGAAAATGAAGGAGATGCCTTATTACAATTTACAGCAGAGTTTTCTTCAAGGTAGGGTTAGGACATTAACTATATAAAATTGATGTTCTTTTAATGCTACTGTGATTTTTCTGAAGCAACTTTAATCAGAGATTATTTTCAGTTTCTCCTTAAAGTATTCAAAGGATACATTTATCAATATATATAGTCCTAATAGTGAATACAGTATATTCAAATCAGATAACTAGTAAACTATGCCGCTTCAGAGATGTATTTATCTTATCTCTATATCTTTATAGAAGCATAATAAATGGATTACTAATTTAATATCTTGACTATATTTCCAAAAGGACTAGGTTATAGGATACTAAGTTTTAGTATATCCTAGGACAAACAAAATCTTTTAAAAGTAATATTGAATAAAAAAATAATTTAAAAATTTTAGATATAAGTGAATTTTTTCTTTTAATTTTTGTTTTGGAATCATTTAGCATTTCTTCTTTTAATAGTGTAATATAAAATTTTCTATGCATTTGAGATTCGCCTAGAGGTGTTTGAAAAGATTTAAATATTTAAACGTAAATTTTCATGTAAACAGTATTTCTCTTTAGTTCTATTTTCTGATGTAATGTAATTTGGAAACTTAGCAAGGAACCATTTTTTCCCTCTGTGTTACAGAATAAATGAACTAAAATGGAAAGTTAAGGCTATTGTAACTAGGAAAATCTTAGGGAAGTGGGTAACCAGGAATTGCTACTTGTAAATGGCATGGTTTCATAGCACTCATTAAGTCCATTTGCTAGATGTACTTAAAATTCCAGTCTTCTGATATGTCGGTATAGGCCAAGAAGAGTTCAAAAAAGTAATGAAGCCCATTCCTAAGCCTTTAAAGAAATGTTTTAATGTTTTGTCTATACTTAAGAGACATTAGCCCCAACATTTACTTAAAACTCATTGGTTAGACTTGTGAAATTTGAAGTAAATTTGAAATGTATTTTAATTAATAGACACAATTTTTCCTATAGATATGGTGACTGCCATCCTGTATTTTTTATTGGCTCATTAGAAGCAGCTTTTCAAGAGGCCTTCTATGTGAAAGCCCGAGATGTAAGTGGAATCTTACCTTTTCTGATTAAAAAGTATATCCCGTAGGTTTACCACCAGGCCTGAGGCAATGCTTGATGTTTTCTGTTTTTTTCAGATTGAAGACTTGATTTTGTTTCTGGTTCATCTACCAACCTAATCATCACCAAGATGCCCATTTCAGAGGGGCAGTAGTATGATAGGGTACTGCTGGCTTTTGCAGAAGTCTTTGTCAAGCTCTGAAACGGGTTTTTTTTTTTAGGGGGAGAAAGGGGTGGACATGCTTAGAAGGGACCAGGCTACGTGTTCGTATTCTTTTCAGTTATGTGATTGACAGTTTCTTGCTAAATGATTTGTCCTTCAGTCTTTTCCCCAAATGATTATTCCATCTAATAGTATATATCTTACAACTGTAGTATTTTTTCCTAAGGGTCATTTTAGACAACAAAAAGATTTTTCCTTAAATATAGAAAAGGGTCTTGTGATCTTGAAATCAAGTAGATCCAAGTATGTAATAAGAAATCAGAAGTTACATTTTGAGCACGAAGATTCTGTGTGGTTGCTCTATTTATATGTTGACACTGTAGTCGAGACCCCAGTTATCTGGCTCCTGCCTATCTGTACAACTTCAGCTCTTCCCATTTCCTGCCTTACACTTAATAAATCTAGCAGTAGTGTACCGTTTGGACTTCCCCATAATCTTACTCTTTTTTCATGCTGCCCCACTGTCAGGAATGCCTTTCATCGTGCTCTTTACCTGGTTGACTCCTACTCTTCCACACCCACCCTTTAGTACTTTGCAATGATAACACATTGCTTTTAATTATCCATTCTCTCTCTTTTATATATATGTCTTCTCAAGAGATTTGATTTTCTTTTTGGCAGTGACGGTGTACCTTACATCCCTACACATAGTAAATACTCTGTATGTTTAATGAATGAAGGAAGAAAGAGAGAGGAAGGAAGGAATAAGGTGTAGATGGAGTTAGAGGGAAAGCTATTGGAATTAAAGAGGACAAAGAATTTTGAGAATAGAGTGCAAGGATGCCTCTGAAATTTCTAGTTTCTACTTACGTTAAACTCTGACCTAAAGAAAAATTCATTTTAAACAGTTTTTAAAAATTTAATTCCAAGACAATAATTAGCGATCAAGCTTAGATCTATCACTGACAGTTCAATGAAGTAGATTAAGAAACATAAACTGTTCTCTACCCTAAGAATAGTGGAATAGCCCATTGTAAAGGCAATTTTAAACATCTATTTTTTAACTATTAAATCTATATTAAATGGATTTTATTTTTGACGAAATATATATTTATGGTAATACAGGTTTATAGTTTCCATAAGTACAGGTTTATGGAAGATACTGAAAAGCTAAAAAAATATATTCTAACACAGATTATATGTTCTTTCCATATATTTATTATTTATTCCGTTGAGCACACATGCATATTTAATATAAAATTGATCATGTTATAATCCTGTTAAAACAGCTTATCTTCACCTTTTAATATTATATAATCATTTACTTAATTATATTTTATAATATTTTAACTTTTATTAAAACAATTTTTAATACAGAAAAAGTAAAGGAGTAGTACAATAAACACTTAAATCCCCTATACCTAGATTTAACAATTACTAAAATTTTGCCATATTTGCTTCTTCTATATACAGGGCATCCCGAAGTTTTAATGGAGCTTTAGCAATTAAACTTTTGAAATTATTAGACTACATAAAACACTTAGGATACTCTTATATATTCATTATTTTTTGCTAAGCCATTTCAAAGTGAATCACAGACATCATATTTTACCCCTAAAAACATCTGCATGCACTTTCCAAAAATAATGACATTCCCCTACAGAATCACAATACCATTGTCACATGTAACATACTAACAATAATTTCCTAATGTCATCTAGTATCCAGTGCATATTCAAAGTTCACCAGTTGACTCTTTTTTTGGAAATCGTGATCCACTCAAGGATCACAAATTACATTTGGTTGTTAGATTTCTTAAACCCTTTTAAGCAGACACCTGCTTTTTTCCCCCACCCACCCCTTTTTATGACATTTGCTTTGTGAAGAAATCATGCTAGATGACTTACAGATTGTTCCAGATTCTGGATTTGTGTGATTGTTTCCTTGTGATATGATTTAACTTGTTCCTCTATCTCTGTATTTCCTGAGAAATGGCTATTAAGTCTAAAAGCTTTGTTAGATTCAGGTCAATTTTTTTTTGTTTTTGTTGTTGTTGTTGCAAGAATGCTTTGTAAGTAATGCTGAATACTTTATTATAACAGGATTTCTAATGGTTATTAAGTCTCTCATTGTACAGCAATGTTATTATATTTAAACAATCACTTATTGTTGAACATAAATATGTTTGAAAGAGTAATTATAGCTTTAAAATAATCTATTTTTCAGTTCATTCCTGGATAAGAATGTATTTGGGGTTAATTTGTCTCTGTTTTTCCAGTAAGATTGCTAAGCAGTAGAAGTAACCAGAAAATGTGAGGGCCTTTTATAACCTAAATATAGCTCCCAAATAAGCATAGACATCTTTTAAATTACATTTAAAAAGCTACTATAAACATTATAACTTTGTGATGATACATTATTTAAATATACAGTATATAATAGACGAAAGAACTTTTTATTGAGTGTCTTTGTATAGTAAATTGGCATTTGGACTTATTCAGACTGATGGTTCCCAGAGGAGCGTAAACTCTTTCTTATTAACTTCTGGGTATTTCTAATGAAACAATTGATTGTTTGCTTTTGATGAGTGTATTGATATTTTAACAACTGGAAATCATTGGTTCATGTGTTTTGTTTCATATTAGATTGATACCCAAATCCACTGACCTCTTTGGACTCCTAAACTGTCTTTATCTTTTTCCCCTTGTCCAGGGCTTTTATCTTTCCTTTTTTCTCTTTTCCAAGTTAAAGATCAACAACAGTTTATGTATCATTTATTACATTGCCCTAAACTTAAGTAAAATTCATCCACAGAGTGGGTAAATTATTCAAAATTAGATCTAAGCAGGGGCATTTATTATAGTCACCAACCAAATTATATACATCTCCTTTCAAAATTAGAGATGATTGTATAGAAAGTATAGAAATAGCACTGCTACTTTAGATTTATATTGTGCTCTGTGGTTTATGAAGCTCCTTCCTATGCATATCTCATTTGAACCCCACAACAAACCGGTGAGATGGGGATATATAATATCAATATTCTCATTGTAGAGATGAGGAAGCTCAGAAAAGCTACATGACTTAACCAAAGACAAATCAAGGGTAAGTAGTGGAGGCCAAATGAGAGTGCAGGTGTTCCAACACATGTAAGTGTGTTTTACACTATACCACCTTACTTCCAGAAGCTTTTCAGTGCTAACTGCTATACTACAGGATTCAATCCTCAAACTTCATCTCTCCTTTTCAGACTGTACATTTGAGAGCGAAAACAAATCGTTTTCAATATTTTTTTTAAAACTTCTGAATGAATCATTTTGAAGAAAACAGTTTGCTGATGTTCACATATTTTAAGGCAAGAATGACCGATACTCTGCCATTGTTACTAAATTTCTTTCGTCTTAAACATCGCATGTTTAATTTAAACTGTGGAAGGCACATTAATTTTACCAGGGCAACAGATGAGCCTTGAGCACCAGCATTCTTCACTTGAAGTGAGAAATTGAGTTCCAAGAGTAAATAAAAACAAGATTGAAGGTTTAAATCCTCTGCTAGGCTTTTTGAACTTATATACTCATTAAATGTTTATTGGAGTGGTGGGATTACAAAGGATTTGGGGAGCTTCATCAACTGGTATATAGTTAATCACTAAGTAAAACACTACATTTGATAAAGTGTTTCTCACGATGCCACATTCAATCCATCTTAATGAAAACTGCTTCAGACTGATTTCATTTGAGAGCACTTGGTGAGAGTACTCATAGTCTTTTGTGCCTTTTTCATGAGGAATTTACAATACTGTTCAAAGCAGAGCTCCAACTTCAGTGAAACAGGTATTCTAAGTTCTTGTGTTTAAGTATATTGTGACATAGTTTCGACTTCTGACAGTGGGTTGATCAGTTTTATGATCTTCTCCCTTGCCCTTAACTATTAGGGATGTTCACTGAGTTGAAGGCCATGAATATGTATCATATGCCTATTAAGGACCTAGGATGTAGAGGTTTCCTGCCCTTGACATGTCCACAGTCTAATAGGGAAGATAAGACAATATAAATAGATCCATATAGTGTAACATGCTATAGAAGCAAAGAGGAAAGGTTCTTCATCTGCCTTAGAATTCAGGGAGATTTCTTGAGGAGGTATCTCTGACCTGAATCTTAGAAGATAAATGAAACTTAGGCAAATAACAGAATTCTAAACAGAAGGAAGGTCAAAAGCAAAGTCCAGAAGATTACAATTGAGGGAATTAAAACCAAAAAAATTAAGACAGAGAGCAAAAAAGTGCAAGACAGAGAGTTGGATTGCATGGTATGATGAGGCTGGGAACATCAACAGGAGCATGGAGGGGACTGTGATGCCCTGGCATTACCTGGCATTTAAAAATATTTGTTGAATGAAGCTTTTATTTTATCTTCAGATAAGTGAGAGCCAGTGGTTAGCTTCCTTAATTCTGTGCAGAAGAGTTACCACTGGCCACACCATGATTCCCTGGGACTTCCTTAAAGAAGTTTCTTTTTCTCCTTAGAGCCTCCCCACCTCTCAGTTCTGCTGTCCCTGAGTTCTCTTCACAACAAAAAGTACGCTAGAGAATGATTAGACATTTGTAGTAACTGAAAATCAACAGCAATAAAAATCCCAGTGCCAGGGTTTATGTGCCATGGGAAGGATTGTTCCTTTCCCAGCAGCCCTTTGGAAGACTGGGCTTTGATATCCGTAATCCTGTTACACCTCCTTAGATCTTCACTTCACACCCAGTGCTGTTTCCAAATATTACACATAAATTAAGGAAACCAGTGCTTCACGTCTTGATTTCCCACTTAGTAACTCTGTTCCCAAACAAGTAATGAGCCTGTTTCTAATCTAGGGAAAAAAAAGATGATAATACATATCTACTTTATGTGGTTGTTTTGAGGATTAAATGAGATCTATTCATAAATGCACCCAGCATCATGGCTAAGGTGCTTCTTAAACAGTTTTGGACAAATTTGAGAAATGTTCATAAAATAACAAAACTGATTATTCATGAACTAGCTCTAAGAACAGTTCCACAAAGGAATTTTGAGAACCCATTTGAGCATTTATAGCACTAAGATGAATGCTTTGCTTTTAACAGTGCTTGTTCATTATCAAGTTTTATTACATTCATTTTTAAAAATCAGCCCATTTTAAAGTAGTGCTATTTCTACTTCCTCAGGTTAAAAGAAACCTAAATAACCATCACTGGTCAATATTTGTTAGGCATAATAAGTTCTATACAAATCGGAAGCCACAACTGCAGTTGGTGAGTTTCTAGCACTCCATCATCCAGAAAAATCAGGCAAACAAACCTATTTGTGCTTTGGAAAATATGCCCAGTCTGTTCATCTTGTCTTTGTTGTCTTTTCAATTTAAATTCCTTAAAGGCAGACAGTGTCTTTAGAGTAATTTTTTATGACAGCTAGAACGGCATCCTGCACATGTGTGAGATAAGAACTATGACTCTAATATAATGTTTTGAAATGTGTTTTCATTATACAAATAAAATGCTTGTTGAAAAGAAAAGAATACAGATGCATTTAAAGTAGAAAATGTGTTGCCTCATAATCCCAAACCTGAAAATAACCACTATTAAATGTTTTTACTTTTAAATGTGATTTTTTGAAAAAGTCTCCAAACATAAATATCAGTAAAAAAGTTGCTAAGTTTTATATAAGTGCAACCGTACCAAATATACTGTTCTGTAATTAGATATTTCCACTAAACAGTATATAGTTAGCATCATATTTAGAATTTGCCTCTAATTCTCCAACTGAGTAATCAGATCTACCTAATTAAAATTGTAAAAATCTTTAGTGTTTATAATAAAATTATTTTTTAATTAGTTAATAATTAAGTTAGTTTTAAGATATGCTGCTGTGTAAAACATTCTTCTCAATTTACTGCTATTCGCCAGTTTTTTGAGAACCATAGAGCCATATTCGAAAAGCAATATAGGTAAAATTTATTAAAATATCAAAAGCAAGGCTGGTTTTTTTTTAGTAGACTTTATTCATATTTGTATCATTTCTCTCAAAGAGCCCTCCCTGTCCCTAGAAAGTATTTGTTATTCATATTACCTATTTTTAAAGGATAAAAAGCTAAATTGGATCTCTTAAGTATTCCATCTGTAAATTCAAGAAGTTTGTTCCATATCTAATCTTAAACATTTTCACTTAAAGATAAAAGGTATGGTAGAAAGAGAAATAATTGGAATTCTTATATTTCAATTCTGAGTCCCCATTTACTTGCTGTGTGCTATTAAAACTAGGTTACTCAATCCCTCTGAGCATCATTTAAAAAATTTGTATTGTAGTACCTACCTCACAGGGTTAACAAACAATTAATATAAGTAAGATGTCTTCAAAATGTATGTGAAACATCTTTAAGATTGTTTGCTTATAGTAGATGGACATTGAATAAATCAGGCAGATTTGGATTTGAAACTGGACCCTGATACTGACTAGCTATGTAAGCCTCCTTTTTATTTTCTCTGAAATGGAGATTAAAATATCTTGGCAATTAACCCACCTTGGAATAATGACTCCTTACCTTAACAGTAACCAAGTTATTCAGATGCACATGTTAGAGAAGATGAGTGGGCCTGCATAATTGGTGCATGTAAAGGAGCAGCAGGAAATTGGGCTAAAATAGAGAAATAGATTGGGATTTCATCATGGAAGTCCCTGAATGCCAGCTAAAGACTTTTGTTATTGTTAGGTAGTGGTTAGCTTTTGAAAGTTCTGAAGAAGAGAGTGACACTGTCAGAGGAATAAGTAGTGTGGTGGCAGTTTGTAGGATGGTTGGGAGGGGAGAAATTGGTGGCAGAGACTGAGCAACTGTGTGCGTCTGTATATGTAATTGTGGAGTGTCAGGTGATGATTAGAAAATCATAGTATGATAATAACACAGTGTAGTTTACAGACTTTTTGGCTCCTACATTTCACAGCCTGTTAGCTTTTGTATACCTTTTTATACATGTGTATCTTCTAGTATCCTGTTTCTCCCACACCCTTCTTGGAGTACCTAACAAAACAGAGAATAATACTGTTTTTGTCATAGACCTACAGTAATGTGTTCTGACCTTTCTTTCCTCTGTGAAGCATTTCAGTACAATCTATTGGTTTTATATTTGCCTTGTCATTTACAATCGTTTATAAATAACTGTATTAAGAAAATCGAAGTATTTCTGATGTTAAGTAGTGCCTAGTATCTTTATTAGAGATATTGGAAACTTAATTTCTCTAGCATATACATTTATGAAGAACTCTAAAAATCAATAAAAAGAAGACAACAACCCAATATGGGCAAGCAGGATAAGTAAATATTTCACAGAAAAGGAAAGTAAAAACAGTTTGCTATAACAGCCAATCACTTGAGCTTCCAATTTCCTTATTCATAGAAACTTTAGACACATGTTTATCTTCTTCAAAGGTATTTTATAACCTGAGTATTACCATTTGAACAATGAAAACTGATAAAGCTCTGTACCCAATGAACATTTGTCAGCTTATTTTATGACGAGCATTTGATTTTGCTTTAGGCTTTTTGGTTTGTTTGCTTGTTTAACCTGTGACTTTCATATGAGAGTTCTCCCTTTGTGAGACTCAAGTACATCTGTGTCCTCAAGAGTGCCATTCCAACATCTGCTTCAGGAAGTGAGAAGAAGAAGATACCATCCTGGCATCTCCTCATCTTCAGTAGCTGGCTGTTTCCTTTTGGAACCTCTCTAGTTGGTTGCTACCTGTTGGTCCCTAAACTCAGCTTTGGGAGACAAAAAAGGCAAAGTGTCACAATTCTTTCCAAAATCCGTCTGCACTCTGGTTCTTCACTCTTCAAAAATTACTAGCTTAGAGTTCTTTGAACACATCAGGCCATTGACAGCACAGGGCCTTTCCCAACCTTTTCTCTTTGCTTTTCCTCTTTTTCACTCTTCTTTTCCTCACTATCACCTAAATTTAGAATTCAGCTCAAGTATCACCTTCATAAAGAAGCAGCCAATCTGTTGTTCATGCCTAGACCCTAGGACCACCTGTATTATAGCAGTCATGTCATCACTCCCATCTAGACAGAGTGTTGGACTTCCAGAACTGTGTCACCCAAGGCACAGAAAAGAGAAGTAGCTTTCCCAAGGTTGCACAGCTGGGCGGTGGCAAAGCAGGAATTTGAATCCAGACAATGTAGCTTCATGCTGCCCTGCCTGTATTCTTACGGTGTGCTTATCTTGCATCATGGTTGGGTGCTGGGCTGGACCTATGAATATCCATATACAGGAACAGGATTGTGGAAATGGGCAGTGTACTAGGATGATCCTATTTAGAGCCTGGATTTAAAACAATAAATAAGACAGCTACAAAGGACATTTTGAGGTACTGGGGAAATTTGAATATGGACTCTGTATTAGATGATTGTAGCAACATTAAATTGTAAATATTGTGAACAATATTAAATGTCTTAGGTGTGATTAAAGAAATTATGGTTATGTAAGGGAATGTTCTTATTTCTTAGGAGACAAACACTAAAGTAGGGTGGAGGTGTCATGATATCTGCAACTTTAAATGTTTCAGGGAAAGAAGCATAAAAAGAATGATAGAGCAAATATGGCAAAACGTTAATAATTGATAAATCTAGGTAAAATATAAAAGAGTGTTTATTGTTGTATCAGTGTATCAGTTGTTTGCATCAGTAAACCACCCCCAAACTTAAAAGAAAAGAACAGCGATAATCCTGATTATTATGGTGATGATATTGATGATAGAAAAGGAGAAGAGAAACTGAAAGAGGAGAAATAAAATCAGCTCCCAATTTATACAAAGGAAATTATTTTTAATTTATTTTAATTCTTATACTGAAAAAACTATGAAATACCATTTCTAGAAATCGTTTGTCATATCAACTTCAAAATCATTGAACACACAGATTATGGATGTTCTCGTACTTAAAATGAAACTAGACAACTTCCTTTTCAGTCCATCAGCAAATATTTTCTAAGTGTCTGCTCTGTGCCTGGCTTATTTTGAGACATAGCCAGCTCATTTCTTCCAGCTCTAATGTTCTGTGGTTCTGTGATGCTAAGTGTCTAAATACAATAGCTACTGTAGCTCAAGGCCAAGTCACACTGGTTGCTGTCAGCTTGGCACTTCCTAAGCATCAACTTAGTACCTTAGCTCCTGGGTTTGAATGTGAAGATTAGTGAGGCCCTGAAGGCACAGACACAATGACGCATCCCAAACACTATGGCCAGTAGGAGAAATGAAGGAGCTGTATAATCTTTCATACGTTTTCATGGCTATCATTTCTCTTGAAATGGCTTTCAGATCCTTTATTTTGCATGGATAGTTCCAGAATCTTGATCCTAATAGCTGCATTTTACTTGGCACCTACTATGGCCCAGGCATTGTAAATAGGCACTTTACCTACTTTATCCAGAATTGTTACAACACCCATCTAACCCCCACAGTCACACAGCTGGTGAGTGGCAAAACTGGGTTTAGCACAGAGCTTTCTGTTACGTTAATGCTTGGAGACTTTCCTTTAACTGTTAACCAAAACCTAGATCACAAAGAGGGAGTCTGAGGAGAGTATAGCTGGGCTGCTTGCCTTTGTCGTCAGCTAGACTTACACCTCTCTGCCAAATTAGGAAGGACAAATAAAATGTAGGGTTTTTTAATGCCCCAATCTTATTGCTTCTCATATGATACTGCTATTAACTCTTTGCTTTCTCCATATGCCACCCCCTCCCCACCCCCAGCTCTTAGAGAGCAAGGGAACTTTGTTTTATTCATCTTTGTATTCTCGATGCCTAACACATAGGCACTCTGTAAATGTTATTGAAGTAAATTATTCATGGGCCAAAGGGAAAAATGGTTATAGTAATGGAAAACAAAACATTTTCCTATGCTTTTTCTATGTACTAGATGCCCTTTCTTCGCAAAAGCAGTTTTCTGATATGCTGAACCCAGTTCTCACTGTTTTGGACTGTGTTTAGTTGAGCTCAATAAAGTAATCAGAAATCTGAGTCCGGGGTTCATTTAGGTGTGCCTATAATTTAATCAGAGATTTATGTTGCCCAAATTTAGTAGCATTTGCATATTATTGAGGCTTTATATTTGGCTTATTTTTACTGTCATAATAGCAGAAGAAAAATTTTTGTTGAAAGCTTATTGTGTTTGAGAGAAAAGATTATTTTAAGATTATTCAGTTTCTCTTTTGAAAGCTACTCTGGGAGTACCCCCAACCTGAAGATCCTTTTCTGATACTCTTTGTATCATCTCCTTTCTCACAGTTTAGAGCTTAAAGTGAGAATTTTTTTTTAAGTGTGTTTTCCTGGCATCTCATGTTTTAACAGTGTCAGGGGTTTGTGTCCCTAGAACGAAAACTGTTTCTCCAGAGCCTTTTTTCTCTCAGCTTCTAGTGAAAAGAGGGGTGAGGCGAGCCAGTCGCTTACCACAAAGCAATGCCACCACAAAGGAAAGATTAAGGGTTTAGAGAGAGGTCAATGTGGGTTTTTCTCTAACTAAACACTTTCCTAAAGTTTCCTTGTGGAAAAATAATGAAGTCATCTCAGAGTTTTTAAAGAATTTTTATTTCTTTTTCACCGTCTGCATTCGCTTGTCTTCTCAGCATGGATGTTTAATCTTCCTAGGCTTTGTGAATTGGCCCAAATGAATAAGTGGTGAGCGGTCTCTCTAGGAGCTAGAGGCTTATTCTAAGGGCCTAATCACTGAGTAAACACATCTTTGCCCTCCCTCTCACAACTGCGATATAATAGTCGAGATTCTAGCACAGTAACCTGGATATTGCAGGGACCAATGCTTTGAAATGCAGAATGGTTGATCCTCCAAAACAGTGCCTGATCTTCGCCTGCCTCTTTCTTCTTTTTTAAATTAAATATTGCCAAAGAGATGCTGTTTTATTGCTTGATATTGTGCATTAGTGCCCTGGATTTCCAAGTTTAGTTTCAGTCAACACTGTCAGCTGCACGTATAGGGAACTCTCCATGTTGGGTTTCCTAGTAGCCTCTTCAGCACATGTGTGTTTGGTTTGGAAGAGCATTTAAATTAAATCAGTGAGATAGCAATGTAAATCGCTAATCTCTTTCCCAAAGTCTAAATATTCCATTGCAGTGTTCTTGAGAGAAATAGGCATTTTAAAGATTTAGCCATTGCTATTGTTTGGTTAGAAATATGCTGATTCAAAAGTGGACAGCTCTCTTGTTCCCAGTGTCTCATTAAAGGTAGTTGCTGAGATACGATCAAGCAGAATTAGAGGTTGACATCCCCCTGTCTGTTGGGCCAGAGAGCTTCTAAGAAGAGGAGCTCTGAATTTGTTAGTGCTGCCAGGTTCATGTTCCTTTCCCTAAAGCAGCAGATTTCTAGATTTGTTTACTAAGAGTGATTTGGCATTGCTGCTACCATTTGGTGTGTTTTTTGCCAGAGGGCTGTGGTTGATATCAGCATTCATGTTTCTTTCCTCAAACATGCTGAGACCTGTGCTAACTTAGGGATACAAAGAAGACTGAAAGAGACCCGGTCCTCACCCTTGAGAAACTTTGTCTAGAGGGGAAACTGGTAAACAATTGTAATACTAAAATAGAAGAGATAGGGGCCCAGAAAAGGAAGCTCTTAATCAGGGAAGGCTTCCCAGAAGCATTTGCTTTGAGCCTTAATGGATGAGTAGGAATTTTCTAGATAAGTATCTCTCCAACAATGTATCTGATTACAAACTTCCTAGATACCAGCTACTGGTATCTGCATATATCAACATAGATGAAAAAACCCTAAATCTTTCTTGTTCAGCATTTAATCACCACTGCTTCCTGCTGGGCCTGACACGAAGACTATTTTAACCAATACTTGTTGAATGAATGAATGAATGAATGGACACATGGAAGCATTTTGTCCTTATTCCCATTACATGCTGTCTCTGAGGCCCCCGGAAGCACTGATATATGAGCATCTGGTGCCTTAATATTCTACAAGCTCTCCAGGTCTTCGCTATAGTGCAGTTAGGTTCCCTGCTACAGTATCCAAAGAAAGAACACTAGGCTTGGAGTCAGTCAATCTGGGTTCCAATCCCAGATGTACTACTTACTTACTAGTTGTAGAATTTAGGATAAGTCAGGTTTCTAAAGCTCAATTTCCTCATAGGCTAATGAAGTTAAGAATACTATTTTACAGGTTTATTCTGGGGATTAAAGTACCTGTGGCTACCTCATCTAGTACAAAATTCCTCTTTGAAGAAAATATTTTAATTATTATTATTAAGATTAGGATTATTAAGATTATTATTTGGATTATTTATCAGGATAATTCTAAGCATCAGACTTTCATCAACATGAGCCCTTTTTCTGTAAATGTCCTTCTTTTGTTTAGAATTACACACAGCAAATTTCTTCATCATCACATTCTTACAGCTTCCTTGAAATTTTCCTTCACCAGAATTTCACAGATTAGATGTGTATATTGTCCTTACCATACAATTTTATCTTTCCACGTCCTGGTAACTGACTGTTCTTTAACTCAGCTCTTCTACAAGGTAGCACCAAAAAGTTAAGGACAATTTAGGTTCTTTAATCATCATTGTTGTGGTTAAAGCTGACATTTGCAAATTATGTTGCTCAATTTCAGTTTTTAGTTTCAGTTATTTTATTGATTATCCAACTATTACAGAGGATACTTTTAAGAGAGCAGATGTCATTTCTTGAAAGCAAGTTTTATCAGGCAAAAGGGAAAGAATAATTTTCCATATGAAAATCTCCACTGGACATTTTCTGAAATATAAACTAGAAAGAATTCATGTGAAGTGAACATTTTTCTATCATCCTTTCAAATGGCAATTAGATGTCACATGCTCTTAAGTAAGGACTTTGACACGGGAACACATTAAGGGCTTTGAAATTACCTGTGGAACTAAAACAAGTTTATTTCAGACCTTTTTCTTTCAAGTAGAAGAGACTATTTAGTGCTCAGATTAAAAACAAAAAAATGTGTAAGAGAGATTTTGGCATCCAATCTTAATCAGTATTTTTTTCTCTGTATAGTTGAATAGTTCAAAATTAATTTTCCCTTTACATATAAAGTATGTGTTAAATACAAAGAATGGTAATTCCATTTTATTTAAAGAAAATGCCATTCTATTGCAATTCGTGCTTGAGATAGGCTTGCACATGTTAACAGGAATCTGCGACAGCAGTCTGTAAAACAATATCATCAGCCTAGCCTTTTTAGAGTGTAAGGAAGCAAAATGTATTCACATTAGTAGATGCTTTAGGAGCTCCAGGTGTCAGGTACTCTTTTAGGGAATAGCATTTAATTTTTATCGTTGTTTATATTGACTGACTGTGCCTTTCCAGAATTCAAGAAATCTTGCATTAGTGCATATTTTAATTCATCAGTCTTTTCTCCCCTTTTCAGAGAAAGCTTCTTGCTGTCTACCTCCACCACGATGAAAGTGTATTAACCAACGTGTTCTGCTCACAAATGCTTTGTGCTGAATCTATCGTCTCTTATCTGAGTCAAAATTTTATAACCTGGGCTTGGGACCTGACAAAGGATGCCAACAGAGCAAGGTAATACTGTTGTTCACAAGTTATAAGTTGGGCTTTTTTATTGTTAAAAGTCATCATTGTATTTGGTTTCTTATCATCATAAACATTTTCATCCTCAGCATTAAATTTTCTGTTATTACATTTAATTAGATAAAAGCTATTTGTTGTAGTTAACATGCAGTTATTTTCAATTGTGAAAAAATACCTTAACTAATAAAAGATTTCTTAAATTCAAGAATAACCTGAATACCAAAACCAAAATACATTGTTCTTGTCTTTTTGCAATAATAATAATATAGTACCTTCCTATGTACTGTATGTTCTTATGTTCTAATAATGTTGTTGAATATTCAAATCTGTTTCTAATAATATTCAGAAAAGACAAGGAAAATCTAATATATAATCCTACTAGTAAGTTTAGTTTTTAATAATTCCAGTGATGAAGGCAGGACATTCTGGACCAGTCCAGTGGAGTTGGTAATAGCTTAACTCTAGCATATGCTAATTGATGTAATCGCTTTGTTGCACACATTCTTTTGCACACAGCCAGCATTACATCCATATTCTCAATGGGAAAAAAAAAAATCCCTTTCCTAGCTGTCAGGATAAATTTACTTAGTTTGTTAATCATAATATCTGTAAGTGACGAATAATTATTCATATTTTGCCTATTTGAGTTTGCCATCTGAAGTATATTTCATCGTGTTTAATTACACACGTGGCCATAACATCCTGTGATGCTACTTTGGGTGTGTTAACACAATCATCATCACAGACTGCTGGTTTATGAACAGGGAGATTAAATTCATTCATTTCAAGGCAATCCTATTGTAGTTACCTAATTTAAATGACTGTAGAACAATTAGAAATCATCTGATTTGTCTTTTTATTATTTTATGGCTCACTGAATTTTTGCTCATCATTCAGACTTTGTTTTATGTAATCTGAATCTGAAAAGAAAGATGATTCTTCTCTTAAATGTGAAGCAAAAGAATGTTGAAGCAATTTCTTCATCTAATACTTCATTTCTTTAAGTAAATGGTTAGGAAATTTCATAGGATGACTTCGTTCTGCCTTGGAAATGTTCCCTGTTATACATAAATAAAGAACCTTTAGCACCTGTATTTGTTTAAATTAAATCAGGTTATTATTCACACTCAGTTAAAGGTGATGAAAAGCAGTGCCAAAAACAGATAAAAATGCAGCATCGAAGGGCTTTCATGAGGCAAAATACATAGACTGGAGACTTGGCTAAATCTTTTGCCATTCACTGGCAGTAAGGAATCTCCTCCTTTCCTTTTATCCACAACTTGATGGAGAAGGAAACACTATTTCTAAACCATCTGTAGTGGCTAAGTTCAGCGGGCTACCTGCTGTTATTTTGTTCTATCCTCCATTTAATTCCTTAGTTCCTTTTATTTTACAATGACAAAAAATTGCAGTGTAGTTTCTTTTGAAAAGTAGTGTTTGAGGGGTTTTTTTTTATGACTGGCAATCAACAGCCATGTAATTGCTTTGTTATGTTTTACTAAAGAAGTCTGTTAAGTAGCACAACTTTGATACACTAGTAATAAGAGTTTGCAGGTTATAGAGACACCTGTGGTGACCAAAGCGACAGAAGCTGCTTATTAGAAAGAACCAGTACAGCTGTGTCCTATTAACTCCTTATGACACTTTTTTAAAACACAAAATAAAGGCCTTGTTTAAGGCTTTAGAGCTATTTCCCAGTGAATTGCAAGACCAACTGTGAAGTATGATAGGATATTTCAATCTACATTTTAAAAAATGTGGCATCCCATTATTAGGTTACTGTTATGAAAACAAAAAGAAATGATATTAAAAGCAAAATAGAAACATCTAGGAATTTAATAAACATTTATAGCAACAAGAAACAGGGCAGTGGGGAGAAAGAGAACATAATTTCTGGGATTTAAGATACTTGACGTCCTTATTCAAAGTCAAGTTCTATTCATATTACAAATTAAAAACTATTGATATTTAAAGTTAAGGTATTACATTTCTCTCTATAAAGTAATAAATAAAATTATGTAGCTACTGTTCATGTACACCTCCTCATTATTACAGTTAAGGCCTATGGTAAAATTCACATTTTACAAACACAAGATGAAAATTCACTGGAATGGCATATTCCTAAGAGAGAGTCAAAGTAGATTACCTTTTGATATACGAAATTATAAGTTAGGCTGATTTCTTGCCCCCCAGAGTTTAGCTTTAGCCACAATTTTCTTACCATCTACCATAGATTAATCTAAATACAATTATTTGAGTTTCCATCTCTGTGATGTTTCTTGGATCTTTATCACATTTATTCAAAAGTGTTTGCCATGAAAATTGATTGCATCATCCATTTGATGTGATTAACAATGAGTAACAAAACCTAAAACTTTCCCTCTCAATTCAATAGAAGTCTGCTGTACTAATGTTTATTGGTCAGTGGTCTATATAACAAAAGTTTTTGTGCCATCATTTGCTATTACCAGGTAGTTAAAATGGGACAAATTAATATGTGGAAAAACAGAAGAGATGTCTAGACATCACAAATAAGGTTGTTGCTGTGGGTTTCCTTTCAACTGTGATTTCTTTATGACAAATGTTAAAGTTTAGAAATAAATTCCTGGTGTATTTCTTGTCTGGTCCCATATCTAGTTATCCTAGTTCGGGCTAATCATATAAGTTTCAAGAGTCCTAAGCCTATAAGCTATTTAGCCTGGATGCTTCCTTAGTGGTTTTCTGAGACTATCCTCTGGTATGATAGCTGGAGACACTGATGCCCAAGACAGGAAGGGACTTGCCAAGCAAATTTATTTTTGCTTAAGAAATACTTGGATTAAGCCTCCAGAAACATTAGTCCTCCATAATTTACTGTGAATCTCTCCTGTTTCTAGAAGACAAGTGAAGGATATTGAACTAAGTGAATGCTTTGGTAAAGTTACTAGAATATGAATGTGAATTGCTGTTATAAGTCAAATTTCCTGATTTTGCTAACAAACCAGAATACCTGATTTCACTAACAAACTAGAATATAAAAGAACTATAGAATGTCACTGGTATACACCCCTGTGGTGTTGATGATTTGGGTTTCCCACTTTCAAAATGATTCTAGTAACTTTCTAAGTTGAGTACTTAAGTTAACCAACCTATATCTGTATAATGGATTAGAATAACTTCTAGATTGATCTTGGAACATTCCAAATGTGAACTGAGACATCAAACTTTAGCAGTAGTGATTACTTGCCTGTTTTCTCCATCACTAAATTGTGATCTTCTGGAAGGACTTATTCTATTTGTCTCATTAAACAAGGCACTTTACAAAATTCTGGGAGAAAGAAACAATAAAAATTTGGCAAATGAATGTATTCTTCTAATTCCACTTAAGAATGTTGCTTATAATTTCAGTATTGTATATCTAAATAAGGTTTCTTTCTTGGAAAACTCTCTATAGTCTTACTGGCTGCCATGTGTAGTTGCATTTCAGAGCCATTCTTTCTTAAAGCAGTAGGCAGAAAGCCCTTGTTAGTCTTGAGAGGTGCTAGAGGGTATAATTTCCCAAATATCCAGTTGAACAACGATCCTGATAGAAACAGTAGGATATGCCGGTAAAGAAAAAGCTAAAAACAGATAGATAATGGTAAACAAAGAGATCTTGCATATCACTTCTGGAAGTGGCTAAAATATCTTAAGAAAGGTATATATTCCTCCATGTTTATTCATTGAATAAACATTTACTGAATGTTTAATATGAACCAGGATTGGTGCTATGCGCTGAGGATGAAAAGTTGAAAAAGACACAGTGCTAATGCTGAAAACACTCATGGTCTAGTAAGCAAGACAGACATAAGAGCTAATATGTAACATGAAATATGTACAAGGTGCTTTGGGAGTATAGATGAACTTCATACTGAGTCACTCTACCTGAGTGAGCCAGGGAAGGACTTGAAAGAGATGACACAAGAAGGTGATAGTAGAATTTCACTCTTTCTATTCAGAGATTTTTAATATTAGCAACATTCCTAGTTTGTTGGGTTGCAGGTATTTGCTATTCTTATAAAAGGATATTGGTATTTTAAACCTCATAATTAGCTATCTGAATTGTGGAAGAGAGAAAAAATGTAATCCTGTGTGGTCTGAACCAAATTGAGGATTAAGGCCAACCAACGGGGATGGAACCGATTCCAAGAAGTTGTTTTGTTAATGATTCATCCTGGTACTGGCATATGCTTATAGGCAGACAGTGGAGCAGAAAAATATTTTTAGCACAATGTAGTGAATGAATGCTTGGTCTATGAAAGAATAATTTCTTAAAATTCAGAACACATATCACTTGTAGGAAGCCTTGCATCTTCCCATTCTTCCCTTGCCTCAGTCCGGGTAAAAATGCACATTCTATATGCTCCCATAGTATCACTGTACTAACTTGTATTGATGGCACTCATTATACTGAATGTTTATCGTCTATCTCCCTGCTAGGTTGTCAGCTCCCCAAGGGACCTATGTCTATAATCTCAATGCATTAAAGTGCCTTTTAAAAAATAAGTGTTATATTGATAAATAAACCAATAATCTCTAATAGGCTTATTGAAACATAATGGATAAGAGAGACCAGCTTGGGTAGTAGAAAGAGCATTGGAAATGCTACCATATCCCTCTAATTGGGCGATTTTCCCCCCACAGCCATTAATAGGAATAATAAAGCAAAAGCCTTCAAAAGCCTTCTCCTTGCAGAATGAACTAAAAATGTCCAGACTGGGTACCTCGTCTTCTGCTGGCACTATAGCACCCCAGGCTATCGTGGCCTATGCTCA
Source organism: Balaenoptera ricei (assembly GCF_028023285.1). Classification (NCBI taxonomy): domain Eukaryota; kingdom Metazoa; phylum Chordata; class Mammalia; order Artiodactyla; family Balaenopteridae; genus Balaenoptera; species Balaenoptera ricei. The sequence goes on along the minus strand of NC_082639.1, from coordinate 42,121,757 downwards.
TGTGCCCCAGGCACCCACCATCTGGAAAGAGGATTGAATTCCAACCAAGATGAGTTTATCCATTGGTTCCAAAGTTTCTTCCCCAGACTCACCAAGTCTCTATGATATCTCTAAAGTAATTGGCCTCTCAAATGGGGCCATTTGGGATGGTAGTCTGAGCCTTCTGCACTGGTGGTGACATTGATTAAAGTAAATATGCCCATAGGATATATAGGAATACTGGACTGGCTTCATGATGAGCTGTGCCAAGAAGGTAGGCAAAGGTCCATTTGGGCACCATCAGAATTAAATAGAGAGAGAACGATATAAAACACTAGCACAATAAGTATTGATTTGCTTACCTCTATTAGAGCTGTTTGGGACTGGGTAATGGGAACATTGGCACATGAGTGCCCTTGGTGCTGAACTGCAGGTTCTTGACTGAAGTTGCTTCATGAAGGAAAGCCATATAACATATGTAGCACAATAAACCACCAATACTAACCAGTAATAAGTGGGTTAATGGGTATCACTTGTTCTGAACAGGCCCACATGGCAAATGTCTTACTTAGTACATCCAATATAGGTATTGTTTTAGATTATCTAATTCTAGAAAATTTAAACATTGAATTTGACTAGGATAGTGCCAACTGGGTAATTAGCCGGCTATGAGCGCTGAAAAATGAGTTGCTTATATGTAAGTTCCTGAGTTGAAAGTGTGTGGCACATCAGTGTACGTGCTACACAGTGTTAAATCAGGCATTGCACACTATTTCTAAGCAGTGTTCCCTAGGAATTGCTGACAGTGCCTGAGTTACACAGGTTGCATGTAACATACATAGCTTTGTATTAAATTTTGCATACACAGTTAGTACCAATGTTCACAGACAGAATTCTATTGCCTATCAATATTAGCTTTTGAATTTAATGCACTTGGGTGCAGTCTGTCGGGTCACTGTAGACTTCTGCTGCTATGCTGACAGGTACTTGTTAGCCTTAATATCCAAGTGATAGTTTTCCACATTACTTAATCTTTGGCAAGAGTTAATTGGCTTAAATCTCTTATTATCGGTAGGTTGTCTTTGCCTGCACTTTCCATCACGGTGGCTTACCCTTAATTCCAAACTACTCACTGGTTCATGCCTGGCTGAAGCTAGCTGACCATGTTACTCTAACCCTACACTTCCATTTGATCCAGCAAATATAGCCCAGGTGTGGGGTCTGCATGGGAGACACAAGGAGTGTTAATATCCAGCTGCTACCTTAGGAGCAGATATGGATTCTGCAAAAGTAGCTGATAAAACAGATGGACATGTTGTGGTCAGAGTACTAAGACTTCCAGAGAGCCTTCGTGCCAGATTTCCATATAATTTTCCCCAAACTTCTTTATTTCCTTTGTGACATGTTTTCCTTCCCATACTTGTAAAGGAAATGTATTGCCATCCTAAACATCCCAGGTCAAGGCTTAATTAATGCTTTAAAATAAAGGTTCTAAAACACCAGGAGAGTTTGTCATTTTCTCCCTGGTTTGTTTTGTGAAGAGGGAGGAGAGAAGGTGAGGAGGAACCCCTCCTGTTCCATGATTACATCCTACCCACTCATTTTCTCCTTTTCTCCTCTGCTTTTGATTTTTAGTGGCGGTCTTAACAGAATGTCAAGATCAATTTGCAGCATGGTTTAACTCAAGGTTTGCGTTCTGCCAGCAGCAATTGTCCCTGCAAACAATGCCGTGTGTTCTTGTAACTTCAGAAGCTTTTAGAAGGATCATGGCAAGGGCGGCATCTAATGACTTTATTAGTGTAGGGTTTCAAAATGGGCTCAGTAATTGTTCATATCTCTTTGTCAGCAAGTCATAATTACTGCTCAGCATTGTCCAAGGGTGCACTTGTGAATAGTTTCCTAATAGTACTGAAAGGAAGGAAAAGAGGGAAAGGATAAAAGGTGATGGCCTCTTACAATTGAGAAGAAGCCAGTCTGTATATAGATGATGGCTAAACTGTTTATAATACATTCTTTACTCTTTTTAAAATAGACAATTATCCTTTTAAAAGTGTTCTTTGAGATAACTCTAAATTACCAGTTTACAAGCTTTTTTAACTCTGATTTGGATACTTCCCACACTACTACCTAATACTACAATCATAACTGCCTGGTGGTGCATGCATTGTATCTGAATCAAGTATTTGTGTAAAAAAAATTTATTTCCTTGACATTAATCGAATTAATGCTATTCGGGAAATATATATTTAACTCAGATGCAGTTGTCTGTTTTCACAGTCTACGTGAAAACCGTTGTTAGGAAAGAACAATACAAGGTGATACTGTTGACAAGATAGTCCAAAAGAACATTTAAGTTTTTATCAAATCCGATTTTCCTCATGCACTAGACTTTTCTTGTTACTCTCTTGGCGTTCTTCTTGGCCTTTCTCCTAAACACTCTGTGCTTTTGAGTATTCTAGGGATCTTGATTTTGAGAGTGATAGAATTAAAAGAATCGTTGCCTTTTCCAGATATATAAAGTTTGAGCTTCACACCAAGACTTCTCCCCTTTGTGCTGTGTTGCCAAACCCTTACCTGTTCTGTGACTCCCTGCAATGTACTCATGTATAGTTATGTGCAAATACTCACTTCCAGTAGCTAGTTATTCTCGTATTTTAGGGTATACAGATTCAAATGAATATGACTGCCAGAGGTACTCGATCCAGTTTATATATATAGATTACAAAACATGAGTTATCTAATGAAACAAATTCTAAAAATAAGACATTTCCAAAATAAAATATTTTTTAAAGTAATATACCCCATCATGTCTTTTGCTTTTCTTCTTATCTGAAATTGATAAGATCTAAAGAGATTTATTTGTTTTCTTAATTGCTTTGTCAGTGTTGATAATTTTTATATTCATGGTTGTTTCTGAAGAATTTTTACTAATCATGTCACCTATGCCATTTAAATTGGTAGCACATTTCTCTCCTTCATAAATACTGAGAAAAACTGTAAAAGAAACATGTTAGTTCAGTCATGTAAAACCACCTATGGAAACTGGTTCCTCTGACATTTTTCCAGTATTTGCCTGTTAGTGTACATAGATGCGCAAAAAGGTTTTAGTGCCCAATAATCTTAATGATTGAGTCTGCCAAATACACCACCAAAAATTGAAAGAGGAAATAACTGTTAGTCTGGAATTGGAGAGTGAGGTGAAATCCTATTTCTTACATGTTTGGGTAATTTGTTAGGGAATAGGTTTTGTATCCTTTCCTTCAGCATATGTTTGTATCTTTGTATTTGATTGCATTCTAGTAATAAAGTGACGGTTTTATATTATTTACAAATAAAGAGTTAACTATAGGGATTTTTAAACAGCCATCCATCCGTTAATTTATCTGCTGTTGGCTGACTCAGTATGTAGCCACAGCAACAATTTTTTAAATCCTCCTTAATTGTTGCCTTCTGTGTATCTTTCCTTTCCTCGATATGTGATCAGCACCAGGAAAGTCCTCTTTAACATACTTCTCTACAGATCTCAACTAAGGAAGGGATGAGGCAAGTTTATAAGAACAATAAAGATGCTATGACTATTATATCTCAATATGAGAAATTATGTTTCCCAGTCCCAGTTTCAAATAAGGTACTGGAGGTTCTGAGCTGCTCCCAAATAAGTTACTTAATTAACAACCACAGCAACAAAAATTTATTATTTGGACATTACGAAAGCTATGTAAGTATTATTTATTAGTTCCTAAAGCAATACCTATTCACATTTAAACATGTCAGTTGCTATTCTTAAAAGATTGTGATTTTCAATACAACTGTTTCTTCACTGTTTATATGCAGACAGTCATATGTCAGTCATAAAATGTAGGGCAGTTAAGAGGTAAGAGTCAGTCTGGGATTATGAAGAACAAAGAGTTATTAGGCAAGTGGTATAACATATCTAGATTTTTTTTTCTTCTATGAAAATGAGGGAGGGGTGACCCTATTTGAACTTTTATCTCTAAAATTCTGTGACTTTCTGATGACTTGAACACATAGTTTTCAATATAAGCAAGATTAAAAGTGCATGTTAGTAAAGTTTGTAAGTAGATTGTAGCGTACTGCCCTTACCAGCTTGTGATCTAGTCAGAGTGACCTTAGTGGGCTATAGCTAAGGAAGCCACAGTCATTTTCCATCTCTTTCACCAATAAAGGCATCTTCCTTACCCTTAGAACTGTCCTTCAAGCTCTTGCTATTTGTGATGGGAGCTTCTAGAGTGTCAATAGCTAAGATCAAGATTACCACTACTGCTTTAAAAAAACACACACATAACTGCAATCATTAATTAAGCCCCAGCTATGTGTCAAGACACTATATATATATATATATATATATATATATATATATATATATATATGAGCTCATTTAATCCTCACTCTATATACATTACCCCATTTAACCACAGTTCTGCAAGGTAAATGGCAAAGTCCAGTTTCACATGTGAGGAAACTATTTTTGGCTCAGAGAAGTTCTGTAACTTACCCAAGGTCCTGCAAATGATTGTGCCAGATATAAATCCCAGATCTACCTGTGCTTTTCTGCTACATAATGCTTCTTGTCCCATGACCTTGTCAAGCTGGATTATTACCAACAAAGTTGTACTAAATAACTGTGAATAGCCCTGTGGGAGATATAAGAGAAGTATAAGACTTGGATCTTTTGCTCAGGTAACAAATAAACATGGAATTCACCATATCTTAGAGTTGTGGGTTAGAAGCATTCTTAGTTAACATCCAATTTGCAACTATGCAGGCATTTTTCCCTGTATTATGTCTGATATTACTACAGTCTCTACCTGAATACTGCTAGAGACAGAGGAATGAAAGCTTCAAAAGATAGTGTATTTTTGAGCTGCTCTAAAAGCCGGGAAAGGTTTTTGCTATAGTGCTTCTTCCCATAGAGAGTTTCTGCAACTTTCTCCCTTTTGGTTCTAGTTCTGGTCTTGGAATTACCTGGAATAAGCCTAACTTCTCTTCTTCATTATAGTCCTTTATCAGTTTAACCACAGCTATCTTGTCTACCTTAATTTTCTTGCCTTTCCAACCAAGATATATTTATTTCTTCCATTGATCCTCGTATGATAGGGTGTCTAGACCTAGTCCATTCTAAAGGGGCCCAGAATCGAGCATAATGCTTCAGGGGAAATTTGTCTGGTGCTATGCTCAATTCTAGTCTGTAATTTTATTATTGGCTCCTATTGAACTGAAGGAGTCAACTAAAATCCCCTAGCAGTATTTCAGGTATGGGGTGGTCCAGAATGGGCTGGGTCTGAGTTGTTATTAAACCAGATCTCTGCCATTCTCTACTAATGCAATTGATTGACAAGATTTTTTGAAGTTTGGATTCTATTAACTCTCCCAAATTTTATCACTCATAAACAATAACTGAACTTCTTATCATCTCTACTCCTGTTATCATTCTTGATACTTCTGTCAGTTCCCAGACTTGTCCAACTCCAGAGAAACTTTTTTCTTCTCTTTATTCACCACACTTAGATGTGGTCATAAATAGAAACTGTATCACCTTATATATTTGGATTTCAAACATCTGTCTCTGACCAGCACTTCCTTTTCCACTCACTTGCTCAAGTGTCACCAGTGCTGAAATTTTTTTTGTCTTATCATGCCCTTCAATCTATTGACCCCTACCACTTCACTCCATCCACCCTTTCCTGTGTCCAATCTTCCTTTCCTTCCTTGTCCTAATTAAATTTCAAGGTCCATCATTATCACTTCCTTGTAATACTTTAAACTCTCTCATCTCTGTCTTCCTCCATTGCACTCAATTTGTTAAACCCAACTATTCACCTTCCTTATGCCTGTGCCTTGCAGTTGAACATTGCTGGAGATGATCACTCCACCTGATTTAAAAAAACAATAAACACGAGCTAAGTTTTGTATATAAACACTGAATTCAACTCTGTAATTCTGGCAGCTAAAGGAGAAAAAGGAAATGTGATAGGCATATCCTCATTCATTCATCTATCCATACAATGTATATTTATTGAGTTTCTATTATGCGCCAGGTACTATGCCTTAGAGTTTACAGATTACCATTTAAAATTCTCATTGTCTGATAAAAGGAAGCCTAATAGTTCATCTCAAAATTTCCTGGCACTGAATTCAAGGAAGAATTTAATTGCATGATTTTTTATTTGAGAATCATTAGGAAATATAATAAACAGTTATTTTCTACTGTTGTTTTGTGTAAAATAGATTACTTTAAATAGATGTTTCTTATATCACTCCCCTGTAAAAACAGAGAGCTCCGTGTTAAATCGTTTTTCAGTAAAGGTAGTTCTTTAGGTGATGTGGCCCTTAGATATTCCTTTTTTTCATGATCTAACTCATAACAGGTATAGAGCTTAGAGAAAAAGCCTACATAGTAAACTTGTTCATTCAGCTCTTTCTGTCAGACATCAGCTGTCTCAGATGAGCCTTTGTCAAGAGCTGGGTTGTAATCGATTCTTGCTTGAAAGCTTTGATGAGGGACTGAAGTGCTAATACTCTGTGCTGTTGGTCATTTATCTTTTAAAGACTTTTCTCCTATGTATAAGATTTCTACTAATGCTCTCCCACATTTCTTTTATCCATTAGAATAATAGTTCTTTCCAAATACATAAGGAAATTGTGTATAAATGTCAGGGTTTCAAGAGAAACCAACCAACTCTGAAAAATTTTTGTATGATAATGCCGAACAATTTTTATATAATAATAAAATCACAAAGTCTCCAAATTTTGCAGGAGGAAAACAATCAGAGAACATAGCATGAAAATATATGTATATATCTTCAATCTCTACCTTAGAGTAGGGAATAATCTTATGATGATTCTGTAGAAGTTATACAGCAATATAATACATTTGTTCAGTGATAAGAGTCTGAGATTTGCTGTTAAAACTTATTTTAGGAAACATTTTGCCATACCCATAATTTGGGGGGAAGGGAAGAGAAAGGAAAAGCCAATTTTGACTCTGAAGCATATAAAAGGAAGGAAGAAGAGGTATTGATTAATCCGCAGACCAATTCCAAAAGTAGTTATCATTACCTTCACTTTATATGTGAGAAAACTAAGGCTCGGAAAGATTAAGTTATCCAAAGAAACAACTAGTAAGTGACAAAAGCAGGTTTATTTGACTCCAAAGTCTTTGTTCTTCCCACAATATTATGCTGCTTGCAGTAATTCCTACTTTCTCTAATATGTTAATATTTGGATACTTTACACCTCTTCTAAGTCACATTTTCAGTCAGTGAGTGGTGACAAGATGAAATTATGTAAAAACTTCAGTATGCTAAAAAGTCAGGAGGGAAGCTTAGAGTATGAACTTGTGGACAATACCTGCTATTTTGAAATGGGACCAAGTGACCTATCAAGGTAGAAGCATAGTGAAAGAGGCCTGGGAGACCATGATAATTCACACCAACTGTCCTAGTTAAACTGATTTCAGCAAAGTAGTTGGAAGAGGAAAAGGAAGGTTGTATGGTCAACGTTGTCATGGTGGAGATAAAGGTTACTAAAGCATGAACTGGCCCATTCATGTAACAAATACATGCTGTTTGGCAGTAGGTGCTAGGAATGCAGAGGTGAATAAGAGATAATTCTCCTAATAGCAGTCCAGGAGCGCTATCTTGGAACAGAAAGTTCTCCCTGATTTCTAAACTCCCATTCCGTTCTCTGATTTTTTCCAGCACTTAATCTGAACTACTAAATCTAGCCCCCAGTTATATATCAGATTATGTTTCCTGTTTGAGGCTATAACCCTAAATATTCTTAGTGTCTTAAGGACACATACCATGTCTTACCTTGTTGTATATTTCATAGGCCCTCATAAATACTGATCAGTTGGTAAAAGGCAGAACACAGAAGAAATATTATCTGGCATTTAACATAAATTTGCTCTCTTGTATAGCCCCTGGAAAATGAATCTTCTCTTTACATTGCTAGAGAAAGAATTTCTGCCATTTGATAAGACATTGGGTTCAATGTTCTCTGTTATCTCTCCCAACTTAAAATAAAATGGGGTACTTACATGTTTATGTTCTTACTCTTGGTGAGAAGGCAGCCAATTATCTATTTATTTATGATTATTGTCCCTCCAAAAACATTAGTATAAATCAGTCCCTATAGATTAGTTACAGCCCTGTCATTAAACTGTCATTGCCTTAAAGCCTTTCCACTTGAGTGATTTATAGATGACAACAAGCAGATATTTGTGGGTTTTTTTTTTAACTCTGACTACTAGTCTATTAAGACAATTTAGCAGTTTACTGTTACTGGGTAGTGTTAAGCCACAGACAGGTGAGAGATGCTTTTCAGATTAAATCTTCCCAAAGTCTCATCCTGTGTTTTCTTAAATTTGCCTTTAGTTTGGCTGTGTTCTCTAACATGCATACAATGTTTGCATTTGCACGGAGAGGCATTATACTATCCTTTTAGAAAACAATTTGGCAATATGTACCACTAATCATTAAATGATTCTATACCTTTTTACCCTATAATTCCACTTCACAGACAGGCTTTTTTCCCTAAGGAAATACTTTAAGAATTTATCTAAGTATTATTTATAATGATAAAAAAAACTAGAAAGAAAAATCTAGCTGTAGGTGAATAGCTATGAATATAACAGCGTATACATCTACACAATGGAATATTATTCAACCATTTAACATGCTGGTTCATTACTATCGTATAGAAGGCTAAAAAACTGTATCCAACTAAACACTGATTACCACAAAAAGGAAAAGATATATTTGAGCAAAAGACTGATAAGAAATAGACAAATGTGATTAACATTGTGTTAAAGGTTTGGGATTGCATGCAATTTTTCTTTATTTTTACAAGAGAGTTACTATCTTACTTTCAAATTGTTTCTTTATTTATTGGGCAATACATTCACTTTAATCAAAACTCAAAAGTTCTAGAAAGGTATGTAATGAAAAGTCTCCTACTTATCCTTGTTTCTAAGTTACCTTTTCTAGAAGTAATGTTTTAAGTTTCTTATTTGTCCATCCAGAGATTATTTTATATGTAAGCAAACAAATATATAATTATTTTTCCCCAGTTTTACACAAATGATAAACACTATTTAACACCCTGCTTTTCCCACTAATATTATATCTTAAAAGATAGTTCATATCAGTTCATAAAGAACCCTTTCTATTTTATGGCTACATAGTATTCCTTTGAATTCTATAAGGTACTATAATTTATTTAACTAGATCCTAGTGGTTGACATTTGGGTTATGCCCAATATTCTGCTATTACAAGCTTACAGTAAATAACTATGCACATATGTTTCCATCTGAAAATATATCTATAGACTAAATTCCCAGTTGTAGGAGTGCTAGATTAAGAATTTGTGCATATTTAATTTTAATAGACACTGGCAAATGGCCCACAAAGGAGTTGGTACCAATTTCACTCCTACTAACAGTGTACAGTAGTGCCTGTTTCCCTGTAACCTTGCCAGTGCAAGGTGTTACCAAAATTTTTTTGTCGTTACTAATCTGACAGATGAAAAATGGTTTCTTAGTGTACCTTTAATTAGGAGTTACTCATTATGAGCTATTTTGAGTATTTTTTCACATGTTTATGAGCCATTACTGTTTCCATTTCTTGAAGCTGTCTTTATATATTATTTGTGGATCTTTTCCTAATTGTTTGTTAAGAGTTCTTTATATATTAGGGAAATTAGCTCTTTTTCTGTGGTTTGAAATTCAGAATTTTTTCCCCTGTTCATCATTTATCTTTTGGCCTAGTTATGGTGTTTGTTACCATGTGAAAATAGTCGAAATTATCAATTTTGTCTTTTATGCTTTACTCTGCTTCGGCTATACTAACCTTCTTGTCACCTTTCAAATATGCTAGATACTCTCCAACTTTAAGGTCTTTGTGTTTGCTGTTCTCTCTGTCTGGAATTCTCTTCCTAGAGATATGTGTTCCACTTCCTCCTTCACCTCTTTTGAATCCTTGATCAAATATCAACTTCTCAGTGAGACCTGACTTCTCTATTTAATATTGCAAACCGCCCGCCCTCCCCGCCTTGTTTTTCCTCCATCACCTGGAGCTCACAGACTGTAATTTTGTCTCACATCGAATTGCAGCTCACCTATACAAATGAAGCAAGTGAGAATTATCCAGTGTGGTCATCACCTCAGGAGACTAGACACTTGGTCCAGTGAATATGCCATTGCCCAAAACATTTAGGGGACAACTTCTTTAAAAGCTGCCTTCAGAGAGAGCTTAAAGCCTTTCAAGGAAAGCAGTCCTGCATCCTAAAAGCAGTATTTCTCAAAGTGTGTTCCATTAACCACTTATATCAGAATCACCTTGGATGGGGTTGGGAGCTTATTAGGCTTATTAGGAAACTGCTTAAAGGCAGTTTCCTGGACCTTACCCCACATCTGTTGAATCAGAATCTCTAGGGGATGGGGCTGAGGAACTTGCCTTTTGAATAAACTCCATAGGTGATTCCTAGGCCATTAAAGCTTGCAAATCACTGCCTTTATAGTCAGTGTCTTCCAGCTTGTTTACCTAACTCATTTTGAACCAAAGACTTAGGACTATTTCAAAAAATCAAAGCCACCCTTAAAGGACAAAGGCACATATGCCAGTGGTGCTGAAGATTGTCTCAGGGAATGAGCTGAACAATGGATAGGCATGCAGACTTGTGGAAATGATGTTGTGGAAGGAGACAAAAGTCGTTGTCTGGTTTTGGTATGCTTGACAATGCTAGCACCTTGATAAATCTTACTTCACACGTTAAAGGACCTTGGCTTTAACTTCCCTATTAAAAGGAAGAGAAGAAGAAAGGAGAATTGTGTGTTAGCTAGATAGGTGTGATCTCTAAGGTCCTTTCTCTATTTTGTGTTCTGGTTATTCTACTGTTGTACATAAATGTTTTTTAACAAACCCTGAACACATGAATGAATATGTATAAGTAATGAGGCTTATTACTATAGCAAAAACTGCAAGTTTGGTTTTCTTTAAAGAGAAGAGCCTCCTTAAATCAAAGTGACTTCAAAAGAAGTAGTATAAAAACCAAACAACAACAACCAAAAAACACTTGGCAACCCATATTGGAAAAGTCCTATAGTACTGCTGAATGTGAAAAAGTCCTATAGTACTGCTGAATGTGAATTTCTTCTGCTCAATGACCTTTCGTTTTGGAGAAATGGTTCACACATTATCAGAAAGCGATTTAATGTGTTTAATGATTCAAGGGTAAGCAGCCAGGAATTGTGCTACTGATTCTTGGTTTTAAATTAGTTAACATTACTAAACATAAATTGCAGCATTTGTAATTGTACTTACTTATTTCCCAAATATCAATACCTGCCCTTTCATTCTCTGAATGAAAATAAAACCAATGACTGTATTTGTCTAGTCAACAATTCTTCCATGCTATGTCTTACTATGCAAAAAAAATCTTTCAGTGTTGGCCCATAGGTATGAGTTACCATTTTAATCCTGAAAATAATTATGATAAAAATGTTAAATATCATTATGCATTTAATAATGATTAAATAGCTACCAATTTTAAGGGCCTACCATATTCTAAGCACAATTCTGAGTACTTTTGTAACTTACAAGAATATAAGTATTTTAAAGATGTGTTATTTCCACTTTATATATGAGGCTCCTTTAAACTTACGGAAGTCACATTGAAATGCATAATCAGGAAGCCTCACACAGAGGCTTAGCAGTTTTGTAGCCTCCATTTTTTATCAAACGTGCCTCTTTACATTACCTGGTATACAGTAGGTAGGCAGTAAGTATTTGTGGAATTTCATCACCCTCCCCCTAAATTGCTGTGTTTCTTTTAGTATGTATTTTATGTTGAAGTACAGTTTAGTAAAAGTCAATGACTTATGTAATTATGAGTTTGATTGAAAGAACTAAACTATATCCTGTTTTGAATTAAAATGAGATTACTTTTTCGTATATCTGATTTATTAGTAATCCTGGTTTCCATTAGCAAGATAGAAATGATCTCTGCTTCAGAGACTGAAAATTTTACTAATGATTAATATACGCTAGCCATCAGATGTTCTGTTTATTTTTCTCCCCAAACTTTAGATTAAAACCACTTTATCTTATCTTTCCAATTTTAGCCTTCTAATAGCAAGAATTGGTGAATATAAGCTACTAATTATGTTTTTTCTTTTCGTTTCTTTTGGGCATGCCGCATGGCATGCAGAATCTTAGTTCCCCTACCAGGGATTGAACCCACACCCCCTTCAGTGGAAACACAGCATCCTAACCATTGTACCTCCAGGGAATTCCCTATATTTTGTTTCTTTACCAAGGCCAGAGTGTGAGGCTTCCCGTTCCCTATCCCCACCACCTCCACCACGACCTACCCACCCACCCCTCCAGGAACCAGTGAGTTGCTTTATTATATCTGACTTGTGATTAACCATTTTACTTCATTTTCTCAACCCTTCCTTCTTCTTCCCCTCCCTCCCTCATTTTACCCCCTTAATGAGAGCATTTGTTCTTTGTCTTTTCAAATTTGTTACTTTAGGCTTTAGCTTTGGGGGTTGATTTTGCAATTTGTTATTCCCCCTTCTCAAGTAGGTCTATGATGAGTAGGTTGTTTGATTTATTAAAATCTTTTATAATAAAAAAAACAAAGCCATTTCTTCTTGCCACAGAATGGTTGCCATTGCTTCCCTCTTTGGTTTTGAGTTGCAGGAATGCAATTGCTGTGGAAACCATTTCTCCCTTCATGACGCCTGACTCTGATGAACACCATATGCAGTTAGATTGACAAGTTTGATGCTGCCACTAGATGCACTGGCACACTTTTATATCTTCAAAAGGAAGAAATACCACAAATATGAGAACCACATTTGTTCTCTTAAAACAACTTGTTTTTCCCATGTTTGATTTTGCTCTAATGTTTTGAACTGGATTTTTGCTGCTGGTAGTGTGCTGTGAATGGTAACTTTGTGTTGTGAATGATCTTGAGAGGAAGAAGCAGAACCTCCCAGCCATGAGAAAGATTTGATATTTGTGTTGTGAAGTTCTTGTAAATTATAATGGGAGGAACTGACAAGTAGGAATTTTTAAATTTGGGGCTGTCCATTGGCCCTACAGGCTCTCCATGATTGCAATTTGAAAATCTCAAAGTAAACATGATCATAGGAGATTAATCAGATTAATTAAACTTTTTAAAAAGTCTCTCTTCGATTAGAACAGATTGTTAGTTAAGGCCACTAGAAAACATCAACCGGCTGTGTGATCCCTTTATATTTCTCAACTGCTTCTAAAATATTAGAATGATTTGCTAATACCTGATAGAAAACTGATCACTGTGTTTTTTATAGTAATTGAATGGCTTAATGGTTAATGTGATATTGAAAGCTGTACCTCCCTTGAATATGTTTCATGTAGTTTTGAAATTTATGTTTTATATTAATTTAAACCAAATAAGATACCTACATTTTCATAATTATTTTCTCTTCTAGCTCGTTTTCACAAAAAGGGGATTTGGGATGTACACAGTTGCCAGACAAAATTGTCTTGAAATTAAATTCTTAAAACCACTAAGCCAACCTGCCTGCTTGCCTCCCTTCTTTTCTTCCTTCCTTCCTGACTTCTTTCCTTCCTTCCTTTTTTTGGGGGTCTCCTGTTTAGCTAGTATTTAATATCACTTGTGAAGCTAGTGCTGTGATGGCCATCTACTATGTGATATCCACTTAATCCATTGATGTGAAAGCAACAAGGACTTATTTTCTCCCTTTTGTAGGAAATGGCATTCCAACTGTTTTTTGACATCTTTAATTTTAGAGGTTGCCAATGATCAGATCAGGGTCAAGACTGACTTCAAATATTTTAGTAAGAAGCAGAAAGAAAAATGAGATCCTGACTTTCTAGTCTCCTGATCTACACGTCTCCATTGATGAATTAAAGCTATATGGGTGTGAAATTTGGTATGGAGACTTAGGCTGCTTGAGCACCTTTTATCCATAATAGTTGTAGAATGTGAAGATCTGAATTTTCATGGGGGCACTGATATTTCATGGCCAGCAATTGGTTTTTTAAAGGCCTTGTCATTTCAGATTGCCATGGAGTCCGGTTATTGCTGCTCTAAATGTGTATATATGAACCTGCCTCCCAATGAACTTATTGCAGTGGTGCTAACTTGTCTTGACACTCTTGCCAACAGTTCTAGTGGCCCTGTGTGTAGTCACTGCACAGGTTTTGTGGAGGATTCAGCCTAAACTTCTGGGATGAATTTCTATGGACAAGAAATATACTGGCTTTAAAAATTAAGAGGTTTGATTCTGTTTTGAATATGGATATCAAATGAATCTGAGCACATGACATTTTAATGCCATTTGTCTTTTCAAATAGATTTACCTTCTAATGCATGTGATGACAAGACTTTGCTCATCAGCTAGAACATACATTTCAGAGGAGTTGTTACCTAAAATATTATCATAAGGCATAAGAAAACACACGATTTAAGTTGCCTTTCATGAACATAATTAAGAATTAATAAGCCAGTACCAGTGGCTAGTCCCCAGAATTTCCACTGTTTTGCCTTTTGTGACCTGTGTTATTAAAAGTCCATTATTTTTACAGACTTTATTAAATTGGATCTTATTAAAGCATTCTATATTTGCATTTGGTCTTTCATAATTCATTATTATTATGACATTTACTTTTTACCATCAGATCTGAAAACATATCATAAGCTACCCTTTTCTCTTGAAAGAAATGCTAATTTCAAACAGTCCTCTAATAGAAGAGAAAAGCTTTATCAGTTTTTTCATTTATTCCAGATCGTGTTAAGAATACTAATGCTAGACTTCAGTATGCTAATATCTCTGAGCATTTTTTTTGGTCAAAAGCTTAGAATTATTATTTTTATCCCATACCAAGTATGAAACTAGAAGACCTCCTACTACTGGAGAAAACACAATTCTAAAGTACAATTCTTGATTCTAAGGACTTGTGAAAATGTTGCTAAATCCTGTTTAGACTAGGATGATGCCGGTTAATTTAACTTTTACCACGGTATTTGTCCTCTTTAAGAAATTCTTTCCTCTTAAAATTCATTTTGTTTGTTTTTCTCATAGTTTAGGGTAATATAGGGTGTGTGGCCTGCTTTTCTATAGGATAATCATTTCTATACCATTTATGATGTAGTTGAAAACTTAATACAGTAAAATTTTACATATTAATATCAGACTGTCTAATTTTAATATAACTAATAAAACACTTAATAAATTTTTTCTTAGCATAGTGGTAAATTTATTAAACTCTGAAATGAAACTAACTTTGGATTTTGTCTCATTTTAGATTTCTGACAATGTGCAATAGACACTTTGGCAGCGTTGTTGCACAAACCATTCGGACTCAAAAAACAGATCAGTTTCCACTTTTTCTGATTATTATGGGAAAGCGATCATCTAATGAAGTGTTAAATGTGATACAAGGTAAAGTACATGTCACAAGGGGAGTAGAGTGTCTCCTTATGTATGTGATAACCTTATAATATTTACCATCAAAGCTGAAAGTAATTCTCTGTATTGGTGAATGTCTTTGCATTTTAAAATATAGAACACCCAGGAGAAGAATATCTTCAAAAAGTATAGGTGCTATGAAGTATGAAATATGCTGCATGAAAACCCAACAGAAACATCTTAATAAAACTGCACAGCCTTTGGGACATAGGATAATCATGTTAAATATTCAGAATCACTGAATTTACTAAACTAGAAATTAAGCCATAATCAGTCATCAAATATATTTCATTCATACACACACACACACACACACACATATATTTCTTGCTGTAATGTTGATTGGTTGAAGGAAATCCTTATCTTTAGTTATCTGGAAAAACCAGTGACTGGATATTGTGAATTGAATAGTTCACAGTGGCAGTCGTTTCTCCTCATTTGTGTGAATCCATGTCTAGAATGCAACCCTGAGGTGTGAAGCTATAGGATGCCTGTCAATTTAATCACAGTGCACACATTCTTTACCAAAAAAATGAGTGATATTTTTTATGTTACTAATGTATCCTAAGGATTAGTATAAAAAATTCCTTTATTCATGGCAAAGCTTAAATTGAAAACAGTACCTTTTCTATGCCACAGGGAAAAGGATGTTTCAAATGCTCCAAGCTAAAGCTTGTGTCTGAGATACTTAATTTCTGCCCCTATTTAAGTCACAAGTTCTGTAGCAGATAATGTAATGGAGGAAGGGGTATAAATTCAAGTGCCTTTAAAACTCAAATAAAACAAAACCTCTGGTATTTTATGTTTACTCTATAGCTAGAGCATTCACTTTCACAAACAATGTTAAAGAAGACCTGCGGGAACAAAATGCATAGAGTAAATAGATAATGAAGATAATATTTCATTCCTGTTTTCATATTAATTAAGATAATATTTCATTCCTGTTTTCTGTGATATTTCCAGCAATATTACAGTCGGTATTGGTTCTCAAAGCATGGTCCATGGACCCTGGAGGTCCCCTAGATCCTTTCAGGGAATCTGCGAGGTCTATTTTTTTTTTTTTTTTTTACCTCGTGAATTTTATTTTATTTTATTTTATTTTATTTATTTATTTTTTAAACATCTTTATTGAAGTATAATTGCCTTACAATGGTGTGTTAGCTTCTGCTTTATAACAAAGTGAATCAGTTATACATATACAATATGTTCCCATATCTCTTCCCTCTTGCATCTCCCTCCCTCCCACCCTCCCCATCCCACCCCTCTAGGTGGTCACAAAGCACCGAGCTGATCTCCCTGTGCTATGCGGCTGCTTCCCACTAGCTATCTATTTTACATTTGGTAGTGTATATATACGAGGTCTATTTTTGATAGACTCTTTTTTTGCTTTTTTTTTTTACTGTGTTGACATTTGTACTAAGTGGCACAAAATCAGTGCTGTGTAAAACTGCTGGCATCTTAGCACAAAGCAAGGCCATGACACAACTGTACTGGTAGTCATATTTTTCACCTCCATGTATGTGCATTTTTTTAAATTATTATTTTATTAATTTTTAACCGTTTTTATAGTTTGTGTGACGCAATGGGCGGACATTTCTCCAGGATGAACAAAGTGAGTCTGTTACTTCAAGAAAAAGAACTAACAACATTTGTTGCCAATGATAAAATTTGAGTTTTTAAGCAAAAAGTTATATCCTCCATTTAAGATTGACAGCTTAAATACTTTTCTGGTGACGTCAATGGTGATGATAATAAATGTGATTTTTTTGATATCATAAAATTAGGTGTGTCAACATTCAGAAGAAATGCATGACTCCGTGAACCAATATTTTCCAGATGACCAATGCATAATGTTATAAACTCATGCATGAGTGAAAGATCCATTCAAAGGGCAAAATAGACCAGTGGATTTTAATATAACAAAGTACAATAAGTTCATTGATAACGGTTTCAAATTCCTCACATACCTAACCTTGAAAAAAATTCCACTTGTCAGTTTGGGTGTATTAAAGAAAAATATCTACAATTATCTATTAAAATACTCCTCCTTTTTCCAACTATATATCTGTATGAGGCCATAATTGCTTGATAAATTTCAACCAAGACAACACATTATATCTGGTTTAATGTAGATATAGATATGAGAATCCAGTTGCATTCTATTAAACCAGACATTAAAGAAATTTGCAAAAATGTTAAAAAAAATTACATTCTTCTCACTGAACTTTTTCTTTTGGAACATGTAGTCATTTTTCATAAATGTGATATTTATATTAACAAATTATG
Source organism: Balaenoptera ricei (assembly GCF_028023285.1). Classification (NCBI taxonomy): domain Eukaryota; kingdom Metazoa; phylum Chordata; class Mammalia; order Artiodactyla; family Balaenopteridae; genus Balaenoptera; species Balaenoptera ricei. The sequence goes on along the minus strand of NC_082639.1, from coordinate 42,103,983 downwards.
GGTTTATTATTGTTACTTTTAAATGAATTGATAAATATGTTTTAGAAATTTCAGTTTTAATTTCTAACACAGTAAATGTTGGTAACCATAACCCACATAAAAATTCTTCAGGGATCTCAGTAGTTTTTAAGAGTATAAAGAGGTTCTGTTGCAATAGGCTATACAAAATAAATTTTCTCTGCACTGCATTAACTGGAACCTTTCTCCATCTTGGATCATTAAGGGCTTAGGTATAAAATACCTTCAAGTACAGTTTGGCAGCGAGCCCGTATAGTTAGGGCTGAAGCATAGTTGATAAGCGGTGGCTTTAAGCCTGAAAATTAATGACCAGTGTGTAGTCACCTGTAAAATTATAGTATTTCCCCATTGATGATTCTAGTACCCTCCACAAAGTATTCATGCCCCATACTCTCTTAGTCACTACAGTTTACAAATAAGAAATGGAAACCCAAAGATTTGCCTGGTAACAAAATCTACGTTAAAGGTTCTCTTATTAAACTTTTTGCCATTTGTTATATCTGTTAATAATAACTATCAGTGATTGTGTGTGTGCTATGTACCAGGCACTTTACATTATCTCTGATCCTTCTAAGAACCCTACAGAGGTAGTGTTATCTTCATTTTGCAGATAAGGAAATTGATCGTTAGAGAGCTAAAGTCACTCCCTCTTCTCTTATTCATTTGTTTACTAAGTGAATATTTATTAAGCCCTTGTCATGTGCTAGGCAATTTCTAGGTACCAGATCATGTAGTTATAAGTAGCAGGACTAGGGTTAGAACTCTGACTATAAAACCAGTTCTGCTTTCTTGGTAACATGACATCACACCAAGATAATACTTGTTCTCTAGCTCATTTATTGAGAGAGTAGTGCTTATGTGACCAAATTAGGTTATTTCTTTGGCTAAGGACCACAGCTGCTCCCTAACCGCATGTTGCCAGTGGTCATAAGGGAAACTGGGAAAGGACCATTGAAAGATTATGTTAGTCAAACCCTACTCTGGGAGAGTACAAGCAAGGATGCTTACTATTTGTTGTCTCGTTGGTGGCCATTCCATTAATGGGACAAGAAGACACCTTCTCAGGCCCTGGAGAAGACAGGTTCTTTTGCCTGTAGGTTTGAAAGAAGAGAAAAATTGCTATATCTTTATGTATCTTCATGAGTTTCCTTCTCTCTTGTAGATGCATCCAAAGTACATAACAGAACTTAATGCATGCAGGAAATGGCATATATGTGCTATATGTTTGTTACAGACTTGGACAGGGAATAAAATAGCATTCAAGAAAATCAAACATTACAATACCTTCTCCATAAAGATTATAGCATAGTCATTTGAAAGCAGCTGAAAGGGAAAAATATCAATTGGGCAAAAAAAAAAAAAAAAATTTTTTTTTTTTTTTCAGAAATTGAATTACTGCTTGTTTCACCAAAGAATTTTTAGTGATAGGAGATAATTCTAAGTAAACAGTATGCTAAGGTGGCAACAGAGAGAGGCTTCTGAGTCAGACTCATATGGTTTCAAATCCTGGCCCTATAACTTAACCAACTTGACGTTGGTTAGTCAGGTTACTTGAGCTCTCTAAGCCTCATTTTCCTTCTCTTTACAATCAAAATCATAATAACACCTTCATAGAATTGTTGTACAGATTAAATGTGATTTTATATCTATAAACCTAATCACTTAATGTAATTTGTTTGGCATATAAACAAATGGTAGTTGTTGCTAGCATTATTAAGTAGATATGTTTTCCTAACTTGGAAGATACTTTGAGCCTCATGACTTGGATATTCTTCTTGTAGTGCTGAAAGTCCTTCTTATTAAGTAAGAGACTGTTCCCTCAAATCTAAGTATTGTGAAATTTCAATTGCCAGTATACTGCTTTGCTCTCTTTCTGAAAATATGAAACTTTTCAGTGAAAACATGAAAGTTTTTATTAGCATGCCAGTCTGTAATTTTTTTAGACTGTAGTTACTCCTTACTGATTAATTCTAGAATGACTTTCCATTTTATAATGATCTTAATGTGAAGTTTGGCTATCTCCATGTGTTGCTAGGTAACACAACAGTGGATGAGTTAATGATGAGACTCATGGCTGCAATGGAGATCTTCACGGCCCAACAACAGGAAGATATAAAGGATGAGGTAAGGTGAAAGGTTAAGTAGACCTTTAATAGGATTTTGATGAGATAATTTGTCAAATGGTGATGCTTGCCTATGTCATGATGGATAAATAAAGCATTGATGAAGATGTGTTTCCACATGAACAAAGGATTTTTATGCCACTGAATTTACCTTTCAGTCCATTCTTTTCATGACCCAAGACCCAACAATTTGTTTAACTTTATGGACATTTATACTTTGCTAGATTTGATGGCAGGAGGTCAATTTACAGGAAACAAATTCTGAAGCATGTTTACAGAAGAAACTACAGTTCAGGAAATCCTATCTACTATATGGGTTTTTCACTCACTTTTAAGGTCCTCTTACTCTTTTTAAGTATTGAGATTGATTAGCAATAAACACATTTTACACTTGAACATATTTTTGAGGCACTGTGAGAATTAGTAAAAAGACCACCAGAATTCTGAATTTAGCAGTCTCCCGAACATATTTAGATGGTATAGATGAGATGAGCATGGAACCTCAAATAGAATAATAATAACAGCAATATTCATAATGACAATAGTAGTCAACACTTACTGAATATCTGTAATGTACTAGGCACTATGCAAAGCACTTTACATTTATCATCTCATGTGATCCTCAGAACAATCCCTTGAGGTTGCATATGAGTCAGAGTTCTGGCTGGAAACAGATGACACTTTCAAACTGGGTTATTTGAGAAGAGTTTAATAAGGGAACTATTTATAAAGATATGGTCAGAGTTTATGGGAGTCAGCAATGGATAGTACATTCTAGGGCTAAAGGAAGCCATTACTACCCTTAGGCCTAAAGGCCTAGGAGAGGGTGATATATGAAGAGGATTGCTTCTTTTAGAGAGATATAGCCAACCCTTGGTGACCTGCTAAGGAAGAAACTAAGGAATAGCTTACCTTTCCTTTTATACTCTGATCTCCTGCTAGTACCTCCTATTGACCTAACCCAACTAGAAACTGAAAGGCAGGCAAGAGAACCTCCCTGGGCAAAAAACTAGGTAGAGCATGGATACTGAGGGCAAATGGAACATAATCCAACACAGATTGGTATTGTCATCTCTACTTTTCAGATGAGAAAACTGAGGATCAAAAAGTTTAAGTTAATATACCCAAGGTTCACCCAGCTAGTAGGATCTATAATAATCTCAAGTAATTATTAGTGCTTTATCAGTGAAGAAATTTCTGGATTTGGAAAACAGTCTCAAGATAAAATATGAAACAAATCTTATCATTTGTTAATTTGAGATGCTAAGTTCATATATCCATCAAATTATTCTTTTTAATTTTCTCTTTGTTTTTAATTTTTAAAGAAAGATTTACATAGAACAAATAAAGGAGAGTTTGATTTCTGAGCAATGATGAAAAGTTTACGCGTACAATGAGTGTTTTCAATATAATACTGTTTAGCTATTACAAATGGGAAACACGTAAACAATTTCCATTTAACCTTGTACTATTGTATTTAACTTTATTTACTTGTCTCTGTCTTCTACTAGACTATGAGTTTAAGAGCAAGGGTTATATCGTATTCATGTTTGTAACTCTGTCTTCTAACAGTGTACCTAGGACAACGTAGGCACTCAAAAAATGTTTAAGTGATTGAATAAATGAATACTTGAAAGAATTTACATGAAATAATGTGACTTCAAAAAATAATACTTGATTACAATGATATAAAACCTGATGTATCCACATTAACAAATATGAAAATTCTGAGCACTATACCTAGAGTTTTAATACTCAGTAGGTTCCTTTTATTGCTGTAAAAATGTTGTTTGTAATTTTTCTTAGTAGTGTTTCATTTACTCTGAGGGAAAGGTAATCGGGTATATGGTAGAATGATGTTTATCTGTTACTTTATAAGTACTAACTAAGTACTGTACTTAGTTAGGAATTTGTAATACAAGATTACATTTATCCTGGAATAGAGGCGTTGATTGACAATAATTCACTAAACACATTCTTCAGCCATTTAAATCTTGAGTCTCATTAGTACTAGATTTACAGATTATGCTGTATAATAATATGAATGCACAATATTTGCATGCATATTCCCAGTTCATTCTTTCATTTTAATTTGTGTTCCTCATAATTCATTGGTAAGGAAATTGACTTTAATTCGTTTAATACTGAGCACAAAATTTAATATGAGGGTTACAGGAAAAATCTAAGACTCCGTATAATTGAAATTTTTTATTGAAATTTAACTGCAAGAGATAAAAGATTTCTCTTTGTTTTTGTTTTTAGAGTGTCTTATGAAAATTATCTTTCAGGTCATAAGTAGAGTTCCTAAGGAAAGCTTTTCTAAGTTTAAAAACTTCTTTTAGACTATGCATAGATCATGATTTGGTGTCTGCTGAGTAAGTGATAAGAAAACACTGTCCCTTGTAATTGTGAATTTGGCTTTACTTTTTAAAAAATTTCAAATAAGACTTAAGCATACAGTTAAAATTAAATTGTGAACACGTTTGAAGGATGGCTTCCTAGGCCTGAATTTATTTAAACTTATCTTTGGTTCAGTTACGTCCATCACTTCAATGATACCATTGTATTAGTGCAACCAGAGATGCCTATATTACATAAAGCTTTTATTAAATAAAACCAAGCCCAAAGCATATTCATACTCTGAGTCATTCTTCAATGTCTCAGAATGGACTAACCTTTATATCGCTAATTGTTCTGTCTCTAACCAGGAAGTATAAATTATGTATGAGCCTCTGTTTTGACAGAACTATCTCCATATAGATTTATTCATAGACATTTTTATTAATGGTATTAGTTTGGTTTTGTAAGTGTTTACTGAGCATCTATGAAGAATATAGCACTGGGCTAGGTCCTGGGGACAGAGAGGTGCTTTGCTCTAGTGAGGGGCTATTGGCAAAGAAGGGATGAGGAGAAAAGCAAATATCACTGTATGACAGTGGCCACATTTTAGCATCTGTTTTTGATTACAGCTTGGTTCCAAACAATAGATGCTTTCTAACATGTAAATGAAGTCAGTTTTTTTCATATGCACTAGTTTTTTTAGCCGTGAATAATCTTAAAACCTCTGATTATCAAGAGTTTATTATACTTAGCTCTTGATCTATTTGTTGTTTCATTCATTTGTTCGTTCATCCATTCAACACTAATTTACTTAGAATCCTCTGTCATAGGTGCAAGAATTACCCCTTTCCAGCTTAATCACTCTGATTAATAATTTGTATCTAAGCAATATCTCTGTAATTGTCAAAACCCAAATGTTGGAGATCAGGGCAGATTTCAAGGTCAGGAACAGCATTCTCATTTCTTTGGTAATTCTAAGAATATACTAGTGGAACATGGCCAACGTATGCCAGAGGGGCCTTTTTAGGCTTACCCTTTAAGGATTCTGATTTGAGACTTAAAAACAGTACTGCCACAGCACAGGGAGGGTAGGTTTATTGGCTCAAGGCAGCTTTTTGTGTTGCCAAAGGAAATTGTTGGCTTTTTGTGTTTGCCCCATGGAATGTGTAACTTTTTTGTCCTAAGTTTTGTCTTTATCTTACTGTTTGAAGCACTGCACTCCTTTTCCTTTCATCTGTTTAAAATCTCACCATTGTCATACCCATTCTCTTTCCGGAACTAACAGTGATAAACAGGATACAGATTCTGGCTTCTGTTGATGTTTTCTTTAAAACAGGAGTAAGTCATCACAAGATAGAGAATAAAAACAGTATCTTTCTGCAAAAATTAAAGCAAAACATATACAACAGACCAACCTTTAAAAGGACCTTTCACTATTAGGCTTCTTTAAAAATATATCTGGACTACTTCCTGAAGCTAGCAAGAATAGTATCAATAGTTTTGTTAGGAGAGTTTTCCCTGATATAGCTATATATAAATCTATATGTGAGATTAAAAACAAAAACAAAAGTCAGTATTTTTAAACATCAGAATTTCACTGAAAGTGTAAAAGTCAGAGAAGATCTAATACCCAGAAGTAACTTTAAGGAAGAAGAGCTAATTGAGTTAACTGTTAATGATTCGAGCACTAAATGGATAGCTGAGTATACCATAGACGGCTTTCTGTAGGTGGTTGCTTTCTGCTCATAAAAGGGTGGTTGTTCTGGTTTTTTTTGAGATATCATTGACATATAACATTGTATTAGTTCCAGGTGTACAACATTAATGATCTGATATTTGTATATATTACAAAATGATCACCACAATAAGTCTGGTTAACATCCATCACCACACATAGTTATAATTTTTTCTTGTGAAGAGAATTTTTAAGATCTACTCTTAGCAACTTTCAAATATACAAAACAGTATTATTAACTGCAGTCACCATGCTGTACATTACACCCCCATGACTTAACTATTTTATAACAGGAAGTCTGTACCTTTCAACTAACTTCATCCATTTTACCCGCCTCTCAACCAGCCGCTCCAACCCCCTCACTCTGATCTCTGCCAACCATCAATCTGTTCTCTGTTATCTATGAGCTTGATTTTTTTTTTTTTTAGATTCCACATATAAGTAAGATTATATGGTATTTTTCTCTGACTATTTCACTTAGCATAATGTTCTCAACGGTCCATCATGTTGTCAGAAATGGCAAGACTTTCTTCTTTTCTATGAATGAATAAGATTCCATTATACACACACACACACACCACATTTTCTTTATCCGTTTATTCATTGATGGACATTTAGGTTGCTTATATGTATGAGATGTTATAAGTCATACTGCAGTGAACATGGAGGTGCATATATCTTTTCAAGTTAGTGTTTCTGTTTCCTTCAGATAAGTACCCAGAAGTGGAATTTCTGGATCATATGGTAGTTCTATTTTTAATTTTTCTGAAGAAGCTCTATACTGTTTTCCATAGTGGCTGCACCAATTTACATTTCTACCAACAGTGCAGAAAGGTTCCCTTTTCTCCACATCCTCGTCAGCACTTGTTATTTTTTGTCTTCTTGATAATAGCCATTCTAACAGGTGTCAGGTGATATCTCATGGTTTTAATTTGCATTTTCCTGATTAGTAATTAGTAATTAGTAATGTTGAGTACCTTTCCATGTACCTGTTGGCCACCTGTATGTGTTCTTTGGGAAAATGTCTGTTCAGAACCCCTGCCCATTTTTTAATCAGATTGTTTCTTTTGCTATTGAGTTGTATGAGTTATTTATATATTGAATATTAATCCCTTATCAGATATATGATTTGCAAATATTTTCTCCCATTCGGTAGCTTGCCTTTTCATTTTGTTGATGGTTCCCTTTGCTGTGCAAAAGCCTTTTAACTTGATGTACTCTTCTGTATGTATTTTTGCTTTTGCTGCCTTTGCTTTTGGTGTCAGATCCAAAAAATTGTTGCCAAGACTGATGATAAGGAGCTTACTACCTATGTTTTCTTCTAGGAGTTTTATGCTTTCAGATCTTAATTCAAGTCTTGAATCCAATTTTAGCTAATTTTTGTGTATGGTGTAAGATAGTGGCCAAGTTTCTTTCTTTTGCATGTGGCTGTACAGTTTTCCCAACACCATTTTTGGAAGAGACTGTTCTTTCCCCCTTGTATATTCATGGCTCCTTTGTTGTAAAATAATTGACAATATATACATGGATTTATTTCTGGCCTTTCTATTCTGTTCCATTGATCTATGTGTCTGTTTTTATGCCAATACCATACTGTTTTGACTACTATAGCCTTGTAATATAGTTTGAAATCAAGGAAGCATGATGCTGATGCCTCCATCTTTGTTGTTGGCTTTTTTTTTTTCTTCTTCTTAAGATTGCTTGGCTCTTCAGAATCTTTTATGGTTTTATACAAATTTTAGGATTCTTTGTTCTATTTTTGTGAAAAATGTCCTCGGAATTTTGATAGAGATTGCATTGAATCTGTAGATTACTTTGGGTAGTACGAACATTTTTATCCCTAGGTATTTTATTCTTTTTGATGCAGTCGTACATTGGATTGTTTTCTTAATTTCTCTTTCTGATAGTTTGTTGTTAACATGTAGAAACATAACAGATTTTTGTATGTTGATATTGTATCCTGCAACTTAACTGAATTTATTTATTAGTTCTAAAACGGTTTTTTGGTGGCACCTTTAGGGTTTTCTGTATATAATATGACATCTGCAAATAGTGACAGTTTTACTTCTTCCTTTCTAATTTTGATGGCTTTTATTTTTTTTTTCTTGCCTGATTGCTCTGGCTAGGACTTCTGATACTACATTGAATAAAAATGAAAAGAAAGGAACACCCTTGTCTTGTCCCTGATCTTAGAGGAAAAGCTTTTAGCTTTTCAGAGTTGAGTATGATGATAGCTGTAAGCTTGTCATAAATGGCCTTTAATTTGTTGAGGTACATTCCCTCAATACCCACTTTGTTGAGAGTTTTTATCACAAATGGATGTTGAGTTTTGTCAGGTGCTTTTTCTGCATCTATTGAGATGATCATATGTTTTTTATCCTTTGTTTTGTTAATGTGGTATATATCACATTGAGTTATTTGCGTATGTTAATCCATTCTTGCATCCCTGGAATAAATCCCACTTGATCATGATGTAATATCCTTTTAATGTGTCATTGAACTCAGTTTGGAAACATTTTGTTGAGAATTTTTGCATCTATGTTCATCAGGAATATTGGCCTGTAATTTTCCTTTCCTGTGGTGCCCTTGTCCAGTTTTGGTATCAGAGTAATGCTGGCCTTATAAAATGAGTTTGGCAGTGTTTCCTACTCTTCTATATTTTGGAGGAGTTTGAGAAGAATTGGAAATAATAATTCTTTAAATGTTGGTAGAATTCACCTGTGAAGCCATCTGGTCCTGGACTTTTGTTTGTTGAGAGATTTTTTGATTACTAATTTAATCTCCTTAAATTGATCTGTTCAGATTTCCTGTTTCTTCATGATTTAGTCTATACATTATGTATGTGTCTATACATTTATCCATTTCTTCTAGGTGATCTAATATGTTGGTGTATAATTGTTCATAGTAGTCTCTTATGATCCTTTGTATTTCAGTGGTATCAGTTGTAATGTATACTCTCTGATTTTGACTCCTCTCTTTTTTTCTTGGTGAGTCTGTCTAAAGGTTTGTCAATTTTGTTTATCTTTTCAAAAAACCAGTTCTTATTTCATTGATCTTTTCTGTGGTCTTTTTATTCTCTTTCATTTCTTTCCACTCTGATTTTTGTTATTTTTCTTCCCTCTACTAACTTTAGGTCTTGTTTGTTCTTCTTTTTCTAGTTCCCTGAGATATAGTTAGGTTGTTCTCCAACAACCTTTCTTTTTTCTTGATGTAGGCATTTGTCGCTATGAAATTCCCTCTTAGAACTGCTTTTGCTGCATCCCATAAGTTTTGTTATGTTGTATTTGTTTTCATTTATCTCAAGGTATTTTTTTGATTCCTCTTTTGATTTCTTCTTTGACCCATTTGTTGTTCATTAGCATGTTGTTTAATCTTCACATATTTGTGAATTTTCCAGTTTTCTCCTTGTAGTTGATTTCTAGTTTCATTACTTTGGTTGGAAAAGATGCTTGAAATGATTTAATTCTTCTTAAATTTGTTAAGACTTGTTTTGTGGCCTAATATATAATCCATCCTGGAGAACATTTCATGTGCACTTAGGATGAATGTGTATTCTGTTGCTTTTGGATGGAGTGTTCTATATATGTCTGTTAGCTCCATCTTGTCTAACATGTTGTTTAACTCCAGTGTTTCCTTATTGGTTTCTTGTCCAGATGATCCATCCATTATGAAAGGGGTGTATTAAAGTCCTCACTATTATTGTGTTGCTATCTATTTCTTCCTTTAGGTCTGTTAATATTCATTTTATATATTTAGATGCTCCTATGTTGGGTGCATAAATTGTTTTTTTTAATTTCTAAAAAATATTTATTCGTTCATTCATTCGTTTATTTATTTTGGCTGCTCTGGGTCTTACTTGGGGCACGTGGGCTCTTCATTGTGGCATGTTTAGTTGTGGCATGCGGACTCTTAGTTGCGGCATGCATGTGGGATCTAGCTCCCCAACCAGGGATGGAACCTGGGCCCCCTGCATTGGGAGCGTGGAGTCTTACCCACTGGACCACCAGGGAAGTCCCTAAATGTTTTAAAAGGGTTCTTCATCCAATGATTTTTCTCCATAGTTAGGCCCAGATCACAGAAGATGATGTTTTCACTCATCTTGCTTGTATATATTCATTTCATAAATATTTATTGGTCTTTTTCTATGCACCGGATGTAGGGCACCAGTAACACAGCTGTGAGCAAGACAGACAGGGTCCTTGGGCTTACAACCCAGCAGTTCCAAGTTGATGAAGCCCCAGGAGCACCCAGCTAGGGTGATATAAGCAATTTGACATGGAACACAGAAGGGCTCTTGCATTCTGCCAGTGCAAGCTATGAGGCAGGTAGTACAGGTAAGAAATAAGATAATTGTAGTCATTCTTCAAGTTCCTCCTACATATCAGGTATAGTTCTAATCTCTAAGGCAGTGTTTTTCAGTGTGTTTCCTAGACTACTGGTGTACTCAGCTGTCTATCAAGGATTCCAGGCAGTTAAGTATGAACAAGCAACATAATCAGTTTTGTTCACGTTTATTTCATATTTTGAAATGTAAAATAAATTATGGTATCCCTCCAAATCCTATTTCATTCACCATACTTTTACAATTTATTAGACTCCTCATGTACAACAGGATTGCATTGGTTGTTTAGTCTTGACAAATACTCATTTAACTGGGGCAGTTGGTTTTGGCTTCTGAACTTTCATGTCATTCATGTGTTACTCTTAAGTTTACATTCATTTTTCCTTGCTAAATTAGTTATATTATATTCTTAGTTCACCAGAATTGATCGTGGCTTACATGTGGTTCATTGAAGCATAAAAATGGTAATGAAAATACTATAATAAATACTGTAAATCAGTACAGATAGTTGGAACTACTTCAACATCAGTGTAAACATAATTCAGAGAACTATAGTGCTAGTATAGTAAATGCCAAGGCAGCTGACTCTGATTTTGATGATGTCACACTAGCTTCTATAAAAGAAAATTTTGACTGAGAATTAAATATATGAAAATTGATTATATAGTAAAAGCAATCTATTTACCCTTAGTGCCACTGTTTCTGTTATAAAATTTTTCATAAAAGCATGAGGTCTTCAAAGTTTTTGTTTCATTTGTAAGTAAAGCCCAATGACCTACCTCTCTGTTAAATCAATAGATTTTTTCAGAACAAGAGAAAATACTTACCGTTTAAAAAAATTTTTTAATCTTACTGCTTAAGTCAGAGAAGTAACCAAACCAGGAGAAATTGCTTACAAATTGGACTCTTTGAGGTAAAAATGGATTCAGATATTACTCCTGACAAGAAACTTGTAAATCCAGCTACTACAAAGTTAACAATAAAAAAAAAAAAGCTCAAACAAGACAGGAGAATAAGTTCCTAGGGAAGTACTTCATCAAATGGCACTGTTGGATGGCATGCAATGGCAATAGGATGGTCTGTGGAAGAGCAGTGACCACACTGTGCTCACTATCTTGCTTTTCAGTTAGATAAAACCACTATTGTGTGCAAAGTGAGAATCGGTTCTTGGCATATTGTTATACATATATATATATATGAGGTAGAATCATCTCTTCATTCTGTTCATCAATGAGAAATGTATATTACCAGAGAAGTTTTAACTTAATGATTATTTTGCAAGTTCTGAGTTAGATTTTAAAAGATAAGGTAGAATCAGTATTGATGACAAAATTACTTCAAAGAACACCATCCAGAAAGTGAAAAAACAACCCACAGATTGGGAGAAAATCTTTGCAAATCACATATTTGATAAGGGACTTGTATCTAGAATATATAAAGACCGCTTACAACTCAATAATAAAAAGGTAAATTACTCCCATTAAAAATTGTGCAAAGGATCTGAATAGACATTTCTCCAAGGAAAATAAGCAAATGACCAATAAGCACATGAAAAGATGTTCCATATCATTGGTAATCAGGCAAATGCAAATCAAAACCACAGTGAGATACCACTTCACACCAACTACAGTGGCTAGAATCAAAAAGTTAGATAACAAATGTTGGTGAGGATATGGAGAAATTTGAACCCTCATAGACTGCTGGTGGGAATATAAGATGGTGAAACTGCTTTGGAAAATAGTCTGGCACTTCCTCAATTGATTAAACATAGTTACCATATGATCCAGCAGTTTCACTTCTAGTTATATACCTAAGAGGAGTGAAAAGATATGTCCATATAAAAATTTGTACATGAATGTTTATAACAGCATTACTGTAGCCAAAAAATAGAAACAACCCAAATATTCACCAAGGGATGAATGAGTTAGCAAAATATGGTATATACATACAATGGAATATTATTCAGCCATAAAAAGGAATGAAATTCTGATACATGCTACAATATCAGATAAATTTTGAAAACATTATGCTAAGTGAATGAGCTCATCACAGAAGACCACATATTATATGGTTTTGGACTCATATAATAAGTCCAGAATAGGAAACTCTATAGAAACAGAAAGTAGAATTGTGCTTGCTTACAGTTGGGTGTGGGGAGTAACTGGTTTTGGAAGATAGGAGGGTGATAGCCAAAGGTTTATGTGGTTCCTTTTTGAGGTGATGAATATGTTCTAAATTTGACTATGGTGATGGTTGCATGTATCTATGACATGTACACTTTAAACCATTGATTGACTTGTACACCTTAAACGTGTGCATTGTGTGATATGAATGAATTATATCTCAATCAAGCTGGTTTAAAAAAAAAAACAAACTATAAGTTCAGCAAGAAAGATTATGACTATTCAGATGAAAAGGATTGCACCTGAATGTCAATCTAAACACTGCTTTAGTGAAATGAATAGCTAGTAATTACTAATATTCCCCTCAAACTTGATATGGTATTGAAGAAAATAATGAAAATTGCTAATATCTTAGGCAGCTTCAAGTAGACATCTTTCTGGTAAACCGTTTAAATAATGCAAAAGGAGTCTAAGACGTTCCTTCTCAAACAAGTATACTGGTTATCTAAGTCAGATCTCAGAGTGTCACCTGGGAACTTGTTAGAAATGCAATTTTTCAGGCCCCAGCCCCAGACCTGCTGAATCAGAATTATGAGGGTGGGACCCAGTAATCTGTTTTAACAAGCCCCCCAGTTGATTCTGCTGCACAATAAAGTTTGCAATCCTCTGCCCTAAGGGAAAGGTATGAGCATAAGTTTTTGTAATGAGGCATGTGATAAAAACTTTTTATGACTCTAATAATAAAGGTAAAAATGCAAGGGCCTTGTTCAAATTTTATATCTCAGTAATATATTCTTGAGCATCCTAAACCTGTTTTTTGGGGCTAAAATACCATAGTTTTTAATTTTGAGAATAAAATTTCAAGATTTCTTAGGAAAAAATGAACTGTGGTACACATGGTTTTAATTATCAAGAGTTTGAGTCTTTCCAAAAACTTGATAATCTTCTTCATTCCTCAGTAAAAGAAATTGATTATATATAATAGAGGATGTTTCCAATCCCTTAAGGAATACTTTTTAGAGTAAGAGCACCCAAAAAATGAATTAGGAATCTACTTACCACTGTCTCCCAAGGTTAAACAGTCAACTCTTTGTCTCTTGAGTGTGATAAACTCATTGACTTAAGTCTGATATAGCTTAAAGTAGCCCTGTATGAGGACTTTCCTGGTGGTCCAGTGGTTAAGACTCTGCACTTCCACTGCAGGGGAGCGTGGGTTCGATCTCTGGTTGAGGAACTAAGACCCCACATGTCGCTCTGTGTGGCCAAAAAAAAAAAAAAGTAGCCCTGTATGAGAAGTGTCTTTATAATTTGAGTCCTTATTTGATCCAAATATTCAGATATAACTGAAAAAGCCAAGAAGCATTAGATTATATTCTTAATAATCTCTAATTGGAATCTTCTAAGTTATTAGAAATAAAGAAAAGAAATGGGATATGAAAGCTACCCTACAGCTGAAACTAGGAGTCATCAAACTGGATATAAATAACTTTGGTGAAATATTGCAAACAATATCAATTACCTTTTAACTGATAATAAACTATTACTAGTATTAATTAAATATTATGGTTTATTTTTGTTATCTAAAAATTATGATCTTAGAAATTTCCCTAAAATTGTTGGTTTACACATGGGCCAGTATCATTAAGTTCAGTATTTTAAAGGAATTAAAGTCTGTTTCTTTGCCAGTGAATTATGAGGTATACAAATTAACATGAAGACTGAACTGGGAATATGCCCACAAATATTGTGTGTTCATACTATTATACAACATAATCTGTAAATCTGGTATTAATGAGACTGATTTGATGAGGGAAAAGTATTTGACAAAATCGAACACCATTTCATGATAAAAACAAAAAAATAGTTACAGAAGGGAACTTCCTCAACATAATAAAGGCCATATTTGAGAAACCACAGCTGATATTCATACTCAATTGTTAAACACTGGAAAGCTTTTCCCCTAAGATCAGGAACAAAACAACTATGTTTACTTTCACCACTGCTATTCAGTAGTGGAAGTTCTATATAGAGCAGTTAGGCAAGAAAAATAAATAGGAGGCATTCAAATTGGAAAGAAGTAATATTATCTCTGTTCACAGATGACATGATCTTATATGCAGAAAACCCTAAAGATTCCACACACACCCTGTTAGATTTAATAAACAAATCTGACAAAGTTGCAGGGTATAAAATTAAAAATCAGTTGTATTTATACTAACAATGAAGAATCTGAAAAGGAAATTTAGAAAAGAATTCCATTTACGATAACATTAAGAATAATGAAATACTTAGAAATAAACTTAACCAAAGAGGCCCATGCCCTGTATTCTGAAAACTAAAAATATCGCTGGAGGAAATTAAGAAGGCCTAGATAAATGGAAATACCTCCCCTGATCATGGAATTGGAAGACTTAATGTTGTTTAGTTAACAACACTTTCCAAAGTGATCTACAGATACAGTGCAATCCTTATCAAAATCCCAAAGGCGATTTTTGCAGAAATAGAAAAACCCATTCTAAAATTCATACAGAATTTCAGGAAACCCCAAATCACTGAAACAATCTTGATTTCAAAACTCACTACAAACCTACAGTATCAGAACAGTGTGGCACTAGCATCAGGATAGATATATGGACCAACAGAATAGAAAAGAGAACCCAGAAATATTCCCTCATATGTATGGTCAAAAGTTTTTTACCAAGGGCACCAAGACCATTGAATAGGGAAGGAACAGTCTCTTCAACAAGTGGTTCTGGGAAAGCTGGATACCTAAATGCAAAAGAATGAAGTTGAACCCTTACCTAACAGCATATACAAAAATTAGCTCAAAATGGATCAAAGACCTAAATTTAAGAGCTAAAACTATAAAACTCTTAGAATAAAACATAGAGGGAAATCACCATGACTTTGGATTTGGTAATGGTTTCTTGAATATGACATGAAAAGCACAGAAAACAAAAGAAAAAATAGATAAGTTTGGAGTTCATAAAAATTTAAAACTTTTGTGCATCAAAGAACACTATCAAGAGAGTGAAAAGACAACCTATGTAATAGAAGAAAATACTTATAAATCATATATAA
The DNA here is from genome assembly GCF_028023285.1 of Balaenoptera ricei. Taxonomy (NCBI): domain Eukaryota; kingdom Metazoa; phylum Chordata; class Mammalia; order Artiodactyla; family Balaenopteridae; genus Balaenoptera; species Balaenoptera ricei. The sequence continues at coordinate 42,088,221 of NC_082639.1, read as the reverse complement.
TAGGGTTTAATATCCAGAATATATAAAGAATTCCCACAACTCAACAACAAAAAGCCAAACAGCACAATTCAAAATGGGCAAAGGACTTGAATAGACATTTCTCCAAAGACGATACACAAATGGCCAGCAAGCACAAGAAAAGATGCTCAACATCATTAATCATTAGAGAAATGCAAATCAAAACCACAATAAGATACCATCTCACATCCACTAGGATGGCTGTAATCTAAAAGAATGGAAAATAACATGTGTTGACAAGGATGTGGAGAAATTAGAACCCTTGTACATTGCTGGTTAGAATGTAAAATGGTACATGGGAAACAGTTTGGCAGTTCTTCAGAAAGTTAAACAGAATTATCACATTACCCAGAAATCCATTTCTAGGAATCAAAAACAGGGACTCAGAACTTGTACACGAATGTTCATTGCAGCATTATTCACAATAGCCTAAAGGTGGAAATAATGCAAATGTCTAATAACAGATGAATGGATGAACAAAAGGTGGTATATGCATGCAATGGATTATTATTCAGTCATAATAAAGATTTAATATATGCTGCAGCATGGATGAACCTTGTAGACCTTGAAATGAAGACTGCCAGACACAAAAGGCCAAATTGTATGATTCCACTAATATGTCTTGAATAGGCAAATTCATAAGAACAGAAAGTAGATTAGAGCCCAGGGACTGGAGGTATGGAGTGGGTTGGGGAGTTATTGCTTAATGGGAATAGAGTTTCTGTTTAGGGTGATGAGAAAGTTATGGAAATAGATAGTGGGGATGGTTTGCACAACATTGTGAATGTAATTAATGCCACTAAGTTGTATAGTTAAAATAGTAAATTGTATACTACGCATATCTTACTATCCTAATTTTTTTTAAAGGACAACACAATACACATGGATGTTTGGTACTTTTGAGTTCAGGGAATGGAGAGATTGCTGTGGGCCGGCAATCTTGTTTATTCTTGAGCTCAGAACTTGATGGACACTACTGGGGACTGACGTAGAGTGGAAAAGATTCCAGCTCTGCCTTCGTGAGCTTTAATCCTGAGCAGTTTATCACTCTGTATTAAATTCCAAACTTCTACCTCTTAGGAAAGCAAGGATGTCAGTTGAAGTACCTTAAAGAACGGAACAAGCATGTGTTTGAGTGTCTGCTAGTGCCAAGCGCTATGCTAGTTACTTTCTCTAAATACTCTCTTTTAGCTTTCATGGTAATCTTATGGGATACTTATTATCCCCGTTTTATTGAGGAAAGTGAGGCTTATAGAAGTTAAATAATTTGCCCAAAGTCACACAGCTGTGTCAAAACCAGAATACATACTTACGTGCTTTTCATACATCATCATCCCTTGTAAAGCTGAGTTACATTTACATTAAAGATTCATGGGATAAACTGAAGTAGTGCTCTTATCAAGATTAGGTAGAGTCAGTGGACTGACCTGAAGAGTAGGTCAGACACTCACAGATTCCCAAATATCATATTCACTTGAGTAGAGTAAAAAAGGTTGTCATAACTGTCTACTCTTGAGCATGGAATAATGCTCACTGTTAAAAAATTATATCCACACCCTGTTTATTTACATTTGTTGCTCTTAAAGTACCTGCTGATGGATCTGTTCATTCATGCTTGACACCTCAGAGTAGAAGTTAATAATTTGTCATTTGTGAAGCTAATGTAAAGAGATTTATGACTCAACATTGGCATTACAATTCAACACACCTGTTCAGAGCCAGCCCTTCACATTTTTCCTTCCTTTGCCCGAGGTGGGGACTTCTTCATGGATTACAGTAACACTTTTTGACAAGCTTAGACTGGGTGGAGCTGCCTTGTACTGACAGCCCACAGTTGATGATATCTCAGTAATGCATTCTTTTTTTATTTGGGCTGTCAACATTTATTACTGTAAAGGCACTCATTTTTAAACAGCTGGCCCAACCTGTCCACTTTTTGTTTTTAGTAGCAGTAGAGTCTAACAAAGTATGTTTATTTTTCTAGTTATACAATCTTAGCTAGCTTTGGGGGAAGTATATCTAGTTGTATTTTCTTTTATGTACCATTGTTTTAAAAGTAGCTATCTTAGTGTTCTCCAAATAAAAATTAAAGCCTTCTACTACTTCTAAAGTCTTCTTAAGTGGCTATTGAGACTTTCCCAATGTCATAACCTGACAGGCACCTAAAGAAAATGTTAACTGAAACTCTGTTAAGGCAGATCCTTTAAAAAGATTCAGAACAAACTGTTCATGTCTTAAATGCTACCTAAATCCCTATCTTTGGAGACAGTCATGTTCTTGATGAATTTTTCTTTCCCACTGAGAAATGTATGGCTATGTTAGTGAGAAGGAATTTGGGAGCTGGAAGTACATGTGCATTCTACCTTTACCTTGAACTTTTATGCTACCAGATTGAGGGCCTACCTCTGGTTGTTTTTGGAGAGATTTAAAAAAAAGAAAAGTGTGAGGGACAGTATTTTTCTTTAAGGAACTTAATCTATAGTTTGAAAGCTAAAGCACATCCTTACAAAAATAGAAGTTTGTTATATGACCTAGAAGAATTCAGGAGTGGATTTTGTATAGTCAGAAGAGACTTTTCTGAAGAGGTAAGATTGGATCTGGTACTGGAAAGGACAGAAGAGTTTGCATGTGCAGAGGTAAGAGGAGAGAGCATTACAATGTGGAGAAAGTATGACCAAAGGAATAGTGTAAAAAAGTTGAAGTCATGTTGGTCCAGTTTAGATAAAACAGAGAGTTTGTATAGAAAGAATAGAAGGAAGCGAAATTAAATTGCCTATCATTAGAATTTTTAACAAGTCACCTTTGCCTTTCGAAGTTACTTTTCTCTGATTTTTGTGCCTCTCATGGGGGATCGTGAGAATCCTTTGGCACCATTCTTACAGCTACAAATTTACCTTAACTCCAGTTACCCTATTCAGTTACTTATCATGCCACCAAACAGTAATTGCAATATAATATGAAAACACAGCAATGGCATAAGTACAAAGTACAGCGGTGACACAAAGAATTCTTAGAGGTGGAAACATTTGAATATTAAAACATGATATGTAGATGTTCACCAAGTAAACCACCATTAATTCATTTCTTTGGCCCCTAAATCAACACATTTTTATTAAGGACCTGCTATATGCCCTCATTTCTGCTAAGCACTAGTAGGTAGAAGGATGACACAGTCCTTTAGATGTTCAGTGACATGCAGACAAAAGGATCTCAGTATAATGATATAATTCCAAGATGGAGATAGATGTAGGGTGTTAAATCTGTCTATCAGGGAAATTTCTTTTAAGTTGAAACTTTTCTAAAAAGCAACATTGTAGCAGGTAGACTTGTAGGGAAGTGTCTTCCAGAAGAAAAAAAGGTACTTTCTAATAGATGGCTAGTTTGGAAGACTACATCATCAGCCAGAAGAGACACACATTATAATTAAATGAGGACTACTTGGTTAATTGGGCAGAAAGATTCTAATTGCAGATTAGATATTTCACTTCAGTGATAGCCATATATACCTCCCGTATCCTATTATACTCATCTACCTCTTTGCAGACCATTTTTACCATAAAGAACACTAAAGGTAGTCAAGTCAAAGAAGAAATGATTCTCCACACTCCACACTTGTAAATTTTTGTTGTTGTTAGAGGTTGTGTATGTGTGTGTGTGTGTGTGTGTGTGTGTATGAGTTTTGAATTTTATTTTTTTATACAACAGGTTCCTATTAGTAATCCATTTTATACATATTACTGTATACATGTCAATCCCAATCTCCCAATTCACCACAGCACCACCACCACCCCCCTGCCGCTTTCCCCCCTTGGTGTCCATACATTTGTTCTCTACATCTGTGTCTCAATTTCTGCCCTGCAAACCGGTTCATCTGTACCATTTTTCTAGGTTCCACATACATGCGTTAATATACGATATTTGTTGTTCTCTTTCTGACTTATTTCACTCTGTATGACAGACTCTAGATTCATCCACGTCTCTACAAATGACCCAATTTCGTCCCTTTCTATGGCTGAGTGATATTCCATTGTATGTACGTACCACATCTTCTTTATCCATTCGTCTGTCGATGGGCATTTAGGTTGTTTCCATGACCTGACTATTGTAAATAGTGCTGCAGTGAACATTGGGGTGCATGTGTCTTTTTGAATTGTGGTTTTCTCTGGGTATATGCCCAATAGTGGGATTGTTGGGTCATATGGTAATTCTATTTTTCGATTTTTAAGGATGCTCCATACTGTTCTCCATAGTGGCTGTATCAATTTACATTCCCACCAACAGTGCAAGAGGGTTCCCTTTTCTCCACACACTCTCAGCATTTGTTGTTTATAGATTTTCTGATGATGCACATTCTAACTGGTGTGAGGTGATACCTCATTGTTGTTTTGACTTGCATTTCTCTAATAATTAGTGATGTTGAGCAGCTTCTCATGTGCTTCTTGGCCATCTTATATCTTCTTTGGAGAAATGTCTACTTAGGTCTTCTGCCCATTTTTGGATTGGGTTTTTTGTTTTTTTGATATTGAGCTTCATGAGCTGTTTATATATTTTGGAGATTAATCCTTTGTCCGTTGATTCATTGCAAATATTTTCTCCCATCCTGAGGGTTGTCTTTTTGTCTTGTTTGTAGTTTCCTTTGCTTTGCAGAAGCTTTTAAGTTTCATTAGGTCCCATTTGTTTATTTTTGTTTTTATTTCCATTACTGTAGGAGGTGGATCAAAAAAGATCTTGCTGTGATTTATGTCAAAGAGGGTTCTTCCTATGTTTTCCTCTAAGAGTTTTATAGTGTCCGGTCTTACATTTAGGTCTTTAATCCATTTTGAGTTTATTTTTGTGTATGGTGTTAGGGAGTGTTCTAATTTCATTCTTTTACATGTAGCTGTCCAGTTTCCCCAGCACTACTTATTGAAGAGACTGCCTTGTCTCCATTGTATATCCTTGCCTCCTTTGTCATAGATTAGTTGACCATACGTATGTGGGTTTATCTTTGGGCTTTCTATCCTGTTCCATTGATCTATATTTCTGTTTTTGTGCCACCACCATATTGTCTTGATTACTGTAGCTTTGTAGTATAGTCTGAAGTCAGGGTGTCTGATTCCTCTAGCTCCATTTTTTTCCCTCTGCACTGTTTTGGCTACTTGGGGTCTTTTGTGTCTCCATACAAATTTCAAGATTTTTTGTTCTAGTTCTGTAAAAAATGGCATTGATAATTTCATAGCGATTGCATTGAATCTGTACATTGCTTGGGGTAGTAGAGTCATTTTCACAATGTTGATTCTTCCAATCCAAAAACATGGTATATCTCTCCATCTGGTGGTATCTTTAATTTATTTCATCAGTGTCTTACAGTTTTCTGCATACAGATCTTTTGTCTCCCTAGGTAGGTTTATTCCTAGGTATTTTACTCTTTTTGTTGCAGTGGTAAATGGGAGTGTTTCCTTAATTTCTCTTTCAGATTTTTCATCATTAGTGTATAGGAATGTAAGACATTTCTGTGCATTAATTTTGTATCCTGCAACTTTACCAAATTCATTGATTAGCTCTAGTAGTCTTCTGGGGGCAGTTTTAGGATTCTCTATGTATAGTATCATGTCATCTGCAAGCAGTGACAGTTTTACTTCTTCTTTTCCAATTTGTATTCCTTTCATTTCTTTTTCTTCTCTGATTGCCATGGCTAGGACTTCCAAAACTATGTTGAATAATAGTGGTGAGAGTGGACATCCTTGTCTCGTTCCTGATCTTAGAGGAAATACTTTCAGTTTTTCACCATGGAGAATGATGTTTACTGTGGGTTTGTCATATAAGGCCTTTATTATGTTGAGGTAGGTTCCCTCTATGCCCACTTTCTGGAGAGTTTTTATCATAAATAGATGTTGAATTTTGTCAAAAACTTTTTCTGCATCTATTGAGATGATCATATGGTTTTTCTTCTTCACTTTGTTAATATGATGTATCACATTGATTGACTTGCATATATTGAAGAATCCTTGCATCCCTGGGATAAATCCCACTTGATCATGGTGTATGATCCTTTTAATGTGTTGTTGGATTCTGTTTGCTACTATTTTGTTGAGGATGCTTGCATCTATATTCATCAGTGATATTGGTCTGTAATTTTCCTTTTTTGTAGTATCTTTGTCTGGTTTTGGTATCAGGGTGATGGTGGCCTCATAGAATGGGTTTGGGAGTGTTCCTTCCTCTGCAATTTTTTTGGAAGAGTTTGAGAAGGATGGGTGTTAGCTCTTCTCTAAATGTTTGATAGAATTCACCTGTGAAGCCATCTGGTCCTGGACTTTTGTTTGTTGGAAGATTTTTATTCATTTTTATTCAAATTATTCAAGTAATTTCATTACTTGTGATTGGTCTGTTCATATTTTCTGTTTCTTCCTGGTTCAGCCTTGGAAGGTTATACCTTTCTAAAAATTTGTCCATTTCCTCCAGGTTGTCCATTTAATTGGCATAGAGTTGCTTGTAGTAGTCTCTTAGGGTGCTTTGTACTTCTGCACTGTCTGTTGTAACTTCTCCTTTTTCATTTCTAATTTTATTGATTTGAGTCCTCTCCCTCTTTTTCTTGATGAGTCTGACTAATGGTTTATCTTCTCAAAGAACCAGCTTTTGGTTTTATTGATCTTTGCTATTGTTTTCTTTGTTTCTATTTCATTTATTTCTGCTCTGATCTTTATGATTTCTTTGCTTCTACTAACTTTGGGTTTTGTTTGTTCTTCTTTCTCTAGTTCCTTTAGGTGTAAGGTTAGATTGTTTATTTGAGATTTTTCTTGGTTCTTGAGGTAGGCTTGTATTGCTATAAACTTCCCTCTTAGAACGGCTTTTGCTGCATCCCATAGGTTTTGGATCATTGTGTTTTCATTGTCATTTGTCTCTAGGTATTTTTTGATTTCCTCTTTGATTTCTTCAGTGATCTCTTGGTTATTCAGTAACATATTGTTTAGCCTCCATGTGTTTGTCTTTTTTACGATTTTTCCCTGTAGTTGATTTCTAATTTCATAGCATTGTGGTCAGAAAAGATGCTTGATATGCTTTCAATTTTCTTAATTTTACTGAGGCTTGATTTCTGACCCAAGATGCAATCTATCCTGGAGAATGTTCCATGTGCACTTGAGAAGAAAGTGTAATCTGCTGTTTTTGGATGGAATGTCCTATAAATATCAATTAAATCTATCTGGTCTGTTGTGTCATTTAAAGCTTGTGTTTCCTTGTTAATTTTCTGTCTGGATGATCTGTCCATTGGTCTAAGTGAGGTGTTAAAGTCCCCCACTATTATTGTGTTACTGTTGATTTCCTCTTTTATAGCTGTTAGCAGTTGCCTTATGTATTGAGGTGCTCCTATGTTGCGAGCATATATATTTAAAATTGTTATATCTTCTTCGTGAATTGATCCCTTGATCAGTATGTAGTGTCCTTCCTTGTCTCTTGTAACATTCTTTATTTTAAAGTCTATTTTATTTGATATGAGTATTGCCACTCCAGCTTTCTTTTGATTTCCATTTGCATGGAATATCTTTTTCCATCCCCTCACTTTCAGTCTGTATGTGTCCCTAGCTCTGAAGTGGGTCTCTTGTAGACAGCATATATATGGGTCTTGCTTTTGTATCCATTCAGCGAGCCTGTGTCTTTTGGTTGGAGCATTTAATCCATTGACATTTAAGGTAATTATCGATATGTATGTTCCTATGACCATTTTCTTAATTGTTTTGGGTTTGGTTTTGTAGGTCCTTTTCTTTCTTGTGTTTCCCATTTAGAGAAGTTCCTTTAGCATTTGTTGTAGAGCTGGTTTGGTGGTGCTGAATTCTCTTAACTTTTGCTTGTCTGTAAAGCTTTTGATTTCTCCATCGAATCTGAGTGAGATCCTTGCAGGGTAGAGTAATCTTGGTTGTAGGTTCTTCCCTTTCATCACTTTAAATATGGCATGCCACTCCCTTCTGGCTTGTAGAGTTTCTGCTGAGAAATCTGCTGTTAACCTTATGGGAGTTCCCTTGTATGTTATTTATCATTTTTCCCTTGCTGCTTTCAGTAATTTTTCTTCATCTTTAATTTTTGCCAATTTGATTACTATGTGTCTCTGCGTGTTTTTCCTTGGGTTTATCCTGTATGGGACTCTCTGCGCTTCCTCGAGTTGGGTGGCTCTTTCCTTTCCCATGTTAGGGAAGTTTTCGACTATAATCTCTTCAAATATTTTCTCAGGTCCTTTCTCTCTCTCTTCTCCTTCTAGGACCCCTATAATGCGAATGTTGTTACGTTTAATGTTGTCCCAGCGGTCTCTTAGGCTGTCTTCATTTCTTTTCATTCTTTTTTCTTTATTCTGTTGCACAGCAGTGAATTCCATCATTCTGTCTTCCAGGTCACTTATCCGTTCTTCTGCCTGCGTTATTCTGCTATTGATTCCTTCTAGTGTAGTTTTCATTTCAGTTATTGTATTGTTCATCTCTGTTTTTCTTTAATTCTTCTAGGTCTTTGTTAAACATTTCTTGCATCTTCTCGATCTTTGCCTCCGTTCTTTTTCCGAGATCCTGGATCATCTTCACTATCATTATTCTGAATTCTTTTTCTGGAAGGTTGCCTATCTCCACTTCATTTGGTTGTTTTTCTGGGGTTTTATCTTGTTCCTCCATCTGGTACATAGCCCTGTGCCTTTTCCTCTTGTTTATCTTTCTGTGCATGTGGTTTTTGTTCCACAGGCTGGAGGATTGTCGTTCTTCTTGCTTTTGCTGTCTGCCCTCTGGTGGATGAGGCTATCCGTGTGTGTGTTTTAATGTCTGGACATATACAGGAAAATATCCTAAAAAAAAAATTTCTGGGCTTCCCTGGTGGTGCAGTGGTTAAGAATCCGCCTGCCAATGCGGGGGACACGGGTTCGAGCCCTGGTCCAGGAAGATCCCACATCCCGCGGAACAGTTAAGCCCGTGCGCCACAACTCCTGAGCCTGCACTCTAGAGCCTGTGAGCCACAACTACTGAGCCCTGTGCCACAACTACTGAAGCCCACGTGCCTAGAGCCCATGCTTCACAAGAGAAGCCACCGCAATGAGGAGCCCACACACTGCAGCGAAGAGTAGCCCCCGCTCACCACAACCAGAGAAAAGCCCACGCGCAGCAACAAAGACCCGACGCAGCCAAAAATAAAATAAATAAATCTGTTAAAAAGAAATTTCAGATTAGCGGAAACTATTTTTATTATTTTTTTATTCTTTTAATAAATTTATTTATTTTTTTATTTTTGGCTGCATTGGGTCTTCGTTGCTGTGCGGGGGCTACTCTTCGTTGCGGTGCATGGGCTTCTCATTGCGGTGGCTTCTCTGTTGCGGAGCACGGGCTCTAGGCACAGGGGCTTCGGTAGTTGTGGCACGCTGGCTCAGTAGTTGTGGTTTGCAGGCTTAGTTTCTCCACGGCATGTGGGATCTTCCTGGACCAGGGCTCGTATGCATGTCCCCTGCATTGGCAGGTGGATTTTTACCCACTGGGCCACCAAGGAAGTCCCGCGAAAACTATGTTAATAGAGGATTTGCTTTTGGAATTCTCACCTGTGCACATTGTTTTATTGAAGCAATTTACTGCTTGTGTGCTAAAATACTCGTCACAGCTTTGCATAGCTTTGGGGACTTGGACTAGGGATGCTCATTACCCGTGAGTTAGAAGAGAGAACGCTAAGGTGTCTGATGAAGAACAACTGTAACTCTCATTCATTGCTCCTGGGAATACAAAATGGTTCAGCCATTCAGAAAAATAGTTTTGACAGTTCCTTAGGAAGTTAAACATACACTTAACACATGACCCAGCAATCTTTTTCCTAGGTATTTATTAAATCTAGAAAAATGAAAATTTATGTTAACACCAAAACTGTACATGAACGTTCCTAAAAGCTCTATTCATAATTGCCAAAGCTGGAACAAAAATATCCTTCATTGTTCTTCACTTCACCTTCAGTGAGTGAATAAATAAATATACTAAATATATATAAATATAAAATAAATATATATTTATTTTATAAATAAATAAATATAATAAATACATGTTACATCCTCAGACATCAAAAAGTAAGAAATTATTGATATGTACAGCAACTTGGATAAATTACAAAGGCATTACGCTTGGTTTAAAAAAAAAGTCAGTTTCTAAAGGTTATGTACTATATAGTTCCATTTTATATTTTTGCAAAGATAAAACTAGGGACAGGGAAACAATCAGTTGTTGCTGAGAGTTAGGATTCAGGAGAGGATGACAACAAAGTGATAGCATCAGGGATATTTTAGAGATGATGAAACTGTTCTGTATCCTATTTTGGTGGTGGTTACATGAATCTATACATGTGTTAAAGATATAGAAATGTACATCAGGGCTTCCCTGGTGGCGCAGTGGTTAAGAATCCGCCTGCCAATGCAGGGGACATGGGTTCGAGCCCTGGTCTGGGAAGATCCCACATGCCGCGGAGCGGCTAGGCCCGTGAGCCACAACTACTGAGCCTGCGCGTCTGGAGCCTGTGCTCCGCAACAAGAGAGGCCGCGACAGTGAGAGGCCCGCGCACCGCGATGAAGAGTGGCCCCCGCTTACTGCAACTGGAGAAAGCCCTCGCACAGAAATGAAGACCCAACACAGCCATAAATAAATAAATAAATAAATAAAAGTGGGCAGTGGCCCAATTCCTGGAAATCCCCACCCCTTCCTAAAATAGCTATAATTCTCCTCCCACTCATTAGCCTATGAAATTACCCACTCCTATAAAAACTGACAACCCCATACCCTGGTGCCTTTCTCACCTTCTGAGATGGCCCACACTCTGTCTGTGGAATGTGTTTCTCTCTAAATAAATCCACTTCTTACCTATCAAAAAAAAAAAAAAAAAAAAAAAAAAGAAATGTACATCAAAAATAATCCGTTTTACTTTATATTCACATTAAAAAATAAGATTAAAAGCTAGGAAAATCAACAGTCTGTAGAATTGACTTTAAAATGGGCTTTATTTACACAACATTGTAAATCAACTATATTTTCAATTAAAAAAAATTTTTTTAATTTAAAAAAATAAAATGGGCTTTAATGAAATTTTGTTGGTCTTTTAGTTGTATTAACTTTTTTTGGATGCCTGTGATAGTAGCTAACATGTATTGAATCCCTGCTCTTTGGCATAGGACTGGGCCATTTACATTTCTACTGTAAATTCTTCAAGACAGGTGTTATTATACCCATTTTACGGGCAAAGGCAGAGCATTAAATGACTTTCCCAAGTCAGATACTAATTGGGGAAAAAAAAATCTTATTTTATACACAGCAGTTGGGATTGCACTAACTTTACCAATATGGAATGCAACCTTTGGAGTATCAGTACTCAAAAATGTGATGCAGTGGCTATTTGCATCACAGTTCACCTGGGTAGCTTGTTTAAAATGTATGTTCCAGGGCCTCTGATGTATTGAGACAGTTTCCAGTTTCCTCTTGTATAAAATGGGGGTAATAATAGTACCTACTTGAAATGCATGTTTTTGTTGGTGGTGGTTTTGTTTGTTTGTTTTTGGCCATGCCACGTGGCCTGCAGGATCTTAGTTCCCTGACCAGGGTTCAAATCCGTGTTCCCTGCAGTGGAAGCTCGGAGTCTTAACCACTGGACCGCCAGGGAATTCCCTTGATATGCATGTTTTGAAGGTTAAATAAGATAATACATATAAAGCATGCACTAGTGCCCGGTATTCAGTAAGCAGTATATAGATAAGTATCATCTATTGTTACTTTTCCTCTAGGCTGAGCTGAAAGAAATTTTAGAGAATATTTCATCTTAACTTCATTCTGCAGTTGAGGAAACTGAGAGCTATATAAGTTATTTGCCCAAGATTACTTTTGAGTCAGACCTTTTGTTGTTGTTGTTTCTCCTTTTACTGTTATTTTCTCTTAATTGAAACTAAGTATTTCCCTTGTAATGGCACCTCCAGTAGGTGTGGGGGGGTTGGGAGGAAGTATTTTCAAATGATTGTGAATTCTCGCTTTTTGTTTTTAAATAACATTTTCCTTTTTGTTTTTTTCATTGAGGTGTAATTGACATACAATATTATATTAGTTTCAGGTATACAATATAATTATTCAGTGTTTGTATATATTACAAAATGATCCCCGCAGTAAGTCTGGTTAACGTCCATCATTATATATAGTTGCAGAATTTTTTTTCTTCTGATGAGAATGTTTAAGATTTACTCTCTTAGCAAGTTTCACATATGTACTACATTATTAGTTGCCATGCTGTACATTGTATCTCCATGACCTATTTATTCTACAACTGGAAGTTTATGTCTTTTGACTCTACTCACTCAGTTTGTGCACTCCCCACCCCCTGCCTCTAGCAACCAACAGTCTGTTCTCTGTATCTATGAGCTTGGAGTTTGTTTGTTGTTCTAGAGTCTGTATATAAGTGAGATCATACAGTATTTGTCTTTCTCTTTCTGACTTATTTCATTAGCATAATGCCCTCAAGTTCCATTCATGTTGTTGCAAATGATGGGATTTTCTTATTTTTAATGGCTAAATAATATTTTGTTGTGTGTGTGTGTATAGTGAAAGAATACAGCCTATGGAATTTATTCACAGCATGTATTGCAGGTGTGACTAAGACAAAGAACATACACTTTATAGTCCTGAACTAGTTTATTCATGCAAAGCAGTAGAAAGATTCAGCTTTGCAACCAACCCAAAGTATTTGTGAACATCTCTTATCTGGGAAGGAAGTGATAGCTTCTATAAGGCTTTTAAATCCAAATAACAATTTAAATGCATAGCTATAGCTATCTAACTACTATTTACTAGGAGTCCGAACTCCAGAATTTCACTTTGAAAGTCAGGACCAGCCAGCCATGGATAACAATCCCTTATATGCTTAAGAGCCCTTTTATACTTGCTTCTCAAAGCAAGTATACTTTCTCAAAGCAAGTATACTTTCTTCTGTCAAGAAAGGAACTAAGAAATACCTGCCCACTCACTCCCTCATTCCACTCTGGAGGAATTACCCATTCCCCATTCACGTGCTTTCTCTTTAACCAGTGACCACAGTTTAGCTGGTAAAATGCTTGCTCTGCTTTTCAGTCCAACAATAATTCTTTCAGTGCCTGACATGTATGTGCCAAGCTACACTGGGTGACAGTTTCTGCCCTCAGAGAGCTTGCCACTTAATCTCTAAAAATGAAACCTCAGTACGTGAAGCAATTAG